>NC_058137.1:24103711-25441933 GCF_011075055.1 Mangifera indica | reverse complement strand
ACATGTTTAAATCAGATAAAAAGGAAAATATTTGAGAAAATATCTTGGAAAACAGAAGAACTTTCATCTAAATAAAAATTACAATGCATAAAGTAGACTGAAAAAAAAAAACTTTAATTAATGAATATAGACTTACATTTGTACCTTCAAATAATTACTGAGAGTAGAAGTTGAGTAGCCAAAGAGTGTAGAATGGTTCCTTCTTTTTTTTTCCCAGAAACACAAAAACATTACAGAAAACAAAGGAAAACAAAGAGCAAGTGGAAAAAGAATCAACTAGATTGATTACCTACTAGATTACAGAACATTTACAGATACCACTTTGTTAGCACCTCACATATCAAACTCTCCAAAGCCAAACTCTATTGATCTTGAGGAAAGAAGAAAAATTAAAATAATGAGTTCAAAAATATTTTATCAACTTAATTGCTTCGGTCATATATAGAGTTAAAGGTCATGGTAGCATAAGAGGTAGCCATATTTCCTGAAGATGAAGTTGAGCCACCGAGCTTGCCAGAGTCTGCAGGTAGAGTAAAAGCTTTGATCTTCTCATCAGACTCGTCTTTCTGGCCCTTGCCACCTTTGAGGCCAAGTGAGTCAGAAAGCATGCCAGGTTTTGAAATTTTCTGTTCGCTAAAATCTATTTCACCTTTTAGCATCTGGACCACAGTAGACATGGCTGGCCGTTGCTTTGGCATATCTTGGGTGCAGAGGAGAGCAATCTTCAAATATCTGTCAGCCTCTTCAACATTGTAATCCTTGTTCAATAATGCATCCACCGATTGCAATAGCTCTCCTTTTTCATACAGTTCCCATGCCTGCAGATTGCATATATCCCAAATAAGATTTATCAAGAACCTCAATCTACCACCAAAGAACCATATCAAATAAAAAGTGAACCTTAATGGTCTACTCCGTTAAACAATAAAAGAGATATCTTTAGAAGGGATTACTCGCTTTTGGGATTTGGATCATAAGAATTACCAACAGCCGAAAAAGTGAAGGATTAAGGAAACTGTACTATATTTTTATGGAAATTTAGAATAAAGAATGACAGGTACCGACATTAAAATTAGCACCTGTTCAATTTCACTACTCCACAAACAGAGGTAAATGTGTCAAACAAAGCTCAAAGCAAGAAATATTTCATTCTCCATCCACTATACATATTCCAATTACCATTAAACAGATGAGGTGATGTTGCAATGGCCTCACTCTAAAATAAAAAATTACAGAATACCACTTCCAGAAATGATTTTTTAGGCACAATTCTATTATAGATATGAAAATCCTTTCGAGCCTATCAAAACATAAAAAGCCTAAACTACTATATAAGGCCAAAAAAAAAAAAAAAACAATTATCAGATCCACAACTACAACTCCCAGAACAATCTAGACCCCTTCTTGGCCAATCTAGGTGCCTTTAACTAATTTTAATCTCATTTAGTCATAACTTCACACTTTCAAGTGTGATTGCACAGAGAAATCTTTGTTGAAACATGACAGAAGGTATAATATTTCATTGTGCTTGAAAGCATAAGATCATATAAAATATGAAGAGAAAACATTGAAGATTCAGAAA
The DNA here is from genome assembly GCF_011075055.1 of Mangifera indica. Lineage (NCBI taxonomy): Eukaryota > Viridiplantae > Streptophyta > Magnoliopsida > Sapindales > Anacardiaceae > Mangifera > Mangifera indica. The sequence continues at coordinate 25,440,351 of NC_058137.1, read as the reverse complement.
GAACAGACGATCGTATTTAACTGAAGTGTAGGCAGAATATAGATGGATCCTGCATTTCCTGAAGAAGTCCAATTTGAAACACTTCTTTATTTTTAAGCTCTACCACAAGAAGACATGAATCTAATCAAAGAATGCCAATCTTAAAAGTTAAAAATATGTTGATGCTTACCCTTTCGAGCAGACATTGTCCTTCATTAGATACACGCTTGTTTGTGTTGCACCTCCCACTAACAATTTCTAGTAGCAGAACACCAAAACTATAGATATCTGCCTTTCTCGTCAACTGACCCCGTATGGCATACTCTGGTGCAAGGTAACCTCTATATAGATCAAATATAGACATCAAAACAAATTGTTGAGTTCAAATACAAATGGTAAATTATACAAACTTAATGATAATAACAATGATTGACCAGAAATCAAATCCAAGGCAAGCCAGTTTGCACACCCAAAAAGCAATTGTTTACACTAACCTATAAAAGATAAAACCAAACATAAAACCATGACAGGTAGATCTTGGTTAAATCAGATTTCGGAATGGTTCGAATCATACAGGTAAAAATTACTCCCACCATCTGTAAGTCACTTTTACTATTAAATAAACAAATGACGAGGCCGTAATAAAAAATTCAGAAACTTACTCTGTCCCAGCAACACGTGTACTGATGTGAGTCATGTTGGGTGGAAAAAACTTTGCAAGACCGAAATCTGAAATTTTGGGCATGAGGTTCTTATCCAGGAGAATATTGCTTGCTTTAATATCTCTATGAACAATATGTGGCTGAACCTCTTCATGAAGGAAAGCAAGCCCTTGAGCAATGCCAATGCAAATACTACGTCGTGTATGCCAGCTGAATTGTATACTGCTGTGCCCTCTACCTGAAAAAGAATAACATATTACTAAGACAGTCAAGAAAATCAAACATTAAACTACATCAGCTTACCAAGAAGAGTTTGTGCAAGACTATTATTCTCAAGATAGCCATAGACTAAAATTCGATGGTTCGCTTCCATACAACAACCATGCAATTGAACCAAGTTATCATGCCTTATCTTTGAAATTACTTCTATCTCTCTCAAAAACTCTCGTTCGCCTTGCCTTGATTCAGCTGATAGTACCTTTATAGCAGCCAGAGTTCCATCTTTAAGCCTTCCCTGTTGTTAACAAGAATTTCAAATCATAATTCATTTTGTTTATCAAATAGCAATCACATGTAATTCACAAAAATTTGGGCCATATCTGCAATCACCTTGTAGACAGAACCAAAGCCTCCCTGTCCTACTTTATTGGCTGCACTGAAATTTTCTGTTGCCCTTCGCAACTCTCCATAAGTATAGATGGTTGTATCATGAATGCTTGAAAAATCTGCACCCAACATGATTTTGTTAGAAGCTTTTAAATACAAACATAGCATATAAGATGCAAAAATTTTCCAAGATCAAGACATGCATGTGTAATGATTCATGAGCAACTGTATTCAAAGAATGTAAAAGGAGATGGAGACACAGCTTGAACTATTAGTCCTCTCAATTCTCATGGATAACAAACTCTACATTTCCACTAATAAGGCGCATGGTAGCTAATCTAACTGCCGAAATTTCACTTAAGTGTCCAAGAAACTGGTCTGAATAGAAATTGGTAATCCACAAACTCAACCTCATTTATTTTATGGCTTTTTCAGTCACATTATGGGGATTGAAGATTGAAACTGCAGAACTATGTACCTTCTTTAACGTCTACAGAGGCTTTACCAGATGGAACTCTCTTCTTTCTGAAAAATGAAGGAAAACAAGTCATCTTGAGCCGCTCTATGTGAACCAATTCTAGAAGTCAGATCAATCTTCTTTCCTGTATAAACCATGAATCACTGACTTGTTCTCATGAATCAAAAATATATATATATTCATTCTTTTAGCAGAATCTGATTAATGACACTAGAAATCCCAAAAAGGAAAAATAAATCAATGGCAGTCTAACAATCATCAGCATCACCAATCAGTTATTGCTAATATCGGAAAGCATATTTATCTAGGTCAGGAAAAAGTCATTAATGTGATAAATACAAAACTTATCCCAAAGATCAAATATAACCTTGTTGTTTCATTGACTTCAAAATCCTATTAAATGAAGAAAAAAAGTTAAGTAAACAAAACATATATTGAACCAAAAAGAAAACCTTTCAGGAATTATAAATAAAAGTTCAGCAGAACCAGTATGGGCAAGAAAAAAAAAAACCTCAGAGCAGGATTTATCAGTAACTAAGCAGCATAAAATGATTTCCTTCTCTCTCCCATGGAATCTGAAAGCCATTAGATCTCAAACCTTCATGGAAACTCATATTTGTTTTCAGCGATTAGAGAAAACTGAACCATAACCCCTCTACATAAACTTGGACAAATCTGTCAAGCAAAGAAGTTGCGGACCCAATGCAGGGAAAATTTTTAGTTCTATTCTTTTGGGTTCTACATAAAAAGGTGATGGGAAAAGCTGTTAAACTCGCTGGATCACTTCAAAACACAGTCTATGAGGCTTCAAACGCAACTTTATACATTCATCCATAATCAATCTTAAAAATGACCAGTAACTCAAAGTCAAAAACTAAAATAAAAACAAACAAATCCAAGACTATGCTCTTAAACAATATAACCCCGTAAGACCTAAGCTAGAGAACAAACTACCCATATTTAAATCCAAAGAGGTCACCACCAAAACCAAAAGCAGTCGTCTTTGTTCATGAGTCTACTCAGAACGATGAAAAAACTCTTTGAATACAACGCTCAACTTAACAGGTTTAAAATTTTGAGAAGAATACAGACAGACGACCCCGGAATTCAGCTTTTTTCTAGATAAGCATTCAAACACGCATGAAAATTGAATAACATTACAAAATAACCAAAAAAGTAGAAGTTACAAAATCTCACACACCTGAAAGTATGACGAAGAAAAAGGAAAATGGATGAAATATAGAGAGAAAATGTTGCAATGCTGTGGAAAATGATGATTATGTAGTAGAAGAAAGAGGAAGAAGAAGTTGAAATGTCAAAGTTGATGACCTTTGATTATCATTACTTTTTTATTTTAGATATTATTTGTTCGTACGTATGCCTTTTTTTTTAACTGTTTTCTTTGAAACGTCGGAGGTATAGAGGATTATCCATTAATTCTTAAACATTTATTTTTAAATTAATTTTTATAAAAAATATTAATTAAAATTATGATAAAATTATTATTTAATAAAAATATTTTAAAAATTAAAATTTTATTTTATTTCCTTTTCTTTTTAAATATTAAAAACTAACCATTTTTTATCTAAAATTTGAAAATAGACCTTTTTCATTTTTAAGATTTATTATTCTCCTTCTCTGATGCTATCTTTAAGATTAGTTGATTTTCCCTCTCTAATGACTATTTTCATCAGATAAAGATAATTCGTATTTGTCAAACAAAAGTTGATCTTCATCTCTTTAGCAGGGTGAAGACAATTTGTTTTTATTTAATGTCAAAAGAATCGTCTCATGATCGGAGACTTATCATCCAGACAAAAATCTTTGGCGATTATTTAGGATGGAAATGAGACATCCCCCACGCCGGAGATGATGACTAGAGGTAAAGAAAAAAAATTTAGGTTTTGGGGGGTGGGATGTTCTTTTTTGAACAAAAAAAATTATTCAAAAGGGTAAATTTGTGAGTTTTTAAGAACTGAGAAAAGAAATTAATAAATTATATATATTTTATTAATATTATTAAAATAACAATTTTATCTCTAATTCTAACTATAAATTTTAATAGAATTTAACTCATAAATGAATGTTTAAATTTTTAAAAATTAAAAAATAACACTTTAAGATTTTATTATACCTTGAATAAAAACAAATCTTTTACCCTAAATTATATTATGTAAAAAGTTTTAAAAAATTTATATATTTGAAAACAATAATTTTAAAAAATTTTAAAATGTGTAACTTTTTTTTTTTACAATCTAAAATATTTACACATTTTTCCTTAGTCAGTATTTCCATTTTCTAATTTATGTCTCTTTTTCTTTTTCTTCTATTCATCTCTTTTCAATAAATACTTATATCTTTCCCCATTTTTCTTTTTTTTTTTTTTATCATCTCTCTCACTTAGTTTTTTTTTTTTTTCAAATGTCAATATACATTTTTTCTTTTTTTTTCCAACTCATTCCTTTTTGATACACATTAATTTATCCCTTTTTTTTTTTTTCTATTCAGCCCTTTTTAATTGAAGTAAATGCAAATTAGAGCATTTTATAATTTATCAGCAAATTAAATTAATTAATATCATAAAAAAATAATAAAGATTTTATTTGTTTTTCATCCATCAACAAATACTTTTCTCCTAATAATGTTTTACAATTTTGATCAATAAATATAAATAATAATAAATCTTAATTAATTAAAACCATATCATTTAATTTCAGAGGAAGGCCCATTAAATTGCTTGAGGTTGATATCATTTCATTTGTTGAATCAATTAAATATTTAAATATAATATTTAAAATAATTTTATATAATTTATAATATTTCACCATTAAAATAAATTTAGTTTAATAACATAAATATTTAAAATTAATAGATGAAATCTTAAGCTTATGTTTCAATAACAAATCTTTCAAATTTTTATGTTGACTAAGTTAAACCTGATTTTTTGTCCATTTGAATTTTCAAACGATTATTTCTTATTTAATCAATTCTAAAACAATTGGTTTTTGACCAGTTTGAAATTTAAACGATTCTTTCTTATTCAATCTAGTCTAAAGGGATTGGCTTTTTGCGAACAATTCTTTCTAATTTAATCTGATCTAGAGTGATTTAATTCTAAAAATAGTTTTCAAGAAAATTAAAATCATTTCAATTGATAAGTTTCGATTCAATCAATCGATCTGATCTAATTTTCAAAACTAAGGTTTTCTAAACAAACTCAACCACACTCCAAACCTAACTGAACTTTAATCTCAAATATTAGATTTAGATGCCACCCATTTGGCAACCTAAAATATAATAAAACATTACATGAAATGGGAAAGTCTACATCAACAAGACCCACAAACTCCGAGCCTCCCTTACAAAATTATTAAGCTCCCTCACCATTAAAGCTCATTTATTTATAAACAAACTGTAGTACCTAACCGCAGTGTGGAACTATGTTCAAACATGATCCACGTTTTTGTTCCATAAAGCCTACAAGACTTATTCCCACCCAGGTAAAGTGCGATCTCAAGCTGATGCCTATCAATTTTTTAAAATTTAAAGTTTCACTTATAAACTAATTTTTGATAAAATTTTCAATTAAGATTAAAAATAAAATCGTTATTTTGATAATAATATTAAAAGAATATATAATTTATTATATTTTCATCTTTAAATTTAAAAAACTAATAATTTCATCTCAGATTAAAGTTTTTTATTTTTGAAAAATTACATTCTCCCTCCCCTCAAAACCTAGTGTTTTCTTTCCTCTCCTCTTTGACAACGTTTCCGACCACTGGAGACCTCTACAAAATTCTCTAACTCATCTCTGACCACCACCTTCATTTGGATTTATCAAAAAATCCAAATAAAAGTGGTGCTCGGAGATGGCTTAGAGAGTTTTATGGAAGTCGCCTAGAGATGGGAGAAAAGAAAACCCTAGGTTTTGGAGAGAAAATTTTGATTTTTTAAAACTAAAAAACTTTAACTAAAGGTGAAATTATTAATTTTTAAAACTTAGGGATGAAAAATAATTAAAAATATAATAAATTATATATATTTAATATTATTATCAAAATAACTATTTTATTTTTAATTTTAATTAAAAATTTTAATAGAATTTAATTTATGAATGAAACTTTGAATTTTTAAAAGTTAATAAATTTTAATTTGTGATATATTATACTTTAGTGAAAATAAGTTTTTGACCCTTTATAAATAAGGTCAATGGAAGTGGAGAGGGACACCCTTCTTCACCATAAATTATAAGTCATAAAGAGAAAACATCAGCATAACAAAATGCGTTAGCTTTTTAAGAGTTCAATTTTGAAAAGGTCAAATACATAAGAATGGAGACACAAAAAGATGCACACACACTTTAGGGAACATGTAATGTAAGTATTCAGCAATAAATTCAGCAATTTATGACACACAAGTTCGGTTACTTGTCAATGTCAGATAAGACCAGGATGCCCAACTTTCATAAAAGCACAAGAAATTATGCATCTTTCTTAAGTTCACATCAAATGGTCTAAATCAGAGGAATGCATTTAATCCAGTGTGATAAACACAATACCTTGAGTAAGCCATTGGGCTCTAAGGCTAAAGCTGGGGATGCACATATAGCCCCATAAGGTCTTTTTGATTCCCTCTTTTTCTTAAGCATATTGTCACGGGCCTCACAGCTCGCGGTTGGTGAGCATGACGCGGACTTTGGCATAAACAATGTATGGATGGGCTAATGAATTAGCGCGTATAGGTGTGTTGTTGCTTGTTAGGGGTATTCTAGCCACGGGGCTTGAGCAATGGAGCCGAGGTTTTGGGGGGAGGCAATATTGAAAAGGGATTAGGTTATTCATGCATAAGCTAATCAAGAGTCAGAATTACTTTTTTGATGAGTCTAAACAAGATGAAACTAATAAATCTAACTCATAATATAGGTGTATGCAAGACTAATTCTTATGAAAATAGTATTAAGGATGTCATACAAACAGATCAAAAGATTAGCTCGTGACAATATTCACCAATATCTCTGTATCCGCAAATACTTGAGCAGCACCGAACCCAGCCTACAAATGAGCAAAAATTTGGTTAAAACGAAAATAAGAATCAGAACTACACTTACCGGCAATACAATCAGGTCAAATGAAAGTTTAGCAGCCTCATCAAGAAGCACATCTGCCACTAATTTAGCTGTTCGAGAAGCAAGAATTTCCAGTTTGTCCCCAACTGAGGCACCTATCAAATTTGCTTTTTCAAAATTTCAAGTATGCGTATGAAAGATCGAACTTCAATGCAAAAACATTCTAGATCAACCTCCATCTGTCATACAGGTAGAATGGTAATGGCTGTTCGGAAATTTAATATAACTACTTTCTCATTGGTTCAGTCCCAGCAGGACTACAGTTTACTTAAAGTTTCACCAGAGAATTAACTACATATTTATCTGTTCCCTGGAATCCGTTTCCCCGGTTGATCCAGGTTCAACCTGTCAACCAACCCCAATGGAAAGAAAAGTACTTGTTTCGAAGTACATGGAAATACTAAATAGTAAAATCTACTTTGGCTTAAAAGAAAATGAAAAAAAAAAACCTCCAGTGTTTTTAAAAGATTCCGTTGGCATTTCTAGTACAAAATATGAGAATTAAATCTCACATCAGAAAGTATGATCTTCTAATATAATATTAATATAGTTTTGAATTCTACAATCTCAATAACTTACTGTTTATATCATTTGGACAATTATCTGAACTCAGCCAGTTTCATTTCATTATCATGTTTAGTTAGCTTTTCACTTACCGTGAATATGTAATCAAAGCTTTATTTGTTTGTAGAGTTCATGGATCAGCTGTTGCAGAGATGCCACTCATAGCTACATGCAGCAATTACCGATGCCACTAATAGCTACATGCAGCAATTACTGCAATGAGGGAATGTGCAGATTTCTTGTGGCTGCCATAGAAGAGGTATAATTACTGCAAAATTCTATGCCTAAGTTTTCCCTCTGTATGTAATTGGCTGTGTTTTTTATCTTATTCCCCTATTGAAACAGAGATTTTTCAAGATCTCTAATGTGTAGTTTTTTCCCTTGATTTGAAGGTTGTTCATTCAGCTTTCGCATCACATTGAGATGCTTTAATTTTCTTGAAAGCAGCCTCCCTGTCTGATTTACAATTTTTTTCTTCTTTTCCTTGATGGCGGTTGTACATGTTACTATCATTCAAGGTGGAAATGCTTGTCATTATCAGCAATTCCCAATTTAGTTGACAGATGGACCAAGGGATTCGGCTTTGTGCCAGTGGAGCCAGAGGAGACGAAAGCTCTAAAGAAAATTAACTTGATGGTCTTTCCTGTAATGATTCTTCTTAAAAAACCCTTGTATGGAGATCAAAAAGCAGATGGACAATCTGGTGAGTTTTTAAGCCCATTTGAAGAGAACACGGATTCTTCTTCACGACAGTTTCAGTTTTCTGGAGAAATAACTTGTAACTTATCCATCATGGAAGATGGATATGAAGAAAAATCCATGGCAGGATTATTCAAAGTTGTCCTGGGAAGAAAAGGGCCTGGAGAAAACAAGGTTAATTGAAATGAAACCCCATGTATGGATGACAAGGCACAAGTTTATCTGAACCAACAACCAGAAGAAAAGCCTTTGAGTTGGATGAGAAGTAGAAATGAATGTAAATATATATTTAGTTTGCTCAATCTTGGTCAGCAAAACCTTGATAAGCATATATGTGAACTGAAAAATTACAAAACAAAAAAGATAAAAATGTATTTAGAGCAAGCCTTTTCATTTATTCATAGTAGGAAGAATGTATTCCATTTCGATTCTTAATTTATTTGATTTAATTAATAAAATATTTCAATAAAATTGGGTTATTATTAATATAAAAAATAATTTCATCTCTATTTTATTTTTATTAAATTTTTAAGATAAAAAAGTTTTCGCATTCAATTAAACTAATTTTAATTTTCATATTAAGACAACAATTTTTTTTATTTTATATTAAAATGGTCTTTTCAACATACCTCCATCAACTCCTATATACCACCAACCTTCTATCAGCCACAACCAAAAATTATAAGGGTTATCGAAAGAAATCAAATATATAATCCTAAAGAAGATCAGATTGACATGACACGAGAACAATCCTAAAACTTTTCCGTCACACTCTTCGATTCAAACCCTATTATTGGATTTCATGCAATTTTTTTATTCTCCTTAATTTAGATTGGGTTAACATATTTATAAGTATTTAATTAAATAATATTATTAATATATAAAAAATAATATATTATCTAATCTAAGTTAATGGTTTTTTTTTTTTGGGGTAATACTCAAATTAAAATATTATTATTAATTAAGAAAATTAAAAAAGGAAACTTAATTATGTGATAAATAAAAAAATTTATTACATTAAAAAAAAATAATTATAGGAATTTTTGACTTAAAAATCACTTTGATTTGATTTTGCTTCTCTTACACTCCACGGTCTCTGTACTGTAATGAATGGAAGCTTAAAACTCACTAACGAACTAAACCACCACCCACCACTCCTAACACAATGCCTTCTTCTCCCAAATTATTTCACGCGCGTGCCCCTTCCTCTTCCAAATCCACCTTCCTCATCTTCTTTTGCCTCATCGTTGGCATCGCCGGCTTTATCTTCGGCATCTCCGCCATCCTCGCCGTCTCTCGCGGCTGCAGCAACTCCCCTCTGAGATCCGTCAAAGTCCGCTGGACCACTAGTGCTAATAACGATGGTTTAGCTTCTGAATCCAAGAGGCATAAAGTCATGGGCTTTGTTGGGATCCAGACCGGGTTCGGGTCTACGGGTCGGAGGAGATCTTTGAGAAAGACGTGGATGCCGTCCGATCGTCAAGGCCTTCAACGGTACGGATTCTTTTTCTAGGTTTATTATTCAATGTTTTTCATCGCGTTAGGTGTAAAATTATTGAATTTGATAATTTTGCTGAGAAATTTTTTTTTTTTTGGTCTAAGATGAAGTTAATTAGGGTAAGTCATGAATTAAATCAGTAAGAATTTTTAAGTAAAATTGTGGAAATGTGTTTTAAAGTTGGAATTATGGAGAAAATAGGCTTAAGAAACTGGAATTGTGTTAGGGAGATTGATTTGAAGCAATTGTGTTCTGAAATGAGTAGGTGATTTAGAAATGAGGTCGTGCTTATGCTAGTAGAACTTTTACTGAGCTAAGTGGACTGTAGCATTGGTTGATGTTCCCACATTACCGACCTAGTTGATTATTTATTTATTTACTGTTTAGTGTTTCTTAGCTACAATGTTAATTCTTGATTCTTTAAAATTTTTGGCTTTCAAGATCTTATATGTCATATTCTAGTAAAATTTGGTGATTATGTGTTCTTGCATTTTTTCCTCTTGTTTCTAATCTACTAATTAATTGTTGTACTCATGTTAAAATTTTCTGCTAGTCATTATCTGTTCACTGTTTAGCATATTTTTCACTAGTAGCATTTTCTCAAAATCATGTTGTATCTTTGTAACATGCTTTGCAGCTTGGAAGAAGCCACTGGTTTGGCTTTTAGGTTTGTCATCGGTAGAACCAGTGATGATTCAAAGATGTCAGCTCTCAAAAAGGAGGTTGCAGAATATGATGATTTCCTTCTATTAGATATTCAGGAGGAGTACAGTAATCTCCCATACAAAACGTTAGTGTTGGTGATAATTTTATAGTTATCTTTTATAAGAGTAATAAAAAAAAATCGTTCACAATTGGATTCTTTGGGGCAGATTGGCATTCTTTAGAGCAGCATATGCACTCTTTGATTCTGATTTTTATGTCAAAGCTGATGATGACATATATTTGCGGCCAGGTGACTAGATTTAACAAAAGTTATTGATACTTAGTAGGAAATCATGTTTCTTTTCTAATTTCTTATATTTCATATTCATAGATCGCTTGTCGTTGCTCTTAGCAAAAGACCGCACTCACTCTCAGACTTATCTGGGATGCATGAAAAAGGGTCCTGTTTTTACTGATCCGAAGCTCAAATGGTTTGTCCTAATCTTTTGCTTTATGGTCATTGATTTATGTAAATATTTGTTGACTGCTTTCTTTCCTGGATTTTTGGTGATTACTGCTTTACTTGAGTCAAATGTCATGCTGTGTTTGATAATAAAATGATGAAAAAGAGACAGAGAGCCACTTTTAGGTTAATGTTCATTAATCAGAAAGGAACAAGCGAACCGGAAGGAATTGGATGAGAAAAGTAGTATCCTTAAATTAGGCTCTGCTTTAGTGATCAAGAAGGAATGGATGACAAAAGGATTACAGACTAACCATAGTTTAGAAACAAAATAAACATTGTCCAACTATATTCCTGGACATATTTTATGAATGATCCAAATGCAATTCATAAATTTTAAGGCATTTCTTTTTGAACCTCTTGTTATAGCTTTGGGTTTACAACAAGCGCCAGTATGTAACTGGTGGAGGCTTAATGGTCAATGGTTTGAAAAATTTGTGCCAAATTTATGTACTGACTAAATGATCAGATCTACTTAATTCATGCAGGTATGAACCACTGTCATATTTGATTGGGAAGGAATACTTTCTTCATGCATATGGACCTATATATGCTCTTTCTGCAGATGTTGTTGCGAATTTGGTTGCTCTCAGGAATGACAGGCATGTCTGTTCTTTCAACAACTCATTCAGTGCATTGATTATTATTTAGTGTTTTTTTTTCTCTCATTTATTTTTATGTTGCTCAAATATTAATTATCATGAAAACTTTTCAGTTACACCAGAAATATGAGTGTTTGATGAGTTACTGATGGATTTGTTCATAATTGATCCGCTATCTGATAATACCCCAAAAGAACACAATTTATTTATCTGGATGAACTTTTGAAGACTCTGTGCATTCTTGTAAAAAAAAATGTCTTTTTTTCCTCTTTCTGAATGTAACCATTTACGCATGCTGACTTTCTTGTTCATGACAAAATATCATATGTATAGGAAGTATTTTTATAATGTTAGCAGTATTATTTTTGGTTTTTCCCTTGCGCATAATGTTTTTATAATTTGTTTGAAATTACAGTTTCCGGATGTTCAGCAATGAAGATGTTACAATTGGTTCATGGATGCTTTCAATGAATGTCAATCATGAAGATAACAGGCAACTTTGTGCAGCAGACTGTACACCAACATCTATTGCTGTCTGGGATATTCCCAAATGTTCAGGTTGGTAATTTTAGCTACCAAATGATAAAGGTGAAACGGTAACTGGTATTAAGTTCTAAGATCAATTATTTTTTATCAGTTTCTTTTTTATGTCATTTTAGGTGCTCAATTTTATCTTGACCTCTGTACTGGAATATGAAATCCCTCAAACTTTTTTATTGATGTACAGAGTCAAGAGTGTGTATAGTTAAATCAGAATGTGTTTGGTTTTAAATTTCTCTGAAGGCGAAAGCATAGCAAGTAGTTGATTGCATCTTATGGCTAGTGGAGTAAACGTTATTACTTCACACTAAAGTGCATATATATAATGCTTTCAAGCACAAAATAAACTAGGGCCAAACATGATTATAAATATTTAGTTAGGTATATCATTTTTGGATGTCTTTAAATGTCTTTACATTTTTTTATCATTCCATAAGAAACAAATAGAAATGGATTATTTACATCAATAGTGAAATGACTTCAGTGTGATGCTATCGGTAATATAGTTGACTCAATTCAAACATGTGAAAATTCAACGTGGTGATTTGGTTTCTGTAGAATTTCTAAGTACTTTAATGTAACATTAAAAATACATTTTTTGTGCATTTCTGTAGAAATATGTTTGTACTGAATTCTCATTTAATTGTGATGTGCATATACATACATACATAAATATATATATATATACACACACACACACACACACACACGCATATGCATATACATATACATATATATACATTTTACTTTTATTGTCCAGGGCTCTGCAATCCAGAAAAGAGATTATTGGAACTTCATCAGCAAGACAGCTGCTCAAAAAGCCCTACTTTGCCATCGGATGACGAGTAGCAAATTTTATTTGATGCTACCCAGTTTTCTTATGAAGGAGAGGTGCTTACTTGAATACCTCATCTTCAAGGTGGTTGTGCTACTACCAGATCCCTCCTTAGCCATTCCTTTCCAATTTATGATCTTCAGTTCCCACCACTCGGGTTGTCATGCAACATATTGATTTTCTGTGATAAGAGTTCAACCGGCGGGAATTCTCCTTACTATATTCATTTGAGGATTGGTTAACTTTTGTTGAGGTATAACTTTTGTTTGTTAGAATACAGAGAAGTGAAGATTGGTGTTGAGGTATAACTTTTGTTTATTAGAAATTTAGAATACAGAGGAGTGAAGATTGCTTACTTTGCATTGTAAGGGTGTTGAGGAATTGGAAGTTCATCACTTTCCCCACTTTGTTGTAAAATGCTATATTCTGAGATTCTGTTTTCTTTCATTGACATGGAGCCAAACAAGTGCATGAAACTAGTTTAATGATCTATCTGGCGTTAATGATGTATTTAATCTAATTAATTAGTTCAAATTAATGAAAAATGGCTTCTTGCAAGCATCCAAAGATGTATGAATTCCATTTTATTGACATTAAAATTATAACTTAGTGGGGAGAAACAATGGGCTTAAAGCTTATAAACTTTAACCAAATCTTCTAGAATGTTGCCACCTCACTTCATATTGAAAAAAGTGAGTAAGGTTTATTTGTACATATAATTTTATTTATATTTTACTCTTGATCAACTTGAGCGTCAGTAGATGGTTTTGGTTTCAAAATAAATGTAAGGTCACATCTGTAATGACAGGGCAGCCTAAACTTCCATCGTTTTAGTAGAGATTTGGTCTTAAAATTGGAGCATTGAGTTAAATCCAGATGAAGCTCATTAGTTTCCTGATGCTAGGATTTTAGTATGTTTAATGCTCACCATGTGATTTGCCTGTTGGCATCTCAACTTTCTGTCTTAATACAGACTAAATGGACTCAATTTGGTCCAAAACAAAATCTAAAGAAAAAAATTTTATATTGCCAAATGTTGGACAAATGCAAAGGCCAATCCCGTTTGGCCATCAAAAGATAAAATCCCATGTCATTTATTTTCCTTTCTGAATTTTATGTTAAGAAATATGAATACCCCATGTTGTGCTTTCACATTTACTAGGCGTATCTTATGCATGTGGTTTGACATGCTTATAGATTCAAATTGCTCTGCTGCTACCCAACCAACACTCACTCAATCCAAGCTAGATTTCTTTTAAAAACTCCAAGACTTTGAATTGAATTTTGTCTCTTAGATTGGATCCACACTGGATATTTAGATCTAAGTTTCCTTGTGATATCATTTAAGTTCATATTTTTTTCCTAAAAACACTTTTTTTTTTTTTTAAGACTTGTACATAGTAAGAAAAACAAATTCATACAGTTATAGTAAATCCTTTTATCATAACTAATTTAACTAAGTGTATATTGTTTACTTTGACTTTAAATGTTACAATTAGTATCAGAGATACAATAACAAATGTGATAAACTATAATTATACAAGGTCCATCAGGCGGAAAGTTTGTCATATCTCACATTTGCATGATGAATGAGTTTAAGATTCAAGTTATAGTACTTCGGTCATGCCCAAGTACAAAACATTACGAGTTTGTGCCAAAAGAGAATGATGTCTACTTTGTTGGGTTTAAAATTTGTTGACAAAGTGAGCAATACCTTAATAAGATAGACCACAGATATGATATATACGAATAGATATTAAGGTTGAGTAGCATGTTTGCAATTAATAAAGAACTCTACATATTTGTTAGATCTTTTGTGTTTAAAATGCTCTCAAAGAAACATTAGGATTATTTAGGGATTTGTTGAAGATTCTCTGCATGATATTTATAAATTAAAAGAAAATTAAAGTAAATGGTAAATTTGTTTCATCTAAGATTAAATTAATCAAAAATGGAAGAAGATTGATTTCATGGTGATTTTGTTACCAATAAATTGGAAACTCATTTACAGAATTACACCTATTTATAAATTTATTTATACAATTTTATACGATAACAAATAATTACGTGATTTTAAAGTGAAAAATAAATAAAAATCAGATCACATGATATTACACCAATGTGTATAAATAAATTAACAAGGTATATTTTTACACATGAGTTTTATTCAATTTAAAATTGGGATGATGAGAAATTAGTCCTCCCATTCTTCATAACTACATAAAAATCATTAGGGTTTGTGAAGGACTCAATCATTTGATGATCCCATGCTTCATTTTTTAGGCCCAAAAATAAAAGCTTCTGTCATAGTGGAATTTATGCAATATTCTCCAATATTTCTTGCCTTAATTTGTAACATTTTCAATGCCAAAATTCTCTACTTTAAACTTTGTCTTTAGCCTTGAGGCTAAACATCAACATTCTTTCAATGTACTTTAATTTGACTTGTGGGAAAATACATACTTCAAACCTTCAAAAGTTTATTATGAATCCCTTAATCTTAATTAATTAATTAATTAATAGCCCACAGATTAATCAAAAACCACCGATTAAAATAAATTTTAGATAAGGGACTTTGCAATTTCCAATGATCTGACCCTCCATGTGCGAGACATGAACAGCGCCAGCTACAAAAACCTTAGAATGTCTCAAACTTTGGAATCCCCCATGGTACGGACACACAAATTTTAAGGTAATTTTTTAAATTTCTGTCCCAATAATCATCATGGCTTCAGTGCTTCCTATCTTCAGCACATGATCGAAACAAAAGAAATAATCTTATAGAGATTTGACTGCTGTAATTTGTCGGATAATAACTTGTTGTTTTCTGCATTTATCTTGATGGGGTTCATGGCACCGATTGAAGAGCAGATTAACTGCAGAAAGTTTTGCGCATTTTAATGCAACTATTTTGAGTGAATCAAAAAGAAAAGACGGATATGGAAACTGGGGATTTGGCAGAGGCAAAAGGGAAGCCAGTGGAGTGCTAAAATATTATCAAAGTATGATCGCCATCGCCATCATCATCATCAGCGAAGCTTGGCCATTGGTTCATGGCGTTTAACTGAAAGTAAGTGGATTTTTTTGTGGGTAAATGTTGGTGGTGATGGTTAAGGAAGAGAAAGAGAGAGGGGTTTTGTCATGAAGCTGAAAGAGAAATATGTGATGGCCACATGGCCATGCAATAGAAGCCATGATTTTAGGGGAGATTTATGCAGTGAGAAATCGTTTTCTGAAAGCTTTTGGCTAAAAAATATTCTTGTTTTCTGTCTATTAATGCACATCACATATTTCACAAGGTTTCGCACATAAACACTCCTCAGCTTTAGTGGAATTAAATGGCAAAAACGTGGATTATCATGTTTGAGAGTATAGGTCAAGTCCTTCAATAACTTTCAAGATCAAACTTTTTACTTATCTATTTTAATAGTTTTGAACTCAGTTATTGAATTTTACAATACTCATATAATAGTATATCATTAGAATATTTAACTACTAAATCTGTAATACATAATCAGATGATGAAACTCATGAGAGTGCCCAATTGGGCAATTAGAACTGCATGCGTATAGCATTGCTCTAATTAGAATGGTGGCAGTGTTTCTTTCAAAAACCTGTGGGCTCGTTAAACATCAGGGGTGTCCAGGGAACATGCATGTTTCAGTTTCTCATCATCATCTCTTCTTCTTCTTCTAAATCCTATCCATATCTTCCATCATCTCATTACCTCATCACTCCATGCCGTTCTAACAGTCAATATTTCTCATCCTTCTTCTGCGACTGCCAGTTCTGTGCCCTGATGCCTTGTCTTCTTTTTGACCGCAGAGCACAATGCCCAAATTTCAGAAGAAGATGAGCAGCATGACTATGAAATTTCCATGCAGTTTAAATGAAGGAAATAATAATGTTAATCTGAAATCACATTTATGAGTACTAATTTGTGATTTACTTTAAATTAAAGCAAGAATTCTTAAACAAAATGGGCCACAAAATAACAGTGTTTAGTGATTGAAAGTATTGGGATTCAGTTTCTTTTTCATTGAAAAAGTGAAGCATTTGAGCAATGAAAGTCACATGCGATGGGACTTGAGCCTTCGAAGTACTAGATTTTAAAATGTGTTCATCATTTCCATCATCTTCTTCAATTTCTAATTATATCTCGATTAACTCCAAGCCCTAATGAATGGAGTGGAAAGTTTTTTTTTTAATTTTTTCTATCATTTGAAAAATGAAAAACGAGGGGGGGATATTTGAGATGCCATGTGGGTAAACCAAGAAAAGTTTGGAATAAAACTTAGCATGTCTGGATATGAGGAACCTCAAAGGGAAAAGAAAAGTACAGATAGGAAAAGTTTCAGGAAAATTTTGAGACAGAAATAATCATAGGTGATGTCAGATCAAAATTTTTTGAAGATTTCATCAGTTTATGGGTTGGATTACACATGTCTCTCCAAGAAAGCAAGAAAACGCCCTCTCTTTTAGCCTTCTATGTCCCATTGCCCATCTTCCAAAACACAGCTTGTATTGACCCCATTCCTGTTTTCATTTGGCCACACCCTGTCTACTCTACTTTACCTACAACTACAATTCCCAATATATATCTGTGTGTATATGGACACACACATATCACCAAAGGATCACAAGAAAATGAGCTTTTCGATTGCACTAGACGATCATCATGTCATTACACTTCAAATATGATATTAAAATTAAGAGGTTTGATTATTGGTCAGTCAATCTAATCACTTGGTTCAATTGGCGGTCGAGTACAAATTGATAGGGTTTCTTGCCTTGAACTTTGATCCATCACTTAAAGCTCATCATGAAACAATTTTCCCTTATGCAAATTTGATATATATATATATATATATATATATATATATATATATATATAAAATTTATAATACACAATTAAATATATAAATAATACGTCATTATATAATTAAATATTTTTTAATTAAAAATCAAATATAATTTTATTATATGATAATATATTATCTATAATTAAAAAGTATATACACATAACATTCTTAAAAAACTTTTAACAATCTAATGCAGGAAAAATAACCATTCTAACACCACACTACCATTAAGAAAGTCACCTTATGTTAATGTTATAAATTGGTGTGAAATTTTAATCTTTTTAACTAACACAATACGGTACGAATAAAATTGATTAGGTTTATGATTTTCAATGCAAAAAGTAATTCGGGTTGGCCCTTAAAAAATGGGGTCCGATTAGGATTGATATGATATTAATCCAAAAATTTTAAACAAAATATTGTATAACATCATAATAGAAAATAAAAACCAATATTCTTTATTTTTTCCATAGGACAAAAAAAGTTTCAATTCACAAAATCAATATTCCTTAATTTGATCAACAAAAAAATCGATATTGCACCATCAAACACAAAATCTGCATTACTTAAATACATTTATTTTAATTTAATAACTTTTTACAAAAAATTTTTTGGGAGACTTGTAAAAAATTATTTGTATTTGTTTTATGTATTATAAATACTACTGATTTAAAATTATTATATGATTTTAATATTTATTATAATTATATTCATCGTATGAATTGAAAATTAAATTTTTTTAAATATTTGACAAGTAGTTATCAATCTCATTGGTTATCGGTTGTATTATTTTGAAATTGAAGTTATTAGTTTATTTGAGTTTTTGATTATGATATTTTGTTTTTTTTTTCTCTCTACAATTGATAATATAAATAGAAAATAAATAAACTATTATATAATGTTTAGTTTGGTTAATCTTTTATTAAAAAAATAAGCTATTATCACAATGATAAATACCCTAAATGATTATTAAATATAAATTATTATAATATTTGATTAGATATAAAAAAATTACTAAGATATAATTTTAATTAAATATCTTTAAATATAATTATTTTATAATATTTTTTATATTACTTATGATATTAATTGAAAATAAAAATAATTTTATCTTAAAAAATTAATAAGTAAAGATATAATAATAATAAAATCAAGATTGCTTTGGTAATCTATTAACAATAAAACTGTATATAACTTAATACACAAACAACGATTTGTCACTATTGTTTTATCTTTAATTTTTTACTATTTAATTATATAATAATACATCGTTATTTGTGCATACAATACTACTCATCTATTAATACTAAAGGTAGAAATGGTAATCAAATTATATTTTATATTATCTATCACATCACATATGAAAATAAAAAATTATTAAAATCTTTTATTACTGACAAACTAAATAAAGTAATGTTATTAATTAAGAAATGTTATTAATAAAAAAATAGATTATCAGAGTAATATTTGAATATAGTGAACCAAACATCTCTTTAGTATTAATTTAAAATAAAATAATTTTGTTTTAAAAGAGTGTCATTTCATGTCAAAATATCATTTTTTGTATTTTTATATAATAAATCATGTTATTTCTTACAATTTGACAAAATATATTGTTTTATAATAAATTATATTGTTACATATATTTTTAATATGACTTTACTTATTATACAATTTGAATTAATTCAAATCGAATTAAAACAATATAAAAATATTTGATTTGATTTAAAATTACAAAATTTAGATATAATTTTATTTTAAATTAAATTAAAGTTTAAAGTGTTGAATTCAAAATTTAAATTACTATAATATAAATAATTTAATTATACAAATTATCGTGTCTACTTTAAAGAATATATATGAATAAGGTTCTATGCCTTGAACTTCGAAACACTGCATGCAACAAACAGAGGAATTATTATATACATATATATAGAGTATATTCTGAGAGGGTCCACCACGCAAATTCCATAAAATTCTGCTAGAAGACAAGAGATGATACATGTATATGCAGCTACTGCTTTCGTAGTCTGCGAAAGGAGCACCTTGGATTCCACTGTAAGAGTGATGAGCTTCATTCATGGCAGCTCAGTATTTTGTCCTCACCATCACTCCTATTTTGTTTTCATCGATTACAGTTCTCTTATCTTCTTCTGAATAATTACTCTTCTGTTGATCTCTTTAGTTATAATTTGCAGATAAGGGACCTCCTCTCCCATGAAAGCTCTGGTTTAATTTTGATGAGTCAGGTAGAAAGAATAAACTGGCAATAAAAGTTGCGTTGCATTTTCTTCTCTCTCATGTATTATGGGTACGAGAAATAATGGGTGGCCGAGTGTAGTGAGTAACAGGAAATTAAAGGCACGTGATGCCCATTTGTAAGAGCTCAGAAACTATCATATTGGTGACTTTTGGTTATTTCCTGCTCAGATTCAATCATTGTTTCGTTTTATATATTATTAATAAGAATTATTCCACGTATACAAATGGTAGAGTCACTCCGCATATGGTATGAGAGCCCTGAGCCACTCAGGGATGCTACACACGGTATTCAAATGGTAGAACAACTCCATGTATGATGTCAAAGCCACGCGACGATGTTACAAATGGTAGTTTAGAATATGCAAAGATACTTAATTGAATTATCAAGTTGTGGTATCCAGTGTGCGTGGATGTCTGTCCCACATCGCTAAATCAGATTATTAGAACAGAAATGTTATAATATTCTATCAATATCGTGGAAAATCCATGAGACGTGCGGTTTTACTTGCTGCCAATATAGCAGTCCATATCTGGGAGAGGCTACTGCAGAAAGAATCAAGGGTAACTGTAATTTTGAGAAGATCTTGAACGGTGTTGTCTGGCGGTTGAGGTGAAGCGCGTTGATAGTTAAAAGAAGCATGGAATTCCAGCGATAACTCGTTGCTGAGAATAAAAACTCCATTGATGGTTCAAGTTTCAACCACCCAGAGAAATATAAAAATAAATAGAGCATCCAACTGAAGGAAGGATTAGGTTTTAGTTGCAGCTTATTTTTTCACTAATTAATTAGCTAACAGAAACCACATCTTTAGTAGTGGTTGGTTGGAGCACATTTAAATTAGGGTTCGTGTTAATTATATGCTGATTACCTCATTAAGAAGTAATTAAAAATGATTAGTGTATAACCGACCAAAAAGAGAAGAGAATAAGAGAGACGGCGTTTTAATTAATTATCTTTCCGGTCCGGGTGATCATGTTGACGGCGTTTGATTTCTCCGTTTAACGCTTAGCTGGAAGCCACTGTCACTCCTCGGGTTCCCTCTGACTGGGCCAGCTGGCAGGCTATTGTCTGCTGCACATCGTGTCTGGAGAATCTGTGAATTTACATATCCACCCTTGTTGCCGATGTTATTTGCCAATATGCCTTTTTCTGCATGTTTTTTTTTTGAACTGAATTGACATATAGTTCGGCTAAAGTTTGAATTGACTTTCGTATTCATGAATAAAAAATTTTACACTTTCCCCTTAAAATAATATAAAAAATATGCTTAAATGTGTTACTCAAAATGCCCAATAATAAACAAAGATCAGTTGGCAAAAAGGAGGGGCAGTTATGTAAATTTATCATGGAAATCGGTCGTTCGAATTGATGGGCTCTGCAACATCCTGTAATAGTTTTGGCTTGCGTAAGAAAGTGAAAAATCTAGAAAGTACAGGAATCTAGGATTATAGGTATCAGAAATTGAACGAAAAATTAATTATTTTATTAGGGAAATACTCCCATGCATTCACTCACACCATTTTTAGGTATTATTTTTTAAAATATAATAATTTTTTAATTTTTTAATTTTTTAATAAATAATAATTTTACCTTTAATTTTAATTAAATTTTAACAAAAATTTCATAATCATTTGCCTTAAAAATAATATCTTTTTAAATATTTGTGACGTAACCATTTCCTTATGATGTTAAGTATGATTATAATGTATTAATATTATTATCAACACTCTTAATTATTAGAATAAATTTCATTAATTTCTCGTGAATAAAATAATTAAATTATTTGATTTTTTGGTTGAAACTTGTGGTCTTTAACGTAATGCAATCAATAATTAAACTATAGTAGATTTTATTTTTATTTTTATTTTAGTAAATTAATTAATAAGTTGTTGATTTAATTTTAGTAAATTAATTAGTAATGCAATCAAGCATATAAGAGAATGAGATATTTTAAATTAATCTTTATTATTACAATTTCATTAACTTGTTTTAACTTATGATTAAATGTTAATCACATGTAACGAAGGTAAATAATGAAATCAGAGAAAGAATATTTATATAGAATTAGTAAATAAATAAAATTATGTATACAAAAAAATTGTATAAATTTAACTGTAAAAATTAATGTGACAGTTTTGTGATTGAAAAATGTTATTATTTATATATATTTTTAGTTTAAAATCATTTAATTAGATATTATTATCTTTATTTTACATATAAGTTTATATATATAGTATTAGTTCGAGATAGACCTAACAAACCAGGTGCATGGGTTGGGTGCAAATTGGCTAAAAACGTACACAAGTCAAAATAGGTCGATTTATATGAGTAATTATTTCTAAAACTTATATCCAACCTTATGGGTATAGGTCGACTTATGAATTATCTACTAATATTAATTTATCATTTTTTTTTATGTTTTTATTATTTTAATATACTTATTTTGTAATTTTTAATATTCATTCTCTTCAAATACTTCATAAAAATTATAAGTATTCTATGTAGAAATAAAAATTTATCTCAAATTATAATTATTAAATTAAATAAATTAAAATTTTAATTTTGATTATCATTAAAAAAAACTTAAATTTATTTTTTTTAATCATTAAAACTACCTCCTAAGATATTTACATAGTATTGCTCCTTCTATTTTGCCTAAGTATAGTCCGAGAGAAGTGAAAGAAAGAGCAAAAGAGAGGTGACTCGTGAAGCAGCAGGTGAAAGAGTGAAAAAGGAAAAATAAAAAGAAGAATTAAAAAATAAATAAATAAAAGGTCTCTCTCTTTTTTTAATCTCCTGTAAACACTAAAACCCTCATACTCTTCAATCGCTACCATTTTGCCCCTCACGTTCGTTCAGTCATTCTTTGCTTCCTCCTTTTATATATCACGAGATCCCCATCTCTTCTTCTCTTTCCCCCATCTCATGCCTTCTTCTTCTAATCCTCCTCCTCCTCTTCAATGCCTGCCTTTTTCACTTCCTGTTAGTTCCATTCACATACATTGCTATTTCTAATAATCCCACCTCACAATTTCACTGCCCATCTCCCCATTTTGTTTTCTTCGCTAATTTGATTCTTTTTTACAATTAGGATGTCGCATTCCGGGAAAAACATCACCCCTGGCTTAGGGTTTGGTAATCTTTCCATTCATGACTCCAGTTGCGAAATGAACAAGCCCGATTTCCGAGAACTCGATCTCGGTTCACCTGTCTCGCCTCTTCGGACTCGAACCACTGGACTCTCCACTACCACAACAACCACCAGCTCCAGTTCTAGCTCTTCCGGATCCGTCTCCGGCCAAAACAGGTCCAACCCAGTTGCCAAGAGGCCTGAATCTAGTCCGAACAGCCACTCCGGTGAACTCTCCGGTTCATGTGAAACGAGCCCAACCGCTGCTAACCGTAATTTGAAGGCGTGTCATAGTAGATCCGATTCCGGATCCGCGCACCCGTTAATCTACTCGGGTCAGCACCAGAGCCAGAGTTCTGTCAACTCACCGCCCATCAATGTACTTCCCAGTGGCAACATCTGTCCATTGGGAAAAACATTGAAAACGGGAATGGGTCTAACGGCAAACCGGAACACTAGAACTGACACGCTTCGATCTGGCTCGGGTCATTATGGACACGGGAGCATAATGCGTGGCGGGAGTAACAACGTTTCAACTGTTTCGTCTTGTAGAAGCGGAGGAGGTGTGGTGATGGGCCCGGAAAATGCGGCCGGTGGTAAGATTCATAGAGGCGGAGCTTGCGGAGGAGATGCCGAGGAGCTAAAGAGAACAGGAAATGATTTGTATAGGAAGGGATGTTTTGCTGATGCTTTGACTATGTATGATAGGGCGATAGCTTTAGCGCCGGGAAACGCAGCGTATCATAGTAATAGGGCGGCAGCGCTTACAGGGTTGAGGAGGTTTTGGGAGGCTGTAAAGGAATGCGAGGAGGCTGTGAGATTGGATCCTAATTATTGGAGGGCTCATCAGCGTTTGGCATCTTTGCTTATAAGGTGAGCGAGTGAGTGAAGTTTGAGTTTTTGTTGGGGTTTTTTGGGTCATTATTTTGATCTATATAGGCCAAGTTTTGGTCAGTCTTTGTGTTTCTTGTGAGTGTAGGTGATATTTGATGTACATTTGTGACGCTGGTTTAATTTGTCTGGTCAACCTGACTGGATTAATTGAGTTTCGTGTTTTGGGTTTTGTTATACGTTGTATGGAGAATGTTTGCTTGATTACTGGTGGGTTTATGTGAGTTCTAGTGGTGTTTTGAGCTGCGTTAGTGAGAAATATATTGGTTTTGAGGAGATGTTAGTAAGTTAATGAAGCTGTCTTTTATGGTTGTATTGATATTCGTAATGCTTAAACTTTTTATGAGAATGTTTTTTGCTGTTTGATGGTGATTATACTGATTATGAATTGCCTAAATCATGGTGATTTTGTGGTGTGATGGGTGCTCAAATGTGTGCTCTGGTTATGGAGATGGTTATACTTTCCTAGGTTGTTGATGCATTGGTGGGTGATGTTATTGATTTTGTACTGATTCTATTAATGTGTTTCTTAATTTTGAATGTCTTGGTTTTATTGGCTAGTGAATGTGCAATTGTTGAAATTGGTTATTTATTGGATTGTTAGATCTTGTTGATGTGTTGACATTAACTATAGACAGTTCCTTTTTTCTCTTTTACTGCTTATCTTTTCTATCTGAGTTCAATTTGTTTTAGATTTATTTGGTTACTAAAATTGTATTTCTCTGAATGCTTAAATGTCTTGGTTTCTCATATTATTTTTTCCTGATTTCTTTGGTTTCATTTTCTTTGTGACTTAACTTCTGTTTTGTTGATTCTCCTTCTGCCTACTGATCATAGCATTTTTATTGCTTTCAATTATTAAAAGTATTGTTGGCAATGTAATATCACTCTGTAAATTGCATGTGTTTCAGTTTTTTGACTACTTTTACATGTGGTTTAGATTCTGGATGCCAGCCTTTTGCATGTTTATATCATTTTGAATAGTCGAAATCCATTTAAGATTTTGGCCACGCCATTAAATGAATTTTGATACAGGTTAGGACAGGTTGAGAAGGCCAGGAGCCATCTTTATTTGCCTGGGCTGCGGCCTGATCAAAATGAGTTGCACAAGTTGCAGGCAGTAGAGAAGCATCTTAGCAAATGCACAGATGCTCGAAGAGTTTGTGATTGGAAGATTGTGCTAAGGGAAGGTGAAGCAGCCATTGCTGCCGGAGCTGACTTTTCTCCTCAGGTAAGTGCCTATCTGATGCTTCTGAAATGAATATGGTGAATATTGGAAAGTAATAGATGGCTTAACTGGTTCAAATTGAAATTACAGCTCCTTATGTCTAGAGCAGAAGCCCTCTTGAAACTCCACCAACTTGAAGATGCTGAATCAAGCTTATCAAGCATTCCCAAGTTGGAGCCACCTACTGTCTCTTGCTCACAGACTCAGATTTTTGGAATGCTCTCTGAAGCATATACCTTTTTTGTCCAGGCTCAGATTGAAATGGCATTTGGAAGGTGAGTTCTAACTGCTACACTTCATCAGAAATAAGATGCCAAAGGGGAGAGTGAGAACAGATAATGGATGTCTTGCAGGTTTGAGAATGCAGTTACAGCTGCTGAGAAAGCTGGGAAAATTGATCCCCGGAATGTTGAAGTTGCGGTACTGCTTAACAATGTCAAGCTTGTGGCAAGAGCTCGTACCCGTGGCAACGATCTCTTTAAATCTGAAAGGTTCACTGAAGCCTGTGCAGCTTATGATGAAGGCCTCAAGTTAGATCCATCAAACTCTGTTCTCTATTGCAACAGAGCAGCTTGTTGGTTCATGCTGGGGCTTTGGGACCGATCTGTTGAAGACTGCAACCAAGCATTGCTTATTCAACCCAATTATACAAAAGCCCTTCTTCGGAGAGCTGCCTCAAACAACAAGGTATGGTGTCTGATAAGACTTGTATTACTCGCTTGAGTGCTTGTAGTTATATGCAGTGATAATTGGTAAATTGCAGTTAGAAAGGTGGGCTGATGCCGTCAGAGATTATGAGGTCTTGAGAAGGGAACTTCCAGATGACAACAAAGTTGCTGAGTCCCTATTTCATGCGCAAGTTGCACTGAAGAAATCTCGCGGTGAAGAAGTTTACAATATGAAATTTGGTGGTGAAGTAGAGGAAGTTTCAGGTCTAGAGCAGTTCAGAGCTGCAGTATCTTCACCTGGTAAGCTTTCCTCCTGCTTTTTGAAATTTCAAATTGTGTTGTTATAGAATCCTTATAATTGTATTTAAAATATTACAGGCGTATCTATAGTCCATTTTAAATCAGCATCTAACTCACAATGCGAACAAATATCTCCATTTATGGATACATTATGCAGCCGCTATCCTTCGATAAATTTTCTTAAGGTAATTGAGTTGCTTCATATTCACGCCCTTGATATATTACTTGTTTATAGGAGAACGAAAGAAAGAAAGTGGATTTCTTATATAAATCTTGTCTTGTGTGATTAAAAGGTGGATATTGATGAGAGTCCAGCAGTTGCAAATGCTGAGAATGTGAGGATAGTACCAACATTCAAGATATACAAAAATTGTAGCCGGGTGAAGGAAATTGTCTGCCCAAGTCGTGAGATGTTGGAACACTCGGTGAGGCATTACAGCTTTTAGAACTCAAGATAATATTGTACTTATGTCATTTTTAGATTTCTTCTTGCTGCCCAAACTCCTGATTCGATGGGAATACACTGCCACTGCCGTCCCATTCCGTCCTCCCATCATAAAACTATTAAGTCAATTACTAGATAGCTGTGACATAAATCAGAACCACATAATAATTTCATCAGCCAATGGAACCCAGAGAGGTAGCGTAGCCCCTTTTGCGGTTTTATTTATTCATTCATTTCTCATTGTCCTGTGGTTCCATTTTCTTCCTGCCCATCTCCTTTTTGTCATTTTCCCTTTCTTTTTGGAACTCCTTTTCCATTTTCTTTGTAGGCCAGGCTGGTTCTTGTATCCCCACCTCCGTTAAAAAAGAAAATTCAGAGGTATGTACAATTTGATAAAATCCGGTCCTTTAACCACAATTAGAGAGAGAGAACTAGCAGGCTCTTAGATGAGAGGATCTGTACATGTATATATGTGATGATATATACAACACTTTGGGAGCCCTGGGGGAGATTGGATGTCTGGTGTGTACTTAATTTACTGGGTTAGTGATAAGAAAGGATGAAGAATGTGTTGTTATCAATATTGTTGTTTGTTCCCCCAATCATTTCATCAATAAAGGAAAGGAGCCCATTTTTTTTCCTAATGTCTTCTATGCCCTCTCTTCACATTTATTCATTCATTTTCCGTCCATATTATTGATAATGTCACTGATCCATTTATGAAAGAGAAAATGAGATCAAGGGAAATCTGACTTGTCTTGAAAGAAAAGTTTGGTTTAGTTATTGAGGAGTGGACAGAGTAGTTGACACAATTCATTGCTCAAACAGGTCTGGCCTTAATTCACGAACCCACATTTTTTATAATAAATTTTAAGGGCAATTAATGTGGTCAAATAAATATATGCATAAAAACAGAAGTGGGTTTTGGTTTTTTTCGTTTAAAGGTGCCTTAATTTTGGGGCATTGTTTTTAGCGAGTGAGTTGAATTTTAGGGTTTCATTTTTCTAATATAATCTCCCCAATCCAATCACATGTGGGCATTTAATTGACCCGCACTTACACGGCGCACCTAACCCGCTGAAAGCCTCTACTGGTCGGCGCTAGTTTGCGCCTAATGCTGACAGTAACCGTCCCTTTTTTGGTGGGTCCACGCTCAGCATTGGCCACGTGTTGTACCGTTGCATTCAATGATATCAGTATTATCTCCGTGTCAGAGTCCTTTTCTGTAGTTTTCGCTGACGTTGAGGGGCATTGTCGGCATTCAATGAAAAGCTCTTCAATTCATAAAAGACGGATTCTTCTATCTAATTAACATGATATTTTATTGCCTCGATTTTCTCATTATTTAATTTTAATTAAATAAATAAGCTAAATTAACCAAAAATGTTAAAAAAAGAACAGAGAGTTGCATCAAAAATGGAAAAAAGTTTGACACAGAAAGTGTGAAGCGTGTAATCCACGCGCCTCCACAGACATGGACGGAGGTTGGGGCTGGGAATTAGCTAATAAGGGGAAGACATGAAGGTAAAGATAAAGAAGCAAAAAAATTCAGAAACCGAAACCAAAAGGAAGTCATGATGACTGAATCGTACTAGTACACAGTCAACGTTTATAATGAATAGCCGTTGTGGATCAGTTTTCTAGTGTCGTTTTGCATCGGTAGGATCATGCCTTTCGGGCAAATGTTTGGCTTTTTGTAAATTTTTTCTTGGACCACTTGTTTTTTTTTTTTTTTTTGTTGTCTATAAAACCTGGTTTGAAATGGTTAATTAAATTTATAATTATTGTATTAAATAAATTAAAATAATATTTGATTAAAGAAGTAAAAAATTATTTTTATAATTTATTTTTATATTATTATTATTATTAATAATATAATAAATAATATAAAAGATAATCTGATTATTAGTTTTATTCAAAATATTAAAAGATAAACAAATAACATAAAGAATGTATTAAAATAATTATATTTAAATACATTTACACATGATAATGTCTTAGTATTATTTATTATATTTAATCAAATATAATAATTATATACTAATTTTTATCAAATATAATAATATTTTATATTGAATAATTTTTTTATTAATCTTTCTTATAATAATATTTTATTTTTTATAATAACATATTATTTTAACCAAAATATTCTAAAAATTTAACTTTAATATATTATCAATAGACCCAAACTTATGGCATCACACCTGAAAACTCTTTTCCTTGCCACTCAAATTTCAATCTATCAAGGACAATACTTTTCTGTAAAATCAACTATTTAATATTTTATTATAGTTAATCTAAAATTTAAAAAATCTCTAAAATTATTTAAAACCCTATTTGAAATCTTTGGTATTTTTAAGGGCATTTTTCTCGTATCATTTGTGGAATTATTTAATTGGTAGAATAACGATATTTTTTGCATAATTGTTGATAATTCAATGGTTTTCTAATGACCATAGGAAAAATTTTCCATGGAATTACATAACACTTGAAATTAGACAATGTTATAATGGGATAAACCTTGTTAAATGGAAATGAATGAACAATAATAGGCAAAGCCAGATTATTGATCCGATTTTGTAGGTATTATTTTTTTTTTTAATAACCGAAGATTTCACCTATATTTATTGGACATAAATTCGGAGCACAATGACTAGACCTTTCACAAGCGTAGATTTATCTTAAAAGTTATAATATTTCGTCAATTTTGCTAAAATGCACTGCTCCCACAGACCTGAATTTTTATCCGAGCTTTTGCATTTCTCTCACCATCTGATCGATAATAAACACAAGCAGCACTACATGCTTATAAAGGAAAAGAATTTGTAGGACGTTGATGTAAGAGAAAGAGAGAGCAGTGTTTGCTGATTCAAACTTTAGATGGCCAGTGAAGCGACAAACTTTTGGTAAAAATTAAGAAATTCACCACAAAGGATCGAGAAATAGTTGCTGCATTGTTAGACTTACTTAAGCATCACACAGTCTCACAGCCCCACAATAACATAGAAAGTGTGAAGTGCTTAACAGAAGATCCTTTGAAGTGAATCAATGAGCTCAATTTCAAGACCTCTATGCAAAAAATGAATTACATTCTTGGATGTGTTTATGAAATGAAAACTTAAGTTAGCATGCTAGCATCAGAGCAGGATAAAGTGAAACTGAATTTATAAGCACGTGTGTATTCGATCAATACCACATACAATGACCCGTGCGTTTTTCAAACACAGATTCCTCCATACTTAAACCATTACATGTAGTGAGCAATGCCATTGTTTGAGGTTGGAGATCTGTAGGAAATCCAGGAAATGGGCTTGTCTTGACATCAAAACCTTGCAAATTCTCACCAGCACTTGCTGGGACTGCTGAAACCTGGAATGACAGGGAAATTGAATGAAAAATGAAATAGAAGTAAAAAATTTTATTACCTGAAAGGTCTCATGGTTACACTGTGTAATTTTGCAACCAGATATTGTTAGTTTGTCAATCAGACATAAGACATGATAAGGAATGAAAGGTAACATTGAGATGCTTGAGCGAGTAATTGCTGCAGCCAGCATAAAGGCCCTACTTCGATTTGATCAGGTGGCACAACACATTCAGAACCATGCAATTGAATTTTTCCCTTAATTAAAAGCTTGTCACTCCCAGCTCCGTTCACACAAGCTCCACAGTCATTCAGAAATCGAGCAAGATCGATAACTCTGGTTCCTGTAGTGAAAATTTAAGGAATAATTCAAGAATAATTCAATTTATTCCAACAGATAAGGCAACACTATACGCCCATCCATTTTCCACACAGCCTAGAAGTAAAAACACAGTGAGAAGTCTTAATCATACCTTGCCAACATTTGAAAGTATGGTCACTCCATCAGCCATAGATGCTGCCATCATAAGAGTTTCAGTTGCCCCAACACTTCCATAATCAAGGTGGAAATTTCCCCCAATCAATCCTCTGCCATTTGCAGCACGTACCAGCACTTCCCCATCCCTGTAATGTTGAACAATGTTTCACTTAGAGTCAACTCTTCACATAACTGCAAATAATAATTCATCACATTTATTTTACATTTTGATTATCAGTCATAGAAAGTGAATGCACTTGCAATTTTTTTCTTTTCTGGCTAGATTCACTTTTTCTTTCCTGTAAGCATACATTATTAAACACACTTCAAGTTATACCAAATTCATCAAATTAACATCTTCATCTACATATTACTTTCCACATTCCCAAACTCATAACTAGACAAGAATTTCGGCAAATTAACAAGCTTTTCTACAGAGTCACCTGCAAATCAGCTTTAAAAAGAAGTTTCCTCAACAAAATCATAAACAACAATAATCATGAATATGATGCACTAAATAAGAGGGAAAAGTAAACATCACAAATTAATAACTACGAAAATAAAACCTCTTTAAAACCATAACATCTGAACCCATGTAGCGCGACTATAAAAACAAAGAATGTATGATCTTCAACAAAATGCAAATAAAAATCAAATAAATCAGTTTTAAGGGAAAAAAAAATAGAATCCAATAAAAACTACTTACCTCAACTCAACCACAGCCCCAAGAGCTCTCAACCCACGAACGTACAAGTCCACAGGCCTCTCCTCAATATCACACCCACCAGGCAAACCCACCACAGCTTCACCAAAGCAAGCCAGCAGCGGACCGATCACAAAAAACCCACCACGAATCTTCCACATTTCCTCCAAAGATGGCTCAACACACCTAACACCATCACTGTTAACCAAAATTCGCTTCCTTGTAACGTCAACCTGGGTCTTGACACCCAATAATTTCAAAACTGAAAGCATGGATTGAATGTCGGCTTAGTCGGTGGGAACATTGTCAAGAAGTGAAGAGTTGGAGCATAAGAGAGTAGCAGCGAGAAGAGAAAGAGGAATTTTTGGAGCCGGATATGGAGACGTGGCCAGAGAGAGATGTAGGTCCAGTTATGGAGAGAGTTTGGGGAAGTCAGGTGTAGGTGTGGGTGTGGGAAAGAGAGGAATAGAGAGAGTGTGTGTAGGGTTTAAGGGGGTTTAGATGAGGAAGAGAGATCAGCATTTTGCAGACATGGAGGAGGAAGCAGTAGACGTACAGGCGCAAGGAAAGGTTTTTAAAATAAAGAGAAATAAGACAACAACACTGGACTGCAGAATTATATATATACATTTTGGTAACCGGTGAAACCGGTCTGGTTCTTTTCCAGTCCGATAAATCCTGGCTCATAGAATTCAAACTTAATTTTTGTATTATTTAAGAAATGATGATTAGAATTAGAGTTAGCTATAACTAAGTAAGTTTAGTCGCAAAAGTTAGCTTGGTTGATATTTATTTAACTCAAATTCAAACCAAATTTGACTTTAGAGGTTTGACTTATTGGAGTTAAATTTGATGATTTATTCTATTTGAATTTGAGCTAACTCATGCAAAACAGAAGTAAGAAAAAATTGAGTGTTATTGTTTTCTGCCTTGATTGGGGCTTAGATGTTACTTTTAAAAACTAAGGCTGTCCATAGGAATCTATAATTCTGGAAAGACGTACTGTTTATCTGAACGTAGGAATCCAATCATGCAAAGTTCTATACTTTGTGTTTGGCCATCACATGTGGACCAAACAAGCGTTAGTATAACGCTAACTCAATCATTTACAATGGAATTATTAATAAAATTTTGTGTATTTATTTTAAAAATATAAATTATATATTTATATGTATTATTATATGATTAAATAATTTTAAATTAAAAATAATATAATATCTAATAATATAATGACATATATAAGTTTGTACATAATTATTATCTAAAATATGTATATATAATATTTTTTTAAAATTATATGTATAATTTTTGTATATAATTTTATACATAAATAATAATATATTATTATATAATCAAATATTATTTTATTTTTAATTTTTAACTATCCAATTATATAATAATATATTATTATTTGTATATAAAGTTTTATATAAAATTATGTACATAATACTATTCATTCTTTATTACTTATTTATCCTACACAAAAAATTTAGTTTTATAAATTAATAAAATTATATATATATATATATATATATATATATATATATATATATATATGTATATAATTTATGTATATAAATAATATATTATCATATAATTAAGTAATATTAAATTAAAAATAAAATAATATTTAATTATATATATATATACACGAATTATGTATTAAGAGGGAGTACATATGAGTGAGCACATACGGCATTGTTATTTATAAAATGGCGTTTGGACCATTTTTAGGGTATCATTTGAAATTTCTTCGAGGATTTCCCCTTAATAATTAAATGCAAACAATTTTCCTATGTGGGTTTAAATGTTTTGAGTCGAAGCCTTTGGGGATGCGTGTGTTATTTTCCTTAAGAAAGGGAGTGCAAAAATTACGTATAAATTAGAAAGCTCGCACACAAGCCCACTTTAAAAGAAATTGGTTTCTTGCACTTAGCTTATTAAGCTCTCTGACCATCTGTGTTTATTAGCGTTTTTTCTCTGCAACAAACCCAAACCATTCGATCTCCCCAATGGCTAGCAGTAATCTCCCCCGACGAATCATCAAGGTTTTTCTCCCTCTTTCGATTCTTCTTTCTGTTTTTTCAGATCGCTTTCCTTCAAAAAAACGAATCAATTTTGTTAGTTGAAGCCTCTAAATGAATGATTACTTGTGTTTTCTGTTTCATGCACTAAGTCTACCGATTATCCCGATTTGCTCTAATCGTGTGATAGGGATTTTAATTGATCGAGATCTTTGCTGTCTATTGAACGGTGAAATTAGGGTTTTGTTGTGGATGAGTTTGTGTTGTGTTTTTAACTTGTTTATTTTTTATTTGTTGATCCAAACAGGAAACTCAGCGTCTCCTTAGTGAACCAGGTGAAATACTTGATTACCTTTCCACTTGTTTTACCTTTCAATTTATTTGCTTTAGCGTTTCCTTTTTTGAGTTCTGTGCGTTTAGGTTTGTTTCTTTGGGTTTCGGTGAGTTGATTTTGTGGTTTTTGGATACAGCTCCCGGGATAAGTGCTTCACCGTCCGAGGATAATATGCGTTACTTCAATGTGATGATTCTTGGACCAACCCAATCCCCTTATGAAGGTAATTTTCCGAGTGGAACTTTGATTTTAATGTCTTAGAAATCTTATTGCTGCTTTGGTTATATAATGTTGAAATCCCCATTTCGGTTGGTTTGTTCATGAGGACTGTCTATCATAGACTTTGAATGATTTCAATTTTTTGAGTAGTTGTGCTTTTAAGTTAGTTCTACTTTGACCTTATCTTTCATGGCATTCTTTATTAGATTTTACATCCTTTGTGCTGTGCTTTTTGGCTGAAGTTGTGTAATGAAAGTGGGTGGTGAATTTCACTTATTGCTTCTACTCGTTTATTTGGCTTTTGCTTGCTCTTTTATGTTTTTTATTAAGTAAAGAGCTTGAATAGTTTTTTTTTTTTTTTTTTTAATTTAGCAAGAAAAATCAATTAGAAAGAGTTGTGTTATTGAGAAATGGTATCTCCAGGTTGCATGTTTCTTTTTTGGCCTTTAACTTTTACTTTTGCTCTCTGTACGATATGATGTATTGTTTCCATATATGTAGGAGGTGTTTTCAAGTTGGAACTATTTTTGCCTGAAGAATATCCAATGGCTGCTCCAAAGGTACTTAAATTTTTGGGCATTCATTCTGTACTGTCACTATCTTAACTTTCTTTAAAGGTGTCTACTTCTTATTGTATATGATTTTCTTATCCTCTTATTTTATTATGTTATTCAAGTTTTTGGCAGTGTGACAAATATGAAGAAACCTAACAGCCTGCGAAAGTTTTGTATGTATTGTTCCAAAGAACCTTTCAATGAACAAAATTCATATATTTACAACATTATATTCCTCTTCTTTTTAATATACCTTATAGATTTCTTACATTTTAAAGTTTTTTTCTCTCTGAGGAAAGCATTTATCCCAAAACTATCCATGTTTTGCACAATGCTTTGTAGGTATTAATTGTTCTCAAGTTTGTCATAGTGCAGAATGGATGTCTCTTTTCTTTTTATCTGACATTCAGACTTCTAGTAGTACATATATTTATGGTACTGAAAACTGAAAAAAGAAACATCGAGTGATACTAGTTGACGCTTGACAATAATAATTAGATAGCTAAATAGTAGATTGTGTCTTTCAAGATTGGATTAGGCTCTTTTAAATTTCTATCCTGTGACTGCAATTGTTTCTTGGTGAATATTGCCAACATAAAAGTTGATAATTGTGTTGAACCTGGTGATCTATATCAGTATATCTTCCTTTTTATTGTTACACATGCTACATTGGGTGCCAAGATGTTTGATAATTCATACATATGGAAGGTGCTCAAATTGCTTATGTGATCTGGATGGGTAATTGTCTATGGAATGCCTTCGGATGATTTTTAAATCAACTTGGTAACCTGTTTGGCAAACACATTTTTTGGCTGTAAACTTTTGATACTGCCAGAGAAGTTAATCTTGTGCTTGTCTTTTCATTTTCTTGGATGCCCAGGGTTGTGATCTAGGTCTTAAATGGATTATATCCAGTCCTAAAGGTTTGGTTTCCATATGTTTCAAAATTAAATCCAATCTCATATCAAGGATGGCTCGTTGGTGTATTGAAATTGGATCCTTTTGGTAGTCTCTTCATGTTGTGGTGGTCAAAGATTGGCTTGTATTCTTAGGAGATTATACATTCCATCTATTATTACCATGTTATAGTTGTAGAATTTGTATGGTTAGGTTTAATTTAGGTTTCATTATATTTTGTGTTTGCCCATAAGATTGCCCACTTTTTTTTTCATAGTGATTTTTGTTGTAACAGGTTCGATTCCTAACCAAGATATATCATCCTAACATTGACAAGGTTGGTTATTACCTTTTGTGCTTGGGGCTCCTTGATTTAGCTAAAGAACTGATGTTAAAAATGTCTCTTCTGGTCTTACCAAATGAAATTCTTTCTGCAGCTTGGAAGGATATGCCTTGATATTCTGAAAGACAAGTGGAGTCCGGCTCTCCAAATTCGAACTGTACTTTTGAGGTATTTTGTGCTGTGACTTTGTAATTTGTCATTTGTAATTTGAAATTATTTCTATGTTGGAGCCTATTATGTTCTGAATCTATGGCAGTGGTTCAGTTTCAGTGGTGTTTTATAACGGGGAAAAACTCACCTTGGCATGTTGCTGAAGCCTTCACTTTGTTTTATATTTTTTATTTCTTGAACAATTTTCTGTTGTAATTATTTTTGCTTGTCTATTCATATAGGTATTCGACTGCCTCTAAAATGGAAAGTAACCTTTTTTTTTTTTTTTGAGGGGATGAGTTTGAACTGTTGTAATTGTATTTTTAAGTTTATATCTCTTGAGATTAGAATGAACTTACATAGTTAATTTTGGCCTTTTTTTTTTTCTGTTAGCATTCAAGCACTTCTGAGTGCCCCAAATCCTGATGATCCTCTCTCCGAGAACATTGCAAAGCACTGGAAAACAAATGAGGCAGAAGCTGTTGAAACAGGTAATGTTGATACTTTTTCTTGGTAATTAAAAAGTTTTTCATTTGGATATGGAATTTAGGTATTATTTTTTTTTTATGTTTGGACATCGCAGCAAAGGAATGGACGCGTTTATATGCGAGTGGTGCATGATGTGAATGGTGGAAAGGTTTACTTATCTAAAACAACAATTTGTGTAATGTATGCTATCATTTACTGTCTATTTAAAATTAAAATGGAAGAACTGATGATGTTTTTTTAATATTGAGAGTTTGATATATTGAACAGCTTCCAGTTACTCTGCCTGTTATTTATATTCTATTTCTTCAGTTGGAAGCCTTTCGTCCTTGAATTTGTTGTATGAATAGATATATAATATGTCTGCATATGTGATTTATATGACGTTATCCAAGGCTAGAAACACTTTTGAACAAGGGAAGGAATCATGACACAGTTTTCAGGGTTGTAACTTAAAATTGATATCTGAATGAAATTTTTTAAATTTTTGTTTATTTAGATTGTTGTGATAATTTTATTAAGTGAAATCGTTTACTTAATTTTTTTTTTCAGCATTCCGTTAGTATTTAATTTTAATTTTTAATGAAAAAGTATAGTTTTTTATACAGAAAATCGTTTACTTAATTTCTGTATAATTTTTTAGATCGCTGTTGTGTTTTTTTTTTTTTTTTTTTAATTTGGGTCTTTTTTGGGTGGCTTGATCAACGCCACTGAATCACCTCGCCAGACTTCCAACCCCGTAAGCTTCCTCAAACTTTTTATCCTGTTTTATGTCACAGTTGCTACGGCATCAAAATGGTAGCCATAATAACTGATAAGTACATTACTGCCCTTAGTTGATGACCAGAATCGACTTCTCTGATGTTTGTTTATACGCAATAACATCTTCGTCAACAAGAAAAAGGGATAAAGATTCAAAAGTGGTAAAAGCAATAACAACTTCGTTGACAAAGATTCAAAAATGATAAAAGCGATTAAATTGATATATCGAGATGGCTAGGTTTGAAGTTTCCAAACTCTTGCATAGATTGAATTATCAGTTTTCGCACTTACGAAAAAATGATCAAGTTGTTATATATAAACATAAAAGTGAAATTTAAAAAAAAATTACTCATTTTAATTTTTTATAAAATTATTATTATTATTTTTTTTAACATTTTGATTTTAGATACTCGGAGCTGAGAAAGTGTTTTTCAACATGAGAGTTCACTATCAGAAAACAGTCAAATCATCCGAAGCGCACACATAAATTATTGACTAAAAATCATAATTGAATGCTTGGTTAATTACTATATTTTTTTACCAAAAATAAATGTCAAAATCTTCAAATTACATGACGGTAAAAATCCTTAAAGTTTATAATGACATTTTATCGATTGTCTCATTTTGGAATATTTAGAAAAAAAAAAAGACCAAATATAATAACAATCTCTTTAAAAATCCAAAATGGAAAAACACTCAGAGAGTCGTGGTTAAAGCAGCTATTTGAAGTACCTGATCGAGAAAAAGAGTAAGAGAGCAGCATTTGGTTACATCTATGAACTGTTCGATTATCACACCATCACAACAAAACTCATCACTAAGTCGATCATTAGGTGAATGACAAAATTGAGTAGAAAGATGATCATACTAATCGATGAGGGGCATCGCGATTACAATTAAGCATTGGGTATTCGTTTAAGCAGCTTATACTTGCCAAAAGCATTCCTCTGCTGCCACATATATGGTATGAAAAATGATCGATATAAGGGAGGTGACATCTCCCTGTCCAGGTACGGCAGTACTGCAATTGGCTGAAAGTGCATATGATGTTAATATAATCATGAGGGAAAAGCCAAGGGAATTGAAGAAGGTATACACAGATGAAGGTGACTGATTTTACCTCCCATTTTGACAAGTCACTACCACGATATGCAAAAGGTCGACTAAGCTCCAGCTCAACAAGGAAAGTACACGCATCAAGATCATGGAGCTGCAATTTAGATGGTGGGTTACTTCACGATGAATAAAGCCAATGACATAATAATAAGAAAAAAAATATCTTTGAGTTTTCTAGAGATGAATGGTAGCTTACATATTGCTCAGGTGATGCCTTGTTCTTATTGTTAAAATATGGTGGTGCTGCAGAAGTCCCACCCAAGGTAGAGTTGAAAGGGAGTGGAAGTAGCCCTCGGAATCCATCATCAATCCATCGAACTTCACTAACAAAATTAGGAATGAAAAATGAAGAAGGATAACGGTGCCATTCACTTCCAACACAAACTACAGAACCTGTTGATGCATAGAGTTCAGAAATAGGTTAAATGAGTTTCCATCTCAAATACTCAAGGCCGTTCTCCTGCAGTTTGAAGAAATTTAGAAATTCTGTTTAACTGAAAAACAGCATTCTTGTCAGTAAAAAGTCTTTCAGTCATTTCTACACCCCAACTTTACCAAACATGTCTAAATCATATAAAAAAACAAAGGCACAACAATCTGAATCAAAATATGTAAAAAACTTTTCTAAAAGTACTCTCAACTACTTTGAAGATTTTTCGCAACTTTTATATGGATATATTTTTTAATGGGTATACTTGCGGGAAAGGGTGAAATATCGGCAACAATTATATAGCCCCAGAACAGATGTTACCTGGGTCTGCATCATCATGGTGCTCCAAAATCTTGTATACCTCCATTGGAGCAGCATAACCATTAATCAGTGAAAATGTACGGGAGTGGGAGGCACATAATATGAGACTAAGAGCCAAAGGCCTAAGAAATTTTGCTGCCTGCACATCCAACCAACAAAAAGGCCATCAATCACAGCCAGCAACATAGATGGACAGATTATAGGAATATTAAAGGAGCATACCGTAACTAGCCAAGAATTATTATAAGGATTATACTTGTCTTGGAAGAGATCAGGAAAGCTCTCAATGACAGCTGAAGCAGCAACACAAACAAGTGGGTATACTGGATAAAGGAACCTGCAATCATGCTGCAGGTTAGATGGAAAAAAGATAGACAAAAATTAAGGTTTGGGACAATTTCTAAAATCATATTCAACCAATACTGAGAAAGGAAGGGTTTTATGTCTTTATGATACCAGATGAGAACTCTCAGTTTGGAAATTATGCAATTATTATCATAACCTATATGATCCAAGAGTACCCAAATACTGCTATTCAATTTTAAAATATATTGAGATCATTAAATTATTTCTCACAATATTTAAAAGTCACTTGATCCCAACCTTATAGTGACAGATTATTCAGAAATTAAAGGTCTACATTGAAGCAAATACCAAAGCCAAAACCTACACAGCTGCATGTTCTAGAATGTTAAGAGAATACAATTAATCAATATTTCTATAATCATGATTTATATTTCATAAACTAACTTCTACATGGTCTTAAATTCAAACATTCCATATAGAACTACATATTTAAGTTGAATGGATACATAAGATAATAATTTCTTGTTAAAATTTCGAGTTTTAAGATGGCAAATGTATTATGAAAAGGACAAAAAATTCATTCCATAAATCTAAGTAAAAGAAAACAAGATATAAACTTATAAAATCTATCAGGAACTACCCAGACCCATCTGACTCTCCAAAAAGGAAAATTACAAGATAGTTATAGCAGGAAACAGCAAGAAATAAGCAAGGACATTTCTGGACTAAGATCAAACTGATCATACCTTTCTTCCTTGTGTGGTTGCATTGACATAAATGCCAACCAAATATAAAAAGGTGAGACCACAATCAGCAGATCTGGGGCATACTTTTTCCTTGCGATCGGCAAAATTGCCAGGAAAAGCAAAGCAAGAATAAAACAAAAGTTAAAATTATTAAACCCATTTCTCAAATAATAGAGAGGCCCTTCAGTTCCATATAAATGGCTCTCACCACCTCCTACGACATTATATACCAGCAAATTCAGTATAGATGATGTCCATTTTCTGTAGTAATGGTAGTCAACATACACCGAAAGTGCCTGTAAAATTCAATTCCTTAGTGATTCTCGCTTAATGCGAATAGCAAGAAACTTGACAATACATTCCAAATCCAGAGAAGCTATATATGGATTTTAAACCTAGTGATCAGATTGACTTACAACAATGGC
This sequence comes from Mangifera indica, assembly GCF_011075055.1. Classification (NCBI taxonomy): domain Eukaryota; kingdom Viridiplantae; phylum Streptophyta; class Magnoliopsida; order Sapindales; family Anacardiaceae; genus Mangifera; species Mangifera indica. Next base: position 25,400,147 of record NC_058137.1, on the reverse strand, counting down.
AACAGAGGTGACAGCACCGGCAAGACATGATTGCTTGAATCTTCTAATTAAAGAGTATAATACAACTGGCAGAAAAGCCAAAATTGAGAATGGCCAACCAAGGATTACTCCAACAGCTGATATTGCAACAGCCATTGCAGGTTTGTCTAGAAGAAATAATCCAGATGAAAGACTAATGGCATACATTGAGAATGAGCTAGGGAGGAAACCTAAAAAATCACCCCAACATAGTGGAAATTAGAAAGTCAGATAACTGGAACATATAGGAATGCTTATTAACAGAATTAATTAAGACCTACAAGGCATGGTCACTCACTAGTGCTAGCAAAGAAGCAACCACTGGTTAAGCACAGCATCGCAAGAGCATATGAGGCCAGACGTTTTCCATACTTCCTCGAAACTGCTACCACAAGAACAGCATCTGCAACAACAGAAAGGGCACCAAGAAAGAGCCTCACTGCATAGAATACTCTCACCTATAAGAATGAAAAAAAATATGCAGATATCAAAATATGAGTCAACAATCAAGAAATGTCATAAGAAAACTTCAGAAGGTAATAAAAAATCTTACTTTCTCATCAGCAAACAACCAGGAGGCCGGTCGGCCCACTAATTCATGAAAAAGAAGGTATAAATATGATCGAAGAGCAAACTGAGAACTGCAGTGGACATATAAAAATGAAAATTTTCTCAATAAACTCTTCCAAAATTTCAATCTTTAGCAACCATTAGAATGCAGTTGACATTCCATTTCACAATCAACAATCTATCTGTTAAATTCCTCGAAATTACCCTTTGAAAGTTAAACTAGAATTTTCAAAAGAACCCAAAAAAGATTTATACAAAAAAGGAAAAATGAATTAATATAATTAATCTTACAGTACCTGTACTCCCACGTTTGGAAGCCGGATTTGTAAAGCAAGTAGTGAAGCGGCTCCCAGTAATTGAAAACCTCGTCACAGTCGTGAATGATGTTTGATGTAGCGCTCATGTAGCGTAGCATACCCAGAGCCACCACCGGAAGGAACCACCCGAGTCCTTTATCCTCCGATTCCTTCTTCAGCTTATCGTACTTCGTGTACGTGGACGATGATGGCGGGGGATCAGTCGGCTGTGAGCGCCTCTGCCGCGTCGTTAGAGACATCGAGCTTCAAAATGAATTCTAACTGTCGGTGAGAGCGACAAATGAAGAGCGAGTTGAGGGTTACTGATTTGGCAGACTCACTAAAGAAAGGATCCTCCGGCGTGGAATAATCCGTTGCTTCGACCCGAAGTAAAATATGGGCTTTTATTTTTTTGCAAAATTACTAGGCCACCCCTAAGTTTTACAAAAAATAACAGGATAATAAAGTTTGAATTTCTGATAGAGAAAACCCTCTTCGCATCAAAATCAATTTAATAAGACAATTCTAATCAGATTAATGTTATATGAATTTGGTCCATGATGAGGATAATGAGGATAAAAAGGATGAAGATTAAGGAAGAAGCTCAGAGCTCATCATCAATGGAGGAGAATATTTCTGTAGGGAAATACGTGGAAGTTTGCAGCAAAGAAGACGGGTTTCTGGGCTCTTATTTCGTAGCCAAAGTGGTGGGAAGAGTGGGGAAAGAGCGGTTGAAAGTGGAGTACACGACGCTGGTTTCGGAAGAAGACGAGAACAGGAGGCTGAGGGAAGTGGTGGCGGTGAGGGATGTGAGGCCGTGCCCGCCTCTCATTAGGGTGGCGGAATTCCACATGTTGCAGAAGGTGGACGCGTACGACAGAGAGGGGTGGTGGGTCGGAAGGGTTACCGGCAGAGGCGGTGGTGATGAAAAGTATTATGTTCACTTTGACAGTAGCGGAGACGAGATCGTTTATTCTGGTTCACTGTTGAGAGTTCATCAAGAATGGGACGATGGAATGTGGGTTCCTTCTGTGAGAAGAGGTTTGCATGGATTTTCATGAAAAACTACATTCCAAGTCATACACAGAAGCAGTTTTCAAAACCTTACATGCTATGTAAAAAATAGGTTTGTCGTTGAATTTTTTGATGTGAAATTTATTTTATAAAGTGTTTAAGTTAATATAAAAATAATTAAATATTTAAAAAAACATCTTCATCTTCATCTTCATCATCAACAAAAATTGTGGAAAGAAAAACCAGAAGCATCTTACATCACATATTAAAAGGCTTCATAGCACTACTTTTATTGTAAATCATAACAACATTTTTATTGAGTTTCATAAGTTGTTGCGGCAATAACACTGCTAATGGCTATGCTCTGATAGTATTTGAGCACAGCAGCCTGATCATACGACCACACGGATTCACCTCAATTTTACCCGTGCATAAAATTATTGGGTACCAACTCTTTCCAAGAGTGAACAGAAAATTAAAAAAAAAAAACCCTCGAGAAAAGCTCATAAAGAAATAGTTTAACCGGTGTTCTGGAGGCCAGCAGCAATACCTTTCATGGTCAAGATGAGTGTGTCCTCCAAACCAGGGGCGTATTCGCTTGATCGATTCAGTTTCACAAGCTCATCACCAAGTTTGGCCGATCCTGATTCCATAATTTCCTTGGAGAGATGTGGCCTCAACTTCACATTGTAGTTTGGATCACGGATTCGTTTCAGTGTGTAAGCTTGGCACACGTTGAGAGTTGTGATGTATGAATTGCGCAGCCTCAGCCTTTGCTTCAGGTAGGGGTTTCCCTCCAGAAGATCCTTGTGTCCAGCAATCTGTAGAAACAAAAGAAAGAATTAGTTCCCAGATCTGAGAGTAAGAACCAGGCATCATAAAAAGAATAACAAAGCATTCTGTTGGTGTAACTTTACCTGCAAAAGAAGGCTCTTGGTTTCTTCATAGTTGGTCCTCAGCCTCTCTCCAAATGGCCATAAGTCTTTAGAGACAAGGAGTTGGTCAAACTGGGCCGCTATCCCAGGGTTTCCCTTGGCAAACACCATTTCAACCAAATCAATGGTGACCCTAAAGAATGGCCATGCCTTGTACATCTCCTGCAGCATAGGAAAATTTTTCACATCCTTCTGCATGACATGTTTGAATGCAGCTCCAAAACCAAGCCACACAGGAAGATGAAATCTTGTTTGTGTCCAGGCGAAGATCCAAGGGATTGCACGGAGAGATTCGATACCACCACTTGGCTTTCGCTTAGATGGACGACTTCCAATGTTCATTCGGCCATACTCCAGCTCTGGTGTAGCCTACAATCATATGCAGAACAGGATTATCTAATTGATCACGAACATATCATTATTTTGAAAAGATTAAAAAGTGATGCATGTGTTTACTTACAAGGCGGAAATATTCAACAAATCTAGGTTCCTTAAACACAATGGAGCGGTATTCCTCTGTTGCAACAACAGCCATTTCATCCATCAGTGCACGCCATTCTGGTTTAGGTGCAACTGGGGGATGCATACCATGCTCAAGTGTGGCAGCTGTAAAACGCTGAAGTGTTCTAAAGCACAAGTGTTCTTCCCCAAATGATTGCTCGATAACCTCACCTTGGACAGTAACACGGAGTGAGCCATGAATTGTATCTGGTGGTTGAGATAATATAGCAAGATGGGTTGGACCGCCTCCTCTTCCAACAGTCCCACCACGACCATGGAACATGGTTAGTTTGACACCAAATTTCTTAGCAACTTTTATAAGCTCCTCTTGAGCCTTATATAGTTCCCAGGCGGCAGAGAATCGTCCAGCGTCTTTACCTGAATCTGAATACCCAATCATGACTTCTTGCTTACCATTAATCCGATTTCTGTACCAATCAATTGAGAAGAGCCGAGCCAGAGCAGCAGGAGCCGCTTCCAGATCCGCAAGCTTCTCAAAGAGTGGAACAACTCGAAGTGGCTGTTTCACATGACACTCACGCTGTAGGAGTTCAACGGCAAGCACATCAGATGGTGCAGTTGCCATTGATATTATATATGCTCCAAAACTGTCAGCTGGGAGTTCTGCTATGACATGAAATGTGTTCAAAACATCAGCAATTTCTTCAGTTTTAGGAAGATCAGGGCCAAACAATGGTCGTTTGCCACTGAGTTCAGATAAAAGCCATTCCTGCCGGCGCTCTTCAGACCATTCACGGTAGGAACCAATTTCCAGGTGTTTGGTAATTGCATCCAAGACATCAGTGTGACGATCAGACTCTTGCCTTATATCGAGCCTAACAAGTGATAGTCCAAAGGTGGAAACTTGCCTCAGAAAATCAAGAAGGCTTCCATCAGCAATTGTTCGGTCACCACAAAAGCAGAGTGACCTATAACAGAGTTCAAGAGGTTCCAAGAACTACAAACAAGAAACAAATTAGTAAAAAGAAGCTATAAGAAGGTAGAGAAGAGAAAGGCAATTCATGCTGCGGTGTCTGAATCAACTCTTGAGTATGATTTGAAAACAAAATTATTTAAATCATAATCCAACTCAAATAACATTTTTTCCTTTTCTCTTGAAAATTACTTTCTTTATGATACCTAGAGATGACAATTATGGCAATAATAGCGTCAGAAAAAAAAAAGAGAATAAAAGTTTACTATATGATAAACAAACAGTCATATGAAAGAAAACGAAAGAGATACCTCCTCAACATTGGTGAAAATTCCCTCCTCTGGAATATCAGAGATTCCATGGGCCAATAGGTGACGAGCACGTTCACGTGTCTGATACAGCTTATCCCTCACATCCCCAAGAATTACACGATAGGGTTCATTTGGAGGAACTTGTTTCCAGAACTCTGGTAGAAAAAGGCAGATTAGAAACATTTTGAATACATTTATATCCTAAGATATAAATTTGAGAATGATTTCTGCTGCGATTACCTATGTAGTGCTTTGCATCTCTCCTTGAGGATCTAAGAAGTTTATCTGCACGAACACGAAGCTCATCACTGCAACGCCACATGGACAACTGCAAAGGAAAAACTAATTTAAAACTTAAAATAATGATGACAACATAATATACAACAACAATGTATGAATGAAAATCTATAAATATGGAAATGAAGCTCCTTACAAAGGGACAAAAAGAAAAATCAGAGAAGCAATTGAATACCTCAAACATAAGATCCTCAATTTGGGAGTAGTACATGTTAGCAGCCATCATTCTAGCCAACAAGCAAACATCCCTTGTGACCTCAGGAGTCACCCTTGGATTTCCTGAAATTCATAACATGCAAAAATTAAGCTTTGGCAGACAGAGGAAGACAGAGCTCCTGAGCTAGACATCCACACTTCTGACTTCTTGCATGTCATCATTAATTTGATCACTTAGCAATGTTGTTAATATAATAAATATTTCTTATGATATTTCCCCATGAAAAAAGATCATACCATCACGATCACCACCCATCCAAGAAGAAAACTGAATAAGAGGAGCATTGTAAGGAACACGCTCATTGATCCCAATGTTTCTCAAAGCTGTATCAACACGGCGCAAGAATTTAGGAACACCCTTCCAGATTGTCTCATGGAAGTAGCTCATTCCTGCCCTCATTTCGTCTTGTGGCGTTGGAGGGGTCCTTCGGATTTCATCTGTGCGGAATGCAGCTTGAATCTGGAAGACCAAAGAAATATAGCAAAAATATTAATATTGCAAGGGTGCTTTTGCGACCAGTTAACAAATGCTAGGTTCCTGCTTTAGATCATTTATTTATTTAAAAATGTTACTACAGAAACAGGGTTAAATAGCTAAGAAAAAAATTAAAATCTCAATGCTAGTGAAACATAAAGTAACAAAGAACCATTGGCCTACCATGGGGATTATATCAGTTATATTACTGTTGATAGGCAGTCATTTTGCAATTGAAAACTATACTATGTGATACACAAAATTCACCAGAAGAAATTGTTAATTCAGTATTGAACAAATACATCAATTTTCAAACAATCACGCTGGCTCAGTAAAATGTCTTGTAATGGTAACCGGAGACAAAGTAGAAGATCAATTGAACACTGGTAGTCTACCTCTCGCTGTAGAGACTCATCAAGCTCTTGCTTATCATCCGGGATGATATCTTTCGCATATAACTGGGCTAAGCAATTCCGAATCCTGAACACATCAGAAAACTCACAAAAGTTACAAAGAAAAGCTGAAGGACATTCATGAAATCTGATCTTCATATGAGAGTAGAAATCCAGCTTACCTGAAAATTACTAGGCAAGTACTTAAAAAATCTAAATAAAACTGTACAAAGGTGAGAATCATAAAACAAACCTTCCATGCTTCTGAAGCAAAGATCTACGGATGGATTGAGTAGGATGAGCTGTTAGGACCAGATCCACAGTTTGATTCTTCAGAGCATCAAAAACCTCCTCTGGAGACTTCTTCAGTTCTCCCACAAGTCTCTTGAAGGTTTCTTCAATGTCAGATTCAGTTGTTGCAGAATTCTCATCTGAGAAATCACCTGTTTTCACCTTCTTGATCCTTCGACGGTGGGCAATCTGAACCTCCTCAGCTAAGTTGGCCAAGTTAAGCATGTGGGAGAAAGCCTTAGCAATAACAATGGAGTCCCCAGGATCCAAACTTGTCAAGACATTTCCAAGCTCCTCAAGCTTTTTGGGGTCATGCTTCCCTTCATACTCAGCAGAAAGCTCATAACATTCTTGAACCTAAAAAAATTTAATATCATTAGTTAAGTGGTAAACATTCATAATCTTCTTAAACATTTGATCACTTTAATTCAGGTTTTAAACTAATCAAAATAGCCGAAGCTGTGCATATAATTCAATCTAAAATAGATTATTTTCAAAGCCTTTTAGATACTTTGACTTAAACATAATTATAATAATTGTTCTTCAACCGTTATATGGGAATCATTTAAAACCATCTAATCCATGAGATTCTGTGTTCGATAGAAAAAAAAAAACTTGTTCCAGAAATTTTACACCATAAACTGAGATTTTTACTATCAGTTTAAGACTGTTTGGCTACATGAGGATAATCTAAATTCAAGTTTGAAAAAGAAATTCTTTTTACGCTCAAAATGATCGGAAAAATGAGTCAAAAGAGTAAATGACAAACCGTTTCTCTGAGATCCTCTCCGTGCAAATCTTGAAGAATATCAAGAAACCGATCCAAAAGCAGAGCATCATATTCAATCAACTTATCATCTTCACTGACTTTTCGAGGTGCCAGAGCCCTCAGCTGTGCATCAATCGATGCCATCTTTTCTACATTCCTAGGCGCTGCCATTGTTCTTCACTCTTTGCAGCTAATCCTTCTCACTGATGAAAACAAAAATTCAATAATTTATAATCAAAACTAAAAAACTAAACACATAATGAAAAAAAAAAATCTTGTCAAAACCCAGAAAACTAGATCCGAAACTTTGATGGCAAAAACAACACGTTTAAAGCGCAAAAAAAAACGTAGTATTAAGAAAAAAAAAATCTAAACTTGTGGGATCATTAGAAACAGAGGAAAAAGAAAAAGAGAAAAACATAGTATGCTTACAAATGGAGTTGAAAATTGATGGATCTTGATAGGTACCCAGATGAGGATAAGTGAAAAGAGTAACGTATAATGGAGCAACTAAATCCGAGAAAGTGATATTGAGGAAGAAATGACGGAAATTGGATCAGAAAAGAGAGAGGGGGATACAGAGAAGAGATGAGGAGATAGCCATACACATATATATAAGAGACTGAAGAACAGAGCACAAGAAGGATTTTTTTTTTTTTTTTATGGGAATTATACAATACAAAATCATTATTTATTTAGTTATTTAATTATGAGATTGTCTAAAAATTAACAAACTCCCCTATTTTGCCTGGTTTCAACTGAAGTGGAGGTTTTTCAAGGATACCCCTAAGATTTAGTTTAAAAAAACCAGGACCTACATATTTTAGAATAAAGCAGTTACACCCTTAGGGTGCATTTGATTTGACTAATACTTTTATTACACAAAGTGATAGATTTTTATAAATCATTATTATATTATTATATTTGATAAATTTAATATGTATAAATAATTTCATAGATGGTTGATATTAATAAATGAATACTATAATGTTATTTTATTCTCGACAAATTAGTATTGTGTTTGGTTAATAATATGTCTTATGTCAAATATTTGTTAACTAAAATAAACATGATAATAAAATTACATTATTTTTTGTAATAAAAAATTAATATCTAAGGTAGATATGATAATAAAAATATTTTTTATATTATATGTCATATTAATAAAAAAAATTGTCATAATATTTTATTATATAACTAATTGAACAAATTAATGTGAATAATGAAATACATATTACCAAAATAATTAAAATTATCCAAACCAATTGCCTTATTAATACAATAGTTACACTCTTTGATTTAGGTTTGATTTAAGCTAAATCGAGCTCAAATAAGGTGAAATTCGTTTTCAAGTGGGCTTGGTTTGTTTTTGGCCCAGACTCGTTGAGCATAGAGAAATATTAGTTTGTATTTGCCTCGTTTTGCGATTTAAGAGTTCGTAATCAACTCGTATTTAGCTCAAGTTCGTGTAGATGAACTAGACTTCACTAAGGTTCAGATTTGGATTTATTTTTTCTATTACTCTTTAGCTCGTATTCGAGTTTATGTTTGTTTACCTCATATTTGTATTCAACTTGTTTAAGCAAAATTTATTTCAAACTCATTTCAAATCCAATCCTACTTGTGATTAACAAAAATTTAAGTAAAGAGATAATATTAAATCAGAAACTTGATATAACGACTAATACATCTTATATCATATTAAATATATTAGATAATTTTAAATATTAAACTACAATGATTCCATTAACATTTAAGAAATAAAAATATATAATTTATTTGTATTATATTATATAATATTATTATGATAGTTATCTTTCATAAATATTATTAAATTATAAGGGTAAAATTGTACAAATGTTGTATTCTAAAATATGTGAATCCAATTTTTTCTCACTAAACCTATGGGGTATCCTAAATACCCAATTTGAAATGTCGGGTTGGATTTTGTTTCATTCTCTTTTTTCTTCAATTTATTTTATTTATTTATTTTTGGTAAGTTATTTATTAGGTTTTATTATGGTAGTCCACTCCCAGTAAGTTTACTGGTGTTTGTAACTTAACAAATTTAATAATTTGTCTTCCCACCCTAAACTTTCATCGGCTCTCTCCTTCGACCGATGCCCAAAAATGAAGATAATTTAATTAATCAATTTAATAATTTAACAACATGAAAAAATCGTAATACATGATCAATGTAAATAATATTTCAAAAAATATGTAATGTAAATGTTTTAATATAATATATATTAATTTAATCAAATATAATACTAAATTATATCCAAAACTCCTTAAAAACATTTAATTAATATAATATATATATATATATATATATATAAGGATGTTTTATTGACGTTAATTATTTATAATTATATATATATATGTTTCAATAATCTTTTAGTTAAATTTTTGCATTAATTTTATATTTTTAATAACATTTATTTGAACTAAATAAATAAATCTTTAATATTTTAATGATTTGATTGGAAGCCTTTCGGCAGATTTATTTATTTAGTTTGACTATGAAAAAAGGGGATTGACAGCTTATCAACTTTTGATAACCACTCGTTGTTTTCATTAGAAACTTCCATTGACTTTCCACGTATAGCTTGTTGGGTGGCAATATTGAAATATGCCATCCAACTTTATATTTTAAAATAATAAAACTATTTAATCATACCAATTTAGACATAAAAATTATATCACAATATATTATTATTATTAATATAAATATATAAATTAATAAAATTATAAATTATAAATAATAATAATAATAATTGTGTTTATATTTTTATTCCTTTTTTATGAATTTAAAAATTATCAATAACTAAATAAAAAAATTTAACCCCTAAAAAATAGTTTGATTGGTAAAAAAAAAAAAATTTATATATAAAGCAATATGAGTTTAAGTTTTTTCTGACAATTTTAATAATTATACCATTGGTTATTGGATTTGAAATTTATTTTATTCAGTATAATTGATAGAATCTTAATATAATAATCTAATTTGGATATGTTTTCTTGTTAAAAAAAATCTACATATTATTTAAGTAAATTAGATATAATTTCTGGGAGACAAAGTATACGATTCGAGTTTGAAAATTTTCTTGTACCACTCAATCAATCAAGCTATCGTGGTCCCAAGGAAGTAGTGCATGGACCACTTTTGAAGATAAGTGTTCAGAGTTATAAATACCGTCGGTTTGGTACACTACGTATTTGACTTTCGGAAAGTCCATCTTTCCATTAGAATTAATTGAAAAAAAATAAATACCATTTCTTTCTTATTTTTTCCAATCATAAGCATACGTTTGGTTAAAAAAAAAAAAATTATCTTTTAACTTTATTATAACTGGCCGTCTTTGTAAAGGGTGGTACGTGCATTGCACTAGTTTTTTAAATGCGTCAATTTGTGTTCAATCCAATTCTAATAATATAATTTAATTATTTAATAATATATTATTAGTGATAACATAGGGATGGAAGGGAGGATAAGGGGAATCAATTATGAGAGGGGCCATTGCTTATCCACCAATTTTTCTACAATAAAATATTAAAAAGGCCAAATAACTATGTCCCACCCAAGGTTTGGTGTAAATTCTTTCCACCTATTAACTATTGAAAATATAAATGTTCACCTATCTATTAAATTTTATTATTACTCTCAGGAGTAAAATTGTTATTTAATAAAAGTATTTAAAAAAAACTAAAAACTTCTTATGTTTTCACCCTTTAGGTTAAAAAACTAACAAATTTTCTTTACCTAAAAGTTTGAAAAACTTTATTTCCCCGTAGGGTTTTTCTAGCACATTGTCGCCAACTAGAGACAACATTGATGGCCACGTTCTCCCTCTTTCTCAGCTTCTCTCTCGACTGTGCTCCATTTTCAATCATTATTGGCTGACAAAAATGAATCGCGTCTTTATTTAGAGACAAAGACATATCTTTATCGATTATTTTCCTAAGTCGGTGATAGTCAAAAATAGAACTGAAAAAAAAGAGAAACTGAGAGGAAGAGAGAATGCAGTCTTTGCTGCAACTGGACACCAACAACGGTGGCTAGAAAAATTTTAGGGAAGAATGTTTATTTTTCAAACTTTGAGTGGGGGATGTTTGCTAATTTTTAAACCTAAGGAAAAAATGTGATAAATTTTTAATTTTTTAAATGTTTTGTTAAATGATAATTTTATCCTAACAATAACAATAAAATTTAATAGATTGATAGATATTTATATTTTTTATAATTAACAAGTGAACAATTAAATTTACATCAAATCTTGGGTGGGAACTAGCCATTTGGCCTATTAAAAATGATAGGCAACAAAACCATTCTTGACATAATCCACAATTAATGATTAATTAATTAATAGCGTAATTAACAAGAAAACACAGGAAAATACCACGAAATTTTTGTTTTTACATTAAAAAAATGTAGAATAAAATTACATGAGTGATTGTAATTACAAATACTGTGAATTTGTGACAGTTTTTACTTTTTCACATACAATATGCAAAAAGAAACTAAAGCAAAATAGATATATTCATATTTTAAAAATTAAGATCAATTATTAAGATATTGATATAAATAATTTGATTAATAGTTTAATTTAAATATTATTTTTATTAGATGGAAGTCAAGGTTGGTTGGTGTGGGAGAAAAGAAAAGAAATGAAGTGATTTGCACACCTACTTATATGGGTGGGTGTGGGGGCCGGTGATTTGCCGACCTACTTATTTGTGTTTGTGCAAATGGCAAGATACAGGCTTTGACAAATTCAACAAAGGCCCAAGGACTATTTCCCTTCCAACGTTTAGTCATGTAACAAATTTTATGTGTTAATTTTTAAAAATTTAAAATTTTTTTTTCGGTTAAAATTTATTATTAAAATTAAAGATAAAAATATTAAAAAACTAAAAATTTATCATTTTTTTATAAATTTAAAAATCTAATAATTTTTTTTACTCAAAATTTAAAAATTGATCATTTCTCTTCTAAGATTTTTTTTTTTCCTTCTTTGCATATAACCACAGTTTTGATTGACAACTAATTTTATTTAAATCTTTCTCTCCTATCAATCTATTGCCCCCATCATTGATTTGTGTTAAATGAAGATGGATTTATCTCTTCATACAGGTAAAAATGATTCGTCTTTATCCGTCCAAACAACTCTCGGATGAAAAATAGACGATTCGTCTATTTTAACCCAAAAAAATAGATATTTAAATTTTTTAAAATTAGCAGTAAGATTTTGTCATTTTACTAAACCTTGGGTGGGACACAGTCGTTTGGCCTTCAACAAAAGCTAAAGTTGTTTCGGAATCACTTATTTTCTGCTTTTGACCCATCTGTTCAAGCATACAAATAATAAATAAAGTGATTTTGGTAATTACCGTACGAGGAAGTCTTCTTTCATTGAGAGAGAACGATTGTTTCCCACCCAATATTTACTTTATCTTCTTTCCATTTTCAAGTTTTAAAACTTAGTTTTCATATCCACGATTTGGAACCCGTTAACAAAACATGTCAAGGGGCCAAGTCAGCCTGCACACAAAGTATGGTATGAATTTTGCGGATTGTGTGGGGGGCCTCTAGGTAAATAAGATCTTGACTATCACATCCAAAATGGTATAATTATGTTAAAATTGTACTAGCAAGAATCACATCACGGCCTAAAGCAAACTATTCCAAATGCGATTTAGCCTGAATTATGGTGAAACAATGTGATTCAAATTAGATTTTATTAGATCGTACTATTTTGGGTAAATTATACAAAATAGTGTAAAATTATGAAAATTAATAAAGTTTCGTAAGGTCCTCCCTACTTAAGAAAGAACATACAAGCATTGCATTTTATAAAAATGATAACTTTCCCTTCTTGTTATCTTTGCTTAGAAAATTTATGAACATTTTTAGACAATTGACATATAAAAGATATATTTAATTGTTGTAACCATAGCTAGGCGTCGGAAATAATCCACAGATATCGTATGCGTAGATTCGGACAAGGAGAAGCTTTAATATATAACAAGTAAATGTGGTGGAAGGCCATCACAATGTCTCTGTCTCCATGATATTTTGTTAATCATAATGGAAAAATATAGGATTCTGATTCACTGATCACCCTTTTCTTAGATATTGAAGCCAGACCAAAAATGAAGAGGAGCATTTCAAGTAAAAGCTCTCGTACCCAACACTTTTATTTTCATAAAACAACTTTCTGTGGGAACTTGAATTCCACAGACAACTTATTATAATGAGTTTCCATTCATACTTCCCATGAACAGATTACAACAAACAAGAAAAGACAAAGATTTTTACTTGTTGGGTACCTTAACATAACCAAAATGTGTTGAGTTTGAGACTTTAGTCAGAGTCTTCAATTCATAGGCGATCCAGCATCTTGAGGTATCCTGGTTGTAAAAATACCCCAAACACTTACAATCTGTTGTGCATTTCTTCCCACATTCATCGACCTTAATCGGTCCAATTCCTGAATTATACTTGTTCAAGAAATGGTCGACTCCTTCAACCTTATAGTAATGAAAATCATTCACCCCACAAGAGCTCAACTTCTTTGCTTCACACTGCTGGCTCCACCCCAGCAGGCCTTTCTCCGATGGGCAACCAACGCATTGGTACTCATCACACACCCCAAATTTGCCGCATCGCTCTGGCAACTGGCACTCATTTTCCCAAACTGAATCTCTGGAGAAGAGAGTGAAAGTCTCTTCCCATGCGCCCCAGTCGACCTTGTCGTAGTAGGTGAATATCCTAAGATTTCCGTCAACTCCTAGCCGGAGAATTGACAATGTGGCGTTGTATTTTGGCCTACCTAAAATAAGATTTCCGCCGGTTGAGAGCTCTAGAGTTAGTTCATAAGCAAAATTGTCATCATTTTCCGGGGCGGAATTGAATTTCACATACTCAAAAGTGCCCTGAGTTTTCCATAGTTCTGGTGCTGAGTAAACAACCGGGCTAGGGGAGTTTTTGATTTGATAATACAACGCCAATCGTTTCGACTCCATTACAAAACTGTAAGGTCCGTCTTTGTTTTCTTTAGCGGATGCTCGGCTGACGAGCTTGGTGACTCCTCCAACGCGGAGAGATTGACCCACCAGGAGTGTATCAGTTGGGTGGTCGAAGCTTTGCCAAATGAAATTTCCCTTTGAATCATGAAGCACAATGTTTCCATTTGACAGTAGCTTGAATCCAGCAACACCTTTGTTAGCGGTGTTTGTTTGCCAAGCTACGGTGCCATCGGCATCGGCAAGGACAAGATTTCCCTCGGTTCCAAACGTGAGGGTGGCGTTTTCGCGAACCGGTTTGCCTCTGTTGGCTTCCCAAACCCAACGGAAGAGTGATTCCGATCGAGTGGTGGCCATGCGCAGAGCAAGAGTGTAAGCATTTGGAGTGGTGTTGTAGAAGCAGAGTTGGAAAGGAGAATTAGACACACTCAGGACTCTGTAATTTCCGCCATACTCAACAACGTAGTCCCCGAATTCACCTTCATTGACAAACTGAAACGTAGCTGAGAGAGGAACAGCAGCTTTAACAATGGAGAAAAGGAGAGATAAGAAGAAGAAAGAAAACAATGCAGATGAAGATGACATTCTGCTCAATGTTGTTGATGGAGAGATGAGTCTGCAGGTTCTATTTAAATACTATTTTGTTCTTCCATACATGCACCTTCCCGTCAACTTTACAGCTATGTTTGGCAGTTTTGCCTCATTTTTTATGTATTTTTCGACTGGTATTACCGATTCAAAACCTTATCTCAATAATTGCACATTGTATTAGAAAGGTCATTTTCTTTACTGCGTAAAAAATATTATGCTGTCTAATTGAATCACAGGATTTGATTAGGCCTAATCCTTTCATAATCTGACAAACTGTCATCTTCACACCAGTATAATTTGTTTCAGAATTTAAAACAATAACAGGTTTTACAGCCAATTTCATGTTAAAATTTGAACCTCATTTCTAACCACAAACAACTTTGACGTTAACTTCCAAGCTGTAAATCTATTGCATCTGCAGAAAAAACTTATTTTCTCGTGTTCTTTTTGTCGTATATTTCAACAAAGGAGGCGGCTAACTCACGAAGCAAGCACATAGATCGTATATATTTTTAGCCAATTTGCCAGAAAAAGGATACCATTAATGCTCCTGAGACGGTACTTTTTCTGAATCCGACCGTCAACGAAAATCCGGTCAAAATTGATGGCAATGTGAGGAATTAAGTTGCCAGCCCAGCCACATCCAATCATCTCAACGCTTATTTATTGGTGGGCTTTGACCGATCTGTATATACAGCAATAAATTACAATAAAGAATCCGGAAGAGACATTCAGATTAATTTCTAATCCATTGGCATTAATTTATAATTGACTGATTAACCCTTAACCATAATCAGCATTAATAGTGTGAAGAATGTGTAATTACATTAGTTTATGTTGTGAGCTGTGAACACGGTTTACTCCCAAGAGATTGAGTGATAAAAAAAGAAACTCATATAAGTTTAATTTTTTTTTGATAATTTATCGATATTAAATTTTTAATTTAACTAATTTAAAGATTATAGGATCAATAATTAAATTTAAAATTTAACATATCTAATATAATTAATTCAACCTTAAAAAAAATGCCCAACTCAATAGTTTCCGAACTTAAAAAAAAAAAAAAAAAAAAGTGTTACCATTGCTGTAATGCTGTGAAGATGAAGCAACTCAAAGGAGAAAAGGATAGGATTTTGGATAAGGGCACATCTCTGATTCCCACAAAACGCCAGGGCGGCTACATCAGGATAGTTTCTCTTCGTCAACTCATTCAAGGTCAATATTGCTCCAAGATTGGTTTTGTCAGACACAGAGTGTACAGGGTACCGAATGCTTAATTGCAACTTGTCCATGAAATTCAAACGATGTTTTTAACTTACCCACATTTTCATGGCTGGTTGATTATCTTCTACACAAATCTTATTTAGGTTAGATTGCTCTTTTAGTTTAATAGATTATATTAAATAAATAAAATACCAAATTTAATAATATTAAGTCTAACAGTACACCTATAAACACTATATAAAATAAATTATTAAATTTAAAATTATTCTTATATTTACAATTTTAATCTTTTATCATTAAAGTTATTTTTTTTAACTTATCTCACATTTTCACGATTGGTTTATTGTCTTTCATATAAATCTTATTTGAGTTAGATTACTTTTTAGTTTAATTAATTATATTAAATAAATAAAGAGTAATACTATGTGTACCTATTTTTGATACACAATTTATATATACAGTGATGTGTCATCATGTAATTAGGTGATTTTAAAACATGTATCATCATATGATAAAAAAACATTCAATCACATGATAACACATCATCTATATACACAAATTATGTACAAAAAATAGGTATACATAGTTTTATTGATAAATAAAATACTAAATCTGATAACATTAAGTTTAGTAACACATTCATAAATACTATATCAGATAAATCATTAATCTTAAAATTACTCTTATATATAGAAATTTTAATATTTTATAATTCAATTTATTTGTTCGAAGTGATTCATTCATGTTTAACCATAAGGGTTGGCGTCCCCAGCACATCATTTTTCATTTGGTCAGAAACAGAGTGCAGATGGTCCCAGATGCTTAATTGCGTGTTGCTGATCCGCCATTCTTGACTGCTCAACCCTCCTAAAGAGAAAATCCAGAATTATAAATACCACAACCAACCAACCCATCAAGTTTTAAAGCAAAATGGCTTCTCATAATACAAAAATTTCACTCTCCTTTGCCTTGCCTTCACCACTCTATCCCAAGTCCCTGAAAACCAGACCTTCAAATTCATCAACCAGGGCGAATTCGGAGACCGAATAATCGAATACGACGCCAGCTACCGTGTCATCCGAAACAATGTTTACACATTTTACACTTTTCCATTTCGCCTTTGTTTCTACAACACCACTCCTGACGCATACATTTTTGCCATCAGGGCCGGCGTCCCTGGCGACGAAAGTCTCATGCGTTGGGTTTGGGACGCCAACCGCAACGACCCCGTTCACGAAAACGCCACCCTGACGTTCGGCCAGGACGGCAACTTTGTGCTGGCGGACGCCGACGGTCGCCTGGTGTGGCAAACAGATACGGCTAATAAAGGTGTCACTGGCATCAAGCTACTACCAAATGGTAACTTGGTGCTACATGATAAAAATGGGAAATTTATTTGGCAGAGTTTTGATCATCCCACTGATACTTTATTAGCTGGCCAGTCGGTTAAAATCAACGGTGTTAACAAGCTTGTTAGCCGGACTTCTGACATGATCGGGTCCAATGGACGGTACAGCATTGTTCTTGATCATAAAGGGTTCACCATGTTTGTGAATAATTCTGGTGAGCAGCTTATATATGGAGGCTGGCCGGGGACTGACTATGGAAGCATAATAACATTCGATGTTGTGCCTGAAAATGATGAAGCAACGGCATATGAGCTAGTCCTGACAGTAAACCAGGACCAGACGCCGGCTGCACTGTCACCTGGCAATGGCCGCCGTCTCCTCCAGGTTCGTCCCATCGGTAACGGGGGACAAATCAACCTCAATAAGCTCAATTACAATGCAACATACTCATTCCTGCGGCTCGGTTCAGATGGAAACCTGAAGGCCTTCACTTATTATGACAAAGTGAGTTACTTGAAATGGGAAGAAAGTTTTGCTTTCTTCTCAAGTTACTTCGTTAGAGAATGTGCATTGCCATCAAAATGTGACACATACGGCTTATGTGACAACGCGATGTGCGTGGCCTGCCCGAGCCCAAAAGGGCTGCTGGGATGGAGCGAAAGCTGTGCGCCGCCCAAGGCACCGCTGTGCGGGAAAGGGGCTAAGATTGGGTACTATAAGATTGTGGGAGTAGAGCATTTTCTGAACCCATATTTGAATGATGGAGAGGGGCCAATGAAGGTTGCAGAATGCAGAGAAAAATGTAACAAGGATTGCAAGTGTTTGGGATTTTTCTACAAGGAAGATAGTTCTAAATGCTTGCTTGCCCCAATGCTGGGGACTCTTATCAAAGATAAGAACACTTCAGTAGGATACATCAAGTATGGAGTGTAAAATTGTCGAGTAGAATTATTCTAATCAAATAAAGAAGGATTGAAATGCTTTCCATTGGTAAATTGTACTGAATTTAGGAATGGTTTTTATTACAAAAGTTGTATCGTGTCAGTAACAAAAGTCTTTTTATTTATCTTTATTAACAATGAAGATGAAATGTTTCCAATTTGGAAGTATTCTATGCAAACAAACATTATGGGCTGTTAAGTTTAAAGTAGATAGGCCTATCCAAGGTCTTGGCTTTGTTGCTTCAAAAGACACACATCTTTAGCTAACTTTAAATTTATTTTTGGGGCCTCCCTTTCAAACATCTGCATAATCAGTAAGTAGATCTTGCAAAACGGATGAGTTATTTGCAGGATCTGTGGGTAATTTGTTTAAAAACAGGTATACATTTTGAATTTTTGGAATTTTATCTATTTTAAGTTTGTATTTACAGATAACAGATTTTTGCAAGTAGAACAGGTATGTTTGTAAGTCATCTGTTATTTTTTTCATATTTATCATCATTTTCTTTTACAACATCAAATTTACAACACATTAAATATAAATTTTACATATTTTTTTTAAATATAAAATGAATTTAAATTCACCCTAAAATTAAAAAATTTATTGTGCTAAAAACAAATTTAAAGAATATAAACACTAAACATTTTCAAATTTATAGAAAATAGTTTTATAATTTAAAATAAATTTTCATCATTTCACGAAATACTTATATATTTGAAGAGAAAAATATTAAAAATTACAAAATTAACCATTAAAATAAAAAAAAATAGTAAAAAATTAATATTAATAGATAATTTGTGAATCGATCCGTGGAGGGATAGAGAATGCGCTAGTGATCACTTTATATGAAGTTATTGGCCAATAATAATAACAATAACTACATTAATATCTGAAAAATGGAATCAACTTTCAATAAAGTAGATAAGAATGATTTACCTATTTTATGCTGTAAAAAAAAAAGTTAGATTCTCTTAACAATATAAAAATGAACCACTTTTCTCAATTATTTTTATTGCATCATCATAAATTTTAACATAAGAACAAAAACCTTGTCAAGAGTCTAAGAAGGCATAAGAATAAACCCAGAAAAAGATTAGGGTAAAATTACTATTGTAATTTGGAAATTTTTACCTTGTTTAATGGGAATCAAAATGGCCATGATGCAGACTAATCTTCTACTTGAAATGTTGATTGACCAAAAATTTACAGGTCCCAATAATATAAGGAATCAACCTTTTGAGTGCAATTTAATACAAATTTAACCAATCTCAAATCTTTCTGGGATTTGGATTGGATGTAAAGATGGATTACCCTTTTTCCACCTAGGAATATATTAATATTTTATTTAACCTTTCACTAACAAAAAAAGAATAATATAATCAATTAAATTATAGGTTTATGGGAGGATGATGTTGAGAGATAATTCATGATTAATTTATGTAGTGGCATAAAGTCTTCTAATAATTAATTAAGGAGGTTAGTTGTCATTTAAATATGATTTAATTTCAATAATTGTAATAAGTAATCTCCCAATGAAGTAGTAGCCTTGAAACACCATGAATCCCAATATAAGGTCTACTCTAAATAATTTTTTTACCCTTTAAATCCGAAAATGCAACTTATCCACCGTTTAACTAATGAATTTTACTGAGTTTTACTGTAAATTTTGCAAAAAAGATAAAAATATTGTTTATTATATTATATTAAAGCTTAATAATAATTCATCCTCTAAAAAATTTATTTACTCTTCTCCGATGATCCTTTAAATTGTTGCCATCACGACACCACCTTGCCACCTCCGCCACCGCTGCCATTCTTGCTTCTGGGCTTCTTTACGTTTCTTGCTGTGCGTAACTTTCCTGTATTAATAGTTGTCTAAACTATTATATATAGGCTTTTGAAGTTGTTGTGATGACCATGCAAAATGTTGAGCTAGTAGTTGTGATAGTTGTTATGGCTTTTGCTCTAGATGTCAAAATAAAATATAAAGAAAAGAAGGGAAATAATAAGAGTATAAAAAGAGAGGGAGATGTATTGTCGGAATTATAAAATAATTTATGAAAAATATATTTTGTATTGAATGAATGATACAAAGAGATATAATACTATTTACACATTATACAGATGAAGATAAATATACATATAAATAAAGATATTAAAGTTACGAAAAATTAGAGAGATAAAATACATAAAAAATATAAATAGAGATAAGAGATAAAAAGATAAAATTAATCCTTTAACAATCATAGTAAAAAAAGGAAGCGATGAAGAGAGGGAGAAAAAAATAATTATAAAATATTAAAAGAATAAAAAAAAAAGTAAAAAGACAGTTAGAAGATAAAATTTAATTACTAGCGTTATTTTTATCTCTACACTTAGAAAATCCCTTGACTAGAAAGTTTAACTTATTATTATCAATATAAAGTTTTCTAAACTTCTCACAATTCAATTCTAATTCAATGTTATTCACATTTGATTTTAGATAATAATTTTACTTGTTTAATTAATAAAGTTTAATTTCGAGTATAAAACTATTAAAATATTATAATTTTCATTATAAGAAATAACAAAAGAATGGGAATAAGGCTATTAGCAACAGTAATGGTGACAAACCAAAAGGTCTTTTTTGGCGTATACACTCAAATTTGATAATTATGAAGTATCTTTGTAGAGAGATTTTTGGTTTAATCTTATTAATAACAATACAATTAGACGTATTTATTTTTAATATATAAATATGTATATATTTTATATGTATTATCATATAATTAAATGATTTTAAATTAAGAATAAAATAATAATTAATCACGTGATAATACACATAAATATATATTCATTTGTATATTCAAAATGAATATATAGAATATTACTCCGTTAATAAATTAAGAAGGCTATAGTCACTCCCTTTTCAAAAGAATAATCCTTCTCATAAAACTTGTTCTTTGGTTTTTAATCAACCTTATGTTGATTTCACTTAATTAATTTTGGGATTAGGGTTCTATTACAGTTGTGGATTACTTGAATTAACTAACAGCAACCTTTCCTATGCAACCCACAAAGAACTTTCCTATGCAATATTTTCCCAGAATATAGAGAAAAAATATATGTTCCTAATAAGCAATATTGTATTTCAAAAAATAATAAAACTATATCTACTCAATTTTAATATATGAATATATATTTATATTATCATATAATTGAGTGATTTTAAATTAAAAATAAAATAATATTTAATCACATAATAATACATTATCGAAATATCTAATTATATCTAGCATTGCTTTGTAATCTGGCTTCTCTCTCTGTGTGGGAGAGAATACATAAAAACACTAATTTTTCTCATCCCTTTTACTGAGTATTTACTATATTAAAAAATTAAATCTGCTTTTCTTAATTTTGCTTTTACTTTTTTTTGTTAAATTCAAATAAAATATTAATACATTTAAGGGAGAATATTTTATTATCAAAAATAAATTATTTGAAAAATTATTAGTATAATTTATTATTATATTTGATAAATTTAATATATAAAAATAATAATTAGGTTTGGTTAACTATAACAAAATATTCACATGTATAAATCATTATTGAGTTTTTTTTTTAAATATTATCTTTATTTATAATATATTAGAATTTTTTATGTTGTCAAATAATGAAATTAATTTATTAAATTATTCTTTTAAGTTTTCATTTTAGGTATTTAATTTTTAATATTTAATAAATAAAATAAAATTATATTGATAATTTTATAACACTTAGATATAAATGATAATCAAACTATCATTTTTTAACTTATCAATAATAACTTTATTTTGATGATATAAATTATTAAAATATTTTATTATCTCACAAATTAAATAATAAATTATGAATAATAAAAAATATATATATATAAGAAGAGCAATCATCAATCGCCCTTAATTACCTTAATTTAGGTTTGGAAACACAATCCCACATTAATTGCATTGTGAAATGTTTAATCAAACCCATCCCGTCGAATAATTCTCTTTTGACAAAATAAATTAGTAGATTTATGTCTTTAATGAAATAAATAAGAAAGATTTAACAAAATCTAAATAACTACACAAACGTCACCATAACCAGAATTAACCGGCCAAAATTTGATTAACATCCTTTGCCTTTATTAGAAATTAGTAAAATTGATAAAATGTTAAAATATTTACAAAAAAAATTTAAGCTTGAATTCATATCATACTTATAAAATTTTATTTTAAATTACTTAAAAAATAAATAAATACTCCCTTTCCTAATTAGTAGTCACATTTTCTTCTTAATATGTATCTTTTTTCAATAAAGACCATTTTTTATTTTAAATATTTTATCGAGCACGTTTTTCAATTTTAAAATATTGATAATATACAACTTAAAGAATTTACTTTCAAATTTCAAATGAAAAGAAACCCTAAACCCTTTTCAGTGGTACGCTTGAAAAACAGTTAAATTAAGAAAACATAAGAGCTCTTGAAAATCTAATGTTTGTATTAAAAAAAAAAAACATCTTGAAAATAGACAAACTCTTATACTTTTCTAAAACATAAAGTGTAGTTTCCTGTTTTTGCTTTTAAAAAACAATATTATTTTTTCAAAACAAGAATATTTGACTAGAACAATGCAATTTTTCTCAACAACTCTTAATCTAATGATTTGGGAAGTTTTTAAATTAGCAATATTAATAAATAATATTACTTTTTAGTTCCAAATCTAATTACTGATTAAAATACATGAACTATAACTCCATTGGTAGTCTGATTTTTTTATGAAAACAACAATCTCGAACCCTAATGACCTTTTTATCTTTTAAAATTACAGGAATAATTTAAATCCCGTAGTTGCATGTATGAGCGCAAATCGATCGAAGAAGTCATTTTACAAAAATTAATTGCTACAAATAGTGTTGATGAAACTAATCCTTTCAGCTGTGTGCATGTTGATGATAATAAAAAATTCCAAAAGCAAGAAAGGGTAAAGAAAATTTGAGTAAAACTGTAATATCTTTTGTCCGATAGCTCACTTACAGAAAGAAGGTTGATCTCACGATCGCTTAAGAGAATGCACAAAATGATTCTAAGGTCATTTGTCACATCTCTCTATCAAGACATTGTTCAGTTAGTTTATCATGCTTTTGATTTTTGGCCATTAGCTGTGTGCATGTTGATGATATTAAAAAAATCTAAAAGCAACAAAGGGTAAAGAAAATTTGAGTAAAACTGTAACATCTCAAGTTCAATAGCTCCCTTACAGAAGGAAGGTTTATCTCATGATCGCTCAAGAGAACACACAAAATGACTCTAAGGTCATTTGTCACATCTCTCTATCAAGACATTGTTCACTTACTTTTTCATGCTTTTGATTTTAGGTTTTACAATCCAAAAAATATCTTGACAACTTAAACAGTTCATATACTATTTAATCACTTTTAACTTAACATCTTCAAATGATACGAGACACATATATATCTAATATCTCTTCTGTATGATTTACTTCAGGATGACATGAAAATAAAAAAACAAAAAACATCACTAACACTGGAAGATTTAGTATTGTTTCAGAATCATGATTCTGCATTATCAACAGTGATGATTTGTTGTAGCAATGGTGGTGGTGACTATCATTATAATATATACATATATAAATGTTATTGTTACACTGCAATTTCAGGCTTCCACAAATGCTTAATCAGAAAGCAATACGTGGCTGTGGTTTCATGGTTGATTGAGATTAAATTAATGAAAATTTAAGCCTTTAGAATCATGGTATTCAACCAAGCTGTTATGTGAACATAATTAATTGTTAATTAATTAAAATCTTTGAGAGTCAAACAGCTCATCTGATTAATACTAGATATGCCTACCCCTCCACCTTTGTGCAGTCAAAATCATATCAATCTGTTTAATATACAGCACTAAGAGTGCATGAATGATTTTTGAAGATTTGATTCACTTCAACCCAACAACAATTTCTTTGTAAAATTACTCATTCAACCATAGAAAGACTGTATTATTTATTAACATTTTATTATTATGATTACTATTGAAGTTCTTGGTTTCAACTAAGAGATTCAAAAGGGTGGAAACCTGAGAAAATTCCTGTAACTTTCTTAACTGCTAAGCTATTAAAATCTAATTTAAATGCCAAATTAACACGTAAAGACGACTTGATCGTTGATGTTAAGTTTAGTGACCGTTAAATTTATTTATAATAATAAAAATATTTACTGTTATATTTATTATATTTAGTGATTGATAAATTTCTTATAAATAACAAAAATATTTATAATTAATATTATATTCAATAACTAGTTTATACAATTATATCAGCAAAAATATTTATAGGTGATATTATGTTTAGTAACCGATAAATATATTTACAATGATAGAGATATTCATCATTATTAATATTTCAATGACTGAAAACATTGTTTTAATGACATAAATATTTATTGTTATTACTATTTTTATGACAAAATTTACACCTCTCTTTATTTATATTAATGAAGAGATTTTTATTTTCGTTGTTAATACTTTTTAACAAGAGAAACTATAATGATGGGTAATGATGAGATTTTTCCCTCATTAAAACTTTTTAGCAATGGAAAATAGGCTTTTAATGACTATTTTTCCCCTTGTTAAAATTCTTACTTTTTGAAGTGAAGGTCGATGGATTTATGACATTAAAATTTGTCATTCATACCCATAAGAAATAGTTTGAGTGACAAAATATGTGTTTTTATATTATAAAAAGTATGAATTCAGGTGTTTTCTGACGATATTTTAATATCAAACTTTTAACTTACCTGGTTCATTGACTATAGAACTGGCTACAAATTCAAAACTAATGCCAAATTGTAGATGCATCACAACTTGATCAAGACATAGAAGAACATGGACTCTGTTATTTTAATATAACTTTGGTTGAGATTTATAAAAACAATAAAATTATGTGTAATATATTTTCAAATATATAATTAGATATATAGATAATATATTATTTTATGATTAAATAATTTTAAATTAACGATAATATAATATTTAATTATATAATAATATGTATTAATCATCATAAAATATTGGGGAGAGCAGTATCGCCGAACAATTCCAAATGAATCAAAAGCCTCCAAAATGAGTGTAAAATCACAATCTTGAGCGTACCTTAATTGTCTCTTACCACCAATAATTTGATGTTTCACATAATATTTTATCCACATTTTATCTATTTTTTTTTCATGTTTCTTACCCAACAGCATATAAGCTCCCTTGTATTATTAACAAATCCGAAAGTAGTGTCCTTTCAGCAAACTGATTATGCACATGGTTGTCACTTTTCTATAAATAAAATTATCAAAACTTGAACGGAAAGAAGAAAATTAAACAGAGTCTTTCTTTAATAACGTTAGTTTTTAAAGTATCAAGATTCTATTTAAAAATATTTTTTATTATAAAATTATATGACTTAACCTAATTCTTCTTAATGAAAATATATTGACTTTTATATTATAAAATAAACTTTTATATTTGGAAATATATTGAAGTATAAACGTGCAATAAATGAGACTCTAGATTCAAAATGAAACTTTAAGTAAGGTTAGATTCAATTCGAATTTGTTTGAGTTCAGTTTAAATGAGCTCAAATTTAAAAGTTTAATAATTTTTAGCTTGAGTTTTAGGGTGTTTAGTTCATCGAACTTTAAAAATCTGATATAAAATTATGTCATTTTGATTAATATGTATTAAAACGATGTTATTTTAGTAATAAGTTAAGCTACAAAACTTGATTTGAGTTTGAGCGGAACTCAAACTCGATTCAAATTTAGCCTTAACTCTAAGAGTAACAATATGCAATTGAATAATTTTGAAGTAATAGAAAAAATAAATAATTATATTATGCAATTATATGTTTTTATATAAGTTTATATAAATAAATTTATACACATAGTTTTATTCAAATTCTACACGTATGTGCGGAATGATTTTCAATATATTATAAAATAAATGCTAAAATTCTATAGGGGTAACTACATATGGTGAACCAATCTGTAATTAACTCAGGTTATAGGCACAGAGTGGGGGAGTTAGTGAGTAATTAAAGTGTTAATTAAGGTAATATAGTCCATAATGATTGCTTTGATGATGGAAGCATAATTATATTATATAGGAAAAAAGGCCATAGTTAATGCTAATAGTACAATTAAAGGGAGAAATAATGTTATTGCAAGAAAAAAAGAGAGCTAAAGCAATTTGATAGGCCCCATTTCATGTCTCCTCATTACCCCCTGATGTGATCTTCATTTTGTCCTCTCAAATTCTATTACTCTTCCTTCCTTCTCCCCCAATTAAGATTCTTGTCCTCAAAATCATTCATGTTGCAGAAGAAGTACCTCTGATCGATGTCTAATAACAAAGGAAAAGATGTTGCAGAAGGATCATCTTCAAGATCTACTTCTTCTGTTCAGCAACATCAACTAACTAATACTGCCGCTCCTCCACCGCCGCTCAGCCGCTATGAGTCGCAAAAGCGGCGGGATTGGAACACTTTTGGGCAGTATTTGAGGAACCAGCGGCCCCCGGTGGCGCTTTCGCAGTGCAATTCTAATCATGTGCTGGATTTTCTTCGGTATCTTGATCAATTCGGGAAGACGAAGGTGCACTTACAGGGTTGTGTGTTTTTTGGTCAGCCTGAGCCACCAGGGCCTTGTTCTTGTCCGCTTAAACAAGCCTGGGGAAGCCTGGATGCTCTCATCGGCCGCCTCCGAGCTGCCTACGAAGAGAACGGTGGGTTGCCGGAGACAAACCCGTTTGCCAGCGGAGGTATTCGGCTTTATCTGCGTGAAGTGAGGGACTCTCAAGCTAAGGCTAGAGGAATTCCATACAAGAAGAAAAAGAAGAAGAGGGCCATGACGACGACAATGAAGCCAAATGAAGAGACTTCAAATTTTCCTATGCAATAAACTTTGGTTCCTATTGCTTTTCCCAGGAAGCTGGTAAAATTTTATCTGTTCTTCTTATAATTATTTCATCAGATCCATCAATAGAATGAATTTTGATTCATGAAATATTGATAATACAACACACAAACAGTTAATTAATTATCAAACTGGACTGTATAATTTCATGGTCTACACAGGATGATTTGCAGAAGAAAATGGTTGAACAGTCTTCATACATAATTTTTACCATGGAAATTCAGGCCCCATCTCTCATTTCCTTTCATAATAAACCCTAGTCCAAAGACCTCAAAAACCCTAATCTGTATTGTAATTACTTTAATGGAAAAGACAAATTAACTGTTTAATTTACTCACTTTAACTTACCATCTTTAAAACACATTAGATATCCTATGAAAATTTAAGGCTCTCCCTCCCCTCTCCCTCTCTCTCTTTCTTTCTTTCTTTCATACACACACCTGAAAATTCATAGAAGTCTGTGGTTAACCATCTTTAACAATCATGTTTCCTTTCTTTAGTCTCCACGAATGAACATAACATTGTACAATAATTTTATACTCTTCACAGTCATACAAAACTTAAATTAATTTATGGGTGAAGAAGATCTTGGGTAAGTGGGATAAACCAGATATTGCTTATTCAGCATTTTACATCAGCTACTACTGAGATCTTATACATCTATATATATATAACCTGCAGGTATATTAATTAAATCTAGTTATCTGTCTCTAATTATTTATAATACTTTTTTTTATATATCTTTTGTTTTATAATTAATTTAATTTCCGTTAATTATGTGAATGTCCCTTTCTTTGCTAATTAATTTTATATATAATTGACCCTTTGCATTGTATCAGATTTGTCTTTTGTTTGCGTTTCAGAAGTGCTAATTAATAATATTTAATTATTATTATTATTATTATTCAGCTAATAATGTAGGAAGCATTTGGACACTATATATATACATACACACACACACACACACACCCATTTGTATAAAAGATCCAAATTATTAGAGTTAAGATTTCTAAATCTCTTATTTTGCTTACAATTAACTTCATTTCTGGGTTTCATTGATTTCAGGCCTTTTGAAAAGCTCTAAGTCTTGATTCAGCCGTCATGTTCTGGAGCTCTATGGTACTGCAAACAAGTCTTCTGGGAAGAAATTCTTGAATTTCTTTAGTAGTTGAAGCAATCTATAAATTTATGAGAATTAAAGCATCGATCGAGATGGTGAAGGGGCAACACTCCAAATAAGCTGAAGTAAGTTTCTTTCGTTTTGCCTCTCTTCTTCCCTTTGATCGATCTTCTGAAACATAAAACATATTTATTCAAGTTTGTTGCCACAAACAATCCCCAGAAATATGTAAATTTATACTGCTGTTATGTTGTCGGATCTTTTAAACTTGTGATATTATATGCGAGTATTCAATATGATCTACTAGGCTGTGTACTCATCACATGTTTGTTTGTGAAAATTTTCAAAGAAGAAAGTTTATTACATTTTCCTTATAACCGGGGAATAGTGATGGCCATGGCAAGCCAGCCCCACGTCAAGTTGCACGAAACCCTAAATTAAAATTGCCACAAGAACTTGATCTAGATGATGACCCACTTCTTAAAAACACTTCTGAAAATAATCTATTAATTTTCTATCTTTTTGACCAAAAATTATTAAAGACATTCTTGGTGAGTTGCTTCTCCCAATTTATGCTCCCACTATTGCCACACCTCTCTATGTTTTCTTCTTCCTCTTTCTATTTTCTTCTTTTTTTTTTCCCCTTCATTATACTTGGAAGAAGTGCTCTTAAACAATTTTATTCCATTACTTAGATCTATTTTAGATTGTTTAATTTTGATGAAGAAAACATTTACATTCAAAAGGGCTTTCTGTAGATATCAAGTTGGTGATGAATCCTCCTTAATCTTCATACTGATATATTAATTTTCTGTTTTTGTTTGATAATTCTAGCAATATTCACATATATGATTGATCAGAATTCAAAATAATGATTCTTTTTTCATTTTGTTTGAAAGATTTCTGCAGTTTCCTATATGTGAAAGAGAAACCCGTGCAGAGAGGGTAGGGATATTGATTAAAATAACTTTTTTTTTTCTCTCATATATATAAATAGAGTTTTTTTTTTTTTTTTCTATTATTCATATACAAGTTAAAACGTAAAATATTTTTAGGTTTTATACTTATCCAGCCAAGACTCACCCAACTAAACATAGACTCACCTAGTCTAGACTCACCCAACCAAACATAGACTCACTCAGTTAAGACATAAAATTCACTCATTAACCCAATCAAGACTGAAATATGAGATAAAGTGAGATAAAAATATGAAAGGAAGGTTGGTTGAGTGTTTGACCAGCTAACCAATTTATTTTTAAAAAATTAGTTGGCCAGGTGATTGGCCAGCTGCCCAACCCATCAAATCAACCCTAAATCTCATAATCTTCTTTTTTTTTTTTAAACAAAGTTAACTTAAAAAGTAGTTATCTTTGTATAATAAGAAAAAAAATTATTATCTATGTATAAAAGGCAAAAAAAAGTGGTTATTTTAATCAATAATCCTAAAGAGTGCATTAATTAAGCTTAAGCTTTATAGTAAAAAATTGAGTAATTTTATATGGATCCATTTTTTGGAATACAAATGAGTATATATATGATGTATTATTATATGATTAAATATTACGTTATCTTTAATTTAAAATTATATAATTATTTAATAATATATATCAAATATAACTTATTTATATAGCTAAAATAGGTGTGATTAATTTTATGGTAAAAATTATTAAGTAAATTAGCCCATAAACACTAACAGAGAATGGCCAGTTATTGTACGTGATGTGTTAATATATGACTGCATGTCACATGCACGGCTGACACATGGACCGAAGAAGAAAAGAGAATATCTCAAACTGGCCATGGCTTACCATCAGAAAGTCATGTGTTAGCCTAAAAACCAGTGCTTATAAATAATTTATTAGGAGGGCAACATTATTTTATTTTACATAAAATAATTTTGGTACAACATATATATGATATTAATATATAAAAATTATAAAAAAAAATATGTACTGATCCAATTAAATTTAAAATAAAATGGGGCATAATTTTTTATACTTGAGTACATATTCATCACGTGATTTACCTCTTTCAAATTAAATAATCAAAACAGATTACCAATATATATATAAATATATAAATAAATTCAATTCCGATTGTGTTACTGTTGCAACTGGATTTGGAGTCATTTTGCTCTCCTGTAACGTAATTCTGTGTTGAACAAATTTGATACCGAAGGATACAGCCCAAGTTCCTTATTCGAAATGACTTCAAATCCAGACCAACAAAGTGCTTTGAATTCATGGATCAAAACTATTTCCGAACCGCTGTTACATCGGTTTAATAAAATGATATATAAAAATTATTTAATAATTATATGATGATATATTATTTTATATTTAATTATAAATTTAATAACCGTAAATAATAATTAAAGAGTTACATAAATGGTGGCCCCCCCAAAAAAAAAAAACCTTCTGTTGCGGGTTTAGCCATGGTGGATGACTAGCCAATCCAACTGCTCTAAACATCAGTAATATGATTTTCACCGAAGCAGTGGCGGCACAGATTACTTTTATCTGATCAATAAAACTATGGGCATACGTTATTTAATAAATAATTGGATATATAAATGATAAATACAATTAAATAATTTAAAATTAAAGATATAATAACACTTAATCATATGATAACACATCGTATATCTAATTATGTGCTCAAAAGTGTAGACACATAACGTTTGAAGAAGTGTAAAATTAGTTGGTGTAACCCAATCAAATTGAGACTTCACCAAGTAACATCAATTCTCTCTCTCACCAGGCCCTGAAGCATAACAACAAAGCATGCTATGATTTTTTTTTTTCTCAAGCCTAATATTCCTTAGCATCCATGATCTTGAATGCAAATGAATGAGAAGTCAGTGACCATGCAAAAGCTAACAGGAACATCACTGAACTGAAAATGTATTTTAATTTTCTATATGAGTATATTGCTATATTGTTTGCTATCTCTCCCACATATATTGTGATAAAAATTACACCAGCACCCCATAAATTTCAATGAGACCAATCATATCATATCCTACACCCACCATTGCCAAAGTCTGAGGGATACAACAACATTATGGCTGGCCGTTGTAGATCGATTTAGCAAATATGGAGTGTTCATCCCGTCTAACCAGCAAGAGGAGAACATGAAGTCCAGTAGTCTACATTAAAAGGGTGGTTCCTGAAAGAACAGAGTAATATTATGTGTATAAACGGTGGTTACTAATGGGTATAAACAAATTGCCGTATTATCATAATTGAGTACAAACAACCTATCGTGTTATCATGTGATTGAATGATCTAATTGTTTTAACTATAATTCAAAATCACTAAATTATATAATAATACCTCAGTTTGTTTGTATTTGCTAGTACCCAACTATTTGTACATGAAATATTATTAAAAACAATTGTATGATGATGGTCTTCAAATGAAATTCCGATCTGTTGAACATACAGTGGAGTTTGAATCTTAATCATTTAAGCACAATATATGCATCAGGACAATGTTACACCAACTAATTTAGAAGATATAATAGTGCAACTTAAAGCATATATGAATAAGGTACATTCCATCTATCTTCCAGAATGAATAGTCTCCAGGAAAATCAGTATAATTCAACATGTAGAGTGGAGTTAACTTCATAGCATTGTATATGTTCTGAAAAGAAATGCAATGGCAACTATATGACATCATGTTTTGGCGGTTGATAATTTAATGAACAGATAACACATAACAAGCAGGAGAAAAAAAATACAGAATATATACAATGAATCTGACATCTATACAAAATTTGATTAATAATAATGAATAATGAACTCCAATACAATGAACTTGTATGGATATTGAAGGACCTCACCTAGACACCTACAATATGAAATCCTTTAAATACATACCTAGCTCCACAACAATTCAACAAGCAGTTCAAAGCAGTTTGAAAAAGAAGAGTATATAATTAAAACTCTACGACAGAACTGTTGGGTAAAAAGCCAAGTGCTATGCACAGCCTATGAAAATAAATGAATACTTGTAATTAAACAGGTAAAAGTTAAGTGGAGAGTTTGCATTATTTACCTCCATCACCACATTCACATAACTCTCTGTTATACTGAGTATGAATTGCATAAGTTTGTGTGCACACACAACCATTCTGATCTGTCCTTGACCATGGGAGTATGCATGGAAACAACAAGACCTGTTTTACTCAGATGCTTTTTTTTTTTAAGCACAAAACAACTAATAAAAAATAAATAAACAAATATATTTAAGAAACAGTTACCATCAAGGAAAGTGTTTCACCCATTGTCAACAATATGTTGATAACATTTCTCGTAAATATTGTTACGCTGATTTCTTCAATCAATCGAAGGAATGCTACATTTCAATTAGCCAGACTAATGAACCAATCGCAAATCAAGGTGGCTAAAAAGGCTTGATTACTAGCCCATGTAGAGAAACAGTTCAACCGGAAAATTACTCAAATAATTTGTTGATAAACATTAAAAAGCCCTTCATACACTGCAAGATCAGTGATAAGAAGAATTGATATATTAATTTACTTATGAATTTATTGGGAATAAATGATACAAGAGAAAAAACTAGTTAGCTCAGCAAAAGCGTTTACACACTTCTAGCTTTAAACTACCTCTCAGGAAAGGGCAAGTTAAACAGTATCAAGTGGTCATCAGGAAGGAACAGGGTGTAACTTCATAATGAACAGCCATCATGTAAACAAAACTGCTGGCTTATGCTTGAAGATAGGTATATTGTCAGACTACCGATTTAGATTCCTCCAGCATACGACTTTGAGACGAAGAATCATACTTCAAGCTTTTCACAACCTCAAAGAAATGTGCAACAGCTTCTTCAGGTGTCCCAACCAGAACTCCATGCCCTAGATTAAGGATGTGCCCCTTTGGTCCTGCACACTTGACAACCCTGAAAAATATAATTTACCAATGTGAGCACCAATGAAAGTAGTGAATCACATATCAAACACTATCCTGAGCAGAAAGAAACAGCAAGATTAACAAGCCAAGCTATGCATCTATGCAAATGATACTCCAATATTATTCTTCCTTTTGTCTGTGAATTAATGTTGCAACCCTGAATTGTAAGGGTGAGCACTTTGCGGTTGTAATAGAATTAATTGAAATGCGTGTCGAATAAATTGAATGTATTGAATAAATATAATTGTTATATATATAAGGAATTATTACAATTGAAAGACCTAATGTCTCTGGCACTCACCCAAGAGATTAACGGTGTGTTCCACCTACCATAATAAAGAGCTACTCTAAAATTAGATTCTCAAAAGCTCATTTTAATCCTCCCAAAACCTACTATTTACTAAATTACTTGGGGGCCTAACAATTAACAACAACTACATTGTATTAAATTATATAATAATTCACTATTTATGTTATGAAATTGCTTCAAAAGCCTTAAGAGTAAGGAACAATAAGTCACCCCTAACTAGTAAACACCACAAAATATGAAAACCATTTGGCTAATAGCCTAAGGACAAGTTGCCAACCAACATGGAAAATGATACCTTGTCACTGAAAAGAAGCCCAAAATCATGAAGAAACAGCAGTGTAGAGCCGAAAAGCCAAGAAAAAGAAATGAGACAGCCTTAACAATGCTACAAACGTCATGTTCAATCAACAACAAGAAATAATGTGGAAGATTCCAGCAAAAGGTGAACAGGAGGAATAAAGAAAGTAGAGAAACCAGAGAGGAGTAGGAGAGAAATTTAGAGGGAGGAAAAGTTTTTCCTTTCATGAGTTTTGAATGTTAGTCCATGCTAACCAATCTCTAGAGAGATACACCCTAAAATACAAATTAAAAACCTAGCTAAAAATATTCTAGTTCATGGTGATTACTTGCTAACATACCAACATAGTGTGGAAATTCCTTACATCCTAGATGTGACAAACCCAATCAATAAATATATAAAGCCCAGTAGGAACACGAAATAATTACCTTTGAATTTCATCTGTCAATGCAGGTAAAGGAGCGAATAAGAAAGCAGGGTCAACATTTCCCTGAACACTGATGTCATTACCCAATTGTTTCCTCCCGTCTGCCATGTCAACTGTCCAGTCAAGCCCAATCACATCAACACCAGTTCCTTTCATCTGCTCAAGGAGGCCACCATTTCCATTAATGTACAGCACAAGTGGTGTGTCAGGGCATTTAGTCCTCACTAAATTGACAATCTGCACATTCAGAAACCCCAAACTTATTCTTAGTTATCATACAATTTTTTTAAGTACAACCAGGACAAAAACAAGGCAACAAAAAACAACTAGTAATAGAAAATCTAATGATCTTTTAGGCACAAGATGTCATCCTTTGATCAAAAGGATTTATATCTTTGTTCTCACTGAAGTCTATAACAATATCATCAATAACATAAGATCAACCAGAATACTTGCACAAGAGAGTGAGATGGTGCAACCAATTCAAGTAAAATAACAAAAAATGTAAAATGAGATTAGAAAAAGCAATGTCACTCCAACTCCTTTATGCATAATTGTTGCTTTTACAATGACAATGTCACTGTGACATCGCAATGCTGAGAAGAAGACAACTTTCTTGGGATTGAATAAAGCAGCTCCAACTTACCTCTTTAATATAAGGCTCAGACCAGAGTTCCCACATATGTGGAGGTAGTTGTCCACCCCATGAATCAAATATTTGTATGCAGTGAGCCCCAGACTCCACTTGAAAGATAATGTATTCAGATATTGCTTTTGTTAAATGAGAGAGAAGAGCCCTTAATATATGTGGTGCTGTATGGCACATACTCTTTATGGTGGTATATGTGCGAGTTGTGCCCCCTTCAATGATATATGTAGCAATTGTCCAAGGTGCTCCGACAAAACCCAAAACTGCAGCATAATCACCGACCTATGCAAACAGAAAATTTTAGAGAAAGCATGATAGGCAATCATCTATTACCATATCACAAATAGATGTAATATATTCACCTCATTTCAGTCTGTGTGAAGGGGAAAAAAGAAAAAAGAAAAAGAGAAGTCACCTCCTTGCGCAAAATCTTCAAGGATTCCCCCACAAATTGAAGTTTCTCCAAGTCAAGGGGATGTAATGCCTTTAAGTCCTCCTCCAAACAAATTGGTGATTGAATAACAGGTCCTTTCATTTCATCTATGTCAAATGGGACACCAAATGCAGGTAGAGGAGTAAGAATGTCAGAGAATATGATAACCCCATCTGGACGGAAAGCTTCCCAAGGCTGCAAAGAAATTTGCACAATGAGATCAGTCGTCTCTGACCTCTCTCTGAAGGATGGGTGTTGTTCTGCAAGCTTTCTATAAACAGCCATATACCTTCCTGCTTGGCGCATCATCCATGCTGGAGGTCGACTTACAAGATGTCCTTTTGCAGCCTTAACCAACAGCGGATCTATATAAAACATGAATAAGAGATATAATTCCAGCAACTAACAACAGCTGGTTTAGTTTTGAAAATCACCAAATCCCAGTAACAACATCAACTGATACAGCATGTTATTATTCTGCACATTACGTTGCTGGTTTCAGCTATATTCATTGCACCAAACCAAACCATTTCATGTAATCATGTATCCTTCCACAATTGACAAAATAAGTCCACTTATAACTTAAATTCTCTAATTTTACCACTTCTTATATCAAATTTGCTCTGAATTGGTTCAAAAACCTCTAGTAATGAGCATACATAGAGTTCCCTTTAAACTAGTTTAGAAAGTTGATGAAATTAAACTCCGATGACAATTGAAAAGCTAAAAACTTTTCACTAGTACAACTTACAGATGAACAAAGCTTCTTTAATCTGAAAAGAAATATCAATTAGAGATATAATTGAACATACCAGAAGAAGAGCATGACACAGTTAGTTTCTTCACAGCAAATTTTGTCTTCTTAGAAGAAGAAAATAGAATCCCATTTAAAGAATTAGAATGAAACCCTAGCTGAACGAACGAGCTTCCTAAGACACTGCACGCACTGTATACATACAACCGATTAACACGGTCAGAACTAGGCAGTAAAGCTGAAATGAAAAATCAAC
The DNA here is from genome assembly GCF_011075055.1 of Mangifera indica. NCBI lineage: Eukaryota > Viridiplantae > Streptophyta > Magnoliopsida > Sapindales > Anacardiaceae > Mangifera > Mangifera indica. The sequence goes on along the minus strand of NC_058137.1, from coordinate 25,363,833 downwards.
GCAAATGAAAAAAAAAATAATTATAATCACAACTGAATGTTCAAAAAAAATCAAAAGGTGAAATGACCTGGTTAAAGAAGAGAAGCTCATTCTCCAGTGAAGAGATTTGTTGAGTTGTTAGAGGCTATGGGGTTTTTTGTACTGCTCTGTTTTCTTATCTTTTTCTTCTCTATGTTTTAGTTCAGGGTTCTGATCAGAAGGCTGACTTTAGGTTTGTAATCAAAGCCAACGGCTTGGATTTTACCACATTTGTGCTTGGGGATAAAATTGGCCCACATTGAAGGTAACAACGTTTTAGTCTTAAACATAGGTGCATGTAGTCCTGGCCACGGGCCGGTTTGGCCCGTGAACCGGACCGTTTAAAACCGGAACCGGAACCGTCAAAACCGGAACCGGATGAACCGGAATCGAAACCGGATTTTAACTGTTCGGTTCCGGTTTTAATATTTTCGAACAGTGGAACCGTCGGTTCATGTCCGGTTTCACGAACCGACGGTTCAAAAATTCATAAACCGGTATTTTTTTAAATGAACCGGAAAATGCTACAAGGAACCACCATATTTTAAACATTTACACCGGTCCCCTGCAAATTCTAAAATATGGCTGCTTCTTGCGGGACCGGTCCCCTGCAAATGTATAAAGTATGGCAGTTTGGCTTTTTTTAAAAAAAATTTTAATATAAAATTTTATTTATAAATATTATTCAATCTTTCAAATCTCTCATTTCTCATTTCTCATTCTCTTAATTCTTAATACTATCTCAATCAAATTATCTCAAATTTAATTAAATTCCTTTTTTATTTTTATCAATTCTAATTTTAATTTATATAATTTAATAATTATTATTTTTTATTATACAATTTCATAATTAATTATAGAATTTATCTCTATAATTAATTTTATTTATTATATATTATTTTTTTCATTATCTTTTATAATTAATTATATAATTTTTTTTATTCATTCTCGAAAAATAGTAAATAGAACCACGTAAATTTTGATTTTTCTAAATCTCAAATGGATACGTAGAAAATTTAATTAAAAAATTAAATATAAGCGTTTTTTTAATTTTTTATTCTTAATTATTATAATTATTAATTAAAAAATAAATAGGCGTCATAAATTAAAACCAATGGTTTAATGTCGATTTCGAATAGGGGTTATGAATCAGAACCGTCAGTTCCAAACTGATTACGAACTGTCCTGTAACGATTCCAGTTCAGAGTTTTTATTTTTTTGAACCGTAAACTAGTGGTTTCGAACCGAAACCATCGGTTCATGAACCGTAACCAGGTCTAAGTGCATGAGATCTGACTAATATTTCATAAATGTACAACAGGTCGTTTTGAAAGAAACCGACATGTAGTTCACAAGTAAGTAATGACCCGTAGTCTCAATAGGAATAACATATCATTTTGAATTAAAGATAATTTATATACTCAAATTATATATAAAAAATACATTTATATTAATTTGTCCAATACAGGGACTTGGAAAGCCCTTTTAACTCTGTTTCTGTAATTTGGCTCCATTGGTTTGCACAGCTTTTGAGAATATTTTCAATTTTGTCTGGCATACGAGGAATGATCAAATTTCCAACCCCATTTCCAGATAACACCAATTCTCTTCGACAAATTCCGGCATCCCTATTGAATATTATTTTCACAAATTTTGCATAGCAGAGTCCAACTTCTTCCTCAACCTTGTAACTATTCATTGATTTTCATTTTTAACATTAGCATGTCCCCTTTGAATGATAGGTAAAATCTATTCAGTTATAGCTGAGTATATAAATGACTCAGAATTGCAACATGGATTTAATTAACACGAGCCAGAGGGGAGAAGTAAACTAGCACTTGCAGTTTACAAGAATCACCGGGTCTTTTCAATATAAATTCTTGATATCTGAAGATGGTTTATCTGTTGATGCTGATCTTCGGAGCATTTATAGCCTCTATCTTGGGACTGCTTCTCTTGCAAAGTTGTAGAGGAAAGAAGAAAAGTGGAGATGCTTCAATTAAGATTCATGGGAACGAGCGTTCAAAGAGATCAGAAAATGTTACACACCCAGCAGAGGTTGCTGAAACCACTACCGATATAATTATTGTTGGTGCTGGAGTTGCAGGTTCAGCTCTGGCTTACACTCTTGCAAAGGTAATAGACTCGGCAAACTGAATTTGATAATCTTGTTTTCAGAAACTAGGCATATGTTTTTTTTTTCTTTTTTGGATTTCCTTAAAACTGTTTTTGATTGCAGGATGATCGGCGAGTTCATGTGATTGAAAGAGACTTGACTGAACCTGACAGAATTGTTGGCGAACTCCTGCAACCAGGAGGCTACCTTAAGTTGATAGAGCTGGGTCTTGAGGGTAAGAAAATATGTAGCTAAATCACTCTATCTTTGTTTTCTCTTATTGCCGCCTCTATTCTAATGGGCGAATTATGTTTTTGTGGTTACAGATTGTGTGAGCACCATTGATGCACAGCAAGTGTTTGGATATGCTCTCTACAAAGATGGGAAAAGTAACAAAGTATCTTATCCCTTGGAGAATTTCGATTCGGATGTGGCTGGCAGAAGTTTTCACAATGGCCGCTTCATTCAGAGAATGAGGGAAAAAGCTGCGTCCCTATCCAAGTAAAGTTTTTCACTCCTAGATTGTTCATTTCTCAACATACTGCCAATTTCAATAGGTTGAAAGTTTCCTTAAGCCCAAGTTGAGTAAACAAACATCTTGTTTAAATCATTTTTCTTATTTACTGCAGTGTAAAATTGGAACAAGGAACTGTAACATCTCTGATTGAAGAAAAGGGGATTATAAAAGGGGTGACATACAGAACCAAGACAGGTCAAGAGCTGACAACGTATGCTCCCCTTACTGTGGTATGTGATGGCTGTTGTTCAAATTTCCGGCGCTCCCTCAGCAAACCTAAGGTTAATATCCTCTTTGATCCGATTTTTCATGCAATTAAACAACCTGTTTAGTTAGATGAGCTGCTTTAAAGTATGGAAGTACAGACTTTAGTAAGAAAGATGAGTTAGCAATATCGGGAAAACTTATTTATTTCTGTAAAATTTAACACACTAGAGGCTAATGAAGGATTAATTCTTATCATTTCTGCAGGTTGAAATTCCCTCTTGTTTTGTTGGTCTGATCCTGGAGAAGTGTGAGCTTCCATACAAGAATCATGGACATGTCATATTGGCAAATCCTGCGCCAATCTTGTTTTATCCTATTAGTAGCACTGAGATTCGATGCTTAGTAGATGTACCAGGCCAAAAAGTGCCGTCCATTTCAAATGGTGAAATGGCAAATTATTTAAAAACTGTGGTGGCCTCCCAGGTATATGCAATTTGTTTGAACCGATAGGTCTCAGTACAGTTTTGTTGTACTATCTTATCACTAATGCATAATCATGTTTTATATGTTCATTAGTAAAACTAGTTAAATTAGAATATAATATTAGCTTATTCATCAAAACATATGAGTGATTCCAGGCGACAAAAGCAAATTTTGAAAGTTTGTGCAACCAAACTACCAAAGTATTAAATTTTCCTAACTACATGTAAATTTAGCTTGTGACTGATTCCTTAACCATTATCGGAACTTCCATGTTTCAGATTCCCCAAGAACTCCACTCTGCTTTTATTGCTGCAATTGATAAAGGAAACATCAGAACAATGACTAATAGAAGCATGCCTGCTGCCCCATCTCCTACTCCTGGTGCTATTTTACTTGGGGACTCTTTCAATATGCGACACCCTTTAACTGGAGGTGGAATGACAGTGGCTTTATCCGATATTGTTATTCTAAGGAATTTACTTAGGCCTCTGGGTGATCTTAATGATGCACCTGCCCTTTGCAAGTATCTTGAATCATTTTATACCCTTCGTAAGGTAAGTAGCATTCACCGATCTCCAACAATATTCTTGCTTTGGTTATGATATTTATAGTGTCATTATTAGATTTACAAAGAGTTTGAACTTGCATAATTTTTTTTTCACAGCCAATGGCATCTACGATAAATACACTGGCAGGTGCCCTCTACAAGGTTTTTTGTGCATCATCTGATCCATCAAGAAACGAATTGCGCCAAGCATGTTTTGACTATCTGAGCCTTGGAGGTGGTTTCACGAATGGACCAATAGCTATACTCTCTGGTCTAAATTCTCGTCCACTCAGTTTGGTTAGACATTTCTTTGCTGTCGCAATCTATGGTGTCGGACGTGTATTGCTTCCCTTTCCTTCGCCTAAACGTATGTTGATTGGTGCTAGATTGATCTTGGTATGTATCTCTACTGCTTGTAACTTTAAATGGTCTAAATAATTCATCAGTCATTTGTCTATCTTTCATCAATTCAACTTTTTTCTAATACGCCAATTATGTTCTTCAGGACGCATCAAGTATCATTTTCCCGATTGTAAAGGCTGAAGGTGTAAAAGAGATGTTGTTCCCTGCAAGTATGCCAACACATTATGCGGTTCAGGATCTATGCTTAAGTTAGTTAAAGAAATATGTGAATCATCAAACTATATTCATCAAATTTGCAGGATTTGTTCTTAAAATATGACACAGTTAGCATTGTTTGTGCAATCTGAACTGAAACTAGACATTATTTGTGCAATGTGAACTTTTTATTCTTTCAAGTTAGCATTCCTGACCTTATACTGGAAAAAGGATTCACAATGTGCTTGTGTATGTTGAAACTTAAAATTCTTTGTATATTGAAAACTATTCATATATCCTACAACATGTCTTTCGACTCGCAATGAATACTTATACTGTGATTGTGTATGCTGAAATTGAGGGGGAAAATACAAAAAATAAGTAGCAACTGTCATCAACTGCTGCAGTTACCATATACACAAGGAATTACAATGATATGGTAAGTTTATCCAGGTGACTATGTATTATAGTGATAAATACATTTTAATACATGAAAAGTTTGATGCAGACAATATCATATTGTGTTGAAAGAAAACAAGCATTTAGTGAGCAGGGGAGTTTAAATCATGTCTTCATGAAATGAAAAACATGTTAAAGACATGTTTTTACAAGTAGAAACAGAGCAGCAAATCCTATTCTGCAACAGCTTTCAGTTATTGAAAATTTCAGTTTGTTGAAAAAACAGAATATGGTTTCTTACCATTTTGATAGTTTTTATGTGAACCAATTTTGAATATACAAATTAGTATATACTTACATGTGTCATCATGTGATTGTGTGTCGCTTTATCTTTAATTCAAAATTATCCAATTATATAGTGACACATATCAAATATGTATTTATTTATATATTCAAAATAGATACATATAATTTTATTGGTTTTAAAATTGCTAATACTAGGTAACTAGGGTGTTATTAATGTAATTAATTTCCATATGAACATGCAATCAAATAAACTCTACAGTTATAAGTAGGGTTACCAAAAGGCTATATAGAACAAGGCAAGGTTACTAAAAGGAACTTCAACAATGGGATTGGAAAAAATTAACTTGCAACTTTGGCCAGGTACTGAAAGAGGACAAGTTAATATCTTTCCCTTGTAGATTATGCTTTTTGTTGCATTTATTAATATCGTATTTTAAGAGTAATATCGTATTTAAATACGTCAGTTAGGTGGGTATTTTTGTATCTAGTGAAATTATATGATATAATTTGAATATATAGATAATATATTATTATATGATTAAATAATTTTGAATTAAAAATAAAATAAAATCTATTCACTTGATGATATATCATTTAAGTATCTTAATTATATACAAAAAATATGTATATATAATGTTGTTCTTTTTGTATCCACCGATACAAAGTAACTAATTTAATTGATTACCAAAAATTAAAATATTATCTTTTCTTGGATGATTTTATAGTAAAATAATTAAGCAAAAATCACGATAATTAATAATATTTATTCCATTCCTTATTTATTTTTTAAAAAACGTTCTGTTTGATTTCTTTATTTGTATAATATAAAGAAATTTTTAATTTCATTTTTACTATTTGAGTGAAGTCAAAAGGCTAGCTATAAAAAGATAAAGAAGAATTTGCTTTGATTTTATAATATTTAATTTCATTGACAACATCTAATTAGTAGTTAATCACAAAGCTTATGGTAATCTAATTATTAGCTGTTTCTCCTAAATTTAATTAATTTAAATTAGGCCAGAGAACAATTTTTCACCTCAGTTTTAACCTAATCTCAAAAATATACCTATAACAGATAAAAAATCTAAATATTTATTTATAGGCTAACTGTTGTTAAAATTTTCAATTAAAAGCATGAATAAAATCATTATTTTATCTCTAAAATCTAAAAAATGTATATTATTTTTCTTCTTAGTTTAGAAAATTAATAATTTTCTCTTATAATTAAACTATAAAAAATTTATTCCCCCCCCCCCCCCCCCCACCTCACAATTTCTAGGTTTCATCTCTAAAAAATGATCTTCTCAAGGACAATCCTTCGTCATCTAGATTTGGATGACGAAACATCATTCAGATTAAGAAGAAATGAGAAACTGTCATCCTTTATCATTACATTTTTTAAACGACAAAAAACGACACTTCATCGTCTCTCATGAATAATGGGTGATAATCCTTTGTTGTCAGATTCAAAAAATTAGTGAAAAACATTGGTCGTTAACTAGAATAATAGTGGTTAGAAAAGGTAAACAAACCGTAGAGATAAAATTTAAACTTTCTAAACTTTGAGATGAGAGTAAAATATTAATTTTTAAAATTTAAGAAAAAAAATTATATATATTTTTAAAAATTTTAGAATTTAAAATAAAGTAAAACTTTTACTTTTACTCCTAACAATACAATTTTGATTACAGTTCTCTTATAAATATATGATTGAATATTACATATACGGTAAATATGCTTCCACGATTGCGTTAAAAGAAAACTTTGGGAAATAGTCGTTTGGCCTTTAAATTAATATTCGCTGTCCAACTTAATCATCGCCACCGTTGTTTTACATTCAATCTCATCTTCTTCAACTCAACTCAACTCAACTACTAAAGTCCACCCAACGTTCATGGCTTCCTTTCTCTTTACTCTATTTCTCCTCCTCTCTCTTTTTCTCTTCACTTCAGCGAATCTCCACAATACCAAGGCCCTTCTTAACCACCCTGCAAATCTTTACGATTCACAACTCTTCACTCTCCCTCACAATGACACCCCGCCAACTCGTTTCTTTGAAGTAACCAAGCCCGTCAAGCATCCCAAAACGAAGCCTTGTTTGCATCAAATTCTCAGCCATGACTTTGGTTACACATACGGGAAACCCCCGGTTACAGCTGACTACACCCCTCCTACTAATTGTTCTTCTCAGAAGTTCTCCACGATCGTCCTCGAATGGAACGCCACGTGTAAAGGAAGACAATTTGACCGCATTTTTGGGGTTTGGTTAGGTGGGATTGAGCTTTTAAGGAGTTGTACGGCTGAGCCGAGGGCTACTGGGATTGTTTGGAGTGTTAAGAAGGATATAACAAGGTACTATTCGTTGCTTCTTAAGAATGAAACTCAAACTTTAGCTGTTTTTTTGGGTAACCTTGTTGATAAAACTTATACTGGTGTGTATCATGTGGATATAAATATGTATTTTTATCCTGCTGAAGAGGGTTTTGGTAGGAACAAGTATGTTGTGAAGCATAATTTGAAATCTGGGTATAGTCCTAAGGCTGATTTGATTTTGCCCATCTCGCGGAATTCACCGGGGAATGATGGGCTGTGGTTTGAGATTGAGAATTCAACTGATACTCAGGTGAAGGAATTCAAGATTCCTCAAAATGTGTATAGGGCGGTCTTGGAGGTGTATGTTTCTTTTCATGAGAATGATGAATTTTGGTATGGAAATCTTCCGAATGATTACATTGCTGCAAATAATCTGACCGGTTATGCTGGAAATGGACCTTTTAGGGAGGTTGTGGTGAGTCTTGACGGTGAGGTTGTTGGTGCAGTTTGGCCTTTTACTGTGGTATATACAGGAGGGATTAATCCTCTCTTATGGAGACCTATTACAGGCATTGGTTCATTCAATCTTCCTACTTATGATATTGAAATCACGCCCTTTCTGGGAAACATATTGGATGGAAAGACTCATAAGATTGGGTTTAGTGTTACCAATGCTTTAAATGTGTGGTACATAGATGCTAATTTGCATCTTTGGTTGGACAGTGAGTACACAAAAATTGAGGGGAAGCTTTTGAAACATGAGACCACACCTCTCCAAGTTAATTATGTATCAAATTATACAGGTTTAAATGGAACATTCTTAACTGATGTAAACAGATCCATATCCTCGACAGGTTGGGTTAACTCATCTCAGGGAATGATTACAACCAATTTCATTCAAGATCTTAGTTTCAGTAACTCAATGGTCATGGGCGAAAATGCCAATTTGCAGATTGTGAATCAAACAATTCATTTTAATGACAGGGTTTCTGCCAACACATCGTCTGCTAAGTTCCACTCCGCGAAATCATTTAAAATGTTCTCCTTATACTTTTATTCAGACTCTTTGGATCAAGGAAATGGAAGTTATTTAGATGTTGCAAATATCAGTTTGGGATTTAATGTGAAGAAATCTAAGAAGGCTGGCTTTGGATTCTCCGGCAGCACTCTGAATAACTTCCAGAATGGACAGGGTGTCATGGTTGTGAAGAACAACTTGGTAAGCAGTGGAGTAGGCAGCACACAGCAATTGTACAACTATGGTGGTAGGAAATTTTGTTATTTTAGGAACATAAGCAGCTCAAACTACACCATTCTTTATGATAAATTTCGAAAAAATTGCAATACAGGAATGGTGTCTCTGTTTGGTTTTGGGTTGGCAAAACTACCAGCTTCTGCCAGCTAGAATGGTCCTGTAGTATCTGAACAGTCTAATGGTGATTTGTGAGGAAGCAAATTAATTTTAATCATTGGATCATTTGTCAATTTCTTATAGAGATGCCCCCTTTACTTGGGTTTTTGGAGGGGTACCTGAATGTGGCTGCAACTAATAAAATTGTGTCTGGTGTTATTTGTTATGTACAAATCAGCTTTGAGGATATTTTTATATTAACCTTTTCAGTTATGTGCTTAAATTTAAAATCGGCTTTGTTTTTCCAAGAATGATAAATTGAATATCATGGAGGGATTTGGGTGCGGTTGATGTTTGAGTTTCATGAAGTTCAGTTTTGAATAGTATCCATTTTATTACGTTATATTGCTAATGGAAGCCTGAGCTGCCGATATGTTCTAGCCACAAATTCTATGGTAAGTAATCATTACTTATGATCATATAGTCCACTGAATTAGATGAGTATGTTGAGATGGCTGGCTTATAACGCAAATGAATCACTGTCATCAGTATATATTACAAGCAAGGCTGTAACCATGTTGGATGCAGCCAACAGTAGAAGTTCAATGTTAGCCTTTGATAATGTTTATATTCAGCACTAGCGTTGTGTGTTCTATGAACAAGAAAAATGTCTTGTTATGATGAAGGGGCACTGTACTGCCTTTGGCTTTGTCAAGCATGTTATATGGGTTAGGCTACTGGAAAGTTTCTGAACTCCTCTCTTGTTTGTTGTTATGTCCTTCCTAGATCTTACATTGTTATGTTAGTTTCCACAGACTGCTAAAATTTGCCGTACATTGCTATTTCTTTCTGAACAACAATGTTAAAGAGGCTACAGAAGAATACCGATTAGCCAACACAAATGGTGCACATTTACTAGGATTATTCTTGGTGAATAAGCTCTTGACATGTCATTCTATGTGAATTATACTAACAAAAGATGACGACTCCATAGCATCTGCTTTAAATGGAGCCCATTTCTGTTCCATGACATTTATATTCTTGTGTGTTCCACAGTGCACTGGCAACATAGTTGTCGTGTTCACCAATAACAGTTGCCCTGCTGATTCTTGAGAGAGCCAAAAAGCAGTGTAAAAAAGGGGGTTAAGAAAGGCTGACTTTGTTGAACTTATTTTGAACGGCAGCCTTAGATCAGAGAGTAGATTTTACTATTTTTCAAAATCTCTGAGGTGGTTATTAAACCATAAACTTCACAAACTATGCCAAATATTCAACATGATGAAAACCAGTTCAACCAAAATGCTATAGTAAATAAAAGTAATGTTTGTATTCTTAACTAGTTTTTAGCACATGGCTTAAATACATTTAGAACCTTCTCTTTCACACTTCCAAAGCAATACACATAGACCCATGTACAAATAGGCTCTAATTAAACTCAATTTCTAAGTTAATGTAGATTAACTCTTTCTTCATTTGGTTGAGACTTCTTCTGGTATGCAGTTCATACTCTAGTCCAATTTCTTCATGTGAACTGATTGGGGTCATTTATGTAGACTAATTTTTACAGAAGATGAGGGTTCTGCATTGGAGTCCATTTCTTAACACATCTTGTGCTGAATAATTAATTGCAAACATGGATGTTTCTTTCACCCAATATTATTAATTGGGATATTTCTTTAACTTGCAATGTCTTTTTTTTTAATCACTAAATTGATCTTAGAAGTTTCTTATTCCTCTGCTCATTCCCATGGATTTGACATTGTAGCATTCAATTTATTCATTAGCTTCACTCAAATATGATTTCATACTGATAAATGGAAAGAGGACATGGAATGTTTAAAAAGAGGAATTTCATGAACCAATTTTGGATTCAACTTATTCAGATGAGATTCTTTCTTCAATGCATGCATGTATTTGACAAAATATCATAGAGAATGTTGTCATTTAAGCTGCTTATGTTCCTGAAGTAGCACAAGTCACTGCCATGATATTCATATGCTTGTTCGGTATTCCACAGAGCGTTGAGAACATGGTTGTCCTGGATAGCTACAACAACTTGCCCATTCTGCAGATTCTGGAGAGAGCCGAATGAGAAATCAGAACCAGCAATCTGGGATTCCTTTTCATTGAATCCTAGCGTAATGTTTGTTACCAATGAATAATTAAGCAAAATCACTATAATTAATAATATTTATTCCATTCCTTATTTATTTTTTAAAAAACATTCTGTTTTATTTTTTTTATTTCTATAATATAAAGAAATTTTTAATTTAATTTTCACTACTTGAGTGAAGTCAAAAGACAAGTTATAAAAAGATTAAAAAAAAAAATTTCCTTTAATTTTATAATCTTTAATTTCATTGATAACATCTAATGAGTAGTTAAACACAAAGTTTATGGTAATCTAATTATTAGCTGTTTCTCCTAAATTTAATTAATTTAAATTAGGCCAGAGGATAATTTCTCACTTAAGTTTAACGTAATCTCAAAAATACATTTTCAATAGATGAAAAATCTAAATACTCATTCATAAATTAATTGCGGTAAAAATTTTTAGTTAGAGGTATGAGTAAAATTATTATTTTATCCCTAAAATCTAAACAATTTATCTCATTTTCTCTTTTAATTTAGAAAACTAACAATTTTATCTTATGATTAAATTATAAAAATTCACACTCCCCCCCCCCCCCCCCCCCCAAATTCTAGGTTTCATCTGCAGCCGACAATCTTCTTAAGGATGACCTTTTAGCATTCAGATTTGGATGACGAAATATCATCCAGATCGAGAAGAAGTGACGAAGGGTCATCCTTTATCATTGCGTTTTTCAGACGATGAAAAATGACACTTCATCGTCCTTCATGGTAGTGGGTGATAGTCTTTTATGGGCAAATATGAAATATTAATAAAAAATGTCGGTCATCGATCAGAATAACGGTGACTAGAGAAGGTAAATAAACCCTAAAAATGAAATTTGAATTATCTAAACTTTGAGAATAAGGTAAATTATTAGTTTTTAAAATTTGAAAGAGAAAATGGTGTATATTTTTTAAGATTTTAGGGTTAATTTTATTTTTTTTTCAAACAAAAAATTTTGATTGAAGTTAACCTATGCAAATATTTTCGAATATTTTGTCTATAGTAATAATTTTGAGATTGCGTTAAAACTGGTGCGAAATAGTCGTTTGGCCTTTAAATTAATATTCGCTGTCCAACTTAATCATTGCCACTGTTGTTTTTCATTCAATCCCATCTTCTTCAACTCAACTCAACTCAACCACTAAAATCCACTTAACATTCATGGCTTCCTTTCTCTTTACTCTATTTCTCCTCCTCTCTCTTTTTCTCTCCACTTCAGCGAATCTCCACAATACCAAGGCCCTTCTTAACAACCCTGCAAATCTTTACGATTCACAACTCTTCACTCTCCCTCACAATGACACCCCGCCAACTCGTTTCTTTGAAGTAACCAAGCCCATCAAGCATCCCAAAACGAAGCCTTGTTTGCATCAAATTCTCCGCCATGACTTTGGTTACACCTACCGGAAACCCCCGGTTACTGCTGACTACACCCCTCCTACTCATTGTTCTTCTCAGAAGTTCTCCACGATCGTCCTCGAATGGAACGCCACGTGTAAAGGAAGACAATTTGACCGCATTTTTGGGGTTTGGTTAGGTGGGGTTGAGCTTTTAAGGAGTTGTACGGCTGAGCCGAGGGCTACTGGGATTGTTTGGAGTGTTAAGAAGGATATAACAAGGTACTATTCGTTGCTTCTTAAGAATGAAACTCAAACTTTTGCTGTTTTTTTGGGTAACATTGTTGATAAAACTTATACTGGTGTGTATCATGTGGATATAAGTATGTATTTTTATCCCGCTGAAGAGAGTTTTGATAGGAATGAGTATGTTGTGAAGCGTGATTTGAAATCTGGGTATAGTCCTAAGGCTGATTTGATTTTGCCCATCTCGCGGAATTCACCGAGGAATGATGGGCTGTGGTTTGAGATTGAGAATTCAACTGATACTCAGGTTAAGGAATTCAAGATTCCTCAAAATGTGTATAGGGCTGTCTTGGAGGTGTATGTTTCTTTTCATCAGAATGATGAAGGTTGGTATGGAAATCTTCCGAATGATTACATTGCTGCAAATAATCTGACTGGTTATGCTGGAAATGGACCTTTTAGGGAGGTTGTGGTGAGTCTTGACGGTGAGGTTGTTGGTGCAGTTTGGCCTTTTACTGTGGTATATACAGGAGGGATTAATCCTCTCTTATGGAGACCTATTACAGGCATTGGTTCATTCAATCTTCCTACTTATGATATTGAAATCACGCCCTTTTTGGGGAATATATTGGATGGAAAGACTCATAAGATTGGGTTTAGTGTTACCAATGCTTTAAATGTGTGGTACATAGATGCTAATTTGCATCTTTGGTTGGACAGTGAGTACACAAAAATTGAGGGGAAGCTTTTGAAACATGAGACCACACCTCTTCAAGTTAATTATGTATCAAATTATGCAGGTTTAAATGGAACATTCTTAACAGATGTAAACAGATCCATATCCTCGACAGGTTGGGTTAAGTCATCTCAGGGAATGATTACAACCAATTTCATTCAAGATTTTAGTTTCAGTAACTCAGTGGTCATGGGCGAAAATGCCAATTTGCAGATTGTGAATCAAACAATTCATTTTAATGACAGGGTTTCTGCCAACTTGTCATCTGCTAAGTTCCACTCTGCGAAATCATTTAAAATGTTCTCCTTGTACTTGTATTCAGACTCTTTGGATCAAGGAAATGGAAGTTCTTTAAATGTTGCAAATTTCAGTTTGGGATTTAATGTGAAGAAATCTAAGGAGGCTGGCTTTGGATTCTCAGGCAGCACTCTGAATAACTTGCAGAATGGACAGGGTGTCTTGGTTGTGAAGAACAACTTGGTAAGCAGTGGAGTAGGCAGCACACAGCAATTGTATAACTATGGTGGTAGGAAATTTTGTTATTTTAGGAACATAAGCAGCTCAAACTACACCATTCTTTATGATAAATTTCAAAAAAATTGCAATAAAGGAATGGTGTCTCGGTCTGGTTTTGGGTTGGCAAAAGTACCAGCTTCTGCCAGATAGAATGGTCCTGTAGTATCTGAACAGTTTGATGGTGATTTGTGAGGAAGCAAATTAATTTTAATCATTGGATCATTTGTCATTTTCTTATAGAGATGCCCCCTTTACTTGGATTTTTGGATGGGTACCTGAATGTAGCTGCAACTAATAAAAATTGTGTCTGGTGTTATTTGTTATGAACAAATCAGCTTTGAGGATATTTTTATATTAACCTTTTCAGTTATGTGCTTAAATTTAAAATTGGCTTTGTTTTTCCAAGAATGATAAATTGAATGTCATATAGGGATTTGGGTGCGGTTGATGTTTGAGTTTCATGAACTTCAGTTTTGAAGAGTATATTTTTTTATTACGTTATATTGCTAGTGGAAGCATGAGCTGCCGATATGTTCTAAGCACAAATTCTATGGTAAGTAATCATTGCTTATGATCATATAGTCCACTGAATTAGATGAGTCTGTTGAGATGGCTGGCTTATAACGCAAATGAATCAATGCCGTCAGTATTTATTACAAGCAAGGCTGTAACCATGTTGGATGCAGCCTACAATAGAAGTTCAATATTAGCCTTTGATAATGTTTATATTCAGCACTAGCATTGTGTGTTCTATGAACAAGAAAAATGTCTTGTTATGATGTAGGGGCACGGTACTGCCTTTGGCTTTGTCAAGCATGTTATATCGGTTAGGCTACTGGAAAGTTTCTTAACTCCTCTCTTGTTTGTTGTTATGTCCTTCCTAGATCTTACATTGTTATATTAGTTTCCACAGACAGCTAAAATTTGCTGTACATTGCTATTTCTTTCTGAACAACAATGTTAAAGAGGCTACAGAAGAATACCGATTAGCCAACACAAATGGTGCACATTTACTAGGATTATTCTTGGTGAATAAGCTCTTGACATGTCATTCTATGTGAACTTATATTAACAAAAGATGACGACTCCATAGCATCTGCTTTAAATGGAGCCCATTTCTGTTCCATGACATTTATATTCTTGTGCATTCCACAGTGCACTGGCAACATAGTTGTCGTGTTCACCAATAACAGTTGCCCTGCTGATTCTTGAGAGAGCCAAAAAGCAGTGCAAAAAAGGGGGTTAAGAAAGGCTGACTTTGTTGAACTTATTTTGAACGGCAGCCTTAGATCAGAGAGTAGATTTTACTATTTTTCAAAATCTCTGAGGTGGTTATTAAACCATAAACTTCACAAACTATGCCAAATATTCAACATGATGAAAACCAGTTCAACCAAAATGCTATAGTAAATAAAGTAATGTCTGTATTCTTAGCTAGTTTTTAGCACATGGCTTAAATACATTTAGAACCTTCTCTTTCACACTTCCAAAGCAATACACATAGACCCATGTACAAATAGGCTCTAACTAAACTCAATTTCTATGTTAATGTAGATTAAATCTTTCTTCATTTGGTTGAGACTTATTCTGTTATGCAGTTCATATTGTAGTCCAATTTCTTCATGTGAACTGATTGAGGACATTTATGTAGACTAATTTTTACAGAAGATGCGGGTTCTGCATTGGAGTCCATTTCTTAACACATCTTGTGCTGAATAATTAATTGCAAACATGGATGTTTCTTTCACCCAATATTATTAATTGGGATATTTCTTTAACTTGCAATGTTTTTTTTTTTTAATCACTCAATTGATCTTAGAAGTTTCTTATTCCTGTGCTCATTTCCATGGATTTGACAATGTAGCATTCAATTTATTCATTAGCTTCACTCAAATAAGATTTCATGCTGATAAATGGAAAGAGTACATGGAATGTTTACAAAGAGGAATTTCATGAACCAATTTTGGATTCAACTTATTCAGATGAGATTCTTTCTTCACTGCATGCATGTATTTGACAAAATATCATAGAGAATGTTGTCGTTTAAGCTGCTTATGTTCCTGAAGTAGCACAAGTCACTGCCATGATATTCATATGCTTGTTTGGTATTCCACAGAGCGTTGAGAACATGGTTGTCCTGGATAGCTACTAAAACTTCCCCATTCTGCAGATTCTGGAGAGAGCCGAATGAGAAATCAGAACCAGCAATCTGGGATTCCTTTTCATTGAATCCTAGCGTGATGTTTGTTACCAATGAATAACTTTCATTTCCCTTATCCAGTACATCAGTGGATATACCGAGGGGAAACCTTTTATATGAATACATTGAGTACACAGAATAGTTAGGCATTCTGGTGTAAACACTGTCATTAAAATGGATCATTTGATTAATGATCTGTTTAGTCGCATCTTTGCTTATCGACATGGAGTTAGTATAGCGAAAATCTTGAATCCATTCGGTTGTCATCTCTCCATAGGAGGAGTTGACCCACCCAGATGAGAACATTGATCTGCTTACATTTGTCAAGACTGTTCCATCTAGACCCTTAAAATCTGACTGCGAATAAACATGAAGAGCTGAGACATTGTGTTCCAAAACCTTTCCTTGGGTTTTTCTGCTCTTACTGTCCAACCAAAGATGCAAATTAGCATCTACGAACCACACATTCATACCATTTGTGACACTGAAACCAAACTTATGGTTTTTTCCATCTAATATGTTGCCCAAGAAAGGAGTGATTTCGATATCATAAGAAGGAAGATCAAATGAGCCAATGCCTGTAATGGGACTCCAGAATAGGAAGTTTATTCCTCCTGTATAGATGACAGTAAATGGCCAAATTGTGCCGACTATTTCATCATCAAGACTGACCACAACCTCTCTAAAAGGTCCATTCCCTGGTGTGTTTCCAAGATGATTTGTTGAAATGTACTCATTGGGAAAATTTGAATACCAAAATTCATCTTCCTGATGGAAAGATAAGTAAATTTCCAGTACAGCTCTGTAAGCATTCTGTGGAATTTTGAATTCCTTCACTTGAGCATCCATTGGACTCGTTATTTCAAACCACAACCCATCATTCCATGGTAAATTTCGCGAAATGGGTAAGATTAAATCAGCATTAGCAAAAAATCTGGAAGATGGATAATCCAAATCATTCTCATGAGAATTCAACTTCTCTTCAGTAGGATAAAATTTGATAGTTATATTCACATGATACACCCCGGTATAAGTATTATCAACAATATTACTAAGATGAACGGCAAAAGTTTGTGTCTGATTCTTAACAAGCAATGATTGGTACCTTGTAATGTCCTTATCAACACTCCACATGACCCCAATGGCTGTTGGCTCTGCAGTGCAGCCTCTGAGAAGCTCCACGCCGCCTAACCAAACTCCAAAAATGCGATCAAATTGTCTTCCTTCACATGTTGCTTTCCACTCAAGAATGATTTTGGATAACTTTAGGGAAGTGCAATGAGAGGGAGGGGTATAGTTTGCAAGTACTAGGGGCTTTCTATAGGTGTTGCCAAAGTCATGGCTGAGTATGAGTTGGGAACAAGGTTTTGTTCTGGGTAGTTTGTTTGGTTTGGTCACTTCGAAGTAGACGATTGGTTTGGTTTCATTGACATGTGTGGTGGTTGATAGTTGGGAAAGGATGGTTGACGTGAGTAACTTGCTGTTGAGAAGCTTGGCTTTGGTGGAGAGAAGTTGGAGGAGCAGGATGAGGAAAAGGGAGAGAAGAAGAGGGAGCTGAGAAGAAGCCATCGACTAACGGTTGCCCTGTTGGTTTTATTGGCTAGAATTTTTATGCATTGTCTTGATCACCTTAAACGATGCATGTTGAATTTATACATAATGCTGAAGCCTGAATTCATGATGAAAAGCTTGATGAAATTTGGAGAATTCTGATGGAGCTTGTAAGGAGTTAATAGAGTAAGACAAATGTACCAAAACGCCTAGAAACCAAGACTTTTTTGTGTCATAGGGTCTCATTGCCTCACATAGGGCCATTGTATGCTTATGGACCCTTAAGGAAGCAGGGAGTTGAGGGGATTTAGAGGGGAAGAAGGGAGTTGAAATGCAATCACGAAAATTTATAACAGCAAAACTATAATTGGATTACGACACCAGAACAAAGAGTTGACATGTAGATAAATTACTTGCAAGGTAAAACTGTGTTAAATAAGCCATTAAAGTTTCCATCATTTTGACAAAAACCAGAATTAAAGCTAAGCAATGTGCAAGCCAACATAAAAAACTATACTTTACCCATATCAACAGCCTAATTGGATTAACATTGCCATCCTCATTCATATCAAACAGTATCTATAATCAACCTTTTAGAATACATGCTCTATGTCAATGGCATGGATATATTCCAAGCTGCAGATAATAATTCTACCGAATATGTTTTAAGAGTATTATACAAGTACATTTTTTTTGGCCATCGACAGCATGGTGTGAGAGAATAAGGCAGAAAGCGCGCTACCCATAAGAGACAAGGGTACCATGTCTACTGTCATGGAAAGTTCAAAAGGCCAGGTTAAAAGAGACTGAATATATAAACATAATAAGTGCATTTTTAGATGTCAAAAGTACCTCTTTCAAGTGAGGTTATCTTGCAGAAAGTATTTTCATTGAATATATTTCTCGGGGAGCTTTTAGGTGAAAGAAAGTGTATACATTTGTGGATTTACAGCTCAAGGTATCAGTAAGCTGTTTACATACACCAGCTAACTCATTAATGGTATATCTGTAAGCTCATAGATGAATTTTTATTTACGATCATAACGGGATACAAATATAAATAGCCAAGCCTCGACAGGTCATACAGATGGTTGGGTGATACATTGACAATAAGTGCATATAGATTATCTTCCAGTTGTGGGACTGTCAAGTAAGAATTTCATCGATAACCAATGATGAAAACAGTAAAAATGTGTTCAATAAAATATTTGAAATACAAGCAAAACAATGTCTAGAATATTAATTCTATGAACAATGAAAACACCAAAGTAGTGTTTCCCACTTTTCTTCGGAAAACTTATAATTCCTAGTTTACTGATGAGGAAAAGTTGGTTGATATTTTCAGCGACCACATGTGAAAGGAAATATCTCTGTAGTCATCTGTTAGGTTGGCATGCTGTATCATCAAGAAATTGTAGTAACAGCAATGGAGAAATATACAGATTCTGAACATTCTTACATATTTATAAATTATGTGAACATGTCAGATTTTGACAAAGTGAAGCGCAGTCAGAGATATATGTCATTTTATAAGGAAATCAGGAAATAAGAATGTTGTCCTTCAAATACTCAAGTAAGAGATGGATTCAGAACTGATAATTGACCAGCGCCTCCATTTAACAAGAAACTTCCAAGGGGACATAGGAAGAAGAGCTCATCGATGATCCAAACCTATAAGAGGGTTGTAGAATTTTGCTACCTTTGGCACACTGAATAATTGTAAACAACATTTAAATCAAAAAAATTACTGAAGAAAATAATTGCGGAATAATGTTGTCAAATGTCAACAACCAAGAAAAAAATGGCTTGATTACAGATTTTTTTTTCTTTTATGTATATATAAAATGTTTTCTTGTATAAAAATGCCGGCCAAAAGACATATTTCACCAGAGTTTTAATAAAAACCCAAAGTTTCATCCGTTAAGTTTTAAAAATTTAAATACTTATTTACTAGTTGTTAAAGTTAATAAAATTAGTTAGTTACAAGGTAAAATTGTTAATTAATAATATTAAAAAATATAAAATTTTATGTTATTTTTTTTTTAATTTAAAAAATTAATAATTTTTTTTTAAACTTAAGTTTTGAAAAATGACATTTTTCTTTCAACATTACCGACCATTGGAATCCATCTCCGACTGCTTCTTCAATAGTATCTCTCTCCCTATTGGCGTTCCCACTCCTCTCAACACTGAGCAATGCAATATCTCTAGCATTTTGGTCGTCTTTTTCAACGCAAATTGAAGAGATATGCAACCGTGTCTCTTCTGTCTATGGTTCTATTGTCCAATTTTACCAATGGTTCTGTTATTCTAAAAGGTCAGAAGGCTTATTCCAAATGGATGACTAGAGACAAAGATGACTATGACGAAGTCGGAGAGGCAGAGACGTGATAGCGAATCTCTTTAGTTCACGCTGAAGAAGACGGCCAAAATGCTAGAGATATTGGGTCGCTTAGCACCGGGAGGAGTGGATGCACTGGTAGGGAGAGAGATCTTGCTGAAGAAGCGACCAAAGATGGATTTCGGTGGCTGGAAATGTTGGAAGGAAAATGGAAACTTTAGAGAGGAAAATATCACTTTTCAAAACTTCAGTCTGGGGGGGGGGATGATATAAAATTTTATATTTTTTAATATTATCAATTAAATGATAATTTTATTTCTGTAACTAATTTATTTTGTTAACTTTAATAACTAACAAGTAGATATTTAGATTTTCAAAACTTAGCAGGTGAGACTTTGGAGTTGCACTAAGTCTAGGGTAGAAATATGTCTTTTGGCCTAAAATGTATTCACCAGAAAAAACTTAGCATATCATCGTAATTCCTTATGGATATGGAAACTGCAGCAGTTGATGACAGTTGCTACTTATTTTTTGTATTTTTCCCCTCAATTCCAACAAACACAATCACAGTATAAGTTCGTTGCCAGTCAAAAGGCATGCTGTAGGATGAACAGGTAGTTTACAATATACAAATAATTTTAAGTTTCAGCATACACAGGCACATTGTAAATCCTTTTTCCAGTATAAGGGTCATGATTGTTAAATAGACTGAATAAACAATTTTCATTGTACAACATTGCACAAAGAATGTCTAGGTTCAGTTCAATTGGAACTCTGTCATATTTAAGAACAAATGTAATGAAATTTTTTTGATGATTCACATATTTCTTCAACTAACTTAAGCATAGATCCTGAACTGCGTAATGTGTTGGCATGCTAGCAGGGAACAGCATCTCTCTTACACCTTCAGCCTTTATAATCGGGAAAATTATACTTGATGCATCCTGAAGAAGATCATAGTTGACATTATTGGGAAATGTTGAATCCATTGAAAGATAGACAAACGATTGGTAAATTACTTAGGACATTAAAGTTTCAAGAAGTAGAGATACATACCAGAATCAGTCTAGCACCAATCAACATGCGTTTAGGTGAAGGAAAGGGAAGCAATGCACGTCCGACACCATAGATTGCAACAGCAGAGAAATGCCTAACCAAACTGAGTGGACGAGGATTTAGACCAGAGAGAATAGCTATTGGTCCATTTGTGAAACCACCTCCAAGGCTCAAATAGTCAAAACATGCTTGGCGCAATTCATTTCTTGAAGGATCAGATGATGCACAAAAAACCTTGTAGAGGGCACCTGCCAATGTATTTATCGTAGATGCCACTGGCTGTGAAAAAGAATTAAGTTCAAACTGTTTGTAAATCCAAGAATAACATTATATATATCATAACCAAAGTAGGAATATTGTCAGATGTGAGATCGGTGAGTGCTACTTACCTTACGAAGAGTGTAAAAAGATTCAAGATACTTGCATAGGGCATGTGAATCATTAAGATTGCCTAGGGGCCTAAGTAAATCCCTTAGAATAACAATATCTGATAAAGCCACAGTCATTCCTCCTCCAGTTAAAGGATGCCGCATATTGAAAGAGTCCCCAAGTAAAATAGCACCGGGAGTAGGAGATGGGGCAGCAGGCATGCTTCTATTAGTCATTGTTCTGATGTTTCCTTTATCAATTGCAGCAATAAAAGAAGAGTGAAGTTCTTGGGGAATCTGAAACATGCAAGTTCCGGTAAGTATTAAAGAATCAGTCACAAGCTAAATTGCACATAGTTTTAAGCCGTATTGAGACTTTTTGTTCGAAACAAATTGCACATACCTGGGGAGCCACCACAGTTTTTAAATAATTTGTCATTTCACCATTTGAAATGGATGGCACTTTTTGGCCTGGTACATCTACTAAGCATCGAACCTCAGTGCTACTAATAGGATAAAACAAGATTGGCGCAGGATTTGCCAATATGACATGTCCATGATTCTTGTATGGAAGCTCACACTTCTCCAGGATCAGACCAACAAAACAAGAGGGAATTTCAACCTGCAGAAATAGTAAGAATTAATCCTACATTAGCCTCTAGTGTGTTAAATTTTATAGAAATAAATAAGTTTTCCTGATATTTCTAACTCATCTTTCTTACTAAAGTCTGTACTTCCATACTTCAAAGCAGCTCATCTAACTAAACAGGTTGTTTAATTGCATAACAAAACGGATCAAAGAGGATATTAACCTTAGGTTTGCAGAGGGAGCGCCGGAAATTTGAACAACAGCCATCACATACTACAGTAAGGGGAGCATATGTTGTCAGCTCTTGACCTGTCTTGGTTCTATATGTCACCCCTTTTATAATCCCCTTTTCTTCAATCAGAGATGTTACAGTTCCTTGTTCCAATTTTACACTGCAGAAAATAAGAAAAATGATTTAAACAAGATGATCTCAAACTTAGATAATCTCTATAACTTGACCGCAAGGAGAATTTTCAAACTATTGAAAAATGAACATTCCAAGAGAAAAAGAAAAGTTTACTTGGATAGGGAGGCGGCTTTTTCCCTCATTCTCTGAATGAAGCGGCCATTGTGGAAGCTTCTACCAGCCACATCTGAATTGAAATTCTCCAAGGGATAAGATACTTTGTTGCTTTTTCCGTCTTTGTAGAGAGCATAACCAAACACTTGTTGTGCATCAATGGTGTTCACACAATCTGTCACCACAAAAACATATTTCACCTATTGGAATAAAGGTGTTGTAGCAATAAGAGAGTGATTTAGCTAATTATTTTCTTACCCTCAAGACCCAACTCTATCAACTTGAGGTAGCCTCCTGGTTGCAGGAGTTCACCAACAATCCTGTCAGGTTCAGTCAAGTCTCTTTCAATCACATGCACTCGCCGACCATCCTGCAATCAAAAACAGTTTGAAGCAAATCCAACAACAAGAAAAAGCATATTCCAAGTTTCTGAATAAAAGATAACCAAATTCTGTTTGCAGAGTCTATTACCTTTGCAAGAGTGTAAGCCAGAGCTGAACCTGCAACTCCAGCTCCAACAATAATTATGTCGGTAGTGCTTTCAGCAACCTCTGCAGGGTGTTCTACATTTTCTGATTTCTTTGAACACTCGTTCCTATTCATCTCAATTGAAGCATCTCCACTTTTCTTCTTTCCTGTAAAACTTTGCAAGAAAAGCAGTCCCAGGATTGAGGCTAGAAGAGCTCCAAACATCGGCATCAACAGATGAACCATCTTCAGATATCAAGAAATGATATTGAAAAGACTTGGTGATTCTTGTAAGCTGTAAATGCAAGTTTACTTTTTCCCTCCAGCTAGTGTTGATTAAATTCATGTGGCAATTCTGAGTCATTTATATACTCAGCTATAACTGAATAGTTTTTACCTACCATTCAAAGGGGACATGGTAATGTTAAAAATGAAAATCCATGAATAGTTACAAGGGTAGAGGAAGAAGTCGGTCTCTGGTATACAAAATTTCTGAAAATAATAATCAATGGAGATGCCGCAATTTGTCAGAGTATTGGTGTTATCTGGAAATGGCCTTGGAAATTTAATCATTCCTCAAATGCCAGGCAAGGCTAAAAATATTCTCAAAGGCTTTACAAACCAATGGACTCAAACAGTGGTATACAAATTAAAACAATGGACTATCCACTTTCGACTATTAAACAAGATAAATTACTTGTCTCTAGCTCAAAATCTGAGAACAATTTCATTTCTTTAGGCTTAATACCAGATAATTGGACCAAAATTTTGAATATAATATGGTAACTTTTAAATATATGGATTGTATAATTTCAAGGAAAGGAGCTCGGAAATTCAATTTCAATGAAATTGTGAGAACCAAGAAACTATAGATCGTGACATCAAAGAGTTGTTTAACCAAGTTGAGTAAATGAGGATTTAAATCAATGAGCGTAGTTATTGGTCCATTCCTGAAAGCACCTCCAGGGCTCAAATGGTTAAAACATGCTGAACCTAATTCATTGTAATTTATTTCTTGATGGATCAGATGATGCACAAAAAACCTTGTAGAGAACACCAGCCAATGCATTAATTTGTACTAGTCCACTACAATGAGCATTTCATCACCGAGGCAGAACAAAGTGAAGCTTGATTTTAGGTGGACTCGACTCGTTTTTAACTCAGGTTCATGAACATGAAAAAACATTAGTTCATATTCAGCTCACTTTGCAATTTAGGAGTTTGTGTTCGGTTCAAATTCCTGTGGACGGGCCGAACAAGATGTTCGACTCAACTCCCCTAAACAATATTGTTCCTTTTAATTTTTTTTTTTTTAAATAACGTGAGTCATGTTTGGCCCACAAGCCAAGCACGGTCTCTATTCAGGTTTGGGTTTGAATTCGTTTTCTCTATTACTCTCTAACTGGTATTCTGGTTCGTGTTTGTTTATCTCATGTTCGCATTCGGGCTTGTTTGAGTAAAGCTTGTTTCAAGCTCAACCAAGTTCGTTTCGAAACCAGCCCTAGAGATGCCTAATACACTTATCTGCCACAATTCCAATTACACCATATGCTCATGCCCAACATTCCATCAACAAGTTCCCAACTTCTGCTACAAATGTTACTAACAGATAAACACTGTATAAAGTGGGTTGCTTTCATTCAAACTATACTCACACACACAGACAAAGAACAAGAGAGAGGGGGTTAAGCTTGGCATAAACTCTGTATATGTTTATCAAACATAATGGAAGCTTTCAGTTACAACCATCAGAAGCAAGAACGATAAAATGTATATGTTTATTTTATACACGCATAACAACAGCAAAGTTCGTGTTATGCATCCATTACTAACCATAACCATTTTAAGAGACAAAATAATCTTCAGGGACAAAAAACTGCAATCCAATGACCTGCCAATACGAAAGCAGTGCATTCAATATGAGAAGTGGTGACAAGGAACTTCCAAATATATTTTGCATAGAGACAATACATAAATATAACTGATGGCTTCAGCAATACCTGAGCGAATTTAATATCAGCATCACTATGATCACTGTCTCTACCAGCTGCATCACCAACGTAAAATGATCTACAAATTAAGACAAAGTGTCTCTTTAGAAAGCATTCCTTACATGACTGGACAGTGTCATAGTTTTGAGATTAACCAGATAAGAAGGGATCCAGCATTACTGTTCAGTGTATGGAGTCAGCAACATAAAAGCATTATAAATTTGTTTTCTTTTTAACAGGAAATGAAGAGGACCAAAACTATTTATTGAAAATTTTATAGAGGTTAAACAACTGTCCATCAACAATATAAAAAATTGCTAAGAGTGAGATAGCCAATAACAACCCTCAACAAACAATGAAGATATAAAAGGACCACATCAAAGTCACTGCAGCCCCCAGTAACCAAATTCTTCAAAAAAGTAAAAGAAGATTTCAAATCCTAAAGCATCTAATTCAATGCAAGCAAAACCCTGGCAGTTCATTCACACAAGTCCTTTGCCAATCATTTAGTTCGTTTTTTCAAGGAGAGGGCTTCCCAGTTTGAAGTCATTTTACACATAATTGGCATTTAACAAATATCACCTCTATACATTCAGAAGTTCAGAGTGGGGCCTTCAACTCTTTGTCAAACATATCTGTGGACCTAGCGTCCCTTTTAAGCTTTTCAGAATAATCCTCACAATTACTTGACATATGAGATTAAACCACCAATATTTTTTACTCTCAAATGGTTTGTTTTGAGGCCAATGGAAAAGCACCCCAAAATTTTTAAGTTTTTTGCAGACTCCAGATTTCCCTGAATTTGCTGACTGGAAAAGGATCCTACTGAAGAGCATGCATGCAGATAAGTCAATAGGGAACTACTCAAGTTAAAAATGGTTGGATGGACATTGGCAAGCTGCCAAATTCATAAGTGATGAAGAAACAAAAAGTCATGAGAAAAACTATTGGTAATAGGATGAACATGAAAATTTAGGTAAACTTTCTAATGTGAAAAGAATGGGATAGAAATAATAGAAAGCCAAATTTAAAAGAATAAAAGGAAGAGGAAAATAACTGATCCATATCAATTGGAATGCCAGAGTTGAAATGTTTCTCCATAATCTGCCACATTCCAGGTTTTGGCTTGCGGAAGGGATCGGCTTTACCATCAGAATTACTTAATCCACAAGCAATAAAAACCTGCATAAAGAAAATTGGAAGCTCCTCCTTTAATATATCCACATACTATATATAAATAATAAAGAATATAAAATTTTGCCATATGCTTCAGACATGTAATTAAACAAAATAATGAAGTATAACAAATAGGCTCTATCTTAGTTCACATGGTCACATTTATGAAAAATATAACAAATTAAAAGATGGATCTATGGCAACATAAGGATAAAGTGCACACTTTTATTCTAGCAAGAGAATGGAGACAACTATCATTAAAGAACAGTGAGAACATGGCAACTCTTGGAAGGATCATCAGTTAAAGATTTTCACATGCACTACCAACTTAACAGTCATTTGCTTTCATTATAAATTTTAGAAGATGCTGTTTAAGGCTAACTGATCAGGGCAATGCAAGTAACGATATCTTTTGAGCTGAAATTTTGAAGCCACTTTCATTCACAAAATTTAAGCATTAAAGGGTGTGGAAGAGTAAAAACTAAAGCATTTATTAAAGCACTACCAAGGCAAGTTGGTGATAATTTGGGATTCACCAAGTTCAGCAGCAGAAGTAATTAATTTAGGAATTATATTGTATAAATAGTAGACGTCAAAGATACCTAAACCAATACATGTGGAGATACAATGACACTAACTTGAATGTAAGAACAAGCAAAATTATCAAAACATTCACAATTAAACAATGTCGAGTTATCGTTTGCCTCTTTAATCAGTCTAAGGAGGAAAAACATTATGAAGCTGAAATTTCTTATCTGGAGAGGCCACACATCCTTTATCCTTTCTCTTGTCATTTCAAACCAACTACTCAAGACAGAAATTGATAATTGTCATTCTGTCAGGACTAATAGTAGAGTGCTTGACACAGAATTTGATAATTGTCACATCAAACCAATTACTTAAGGATTAAAATTCAGGCACCAACATTTTATGGACATAAATTATTTAAATAACAAGGTTGAGCAACCTGAAAGGGGACCTTCACGTGCTTAATGAAATTGTTGAGCCGTCCAATTTTTGAATCCACAGCTGTTTGTCTTTTGTTTTTCCAGCGTTCAATGTTAGATTCATTGGTGAAAATTACCTAACCATCATTAAAAAAATTGTCACACCCCACAATCAACAGAGCCTACCAGGAATATAATAACAGTAACACCAGAATCATAGGATTGCTGTAGATGCAAAAAGAGACAGACTAGCTTGTAGCCATCATTATACAAACTCTGCAGCTTGTCTGGTATTGAAGGATACATAAGGGACCAAGCATCTGCACCTACTCTGGAATTAATAGATAAGCATATAGTTTATCAGTAAGTCATGACTTACAAATTAATTTGGAGCAAAACAAGCACCCAAAATCATAGAATAACTGCATAGAGTATCAAACATTAGTAGAAAACAAATATCTACGTTCTTGTCTAGCAGACACTCGATGTCATGATAATACACTTTTTAGATAATTTAATAAAAAATTTATTATAAACAAATGTGTCAAAAAATGATACGTATACCTTTTCACAGATGTTTTTGCAAGACATCCATCAAAATCAAATGCAGCAATTTTCTTTGAATCATGAAGACCATCATCCTATAAATGTTAAAAGCACAAAACATATAAGCAAAGTAGGTTCTTCACTACTGATGAAAAGCATAAGTATGTAAAGTCCTCCAGACAAACTACAGATGCAAGTAAATATGAGACATGAGTAACCACGTATATGCGGTACTACAGTGTACAAAAGCAGCAAAGTAACTGGAAACATTAAGAAAATAGCATGGATTTAAATGCCTCAAAAAAGAAAGCATAAAACAAGGCAGATCATAAGACTAAATATAGCGCATTTACCCACTAGGAAATTCTAGCCAATGTTACCCCACTATGAAATCCTCACCAACAAATACTAACAAATATTACACAATAATTTACCACAGTCAACATCCACCAAAACCAAAAAAATAATAATAATAAAGCAAAAAATAAATTTTAAAAAAAGCAACAAAAAGAAGAAGATGATGATGATGAAGCAAAAGCTATAGTGCCCATCTGTAAGCCCAGCATCTGACCCGTTCAAGAAAAATGGTTGTCTGGAAGGCCTTCCAGTTTGGTAACAGTTTAGCATCCTGCATAAAAAAGATAGTTAAATATATGGATACAGGTGGTTGGGAGAATAAACAACAGAAAACTGATATTTGAAAATAAATTGACTTAGAATATAGCATACCTTATAGGTTTCCTTGATGTCAGAGACTGAAAATGGTATCTCCACATTAGCTTCCGTACTAAGAGTTGATAACTTGGAGGAATTACATGAAAATGAGGCAGAAAGGAAATTAACATCCAACTTCTAAGCGATTAGTGAAAAAAGGATGTAAGTATCATAGTAGCCTACAACTGTTTATGTTAAGAGCAGCGTGCTAATGGACAGAAAGTAGTGATAACAATCAATAGAGAGTTTAACTACTTAAAAACTGACAAATGAAACAACTATAGCAAAAGGCTAAATGCCCGCCGTCACATCTTTTGTCTCTAAGTCAAAAGACATACACTTTAAAACTAGGCAGCAAGAAGATACAAATGAAATATTAATAAGCATAAGGTCATCGACCGTGAAATGATCAATAAATATAACATTTTCAGATAAAAAAATGTCTCTAAGAATAAGCATTAGTCCTTTTTTTTTTTTCTTTGCTCTAAATTTACCATTTTGGATCTTCATTTTTTTCTCCAAGATATCTTTGTGTATGCTTACACAGTTCTCTGTCTATTGCAATTGCCGTTTTGTCATTCATTGTGTTCCATGAGCTACTAAATTCCACCACTTAGATTACAATACAAGAACAATCATTTCAGCTATTAAAAAAACATCTTACACATTGCAAACAGAATTATTACAAGTATCAATTAATTTTAAGACCTCCAAACTCCTAAACCAAGAGAGAGAATATTTACTACCTTTCTCCTCTTTGAATTTGTTTCCTCCGATTCAACATCTTCTTTGTCTCCATCAGTTTTCTGAACATAGTTACAGAACAGAGAAAATATTTGACAGAGAATTAATTAATAAGAATACCAGCTGAATTACACGGATAACTGAAATCTACATCATTTACCATCAGTACCTTTGAATTTTAATTTTAGCAAAGTTCACAATTTGCTCAAGTAGATGCTCAGAAAAGGTACATGAATATAACACAACAACCATAATAGTGAAAAGACCGCACCTCCAATGGAAGAGAAGTCATTTGGGTATATGTTATTGTGAAAATCAACTCATACCTCCTCAAGAGACTTCTTGCATTCAACCACCAATTTCTTCAAAGCTTCCTGATCACCACTCTGAATATATAGACCACAAAAGAATAAAAATAAGCTAAATTCTTCCAACTTGTATTGCACATACTTCAAAGCCAAAGCCTCCACTTGGTTGCAAAGAATACCAAGGTAACCAAAAAAATAAATAAATAGATAAGAATAAAAATATACCAATCTAAGTTCAAGACATGTTTGGCCCTATCTCCTTTGATCTTCTATTTTATATACAAAGTTAAAAAAGAGAAAAAATAGATTTGCGTGGATTATTCATTGTTCTTCCTTGAGTTGAAAGCGCCAAAAAATCAGGTGCACAAACATACCTTAGCCTAAAATTATAATAAAGGAACATATTTTTTTTTTAATCTTATAAACAGAGCCAAAAATGGTCATACTTCCCCCCATTCTCCACTTCCCTTTCTTTTCCCTAATTTTCTAACCACCCAAACAAAACCCCAAAAAAAAAAAAAACCTCAATACTTAGAAAACGGGGCTTAAACCTTAAGCGATGAAAAGCCTTTGATGTTGTCAGCCGAATCACTTGGCTCAGAAGCGAAAGGAAAGCAGTCCACATGATACCATTTGGTCAAGTCAAACCCTTGCGGGCCGCGGCTGATCGACCCCAATCTCAAGGCCTTGGCCGCAATCTTTTCGGAGCACTTTTTGCATGCTGACCGGTTCGATTTCGCGTACTCCGCAACGACTGCAGTGGGGGCCATTGATAGCTTTAACGGGCGATTTTGGAAGCAAAAAGAGCGAAAGCAATCTCGTGTTTTCTGAAACCGGCGACACGTGATAGTGAGTAAGGGTTGGACAATGATAGCGTTACAGTAGGGTGCACGGAAAGTGCAGAGATTATACATAAAGAAAGGAGTTCGTTTCTGTGCTGCGGAGATACCTGAGAGTTCTCAAGAATCGTTTCCCGCCATTACTTCTGTTACTGCACGAAGTTAAAGATTAAAACTTCACCAGTAAATACTTCATTATCATTATTTATAACATACATAAGGTACCACATGGAAGAAAAAGGCTCTCTGTTTTTTTTTCCTTTTTGCAGAGATGACAAAAGGACTTTGGGATACAGTATGAAACCAGGCCTGTTCTGAAAAAATTAAAATTTCACCATTTCTGTTAATCCTTTAAATTTGAAAAAAAAAAATTTAGTTGTCAACATAAGAACAATATGAGGATGTCTTATGCAAAATATGTTTTCCCCATGGGAGACAACTTTGATTAGGTCACTCCTTCAAAATGTAGTAGATGTAATTTTATTATCTAAAATTAATGGACAGTTAAGAAACTAATGAATAATCCATACATGTTTAAAGGGAAAAAACACGACACTAACATAGTATAGTCGACATAATTCATATAGACACGATCTAAAAGACATACAGAAATCTCGTATCTTCGTAAATAACTTCTCTATCTATAAATCATTAGAGTCATTTAGTGTATACTATCCATATTGTCTTTAATGTACATTCTCATTTTTTATGTGAAATTTATATGAAATTATTGTGACCTTATAACAAACCCTTATATAAAAATGGCAATTGAAGGAAAAATCTGACCAAAAATTTCCACAACCCTTATATTTGGCCAATTTGTTGATTGAATCTAGCCAAAACGCTCCCATTCGATTTGAATTTAGTTGTTGTGTATATATCAAACTTGGCACAGAGAGAGAGAAAGTTTAACTAGATTCGACCAACTCATAAGTTTTAAAATTTTATTTTCTCTTTTAGAATATAATTGAGAAAAGTATTAGAGTTTAATTAACTTATTTGTTTATGATTTTTCATAAATAATAGATGATTCAAACATTTTATATGCAAAAACTTATAATTTGGACATTCTAATATAATATACAACTATATATACAATGTCAAATTAATAATATGTTTATATAAATTCGATAAGTTTTCACTTAAGAATTACTTTTAGCTTTTAAGACGATAATTGTTTTTGTTTTTTTATCAGACAAAGATAATTTATCTTCATCTGAAAAAATTAGGTGATGGAAAGGTTAATAACAAAAGAAAAAGATGATTAAAAAACTGATCAACAGTGAGAACATAAATAGTCATATTTGAAAGAGAAAGAAAACTCAAGAAAAATATAATTTCTAAATTTTTAAATGAGAAAAAATTATTAATATTTTAAATTAACAAGAAAATAAAGTAAAGTTTTACTTTTTAAATATTTTTATTAAAAAACGATACTATTTTCAGCTGTAAGAGGGGATTTTAACAAAAAAGAAAATAAGCATTTATATTTTTAAAATTTCAGACTTCGATGAAACCTAAAAGAGGTTAAAAAGCACACTTTTTAATTTACAAGTTAAAAAAAATTAAAATATCTTACCGAGGAGATTGGTCTTTAATGAAATCGACTTGTTTTTCTTTTGAAAAGCCTGGAGAAAAATGAACCCCTACGATGAGCGGAGACTGAGAGATGAAGTGATTTATCTTCATTCTCTGTGGCGTCAAGGCCCTTCCAGAAACCCAGACCCACCACCAAACCAACCCAACGACACTAACAAGTCATCAAGAAGCCCCCTTAAACCCACCACCGCCTCGCCTTTGAAGAAGCGAAAGAGAAAGAGAAAGAGAAGTTCCAAAAAACATAACAATATGGATAACACATCAGACGGCGACCCGGGTCGTGATTCGGACTACAAATGGCCCGTCAACCCTACACCGGACCCTCCTCCGCCCACCACTGGATGGGGAGAGATGAAGAAGAAAACACAGAGCAAAGCTGGCCCTTTGTCGGCACATGAGAAAGCGAAAGTGATGGCAATGCAAGCAGAGCAGAAAGGTATTGAAGCTTGCCATGAGTTTTTCTCTGAAAAAATAGGGGATGAAAGTGATGAAGAAGAGGATCGCAATCTCAATGAGGAGTTTGGCGAGGAGGATTATTTGACTGAGGATGATGGGGATGTGGATAGTGAGGAGTTTAAGTTTCTGTTAGAATTGTTTGTAAAGGATGATAAGTTGAGGAGTTTCTATGAGAAGAACCACGAGAATGGTGAATTTTGTTGCCTGGTTTGTCGTGGGATTGGGGAGAAACTTAACAAGAGGTATAAAGATTGTCTAGGCCTTGTTCAGCATACGATTTCTATATCGAAGACGAAAAGAAAGAGAGCTCATAAAGCTTTGGGGCGGGTTGTGTGTAAGGTTCTGGGATGGGATTTTGATCGTTTGCCAGTGATTGTGTTGAAGGGTGAGCCACTTGGAACTTCTTTGGGGAATTCCGGCTTTACAAAGGTAAAAAACAGTTTATTAAAAAAAAAAAATCAGTCTGTAAATATACGTGTGAAATAATTAGAAATCAATGCAAAAGAAAATTAATTCTTTTTGTGCATTTTCTCAATTGTGATGTTGGTGTTTAAAGGTCTGTGTTTAATTTTGTGCAAGATGGTGTCCTTACTGGGAATTATTCCTATATGGGAAATAAAATGTGGCTCATATATTGTATTAAATCTTGAAGGGTGAAGGGGCAAATGCAAATGCTGAAGATAATAAGGAAGATATGACTGTTGCGCAGGTAAATGAGGGCTCTACAACTGGAAATGATTCTGAAATTGTGGAGAAAGTTGTTTTAGATGGTAATCGGAATGATGGTGAACTGATGATTGGTGAGGTTAGTAATGTTTATTATTTTGAAAGTTGTTCCCAATAAATTGAAATGATGGTGAATTGATGATTGGTAAGAAAGAGTTCATTAAAAAAATATCAATCTTTAAAAATATGTGTGAAATAATCAGAAATCAATTCAAGAAACAATTCTTTTTGTGCATTTTCTCGATTGTGATGTTGGTGTTTTAGGGTCTGTGTTTTAATTCTTTTGCAAGATGGTGTCTCTACTGGGAAGTATTCATATATGGAATATAAAATGTGGCTTATGGATTGGTTTAAATCTTGAAGGATGAATGGGCAAAGGCAAATGCTGAGGATAATAACGAAGATATGACTTTTTCTCAGGTAAATAAGGGCTCTACAAGTGGAAATGATGGTGAAATAGTGGAGAAAGCGGTTTTAGATGGTAACACATCAGACTGCAACCCGGATTGTGATTTGGACCGCAAATGGCCCATCAAGCCTACACCATCGCCTCCTCTGCTCACAACTGGATGGGGAGAGATGAAGATGAAAACAGAGAGCAAATCTGGCCCTTTGTCGGCACAAGAGAAAGCTAAAGTGATGGCAATGCAAACAGAGCAGAAGGGTCTTGAAGCTTGCCACGAGTTTTTCTATAATAGGGATGAAAGTGATGAAGAAGAGGATCACATTCGTGATGAGGAGTTTGATGAGGAAGATTATTTGACTGAGGATGATGGAGATTTAGATAGTGAAGAGTTTAAGTTTTTTTTAGAATTGTTTGTAAAAGATGATAAGTTGAGGAGTTTCTATGAGAAAAACCATGAGAATGGTGAATTTTGTTGCCTGGTATGTCGTGGGATTGGGGAAAAACTTAACAAGAGGTATAAAAATTGTTTAAGCCTTGTTCAGCATACAATTTCTATATCGAAGACGAAAAGAAAGAGAGCTCATAGAGCTTTTGGGCAGGTTGTGTGTAAGGTTCTTGGATGGGATTTTGATAGTTTGCCAGTGCTTGTGTTGAAGGGTGAGCCACTTGGAACTTCTTTGGTGAATTCCGACCTTACAAAGGTAAGAAAGAGTTAATTTAAACAGATCAATCTTAAAATATATAGTGAAATAATCAGAAATCAATACAAAAAAACAATTCTTTTTGTGCATATTCTCGATTGTGATGTTGGTGTTTTAAAGTCAGTGTTTTAATTTTTTACAAGATGGTATCTTTACCAGGAAGTATTCGTTTATGGAAGATAAAATTTGTCTCATGAATTGGTTTAAACTTTGAAGGACGAAGGGGCAAAGGCAAATGCTGAAGATAATAAGGACGATATTACTGTTGCTCAGGCAAATGAGGCCTCTACAAGTGGAAATGATGGTGAAATAGTGGAGAAAGTGGTTTTAGATGGTAATCGGAATTATGGTGAAGTGATGATTGGTGAGGTTAGTGATGTGTATTATTTTGAAAGTTATTTACTATAAATTGAAATGATGGTGAATTGATGATTGGTAAGAATGAGTTCATTAAAAAAGATCAATCTCTAAATATGTGTGAAATAATCAGAAATCAATTCAAAAACAATTCTTTTTGTGCATTTTCTGAATTGTGATATTGGTGTTTTGAGGTCTGTGTGTTATTTTTTTGCAAGACGGTATCTTTATGGGAAATATTTGTCTATTGAAAATAAACTGTGGTTCATGAATTGGTTTAAATCTTGAAGGATGAATGGGCAAATGCAAATGCTGAGGATAATGAGGAAGATATGACTGTTGCTCAGGTAGATGAGGGCTCTACAAGTGGAAATGATGGTGAAATAGTTGAGAAAGTGGTTTTAAATGGTAATTGGAACGATGGTGGATTAATGATTGGTGAGGTTAGTGATGTGTATTATTTTGAAAGTTATTTACTACAAATTTAACTTGAAAACCCAGGAAGGTTTAGGTTTAGCTATGTGTGTATTTAACCTTTTTCTGTGTTTTTTCTTTGCCTGTTGGTCATTTTTGTATGGGACTAAACAATATTTTTCTTTTAATGGTAGATAATTCCAATTTATGTGTTGAAACTTCTGATGGTGAGTTCTTGAAGTTGGAAGCAAATAAAAATGTAACAGTTGATTGTCTGGTGAAAGCAGTCATTTGCATTTGTTATGTAGGATGCTATCATGAGTTTTGTTCATTCTTCTTTTTTCTTGTTTCTTTGCTTGACCTTTTCAAAAGGAAACCCAGATAATCATTGTGAGTGATGTTCTTTCAGTACTAAACAATGCTTACAACACTAAAAGCTGCTGAAAACATTGAGCTCTTTGGTTTTGTCAATAAGTAGAAAGAGCCATGATTTGAATATTTAGTTAAATGGATTATTGAGAAATGATGAGTCCCTACATGCCATTTTGTTCGAAATTGAAAAGCTCATGATCATGATATTATTTTCTTCCTCATTCTGATTTTGGTTTCCTTACTATGGATTTTGGTTCGTGCTTTATGGCATTTCCACTTAAAAAAAATCAATAGCAAAAAAATTGAGTACCATTTTCTTTTTCATTTTTATTATTATAATTTAAGCAATTTGCCTGGACCAAAATTCCTGAGACCTGATATCCATGGTGACCTGAGGGATAAGTACCTCATATCACTGGAGAACTGTTTAAGATTAAGGTGGAAACGTTCTTGGCAATGGTATACTGGAATTTTTTTTCCCTTGATATCTTTTCTCCTGGTAACTGATCTTGCTATGTGATGGTTTTCCAAGTAGTTTTGATGTCATTAATATCGTAAGTGAAATGTTGTAGGCTGGAGTCGAAGCAAATGCCAATGATGATAAGGATGGCTCGAAGTAATCCCAACATCAAATTAATATGTGAATTAGCTCAAAAAGAGGAATCAGTGGTGAGAATTAGTGAGGTTAGCTACACACCAAGTTGAGGAGCTTTCACTGTTTGTTTCTTTGTGGAAATCTGAGTGGCAAAATTGATGTTTGCATTTATTCATTTAGTGCTTTGGATCGCAGGATTCTCTAATTGAAGATAACAGCAGTGAGCAAGGTACTAACATTTTGGTTTCGGAGATGAGTCAAGAGGGAGATGTCTTTATGAGATGATTGTAATGTTTAAGCGCATTTAAAACTTTCATTATCTTGTTTTCCTTTGTGGATATGATTTATCTACTAATGATGAATCATGTTTTTGCCTAGTTTTGGCAATTCTCCCCTATCTTATGTGTTGAACATGATACTTTATACCAAATTCTCCTTCATGGAATTATGAAAAGTAGGTGGGTAGAGACATGGCAGCGGGCTTTGGTACAACCCACCGTACCTAGGGGCTGGGCTGTGAATTGGCAGATGTAATGGGCCAGGTCACAATCAAGGTCTTTTGAGGCATGTTTTTGTAGGTTTTTGACAGGCCTATATGAAAAATTATATTTTTTTAATTACTTAAAAAATTTTTAATGGATCGTAGCGGATCGGTTTGTGAGTCTTGTGCTAAGACCTTGATAAGGCTCACGTGACCCACAAATCTGGCACGGTTAACATTTTTGCAAGTATACCTCTGTGACCATGTCTCTAATGCAAAGGCATGACCCATTAAAC
Source organism: Mangifera indica (assembly GCF_011075055.1). Lineage (NCBI taxonomy): Eukaryota > Viridiplantae > Streptophyta > Magnoliopsida > Sapindales > Anacardiaceae > Mangifera > Mangifera indica. Next base: position 25,327,285 of record NC_058137.1, on the reverse strand, counting down.
AAGGGAACGTAAAAAGCAATGATAAGTGGGAGCTCATGCGGTCATGCTCCATGTTGACCCTAAGAGTGGAAAATTCTAAAAAAAGAATTTCATTTATTTAAAATGGTAGTATCAATTGATGCCTTATATTTTAATTTATTTGGAAAATCTTTAGTGTTCTAATTTTTTTTATATCATGCCCCTACTAAAACAAAATCCACCGCTTTATTAAAGGGATTTTGACGGTTAATCAAGTCGTGGAAAATCAAATTTCATTTTCATGGCGCCGAAATCGTTCTTCGTTGAGCAGTTCTTCAGCTCGACCTCTCACTATTCGCCCCAGCTTCACAAATTCAGGTGTTTCTCCTCTCAACCCAACCGTAATTTCACTGATAATCATAGAAGTACCGAGCAACGAACGAAGCAGAGCTTCAAAAGACCAAAATCAACGACAAAGACTAGCACGGCTATATCCATGGCACGACTCATTAACACCAACTCTTGGTCAAGTGAGCTCCAGTCATCTCTTTCTTCTTTATCTCCATCCCTTTCTAAAACCACCGTTGATCAAACTCTTCGCCTGATTAAATCCCCACAAAAAGCCCTTAAATTTTTCAACTGGGTTCAGCAGATGGGATTCGTCCACAATCACCAGTCTTTCTTTTTAATGCTTGAAATACTGGGCCAATGTCGAAACCTTAACGTGGCTCGTAATTTTCTTCTCTCTATTGAGAAGAGATCTGATGGGTTGGTTAAACTCGAGGACAAGTTCTTTAATAGTTTGATTAGGAGCTATGGTGAAGCGGGTTTGTTTCAAGAGTCTATAAAGATGCTCTCAATGATGAAAAGTATGGCGGTTTCGCCTTCTATTGTTACTTTTAATAGTCTTTTGCTAGTTTTGTTGAAAAGGGGGAGAACTAATATGGGCAAGAATGTGTTCGATGAAATGCTTAGTACGTTTGGTGTAACGCCAGATGTTTATACTTTTAACATATTGATTAGAGGGTTTTGTAAGAATTCAATGGTTGATGAAGGGTTTAGGATTTTTCAAGAAATGGAGAGGTTTAAGTGTGTCCCTGATGTTGTTACGTTTAATACAATTGTTGATGGTTTGTGTAGAGCCGGTAAGGTTAAGATTGCCTGCAATGTCGTCAAGGGCATGGGGAAGAAGAGTGTGGATTTGAAACCGAATGTTGTTACTTATACCACTTTGATTAGAGGGTATTGCATGAAGCAGGAGATTGATGAGGCTTTGCTTGTTTTTGAAAAGATGATCAGTCAAGGATTGAAGCCTAGTGGAATTACATATAATACTCTTATTAAGGGTCTTTGTGAAGGAAGGAAGTTTGAGAAGATAAGAGAAATTTTGGAGGGAGCAAAAGAAAGTGGAGGATTTATTCCTGATACATGTACTTTCAACACAGTGATGAATGCACATTGTAGTGAAGGGAAATTGGTAGAGGCATTTGAGATATTTGATAAGATGAGGGAGTTGCAGGTCCAGTCAGATTCAAGTACGTATAGTGTTCTGATAAGGAGTTTGTGTCACACTGGTGATTTTGAGAGAGCAGAGAAGTTGTTTGATGAGCTGTCAGAGAAAGAGATCTTGTTGAGTGAGACTGGGTGTGCTCCTCTGGTTGCAGCATACAACCCTATGTTTGAGTATTTGTGTGGAAACGGGAAGACTAAGAAGGCAGAGACAGTCTTTAGGCAGCTGATGAAGAGAGGAACACAAGATCCTTCATCTTTCAAGACTTTGATCTTGGGACATTGTAAGGAAGGCACATTTAAAGCTGGCTTTGATCTGTTGATCTTGATGTTAAGGAGAGATTATGTTCCTGATTTTGAGACATATGATTCATTGATTAATGTTCTCTTGCAGAAGGGTGAACCTCTTCTTGCCCAGGAGACTCTAGAGAAGATGCTGAAGAGCTCTTATCTTCCTAGAACATCTACTTTCCACTCTATTCTTGCAGAGCTTGTGAAAAAGAAGTGTGCCCACGAATCTGCAAGCTTGGTAATGCTAATGTTGGAGAAAAAAGTTAGACAAAGCATCGCTCTTTCAACGCGCTCTGTTAATTTACTCTTTGGTAGTGGACTGAGGGATAAAGCATTTCAGATTGCTGCTTTGCTTTATGATAATGGATTTGTGATTGAGATAGAAGAAGTAATTGGTTTCCTTTGCCAGAATAGAAAGATCTTAGAGGCACATAAAATGTTGTTATTTAGTTTGCAGAAGAATCATGGTGTTGATATTCATTTATGCAGCACAGTTATTGAAGGTCTTTGTAAAGCCCATAAACTTTCAGAAGCATTTGAATTGTACTATGAATTGGTGGAGAAGGGGCTCCATCAACAGTTGCCTTGCCTAGAAGATTTGAAAATTTCCCTAGAGACCGGTGGAAGACCAAAGGAAGCTGAGTTTGTATTTAAGAGGATGTCAAAACAGAGGTGACCAAACAAATCTCCTAATTATGTTCAGTTGCATGACACGAGTAATCACCATGCTCCCCTTCCCTAAATCTCTGCCCATTCAATTACCAGGGGACTCCAAAGATGGGGGATGAACTCACTAAATGTATATCTATGCACTATTGGGTATAAAGTAAAAATATGTATACCCACTTTTGAATACACAGTTGGATTATACATAGGTAATTTATCATCACGTGATTTAATAATTTTATATTAAAAATAAAGTAACACTAATCATACAATAACACATTATCTGTATGTCAAACTGTTGAATAAAAATTTAATAATCCTATTTAAGCATTTAAGAGATAGTATTTTTTTAAATTTAAATAAATAGCCAATTAATAATAACATTATGTATAAATATTTTTTATACACTATTTGAGCATATAGATAATATATTATCATGTAATTAAATAATTTTAAATTAAAAATAAATTAGTATTTAATCACATATCATCTCTATATATCCGATAAGCATGGCATTACCCTCAAATTAAAGTAAAAAAATTTAATGCATTCATTTAGGTTATTTAATCAAATAACCTAAAATTAAATGTCTTAAATTAATTAAAAGAAGGGGTAAAAGGGGAAATAGATAGTTAGGGCACAAGATAAACACGACACGTCTCTGGGTGAAGATGGAATCTCCTATAAAAGCAAAATCAAAGCACGCGTTATCACCCCATTGCATTTTATCAGAATCAATCTATCTATCAATCAATCAACAGAGGTATTTTGAGCTATGGCAGGAGTGGGACCTATCTCGCAGGACTGGGAACCCGTTGTCATCAGGAAGAAAGCCCCCAACGCCGCCACCAAGAAGGACGAGAAAGTCGTCAACGCCGCCCGTCGCTCTGGCGCCGATATTGAAACTATAAAAAAATGTTAACTCTCTGTTCATATTTTCGCCTTTTAATCTTTGAGTTAATCTTTATTTCTTACTAGATAGTAGTATAATCTCTGCGGTTGATTTTTATATCTGCTTTTCTTTGCTTTTTTGTTTGAATTTATTTTAGGTTTTATGGGTCGTTATTTAGTTTATTAGGTGTTTCTGAGTTTTTTATCACATTTCCTGTACTGTTTTTTTCCTTTAATGGGTTCTGTATTCTTTTGGGAGATTAGTAATTTTTGTATAGAATATTTAGGGTTTTTCTTTCTTATGTGGTTAATTGTTCATGCTCAACGGGAATTTCGAAATGAAAAGGTCTTTGATGGGTATGATGTTGATCTCTTATCATCCTAAATTAGTACTTATTTTCTGCAATATAATATGGAATATGTGGCAAGCCGATCATGTGTATGTGTGTGTTTGTATTTTATGTATGGCATGAAAATTTGAATTAAATGAGATGTTAATTGCTTTGTTTGGATCTTTCTGAAAATTGAGTAATGTTATGTGAAACCAGTAAAAGTTTGATGGGTGCTTTAACGAGATCTTTGTTTGTGATAAGACATTTATTTACTCTTTACCTGTGTTTAAGGATATATGAACTGGATGGATAGTGATCTATCAAAAGTCTGTAAGCGTGCAATTATTAGCTGTTTAATTGCTTATGTCTTTTATTTTCTCCTGCAGCAAATGCTGGCACGAACAAGGCTGCCTCTAGCAGCACTTCTCTGAACACAAGGAAACTTGATGAAGACACAGAGAATCTTTCCCGTGAGTAGTCCTTTTCTTACATGTTGTATTTTTATCTTCGTATACTTTTTATTATTAGAAATATGTACCTTGTATAGACTTGGAAGGTCTGTGGAGCTTCTCCCTAGGGAAAAATCTTCAACCAATCTATTCTCAACTTATTGAGATCGTGTTTATTGTACTGTCAGTCTGTCTTTAAAATGGTTTGATATGGTGATCAGTAGGTTGGCTTTATGCGAAAGTTCAATTATATGATAGTATCATCTGTTTTGATATTGCATATGATTTTTGAAGCATGTGCGGCTGTTTTTAGGATAACTAGTATTGTACAATCAGTATAGAGTGGTTTGCAAGGTATAGGAAATGCTCAATTGATGTAATACATGGGTGGGTGCCTTTCTGTTAAAATAGCAGAACCTTGAAATGATATGCTTCCAAGTCAGCCAACATAGAATTCCAATAATTTATAACCTCTTGGTTGTGGTTGATGCACCACATCCATAACATAAATGGTCAAAGCAAGTGAATGATTAGTAATCATGGGAATCAAGAGATCATAAATCTTAATAAGGACTTAAGAATTGAAATTTAGTTGTTAAGACTATGAAAAAGCTTATCACATGATTCTAGACTTGTTTGGCTGTTTGTTTATTTGTTCTCACCAGCACTGTCTTCTCTTGTTACTTCTCATATTTGTTATTTAAATAGTATGTGAGTGATACTGTTAAGCAAAATTGTCTAAATGGGTACCATGTGATGTTGTTATTAATGAACAGATGAACGAGTACCAACTGAACTCAAGAAAGCAATTATGCAGGCACGAACTGAAAAGAAACTCACCCAGGCTCAGCTTGCTCAGGTCTCTCTTTCTCTACACACACACACACACAGAGGCATGGGTGTATTTGTGCAATAGAGTCATTCTTAATGACGACCATTATACTAAATCTGTAGTTTCTCTGCAGCTGATCAATGAGAAGCCCCAAATTATACAGGAGTACGAGTCTGGTAAGGCCATTCCTAATCAGCAGATACTTACCAAGCTGGAGAGGGCCCTTGGTGCAAAACTGCGGGGAAAGAAGTGAAGCAGAACTTTTTGGAAACTACTTCCAGTACTTTTAATATTGTTGTGTGAGTCTCTAAAATTGGCTGTATTTATTAACTTGTTCTACCATCATCAAGGCTCTCTTGTAAGAATTGTCTTTGACAGTTTGACTCTGTGATCGCTATAAATTTGAGGTCTTTGTTTTAGACTTGCATTAAGTGTATTTCAAGTTCATATTGCATGATAAGATGAAAGTACCCACCTACTGCAGTTTACTTTGTGTTGAGAATCATGATTATTAAAAATATTATATCGTTGAAAAATTATATATATATAAAAGAAATTTCAAATTTTTATTAGAGTTTGTGATATTTTTTAAAATGAAGGTTAGATAATTAGAATTTTTTATTATTTTTTAATATTTTATTTTAAAAAATATATATTTGTATAAAACTAGATTTTTGATGCACAATATAATACATAATTCAAGAATAATTTATATAGTTAATTGTGTTTTCTCTAACGTAACCCAAAATGTTTATCACCACTAGTGTAAAACTAAGATTAAATAACCCTTGAGCGACAATGAGGTATAATGTCAAGAATGAGAGCTTGGATGATAGAATTAGGATGAAATAGCCCCCAAAAGGGGACATATGTGACAATGAGGTGTGATAACAAAAATGAGAATTTGGGTATTAAACTCGTTTGATTCAACCTAATAGTTATTAAATTAATCACTAAATCTAAAATTTTACTTATTTAATGTGATTAATTTAAACCTAAAAGCACGCTCTAACTTAATTGAAATTTCTCCTTGATAAAAAAAGATCTGGGATGAAATATTAATCGGATGATTGCTATTTAAGCTACTTCAGAAAATAGATTAATTTATATAGAAGTCACTGGTCAATGTTTTTTCTCAGTGGGTTTGGAATGGGATACATACCGTTCCTACTGATTAGTAATTCCAACAGGCTACGGCCGCATTTGTTATTGAATAACGATCACAACAGCAGATTTCTGTTCCCGATTTGGTTGTGTTCATTGATCGACCCTTCAGATTCAATTAGAGTAAGATACTTTTCCTAGTGACCAAGCAGCAGCTTGAAAAGCAACTTAACTTCGTGACACCAGGGAGAATCCTAGCAGCAGTTGGCTGACTCTATGCAAAGAGCCTGAAACTGTGATGCTTGGACACTTACTAAAATCGTAGGAAGATTTTTAACCAACCAATGATAATTCAACAAAGTTGTATTTATACAGCAGCAAAATGTACATCCCACAAGACTGTTCAAGACTACAGTAAACGAAGCAATAATCATAAAACATACACCTGAACTGGTAACTATATATAACATACCTAAATATGCTGTCACTCGCATGCCAATTTTGTGCCAAAGCTTGTAAGGCAAATGGCAAATGCCTGGAAGGCTGACAACGGCTGTCTGTAGTCCATCGTGAAAGTATCATCTGCCACTTTACCAAACTGGAGGAGAACCGTTTCCTCATCTCCTTTCCCTCCTGGTTGACTTTGGTCCACTGTTGCTACCAGCTGAAAGTTCTTTACTGATGCTACTGTTACCCGTCCATGGAAATTCAAGCACCAGCACTGCAAATGCTCATGCCACCTGGGTGATTTATTCCTCAAAACTGTGTACCCAGAAACAGCGGTCTCTGGTTTCTTCATCTTGGAATTGTCCAGATACCTGTCATCAGCAGTTTCTCCTGATGATGGGCCCTTCAGTGTGCAAACCATTCTCCTTGGACCTCTTGACTTTAGGAGATTAAACTTATAGGAGACTTGTCCAATATCAAAATTGCCTGCTGGTACTTGGGGGCTTATTTGCTTGCTTGCAAATCTTCGACTAGACCTGCTGCTTGAAGGCTTTGCACCACTATGTGGTGGCTGACTATCATAGATTGTGAAGTTTGTGCCAAGAAAATCTGAACTGCAAAATTTTTAAGGCAAGTGAGAAAATAAATTAAAAAACATGAATGGAAATTGAGCTTCTGTCACATAATGAACCCTTCAAAAGAAAATTTGCAAGAGATGCCATAATCAAGACAATATCTTTTTCAGCAAGACAAAACATACACTAACAGAAAATATGAAAGTCAACTAACTTTCGATCAAGTATAATTGATAAAGTGTTAAGACACAATCATAGAAATTCTGATAGTTGTATTATGAACAAAGCAAAAAACTTAAAATACCTCTCACAAACTTCTTTAAATTAACATTGTACCTTAATTTTCCAACATAGGCATTACTTCCTTGAGATAGATCATCAGCATCAAGTGATATAATATACTCAGTGCGGGCACCGCACCTGTATCTCCGAGCTGCTAAAAGAAACTTTCCCTTATCGTTGAGTGCTGGAAACAAGAAAAATCGGAGAGAATAAACAATCAAGAGTTCAAAATCAAGGTCATCAAAGTTATAATTGCAGGAAAAAGAACTGCAGAATATATTCAAAACTGAGAAAATTTAAAAAAGATTAACATCTAACATTAAGCTTGGTGGAAACAAATATTACAATTAGAATGAAATTTATCCAAACATGTGACTACCTTAAATATTAGACCAAGTTGGTCACCTAATCAAGTTGTTTAACTAATTACACCATAGGTATTATAATTCTCATCATAAACAACTGCCAAAGAATTGGAAAACATTGAAATTTAAATAAAAAATTTTATGGCATAAAATATAACCCAGAAACATTAGGATCCTTGGTTTAATCATTCAATATATTGTATTCATATAAACTGAAGTTGTAATTGTAAATGTCAGTTCAATTGAATAGTTGACTGGGTTTACCCTTTTTTCCTTGTAGGCCGAAAGTTATAGTCATGTTAAGTGCCAAGACATAACCCTCTCAGTCTCCCACATGCTGAAGACTTGCTAAAGAATTTAAGGAGTAACAGATATAATTTGTTTGGGAGGGAAGGGGGCTTGGATGGGGATTCATTGCACCTTTAACCTTTTGTAGAGCTGTACTATAGACCACAAGAATTAAATTCAGCCATTCTACACAATGTTAGAAAGAAAAAGCTTTCACTATAATGTAGGCAAGTCACTAGGATATTTCAGGTCCCCAATAAAATAACCGCTGATATCTTTGAATCAATGAGAAGAGCAGCGAGGCAAAATGGCAACAAGATTCAAGATTTGAAAGCACCTCTAAGCAGATAAATTACTTAAGATTAATCAGGAACTCAGCATCAGCATTTGCTGCAACAAAACCTAATTTTTAAATTCAAAAACTTAGAAGTAAAATTCCAATTATTGGCTGACAACTGAATGAGAACTTCACAGTTTCTTCTTTCATATAAATTATATACTTTTTAGTTTTTTTTTTTCTAAAAATGCCCTTCTTGTATGCCATCTTACACTTTATACCACAAATTTTGAAGATGCATGAACAAGTAATCATCCTACTTATAACCTAACTGTATACTCCCAGAAAAATCCATCACACTCCATTCTACCAATATTCTACATCAAAATCCCAGACCAAAAATGACATAATATTCTAGCTCATGAGCAACCTTCGTTCCAAGGATATTTCAATTTTGGGAGTCCCTTACAAACATTCTATAATGGTTTACTCTCAACAGGTAAAAGGAGGAACTCACAAGGGAAATAACTTCATGTGCTATAAAAGGACACCAATTTGCATCTATCACTTATTGTATAACCATAAATGGTTTTTACCAGATGGTCTAGTAAGCAGAATATATCAAACTAAAAAACGGAACAACTTGCTTTCTAAATCTTTAAAATTGTCAGGTTCAGACCAAGGCCAGCTTACTAAAATCTGATGTGCCTACCAGGACTAAAAAGTCAATCTACAGATTTGAAAAAAGGAAATATAGCCCTTTCAACTTGTTTATTGCATGTCTGAATTAAATATATGCCCAGTCAAATAAATGTTACTGTCGAGAAAACTTAGTAAGCAGAACAAAGAAGAAGTTTTCCTTCTCCATTTATGACCCATTCAACTTCAAAAAGAGTAACTTACATGGCGTCAAAGCAAGATAAAGGTAAAAGGTTGAGGTCTTCTTATTCCTCTTTATCAGACAATTATGAGGAAAGTCACGTGGACCTGGCTGCATTTAAAAGAGAAATAACAGAGACATCAATCCCAGTACTGCAAAAAATTTCCTTGGCATACACCAAATCAAAAACCCATAGTTTACATGAACAATTGAGAGACGAAAATACAATTTCTTAGGTGTCACTCGTTTTCAAAGAAAATCCTACAAAAAGGTTGTGATCTATATGACAAATATATACAAACTTTTCTAATTTTGTTTACTGAAAAGTCAAATCAAAGCATTAACACTTAGAAGTTTTAAAAGACTTCAAATGCCTTCTATCATTTATGTTTTCAATTAGCATAATACCCTAAAAAATGCTGAATATAACACAAATGAAAAATCCCCAAATATACTCCCTCGTTACTTCGCTTTTTCTTTTTGATAAAATCAAATACGTTGAACATTGTTCATTTTGCCCGTTCCATGATAATTTCATCCCAAAATTCAAAATTTTCGACTATTACCCTTTCTTATATTACATTTAATTTACCCTGCTTTAAAAATTAAAAAAGCTGATTCAATACAACATCAAATCAACAAAATAACCTAAATTAAACAAGTTAACCACATAAGCCAACAACAAAATCCCTCAGTCAAGCTCTGGTCACGAAGATCCAATCTCAATCCACCCATCATTTCATAAAATTCCAAATAAAAACTTAAAGAACGAAAACCTGCTTAAGGCAAGAAGGGAAAGTAATTTTTCCATTAAGAAGTGGTGACCCAACAATATCTTTCGTAATATCTCTCCATCTCTTACAAACGCACGCACAAGCAACGACATGCTGGCGCTGCGGCCACCGATCCTCACTCGTATCCACGCGCTTAATGATTTCTCCCAACAATTCGGGTAGCATCCCGGCCCAGGACCCAGAGTCCGAGTCCGACTCAACCGAGTCCTCCCCGGCGCCGCCGAGTCGCGTCTCTTTCAACGATTTCTGTGTCTCCCTGAAGGATCTCGAGATCCTTCGAGAGAGACACGACCTTCTCAGAGACATTTGCGTCTCTAGAATTCTTTAAAATTTTAAAGAAAAATTTCTTTGGGTTTTTTTATATGGAGAGAGATTTGCTTCTGTTCAAGAAGGAAGAGTAAAACAAAAGGGAGAGCGTAAGACAGTGAAGACGGCCAGATGAATGGTAAGAAATTGCGACGGACGCCTTATGTGAATTTTTTTTTATACGTGGCCTGTTCTGATTGGGTATAGGACGGTGAGTAAGTGGGGATAGTGGTTCGGAATTTGCTTGGCTTTTTCTTAAACAACAAATTCGACTGTTTTGACGGACGATTAATGTAATTAATTAATTAATGACTTTAACGTTAAGTTGCCATGATTAAGTCAAAATAATTATAAAAGGTCAACCTTTTAACAATTAATAATTAGGTTTGGTTGCGTTGCATTTGACCCTTGGACTTAAAATTTAAACCATAGTGTACATCTAAAGTTGATTTTCAATTTTTCAGACGGTTTGTTTAAAAAATAGTTTTATTTGTAAAATCATATATTTAATATAAATACTATAATAAAAATAACAAAAAATAATTTGGAATATACTAAAGTACCAAATAAGATATTAGTTAAAGTAATAAAAATTACGACAACCGAACTTTTAAGAAATTTTGAGTTTTAGTATTCTTAACAAATGAGTACACAAGTACCCATTTAAAAAAGTATGAGTTTTTAGTTTTTAAATTCGAAAAAAATAGTGTGGACGGTAAAAAGGTAAGTCTCAATGATTAGAGACATATTGAGATAAAAAACCTTGATTTATTTAATTTAGTAATAGTGAGATCGATCACTAAAGAATTTATTTTATATATATCTATGAGTATCTATTTTTTATAGGTAGATATGGATGTGGCACATGTTAGACCAAATTTGATGCGGTACGAGCCTACAAAATAATAAGACTTTAAAATATAACTTAAAAGACTTTTGGACCATGTTTTTTGGACATTTAGTGAACCAACAAGCAATATTATATAATTTTTTAAATTTTTAGATTTTTTTTTTAAGGTTATGTCCTGGCAAGTCGACATTTCGTGTAGGTCAACATATGTTTATTTATGAGTGAATCAAGCAAACTCTTGAATATGTGCAAAATTGATTAATTATTTTACTTATTAACTTTCACTATGTATACAATTTTTTACACGTATGTTAATGTTTTACTGTATTTTTTTAAGATCGATACTTTTTATTGGATATGTACCATTTAATTTGGTGTGATTTAGAAAATTATTCCAACCAAACTAGTAAATTTATACTCCCCCAAACTAAAAAAAAAAAGCCTTCTAGGAAATTATTTTTATCCCCCCTTCAACAAAATCAAGTTTTTATTTTTTTGGTTAATTAGGAAATTCTGTTCGGATTAATTTGATGGATAAACTCTAAGATACAGTTATCGAATTCATAACCATTATACGGAAAAAATTAGAGTTTAACAAATGTAATAAAAACTAGAAACTAAGTCTTTTTCTTTTAAGTTTTAGTGTTTGGGAAGCCAACCAACCTAATTTTTATTTTATTTTATGTTAAATCTTATATTTTCTACATATAAACACATTTTAACCTTTTCTAATTTACTTCTCATCATCAATATATCAATTTTTACCCAAAAAGCACAAACATTTATCAACAAAATTTAACAAACCCAAGTTTAAAACGGAAAACCCAAAAAACATAAAATTTAACAAATACCATATTCTAAGTTTTGCACTCATTTTTATATATAAAAAAAAAATCCTGGAAAACTGGTGTTTTGGTTGAAACTTGTTTTCCTTCAACCAGATTCTCATTTGCTCATAAGTCAACTTTTGATAAAATTTTCTTTATATATTAAGAAAATTTGTTTGACCCAATTCTATTGGCTACAAAATTTAACAAAATTTGGAAGGATTGTTTTTGTACACAAAATAAAAAAAAAAAAAGGATATTTTTTAATTGTGTAGTTAGGTCGAGTGTGGTTACCACGATTATGTTTATTTTTTTAATCTCTGAAATTGAATACATTTTACGTAAATATGTGTGTGCACGCGTGCACGTGCAATACAATTGTGTTTGATATAATTTTTTATAAAGTTTTATTGTAACTGTTTTATTGATTTTTTTTTAATTCTGTGAAGCTAATTTCATATTTTTTATTTGCATGATAACCATGTTAATGCAAATAATAAAAATCAAAACAAAATAAATAATATAAAAAATATTGATAATTGATTCATGATATTGTTTTGTATAATAATTAAAATATTATTATAAAAAATTTAAAAACATTTAAATTAATTAAATCTTTTGCAAGAGGTCATTCTTAATTGATCTCGTAATTATTGTATTGTTATTTGATCAATTTTTTTTAAACATATTGATTGTTAATATTAATTATTTTAGTCACATTTTTTACTTTTTATACATATTTAATCATCATTTTATTTAATATATATTTATAATTACATTTATATTTAACTTCTCTTAAAAATAAAATTTGTTTGATCGAGTGCTTGATTGGTCAACCAACCAGTTTTTGCTAAAATAGTTGCTGGCCGAATCCTTAGCTAGCCAATCAACCATATTTTTGTAACATATTTAGTAGTAAATGATTGTTCGATAGATCAAATATCTGATTAAACAACTTTCATATTTAAAAAAAAGTTAAACATAAATATAATTATGAATATATATTAAAAAAACAGTGACTAAATATATATAAACAATTTAAAATGTGATTAAAATAATTAATATTTGTAATAATTATATATGATGGTTAATTTTGATTTTGGTAAATAAAGTGTGCAAAAATATATGATATACAAGTTTTATAAGAATAATTTATACATAAAATACTATTATATTTTTTGACATAAAATATAATTAATTTTTTATCGTCAATAAAATTTAAAAATTAAAAAGTAAAATATTTAAATAAAATAAAATCAAACTTTAACTCAGAAATTCCAACCTGGAACTGGGAGGTTGGAAGTACCTCTTCATAAATTTTCTAAATTCATTGCTGAACGCAGAAACTCCAACCTGGAAGGCTGGAACTTACCTCGTCAGACGCCTTTCTAAATTCATTGCTTTACTTTTTTAAAGCCAAATGCATTTTCTTTTGTCTTATTAGAAATGTTCATTTTTTCAGTAATGCTATTAATAATTATAAGGCCAAATTATTAGTTCCTACCCAAGGTTGGAGAAATCGCAATAATCACCTTTTCAATTTTAAAACTTATGTCAGCTTATCCTGTGTAATTTTTTTAAAAATTGATGCTTTATTATTTTATTAAAATTATAAAATTATTATTAATATTTAATATAAATATCAAATTATTAATATATTTTCATCTGTCTAAAATTTTATTACTATAAAATATCAAAAATCCTTTTGTATTATGGTCCAAGCCTGAGCATAATAACCCAGCCCAGGATCCAGGGCTTCATTAGTTGAAGGGCCCAAGCTGTGTCTCTAAATGCAAGACCAAGACAGAGCTCAGGACCGGGTCCTGTTCGGGAGCTTGGCAGGCCTGACAGGGAGTATTGGGGCGAATTTTTTTAACGCATGTATTATATATGTATTATTATAACGCATGTATTATATATGTATTATTATATGATTAAATAATTTTAAATTTATAATAAAATAATATTCAATCATATAATAACACATATAAATATGTATTCATTTGTGTATTTAAAATTGGTAGGTATAATATTGCTGTTATTTATATTTTAATATAAATAAATAAATGATGAGCATGACCACGCCATCACCACCACCACACGCCTCCAGTTCGGCCGTAATATCCCACATCTGCAGTTCGACCACTGCCTCACCTCCGCCACGGCCACAACAGTGTAAGGAACCCAGAAATTTCAGAAATGCAAACCAAACAATCACCACAGGAATAACACTGAGTACCATTTTCCAGGATTCCATCACCTTTTGAACCTACAAAGTGGTGCTCCTAACTGCCCTTTCATCAAAGAAAATTAGAGATGGCTCTAAGAGAAAAAATTGTTTCTTGACTTCTACTTGAGCATTCATGAGAGCTTCTCCAGGTTTCTATCCCCACTACCAAAAACAAATGAACAATATTACTTCTCTTTTGCGATGCAACAATAAGATATTTCACCCTGCTGGTAAAAAAAAAAAAGAAAAGTGGAAAGAAACGCAGTTGAATGATCACTCCACTAACCAACAAATGCGTTACTTCATGGCTGCCATCCTTATACAGATTGACAAAATGCTTTCTTACACATGGCTCCACAAAAACGGATGATTGATAAAGAAAGGAAACTAGGATTCTTTGGGGTGCCAAAAGAAACATTTTGGAGATTTCAGGAGTTAACAAAACTATGAAATATTAGAATTAAAAAAAAAAAAAGAAGTCTAAGTTCCTGTCTTTATTATACTTATGAAATCCTAAAACATTTTGGATGTTTTAAGGAAACTCAAAATTTGCAACAAACAGAGATAAAAAAGTTAAAGCTTCATGATCAAGAAGTTGAAGAAGAAAAATTATACTCTCTCATCTATCTTGCCAGTGGTGCACAAGAAGTCTTCCAAGAATAATCAAGTGTTAACTCCTTGGAAAAACCAATACAAACCAAATCTTAAAGTCCAGTATGATAACCAAACAATTCAATATTTGATATCTAATTCCAAGTTCAATTTCAATTCCAAAGCCATGCATCCGTATATCAAGTAAGAGATAAAAAGAAAACTTTAGTCACACTAAGTGCGGTGATTAATCCTATAACTATTAAATTAAGTCAAGAGGTATTAATTATTACAACAAAACGTGAAGGCTAAATTGAAAGGTCCAAAATCCAAAACATAAACCAAAACATCCTCACAAGTTATACACTAGCAAAATCACTTAATATACACAATTGATATGTAGAAATGAATCAAATTTAATATGATTATCATTAATTTGAGTTGAATTGAACTATAAATTTAAACTATGCGACAAACTTAAACTTTTGATTAGAAATATAAATTCGAACTAAAGCAAATTAAACACCTCTTTATTTAAGTTTGGTTTGGTAAGTCTTGGAATTTTTTTTGGATTGAATTAGAATTAATGTAAGAGCATATATTTTTGGTACCTGAAACTTAGTTAATTTCCCTTATTTAATTAGGCATAGCCTTACTCTTTCAAATAGACTTAAAGGACACTGCTTACAAACTCCATTGGGGAAAAGGATAATTTTTCATCTAAATTTTAGTATGAATTCAAAATCATACTTATAGCTGATGAAAAATCTAAACATCTATCTATAGGACAACTATCATCTAAATTTTCAATTAGAAACAGAGATAAAAATCGTTATTTTACTCATAAATCCTAAAACCTAAAAGATTTATTTATTTCTCCTCTTAATTCAAAAAACTCATATTTATTCTCATGATTAAACTTTTAAAAAATCCATTTCCCCCCCTTTTGAGGTTTCATCTCCTATGGCTTAAGAAACTGTTTAGTAATCGGGAAAAAATGAAAGTCTTCTCTAACAAAGGATGACCTTTTGTCGTCTAGATCGAGAAAATTCGATATCATCTTTTATCGTCGCATTTAAATGACTATCCTTCATCACTCTTCATAGTTGGATCTACAAGATAGATGAAAAGTGTCAACTGTTAGTCAAAACAATGGTGACAAAAAAAGGAAACAAACTCTAAAGATGAAAGTTAAATATTTAAAACTTTGAAACTGAATTAAAATGTTAGTTTTTAAAACTTTAAAGGGAGAGTAACATAAATTTTAAAGTTTTAGGGTTTATAAAAAAATAGTAATTTTACGTTAGACTCTAATTAAAAATTTAGAGTGCAGGTAATCTACGAGTAGGGTATAGATTTCTCATTTCCTATGAGTGTGAATTATGGGTGGGCTGAAATTTGGGTGGGAAATAGTACTTTCCCATTGCATTGCTTTACGTATCATCAGGCATCATATTAGCTCGTTGCTGATGAGTTCTCTGCTCTGTACTCGAACCCATCTAGCTTCCGTGTCCGCCTGAAGAATGGTAAATTGCAAGTGAAAACCCAGCAGCAAAAGCAATGGAGAACAAAGCAAGCAAAAAGCTGAACATCGCCATCATACACCCAGATCTGGGAATCGGTAATTTTACTTCTAAACCTCCATTAATTATCTTTTTGTTCGTTTAATTATTTCTTTTAGTGCTTCTGTTGGGATTAAAATTTGATTAATGGAACTTCCGATGTTCAGCTAATTGGATTTTGACCCTCTTGGTAGTTCATTAGTTGTATTTTTAGAACCGGTGATTTTGATCTTATTATCTGGGCACGCTTCAATAATTGATAGGTGGAGCTGAAAGATTAATTGTTGATGCGGCTGTTGAACTTGTTTCCCATGGTCACAATGTTCATGTATTTACAGCTCACATTGATAGGACTCGGTGTTTTGAGGAAACTCTTGGTGGCCAGTAACTTTCCATTATTTAACTTATTTGTGATTGAACTGGAAATGCAAATAATAAACTGAGCTGGAGTTAAATTAGAGCTGGGATTTCTATCTGTTATTTTCTCCAAGTGTCTGTCCTATGCAACTTTTATGGTTGAGTAAATTAGTGGGCACAGGATTAATGAAAATGGGTTATGATTAGTATGTTGTTTTGAAGAGGCTGAATATATTTCTGTTATTTTTTAATGTGATAATTGTATCTCGTTTTTTGCATGTTTTATTTCTTATGTGCTATTTACAAGGCTAGGAGCTATGTATGTATGCTTTTCCAAGTTCAATGTGAACAGTTAGATGAATTAGTTCCTTTAATAAGTTGTATGTGACCCCATCATTGAATTCTTTATACAGAATAAGGAAATTATGTTTGACATTTTAGGATGTAGTCTGACTAAAAATGTGTTTGAAAAGGCTCTGAGACTAAGTTTAATGTTAGTAAATTAGTGCGGTATAAACTAATTCACTTGAGAAATCTTAGAGTAAAATGATAGGGTTGGTAGGGAACAAAATTGATTCCAGTATCTTGCTAATTCATTGGAACTATTACTCTGAATGGTAGGACAGTATTTGCTAGTTTTTGGAATTTTGTTGAAGTACTTGCTCATTAAGCTTAATTCCTAGTTGATTAAGCAGATGACTGTAACTAGTGATTTCTCTCTGTTAGTAAAAAAAAATGGGTCTCATTTTGAGCTTCATTTTGTTTTGTTTTAATTCAATTCAGGAATTTGGTCTGTTGAATAGTTGTGAAGGTATTTCAAGGTCCTTGTAATTTCTCAAACATGTGTACATGACAGTCCTTCGCATCCATATTTTGCCCTTATGTTTTGGATGAATAGTATATTCTTTATTCATTTAGAGAGACAGTGACATGAATTACTATGATAGGACCCTATGTTGTAATAAACAAATAGTGGGAAGAATTTTATTTGAATAATTAGCAAAAAGTGCCAAAAGGTAAAATAGTATAAAATGAAATAACTTAGACATTATGTCTAGACTGGAATAGAGGTGCTCCACCTATCGTAATTGAGTTACTTTATCAACAATGTTTAGAAAGTTAATCGATGTTTTCCCTTACCAACAATGACTTGTTCAAATAGGTAAATCTTTTCCTTTGTCCGATCATAAATTCTAGTTTAACAAGTAATCTTGCTTATCCTAAATTATAGTTTTAATAAGTAATCTTGTCTAGAAAAAATTCTCAAAATCTTATCTATTTAACTATAATTGGGATTCTAACAATTGTAGCTCTGTTACAATAGGTGGAGCACCTCCATTACTATCAAGACATAGCTTTTAGGTTATTTTATTTTGTATTATTTTACATCTTGGTTGTAATTGCTTATTATTCAAATAAAATTCTTCTCGTTATTTGTTCATTGCTACTTAGGGTCTTATCAATTGGTATCATAGTAGCAATTTAAAAAAACCATGTCATTTTTTTAGCCTATGGTCAACATGCAAATGGAGAGTCAGGTGGAATCTTTGGAGAAGGAGATGAAAGATTTAAGGGGCTTGTTGCCAAGAGCATGAAGAAGACAATGAGCAAATTTCAAGTGTTTGACAAGAAGTTGTTTGAATTTTTTTTTTTAACCAGGACATGCTGGTTGTCGTGAACTAGAGGTTGACTACCCAGGCAAGGACTTGCTTAAGATAGGTTGAAACGTCCGCAAGAGAGGTAACTTCAAGGAGTAGGAGTAATACCAACTACCTCATGGTGACCCATGTTTGACCCATTGGCACCTCAACAAACCCAACCATGCCAACGAACCAAGTCGTGTCACCACCACTTGTGCCTCTGTTCCTCCAACAGGGCAATGTGTTTTGATTGTCGGTTAAGAAGGTTGAACTCCCAAATTTTAATGACCACGATTTGATGAGGTGGGTATATTTGGCTAAGCAATACTTTGAGGTTCTTAATGTCAATCTTGAGCATAAAGTCATATTGGCTTTTATAATAATGGAGAGAATTTCTGTTCACTAGTTAAGATGGATGAAGGGGAAAATGTCGCCAATGAGTTAGGAGATGTTGCCATCAAAATTAATGAAAGGGGTTCAACGAATGGAAGTTCGGAAATCCCTACAAGAAAATGGAAGCTTTTTGTTAGTTTGCAATCGTTGAAGACTACATCCAACAAGTTGAACATGTTGTCAAAACAAGCATATTTGGGAAATTTCATCAATGGGCTCCAAGAAGAAATCAAATGTCGTATAATGTCAAATGACCTACAGGAGCTCATTTAGGTAATGGCATTTAGGTAATGGAGTTGGCTCAAACTAGAGAGGAGGAAATAAATGGGGATACTTTGGACTATGACACCACTCAGGTCACACAACCCCTTTCATATGACCAATGACAAATGAGTGACAAGGCCCAAATCCCAACTCATGGCGACCTAAATGAAATATAGCAATGAACACATCATATGAAGGAAGCAACAACTCCGCCTCTAGCAAATCTCCTATCTCTACTTTGTATAGGTCACGACAATCTAAATTTGACATTGATGTAGATGTAGGCTTAACGAACTAGGCATTAGTGCTTTCGCTATGACGAGTAGCACACCCCAAATCATATTTGCTTGAACATCCATTTGAGGGTATTGATAGCCAACAACAATGAGGGAGGGAATCTACCCGTGGCGTACACAATAGAAATGGATGATGAACCTATCGATAGGGTAGACGTTTGTGAAATCAAAGCACAATTTCGTCCTTGTGCCTTGAGGACAACTTAGTTGTTGAGGGGGTCTAGGGAGAGGTATTTGTTAGATTCCCAATTGCTTTTTATAAGATAAGATTTCAGGAATCCTTTATAAACAAGATAATCTATTTAAATGAGCATTTAGGACAAGCAAGATTTCCTAATAAACTAGGAACTAGGATTGGATAAGAGAATGGATTTACCTTTTTAAACAAGCCATTGTTAGGAAGGAAAAACATCAATTAATTTTTTGAACATTGTTGACAGATTAACTCTATCACGTTAAATGGAACACCTCAGTTCCTATCTAGGCATGGCATCTATGTTATTTTATTTTAAATTATTTTGCCTTTTGTCTGTATTTGCTTGTTATTCAATAAAAATTATTCCTGTTATATGCTTATTGCAACCTAGGGTCCTGTCATACCACTGGGTCATTGACATCCTTTTGAAGTTTATTTCTGCCACATCTTGATGCTTTTCTTTTGCTTTCCAATTGCTTTCTCTGTTTTCTAATCAAAGTCATGTGATGTACCATATTTATTTCATTTGGCTCTCCAGGTACCTTCCCGGTTACAGTGTATGGAGATTTCCTACCTTGCCATATATTCTACCGTCTTCATGCATTATGTGCATATGTTCGATGTATTTTTGTTGCGCTTTGTGTGCTTATCAATTGGTCATCATTTGATGTTATACTAGCAGATCAAGTCTCTGTTGTCATCCCATTGTTGAAACTTAAAGGGCCAACAAAGGTATTTATTATCAAAATCAATGCTTGCATGCCATTCCTTGCTATAGTTGTTTCATGTATTACATATATACATTTCTTTGCCAGGTTTTATTTTATTGTCATTTCCCGGATTTGTTGCTGGCTCAACATACAACTCTTCTGAGGAGTTTCTATAGGAAACCTATAGACTTTGTTGAAGAAATAGCAACTGGTATGATTCCAAATTCTTGTTTTCTACTGCTTACGTGTGATACGATATTCATTTTTATTTTCTTATTATTCTTTTGCAATAAATATCTATTTTTCTTGCTTTTCTGAAATGCAGGGATGGCAGATATGATTCTTGTAAATACTAAATTTACTGCCACTACCTTTGCAAATACTTTCAAGCATCTTCATGCATGAGGAATTTTCCCCACTGTCCTATATCCAGCAGTCAATATGGATCAGTTTAATGAACCCTGCTTTAATAAGTAAAGAATATACTCATATCCCTTGTTTCTAGCATGAGTTATTCTTAGAAGACTGTGAGAACATGTTATTGGTCATGTATTTTTTACTTGGCACTAATTTGGATTCTCATCTCTTATTTGCTTTTTTGGGTGTAGGTTGAATTTTCTCTCCGTCAACCGTTTTGAAAGAAAAAAGAATATTGATTTAGCACTTTCAGCCTTTGTTATGCTTCATATCCTTGATGGGGACCATAACATACCTGATGTTACCTTGACCATTGCAGGCAAGTCTTTCCCTATTTCTGGTTTGGCAGATATCTCATATTGCATATTGGGCATGTCAGTAAGCTGAGATCTTTTGCATGGGCAGTGGATGCCCATGTAACTTGGATATTTGTGCTGAATGTGTTCACTTTCAGTCTGATAGTAGTCTTGGTTACCTGTCAGAACACTTGTGGATAGTTTGTCTGGGAATGAAATGACCTGTCAGAAACACTTATATATAGTTTTTCTAGGAATGAAGTCTCTAATGACATGTCTTTGATCCATCCTTGTTTTGCAGTAGGAATATTTCATTTGTTTAACTTCAGACAGACTTTGTGCTTGGCTTCCTCTGTTGTAAAAACTTTTCCCTATTAATCTTGATTGCATGTTAAACTTTATATATATATGGCAGTATTGGTCTCTTCTGGAAACTGGACTCATAACTCAAGTTTTGTACTGAATTGTTTCCTGAATAACTTGGAGTTGGCTGTAATGCTGCACTTTATGGCTTATTGTATGCAAATAACTCACATTTCTGTTCATGGTAAAAACAAGGGAGAAAATCAGGCATAATGTCATCTGTACTGGAATAGTCTTTTGCAAACAATGTCTTAGTCAAGTTTATAGTTTCACAGTGAAAGATTGAAATAGCATTACTTTATGAAACTCCTAGTGGCCTTTAACATGGAATTGGGGGAACTCAATTATTGCAGCAGGGAAAGCAAAATAGTGTACTGAGATATGTGCTGCATGTACATGAATGAAATGTTATTGCTGATGTGAGAACAAAAAACTGGCATGACTTTTCGTTTTACAGAGTAATTGAGCTATCTCTCTCTTGTTGTAGGTGGGTATGATGAACGCTTGAGAGAGAATGTTGAATACTTGGAGGAGCTTAAACACTTTGCCATAGAAAACAAAGTGGCAGATCGGGTTAACTTTGTTACATCTTACTCGACAGCTGAAAGAAATGCTCTTCTATCTGAATGCTTGTGTGTCCTTTATACTCCACAGGTGTGGTTTTCTCCTGCATTGTGTTTACAATTCATTAATATTAGATTAAATGGAGATGGGAATTTCAAACCAAATGTTAAAAAATTGTAGGATGAACACTTCGGCATTGTTCCATTGGAGGCAATGGCAGCTCACAAACCTGTAATTGCATGCAACAGTGGGGGCCCTGTGGAGACAATTAAGAATGGGGTTACTGGATTCCTTTGCAACCCTACTCCCCAAGCATTCGCTTCGGGAATGGGTACATTCATCAAGGATCCACAGTTGGCCAAGACAATTGGTGAAGAGGCCTGGAGGCATGTCACAGAGAATTTTTCTACGAAGACTTTTGGCCAGCGTTTAAATCAGTTCTTCATCGATATTGTTGGGAGTAAGGAAGAGTGAGAATGACTAACATGCATGATACAATGATTGTTATTAAATTATAGGCGAAAACTTACTACAGATAATTTTGTTCTGAAAATCTGGCAACAGACTCACAAGACCATTGACAGTGTTACTGTTTTGGAAGTCAGAAGATTATCATACAACAAAAAGTTAAATGCAATATGGCTTACAGGTTTAATGTTATAAGTTCATAAATTTTACTACTGCAGCAAAACACAACCTTCTTCATGGCTTTCTCAGCTGACGCATTGCATCTTATTGTAAAAGCCTCCATGGTATTTGAAAATGGAGCCCATAGCCTGCACTGATCAGTTGTTCCTTTTATAACAAAGGAGGATATTGAGGGGAAGTTGAGAGAAACTGAAAGGAAAAAGCAGCATTATACGGGACAGAAAAACCTGTACATCTGATCGGGCTGGTTTTAGTGGCAGAATGCAGATCACTAGAGGATACACTGGATTATTAGCCAAGAAGGTAGAGTCGCACTTAAGCAATAAATTTGTATATTCCTAATGTAAATATGATTTTTAATATTTATTAATATTATAATTAAACTAAAAATAAATAATTATATATCACCGACATCATCTCGAATTAGTGGAAACAATAGCTGTCTTTTGTGGATATGAGAGAACAAGAAAGCCATCTTTCAGATATTGATGTATTGCTTTGTATAATTCTTTTACTATAATTGCTATTATTGTAACTAATCGTGGATCATTATTCACTAAATGACGTATATATAAATTTGGCTGAGGAGTTTTGCCTATAAATGATTTAATTACAGCTTCTATTAATGGTACCTTAGCTTTAAAGTTTTAAGTTATTGTTTAAATTTTAATTGTTAAAAAATTAAAACAAACATAAATATAATAAAATTAATCATTGTAAATAAAGAATAATATTAAAAATTGAACGCAAGACTAGACTAGGTCCCTCAGACCTTACACAGGATCCGGAATCTGTCTTTAGGGCCCGCAACCCTGTTTGCCCAGCTCTAAATTTCATAAAGAAGACGTTCCTTTGCTGTTTTTCACCGACAAATGAAAATAACTAAGGTTGGGTTTGATAACTAGGGTTTGGTTTGAATTGACTCGAACTAGAGTTTAACTAACTTAAGTTTAATTTAATTTGAGGAAATCGAGTAGACTTCTCTAGAGGATTTACTTAGCTCTCTCTAAAAAGGTACAATCAATTTTTTTAATAAGTCATATTAGACTTACAGGATATATCAAAGACCTCAAGACCTAATTTGTAAAATAAATTAAAATATTTAAAAAACAAATATGTATATAATATAACAGGTTGACCCCTAAAATGTGTTCGGTGACTCGCAGATGACCCAAGTAGACATAATTAAAGAAGCCAAGGAAGCCATTGTCTTGCCACACCTTGATGGGCCTTGGCAGGATATGGCGAGCCGAACCGAATTTACTTTAGGCCAAACGACTATTTCCCACCCAAGGTTTGACGTTTTCTCAAATACCCACCCGTTAACTATGAAAACACCAAAAGCCCACCCATCAGTGGTTAACTTTGACAGTTTCCGTCAGAAAAAAGGGTAATATGGTAAATCTGGCTCTCCATTTTAAAATCAATATAAACGTTTTTAAAAAAAAAAATTCCTGCAACATTTAATGCTGCACGGGACGCGTGCACACGCAACGCACGGATAGCTGACGCGTGGCGTTGTCATCTGAAAAGCAGAACGATTTTTCGACGATTTTTGGCGATTCAGGGTTTGCAAATCTTTGGTGGTTGACGTGGCAGTACGAAAAGAAGACACCTGACGAAAAAGCAAATAATCGGGCGCACAAAATTTGAATCAGCCGCCGAATACTGTGCGCTCGAAGGACGTGCCGCAGTCTGTATTAAATGCAGAATGATTATATTGAAATCAACGGTGGCAATTTTTGGGGCACAAATCGACGACTAGGGATTAGTCTAGGGAAAGTGAGCGAATGAACATGCGACACGTGAGGGGTCTTTGTGTCATTTCACACCAATTTGAAAAATGATTTTTCTCTTTCACCAACGAACGAGCGTGTAACATCCCTCCCTAGAAGTACTACCCATCGAAGGAGAAATGTTACGAATTAATATTCGTAGCATCTATTTTTTTTCTTATTTAAAAATACTTTAAAATAAATGCATCATTAAAAGTGTTTAGAAAGTATTCCAAGAAAACTGAAAATCTGGAAGCGAACAAAAGATGTATATACTCATATGAAAGCATCTGAAAACAAGGAGTAATCATATGCAACTGTATCATAATCTCAAAACGTCAAAAATCGATAAAAACATGCCACTGTATGCATGTAATATAAACCAGAGATAACCTGCTCCAGCCGGATCTACCTATGCTGACCTGACCCTGCCTCGCAGCTATCTCGATCACCTGTACCTGCAATCAGGAAAGAAAAGGGAGTGAGTGATAAGAACACTCAGTAAGTGGAAAAATTAAGTAAACTATCTTTTTTTCCTGTTCTAACTCACTTTTGGGACTCAACCCCACATCCTAACCTCTATAAGAGATTGAGGGGGTAATTTAGTTCACTCTTTACTATTTGGGTCATACTTCGTCCCATCTGGTGTCTATTTAATACTTTCTGGAAGCTAACTATAGGGATTTGGCACTTTTCTAAGCTCAAGCTCTTTTTCTTTCACTACACTATTTCTGAATCTGAATTGAGCTCTACTGCGAGCATGCTCTACTGTGAGCGGACCCTACTAGGGGTCTATGTCCTACTACGGACGTGTCCTACTGCGGACGTGCCCTACTGCGGGCGGTGTAGTGTAAAGTGCCCCCTCATAGTTTATAGCATACATACGGATCTTATATTTTACTAAATTTGCTTCCATTTAATTTTGTTCATAACTCACCAGACATTACTCTTGGGACGACCCCTAAATCTTGAGTCCCAAATTCTTTTTCTTATTTTTCTTTCTTTTTCTTTCCTTCTTTTCTTTCCTTTCCTTTCCTTTCTTTCCTTTCTTCTTCCTTTTCTTTCTTTCTTTCTTTCTTTCTTTCCTTCTTTCTTTCCTGCCCAGAATTGCAAAACACTGTTCACAGAACAGACATTTAGCAGGGCAACCTTCTTTTTCATACAATTTAACATCCCAAACGGTTTCTAATTCATACAAGCTATATATCGTTGAAAAGAGGATTCAAAGATCTTTCCAACGACCTATAATAGCACTCATAATTCGATAGATATGGCAGTCAAAACGTGAGCTAAACTCAGTGATAAAATTACGAAATACTGTTCACAGAACAGACATTTAGCAGGGCAGCATACTTTTTATACAATTTAACAGCCCAAATGGTTTCTAATTCATACAAACTATATATCGTTGAAAAGAGGATTCAAAGATCTTTCCAACGACCTATAATAGCACTCATAATTCATTCAATCAGGCAGTCAAAACAGCAGATAAATTCAGTGGCAAAAACTGCCTCCCCTGTTTTTCTTTAGTAAAACAGTCCTTTCGGTTTATACAATCTTTAACAGTCAAAATGATCTCTAATTCATATAAGCTATATATCATTGGAAAGAGGATTCAAAGATCTTTCCAACAAGATATAATAGCACTCATAATTCATTCAATAAGGCAGCCAAAACATGGGACGAACTCAGTGGCAAAAACTGTAAATATTCTATAACTTTCTGCCATGAGCAAAATCACATACATAGACATCCCAAATGGCAAAACAACATTCCTCAACATCAAAATCAACATATATAATATAGATCTAAGGAACCAAAACCCTAAAACATATCACATATCAAGGAGGAAACCCCTTACCTTATTTCAAGTCAAACCTTTGCAAGTTGGTTTTCTCCTCTTTGTTTTGCTTCCTTTATCATCAAGACAACTTTAAATCAATACCAAAACACTCTAACATATTCACATAACATGCATATAAACATAGATGAAAGGAGAAGGAAGGAGATCTTTGGTTACCAAAGCTTCCAAGTGCTTCCTTTTCTTTTCTTCTTATTTTATCTTCTAATATTCCTTCAACTTCTTCCTTTGGCTTCAAGAAAGCAAAGAAAAGAACATGAAAGGAGGCTGCTGGAGTTTTTTTTACGGGAGAAGATGCAAAATGATGGAAAAGTCTTCTCTTTCTCTTTATCTAATAAGCTTTATCTCTTTCTCTTTTTCTCTTTTCCCTTTTTGCCCTTTTTTTTGCATTTATATATATATATATATATATATTTATTTATGCATATATATATATATATATATATATATATATATATATATATATATATATATATATATATATATATATATATATATATATATATATATATATAAAGCACACCCCTACATATATATATTTAAAATGAGAAAAATCTCAAAACAGGGTCAAAAGACATAATTACCCCTGGAATATACCTGAGGGTATTACAACTCTTCCCCCCTTACAAGAATTTCGTCCTCGGAATTCACAAAAACAACTCTGGATGCTTCTCCTTCATGGTTTGCTCCATTTCCCAGGTAGCCTCCTCTAACTTCTGGCTTCTCCACAAGACTTTTACTAGAGGAATCTGTCGGTTCCTTAGTTGTTTAATTCTTCTGTCAAGTATCTGAATCGGTTTTTCTTCATAACTAAGGTCTTCTGATAACTTAATATCTTCTGTATTCACAACCTGGGAATGATCACCAAGACATTTTCTTAACGATGAGACATGAAATACATCATGAATCCGGTCCATACTCGCTGGTAAGGCTAATCTGTAAGCCACTTTACCAACTCTCTCAAGTATCTCATATGGACCAATAAATCTGGGAGCTAGCTTTCCCTTCTTTCCGAATCTCATCAAATGCTTGAATGGAGCAACCTTTACAAATACAAATTCACCTACATTGAATTCCAAGTCTCGGCGTCGATGATCTGCATAGCTTTTCTGTCGATCCTGAGCCTGTTTTATTCTCTCCCTGATCAGTTGGACATCATCAATCATTTTCTGGGTCAATTCGGGCCCAAGGGATAGGGATAACACATCTCTCTCTCCTATCTCATCCCAGTGAAGGGGAGAACGACACCTCCTACCATATAATGCCTCATAAGGTGCCATCTGAATAGTCGTCTGGTAGCTATTATTGTAAGCAAACTCCACCAAGGGCAACATTTCTACCCACGTGGCTTTATGATCTAGACAACAAGCTCTCAACATGTCTTCCAAAATCTGATTAACCCTCTCCGTCTGACCATCTGTCTGAGGATGATAGGCTGTACTAAATGCCAAATTAGTACCCAAGGATCTTTGAAGACTCTTCCAGAAAGCTGATACAAATCTCGTATCACGATCAGATACTATGGTCCTGGGTACACCATGTAATCTAATAATCTCCCTAACATATAATCTCCCCAACTGATCTGTGGTAGTAGTATCTTTGATGGACAGGAAATGAGCTGACTTGGTTAATCTATCAACAATCACCCAAATAGCATTACATCCATTCTGAGCTCTAGGGAGTCCACTAATGAAGTCCATGGAGATATGCTCCCATTTCCATTCTGGAATAGGTAGAGGCTGAAGTAACCCTGCAGGTCTCTGGTGTTCGGCCTTAATTTGCTGACAGGTGAGACATCTAGTAACAAACTCACCTATATCCTTTTTCATGCCTGACCACCAAAAATGTCTTTTTAAGTCTTGATACATCTTTACACCCCCAGGGTGGGCAGTGTAAAGAGAACTATGAGCCTCTGTAAGAATTTTCTGTCTCAAATCAGTTATCTGGGGAACATATACTCGATCTCTGAATTTGAGAATTTTATTCGATACTTGAAAATCTATCTCAAGACCCTCTTGAACCTTTTGAAGTTTCTGTTGACACCATTCATCTTGTGTCTGAGCCTCTCGAATCTCATCTAGGAGAGTGGATTGAATCTCTAACCTGGTGAGGGCCCCAATCACAAGCTCAATTTGTTCTCGGTCCATCTCTCTTTGAATTTCTCTCTGGACCGTCAATTGTGATATCATTACATTTCTACTGAGGGCATCTGCAACTACATTAGCCTTGCCTGGATGGTACTTAATATCACAGTCATAGTCTTTTACTAGCTCGAGCCATCGCCTCTGCCTCATATTTAATTCCTTCTGAGTGAAGAAATATTTGAGGCTCTTATGATCAGTATAAATATTACATTTTACCCCATACAAATAGTGTCTCCAAATTTTCAAAGCAAAAACCACCGCTGCTAACTCCAAATCATGAGTGGGGTATCGAGTTTCAAATTCTTTCAATTGTCTTGAGGCATATGCTATCACCTTGCCTCGCTGCATCAACACTGCTCCTAAACCACCGTGTGAGGCATCCGTGTATAAATCATACTCAACTCCCTCCTCTGGAAGTGCTAACACAGGAGCAGTAGTCAATCTTCTTTTCAATTCTTGGAAGCTTGTCTCACAGGCATCTGACCACTGAAATGGCATTGCTTTCTTCGTGAGGGTTGTAAGAGGTCTAGCTAATCTGGCAAATCCTTCCACAAACCTTCGATAATACCCTGCTAAACCCAGGAAACTACGAACCTCTTTGACTGTCTTTGGTCTCTGCCATTCAACTATTGCCTCAATCTTACTGGGATCCACTGATATACCCTCTGCTGAAATCACATGCCCCAAAAAGGTAACTCTATCTAGCCAAAATTCACATTTCGAGAATTTGGCATACAGTTGTTTTTCTCTCAATCTCTGGAGGGTAAACCTCAAGTGTTGTTCATGCTCCTCTCGACTGCAAGAATATACTAAGATATCATCAATGAATACCACAATAAATTTATCCAGGCAGTCATGAAATACCCTATTCATCAAATCCATAAATACTGCAGGGGCATTTGTCAATCCGAATGGCATCACTACAAACTCAAAGTGGCCATACCTCGTTCGGAAAGCTGTCTTAGGTATATCCTTCTCTGTCACTCTCATCTGGTGATAACCAGATCTCAAATCTATCTTGGAGAAGACCACGGATCCCTTCAACTGATCAAATAAATCATCAATCCTGGGTAACGGGTACTTGTTCTTAACTGTGGCCTTATTTAGCTCTCTGTAATCAATGCACATTCTCATAGACCCGTCTTTCTTTTTCACAAATAGGATGGGAGCTCCCCAAGGAGAATGGCTCGGTCTAATAAAACCATGTTCTAATAACTCTTGAAGCTGCTTTTTCAATTCTTGTAACTCGGCAGGGGCCATTCGATAGGGTGCTCTTGAAATAGGTGCTGTGCCAGGTGCCAACTCTATGCTAAACTCAATCTCTCTCTCGGGAGCTAATCCCGGTAGCTCACTTGGAAACACATCTGAAAACTCACGTACCACTGGTGTTTCCTCAATAGTTGAGCCTGACTCAACTTTGCTCACTATATGAGCCAAATATCCTGTACACCCCTTTCTCAACATTTTACTAGCTTTTAACATACTGATCATCAGACTCCGGATATGACCTTCACCGAACTCGAATTGATCTCCAGAGTCTAGGTTAAATCTCACTTTCTTCTTTTTACAATCAATTTCAGCTCCGTATCTCCCCAAAAAGTCCATCCCTAAAATCATGTCAAAATCTGGCATTTCGAACACAATCAGGTCCACTAGTAACTGTCGACCCTGAATCATAATACTTTGTCCTAGTAGCATCATCTCACTAATGACTAACCCCCCATCCGGTAACTCAATCATAATCCTCTGGGCTATTCTAACAGGTTGCAACTTTAACCTCTCAAGTAAACTCTTGGCTATAAAACAATGAGTAGCCCCACAATCAATTAAAACATAAATAGGAGTATCAAGATAGAGAATCTGACCCGTGACTGCTGATGGGTTAGCCTCTGCTGGGCCCTGAGTGATCGTATAAACTCTGGCTGTGGCTCCTCCTATAGGCTGCTGCTGCTCTACTCTTACTGGGGCAGCTGTGCAGAAACGAGCAATATGTCCAGGCTGACGACATCTGAAACAAACTGTCTGACCTGTCAAACACTCTCCTCTATGGTGCTTCCCACATTTCTGGCAAGCTGGTATCTCAGGTCCTCTTTGTTTCTTTCCACTCTTCCAGTTCTTTTTCATGCCTCTGAACTGGAGAGGTCGTTTACCTTTCCTGTCTCGCTCTGGAGGAGGGCCTCTCTGTACTGAAGCTGAACCACTACTCACCGGGGGAGCTGGCATGGTAGAAGGAGGTGTAACTTTTTGCCCTGTAGTCTGACCAAACCTCCTCCTAACAAAAACCTCTGCCCTCAAAGCTCTATCAAGGGCCTCTGCATAAGTTCTGGGTGGCTGTGCCCCAGTCATAACGTCTCGAGCTATCTCTGGATCCAGCCCGTACACAAACTTCTGCATACGCCCCATTTCTGTGCTAGCTATCTCAGGGGCATACTGGGACAATTGATTAAACTTTGTGGAATATTCTTTTACAGAGTCTGTCCCTTGCACTAGACTGATAAACTCCTGGGCCCTGATACAAGTAACATCGGCGCCCCTGTACTCTGCCTCGAATCGGCGCCTAAACTCTGTCCATGTCATTTCTGAGACATTGACCGTCTCCCTGACTAAGTTCCACCATATTCTTGCCCCTGACTTGAAAAGATAAGTGGCATATCTCACTCTTTCTTGGTCAGTCATGTCAAATAAGGCCATGGCACTCTCTACTGATTCCAACCATTCTTCAGCTGCTAATGGGTCTCTTGCACCATCAAATTTTTGAGGTTGGTGCATACTAGGGAGGTTGAAAATAGGATGTAATTGAGTCCTTACTGGGGCTGCTGTAGATGCTGAAGTAACCTCCCTCATATCATGCCCCTGGATTGGCGGCGTATGAGCCGTCTCACTTCCCTGTGTAGGAGCACCTTTGTGCTCTCTCATCATCTCTCTGAAAATCTCTCGCACATCATGTGCACTGAGTGCCCCCTGGGGTACCTGAGGGGCTGCTCCTTCATTTTGGCCCCTCTGAGAGGGATCTGCTGGTGTTTGACTCATAGGTCCTGAAAATGAACACATTAGTTTCATAAAACTCAGCAGGTATAAATGAAAACTTAACTTACAGTGATCGGCTGCGAGGGTGGTCAGCGTGGCTGAAGGGTATTTTATCTCTGTGTTACTTTGATTACTCCATTTTGTTTTAGAAAACATCTTTTGGGTTCCAAAATCATGCTCTGATACCAACTGTAACATCCCTCCCTAGAAGTACTACCCATCGAAGGAGAAATGTTACGAATTAATATTCGTAGCATCTATTTTTTTTCTTATTTAAAAATACTTTAAAATAAATGCATCATTAAAAGTGTTTAGAAAGTATTCCAAGAAAACTGAAAATCTGGAAGCGAACAAAAGATGTATATACTCATATGAAAGCATCTGAAAACAAGGAGTAATCATATGCAACTGTATCATAATCTCAAAACGTCAAAAATCGATAAAAACATGCCACTGTATGCATGTAATATAAACCAGAGATAACCTGCTCCAGCCGGATCTACCTATGCTGACCTGACCCTGCCTCGCAGCTATCTCGATCACCTGTACCTGCAATCAGGAAAGAAAAGGGAGTGAGTGATAAGAACACTCAGTAAGTGGAAAAATTAAGTAAACTATCTTTTTTTCCTGTTCTAACTCACTTTTGGGACTCAACCCCACATCCTAACCTCTATAAGAGATTGAGGGGGTAATTTAGTTCACTCTTTACTATTTGGGTCATACTTCGTCCCATCTGGTGTCTATTTAATACTTTCTGGAAGCTAACTATAGGGATTTGGCACTTTTCTAAGCTCAAGCTCTTTTTCTTTCACTACACTATTTCTGAATCTGAATTGAGCTCTACTGCGAGCATGCTCTACTGTGAGCGGACCCTACTAGGGGTCTATGTCCTACTACGGACGTGTCCTACTGCGGACGTGCCCTACTGCGGGCGGTGTAGTGTAAAGTGCCCCCTCATAGTTTATAGCATACATACGGATCTTATATTTTACTAAATTTGCTTCCATTTAATTTTGTTCATAACTCACCAGACATTACTCTTGGGACGACCCCTAAATCTTGAGTCCCAAATTCTTTTTCTTATTTTTCTTTCTTTTTCTTTCCTTCTTTTCTTTCCTTTCCTTTCCTTTCTTTCCTTTCTTCTTCCTTTTCTTTCTTTCTTTCTTTCTTTCTTTCCTTCTTTCTTTCCTGCCCAGAATTGCAAAACACTGTTCACAGAACAGACATTTAGCAGGGCAACCTTCTTTTTCATACAATTTAACATCCCAAACGGTTTCTAATTCATACAAGCTATATATCATTGAAAAGAGGATTCAAATATCTTTCCAACGACCTATAATAGCACTCATAATTCGATAGATATGGCAGTCAAAACGTGAGCTAAACTCAGTGATAAAATTACGAAATACTGTTCACAGAACAGACATTTAGCAGGGCAGCATACTTTTTATACAATTTAACAGCCCAAATGGTTTCTAATTCATACAAACTATATATCGTTGAAAAGAGGATTCAAAGATCTTTCCAACGACCTATAATAGCACTCATAATTCATTCAATCAGGCAGTCAAAACAGCAGATAAATTCAGTGGCAAAAACTGCCTCCCCTGTTTTTCTTTAGTAAAACAGTCCTTTCGGTTTATACAATCTTTAACAGTCAAAATGATCTCTAATTCATATAAGCTATATATCATTGGAAAGAGGATTCAAAGATCTTTCCAACAAGATATAATAGCACTCATAATTCATTCAATAAGGCAGCCAAAACATGGGACGAACTCAGTGGCAAAAACTGTAAATATTCTATAACTTTCTGCCATGAGCAAAATCACATACATAGACATCCCAAATGGCAAAACAACATTCCTCAACATCAAAATCAACATATATAATATAGATCTAAGGAACCAAAACCCTAAAACATATCACATATCAAGGAGGAAACCCCTTACCTTATTTCAAGTCAAACCTTTGCAAGTTGGTTTTCTCCTCTTTGTTTTGCTTCCTTTATCATCAAGACAACTTTAAATCAATACCAAAACACTCTAACATATTCACATAACATGCATATAAACATAGATGAAAGGAGAAGGAAGGAGATCTTTGGTTACCAAAGCTTCCAAGTGCTTCCTTTTCTTTTCTTCTTATTTTATCTTCTAATATTCCTTCAACTTCTTCCTTTGGCTTCAAGAAAGCAAAGAAAAGAACATGAAAGGAGGCTGCTGGAGTTTTTTTTACGGGAGAAGATGCAAAATGATGGAAAAGTCTTCTCTTTCTCTTTATCTAATAAGCTTTATCTCTTTCTCTTTTTCTCTTTTCCCTTTTTGCCCTTTTTTTTGCATTTATATATATATATATATATATTTATGCATTATATATATATATATATATATATATATATATATATATATATATATATATATATATATATATATATATATATATATATATATATATATATATATATATATATATATATATAAAGCACACCCCTACATATATATATTTAAAATGAGAAAAATCTCAAAACAGGGTCAAAAGACATAATTACCCCTGGAATATACCTGAGGGTATTACAGAGCGACACTTGTCCAGCCGACGTCAGATTTCAAATTTGAACAAAACCTTTGGCCTTCATTCTTTCGTTCAACATTCCATTCGCGTTAAGTCTTTCGTTTACCTTGTTTCATTGTGCTCCAGTGTGATCAACGGTGAACCTTTAACGGCGACGACAAAGACGACCACGACAAGACATCGTTCGACGTTACCAAGGGTGGACGAAGTAGTTTAGTACCAAAGAAGACGAGAAAGTACAACCTGTTTGCTGTTTTCGGCTACTGTGATCACCAACAGTTCCGACGACAAGTGTAGTGGCTTTTCGTGGTGAGTTAAACTGCAACGACGACGAAGTCTGCTCCAACTGAGGCCTTCAGAAAATATTTCCTGCCGTCCAGGTTTATTCTTTCGGATACCTTGTTTATCCTTGTTGTCGAGTACTGTAATAGTCTGTGTAATGTTAGGGTTAGCCTTATATGTATATTTTGGGTACTATTATAGTCTGTGTTATATTAGGGTTAGTATTATATGTATATTTTAGGGCAAGGCAAAAAAAAAAATTAACGTGGGGGTTTTGCATGTCCACTGTTGACGTAAGTTTCTGTGTATGACTTCTATTTTCGTGAGTTTTCAGTTCTATGTGAGTATTAGGAAGTTGAAGTTTGAAACAGGTTTTGGTTTTTCAGGGTATTGGGGTGCTGTAATGGTCTTTGTAATGTTAGGGTTATGCATTATACGTATATTTGAGTGGAAAAAAAAATTAACGTAGGGGTTTTGCATGTGTACTGTTAACATATTATTTAGGGTTATATTTTGGTGAGCATTCAGTTATGTGTATGAGTATTAACTGCTTTTGTTGGGCTTGTGTATGAGCACTTTCGGTGGCGTTGAGTTCTGTGTATGGGTTATATGTTCAGTTTCTGTGTGTGAGTTAGGGGATGATCAGTTTCTATGAGGGAGTTAGGGCATGATCAGTTTCTGTTTTAAGTATTATGTATCAGTTTCTGTTTCATAATGATTAAACAATAAGGTAGGATACTTTCTGTCAAGTGCACACCCATTTGTATGCTGTTTTGAGTGATTCTGCATGAGTGATAGTCTTCTGTTTCTTTGCATACATGCTGATCAACAACAATGTTGCATACTGCCTTGTTTCTGTGCATGAGGAGTGTTGTTGTTGTGTCATTGGGTAAGTTGCATCATTGTTACATACGCTGGGAAACCCGAGAGTGCAGTGCTACTGGCGCGAAAGAGAAGGTTGCAAAAAACCTTAATTCTCTCTGGTCTAACAAGGCTGTGTAACAGTGTTGCAAGTTGCAACAATGATTAAACAATAAGGTAGGATACTTTCTGTCAAGTGCACACCCATTTGCATGCTGTTTTGAGTGATTCTGCATGAGTCATAGTCTTTTGTTTCTTTGCATACATGCTGATCAACAACAATGTTGCATACTGCCTTGTTTCTGTGCATGAGGAGTGTTGTTGTTGTGTCATTGGGTAAGTTGCATCATTGTTACATACGCTGGGAAACCCGAGAGTGCAGTGTTACTGGCGCGAAAAAGAAGGTTGCAAAAAACCTTAATTCTCTCTGGTCTAACAAGGCTGTGTAACAGTGTTGCAAGTTGCAACAATGATTAAACAATAAGGTAGGATACTTTCTGTCAAGTGCACACCCATTTGCATGCTGTTTTGAGTGATTCTGCATGAGTCATAGTCTTCTGTTTCTTTGCATACATGCTGATCAACAACAATGTTGCATACTGCCTTGTTTCTGTGCATGAGGAGTGTTGTTGTTGTGTCATTGGGTAAGTTGCATCATTGTTACATACGCTGGGAAACCCGAGAGTGCAGTGCTACTGGCGCGAAAGAGAAGGTTGCAAAAAACCTTAATTCTCTCTGGTCTAACAAGGCTGTGTAACAGTGTTGCAAGTTGCAACAATGATTAAACAATAAGGTAGGATACTTTCTGTCAAGTGCACACCCATTTGCATGCTGTTTTGAGTGATTCTGCATGAGTCATAGTCTTCTGTTTCTTTGCATACATGCTGATCAACAACAATGTTGCATACTGCCTTGTTTCTGTGCATGAGGAGTGTTGTTGTTGTGTCATTGGGTAAGTTGCATCATTGTTACATACGCTGGGATACTGTGTTTTTCTGTGCCTTCAGTCTCAAATTAATTGTTATTCTTTTAACTAATTCTGTGTTTTGTTAGGATGGGTTCTACAAAGTTGTTCACTATTAAATTTGAAGCTTGTGGCATACTATCTGAAATAAGAAATATTGATCCAGAAGAGTATAGCTTAATTGTGTTCATCAAGAATGTTAAGCAATGTATTGCAAATGAAAATGAGGAGGTGCAACTTTATCCAGGTGAGCAGATAAAAGTTGAAGCAAGATCAGCTAATGGAGAGGGTAATTACATCATTGCCAGTGATGAGGACATGATGTTTGTCTTTGAAGAGTATAGAAAAGTAGGTCAGCAAATTATTCAGATGTATGTTGAATTTATTCCAGTACAGAGCAGATCTCCTCGGCCTCTACTACCTTCACACAGTCAACCCAACACCGAACCAACAGAACGTAACTCACCCAACACCCAACCAACAGAGCCTAACTCACCCAACACCCAACCAATAGAAAGTTCTGATGAGGGAGAAGAATTTACCCAGCATGATGATGACTTTCATTGGAGTGATGCATCACATGAATATGAGACTATTAGTCATGCCGAAGTTGAAATCAGGTCTGAATCTGTTGAGGATGATGATGAGACACGAGGACTTAATTATAAATCTGACAATAGTGATGGGGAAAGTGATGAGGGAGAAGATGATGGTGCTACCAGATTAGCTAGACATATGAAGGGAAAGGCTTTTAAGAAAGGTACAGATGGGAAGATTTATTTTGAGGTTGGACATGTTTTTGACAGTGTTGAACATTTCAGGGGTGTACTGAAAGATTACACGGTTGATCGTGGGTTTGCTACAAAAAAGATATACAATGAGAAGAGAAGAATAAAGGTTGTGTGTAGATCAGAAGGCTGCCCATTCCATCTTTATGCAGCTCTGATGGTAGATGGTCAATCCTACCAAATACGTCAGTACGAGCATATGCACACATGCCTCAGGGTTAATGATAACCCAGCTGCGAGTGCATCATGGGTAGCTGAGAAATTTGACAGGTTTATAAGGTCACAAGAAGGCAGTAGCATTAAGCCTCTAGCTTCTCAGTTGGAGCAGGAGCATTTTTTAAAGATAAATCATAGAAAATTGTATAGGGCTAAGAAAATTGCCACTGGTTTGACAGCAAAGGAGCATGCAGAGTCGTATAACTGGCTGTTTAAATATTGTCATATTGTGTTGATGACCAATGCAGGATCAAAAGCTGCCCTAAAGGTAATTAGGGATGAAATTCCCTCGACACCGCGTTTTCATCGCTTTTTTCTAAGTTTTGCTGCACAGAAGAAAGGCTTTTTAGAGGGTTGTCGTCGTTTTATAGGGGTTGATGGATGCCATCTGAAGGGGCATTTTGGGGGAGTCCTGCTGTCTGCTGTAGCGATTGATGCGAACAGTGGGATATTCCCATTGGCAATCTGTGTTTGTGAAGTAGAAAACAATGATAGTTGGGGTTACTTTCTGGGGATGTTGAAAGAATTCATGGGTGATGTCTTGCCTATCACTTTCATGAGTGATAGGCAAAAGGGAATAATACATGCCTTGCAAACTCAGTGGCCTAATGCAAAGAGTAGATTTTGTGCAAGACATGTATATGCGAATTTCAGGAAAACTTTCCCTGGGGTACATCTTCGAAATCTGTTTTGGGCTATTTCTAGAGCATCAAATAAAGTGGATTTTCATGAGGCATTAAATAAAATGAAGGCAGTGGATGAAACTGCTTACAAGTGGGTAATTGACAATGAGCCAGATCAATGGTCTAGATTTGGCTTTGACACTGAAGCCAAATCTGACCATATCACAAATAATATGTCTGAAACATTTAATAGTTGGCTTGGAGAAGGTCGGGAGCTGCCTATTCTCAGTTTGTTGGAGTTGTATCGAAGAAGAATAATGAAGAGACTTTATAGTAGGCTGAAGGCAGGGATTGAATGGGTCACTCCATTGCCCCCACTTGTTGTTAAAAAATTGAACAAAAGTATTGAGACAGCTCGAAATGTCTCTATTTCATATGCTGGACTGCAAGAGTTCGAGGTGATTGATATGAATGGTATTCCAAGCAGAACATACACCTTGAATTTGGACAAAAGAATCTGTGATTGTGGGATGTGGCAGCTGTCTGGGATTCCCTGCCAACATGCAATCTGCTCAATATTGCACATGAACTTCCCTACCATTGATAAGTTTGTAGATGACAGGTTGCAAATTTCAGCATATATGAGAACATATGCTGAAATTATTCATCCTATTCCAGACAAGAGAACCTGGCCAGAGGAATATGAAGATAAGCTGCAGCCACCTGTTAGGCATGGCAAAGCTGGCAGGCCCAGAAAGGCTAGGAGGAAAGACCCCACTGAAGAGAGAAAGAGAAAACCTGTGTCTACACTTAGGTGTAGTCACTGCCATGAATTGGGGCACAACAAAAGGTCCTGCCAATACAATCCAAACAATGCAGGAAGACCCAAAAAAAAGGTATTGCTTCTGTTTATATGTTAGCATTCTGTTTGCTACTGTTTTTTCTGTTTTATTAAACCTACTCATTTTTTTTTCCCCTTATATCAGAGAAGAACAATCCCAACCATGGAAAGCCAGTCAGCTAAAAGTCAGTTTGGTTCATCTTCTTCCTCACAGCATCTAGAGTCACAGATACAATGAAACTGGGGATTTCCCTTATGTAAATTTTTTGGATAATTGCTCAATTGCTCAGTTATAAATTTTTTGGATAATTTTTTGGTTCATCTTCTTCCTCACAGCATGTAAATTTTTTCTATAGCTCAGTGAAATGTTCTCTGCATGTAAATTCTTTGGATAGCTCAGTGAAATGTTCACTGTAAGTATTCTGTGTATTCTGTGTTAATTTATAAATTAGTGCATATGAGGAGTATTTTGTGTGTGTGTTGACAGTGTTGAGAGTGTTAATTTATGAATTAGTGCTTATGAGGAGTGTTCTGTGTGTTGACAGTGTTGATATGAGGAGTGTGTTTACAGTGTTGATATGAGGAGTGTGTTGACAGTGTTGATATGAGGAGTATTCTGGGTTGACAGTGTTGATTTATGAATCAAAATGGTCTGTTATTGCATGCATTCCAGTACACAGCTATTTGCATTTCCAGGTTTCCAAGCAGGCCAGTATTAAGCAATGTATTACACAACTCTTTGAAGTATATTTATGAATCAAAATGGTTTGCATTTTCAGGTTTCCAAGCAGGCCAGTATTAAGCAATGTATTACACAACTCTTTGCATTTCATCACTTTCATAATCAAAGGCAGTTCCAACCGAAAATCTGTAATTCAAACTGAAATGATGCATTGTTTTCAGGCCATGGAAGTTGCTGGTTAAATTATGGAATATGAAAAATTGGTTAATTAATTGAGAGGGCATTTTGGTCTTTTTATTTAAGGGTTTTTAGGTCATTTTAGTGAAAAGGGTAATTACGTCATTTGGCATGCAGGACATTTTTGTCATTTCAATTGAAAAGGGTAAAACAGTCATTTACCCTTTTTTCTGACGGAAACTGTCAAAGTTAACCACTGATGGGTGGGTTTTTGGTGTTTTCATAGTTAACGGGTGGGTATTTGAGAAAACGTCAAACCTTGGGTGGGAAATAGTCGTTTGGCCTTTACTTTAACATAACTCATAACCATGTTTAGGTATGAGCCTGTTGAGTTTCTCTCAAACCAATTTGTGTTTGGTTTTTATGAGAAGAGTCGAATTTAAATTTAATTATAATACTAAATAAAGTTAAACTTAAACTTGGTTTGATATTGTATGTTTCAATTTTATCGTAAGTCTCCAAAAAGACGAGTTTGGTATTGTAATCGAATAAAAAATGATCAAAATGATATCTCTTTTATGTGTATTAATTAAAATAATATTGTTTTAATAAATTCAAATCAAATTTTTTTAAACTTACAAATTTGATATGTGAAAGCTCAAGCTCAAACTTCCCATAGGTGAACTTGTTTTGAACTCGGTCGAACCAATCTTATTTTCAATCAAGAATCCAATTCGAATTCGGACAACTTTTAAGCTTTTCCCTTGTAGATGAACAAATTCTAACACATTTCTCAAAAGGCTAAAGGACTATTTCCCACCGAAGGTATGTTTTTTTTTTTTCCAAATGCACCCCTGTTAACTTTGAAAATTTTATTTATCTACCCATAAGCCGTTAAAATTAACTGAGTTTGTTAGTCATATTATTCCCCCCCCCCCCCCCCCCAAATCGTAAAAACTAATAATTTTTTTCCACCCCAAGTTTTAAAAAACTGTATTTTCCCCCTAGGGTTTCCAAACCTTTAGATCATATTTTTTCGGCGACGACCAGTGATCTGCAAACACCTACTGTCCCTCTCTGATGGCCTCTTCTTTTGACTGTACATCTCTCAATGTTGTGTGGTGTTGTCGTCGACGAAGATGATGCTTCTTTGTTGTCTTTATCTAGACGAAGACGCGTCGTCTTCATCGACGATGACGCCTAAGAGGTGAAGACGTCACACGGTCGAAAAGAGGAGACACTAGGGAGGAAAAGGCGTTGCTTGGAGATCATTGATCATTGTCAAAAAATTAAATCCGAAGTTTGGAAACCTTAGGGGGAAAATATTGTTTTTGTAAACTTAGATTAAAGGAAAATTGTTAGTTTTCAAGGTTTAGAGAGAAAAATAAAATAAAATTTAAGTTTATTTTTAATATTACAAATAAAATGATGATTTTATCTTTAAAATTGTTTCTTTTAACAGTTCATAGATAAATAAATTATATTTTCAAAATTAACTGTGCAGGTTGAGGGGGGTGAGAATTTGGACAAAACGCATACCTTCGGTGGGAAATAGTCCTTTGGCCTTCTCAAAAAAAAAAAAAAAAAAAAAAAACAGAAAGAGAAACAATGAAAGAAATGAATGACAGTCCGTTTAATAATGGAGGGTCCCTTGTCACGCCACAGACTAACATGATGTATCTAAGAAGAAGTGTCTATCCGACTCCATCTTTTTATCCCTGCATCACAAATAGTATCCATGGAGACCTCTTCTGCAACAGAAGAGCTGGGCAATGAGATTCAACAACTACTCTTGAACCTTCCAAGAGAGAAAAACTTGGATGGCACTCCTCTCTATTAATACCAAGGGTTTTGGACTCTATCAAAATTCATTCCCGCCATAATCTCCTTTCAGAGACACTTCCAAGCGGAAGACGGTGACATAATATTAACCAGCTTTCCGAAATCAGGCACCACTTGGTTAAAAGCCCTAGCTTTCACCATTGTCAACCGTACTCGTTTTCCTCTACAAAATAGCCCCTTGCTCACCACCCCTCCTCATCAGCTTGTTCCTTTCTTGGAGTTTGACCTTTATTGGAAAAATCAATCTCCTAATCTTGAAGACATTCCCAAGCCAAGGATTTTGGCACCCATCTCCCATATGCTTCATTACCCAATTCTATCTTGAATTCTGGTTGCCGCATTGTTTATGTAGCCAGAAATCCTCTGGATCAATTCATCTCCCTTTGGAAATTCTTGGCCTCATCGCAAGACCAAAATATGAATCTGGTTTCAATTGAGGAGGCTTTCGAGAAGATTTGCAGTGGAGTCCAATTCTATGGCCCCATTTGGGAACACGTGTTGGGGTACTGGAAGGCCAGTCAAGAGAACCCAGAAAAGGTGCTCTTTCTGAAATATGAAGATATGCAAGAGAACATCATATCTAATATCAAGAATTTGGCCAATTTCTTAGGATGTGCTTTCAGTGAAGTTGAAGAGACGCAAGGAGTGGTAAAAGAAATATCAAAGATATGTAGTTTTGAAAATCTGAAAAATTTAGAGGTGAACAAGAATGGTAAATACTTACCAAGATTTGGAAATGAAGCGTTTTTCAGGAAAGGTACTGTGGGAGATTGGAGAAATTATTTAACATCTTCAATGTCGGATCGCATGAAGAAGATACTTGAAGAAAAACTATGCGGCTCAGGTTTGTCTTTCAAGAAATAACCCAGAAAAGTAAAACCTCCGGTGATTTCTCTTTAAATTCAGAAAATTTGAATAAATTGATGTAGTCTTCTTGATTGTCTCTCTATCTCATCATCAGCTTGTTTCCTAATTTGAAGTGTGCCAATGTTCTACTTTTTAATTTATTATATAAAGTTATAGTGATATTGTATTGGTTTAGTTATAAAATATTATTCATGTTAATTCAACATAATTATTTTTGAGTCGAACTAGAGTTAAATTATCAAACTGAAACTCTTGCTCGAATCAAGATGAACACTAATTCAAAGCCAAACTGACTTAGTTCAAGTCTAACCCTAAACACGGCTAGAAATTACAGCAACTCTTCAGCTCTCAGATTTCAACAAATCAAGCACCAGACCTCTTATCATTTAGTAAAAATCAAACATATTGTTACAGGCATGAGAATAATAGATTACATACACATTACATGATGGAAAATAATATTATCAGAATCATTAAATATGGACCTTAGTTCAGTGAAATTCAATTTTGGGGTCAATGCCAAGGCGACCTTCATCTACGAGAGCCAGACTTAACATCTCTGTGCAAAACTGATCATCTGGCTTCAGCCACAAAGCCTGATTTAAAATTATAAATTCAGAATTTGATATTTCGATTCAACAATGCGTGGACATGGCAAACAAGGTTCATAAGCACTTCACAGGTTACCTTATGATAATATGTAATGGCAGAAAAAAATTATCCTGCAAGGGACAGCCAAGGAATATAATTAAACTTACATCATAAATAAACATTAAAAGCCATGTAAAAATTCTAAAATTGGGATTTCTAGAATAATTATACAGGTCTATCTTCTTAAGCAAGGACAAGGAAACAAAAAAAAAACATGATACCTGCAAATGGTAAGTGCAAGCAAGACCAACATGGGTGCTCAAGCTTCTATTTGACGACGTCAGTGCTCTCAAATAACAGAAAATTGCCTCGTGATACATTCTGAAATGTATGTTTTGTTCATTAGTACAATTATACAATCAACCCTAGAATGGAAATGTATGTATTATGAAAAAGGACAGGCATATAGTAAAACCCGGAAAATTTTAAATTAATTTAACTGCATACTTCAACTTTCTGTAAGCATGAGCAAGATTGACAACGGTCGGTTCCCACATTTCGCTTAAAGAGGATGGGATGTGTGCCAAAGTCTTCTCAAACCACCACACAGCTTTATTATACCTACAAGTGTTCAGATGAAAAAACATTACTTGTCAAAATTGATGACCTTACACTGGTTCAACGAAAAGAGCAAGATTACAAAAGTTTAATTCCCAGAAGATTTCAATGGCTCCAACAGTACTATATGTTAGGAATAGGATATAATTCATAACGATTTTTATATTTTTTTTCTAAATACAGCTTAATTGAAAATGATGTTGGGCCTAGTGGTAAAAAGCCTTGGTTCTGGTAGAAGGTTACTTGGCATACTGTATCCAGCAAGTTTCTTTACTACCAAGATTGCAGGGTCTAGAGATAGCCTCCAATTTAAGACTCAGGAAAGCTACAGC
The DNA here is from genome assembly GCF_011075055.1 of Mangifera indica. NCBI lineage: Eukaryota > Viridiplantae > Streptophyta > Magnoliopsida > Sapindales > Anacardiaceae > Mangifera > Mangifera indica. The sequence goes on along the minus strand of NC_058137.1, from coordinate 25,283,770 downwards.
GAACAAAGGCTTTCTGGCTTACAAGTTTTATGTTATAGTTCATAGACTTTACTATGATGTATCATTGTACTGCAGCAAAACACATCGATTTCACACCCTCTCAGCTGCCGCAGTGCAACTAATTGTAAAAGCTTTCATAATGTTTGAAAATGAAGCCAGTGTTTGAAAATGAAGCCGATAGTTTGCACTGATCAATTGTTCCTTCTATAACGAAGGAGGGTGTCAAGGGGAAGATGAGAGAAAATGATAGGGAAAACCAGCATTATGCAGGACAGAAAAAACTGAACGTCTGACCGGGCTGGTATTAGTGGACGAGAGCAGATCACCAGAGGATATCCCGAGTTAGAATTGAAAATGAATGGTTAGATGGCAAGAAGCTTCCATTGAAGCTTGAAAAGGGAAAGTGGTCAATGGGACCTCCAGAAAAGAGATTGCGAGATGATGAGTGCTTTCCTGCTGTAGTTGAATGTAGTTGTTTTGGGGCTACACAGGGTGTAGACAAAGCTTGCTTCCTTCATCTTTCCTGCTCTTCTCGATCTTTGGATATACCGTGATGGAGTGTGTTTCAAGAGTAATTGGATGAAGTTCTGCGGAATGGCGGCGCCTGTGAAGTTAAAAAAGGCTTGTTGATGATGGCATCAAGAGAATGCGTTTAGCGTTTATGCATTTGTTTGAGTATTGATGTGATTACTATTTCTGCTTTGTTTTGCTTGCAGGCCTTGAGCATGTTGTCTCTCATCTACAACGAGATGTACTTGACTCTCTTAAAGAAGAATACTCGCAAGCAGGAATATAATTCGCTCAAGTATGATGCATTGATCTTGGGAAGAGATCTTTAGGTCAGGGGTATTCAAAATTATCAGAAAATCAAACCGAATCGATACCCAAACTGTAATCTGATCTATATTACCAAGGTAACCGTAAAACCGAATTTTTAATATAGTTTTTTGGTTGATTTAGATTTAAAAATTAATTATTTGAACCAAACTAATTTTTAAATTAAGTATATAATTAAAAATTATTTTGATATAAATATTAATTAAATTACATAAAAATTAAAAAATCTGCCAATGAAAAGGTTGGCGTTGCATTAAATTCTCGTTCACAAAATTCAAAAATATTAAATGCAAAGTTTGAAAAGGTTGATTTTGTGGGCAAGCATTAAAGAATTCAAAATATTCAATGGGTATTCTTCTATTCTTGTATACTTGCCCTCGTTCTCAATACTTTTGTTTCACTTGAACTCATGCTAGGGTAGATTCAAATTAAGTTTATTTAAATTTGATTTGAATAAGTTTGAAACGAATTAGTTCTATACAAATTCTAGTGAGTTCAAGCTCAAGCTAATATCTTTAAGTTTGAGTTACTCATCAAATTTGTGAATTAAAAATTTTGATATAAAACGTTATCGTTCAAAACGATATCGTTTTAACAACGAGTTAGTTAAAAGCTCGAGATTGAAATGAGTTAAACTAAATTTAAACTAAGTTCGAGCTTAACTTTCATGAGTTCAAACTTGAAATTTATCATATGCAAATTGAACCAAGCTCGAGTTCGATTCGATTTGAATCTAATCCTGATATTATCTATTTCTTCTTGCATCCTTTCACACTGTGATAAAGACTCTCTTGCCTCTTCCTATCTGACTCTTATCTCTTCCAACGATGCTCACCACAATTTAAGTTTTTTTTTTCCTTCTTATTTTTCTTTAATTGAATCAAATTTAAACTCATTCAAATTCAATTTTTTCTTTTCTACACTTTATTTGATGTCGAACAATATCTGGCAATCTCCTCTACCAACATTGTAATTTTTTATTTCATTTTTAAAATGAATTTTTATATAAAATTTAGAAACTGGGTAATTGAAAATTTGGTTAAGTTATCAATTAATTTTTATATAAAATCTGTTTGGTTTCGGTTTGAAATTTTCTTTGAATTGAAAGAAAAATCGGTTTGGTTCACAAATACTCCAAATCGGTTTGATTACCTAGTTTTGTACACCCATACTTTAGGTGGCAGAAGAAAAGCTGAAGGTTGAAGTGCAGCGTTTTAGGGCTAACGAAGAGGCTTTGGAGTTTGAGTTTGATTGTTACAAGCAGCCTGTTGAGAAGGGAGGACAAGTTGAATTAGCTACGTCCACATATTTATGATTCAAGCAAGAAAAGTTTGGACTAGGAGACAGTGAGCAGATAGGTTGGACGTTTAGCTAGAATTTTTTTGGGAAATCTAACAGAATGGTCAGTTGATAAATAGATTGCTTGTGGTTGAGACTGAGGTCAATGATAAGGTCGGACAACTTTTTTATGATGTCTTCTTTGCCATCTAGCATTGGTTCCCTGGTTGTGACTTCACCTTCTTCGAAAGGAATTATACACAACAGGTGAGGAAGTGGAGGCAGATTCAGGCTGTTGAGGAGGCTAGTCACGTTCAGTGAGGGATTTGGAAATGGGAAACTTGAATAAGTTGGATGAGTCAATGAAGAAGTTTCTAGGAAACCGCTCATTAGGAGGCCTAAAGGTAGCCGACAATCCTCCTCTCGTAAGCAACTGATACTTTCTCAAGATTGATACCTTAGCCTTTCCTCTGATTTTTTCTCATTTATCCTTTCTTTCTCCGTAGAAGAATATTCTCATTAATATAATGGATTTTTTTTATGTTAAGTATGTATGTGTTAACAAAACAAAAGATAAAACCGGCTCAAGAGACGCACAAAAATAGCTTAAGCTCATCCAGACCACACGACGACCCATGATAGCTAACACAGTAAAAATGCTATACAAGATCGAAGATAAAAAACAATCCCAACAAGTTCTTATAAACAAGGAACTTAAAAGAGAGGACAACCAAAACCAGAAAAAGGAGCCTAAACGGCAACTTTTGCCTTGCAAGCCCTAAAAAACCACCCTACAGCCCAAATTCCAGATGAGAGCAACAGCCAACCCGTAAAAGGAAACCAACCTGCTCGTCCAAAACAGCACACTCAAAGCCTTAGAGGAAACAGTACCGCAGCCTGAATGGAGAAACAGGGAACCATTGAGACCTTGAATTAAAATCTTGAAGACAACATCCGCTAATTTTACATAGGCGTGAAATCCCCAAAAGCAAAGCCAGGATGCTCCTAAAACTGCCAGCGAACCACCTCCTCAACCACTCACCACAAGACAAGCACACATATTACTAAAACATCCCACGAAGCACCAGGATTCCTCAATTTCTCCTTGCAAAGATGCAATGTGGCAGGCCCCAATTCTGCACGAATGCCTCATCTCATCTCCATTCTTATGTTGGATCTTCCTAAATTCCGTGGCTCGGTCTCTGACAGTTGCTTTGATTTTTTTTATTATCACTTGGTGATTATTTGATTCATTGGCGAACACCCTTTTGTTCCTCTCCAGCCAAATAAAATGGATAGTGGCGCCGAGGCTAATCTTTGCCATTCTGTGTTTAAGACTGTCAGGATTCCAGTTTGCTGCCATCCACATAACATAATGGAATTTTTATATCAAAGATTTTGTTGCTTTATTTTCATCACCGTTGTATTATCTTCAAGACTTCTAAAACACCACGATTAACTGGACAACGGAAATATAAGAGCAAGCATATTCAATAAGGAAATATGTATATCTCGTATTCCACTTTATTGCAACAAGGATTTTGAATAGCCACGCGCAAGTGAATGGTGAAATTAAGCAAGAGTGAATAAAAATTGGGTAATACTATACGTATATATTTTGAGTACACAAATAAATATACACTTATATATGTCATCATGTGATTGAATGTTATTTTATTTTTAATTCTAAATCACCCAATTATATGATGATACACATCGAATGTATATATATTTATATACTTAAAATGGATACATATATTTTTATTGATATAAATTGGTATATGATAACAATAGTTTTATAAGTGTGTAAGCACTGAAATTTTAATTCCCAAGTAAGATATTTGTATAAACCTTTGCTAGGGCAATAAGTTTTATAAACAATAACTAATGAGCATTCAGATGCCCCTAAACTTGGACAAATTTGGTAGAAACTTCGAAGTTAAAAATAAAATTATGTGTAATTTATATATATATATATATATATATAATTATTTAGATATAAAGATAATTAATTATTGTATCATTGGCTTGTGTGGAAAGAGAATATAATCGTATAAGAGTCTTATTTTTATTCAGTTTCACAGTTTTGTTGTTATATTTTTCGTAATTATGAACTCTTTTAAATACCCTTTAATTATAAGATCATTGATTGATTGTGTTTAAAATAATCAAATAATTTAAAATTAAAAAAATAAATGTATCCGTGCAACTTTCCAACTAAAGCCACTCAATGCTAATCCCGACAATTTTTAAGCTTTTCTTCTGTAAAATGGGAAGTTGTTACACATTTCCGAAATTAAAAAAAAGAAAGAGACAAACGCCCTTTAATAATGGAGAGTGTCCCATGTCTCGCCACAGAGTTAAATAAAGTATGATCTAAAATGATGCATATATCCGACTCCATCTTTTTATCCCTGCATTCCAAAAAGTATCCATGGAGACCTCTGCTGCAATAGGAGAGCTAAGCAATGAGATTCAACAACTACTCTTGAACCTTCCAAGAGAGAAAGGCTGGGATGGAAATCCTATCTATCAATACCAAAGGTTTTGGACTCAATCAAATCTCGTTTCCGCCATAATCTCCTTTCAGAGGCACTTCCAAGCAGAAGACGGTGACATAATATTAACCAGCTTTCCGAAATCAGGCACCACTTGGTTAAAAGCCCTAGCTTTCACCGTTGTCAACCGTACTCGTTTTCCTCTACAAAATAGCCCCTTGCTCACCACCCCTCCTCATCAGCTTGTTCCTTTCTTGGAGGTTGATCTTTATTGGAAAAATGAATCTCCTAATCTTGAAGACATTCCCAAGCCAAGGATTTTGGCCACCCATCTCCCATATGCTTCATTACCCAATTCTATCTTGAATTCTGGTTGCCGCATTGTTTATGTAGCCAGAAATCCTCTGGATCAATTCATCTCCCTTTGGAAATTCTTGTCTTCAGTTCAAGACCAAAACATGAATCTGGTTTCAATTGAGGAAGCTTTCGAGAAGATTTGCAGTGGAGTCCAACTCTGTGGCCCCATTTGGGAACATGTGTTGGGGTACTGGAAGGCCAGTCAAGAGAACCCAGAAAAGGTGCTCTTTCTGAAATATGAAGATATGCAAGAGAACATCATATCTAATATCAAGAATTTGGCCAATTTCTTAGGATGTGCTTTCAGTGAAGTTGAAGAGACGCAAGGAGTGGTAAAAGAAATATCAAAGATTTGTAGTTTTGATAATCTGAAAAATTTAGAGGTGAACAAGAATGGTAAAAGCACTAGATTTGGAATTGGAAATGAAGCGTTTTTCAGGAAAGGTTCTGTGGGAGATTGGAGCAATTTTTTAACATCTTCAATGTCGGATCGCTTGGAGAAGATACTCGAAGAAAAGCTATGCGGCTCAGGTTTGTCCTTCAAGAAATAATCCCATAAAGATAAAACCTTCGGTGATTTCTCTTTAAATTCAACAAATTTGAATAAACTGATGTCTAGACTCAATCGAGTTTGAATCAAATTAGCACTTTTAGTGTAGTCTTCTTGATTGTCTCTCCATCTCATCATCAGCTTGTTTCCTAATTTGAAGTGTGCCAGTGTTCTACTCTGTAATGTATTATATGAAGTTATAGTGATATTGTATTGGTTAAGTTATAAAATATTATTCATGTTAATTCACCATAATTGTATTTGAATTGAACTCGAACTAAACTAACGAACTGAAACTCTAACTCGAATCAAACTGAACACTAATTCAAGTCAAACTAATTTAGCTCGAGTCTAGCCTTAAATACAGGGCTAGAAATTACAGTAACTCCTCAGCTATGAGATTTCAACAAATCAAGCACCAGACCCCTTATCATTTAGTGAAAATAAAAAAAATTGTTACAAGCGTGAGAATAATAGATTACATACACATTACATGATGAAAAATAATATTATCAAAATCATTAAATATGGACCTCAGTTCAGTGAAATTCAATTTTGGGTTCAATGCCATGACGACCTTCATCTACGAGAGCCAAACTTAACATTTCTGTGCAAAACTGATCATCTGGCTTCAGCCACAAAGCCTGATTTAAAATTACAAATTCAGAATACATGAAAAAGGACACCTGTGGAGGAGATATAAAATTGCTAAATGTTTTATACGTGAAAAAGAACAAAAATTGCTAAATTATGCTAAACTACATAATCTAACCCACAAAAAAAAAAAAAATCTCTGATCATATTATTAATCTAACCCACAAAAAAAAAATCTCTGAAAAGTATATTATTAAATTTGACATAACAAAACCTAACATGTTTTTCTGTCTTTATGTTGATAGTATCGATGTTCAATGAAATTATTTGTTAGATTTTCTTCTAAACGAGAAAATATCCCGAAGCAAGCAACTAAACACCTTAGTGGGAAATATGGAAGCAAGCAACTAAAAACTTTAGTGGGAAAAAAATGAAAACACTTGCACATATATATTTCCAATCAAACAAAATGTTCCACGGTAGGCAATTGAATTATTGAGTGAATTATTCATGTCAATAATTCAACTTCATGTCAGGAATCTAGAAAAGCTTTTTTAAAAAACTCAGCATAACAGTAAATTAAGCAAAAGAATAAATAAAAGGGTGGGAAAAGGGGTTGGCGATCTACAATAAAAAACAAAAAGGGTTGGCGTGGCCAACCCTTAATAAAACTATAAAAGGGTTGACGTCTATTTGTTTTTTATACCAACTTTTTTTTTTATACAATGATGGGCTTACCCTAAATCCTTACTAAATTTGATTGCAGAAACATGCAAATATTGCAAAAAAATCTTGCAGCGAATAAATTCACTTGCAGAGATGCATTGGTGCAATTGTATTCACGTGATTCATCTTTAATATATATATATATATATATATATATACTTCAATTTAATTCTATTGGAATTCAATTAAGTAAATCAACATATTGTTAAATATTGTAATTTTCATAATATTGTTGATTAGCCAATTGGTTCAATTTTAAAAATGAAAAAACTATTAGAAAACTGATTTTCGCTGGAAAGATTTGGAAAAAGAATATGGGGTTGGCCACGCCTTATTATTGAATTTTGGCTTAATTTATTTATATTTTAAAAATACATTTTTTATTTTCGCTTAATTTATTTATATTTAAATAAATATATATATATATTTTTAAAGTAAATATTTATATTGTTATGCATATATAAATTATTGTTCTCTATTTTTTGGTCAGATACAAAGTGAACATGTTGACTAAGGACTACTATCTAAACTATAAGATGAATCTAGTGCACAACTTTTTCATTCATCTTGGTGTCATGCATGAAAGATATTATGATTTAAAAGATAAGGACATAAAATTAACTGAAAATGAACGGATATCTGGATTACTAAGGTTATTACCAAATTATTGGAATTCAATAATTTTTGATATTGTCTGAGATAAGAAATTCAAGAATTATTGGTAATGTGTGGATGAATTACAACTCGCTAAAGAACGCAGAATTGTAATGAATATAAGAAAGTTAACATCTTTCTCTATTTTCCCAAATCAACGAAGTGCGAGACATATAAATTATTGCAAGTATTATAATAACTTTATCTTAGATAAAGTTACTTCTAGTATTGTTAGAGATAGAGAAAATATCTTTTCTCAATCTGATTGGTGGAGATCGAATCCGTATAAATATGGAGAGCATTTGATTATCAAGATGTCATATTTTAAATTGTACAAATCTCAAGCTAAGGATGGTTCGAAAGTTGGTCAGAGTAATTGAATTTCATGTCCAAATTTATTTTCATGTCCAAATTATGAAGATGTTGAACTCCATGTTGAAATAATCTAATATATTTTATAGTTATTTGTGAAAATTTTAAGACTAATGAAATTATAATATAATATATTTTATATCCAAAAAATTATTAATAATAGTAAAAAAATGGTTAGCGTCAACCATTTAATTATAATTATACTATAATATAATTATAATTATATAATATTATAATTAAAAATATTATAATATTATAATTAAAAATATAATATAATTATAAATATATTATAATATTATAATAAGTGTTGGCAGCAACTCCAACCCTTGGCGTTAACACTATTTTTAAATTTAAATAAACCAAAAACTAAAGGGAAATTGAAATTTTTACCACTATTTTAATCCGCTATACAAAAATGCTACTCATTCTAAAACTTAAATAAATATACCACAACAGTAATCAACTTTTTCAAAATACCTCTCTTTAATCTTTCATGTAGATATTCTCTTTCTTTTTCTCTGCAACTTTTTTTCTCTTCTTCCTTTTTTTTCAAAGTGATAAAGGATTCACTCTCTCTTCTTCCTCATCTTCAAAAACAAAAGAATGAAGGAAAAAACTGAATTATTCAGATTCAGAATTTTTCAAAGTAAGGATATAAAAAAAAAAAAAGAGTAACCCACAAAAACTCAACCACATCCATTTTATACCCTAGAAGAAATGACGATCGAAGAAGATCATTTAGTAGGATTTAATTGAAAAAAAAATTAGCATTTAAGGATTTAAACTGAAAAAAAAGGCATTTAACTAAAAAAAATAGAAAAATTATATTAATATTATATAATATTATAATATATTAATATTATATAAATTATAATAATATTTTTTAAATTATAATATATAATATTATATAATATAAATTATAATATAATATAATAATATAAGAAGGAAAGAAAAAACTGAATTCTTCACATTAAGAATTCTTCAAAGTAAGGATATAAAAAAAAAATAAGTAACCCACAAAAACTCAACCATATTCACTTTATACCCTAGAAAAAATGACGATCGAAGAAAATTATTTAGTAAGATTTAACTGAAAATAAATTAGCATTTAAGGAATTAAACTGAAAAAAAAAGATTGACATTTAACTGAAAAAAAGAAAAATTATATTAATATTATATAATATTATAATATATTAATATTATATAAATTATAATAATATTTTTTAAATTATAATATATAATATAAATTATAATATAATATAATATAATATAATAATATATCATATAATTATATTTTATAATATAATTATAAGTATATTATAATTATATTATTATAGTATAATTATAATTAAATGGTTGACGCCAATAGTAATATACTTTCTCAAAATATCCCTCTTGAAATGATCCATACAGAGAATCTTTGTTTTTCTCTGTAACTTTTTCTCTCTTCTTCCTTAACTGAGGAAGGAATCCCAACAGTATGACAATAAAATATTGCTATTAATGGAAGGAAAAAAACATGTGATTGAATAATAAAATTCGTGAGAAATCCATTATTAAAAAAAAAAAAAATAGCATTTAAGGATTTAAACTGAAAAAAAAAAAAGATTGACATTTAACTAAAAAAGTTGATTTTGTGGGCAAGCATTAAAAAATTCAAAATATTCAATGGATCTTCTTCTATTCTTGTATACTTGCCATCATTCTCTATACTTTTGTCTTGCTTGAACCCTTGTTATCTACACATAGATTCAAACCAAATTTATTCGAGTTCAATTTGAACGAGTTTAAAATGAATTAGTCTTATACAAATTCTAGCAAGCTCAAATTGAAGCTAATATTTTCAAGCTTGAGCTACTCGTCAAATTTATAAATTAAAAATTTTGATACAAAACGATATTATTTTGACTAATATGTATTAAAATGACATCGTTTTAATAACGAGTTAGTTAAAAGTTTGAATTTGAAATGAGTCAAACTAAATTCAAGTCAAGTCCGAGCCTAGCTTTCATTAGCTCAAACTTGAACTTTATTATATGTAAACTGAACCAAGCTTAAATTTGACTCGATTCAAATCTAACTTTGATGTTATCTATTACTTCTTGCATCCTTTCACATTGTCGATGAAGGCTCTCTTGCCTCTTCCTATCTGACTCTTATCTCTTCCAACGAACGTTTACCAAAATTTTAGTTTTTTTTTTCTTGTCTTTCTTTAGTTGAATCAAATTTAAACTCATTTTTTTTTCTCTTCTGCAATTTATTTGATGTCGCACAATATCTGGCAATCTCCTTTGCCTAGGTAATAATTTTTTATTTCACTTTTAAAACAAATTTTTATATAGAATTTAGAAATTGAGTAACTAAAAATTTGGTTAAGTTATCAGTTAATTTTTATATAAAATCTATTTGATTTCGGTTTGAAATTTTCTTTGAATTGAAAGAAAAATCGGTTTGGTTCACAAATATTCCTAATTGGTTTGATTACCCAGTTTTGTACACTCATACTTTAGGTGGCAGAAGAGAAGTTGAAGGTTGAAGTGCAGCATTTTAGGGCTAAGGAAGAGGCTTTGGAGTTTGAATTTGCTCGTTACAAGCAGCCTGTTGAGAAGGGAGGACAAGTTGAATTAGTTGCGTCCACATATTTATGATTCAAGCAAGAAAAGTTCGGACTAGGAGAGAGTGAGCAGATACGTTGGACGCTTAGTTAGAACTTTTGAGGGTAATCTAACAGAATGGTGAGTTGAAAAATAGATTCCTTGTGGTTTAGGCTGAGGTCAATGATAAGGTCGGACATCTTGTTTATGATGTCTTCTTTGCCATCTAGCATTGGTTCCTTGATTGTGACTTCACCTTCCTCGAAAGGAATTATACATAACAGGTGAGGGAGTGGAGGCAGATTCGGGTTGTTGAGGAGGCTAGTCAGCTTCAGTGAGAGATTACGAAATGCAAAACTTGAATAAGTCAGACGAGTCCATGAAGAAGTTTATAGAAAACCGCTCATTAGGAGGCTTCAGGGTAGCCCACAATCCTTCTCTCGTAAGCAACCGATACTTTCTCAAGATTGATGCCTTAGCTTTTCCTCTGATTTTTTTCTCATTTGTCCTTTCTTTTTTTGTAGATGAACATTCTCATTAATAAAATGGATTTTTTTATGTTAAGTTTGTATGTATTAACAAAACAAAAGACAAAACTGGCGCAAGAGACACACAAAAACAACTTAAGCTCATCTAGACCACAAGACGACTCGTGATAGCTAACAGGGAAAAGGACTATTTCCCACCCATTTTTTAGGCCTATCTCAAACTGATACCTACGGGAGATGAAAAAACCTTTTACCCATTCATGACCAAATTGCTGTCTAATTTCTCAGTTAGGGATAAGGGCAAAATCGATATTTTACTGTTTAAAACCTTAAAACTTTAAAATTTCACCATTTCCCCCCTCCAAGTTTTAAAAACTAACAACTCAACCCACCCTCAAAGTTTAAAAAGTTTAGATTTCACCCCTAGGGTTTGCTTTATTCTCCAGCCACCATTGACGGTCGATGCATTCCACTGATCTCGCATCACCGACTACAAAGAATGACGAAGGATAACCTTTCGTCGTCTAGATCTGGAAGAACAGACAAAGGACGATGTTTCATCTTCCTTCGTCGTCGCGTCGTCCAAATGCGAGTTGTCCTCATCTTCTAGGTGGAGCGACGAAGAGATATCTGTCTCTTCGTCGCATCGTAGGACAAGGAGATGAAGATCTCTTCATCGTACCACCGTCGTCACACCAGGAAAAAGGAAGAGGCCGATGATGATGTCGAAAGATGAAATTAAAGAATGGGGGTGAAACTGCTATTTTTGAAAGTTATGGGGGACGACTGCATTTTGAAAAATATGGAAACCCTAGGTTTGGGGGTGAAAATGTTAGTTTTCAAGGTTTAAAAACTTTGGTCAGAGATGAAATATTAATTTCTAAAACCTAAGGGGGGTGAAAAGTAATAAGTTTTATATTTTTTTAATATAAACAATAAAATATCGATTTTGCCCATCCCTAACTGAGAAATTGAACAATAGTTTGGTCATAGGTGGGAGCACGAGTTTTTCATCTCCCATGAGTATCAGTTTAAAATATACCTAAAAAATGGGTGGGAAATAGTCCTTTTCCCTAGCTAACACAGTAAAAATAGTATACAAGATCAAAAATAAAAAACAATCCCAACAATGAGAAAAGAGGCCACCCTCTCGTGAATGTCCATCTAAGTTCCTATAAATAAAGAACTTAAAAGAGAGGACAACCAAAACCAGAAAAAGAGCCTAAACGGCAACTTTTGCCTTGCAAGCCCTTAAAAGCCACCCTACAGCCCAAATTCCAGATGAGAGCAACAGCCAACCCGTAAAAGGAAACCAACCTGCTGGTCCAAAACAGCACACTCAAAGCCCCAGAGGAAACAGTACCGCAGCCTGAATGGAGAAACAGGGAACCATTGAGACCTTGAATTAAAATCTTGAAGACAACATCCGCTAATTTTACATGGGCGTGAAATCCCCGAAAGCAAAGCCAGGATGCTCCTAAAACTGCCAGCGAACCACCTCCTCAAACACCCACCACAAGGCAAGCACACATATTACTAAAACATCCCACCAAGCGGCAGGATTCCTCGATTTCTCCTTGCAAAGATGCAATATGGCAGGCCCCAATTCTGCACGATCGCCTCATCTCCATTCTTATGTTGGATCTTCCTAAATTCCGTGGCTCGGTCTCTGACAGTTGCTTTGATTTTTTTTTATTATCACTTGGTGATTATTTGATTCATTGGCGAACACCCTTTTGTTCCTCTCCAGCAAAATAAAATGGATAGTGGCGCCGAGGCTAATCTTTGCCATTCTGTGTTTACGAATGTCAGGATTCCAGTTTGCTGCCATCCACATAACATAATGGAATTTTTATATCAAAGATTTTGTTGCTTTATTTTCATCACCGTTGTATTATCTTAAAGACTTTTAAAATGTCACGATTAATTGGACAACGGAAATATAAGAGCAAGCATATTCAAAAAGGAAATGTGTATATCTCGTATTCCACTTTATTGCAACAAGGATTTTGAATAGCCACGTGTAAGTGAATGGAGAAATTAAGCAAGAGTGAATAAAAATTGGGTAATACTATACGTAGATATTTTGAATACACAAATAAATATATACTTATGTATGTTATCATGTGATTGAATGTTATTTTATTTTTAATTCAAAACCACCTAATTATATGATGATACACATCAAATGTGTACATATTTATATACTTAAAATGGATAACATATTTTTATTGATACAAATTGGTATATGATAACAATAGTTTTATAAGTGTGTAAGCACTGAAATTTTAATTCCCTAGTAAGATATTTGTATAAACCTTTGCTAGGGCAACAAGTTTTATAAACAATAACTAATGAGCATTCAGATGCCCCTAAACTTGGACAAATTTGGTAGAGACTTCGAAGTTAAAAATAAAATTATGTCTAATTTATTTATATATATATATATATATAATTATTTAGATATAAAGATAATTAATTATTGCATCATTGACTTGTGTGGAAAGAGAATATAATCGTATAAGAGTCTTATTTTTTTTCTGTTTCACAGTTTTGTTGTTATAGTTTTCGTAATTATGAACTCTTTTAAATACCCTTTAATTATAAGATCATTGATTGTGTTTAAAATAATCAAATAATTTAAAATTAAAAAAATAAATATATCCATGCAACTTTCCAACTAAAACCACTCAATGCTAATCCCGACAACTTTTAAGCTTTTCTTCTGTAAAATGGGAAGTTGTTACACATTTCTCAGATAAAAAAAAGAAAGAGACAAACGCCCTTTAATAATGGAGAGTGTCCCATGTCTCGCCACAGAATTAAATAAAGTATGATCCAAAATGATGCATATTTCCGAATCCGACAATTACCCCTTGATCCCTGCATTCCAAAAAGTATCCATGGAGACCTCTGCTGCAATAGGGGAGCTAAGCAATGAGATTCAACAGCTACTCCTGAACCTTCCAAGAGAGAAAGGCTGGGATGCAAATCCTCTCTACCAATACCAAGGGTTTTGGGCTCAATCAAAACTCATTCCCGCCATAATCTCCTTTCAGAGACACTTCCAAGCGGAAGACGGTGACATAATATTAACCAGCTTTCCGAAATCAGGCACCACTTGGTTAAAAGCCCTCGCTTTCACCATTATCAACCGTACTCGTTTTCCTCTACAAAATTGCCCCTTGTTCACCACCACTCCTCATCAGCTTGTTCCTTTCTTGGAGCTTAATCTTTATTGGAAAAATGAATCTCCTAATCTTGAAGACATTCCCAAGCCAAAGATTTTGGCCACCCATCTCCCATATGCTTCATTACCCAATTCCATCTTGAATTCTGGTTGCCGCATTGTTTATGTAGCCAGAAATCCTCTGGATCAATTCATCTCCCATTGGAAATTTTTGTCTTCATTGCAAGACCCAAACACGAATCTGGTTTCAATGGAGGAAGCTTTCAAGAAGATTTGCAATGGAGTCCAATCCTATGGTCCCGTTTGGGAACATGTGTTGGGGTACTGGAAGGCCAGTCAAGAGAACCCAGAAAAGGTGCTCTTTCTGAAATATGAAGACATGCAAGAGAACATCATATTTAATATCAAGAATTTGGCCAATTTCTTAGGATGTGCTTTCAGTCAGGTTGAAGAGAGGCAAGGAGTGGTAAAAGAAATATCAAAGATTTGTAGTTTTGATAATCTGAAAAATTTAGAGGTGAACAAGCATGGTAAATACAGTAAGCTTGGATTTGGAAATGAAGCGTTTTTCAGGAAAGGTACTGTGGGAGATTGGAGCAATTATTTAACATCTTCAATGTCGGATCGCTTGGAGAATATACTCGAAGAAAAGCTATGCGGCTCAGGTTTGTCCTTCAAGAAATAATCCCATAAAGATAAAACCTTCGGTGATTTCTCTTTAAATTCAATAAATTTGAATAAATTGATGTCTAGACTCAATCTAGTTTGAATCAAATTAACACTTTTGGTGTAGTCTTCTTGATTGTCCCTCCATCTCATCATCAACTTGTTTCCTAATTTGAAGTGTGCCAATGTTCCACTCTGTAATGTATTATATGAAGTTATAGTGATATTGTATTGGTTAAGTTATAAAATATTATTCATGTTAATTCACCATAATTGTACTTAAATTGAACTCGAACTAAACTAACGAACTGAAACTCTAACTCGAATCAAGCTGAACACTAATTCAAGTCAAACTAATTTAGCTTGAGTCTAGCCTTAAATACAGGGCTAGAAATTACAGTAACTCCTCAGCTCTGAGATTTCAACAAATCAAGCACCAGACCCCTTATCATTTAGTGAAAATCAAAAAAATTGTTACAAGCATGAGAATAATAGATTACATACACATTACATGATGAAAAATAATATTATCAAAATCATTAAATGTGGACCTCAGTTCAGTGAAATTCAATTTTGGGTTCAATGTCATGACGACCTTCATCTACGAGAGTCAAACTTAACATTTCTGTGCAGAACTAATCATCTGGCTTCGGCCACAAAGCCGGATTTAAAATTATAAATTCAGAATACATGAAAAAGGACACCTGTGGAGGAGATATAAAATTGCTAAATGTTTTACACATGAAAAAGAACAAAAATTGCTAAATTATGCTAAACTACATAATCTAACCCACAGAAAAAAAAAAATCATTGATCATATTATTAATCTAACCTACAAAAAAAAAATCTCTGAAAAGTATATTATTAAATTTGATATAACAAAACCTAACATGTTTTTCTGCCTTTATGTTGATAGTATCGATGTTCGATGAAACTATTTGTTGGATTTTCTTCTAAACGAGAAAATAACCCGAAACAAGCAACTAAACACTTTGGTGGGAAATATGGAAGCAAACAACTAAAAACTTTAGTGGGAAAAAAATGAAAACACTTGCACATATATATTTCCAATTAAGCAAAATGTTCCACGGCAGGCAATTGAATTATTGAGTGAATTATTCATGTTAATAATTCAACTTCATGTCAGGAATCTGGAAAAGCTTTTTTAAAAAACTCAGCATAACAGTAAATTAAGCAGAAGAATAAATAAAAGGGCGAGAAAAAGGGTTGGCGATCTGTAATAAAAAACAAAAAGGGTTGGCGTGGCCAACCCTTAATAAAATTAAACAATTAAAAAAGGGTTGGCATGCCAACCCTTCTGCAATAAGAAAACAAAAAGGGTTGGCCGGCCAACCCTTAATAAAATTAAACAATTAAAAAAGGGTTGGCATGCCAACCCTTCTGCAATAAGAAAACAAAAAGGGTTGGCGTGGCCAACCCTTAATAAAACTATATAAGGGTTGACGTCTTTTTGTTTTTAATACCAACTTTTTTTTTTATACAATAATGGGCCCACCCTAAATCCTTGCTAAATTTGATTGCAGAAGCATGAAAATATTGCAGAAGAATCTTGCAAAGAATAAATTGACTTGCAGGGATGCATTGGTGCAACAGTATTCACGTGATTCATCTTTAATATATATATATATATATATATATATATATATATAGAGAGAGAGAGAGAGAGAGAGAGAGAGAGAGAGAGAGAGAGAGAGAGAGAGAGAGAGAGAGCAATCTATCTTAAACATACCACAAAAGATAGAGAGATCTATACTTTGCACGAGAAAAAATTTTATTGAGCAATCGGCTGACGAAACTTGTTGCAGAGACGAAATATTAGTAGGACAACAGGTAAGGTTTTAACAAACCTTAAATAAATGTATGTGTATTGTATTGCACCAAAAATATTTCAATTTGGATTCAGTCTAAATCACTTCAATTTAATTATATTGAAATTCAATTACGTAAATCAACATATTGTTAAATATTATAATTTTCATAATATTGTTGATTAGCCAATTGGTTCAATTTTAAAAATGAAAAAACTATTAGAAAACTGATTTTGGCTGGAAAGATTTGGAAAAAAAAATGGGATTGGCCACACCTTATTATTGAATTTTGGCTTAATTTATTTATATTTTAAAAATGTATTTTTTATTTTCGATTAATTTATTTATATTTAAATAAAAAATATATATTTTGTTTAAAGTAAATATTTATATTGTTATGCATGTATAAATTATTGTTCTCCATTTTTTGGTCAGATATAAAGTGAATATGTTGACTAAGGACTACTATCTAAACTATAAGATGAATCTAGTGCACAACTTTTTCACTCATCTTGATGTCATGCATGAGAGATATTATGATTTAAAAGATAAAGACATAAAATTAACTGAAAATGAGCGGATATCTAGATTACTAAGGTCATTACCAGATTATTGGACTCCAATAATTTTTAATATTGTCCGAGATAAGAAATTCAAGAATTATTGATAATGTGTGGATGAATTACAACTCGTTGAAGAACGCAGAATTGTAATGAATATAAAAAAGTTAACATTTTTCTCTATTTTCCCAAATCAACGAAATGCTAGGCATATAGGTTATTGCAAGCATTATAATAACTTTATCTTAGATAAAGTTACTCATAGTATTGCTAGAGATAGAAAAAATGTCTTTTCTCAATCTGATTGGTGGAGATCGAATCCGTATAAATATGGAGAGCGTTTGATTATCAAAATGTCATATTTTAAATTGGACAAATCTCAAGCTAAGGATGGTTCGGAAGTTGGTCATAGTAATTGAATTTCATGTTCAAATTATGAAGATGTTGAACTCCATGTTGAAATAATCTAATATATTTTATAATTATTTGTGAAAATTCTAAGACTAATGAAAATATAATATAATATATTTTATGTCCAAATAATTATTAATAATAGTAAAAAAATGGTTAGCGTCAACCATTTAATTTAATTATACTATAATATAATTATAATTATATAATATTATAATTAAAAATATTATATAATTAAAAATATATTATAATATTATAATAAGTGTTGGCGGCAACGCCAACCCTTGGGGTTAACACTATTTTTAAATTTAAATAAACCAAAAACTAAAGGGAAATTGAAATTTTTACCACTATTTTAATCCGCGTATACAAAAATGCCACTTATTCTAAAGCTTAAACAAATATACCACAACAGTAATCAACTTTCCCAAAATATCTCTCTTTAATCTTTCATGTAGATATTCTCTCTCTTTTTCTCTGCAACTTTTTCTCTCTTCTTTCTCTTCTTTCAAAGTTATAAAGGAATCGCTCTCTCTTCTTCCTCATCTTCAAAAACAAAAGAAGGAAAGAAAAAACTGAATTCTTCAGATTAAGAATTTTTCAAAGTAAGAATATAAAAAAAAAAAAAGTAACCCACAAAAACTCAACCACATCCACTTTATACCCTAGAAGAAATGACAATCGAAGAAGATCATTTAGTAGCATTTAACTGAAAAAAATTAGCATTTAAGGATTTAAACTGAAAAAAAAAATTGGCATTTAACTGAAAAAAATAGAAAAATTATATTAATATTATATAAATTATAATAATATTTTTTAAATTATAATATAAATTATAATATAATATAATATAATAATATAAGAAAGAAGGAAAAAACTGAATTCTTCAGATTAAGAATTCTTCAAAGTAAGGAAATAAAAAAAAAAAATTACCCACAAAAACTTAACCACATCCACTTTATATCCTAAAAGAAATGACGATCGAAGAAGATCATTTAGTAGGATTTAACTGAAAAAAAAATTAATGTTTAAGGATTTAAACTGAAAAAAAAAAAAAGATTGACATTTAACTGAAAAAAATAGAAAAATTATATTAATATTATATAATATTATAATATATTAATATTATATAAATTATGATAATATTTTTTAAATTATAATACATATTATAATATAATATAAATTATAATATAATATAATATAATAATATATCATATAATTATATTTTATAATATAATTATAAGTATATTATAATTATATTATTATAGTATAATTATAATTAAATGGTTGACGCCAACAGTAATATACTTTCTCAAAATATCCCTCTTGAAATGACCCATGCAAAGAATCTCTGTTTTTCTTTGTAACTTTTTCTCTCTTCTTCTTTAACTGAGGAAAGAATCCCAGCAGCATGACAATAAAATATTACTATTAATAGAAGGAAGAAAACATATGATTGAATAATAAAACTTGTGAAAAATCCATTATTAAA
Organism: Mangifera indica; assembly: GCF_011075055.1. Lineage (NCBI taxonomy): Eukaryota > Viridiplantae > Streptophyta > Magnoliopsida > Sapindales > Anacardiaceae > Mangifera > Mangifera indica. The sequence goes on along the minus strand of NC_058137.1, from coordinate 25,264,674 downwards.
AAAAAAAAAAGCATTTAAGGATTTAAACTGAAAAAAAAAAATATTGACATTTAACTGAAAAAGTTGATTTTGTGGGCAAGCTTTAAAAAATTCAAAATATTCAATGGATCTTCTTCTATTCTTGTAAATTTGTCGTCATTCTTTATACTTTGTCTTGCTTGAACCCTTGTTATCTACACATAGATTTAAACCAAATTTATTCGAGTTCAATTTGAACGAGTTTAAAATGAATTAGTCTTATAAAAATTCTAGCGAGCTCAAATTGAAGCTAATATTTTTAAGCTTGAGCTACTCGTCAAATTTATGAATTAAAAATTTTGATATAAAATGATATCGTTTTGACTAATATATATTAAAACGACATCGTTTTGACTAATTTGTATTAAAACGACATCATTTTAATAACGAGTTAGTTAAAAGTTTGAATTCAAAATGAGTCAAACTAAATTCAAGTCAAGTCTAAGTCTAGCTTTTATGAGCTCAAACTTGAATTTTACTATATATAAATTGAACCAAGCTTAAATTTGACTCGATTCAAATCTAACTCTAATGTTATCTATTGCTTCTTGCATCCTTTCACATTGTCGATGGAGACTCTCTTGCCTCTATCTGACTCTTATCTCTTCCAACGAAAGTTCACCAAAATTTTAGTTTTTTTTTTTTTCCAGTCTTTCTTTAGTTGAATCAAATTTAAACTCTTTTTTTTTTCTCTTCTGCAATTTATTTGATGTCGGACAATATCTGGCAATCTCCTTTGCCAAGGTTATAATTTTTTATTTCACTTTTAAAACAAATTTTTATATAGAATTTAGAAATTGAGTAACTAAAAATTTGGTTAAGTTATCAGTTAATTTTTATATAAAATCTATTTGATATCGATTTGAAATTTTCTTTGAATTGAAAGAAAAATCGGTTTGGTTCACAAATATTCCTAATTGGTTTGATTACCCAGTTTTGTGCACTCATACTTTAGGTGGCAGAAGAGAAGTTGAAGGTTGAAGTGCAGCATTTTAGGGCTAAGGAAGAGGCTTTGGAGTTTGAATTTGCTCGTTACAAGAAACCTGTTGAGAAGGGAGGACAAGTTGAATTAGCTGCGTCCACATATTTATGATTCAAGCAAGAAAAGTTCGGACTAGGAGAGAGTGAACAGATAGGTTGGACGCTTAGTTAGAACTTTTGAGGGTAATCTAACAGAATGGTGAGTTGAAAAATAGATTGCTTGTGGTTTAGGCTGAGGTCAATGATAAGGTCGGACATCTTGTTTATGATGTCTTCTTTGCCATCTAGCATTGGTTCCTTGATTGTGACTTCACCTTCCTCGAAAGGAATTATACATAATAGGTGAGGGAGTGGAGGCAGATTCAGGTTGTTGAGGAGGCTAGTCAGCTTCAGTGAGAGATTACGAAATGCAAAACTTGAATAAGTCAGACGAGTCCATGAAGAAGTTTATAGAAAACCGCTCATTAGGAGGCTTCAAGGTAGCCCACAATCCTTCTCTCGTAAGCAACCGATACTTTCTCAAGATTGACGCCTTAGCTTTTCCTCTGATTTTTTTCTCATTTGTCCTTTCTTTCTTTGTAGATGAACATTCTCATTAATAAACTGGATTTTTTTATGTTAAGTTTGTATGTATTAACAAAACAAAAGACAAAACTGGCGCAAGAGACACACAAAAACAACTTAAGCTCATCTAGACCACAAGACGACCCATGATAGCTAACAGGGAAAAGGACTATTTCCCACCCATTTTTTAGGTCTATCTCGAACTGATACCCACGGGAGATGAAAAAACCTTTCTCCCATCCATGACCAAACTGCTGTCTAATTTCTCAATTAGAGATAGGGATAAAATCGATATTTTACTATTTAAAACCTTAAAACTTTAAAATTTCACCATATCCCCCTCCAGGTTTTAAAAACTAACAACTCAACCCACCCTCAAAGTTTAAAAAATTTAGATTTCACCCCTAAGGTTTGCTTTCTTCTCCAGCCACCACCGACGGCCGACGCATTCCACTGATCTCGCATCACCAACTACAAAGGACGACCCTTCGTCGTCTAGATCTGGAAGAACAGATAAGGGACGATGTTTCGTCGTCCTTCGTCGTCGTGTCATCCAGATGAGAGTTGTCCTCATCTTCTGGGTGGAGCGACGAAGAGATCTCTATCTCTTCGTCGCATCGTAGGACAAGAAGATGAAGATCTTTTCGTCGCACCAGGAAAAAAGAGGAGGCCAGTGATGACGTCGGAAGATGAAGTTGAAGAATGGGGGTGAAACTGCTATTTTTGAAAGTTATGGGGGACGACTGCGTTTTGAAAAACATGGAAACCCTAGGTTTGGGGGTGAAAATGTTAGTTTTCAAAGTTTAAAAACTTTGGTCAAAGATGAAATGTTAATTTATAAAACCTAAGAAGGGTGAAAAGTAATAAGTTTTATATTTTTTTAATATAAACAGCAAAATATCGATTTTGTCTGTCCCTATCTGAGAAATTGGATAGTAGTTTGGTCAGGGGTGAGAGCAAGGGTTTTTCATCTCCCATGAGTATCAGTTTGAAATAGGCCTAAAAAATAGGTGGGAAATAGTCCTTTTCCCTAGCTAACACAGTAAAAATACTATACAGGATCAAAAAAAAAAAACAATCCCAACAATGAGAAAAGAGGCCACCCTCTCGTGAATGTCCATCTAAGTTCCTATAAATAAAGAACTTAAAAGAGAGGACAACCAAAACCAGAAAAAGAGCCTAAACGGCAACTTTTGCCTTGCAAGCCCTAAAAAACCACCCTACAGCCCAAATTCCAGATGAGAGCAACAGCCAACCCGTAAAAGGAAACCAACCTGCTGGTCCAAAACAGCACACTCAAAGCCCCAGAGGAAACAGTACCGCAGCCTGAATGGAGAAACAGGGAACCATTGAGACCTTGAATTAAAATCTTGAAGACAACATCCGCTAATTTTACATGGGTGTGAAATCCCCGAAAGCAAAGCCAGGATGCTCCTAAAACTGCCAGCGAACCACCTCCTCAAACACCCACCACAAGGCAAGCACACATATCACTAAAACATCCCACCAAGCGGCAGGATTCCTCAATTTCTCCTTGCAAAGATGCAATATGGCAGGCCCCAATTCTGCACGATCGCCTCATCTCCATTCTTATTTTGGATCTTCCTAAATTCCGTGGCTCGGTCTCTGACAGTTGCTTTGATTTTTTTTTATTATCACTTGGTGATTATTTGACTCATTGGCGAACACCCTTTTGTTCCTCTCCAGCCAAATAAAATGGATAGTGACGCCGAGGCTAATCTTTGCCATTCTGTGTTTAAGACTGTCAGGATTCCAGTTTGCTGCCATCCACATAACATAATGGAATTTTTATATCAAAGATTTTGTTGCTTTATTTTCATCACCGTTGTATTATCTTAAAGACTTCTAAAATGTCACGATTAATTGGACAACGGAAGACATTCCCAAGCCAAGGATTTTGGCCACCCATCTCCCATATGCTTCATTACCCAATTCCATCTTGAATTCTGGTTGCCGCATTGTTTATGTAGCCAGAAATCCTCTGGATCAATTCATCTCCCTTTGGAAATTCCTGTCTTTATTGCAAGACCAAAACAAGAATCTGTTTTCAATTGAGGAAGCCTTCGAGAAGATTTGCAATGGAGTCCAATCCTATGGCCCCATTTGGGAACATGTGTTGGGGTACTGGAGGGCCAGTCAAGCGAACCCAGAAAAGGTGCTCTTTCTGAAATATGAAGACATGCAACAGAACATCATATTTAATATCGATACTTTGGCCAATTTCTTAGGATGTGCTTTCAGTCAAGTTGAAGAGACGCAAGGAGTGGTAAAAGAAATATCAAAGATTTGTAGTTTTGATAATCTGAAAAATTTAGAGGTTAACACGGATGGTAAATACAGTAAATTTGGATTTTTTGTAATTAGAAATGAAGCATTTTTTAGGAAAGGTACTGTGGGAGACTGGAGAAATTATTTAACATCTTCAATGTCAGACCGCTTGGAGAAGATACTTGAAGAAAAGCTATGCGGCTCAGGTTTGTCCTTCAAGAAATAATCCCAAAAAGATAAAACCTTCGTTGATTTCTCTTTAAATTCAGCAAATTTGAATAAATTGATGTCTAGCCTCAATCGTGTTTAAATCAAATTAGTACTTTGGGTGTAATCTTCTTGATTGTCTCTCCATCTCATCATCAGCTTGTTTTCTAATTTGAAGTGTGTCAGTGTTCTATTCTGTAATTTATTATATGAAGTTATAACGATATTGTATTGGTTAAGTTATAAAATATTATTCATGTTAATTCACCATAATTGTATTTGAGTTAAACTCGAGCTAAATTATTGAACTGAAACTCTAACTCAAATCAAACCGAACAATAATTCAAGCCAAATTGATTTAGTTCAAGTCTAGCCCTAAATACTGGGCCAGAAATTACAGCTACTCTTCAGCTCTCAGATTTCAACAAATCAAGCACCAGACCTCTTATCATTTAGTGAAAATCAAGCAAATTGTTACAGGCATGAGAATAATAGATTACATACACATTACATGAGGTAAAATAATATTATCAAAATCATTAAATATGGACCTCGGTTCAGTGAAATTCAATTTTGGGATCGATTCCACGACGACCTTCATCTACTAGAGCCAAACTTAACATCTCTGTGCAAAACTGATCATCCGGCATCAGCCACAAAGCCTGATTTGGAAATTAGCATAACAAAACAAATTAAAGAAAAAGCATAAGCAAATTAAAATTATAAATTCAGAATTTCATATTTCGATTCAACAATGCGTGAACATGGAAAACAAGGTTCATAAGCACTTCACAGGTTACCTTATGATAATATGTAATGGCAGCAGAAAAATTATCCTGCAAGGGAGAGCTAAGGAATATAATTAAACTTACCATCATTGATAAACCTTAAAAGCCATGTAAAAATTCTAAAATTGGGATTTCTAGAATAATGATACAGGTCTAACTTCTTGAGCAAGAACAAGGAAATAAAAAAACCATGATACCTGCAAATGGTAGGTGTAAGCAAGACCTGCATAGGTGCTCAAGCTTCTATTTGACAACGTCAGTGCTCTCTCATAACAGGAAATTGCCTCGTGATACATTCTGAAACGTATGTTTTGTTCTTTAGTACAATTATACAATCAATCTGTAGAATGGAAATGTATATATCATGAAAAAGGATGGGCATATAATAAAACCCAGAAAATTTTAAATAAATTTAACTACATACTTCAACTTTCTGTAATCATGAGCAAGATTGACAACAGTCGGTTCCCACATTTCACTTAAAGAGGATGGGATGTGCGCCAAAGTCTTCTCAAACCACCACACAGCTTTATTATACCTACAAGTGTTCAGATGAAAAAACATTACTTGTTAAAATTGATGACCTTACAGTTCTTCAACGAAAAGAGCCAGATTACAGAAAGTTTAATTCTCAGAAGATTTCAATGGCTCCAACAATACTATATGTTCGGAATAGGATATAATTCATAATGATAATTTTTTTCTAAATACAGCTTAATTGAAAATGATGTTGGGCCTAGTGGTAAAAAGCCTTGGTTCTGATAAAAGGTTACTTGGCATATTGTATCCAGCAAGTTTCTTTCCTACCAAGATTGTAGTGCCTAGAGATAGTCTCCAATTTAAGACTCAGGAAAGCTACAGGCGAACAAAGGCTTTCTGGCTTACAAGTTTTATGTTATAGTTCATAGACTTTACTATGATGTATCATTGTACTGCAGCAAAACACATCGTTTCACACCCTCTCAGCTGTCCCATTGCAACTCATTGTAAAAGCTTTCATAGTGTTTGAAAATGAAGCCGGTAGTTCGCACTGATCAATTGTTCCTTCTATAACGAAAGAGGGTGTTAAGGGGAAGATGAGAGAAAATGATAGGGAAAAGCGGCATTATGCAGGAGAGATAAAACTGAAGTTCTGACAGGGCTGGTATTAGTGGCTGAAAGCAGATCACCAGAGGATATACCGAGTTAGAATTGAAAATGAATGGTTAGATGGGCAAGAAGCTTCCTTTGAAGCTTGAAGAGGGAAAGTGGTCAATGGGAACTCCAGAAAAGAGATTGCGAGATGATGAGTGCTTTCCCGCCGTAGTTGAATGTAGTTGTTTTGGGGCTACACAGGGTGTAGACAAAGCTTGCTTCCTTCATCTTTCCTGCTCTTCTCGATCTTTGGATATAGAGGACAACATTAAGTTGCCTTCCAACTTCATTATTGTGACCGTGATGGAGTATGTTTCAAGAGTAATTGGTTGAAGTTCTGTGGAATGGTGGCGTCTGTGAAGTTAAAAAAGGCCTGTTGATGATGGCATCAAGATAATGTGTTTAGCGTTTATGCATTTGTTTGCGTATTGATGTGATTACTATTTCTACTTTCTTTTGCTTGCAGGTCTTGAGCATGTTCTCTCATCTACAATGAGATGTACTTGACTCTCTTGAGGAAGAATACTCGCAAGCAGGAATATAATTCGCTCAAGTACGAGGCATTGACCTTCAGAAAAGATCTTTAGGTCAGGAGTATTCAAAATTATCAAAAAATCGAACCAAATCAATATCCAAACCGCAATCCGATCTAGTTTTTTTTTTAATTTAGTTTTTGGTTTATTTAAATTTAAAAATTGATTATCCAAGCCAAACCAATTTTTAAATTAAGTATATAATAAAAAATTATTTTGGTATAAGTATTTATTAAATTATATAAAAATAAAAAAAATCTATCAATGAAAAAGTTAGTGTTGCATTAAATTCTCATTCACAAAATTCAAAAATAGTAAATACAAAATTTGAAAAGGTTGATTTTCTGGGCAAGCGTTTTAGAATTCAAAATTTTCAATGGATGTTCTTTTATTGTTGTACAATTGCCGTCGTTCCCTATACTTTTGTCTTACTTCAACTCATGTTATCCATTGCTTCTTGCTTCCTTTCACACTATCGATAAAGACTCTTTTGCCTCTTCCTATCTGACTCCGCGGGCAAGGATTCTTACCTCTTCCAACGACACTCACCACAATTTTAATTTTTTTTTTTTGTCTTTCTTTAGTTGAATCAAATTTAAACCTATTCGAATCGATTTTTTTCTCTTCTACACTTTATCTGAAGTCGGACAATATCCGGCAATCTCCTTTGCCAAGGTTATAATTTTTTATTTCACTTTTAAAACACATTTTTTATATAGAATTTAGAAACTGAGTAACTAAAAATTTGGTTAAGTTATCAATTAATTTTTATATAAAATCTGTTTGATTTCAGTTTGAAAATTTCTTTGAATTGAAAGAAAAATCGGGTTGGTTCACAAATACTCCTAATTGGTTTGATTAACCAGTTTTGTACACCCATACTTTTAGGTGGCAGAAGAGAAGCTGAAGGTTGAAGTGCAATGTTTTAGGGCTAACGAAGAGGCTTTGGAGGTTGAGTTTGCTTGTTTCAAGCAGCCTGTTGGGAAGGGAGGACAAGTTGAAATAGCTGCGTCCCCATATTTATGATTCAAGCAAGAAAAGTTTGGACTAGGAGAGAGTGAGCAGATAAGTTGGACGCTTAGTTAGAACTTTTGAGGGTAATCTAACAGAATGGTGAGTTGATAAATAGATTGCTTGTGGTTGAGGCTGAGGTCAATGATAAGGTCGGACATCTTGTTCATAATGTCTTCTTTGCCATCGAGCATTGGTTCCCTGATTGTGACTTCACCTTCCTCGAAAGGAATTATACAGAACAGGTGAGGGAGTGGGAGCAGATTTAGGCTGTTGAGGAGGCTAGTCACGTTCAGTGAGGGATTAGGAAATGCAAAACTTGAATAAGTCGGATGAGTCCATGAAGGGGTTTCTAGGAAACCGCTCATTAGGAGGCCTCAAGGTAGCCCACAATCCTTCTCTCGTAAGCAACTGATATTTTCTCAAGATTGATACCTTAGCTTGTCCTCTGATTTTTTCTCATTTATCCTTTCTTTCTTCGTAGATGAATGTTCTCATTAATATGATGGATTTTTTTATGTTAAGTATGTATGTATTAACAAAACAAAAGACAAAGCGGCTCAAGAGACACAAAAACAACTTAAGCTCATCCAGACCGCAAGACGACTCATGATAGCTAACACAGTAAAAATAATATACAAGATCAAAAATCAAAAACAATCCCATCACTGAGAAAAGAGGCCACCCTCTCATGAATGTCTATCTAAGTTCCTATAAATAAAGAACTTAAAAGAGAGGACAACTAAAACCAGAAAAAGGAGCCTAAACGGCAACTTTTGCCTTGCAAGCCCTAAAAAACCACCCTACAGCCCAAATTCCAGATGAGAGCAACAGCCAACCCATAAAAGGAAACCAAACTGCTGGTCCAAAACAGCACACTGAAAGCCTTAGAGGAAACAGTACCGCAGCCTGAATGGAGAAACAGGGAACCATTGAGACCTTGAATTAAAATCTTGAAGACAACATCCGCTAATTTTACATGGGCGTGAAATCCCCGAAAGCAAAGCCAGGATGCTCCTAAGACTGCCAGCGAACCACCTCCTCAAACACCCACCACAAGACAAGCACACATATTACTAAAACATCCCACCAAGCGGCAGGATTCCTCAATTTCTCCTTGTAAAGATGCAATATGGCTGGCCCCAATTCTGCACGATCGCCTCATCTCCATTCTTATGTTGTCCTAAATTCCGTGGCTCGGTCTCTGACAGTAGCTTTGATTTTTTTTTATTATCACTTGGTGATTATTTGATTCATTGGCGAACACCCTCTTGTTCCTCTCCAGCCAAATAAAATGGATAGTGGCGCCGAGGCTAATCTTTGCCATTCTGTGTTTAAGACTGTCAGGATTCCAGTTTGCTGCCATCCACGTAAAATAATGGAATTTTTATATCAAAGATTTTGTTGCTTTATTTTCATCACCGTTGTATTATCTTAAAGACTTCTAAAACATCACGATTAAGTGGACAACGGAAATATAAGAGCAAGCATATTCAATGAGGAAATATGTATATCTCGTATTCCACTTTATTGCAACAAGGATTTTGAATAGCCACGCGTAAGTGAATGGTGAAATTAAGCAAGAGTGAATAAAAATTGAGTAATACTATATATATATATATATATATATATATATATATATATATATATATATATATATATATATATATATATATATATTTTGAGTACATAAATAAATATACACTCATATATTTTATCATGTGATTGAGTGTTTTTTATTTTTAATTCAAAATCACCTAATTACATGATAATACACATCAAATGTGTATACATTTATATACTTAAAATGGATAGCATATTTTTATTGATACAAATTGGTATTTGATAACAACAGTTTTACAAGTGTGTAAGCATTGAAATTTTAATTCCCAGGCAGGATATCTATATAAACCTTTGCTAGGGCAACAAGTTTTATAAACAATAACTAGTGAGCATTCAAATACCCCTAAACTTGGAGAAATTTGGTAAAGACTTTGAAGTTAAAAATAAAATTATACATATGAATAAATTATACATGATTTATTTATATATATAAAATTATTTAGATATAAGAGTAGTTAATTATTGTATCATTGACTTGTGTAGAAAGAAAATATCATGTATGTTGTCATAGATTTTGTAACCATGAACTCTTTTAAGTACCCTTTAATCATAAGATCATCGATTGTGTTTAAAAAAATAATTAAATAATTTAAAATTAAAAAAATAAATATATAATATAATAGACTGATCTACTAAATATCTATACAAGGGGCCAGGCAACTTTCGAACTACAACCACTCAATGCTAATCCCGACAACTTTTAAGCTTCTCTTCTGTAAAATGAACAAATTGTTGCACCATTGTCAACCGTACTCGCTTTCACCATTGTCAACCGTACTCGCTTTCCTCTACAAAATAGTCCCTTGCTTACCACCACTCCTCATCAGCTTGTTCCTTTCTTGGAGCTTGATCTTTATTGGAAAAATCAATCTCCTAATCTAGAAGACAATCCTAAGCCAAGGATTTTGGCCACCCATCTCCCATATGCTTCATTACCCAATTCCATCTTGAATTCTGGTTGCCGCATTGTTTATGTAGCCAGAAATCCTCTGGATCAATTCATCTCCCGTTGGAAATTCTTGTCTTCATGGCAAGAGCAAAACATGAATCTGGTTTCAATTGAGGAAGCCTTCGAGAAGACTTGTAATGGAGTCCAATTCTATGGCCCCGTTTGGGAACATGTGTTGGGGTACTGGAAGGCCAGTCAAGAGAACCCAGAAAAGGTGCTCTTTCTGAAATATGAAGATATGCAAGAGAACATCATATCTAATTTCAAGAATTTGGCCAATTTCTTAGGATGTGCTTTCAGTCAAGTTGAAGAGACGCAAGGAGTGATAAAAGAAATATCAAAGATTTGTAGTTTTGATAATCTGAAAAATTTAGAAGTGAACAAGAATGGTAAATTCTTATTGAGATTTGGAAATGAAGCGTTTTTCAGGAAAGGTACTGTGGGAGATTGGAGAAATTATTTAACATCTTCAATGTCGGATCGCATGGAGAAGATACTTGAAGAAAAGCTATGCGGCTCAGGTTTGTCTTTCAAGAAATAATCCAAGAAAAGTAAAATTTTCGGTGATTTCTATTTAAATTCAGCAAATTTGAATGAATTGTTGTCTAGACTCAATTAAGTTTGAATCAAATTAGTACTTGGGGTGTACTCTTCTTGATTGTCTCTCTATCTCATCATCAGCTTGTTTCCTAATTTAAAGTGTACCAGTGTTCTACTCTGTAATTTATTATATGAAGTTATAGTGTTATTGTATTGGTTAAGTTATATAATATTATTCATGTTAATTCATTATAATTGTATTTGAGACCAAATTAAAACTCTAACTCGAATCAAACCGAACACTAATTCAAGCCAAACTAACTTAGTTCAAGTCTAACCCTAAATATAGGGCCAGAAATTACAGCTTCTCTTCAGCTCTCAGATTTCAACAAATCAAGCACCAGACCTCTCATCGTTTAGTGAAAATCAAACAAATTGTTACAAGCATGAGAATAATAGATTACGAACACATTACAAGATGGAAAATAATATTATCAAAATCATTAAATATGGACCTCGGTTCAGTGAAATTCAATTTTGGGGTCAATGCCATGACGACCTTCATGTACGAGAGACAAATTTAACATCTCTGTGCAAAACTGATCATCTGGCTTCAGGCATAAAGCCTGATTTGGAAATTAGCGTAACAGAACAAATTAAAGAAAAAGCATAATCATATTAAAATTATAAATTCAGAATTTCATATTTCGATCCAACAATGCGTGAACATGGCAAACAAGGTTCATGAGCACTTCACAGGTTACCTTATGATAATATGTAATGGCAGCAGAAAAATTATCCTGCAAGGGAAAGCCAAGGAATATAATTAAACTAACATCATAAATAAACATTAAAAGCCATGTAAAAATTCTAAAATTGGGATTTCTAGAATAATTATGCAGGTCTAACTTCTTGAGCAAGAAAAAGGAAATAGAAAAAACCATGATACCTGCAAATGGTAAGTGTAAGCAAGACCTGCATAGGTGCTCAAGCTTCTATTTGACAACTTCAGTTCTCTCTCATAACAGGAAATTGCCTCGTGATACATTCTGAAATATATGTTTTGTTCTTTAGTACAATTATACAATCAATCCCTATAATGGAAATGTATATGTCATGAAAAAGGATAGGCATATAATAAAACCCAAAAAATTTTAAATTAATTTAACTACATACTTCAACTTTCTGTAAGCATGAGCAAGATTCACAACAGTCGGTTCCCACATTTCAATTAGAGGGCGTTTGGTTTGGATAATGTTTTATTATCAAAATAGAAAGATTATCTTGAAGATAGATTACTTAGAAGATTACTGGGTATAAATGATTGTTATGTTTGATAAAATTTGATAGGTATAAATAATTATTGTGTTTGATTAAAGGTAATAAAAGATTACTAGTAAATTATTTTATTTAAATGTCATTGAATATAATTATTTTTAAATATTTTTTATATTTTTTATTATATTAATTAAAAATAAATTTATTTTTATCTTATAAAATTAATAAATTATAATAGAATCAAAATTATCTTGATAATCTTTAAATACCTAAGGTGAAGGTATTACCACCTATATTATCTGTCACGTCAGCATTGGTAATAGAAGATTACTGTACTCTAACAAACCAAATAAAGAAATAAAAGATAGATTACTAAGGTAATTTTAAAAAATAACAACCAAACGCCCCCTTAAAAAAGATGGGATGTGCGCCAAAGTCTTCTCAAACCACCACACAGCTTTATTATACCTACAAGTGTTCAGATGAAAAAACATTACTTGTTAAAATTGATGACCTTACACTTGTTCAACGAAAAGAGCCAGATTACAGAAAGTTTAATTCCCAGAAGATTTAAATGGCTCCAACAATACTATATGTTCGGAATAGGATATAACTCATAGTGATAATTTTTTTTCTAAATACAGCTTAATTGAAAATGATGTTTGGCCTGGTGGTAAAAAGCCTTGGTTCTGATAAAAGGTTACTTGGCATATTGCATCCAGCAAGTTTCTTTACTACCAAGATTGTAGTGTCTATAGATAGCCTCCAAATTAAGACTCAGGAAAGCTACAGGCGAACAAAGGCTTTCTGGCTTACAAGTTTTATCTTATAGTTCATAGACTTTACTATGATGTATCATTGTACTGCAGCAAAACACATCGATTTCACACCCTCTCAGCTGTCCCATTGCACTCATTGTAAAAGCTTTGATAGTGTTTGAAAATGAAGCCGGTAGTTTGCACTGATCAATTGTTCCTTTTATAACGAAGGAGGGTGTTAAGGGGAAGTTGAGAGAAAATGAAAGGGAAAAGCAGCATTATGCAGGACAGTAAAAACTGAACGTCTGACCGGGCTGGTATTAGTGGCCGAAAGCAGATCACCAGAGGATATACCGAGTTGGAATTGAAAATGAATGGTTAGATGGGCAAGAAGCTTCCAGTGAAGCTTGAAAAGGGAAAGTGGTCAATGGGACATCCAGAAAAGAGATTGCGAGATGATGAGTGCTTTCCTGCAGTAGTTGAATGTAGTTGTTTTGGGGCTACACACGGTGTAGACAAAGCTTGTTTCCTTCATCTTTCCTGCTCTTCTCGATCTTTGGATATAGAGGACAACATTGAGTTGCCTTCCTACTTCACTATTGTGACCATGATGTAGTGTGTTTCAAGACTAATTGGATGAAGTTCTGGGGAATGGTGGCGCCTGTGAAATTAAAAAAGGCTTATTGACGGTGGCATCAAAATAATGTGTTTAGCGTTTGTGTATTTGTTTCAGTATTGATGTGATTACTATTTCTGCTTTGTTTTGCTTGCAGGCCTTGAGTATGCTATCTCTCATCCACAACGAGATGTACTTTACTCTCTCAAAAGTAGAATACTCACAACCAGGAATGCAACTAGCTCAAGTATGAGGCATTGACCTTGAGAAAAGATCTTTAGGTGTGGGGGTATTAAAAATTATCCAAAAATCGAATAAAACCGTAATCTGATTTGAAAAATAAGGTAATCATAAAACTAGTTTAGTTATTAGAATATGATACTATAAAAACTCAACTTTTGATTTAGTTTTCAATTTATTTAAATTTTAAAATGGGTTATCCGAATTACATTGATTTTTAAATTAAACATATAATAAAAAATTATTTTAATATAAATAGTTATCAAATCACACAAAAATTTAAAAAAAAAAAATCTTTCCATGAAAAAGCCGGCATTGCATTAAATTCTGATTCACAAAATTCAAAAATATTAAATGCAAACCTTGAAGAGGTTGATTTTGTGGGCAAGCATTAAAGAATTCAAAATTTTGGGTGTCTTTCTATATTCTTCTACGCTTGACGTTGTTCCCTGTACTTTTCTGTACTGTTACTTCAACTCATGCTATTTATTGCTTCTTGCGTCCTTTGACACTGTCGGCAAAGACCCTCTTGCCTCTTTTGGTAAAAACTCTCTTGCCTCTTTCGATATGACTCCGCGAATAAAGACTCTTGTCTTTTCCAACGACGCTCAACGCAATTTTAGTTCTTCGATTCTTATCTTTATTTAGTCGATTTTTTTTTTCTCTTTCACACTTTATTTGATTATTTGATAATATTTAACAATCTCTTTTGCTAATGTTATAATTTTATTTTTATTTAAAATTATTTAATTATATGATAATACATATTAAATATATATATTTATATATTTAAAATAAATATATATAATTTTATTAATATAAATTAGTATACAATATCAAGAGTTTTACAAGTGTGTAAACACTAAAATTTTAGTCCTCACATAAGATATCTATATAAATTTTTGCTGGGGCAATAAGTTTTATAAACAATGAACTATCGATAATTTAGATGCCCCCAAACTTGGACAAATTTGGCAAAAGTTATGTAATTGAAATTAAAAATAAAATTATATGTATAAATAAATTATATCAATCTATTTATATATATAAGAGTAGTTGGTTGTTGCATTGTCGACTTTTCTGGAAAGAGAATGTTATGACATAAGAAATCTTGTTTTTATTTAGTTTCATCGCTTTGTTGTTATAGTTTCTGTAATCATGAACTCCTTTAATTAACCTTTAATGATGAGGTCATCAATTGTGTTTAAAAAAATAAAAAAATTAAATAATTTAAAATTAAAAAAATAAATATATAATATGATAAATTACCTATTAAAAGTACATAAAGATATGATCCAAGGGGCTCTAAGCGGTGCACATTCACCTTTTGATGGACCTTGACAAGATACTATAAATCACACCAAATTTGACTCAACACGACCCATAATTATGTTTAGGTTCAAACTTGTGAAACTCTTCTCCAACCAATTTGAGTTTAAATGTTTGAAAGAAGTTAAGTTTGAATTTAACTATAATATCAACTTAAATTAAGCTTGACTTTAATTCAGTATTGTAATTAAACAAAATCAATCAAAATGATTTTTTTATATGTATTAATTAAAATAATATTATTTAAATAAACTTGAATCAAATTTATTAAACTTGCCAACTTAATAAACTGAACACCCTTAACCTCTAGACCAAACTCAACAATATTACTCTTAGGTTTGAGCTCATACTCTAATTAGTGATTGTTCGATCGATCAAATATCTAATTAAACAACTTTTATATTTAAAAAAAAGTTAAACATAAATATAATTATGAATATATATTAAAAAAAACAGTGACTAAATATATATAAACAACTTAAAATATGATTAAAATAATTAATATTTGTAATGATTAGATACTATGGTTAATTTTCATTTTGGTAAATGAAGTGTGCAAAAATATATGATATACAAGTTTTATAAGAATAATTTATACATAAAAATACTATTATATTTTTTGACATAAAATATAATTAATTTTTTATCGTCAATAAAATTTAAAATTTAAAAAGTAAAATATTTAAATAAAATAAAATCAAACTTAATTCAGAAATTCCAACCTGGAACTGGGAGGTTGGAAGTACCTCTTCATAAATTTTCTAAATTCATTGCTGGACGCAGAAACTCCACCTGGAAGGCTGGAACTTACCTCGTCAGACGCCTTTCTAAGTTCATCGATTTACCTTTTTAAAGCTAAATGCATTTTCTTTTGTCTTATTAGAAATGTTCATTTTTTCAGTAATGCTATTAATAATTATAAGGCCAAATCACTATGCCCCACCCAAGGTTGGAGAAATAGCAATAATCACCTTTTCAATTTTAAAACTTATGTCAGCTTATCCTGTGTAATTTTTTTTAAAATTGATGCTTTATTATTTTATTAAAATTATTATTAATATTTAATATAAATATCAAATTATTAATATATTTTGATCGGCCTACAATTTTATTACTATAAAATATCAAAAATCCTTTTGTATTATGATCCAAGCCTGAGCAAAATAACCCAGCCCAGGATCCAGGGCTTCATTAGTTGAAGGGCCCAAGCTGTGTCTCTAAATGCAAGACCAAGACAGAGCTCAGGACCGGGTCCTGTTCGGGAGCTTGGCAGGCCTGACCGGGAGTGTTGGGGCGAATTTTTTTAATGCGTGTATTATATGTGTATTATTATATGGTTAAATAATTTTAAATTTATAATAAAATAATATTCAATCATATAATAACACACATAAATATGTATTCATTTGCACACTTAAAATTGATAGGTATAATATTGCTGTTATTTATATTTTAATATAAATAGATAAATGATGAGCATGACCACGCCATCACCACCACCACACGCCTCCAGTTCGACCACTGCCTCACCTCCGCCACGGCCACAACAGTGTAAGGAACCCAGAAATTTCAGAAATGCAAACCAAACAATCACCACAGGAATAACACTGAGTACCATTTTCCAGGATTCCATCACCTTTTGAACCTACAAAGTGGTGCTCCTAACTGCCCTTTCATCAAAGAAAATTAGAGATGGCTCTAAAACTCAGAGGAAAAATTGTTTCTTGACTTCTACTTGAGCATTCATGAGAGCTTCTCCAGGTTTCTATCCCCCCTACCAAAAACAAATGAACAATATTACTTCTCTTTTGCGACGTTACAATGACATATTTCACCCTGCTGGTAAAAAAAAATAAAAGTGGAAAGAAACGCAGTTGAGTTGAATGATCACTCCACTAACTAACAAATGCATTACTTCATAGCTGCCATCCTTTTACAGATTGACAAAATGCTTTCTTACACATGGCTCCACAAAAACGGATGCTTGATAAAGAAAGGAAACTAGGATTCTTTGGGGTGCCAAAAGAAGCATTTTCGAGACTTCAAGAGTTAACAAAACTTATGAAATATATTAAAATTTTTAGAAAAAAGAAGCATTTTCGAGACTTCAAGAGTTAACAAAACTTATGAAATATATTAAAATTTTTAGAAAAAAGAAGTCTGAGTTTGAGTCTCTATTATACTTAAGAAATCTTGAAACATCTTGGATGTTTTAAGGAAACTCAAAATTTGCAACAAACAGAGATAAAAAGGTTAAAGCTTCATTACCAAGAAGTTGAAGAAAAATTCTATTCTCTCATCTATCTTGCCGGTGGTGCACAAGAAGTCCTCCAAGACTAAAAAAGTAATTAACTCCTTGGAAAAACCAATACAAACCAAATCTTAAAGTCTAGTATGATAACCAAACAATTCAATATTTGATATCTAATTCCAAGTTCAATTTCAATTCCAAAGCCATGCATCCGTATATCAAGTAAAAGAAAAAAAAGAGAACTTTAGTCATACTGAGTCCAGTGATTAAACCTATAATCACTAAATTAAGTAAGTCAAAAGTTATTGATTATTACAACAAAACGTGGAGGCTAAAGTGAAAGGTCCAAAATCCAAAACATAAACCCAAACATCCTTACAAGTTATACACTAGCAAAATCACTTAATATACACAATTGATATGTAAAAATGAATCAAATTCAATGTGATTATCATTACTTTGAGTTGAATTAAACTACAAATTTAAACTATTAATTTGAGTTAAAATATGTTACAAAATTGAACTTTTGATTAGAAATATAAATTCGAACTAAAGCAAATTAAACACCTCTTTATTTAAGTTTGATTTGGTATGTCTTGAAATTTTTTTTGGATTGAATTTGAATTAAACGTAAGAGCATATTTTTTGGTACCTGAAACTCGGCTAATTTCCCTTATTTAATTAGGCATAGCCTTACTCTTTTGAATAGCTTAAAGGACACTGCTTTCAAACTCTATTTGGGGAAAGGACAATTTTCCATCTAAATTTCAGTATGAATTCAAAATCATATTTACCACAGAAAAAAAATCTAAACATCTATTTATGGGGCAACTATCATTCAAATTTTTAATTAGAAATAGAGATAAAATTATCATTTTACATATAAATCCTAAAACCTAAAAGATTTATTAATTTCTCCTCTTAATTTAGAAAACTTATATTTACTCTCATGATTAAGCTTTAAAAAAATTCATTTTTTCTCCTTTTTAATGTTTCATCTCTTATGGTTTAGGGAACTGGTCATTGATCGGAAAGAAGCGAAAGTCTTCTCCAATGAAAGACAACTCTTTGTCGTCCAGATTAAGAAGACTAGATGTCATCCTTTGTCATTGTGTCTGGGTAACTGTCCTTCATCACTCTTTATAATTGGATCTACAAGATAGATGGAAAGTGCTGACTGTTAGTCAAAATAATGGTGATAAAAGAAGGAAACAAACTTTAAAAATAAAATTTAAATATTTAAAATTTTGAGAATGAATTAAAGTATTAATTTTTAACATTTAAAGAGAGGATGATATAACTTTTAAAGTTTTAAAATTTGAAAAATAATAATAATTCTACTTCAGCCTCTAATTGGAAATTTAGAGTGAAGTTAATTTATGAGTGGGGTTTAGATTTCTCATTTCCTATGAGTATGAATTAAGCGTAGGCTGAAATTTGGGTGGGGAAAAGTCCTTTCCCATTGCATTGCTTTACGCATCATCAGGCATCATATTAGCTCGTTGCTGATGAGTTCTCTGCTCTGTACTCGAACCCATCTAGCTTCCGTGTCCGCCTGAAGAACGGTAAATTGCAAGTGAAAACCCAGCAGCAAAAGCAATGGAGAACAAAGCAAGCAAAAAGCTGAACATCGCCATCATACACCCAGATCTGGGAATCGGTAATTTTACTTCTAAACCTCCATTAATTATCTTTTTGTTCGTTTAATTATATCTTTTAGTGCTTCTGTTGGGATTAAAATTTGATTAATGGAACTTCCGATGTTCAGTTAATTGGATTTTGACCCTCTTGGTAGTTCATTAGTTGTATTTTTAGAACCGGTGATTTTGATCTTATTGTCCGGGCACGCTTCAATAATTGATAGGTGGAGCTGAAAGATTAATTGTTGATGCGGCTGTTGAACTTGTTTCCCATGGTCACAATGTTCATGTATTTACAGCTCACCATGATAGGACTCGGTGTTTTGAGGAAACTCTTGGTGGTCAGTAACTTTCCATTATTTAACTTATATGCGATTGAACTGGAAATGCAAATAATAAACTGAGCTGGAGTTAAATTAGAGCTGGGATTTCTATCTGTTATTTTCTCCAAGTGTCTGTCCTATGCAACTTTTATGGTTGAGTAAATTAGTGGGCACAGGATTAATGAAAATGGGTTATGATTTGTATTTTGTTTTGAAGAGGCTGAATATATTTCTGTTATTTTTTAATGTGATAATTGTATCTCGTTTTTTGCATGTTTTATTTCTTATGTGCTATTTAGAAAGCTAGGAGCTATGTATGTATGCTTTTCCAAGTTCGATGTGAACAGTTAGATGAATTAGTTCCTTTAATAAGTTGTATGTGACCCCATCATTGAATTCTTTATACAGAATAAGGAAAATATGATTGACATTTTAGCATGTACTCCGACTAAAAATGTGTTTGAAAAGGCTCTGAGACTAAGTTTAATGTTAGTAAATTAGTGCGGTATAAACTAATTCACTTGAGAAATCTTAGAGTAAAATGATAGGGTTGGTTGGGAACAAAATTGATTCCAGTATCTTGCTAATTCATTGGAACTATTACTCTGAATGGTAGGACAGTATTTGCTAGTTTTTGGAATTTTGTTGAAGTACTTGCTCATCAAGCTTAATTCCTAGTTGATTAAGCAGATGACTGTAACTAGTGATTTCTCTCTGTTAATAAAAAAAATGAGTCTCATTTTGAGCTTAATTTTGGTTTGTTTTAATTCAATTTAGGAATTTGGTCTGTTGAATAGTTGTGAAGGTATTTCAAGGTCCTTGTAATTTCTCAAACATGTGTACATGACAGTCCTTCGCATCCATTTTTTGCCCTTTTGTTTTGGATGAATAGTATATTCTTTACTCATTTAGTGAGACAGTGACATGAATTACTATGATAGGACCCTAAGTTGTAATAAACAAATAATGGGAAGGATTTTATTTGAATAATTAGCAAAAAGTGCCAAAAGGTAAAATAGTATAAAATGAAATAACTTAGACATTATGTCTAGACTGGAATAGAGGTGCTCCACCTATCGTAATTGAGTTACTTTATCAACAATGTTAGAAAGTTAATCGATGTTTTCCCTTACCAACAATGAGTTGTTTAAATAAGTAAATCTTTTCCTTTGTCCGATCATAAATTCTAGTTTAACAAGTAATCTTGCTTATCCTAAATTATAGTTTTAATAAGGAATCTTGTCTAGAAAAAATTCTCAAAATCTTATCTATTTAACTATAATTGGGATTCTAACAATTGTAGCTCTGTTACAATAGGTGGAGCACCTCCATTACGATCAAGACATAGCTTTTAGGTTATTTTATTTTGTATTATTTTACATCTTGGTTGTAATTGCTTATTATTCAAATAAAATTCTTCCCGTTATTTGTTCATTGCTACTTAGGGTCTTATCAATTGGTATCATAGTAGCAATTAAAAAAAACCATGTCATTTTTTTAGCCTATGGTCAACATGCAAATGGAGAGTCATTTAGAATCTTTGGAGAAGGAGATGAAAGATTTAAGGGGCTTGTTGCCAAGAGCATGAAGAAGACAACGAGCAAATTTCAAGTGTTTGACAAGATGTTGTTTGAATTTTTTTTTTAACTAGGACATGTTGGTTGTCGTGAACTAGAGGTTGACTACCCAGGCAAGGACTTGCTTAAGATAGGTTGAAACGTCCGCAAGAGAGGTAACTTCAAGGAGTAGGAGTAATACCAACTACCTCATGGTGACCCATGTTCGACCCACTGGCACCTCAACAAACCCAACCATGCCAACGAACCAAGTCGTGCCACCACCACTTGTGCCTCTGTTCCTCCAACAGGGCAATGGGTTTTGATTGTCGGTTAAGAAGGTTGAACTCCCAAATTTTAATGGCCACGATTTGATGAGGTGGGCATATTTGGCTAAGCAATACTTTGAGGTTCATAATGTCAATCTTGAGCATAAAGTCATATTGGCTTTTATAATAATGGAGAAAATTTCTGTTCACTAGTTAAGATGGATGAAGGGAAAAATGTCGCCAATGAGTTAGGAGATGTTGCCATCAAAATTAATGAAAAAGGTTCAATGAATGGAAGTTCGGAAATCCCTACAAGAAAATGGAAGCTCTTTGTTAGTTTGCCACCATTGAAGACTACATCCAACAAGTTGAACATGTTGTCAAAACAAGCATATTTGGGAAATTTCATCAATGGGCTCCAAGAAGAAATCAAATGTCATATAATGTCAAATGACCTACAGGAGCTCATTTAGATAATGGAGTTGGCTCAAACTAGAGAGGAGGAAATAAATGGGGACACTTTGGACTATGACACCACTCAGGTCACACAACCCCTTTCATATGACCCATGACAAATGAGTGACAAGGCCCAAATCCCAACTCATGGCGACCTAAATGAAATATAGCAATGAACACATCATATGAAGGAAGCAACAACTCCGCCTCTAGCAAATCTCCTATCTCTACTTTGGATTGGTCATGACAATCTAAATTTGACATTGATGTAGATGTAGGCTTAACGAACTAGGCATTAGTGCTTTCGCTATGACGAGTAGCACCCCCAAAATCATATTTTCTTGAACATCCATTTGAGGGTATTGATAGCCAACAACAATGAGGGAGGGAATCTACCTGTGGCGTACACAATAGAAACGGATGATGAACCTATCAATAGGGTAGACATCTGTGAAATTAAAGCACAATTTATGTCCTTGTGCCTTGAGGACAAATTAGTTGTTGAGGGGGTCTAGGGGGAGTATTTGTTAGACTCCCAATTGCTTTTTATAAGATAAGATTTCAGGAATCCTTTATAAACAAGATAATCTATTTAAATGAGCATTTAGGACAAGCAAGATTTCCTAATAAACTAGGAATTAGGATTGGATAAGAGAATGGATTTACCTTTTTAAACAAGCCATTGTTAGGAAGGAAAAACATCAATTAATTTTTTGAACATTGTTGACAGATTAACTCTATCACGTTAAATGGAACACCTCAGTTCCTATCTAGGCATGGCATCTAGGTTATTTTATTTTAAATTATTTTGCCTTTTGTCTGTATTTGCTTGTTATTCAATAAAAATTATTCCTGTTATATGCTTATTGCAACCTAGGGTCCTGTCATACTACTGGGTCATTGACATCCTTTTGAAGTTTATTTCTGCCACATCTTGATGCTTTTCTTTTGCTTTCCAATTGCTTTCTCTGTTTTCTAATCAAAGTCATGTGATGTACCATATTTATTTCATTTGGCTCTCCAGGTACCTTCCCGGTTACAGTGTATGGAGATTTCCTACCTCGCCATATATTCTACCGTCTTCATGCATTATGTGCATATGTTCGATGTATTTTTGTTGCGCTTTGTGTACTTATCAATTGGTCATCATTTGATGTTATACTAGCAGATCAAGTCTCTGTTGTCATCCCATTGTTGAAACTTAAAGGGCCAACAAAGGTATTTATTATTAAAATCAATGCTTGCATGCCATTCCTTGCTATAGTCCTTTCATGTATTACATAGATACATTTCTTTGCCAGGTTTTATTTTATTGTCATTTCCCGGATTTGTTGCTGGCTCAACATACAACTCTTCTCAGGAGTTTATATAGGAAACCTATAGACTTTGTTGAAGAAATAACAACTGGTATGATTCCAAATTCTTGTTTTCTACTGCTCACATGTAATACGATATTCATTTTTATTTTCTTATTATTCTTTTGCAATAAATATCTATTTTTCTTGCTTTTCTGATATGCAGGAATGGCAGATATGATTCTTGTAAATAGTAAATTTACTGCCACTACCTTTGCAAATACTTTCAAGCATCTTCATGCACGAGGAATTTTCCCCACTGTCCTATATCCAGCTGTCAATATGGATCAGTTTAATGAACCCTGCTTTAATAAGTAAAGAATATACTCATATATCCCTTGTTTCTAGCATGAGTTATTCTTAGAAGACTGTGAGAACATGTTATTGGTCATGTATTTTTTACTTGGCAATAATTTGGATTCTCATCTCTTATTTGCTTTTTTTGGTGTAGGTTGAATTTTCTCTCCGTTAACCGTTTTGAAAGAAAAAAGAATATTGATTTAGCACTTTCAGCCTTTGTTATGCTTCATATCCTTGATGGGGATCATAACATACCTGATGTTACCTTGACCATTGCAGGCAAGTCTTTCCCTATTTCTGGTTTGGCAGATATCTCATATTGCATATTGGGTATGTCAGTAAGCTGAGATCTTTTGCATGGGCAGTGGATGCCCATGTAACTTGGATATTTGTGCTGAATGTGTTCACTTTCAGTCTGATAGTAGTCTTGGTTACCTGTCAGAACCCTTGTGGATAGTTTGTCTGGGAATGAAATGACCTGTCAGAAACACTTATATATAGTTTTTCTAGGAATGAAGTTTCTAATGACGTGTCTTTGATCCATCCTTGTTTTGCGGTGGGAATATTTCATTTGTTTAACTTCAGACAGACTTTGTGCTTGGCTTACTCTGTTGTAAAAACATCTCCCTATTAATCTTGATTGCATGTTAAACTTTATATATATATGGCAGTATTGGTCTCTTCTGGAAACTGGACTCAACTCAAGTTTTGTTCTGAATTGTTTCCTGAATAACTTGGAGTTGGCTGTAATGCTGCACTTTATGGCTTATTGTATGCAAATAACTCACATTTCTGTTCATGGTAAAAACAAGGGAGAAAATCAGGCATAATATCATCGGTACTGGAATAGTCTTTGCCGAACAATGTCCTAGTCAAGTTTATAGTTTCACAGTGAAAGATTGAAATGGCATTACTTTATGAAACTCCTAGTGGCCTTTAACATGGAATTGGGGGAACTCAATTATTTGCAGCAGGGAAGGCAAAATAGTGTACTGAGATATGTGCTACATGTACATGAATGAAATGTTATTGCTGATGTGAGAGCAAAAAACTGGCATGACTTTTCGTTTTACAGAGTAATTGAGCTATCTCTTTTGTTGTAGGTGGGTATGATGAACGCTTGAGAGAGAATGTTGAATACTTGGAGGAGCTTAAACGCTTTGCCATAGAAAACAAAGTGGCGGATCAGGTTAACTTTGTTACATCTTGCTCGACAGCTGAAAGAAATGCTCTTCTATCTGAATGCTTGTGTGTCCTTTATACTCCACAGGTGTGGTTTTCTCCTGCATTGTGTTTACAATTCATTAATATTAGATTAAATGGAGATGGGAATTTCAAACCAAATGTTAAAAAATTGTAGGATGAACACTTCGGCATTGTTCCATTGGAAGCTATGGCAGCTCACAAACCTGTAATTGCATGCAACAGTGGGGGCCCTGTGGAGACAATTAAGAATGGGGTTACTGGATTCCTTTGCAACCCTACTCCCCAAGCATTTGCTTTGGCAATGGGTACATTCATCAAGGATCCACAGTTGGCCAAGACAATGGGTGAAGAGGCCTGGAGGCATGTCACAGAGAATTTTTCTACGAAGACTTTTGGCCAGCGTTTAAATCGGTTCTTCAACGATATTTTTGGGAGTAAGGAAGACTGAGAATGACTAACATGCATGATACAATGATTGTTATTAAATTATAGGCGAAAACTTACTACAGATAATTTTGTTCTGAAAATCTGGCAACAGACTCACAAGACCATTGACAGTGTTACTGTTTTGGAAGTCAGAAGATTATCATACAACAAAAAGTTAAATGTAATATGGCTTACAGGTTTAATGTTAAAAGTTTATAAATTTTACTACTGCAGCAAAACACAACCCCTTTTCATGGCTTTCTCAGCTGCCGCATTGCATCTTATTGTAAAAGCCTCCATGGTATTTGAAAATGGAGCCGATAGCCTGCACTGATCAGTTGTTCCTTTTATAACAAAGGAGGATATTGAGGGGAAGTTGAGAGAAACTGAAAGGAAAAAGCAGCATTATACGGGACAGAAAAACCTGTACATCTGATCGGGCTGGTTTTAGTGGCAGAATGCAGATCACTAGAGGATACACTGGATTATTAGCCAAGAAGGTAGAGTCGCACTTAAGCAATAAATTTGTATATTCCTAATGTAAATATGATTTTTAATATTTATTAATATTATAATTAAACTAAAAATAAATAATTATATCACCGACATCATCTCGAATTAGTGGAAACAATAGCTGTCTTTTGTGGATATGAGAGAACAAGAAAGCCATCTTTCAGATATTGATGTATTGCTTTGTATAATTCTTTTACTATAATTGCTATTATTGTAACTAATCGTGGATCATTATTCACTAAATGACGTATATATAAATTTGGCTGAGGAGTTTTGCCTATAAATGATTTAATTACAGCTTCTATTAATGATAATTAAAAAAAAAAATTCTATTAATGGTACCTTAGCTTTAAAGTTTTAAGTTATTGTTTAAATTTTAATTGTTAAAAAATTAAAACAAACATAAATATAATAAAATTAATCATTGTAAATAAAGAATAATATTAAAAATTGAACGCAAGGCTAGACTAGGTCCCTCAGACCTTACATAGGATCCGGAATCTGTCTTGAGGGGCCGCAACCCTGTTTGCCCAGCTCTAAATTTCATAAAGAAGACGTTCCTTTGCTTTTTTTCACCGACAAATGAAAATAACTAAGGTTGGGTTTGATAACTAGGGTTCGGTTTAAGTTGATTTGAACTAGAGTTTAACCAATTTAAGTTTAATTTAATTTGAAGAAGTCGAGTTCAAATTTAAAGTCGAGTAGACATCTCTAGAGGATTTACTTAGCTCTCTCTAAAAAGGTACAATCCATTTTTTTAATAAGTCATATTAGATTTACAGGATATATCAAAGACCTCAGAACCTAATTTGTAAAATAAATTAAAATATTTAAAAAAAAATACGTATATAATATAACAGGTTGACCCCTAAAATGTGTTCGGTGACTCGCAGATGACCCAAGTAGACATAATTAAAGAAGCCAAGGAAGCCATTGTCTTGCCACACCTTGATGGGCCTCGGCAGGATATGGCGAGCCGAACCGAATTTACTTTAACATAACTCATAACCATGTTTAGGTATGAGCCTGTTGAGTTTCTCTCAAACCAATTTGTGTTTGGTTTTTATGAGAAGAGTCGAATTTAAGTTTAATTATAATACTAAATAAAGTCAAACTTAAACTTGGTTTGATATTGTATGTTTCAATTTTATCGTAAGTCTCCAAAAAGACGAGTTTGGTATTGTAATCGAATAAAAAATGATCAAAATAATATCTCTTTTATGTGTATTAATTAAAATAATATTGTTTTAATAAATTCAAATCAAATTTTTTTAAACTTACAAATTTGATATGTGAAAGCTCAAGCTCAAACTTCCCATAGGTGAACTTGTTTGGAACTCGGTCGAACCAATCTTATTTTCAATCAAGAATCCAATTCGAATTCGGACAACTTTTAAGCTTTTCCCTTGTAGATGAACAAATTCTAACACATTTCTCAGAAGGCCAAAGGACTATTTCCCACCCAAGGTATGCTTTTTTTCCAAATGTATCTCTGTTAACTTTGAAAATTTTATTTACCCACCTATAAACTGTTAAAATTAACTGAATCCGTTCGTCATATTATTCCCCCCTCCTAAACTGTAAAAACTAATAATTTTTCTCCACCCCAAGTTTGCAAAAACTGTATTTTCCCCTTAGGGTTTCCAAAACTTTAGATCCTATTTTTTCGGTGACGACCGACGATCTGCAAACACCTACTGTCCCTCTTTGACGACCCCTCCTTTCGACTGTACATCTCTTGATGCTTTGTGGTGTTTCTTTGTTGTTTTCGTGTCCACAAAGACGTATCGTCTTCGTCGACGATTACACCTAAGAGGTGAAGACATTGTATGATTAGAAAGAGGAGACGTCGGGGAGGAAAAAGCGTCACTTGGAGATCATCGATCATTGTCAAAAAATTCAATCTGAAAGTTTAAAAACCCTAAAAAAAAATTGTTATTTTTGAAAACTTAAGTTAAAAAAAAATTATTAATTTTTAGAATTTAGGAGAAAAATAAAATAAAATTTAAATTTATTTTTAATATTATAAATAAAATAATAATTTTGCTTTTGAAATTATATTTTTTAATAATTTATAGATAAATAAATTAGATTTTCAAAATTAACGATGGGGTTGAGGGGTGTGAAAATTTGGACAAAAAAACATACCTTCGGTGGGAAATAGACCTTTGGCCTTATCAGAAAAAAAAGAAAAGAAAGAGAAACAATGAAAGAAATGAATGACAGTCCCTTTAATAATGCAGGGTCCCTTGTCACGCGACAGACTAACATGATGTATCTAAGAAGTGTCGATCCGACTCCATCTTTGTATTCCTGCATCACAAATAGTATCCATGGAGACCTCTTCTGCATCAGAAGAGCTGAGCAATGAGATTCAACAACTACTCTTGAACCTTCCAAGAGAGAAAAACTTGGATGGAACTCCTCTCTATCAATACCAAGCGTTTTGGACTCTATCAAAATTCATTCCCGCCATAATTTCCTTTCAGAGACACTTCCAAGCAGAAGACGGTGACATAATATTAACCAGCTTTCCGAAATCAGGCACCACTTGGTTAAAAGCCCTAGCTTTCACCATTGTCAACCGTACTCGTTTTCCTCTACAAAATAGCCCCTTGCTCACCACCCCTCCTCATCAGCTTGTTCCTTTCTTGGAGTTTGACCTTTATAGGAAAAATCAATCTCCTAATCTTGAAGACATTCCCAAGCCAAGGATTTTGGCCACCCATCTCCCATATGCTTCATTACCCAATTCCATCTTGAATTCTGGTTGCCGCATTGTTTATGTAGCCAGAAATCCTCTGGATCAATTCATCTCCCTTTGGAAATTCTTGGCCTCATCGCAAGACCAAAACATGAATCTGGTTTCAATTGAGGAGGCTTTCGAGAAGATTTGCAGTGGAGTCCAATTCTATGGCCCCATTTGGGAACACGTGTTGGGGTACTGGAAGGCCAATCAAGAGAACCCAGAAAAGGTGCTCTTTCTGAAATATGAAGATATGCAAGAGAACATCATATCTAATATCAAGAATTTGGCCAATTTCTTAGGATGTGCTTTCAGTCAAGTTGAAGAGACGCAAGGAGTGGTAAAAGAAATATCAAAGATTTGTAGTTTTGAAAATCTGAAAAATTTAGAGGTGAACAAGAATGGTAAATACTTACCAAGATTTGGAAATGAAGCGTTTTTCAGGAAAGGTACTGTGGGAGATTGGAGAAATTATTTAACATCTTCAATGTCGGATCGCATGGAGAAGATACTTGAAGAAAAACTATGCGGCTCAGGTTTGTCTTTCAAGAAATAACCCAGGAAAGTAAAACCTACGGTGATTTCTCTTTAAATTCAGCAAATTTGAATAAATTGTTGTCTAGACTCAATCAAGTTTGAATCAAATTAGTACTTTGGGTGTAGTCTTCTTGATTGTCTCTCTATCTCATCATCAGTTTGTTTCCTAATTTGAAGTGTGCCAGTGTTCTACTCTGTAATTTATTATATAAAGTTATAGCGATATTGTATTGGTTTAGTTATAAAATATTATTCATGTTAATTCAATATAATTATTTTTGAGTCGAACTAGAGTTAAACTATCAAACTGAAATTTTTGCTCGAATCAAGATGAACACTAATTCAAAGCCAAACTGATTTAGTTCGAGTCTAACCCTAAACACAGGGTTAGAAATTACAGCAACTCTTCAGCTCTCAGATTTCAACAAATCAAGCACCTGACCTCTTATCACTTAGTGAAAATCAAACATATTGTTACAGGCATGAGAATAATAGATTACATACACATTACATGATGGAAAATAATATTATCAGAATCATTAAATATGGACCTCAGTTCAGTGAAATTCAATTTTGAGGTCAATGCCAAGACGACCTTCATCTACGAGAGCCAAACTTAACATCTCTGTGCAAAACTGATCATCTGGCTTCAACCACAAAGCGTGATTTAAAATTGTAAATTCAGAATTTGATATTTCGATTCAACAATGCGTGGACATGGCAAACAAGGTTCATAAGCACTTCACAGGTTACCTCATGATAATATGTAATGGCAGCAGAAAAATTATCCTGCAAGGGAGAGCCAAGGAATATAATTAAACTTACATCATAAATAAACATTAAAAGCCATGTAAAAATTCTAAAATTGGGATTTCTAGAATAATTATACAGGTTTATCTTCTTGAGCAAGAACAAGGAAATTAAAAAAAACCACGATACCTGCAAATGGTAAGTGTAAGCAAGACCTGCATAGGTGCTCAAGCTTCTATTTGACGACGTCAGTGCTCTCAAATAACAGGAAATTGCCTCGTGATACATTTTGAAATGTATGTTTTGTTCATTAGTACAATTGTACAATCAACCCTAGAATGGAAATGTATGTATTATGAAAAAGGAATTGTTACAGGCATGAGAATAATACATTACATACACATTACATGATGGAAAATAATATTATCAAAATCATTAAATATGGACCTCGGTTCAGTGAAATTCAATTTTGGGGTCAATGCCAAGACGGCCTTCATCTACGAGAGCCAAACTTAACATCTCTGTGCAAAACTGATCATCTGGCTTCAGCCACAAAGCGTGATTTAAAATTGTAAATTCAGAATTTGATATTTCGATTCAACAATGCGTGCACATGGCAAACAAGGTTCATAAGCACTTCACAGGTTACCTTATGATATATGTAATGGCAGCAGGAAAAGTATCCTGCAAGGGAGAGCCAAGAAATATAATTAGCGTTTATGCATTTGTTTGAGTAGTTGTTGAATCTCATTGGTTTCCGTGATTGTGACTTCACCTTCCTCGAAAGAAATTATACCCAACAGATGAGGAAGTGGAGGCAGATTCAGGTTGTTGAGGAGGCTAGTCACGTTCAGTGAGGGATTAGGAAATGCAAAACTTGAATAAGTCGGACAAGTCCATGAAGAAGTTTCTAGAAAACTGCTCATTAGGAGGCCTCAAAGTAACCCACAATCCTTCTCTCGTAAGCAACTGATACTTTCTCAAAATTGATACCTTAGCTTTTCCTCTTTTGATTTTTTCTCATTTATCCTTTCTTTCTTCTTGGATGAATATTCTCATTAATATAATAGATTTTTTTAAGTTAAGTATATATGTATTAACAAAACAAAAGACAAAACCGGCTTAAAAGACACCAAAACAGCTTAAGCTCATCCAGACCACAAGACGACCCATGATAGCTAACACAGTAAAAATGCTATACAAGATCGAAAACAAAAAACAATCCCAATAATGAGTAAAGAGGCCACCATCTCTTGAACGTCTGTCTAAGTTCCTATAAATAAAGAACCTAAAAAAGAGGCCAACCAAAACCCAAAAAAGGAGCCTAACGGCAACTTTTGCCTGGCAAGCCCAGAAAAACCACCCTACAGCCCAAATTCCAGTTGAGAGCAACAGCCAACCCAAAAAGGAAACCAACCTGCTGGTCCAAAACAGCACACTCAACGCCTTGGAGGAAACAATACCGCAGCCTGAATGGAGAAACAGGAAACCTTTGAGACCTTGAATTAAAATCTTGAGGACAACATCTGCTAAT
Organism: Mangifera indica; assembly: GCF_011075055.1. Lineage (NCBI taxonomy): Eukaryota > Viridiplantae > Streptophyta > Magnoliopsida > Sapindales > Anacardiaceae > Mangifera > Mangifera indica. The sequence goes on along the minus strand of NC_058137.1, from coordinate 25,233,954 downwards.
TTTACGTAGGCGTGAAATCCCCGAAAGCAAAGCCAGGATGCTCCTAAAACTGCCAGCGAACCACCTCCTCAACCACCCACAACAAGACAAGCACACATATTACTAAAACATCCCACCAAGCACCAGGATTCCTCAATTTCTCCTTGCAAAGATGCAATATGGCAGGCCCCAATTCTGCACGAATGCCTCATCTCCATTCTTATGTTGGATCTTCCTAAATTCCGTGGCTCTGTCTCTGACAGTTGCTTTGGTTTTTTTTTATTATCACTTGGTGATTATTTGATTCATTGGCGAACACTCTTTTGTTCCTCTCCAGCCAAACAAAATGGATAGTGGCGCCGAGGCTAATCTTTGCCATTCTGTGTTTAAGACCGTCAGGATTCCAGTTTGCTGCCATCCACATAACATAATGGAATTTTTATATCAAAGATTTTGTTGCTTTATTTTCACCACCGTTGTATTATCTTAAAGACTTCTAAAACATCACGATTAACTGGACAACGGAAATATAAGAGCAAGCATATTCAATAAGGAAATATGTGTATCTCGTATTCCACTTTATTGCAACAAGGATTTTGAATAGCACGCGTAAGTGAATGGTTAAATTAAGCAAGAGTGAACAAAAATTGAGTAATACTAACGTATAAATTTTGAGCATATAAATAAATATACATTTATATATATTATTATATGATTGAGTGTTGTTTTATTATTAATTCAAAATCATCTAATTATATAATGATACTCATCAAATGTGTATATATTTATATACTTAAAATAGATACACATATTTTTATTGATACAAACTGGTATATGATAACAATAGTTTTACAAGTGTGTAAGCACTAAAAGTTTAATTCCTGAGTAAGATATCTATATAAACCTTTGCTGGGGCAACAAGTTTTATAAACAATAACTAGTGAGCATTTAGATGCCCCTAAACGTGGACAAATTTGGTAGAGACTTTGAAGTTAAAAATAAAATTATACATATGAATAAATTATACATAATTTATTTATATATATATAATTATTTAGATATAAGAGTAGTTAATTATTGTATCATTGATTTGTGTGGAAAGAAAATATCTTCGCATAAGAGTCTTATTTTTATTTAGTTTCACAGGTTTGTTGTCATAATTTTTGTAATCTCGAACTCTTTTAAGTACCCTTTAATCATGAGATTATCGATTGTGTTTAAAAAAATAATTAAATAATTTAAAATTAAAAAAATAAATATATAATATAATAGACTGATCTACTAAATAAGGGGCCAGGCAACTTTCGAACTACAACGACCCAATGCTAATCCCGACAACTTTTAAGCTTCTTTTCTATAAAATGAACAAATTGTTGCACATTTCTCAAAAAAAAAAAAGAAGAAAGAGACAAACATCCTTTAATAATGGAGGGTAAGAGGCAAACACCCTTTAATAATGGAGGGTCCCTTCTCTCGCCACAGAATTAAATAACGTTTGTGCCTAAAATGATGTATATATCCGAATCCGACTCTTGTCTTTTTATCCCTACAATCCAAAAAGTATTCATGGAGACCTCTGCTGCAATACAAAAAGTATCCATGGAGACCTCTGCTGCAATAGAAGAGCTAAGGAATGAGATTCAGCAACTAACCTTGAACCTTCCAAGAGAGAAAAACTTGGATGGAACTCCTCTCTATCAATACCAAGGGTTTTGGACTCTATCAGAATTCATTCCCGCCATAATCTCCTTTCAGAGGCACTTCCAAGCAGAAGACGGTGACATAATATTAACCAGCATTCCGAAATCAGGCACCACTTGGTTAAAAGCCCTCGCTTTCACCATTGCCAACCGTACTCGCTTTCCTCTACAAAATAGTCCCTTGCTTACCACCCCTCCTCATCAGCTTGTTCCTTTCTTGGAGCTTGATCTTTATTGGAAAAATCAATCTCCTAATCTAGAAGACAATCCTAAGCCAAGGATTTTGGCCACCCATCTCCCATATGCTTCATTACCCAATTCCATCTTGAATTCTGGTTGCCGCATTGTTTATGTAGCCAGAAATCCTCTGGATCAATTCATCTCCCGTTGGAAATTCTTGTCTTCATGGCAAGAGCAAAACATGAATCTGGTTTCAATTGAGGAAGCCTTCGAGAAGACTTGCAATGGAGTCCAATTCTATGGCCCCGTTTGGGAACATGTGTTGGGCTACTGGAAGGCCAGTCAAGAGAACCCAGAAAAGGTGCTCTTTCTGAAATATGAAGATATGCAAGAGAACATCATATCTAATATCAAGAATTTGGCCAATTTCTTAGGATGTGCTTTCAGTCAAGTCGAAGAGACGCAAGGAGTGATAAAAGAAATATCAAAGATTTGTAGTTTTGATGATCTGAAAAATTTAGAGGTGAACAAGAATGGTAAATACTTACTGAGATTTGGAAATGAAGCGTTTTTCAGGAAAGGTACAGTGGGAGATTGGAGAAATTATTTAACATCTTCAATGTCGGATCGCATGGAGAAGATACTTGAAGAAAAGCTATGCGGCTCAGGTTTGTCTTTCAAGAAATAATCCCAGAAAAGTAAAATCTTCAGTGATTTCTATTTAAATTCAACAAATTTGAATAAATTGTTGTCTAGACTCAATCAAGTTTGAATCAAATTAGTACTTTGGGTGTAGTCTTCTTGATTGTCTCTCTATCTCATCATCAGCTTGTTTCCTAATTTGAAGTGTGCCAGTGTTCTACTCTGTGATTTATTATATGAAGTTATAGTGTTATTGTATGGCCAAACGACTATTTCCCACCCAAGGTATGTTGTAATGTCAAGTTTCCACATTTTAACTATGGAAACACCAAATACTCACTCATGGCTGGTTAAATTTAACAGAACTCTGACGCTTGAAAATTTTATCTCTTTTTGCCCCCCTAAACTTTAAAAACTAAAATTTTCCCTCAACCTAAGTTTTAAAAAATGACAGTTTCACCCTAGGGTTTGGTTTTGAAATCTCCGGCAACCTCTCCGGCTCCATTGCCGATGGCCTCTCCCTCCCGAAGCATCCTCTCCTTCCGGCAATCTCTTTCCTCCCATTTGGAGGCCCGATCGACGTCGGAGACGCCTTGGGAGAAGACGAACTTCATCGGGGAAGACGAACTTCGTCTTCCCAGTGAGAAGACGACTGTCTTCCTAGACGAAGACGAAGTCGTCGTCTTCGTCTAGGAAGACAGTCGTCTTCTCAGAGGTCTTCTTCTGGGAAGACGATCATCTTCCCAAATGAAGACGACGACTTCGTCTTTGTCTCCCAAGGCGTCTCCGATGTCGATCAGGCCTCCAAATGGGAGGAAAGAGATCGCCGAAAGGAGACGATGTCTCGGGAGGGAGAGACCGTCGACAATGGAGCTGGAGAGGTCGTCGGAGATTTCAAAACCAAACCCTAGGGTGAAACTGCCATTTTTTAAAAGGGTAATTAATTAAAATAAGCAAAATTTTAAGCGTTTATACGTTTTTAGGCCACCCTAAACAAGTTTTACCAAAATAAGCAAACCGTATTTTTTTACCCTTTTTACCCTTATGTTGAAAAACCCAGTAAAAATATTTTTTCTGAGAATGTGCGTCGGTTTATGGTGGTTACAATGGTGGCTAGGGATTTTACACTAAATCCTAAATATGTCGAATTATGTAAATGGATGTTTTTGAATGTTTCGAACGCTTAAAATAATGTAGTTTCAATGTTAATGGATGTCTGGAAGTGTAGCCGTTGAGAGACAAAAACGCGTAAATTTACAGTGTCACGCAAACTGCGCAAATTTACAGTGTTACGCAAACTGCGCAAATCGCGCAAACACTGTTTACACCGCGCAAACCTGTTCACATCGCGCAATCATTGTTTACATCGTGCAAAAGTAGATATTATAGTCTATGAATAGTATTTTTTGCGCGATTTTGCAAGCAGTTTGCGCGATGTAAACAGTATTTGCACGGTTTGCGTGACACTGTTCACCGTTTGCGCAGTTTGCGTGACACTATTCACAGTTTGCGTGACACTGTTCACAGTTTGCGTTTTTGTCTCTCAACGGCTACACTTCTAGGCATCCATTAACATCGAAACTACATCATTTTAAGCGTTCAAAACATTCAAAAACATCCATATACATTCGACATATTTAAGGTTTAACTGTAAAATCCCTAGCTACCATCGTAACCGCCGTAAACCGACGCATATTCTCAGAAAAAATATTTTTACTGGGTTTTTCAACATAAGGGTAAAAAGGGTAAAAAAAATACGGTTTGCTTATTTTGGTAAAACTTTTCTAGGGTGGCCTAAAAACGTATAAACGCTTAATTTTTTGCCTATTTTAATTAATTACCCTTTTTAAAACTTAGGCTGGGAAAAAATTTTAGTTTTCAAAGTTTAGGGGGATAAAAATAGATTATATTTTAGTTTATTTTTTAATATTATAGAAAAAATGATGATTTTACCCTTACCACCGTTATTTTTAACTGGTCACGGGTAGGTATTTGGTGTTTCCATAATTAAAGGGTGAAAACTTGACATTGCAACATACCTTGGGTGGGAAATAGTCGTTTGGCCGTTATTGTATTGGTTAAGTTATTTAATATTATTCATGTTAATTCACTATAATTGTATTTGAGACCAAATTAAAACTCTAACTCAAATCAAACCGAACACTAATTCAAGCCAAACTGACTTAGTTCGAGTCTAATCCTAAATACAGGGCCAAAAATTACAGCTTCTCTTCAGCTCTCAGATTTCAACAAATCAAGCACCAGACCTCTCATCATTTAGTGAAAATCAAACAAATTGTTACAGGCATGAGAATAATAGATTACGAACACATTACAAGATGGAAAATAATATTATCAAAATCATTAATATGGACCTCGGTTCAGTGAAATTCAATTTTGGGGTCAATGCCATGACGACCTTCATCTACGGGAGCCAAACTTAACATCTCTGTGCAAAACTGATCATCTGGCTTCAGGCACAAAGCCTAATTTGGAAATTAGCGTAACAGAACAAATTAAAGAAAAAGCATAAGCATATTAAAATTATAAATTCAGAATTTCATATTTCGATCCAACAATGAGTGAACATGGCAAACAAGGTTCATGAGCACTTCACAGGTTACCTTATGATAATATGTAATGGCAGCAGAAAAATTATCCTGCAAGGGAAAGCCAAGGAATATAATTAAACTAACATCATAAATAAACATTAAAAGCCATGTAAAAATTCTAAAATTGGGATTTCTAGAATAATTATGCAGGTCTAACTTCTTGAGCAAGAACAAGGAAATAGAAAAAACCATGATACCTGCAAACGGTAAGTGTAAGCAAGACCTGCATAGGTGCTCAAGCTTCTATTTGACAACTTCAGTGCTCTCTCATAACAGGAAATTGCCTCGTGATACATTCTGAAATATATGTTTTGTTCTTTAGTACAATTATACAATCAATCCCTATAATGGAAATGTATATGTCATGAAAAAGGATAGGCATACAATAAAACCCAAAAAATTTTAAATTAATTTAACTACATACTTCAACTTTCTGTAAGCATGAGCAAGATTCACAACAGTAGGTTCCCACATTTCACTTAGGGGACGTTTGGTTTAGGAAATATTTTATTATCAAAATAGAAAGATTACCTTGAAGATAGATTACTTAAAAGATTACTGTGTATAAATGATTATTATGTTTGATAAAATTTGGTAGGTATAAATAATTATTGTGTTTGGTTAAAACTAATAAAATATTACTAATAAATTATTTTATTTAAATGCCCTTGAATATATTTATTTTTAAATATTTTTTATCATATTAATTAAAAATAAATTTGTTTTTATCTTAAAAAACAACAACCAAACGTCCATTAAAGAGGATGGGATGTGCACCAAAGTCTTCTCAAACCACCACACAGCTTTATTGTACCTACAAGTGTTCAGATGAAAAAACATTACTTGTTAAATTGATGACCTTACACTTGTTCAACGAAAAGAGCCAGATTACAGAAAGTTTAATTCCCGGAAGATTTCAATGGCTCCAACAATACTATATGTTCGGAATAGGATATAACTCATAATGATAATTTTTTTCTAAATACAGCTTAATTGAAAATGATGTTTGGCCTGGTGGTAAAAAGCCTTGGTTCTGATAAAAGGTTACTTGGCATATTGCATCCAGCAAGTTTCTTTACTACCAAGATTTTAGTGTCTAGAGATAGCCTCCAATTTAAGACTCAGGAAAGCTACAGGCGAACAAAGGCTTTCTGGCTTACAAGTTTTATCTTATAGTTCATAGACTTTACTATGATGTATCATTGTACTGCAGCAAAACACATCGATTTCACACCCTCTCAGCTGTCCCATTGCACTCATTGTAAAAGCTTTGATAGTGTTTGAAAATGAAGCCGGTAGTTTGCACTGATCAATTGTTCCTTTTATAACGAAGGAGGGTGTTAAGGGGAAGTTGAGAAAAAATGAAAGGGAAAAGCAGCATTATGCAGGACAGTAAAAACTGAACGTCTGACCGGGCTGGTATTAGTGGCCGAAAGCAGATCACCAGAGGATATACCGAGTTGGAATTGAAAATGAATGGTTAGATGGGCAAGAAGCTTCCATTGAAGCTTGAAAAGGGAAAGTGGTCAATGGGACATCCAGAAAAGAGATTGCGAGATGATGAGTGCTTTCCTGCAGTAGTTGAATGTAGTTGTTTTGGGGCTACACACGGTGTAGACGAAGCTTGTTTCCTTCATCTTTCCTGCTCTTCTCGATCTTTGGATATAGAGGACAACATTGAGTTGCCTTCCTGCTTCACTATTGTGACCATGATGTAGTGTGTTTCAAGAGTAATTGGATGAAGTTCTGGGGAATGGTGGCGCCTGTGAAATTAAAAAAGGCTTGTTGATGATGGCATCAAGATAATGTGTTTAGCGTTTGTGCATTTGTTTCAGTATTGATGTGATTACTATTTCTGCTTTGTTTTGCTTGCAGGCCTTGAGTATGCTATCTCTCATCCACAACGAGATGTACTTGACTCTCTCAAAAGTAGAATTCTCACAACCAGGAATGCAACTAGCTCAAGTATGAGGCATTGACCTTGAGAAGAGATCTTTAGTTGTGGGGGTATTAAAAATTATCCAAAAATCGAATAAAACCGTAATCTGATTTGAAAAATAAGATAATCATAAAACCAGTTTAGTTATCAGAATATGATACTATAAAAACTGAACTTTTGATTTAGTTTTCAATTTATTTAAATTTTAAAATGGGTTATCCGAATTACATTGATTTTTAAATTAAACATATAATAAAAAATTATTTTAATATAAATAGTTTTTAAATCACACAAAAATTAAAAAAAAAATCTTTCCATGAAAAAGCCCGCGTTGCATTAAATTCTGATTCACAAAATTCAAAAATATTAAATGCAAACCTTGAAGAGCTTGATTTTGTGGGCAAGCATTAAAGAATTCAAAATTTTTGGTGAGTCTTTCTATATTCTTCTACACTTGACGTTGTTCCCTGTACTTTTTCTGATCTGTTACTTCAACTCATGCTATTTATTGCTTCTTGCGTCCTTTCACACTGTCGGCAAAGACCCTCTTGCCTCTTTTGGTAAAGATTCTCTTGCCTCTTTCGATATGACTCCGCGAATAAAGACTCTTGTCTCTTCCAACGACGCTCACCGTAATTTTAGTTCTTTGATTCTTATCTTTATTTAGTCGATTTTTTTTTTTTCTCTTCCACACTTTATTTGATTATCGAATACTATTTAACAGTTTCTTTTGCTAATGTTATAATTTTATTTTTATTTTAAATTATTTAATTATATGATAATATATATTAAATATATATATTTATATATTTAAAATAAATATATATAATTTTATTAATATAAATTAGTATACGATACCAAAAGTTTTACAAATGTGTAAACACTAAAATTTTAGTTCTCACATAAGATATTTATATAAACTTTTGCTAGGACAATAAGTTTTACAAACAATGAACAATCGAGAATTTAGATGCCCCCAAACTTGGACAAATTTGGCAAAAGTTATGTAATTGAAGTTAAAAATAAAATTATATGCATAAATAAATTATGTCAATCTATTTATATATATAAGAGTAGTTGGTTGTTGCATTGTCGACTTTTCTGGAAAGAGAATGTTATGACATAACAAATCTTGCTTTTATTTAGTTTCACTGCTTTGTTGTTATAGTTTCTGTAATCATGAACTCCTTTAAATAACCTTTAATGATGAGGTTATCGATTGTGTTAGCAAGTTTAAATAAATTTGAATCAAATTTATTAAACTTGCTAACTCAATAAACTGAACACCCATAACCTCTAGACCAAACTCAACAATATTACTCTTAGGTTTGAGCTCATACTCCTTATAGTTGAGCATATTCTGAGTTTGTGCTCAAAAGAAGTTTGTGCAAACCAAACTTATTTTCGAACTAAAACGACTCAATGCTAATCCCGACACCCCTTAATAATGGAGAGGGTCCCTAGTCTCCCCACAGAATTAAATAACGTATGGCCTAAAATGATGCATATCTCCGAATCCCACTCCTACCTCTTGACCCCTGCATTCCAAAAAGTATCCATGGAGACCTCTGCTGCAATAGGAGAGCTAAGCAATGAGATTCAACAACTACTCTTGAACCTTCCAAGAGAGAAAGGCTGGGATGGGAATCCTGTCTGTCAATACCAAGGGTTTTGGGCTCTACCAAAACTCATTCCCGCCATAATCTCCTTTCAGAGACACTTCCAAGCAGAAGACGGTGACATTATATTAACCAGCTTTCCGAAATCAGGCACCACTTGGTTAAAAGCTCTCGTTTTCACCATTGTCAACCGTACTCGTTTTCCTCTACAAAATAGCCCCTTGCTCACCACCCCTCCTCATCAGCTTGTTCCTTTCTTGGAGGCTGATGTTTATTGGAAAAATCAATCTCCTAATCTTGAAGACATTCCCAAGCCAAGGATTTTGGCCACCCATCTCCCATATGCTTCATTACCCAATTCCATCTTGAATTCTGGTTGCCGCATTGTTTATGTAGCCAGAAATCCTCTGGATCAATTCATCTCCCTTTGGAAATTCCTGTCTTCATTGCAAGACCCAAACATGAATCTGGTTTCAATGGAGGAAGCTTTCGAGAAGACTTGCAGTGGAGTCCAAATCTGTGGCCCCATTTGGGAACATGTGTTGGGGTACTGGAAGGCCAGTCAAGAGAACCCAGAAAAGGTGCTCTTTCTGAAATATGAAGACATGCAAGAGAACATCATATTTAATATCAAGAATTTGGCCAATTTCTTAGGATGTGCTTTCAGTCAAGTTGAAGAGACGCAAGGAGTGGTAAAAGAAATATCAAAGATTTGTTGTTTTGATAATCTGAAAAATTTAGAGGTGAACAAGAATGGTAAATACGGTCAATTTGGATTTAGAAATGAAGCGTTTTTCAGGAAAGGTACTGTGGGAGATTCGAGAAATTATTTAACATCTTCAATGTCAGATCGCTTGGAGAAAATACTTGAAGAAAAGCTATGCGGCTCAGGTTTGTCCTTCAAGAAATAATCCCAGAAAGGTAAAACCTTCGGTGATTTCTCTTTAAATTCAGTAAATTTGAATAAATTGATATCTAAACTCAATCGAGTTTAAATCAAATTAGTACTTTGGGTGTAGTCTTCTTGATTGTCTCTCTATCTCATCATCAGCTTGTTTCCTAATTTGAAATGTGTCAGTGTTCTACTATGTAATTTATTATATGAAGTTATAGTGATATTGTATTGGTTAAGTTATATAATATTATTCATATTAATTAACCATAATTGTATTTGAACTGAACTTGAACTAAACTATCAAACTGAAACTCTAACTCGCATCAAGTTGAACACTAATTCAAGCCAAACTAATTTAGCTCAAGCCTAGCCCTAAATACAAGGCTAGAAATTACAGCAACTCCTCAGCTCTGAGATTTCAACAAATCAAGCACCAGACCCCTTATCATTTAGTGAAAATCAAAAAAATTGTTACAAGCATGAGAATAATAGATTACATACACATTGCATGGTGGAAAATAATATTATCAAAACCATTAAATATGGACCTTAGTTCAGTGAAATTCAATTTTGGGGTCAATGCCATGACAACCTTCATCTGCGAGAGTCAAACTTAACATCTCTGTGCAAAACTGATCATCTGGCTTCAGCCACAAAACCTGATTTAAAATTGTAAATTCAGAATTTGATATTTCGATTCAACAATGCGTGGACATGGCAAACAAGGTTCATAAGCACTTCACAGGTTACCTTATGATAATATGTAATGGCAGCAGAAAAATTATCCTGCAAGGGAGAGCCAAGGAATATAATTAAACTTACATCATAAATAAACATTAAAAGCCATGAAAAAATTCTAAAATTGGGATTTCTAGAATAATTATACAGGTCTATCTTCTTAAGCAAGGACAAGGAAACAAAAAAAAACCATGATACCTGCAAATGGTAAGTGTAAGCAAGACCTGCATAGGTGCTCAAGCTTCTATTTGACTACGTCAGTGCTCTCAAATAACAGGAAATTGCCTCGTGATACATTCTGAAATGTATGTTTTGTTCATTAGTACAATTGTACAATCAACCCTAGAATGGAAATGCATGTATTATGAAAAAGGATAGGCATATAGTAAAACCCGGAAAATTTTAAATTAATTTAACTACATACTTCAACTTTCTGTAAGCATGAGCAAGATTGACAACGGTCGGTTCCCACATTTCGCTTAAAGAGGATGGGATGTGTGCCAAAGTCTTCTCAAACCACCACACAGCTTTATTATACCTACAAGTGTTCAGATGAAAAAACATTACTTGTTAAAATTGATGACCTTACACTGGTTCAACGAAAAGAGCCAGATTACAAAAGTTTAATTCCCAGAAGATTTCAATGGCTCCAACAGTACTATTTGTTAGGAATAGGATATAATTCATAATGATTTTTCTTTTTTTCTAAATACAGGTTAATTGAAAATGATGTTGGGCCTAGTGGTAAAAAGCCTTCGTTCTGGTAGAAGTTTACTTGGCATATTGTATCCAGCAAGTTTCTTTACTACCAAGATTGCAGGGTCTAGAGATAGCCTCCAATTTAAGACTCAGGAAAGCTACAGGCGAACAAAGGCTTTCTGGCTTACAAGTTTTATGTTATAGTTCATAGACTTTACTATGATGTATCATTGTACTGCAGCAAAACACATCGATTTCACACCCTCTCAGCTGTCCCATTGCAACTCATTGTAAAAGCTTTCATAGTGTTTGAAAATGAAGCCGGTAGTTTGCACTGATCAATTGTTCCTTCTATAACGAAAGAGGGTGTTAAGGGGAAGATGAGAGAAAATGAAAGGGAAAAGCAGCATTATGCAGGACAGATAAAACTGAACGTCTAACCGGGCTGGTATTAGTGGCTGAAAGCAGATCACCGGAGGATATACCGAGTTAGAATTGAAAATGAATGGTTAGATGGGCAAGAAGCTTCCATTGAAGCTTGAAGAGGGAAAGTGGTCAATGGGACCTCCAGAAAAGAGATTGCGAGATGATGAGTACTTTCCTGCAGGGTGTAGACAAAGCTTGCTTCCTTCATCTTTCCTGCTCTTCTCGATCTTTGGATATAAAGGACAACGTTGAGTTGCCTTCCAACTTCACTATTGTGAACGTGATGGAGTGTGTTTCAAGAGTAATTGGTTGAAGTTCTGCGGAATGGTGGTGTCTGCGAAGTTAAAAAAGGCCTGTTGATGATGGCATCAAGATAATGTGTTTAGCGTTTATGCATTTGTTTGAGTATTGATGTGATTATTATTTCTACTTTGTTTTGCTTGCAGGTCTTGAGCATGTTCTCTCATCTACAACGAGATGAACTTGACTCTCTTAAAGGAGAATACTCGCAAGCAGGAATATAAAAGACCTTGATAAAAGACCTTTAGGTCAGGGGCATTCAAAATTATCAAAAAATCAAACCGAATCGATATCCAAACTGCAATTCGATCTAAATAATAAGATAACTGTAAAACCAAACTTTTGATTTAGTTTTTGGTTTATTTAAATTTAAAAATTGATTATCCGAGCCGAACCAATTTTTAAATTAAGTATATAATAAAAAATTATTTTGGTATAAATATTTATTAAATTACATAAAAATTAAAAAAAATCTATCAATGAAAAAGTTGGCGTTGCTTTAAATTCTCATTCACAAAATTCAGAAATATTAAATGCAAAATTTGAAAAGGTTAATTTTGTGGGCAAGCGTTTAGGAATTCAAAATTTTCAATGGCTGCTCTTTTATTCTGCTACAATTACCGTCGTTCTTCTACTTTTGTCTTACTTCAACGCATGGTGTCTATTGCTTCTTGCATTCTTTCACACTGTCGATAAAGACTCTCTCGCCTCTTCCTATCTGACTCCGCGGGCAAAGATTCTTATCTCTTCCAACGACGCTCACCACAATTTCTTTTTTTTTTTTTTTCTTGTCTTTATTTCATTGAATCAAATTTAAACTAATTTAAATCGACTTTTTTTCTCTTTTACTCTTTATTTGATGTCGGACAATATCCGGCAATCTCCTTTACCAAGGTTATAATTTTTTATTTAACTTTTATAATAAATTTTTTTATAGAATTTAGAAACTGAGTAACTAAAAATTTGGTTAAGTTATCGATTAATTTTTATATAAAATCTGTTTGATTTCGGTTTCAAATTTTCTTTGAATTGAAAGAAAAATCGGTCTAGTTATGGACGATGCTCGTTGAGCTTCACCGGACGATGCTTCATCCATTCTGGACGATGTTTTGTTGTCCATTCTTTGGACGACGAAACATCGTCCAAAATAGACGAGGAAACGTCTTCCAGAATGGACGACAATTCATCATCCAAAGATCTGGACGACGGTCATCCAGAGGTGGTTGACTCTGGACAAAAACTTCTCTGTCGTCGCTGAAAAAAGTGGTTGCATTTCAAAGGGAAAAAGTGAATTTTTTAAAACTTAATTCAAGAGGCAAATGTTAGTTTTTCAAATTAAAGGGGGGAACATGAGATAAAATTTTAATTATTTAATATTATTGATAAAATAACGAATTTACCCCTTAATCTAACATAAAATATGTGGGTGGGTGCAAATAGATTAAACTTTGGGTGAGTGTTTGAGTTTTTTATCTGGGTATACGTTTGAAATAAGGCTAAAAAATAGGTGGGAAATAGTCCTTTTCCCTTACTTTTAATTATCAACTAATGGAAAATAGACACATGATTTAACTTGATAAATATCAAGTTTAAGTTCAATAAATGGAAGAAAAAAGAAGAAAATATAGAGATTTTTTTTCCTTCTTCTTTTTGTCGGGAAAAACATCCATTTTTCTTCCTTGAAGGGTGCAAGTCAAGAAATAACTTATTTTAGTGATTCAAGCTTCCTAACTTCAAATCAAATTACAAGATATAAGATAGTTTACATGTTTCTATACTTTATTTCTTGAAACAACATGTAAATTTTATATTACTATTGTTACATAGGATGTGAACATAATCTAAAAATTTTAATTTTCCTACCAAATCCTACACGGTATCTGACAGTTGCTTTGATCTTTTTTTTATTATCACTTGGTGATTATTTGATTCATTGGCGAACACCCCTTTGTTCCTCTCCAGCCAAATAAAATGGATAGTGGCGCCGAGGCTAATCTTTGCCATTCTGTGTTTAAGACTGCCAGGATTCCAGTTTGCTGCCATCCACATAACATAATGGAATTTTTATATCAAAGATTTTGTTGCTTTATTTTCATCACCGTTGTATTATCTTAAAGACTTCTAAAACATCACGATCAACTGGACAACGGAAATATAAGAGCAAGCATATTCAATAAGGAAATATGTATGTCTCGTATTCCACTTTATTGCATCAAGGATTTTGAATAGCCACACGTAAGTGAATGGTGAAATTAAGCAAGAGTGAATAAAAATTGAGTAATACTATACGTATATATTTTAAATATACAAATGAATATACACTTATGTATGTCATCATGTGATTAAGTGTTGTTTTATTATTAATTTAAAATCATCTAATTATATGATAATACATGTCAAATATATACATATTTATACATTTAAAATAAGTATGCATAGTTTTATTGATACAAATTAATAAACCATATCAAGAGTTTTTACAAGTCTGTAAGCACTGAAATTTTAATTCTCGGATAACATATCTATATAAACCTGAGCTAGGGTAACAAGTTTCATGAACAATAACTAGTGAGAATTCAGATGCCCCTAAACTTGGACAAATTTGGTAAAGACTTTGAAGTTAAAAATAAAATTGTGTATGAATAAATTATACATAATTTATTTATATATATATATATATATATATATATATATAATTATTTAGATATAGGAGTAGTTAATTATGGTATCATTGACTTGTGTGGAAAGAGAATATCAACACTTAAGAGCCTTATTTTTATTTAGTTTCACAGGTTTGTTGTCATAGTTTTTGTAATTTTGAACTCTTTAAATACCCTTTAATCATGAGATCATCCATTGTGTTTAAAAAAATAAAATAATTAAATAATTTAAAATTAAAAAAATAAATATATAATATAATAGACTGATCAACTAAATATCCGTAAGAGGGGCCAGGCAACTTTCGAACTAGAGCCACTCAATGCTAATGCCGACAACTTTTAAGCTTTTCTTCTGTAAAATGAACAAATTGTTACACATTTCTCAAATAAGAAGAAGAAAGAGACAAACACTCTTTAATAATGGAGAGTGTCCCATGTCTCCCCACAGAATTAAATAACGTATGATCTAAAATGATGCATATATCCGAATCCGACTCTTACCTCTTTATCCCTGCATTCCAAAAAGTATCCATGGAGACCTCTGCTGCAACAGGAGAGCTAAGCAATGAGATTCAACAACTACTCTTGAACCTTCCAAGAGAGAAAGATTGGGATGGAAATCCTCTCTATCAATACCAAAGGTTTTGGACTCAATCAAATCTCATTCCCTCCATAATCTCCTTTCAGAGACACTTCCAAGCAGAAGACGGTGACATAATATTAACCAGCTTTCCGAAATCAGGCACCACTTGGTTAAAAGCCCTAGCTTTCACCATTGTCAACCGTACTCGTTTTCCTCTACAAAATTGCCCCTTGCTCACCACCACTCCTCATCAGCTTGTTCCTTTCTTGGAGCGTAATCTTTATTGGAAAAATCAATCTCCTAATCTTGAAGACATTCCCAAGCCAAGGATTTTGGCCACCCATCTCCCATATGCTTCATTACCCAATTCCATCTTGAATTCTGGTTGCCGCATTGTTTATGTAGCCAGAAATCCTCTGGATCAATTCATCTCCCATTGGAAATTCTTGTCTTCATTGCAAGACCCAAACATGAATCTGGTTTCAATTGAGGAAGCTTTCGAGAAGACTTGCAAGCCCTAAAAAACCACCCTGCAGCCCAAATTCCAGATGAGAGCAACAGCCAACCCATAAAAGGAAACCAACCTGCTCGTCCAAAACAGCACACTCAAAGCCTTAGAGGAAACACTACCGCAGCCTGAATGGAGAAACAGGGAACCATTGAGACCTTGAATCAAAATCTTGAAGACAACATCCGCTAATTTTACATAGGCGTGAAATCCCCGAAAGCAAAGCCAGGATGCTCCTAAAACTGCCAGCGAACCACCTCCTCAAACACCCACCACAAGACAAGCACACATATTACTAAAACATCCCACCAAGCACCAGGATTCCTCAATTTCTCCTTGCAAAGATGCAATATGGCCGGCCCCAATTCTGCACGAATGCCTCATCTCCATTCTTATGTTGGATCTTCCTAAATTCCGTGGCTCGGTCTCTGACAGTTGCTTTGATTTTTTTTTTTATTATCACTTGGTGATTATTTGATTCATTGGCGAACACCCTATTGTTCCTCTCCAGCCAAATAAAATGGATAGTGGCGCCGAGGCTAATCTTTGCCATTCTGTGTTTACGGCTGTCAGGATTCCAGTTTGCTGCCATCCACATAACATAATGGAATTTTTATATCAAAGATTTTGTTGCTCTATTTTCATCACCGTTGTATTATCTTCAAGACTTCTAAAACATCACGATTAACTGGACAACGGAAATATAAGAGCAAGCATATTCAATAAGGAAATATGTATATCTCGTATTCCACTTTATTGCAACAAGGATTTTGAATAGCCACACGTAAGTGAATGGTGAAATTAAGCAAGAGTGAATAAAAATTGAGTAATACTATATGTATATATTTTGATTACGCAAATGAATATATTTATTATCAATTCATATGATTGAATATTGTTTTATTATTAATTCAAAATCATCTAACTACATAATGATACACATTAAATGTATACATATTTATATATTTAAAATGAGTATACATAATTTTATTGATACAAATTAGTATACGATATCAATAGTTTTTACAAGTCTGTAAGCACTGAAATTTTAATTTCCAGATAACATATCTATATAAACCTAAGCTAGGGCAACAAGTTTTATAAACAATAACTAGTGAGAATTCAGATGCCCCTAAACTTGGACAAATTTGGTAAAGACTTTGAAGTTAAAAATAAAACTATGCTATGAATAAATTATACATAATTTATTTATATATATATAATTATTTAGATATAAGAGTAGTTAATTATTGCATCACTGACTTGTGTGAAAAGAGAATATCATCGCATAAGAGTCTTGTTTTTATTAAGTTTCACATATTTGTTGTCATAGTTTTTTTGTAATTTAAAAAATAATTAAATAATTTAAAAAAGTTAAAATAAAACTCTTTTATTTAGATACCCTTTAATCATGAGATCATCCATTGTGTTTAAAAAAATAAAATAATTAAATAATTTAAAATTAAAAAAATAAATATATAATATAATAGACTGATCTACTAAATATCTATACAAGGGGTCGGGCAACTTCCGAAATAGAACCACTTAATGCCAATCCCGACAACTTTTAAGCTTTTCATCTGTAAAATGAACAAATTTTTACACATTTCTCAAACAAAAAGAAGAAAGAGACAAACACCCTTTAATAATGGAGAGTGTCCCATGTCTTGCCACAGAATTAAATGAAGTATGATCTAAAATGATGCATATATCCGAATCCGACTCTTACCTCTTGATCCCTGCATTCCAAAAAGTATCCATGGAGACCTCTGCTGCAATAGCAGAGCTAAGCAATGAGATTCAACAACTACTCTTGAACCTTCCAAGAGAGAAAAGCTGGGGTGGGAATCCTCTCTGTCAATATCAAGGGTTTTGGGCTCAATCAAAACTCATTCCCTCCATAATCTCCTTTCAGAGACACTTCCAAGCAGAAGACGGTGACATAATATTAACCAGCTTTCCGAAATCAGGCACCACTTGGTTAAAAGCCCTCGCTTTCACCATTGTCAACCGTACTCGTTTTCCTCTACAAAATAGCCCCTTGCTCACCACCACTCCTCATCAGCTTGTTCCTTTCTTGGAGCTTAATCTTTATTGGAATAATCAATCTCCTAATCTTGAAGACATTCCCAAGCCAAGGATTTTGGCCACCCATCTCCCATATGCTTCATTACCCGATTCCATCTTGAATTCTGGTTGCCGCATTGTTTATGTAGCCAGAAATCCTCTGGATCAATTCATCTCCCTTTGGAAATTCTTGTCTTCATTGCAAGACCCAAACATGAATCTGGTTTCAATTGAGGAAGCTTTCGAGAAGACTTGCAATGGAGTCCAATTCTATGGCCCCGTTTGGGAACATGTGTTGGGGTACTGGAAGGCCAGTCAAGAGAACCCAGAAAAGGTGCTCTTTCTGAAATATGAAGACATGCAAGAGAACATCATATTTAATATCAAGAATTTGGCCAATTTCTTAGGATGTGCTTTCAGTCAAGTTGAAGAGACGCAAGGAGTGGTAAAAGAAATATCAAAGATTTGTAGTTTTGATAATCTGAAAAATTTAGAGGTGAACAAGAAAGGTAAATACAGTAAATTTGGATTTAGAAATGAAGCGTTTTTCAGGAAAGGTACTGTGGGAGATTGGAGAAATTATTTAACATCTTCAATGTCCGATCGCTTGGAGAAGATACTTGAAGAAAAGCTATGCGGCTCAGGTTTGTCCTTCAAGAAATAATCCCAGAAAGGTAAAACCTTCGGGGATTTCTCTTTAAATTCAGCAAATTTGTATAAATTGATGTCTAGACTCAATCGAGTTTGAATCAAATTAGTACTTTGGGTGTAGTCTTCTTGATTGTCTCTCCATCTCATCATCAACTTGTTTCCTAATTTGAAGTGTGTCAGTGTTCTACTCTGTAATTTATTATATGAAGTTTTAGTGATGTTGTATTGGTTAAGTTATAAAATATTATTCATGTTAATTCACCATAATTGTATTTGAGTTAAACTCGAGCTAAACTACCGAACTGAAACTCTAATCGAATCAAGCCGAACACTAATTCAAGCCAAACTGACTTAGTTCAAGTCTAACCCTAAATACAGGGCCAGAAATTACAGCTACTCTTCAGCTCTCAGATTTCAACAAATCAAGCACCAGACCTCTTATCATTTAGTGAAAATCAAACAAATTGTTACTGGCATGAGAATTATAGATTACATACACATTACATGATGGAAAATAATACTATCAAAATCATTAAATATGGACCTCGGTTCAGTGAAATTCAATTTTGGGATCGATGCCACGACGACCTTCATCTACGAGAGCCAAACTTAACATCTCTGTGCAAAACTGATCATCTGGCTCAGCCACAAAGCCTGATTTGGAAATTAGCATAGCAAAACAAATTAAAGAAAAAGCATAAGCATATTAAAATTATAAATGCAGAATTTCATATTTCGATTCAACAATGCGTGAACATGGCAAACAAGGTTCATAAGCACTTCACAGGTTACCTTATGATAATATGTAATGGCAGCAGAAAAATTATCCTGCCAGGGAGAGCCAAGGAATATAATTAAACTTACCATCATTGATAAACATTAAAAGCCATGTAAAAATTCTAAAATTGGGATTTCTAGAATAATGATACAGGTCTAACTTCTTGAGCAAGTACAAGGAAATAAAAAAACCATGATACCTGCAAATGGTAAGTGTAAGCAAGACCTGCATAGGTGCTCAAGCTTCTATTTGACAACGTCAGTGCTCTCTCATAACAGGAAATTGCCTCGTGATACATTCTGAAACGTATGTTTTGTTCTTTAGTACAATTATACAATCAATCCCTAGAATGGAAATGTTTATATCACGCAAAAGGATAGGCATATAATAAAACGCAGAAAATTTTAAATTAATTTAACTACATACTTCTACTTTCTGTAAGCATGAGCAAGACTGACAACAGTCGGTTCCCACATTTCGCTTAAAGAGGATGGGATGTGCGCCAAAGTCTTCTCAAACCACCACATAGCTTTATTATACCTACAAGTGTTCAGATGAAAAAACATCACTTGTTAAAATTGATGACCTTACACTTGTTCAACGAAAAGAGCCAGATTACAGAAAGTTTAATTCCCAGAAGATTTCAATGGCTCCAACAATACTATATGTTCGGAATAGGATATAATTCATAATGATAATTTTTTTTCTAAATACAGCTTAATTGAAAATGATGTTGGGCCTACTGGTAAAAAGCCTTGGTTCTGATAAAAGGTTACTTGGCATATTGTATCCAACAAGTTTCTTTACTACTAAGATTGTAGTGTCTAGGGATAGCCTCCAATTTAAGACTCAGGAAAGCTACAGGCGAACTAAGGCTTTCTGGCTTACAAGTTTTATTTTATAGTTCATAGACTTTACTATGATGTATCATGGTACTGTAGCAAAACACATCGATTTCACACCCTCTCATCTGTCCCATTGCAACTCATTGTAAAAGCTTTCATAGTGTTTGAAAATGAAGCCGGTAGTTTGCACTGATCAATTGTTCCTTCTATAACAAAAGAGGGTGTTAAGGGGAGGATGAGAGAAAATGAAAGGGAAAAGCAGCATTATGCAGGACAGATAAAACTGAACGTCTGACCGGGCTGGTATTAGTGGCTGAAAGCAGATCACCAGAGGATATACCGAGTTAGAATTGGAAATGAATGGTTAGATGGGCAAGAAGCTTCCATTGAAGCTGGAAGAGGGAAAGTGGTCAATGGGACCTCCAGAAAAGAGATAGCGAGATGATGAGTGCTTTCCTGCCGTAGTTGAATGTAGTTGTTGTGTTTCAAGAGTAATTGGTTGAAGTTCTGCGGAATGGTGGCGTATTTGAAGTTAAAAATAGGCCTGTTGATGATGGCATCAAGATAATGTGTTCAGAGTTTATGCATTTGTTTGATTACTATTTCTACTTTGTTTTGCTTGCAGGTCCTAAGCATGTTGTCTCTCATCTACAACGAGATGTACTTGACTCTCTTAAAGAAAAATACTCGCAAGCGGGAATATAAGTTGCTCAAGTACGAGGCATTGACCTTGAGAAAAGATCTTTAGGTCAGGGGTATTCAAAATTATCAAAAAATCAAACCAATCCGATCTAAATAATAAGATAACAGTAAAACCAAACTTTTGATTTAGTTTTTGGTTTATTTAAATTTAAAAATTGATTATTCGAGCCGAACCAATTTTTAAATTAAGTATATAATAAAAAATTATTTTGGTATAAATATTTATTAAATTACATAAAAATAAAAATAAAAAATCTATCAATGAAGAAGTTGGCGTTGCATTAAATTCTCATTCAGAAAATTCAGAAATATTAAATGCAAAATTTGAAAAGGTTGATTTTGTGGGCAAGCGTTTAAGAATTCAAAATTTTCAATGGATGTTCCTTTATTCTTGTACAATTGCCGTCGTTCCCTATACTTTTGTGTTACTTCAACTTATGTTATCTATTGCTTCTTGCATTCTTTTACACCGTCGATAAAGATTCTCTTACCTCTTCCTATTTGACTCTGCGGATAAGGATTCTTATCTCTTCCAACTATGCTCACCACAATTTTAGTTTTTTTTTTTTTCTTGTCTTTCTTTAGTTGAATCAAATTTAAACTCATTCGAATCCATTTTTTTCTCTTCTACACTTTATTTGATGTTGGACAATATCCGGCAATCTCTTTTGCCAAGATTAAAACTTTTTATTTCACTTTTAAAACAAATTTTTTATATAAAATTTAGAAATTGAGTAACTAAAAATTTGATTAAGTTATCAATTAATTTTTATATAAAATCTGTTTGATTTCGGTTTGAAATTTTCTTTGAATTGAAAGAAAAATCGGTTTGGTTCACAAATACTACTAATTGGTTTGATTACCCAGTTTTGTACACCCATACTTTAGGTGGCACAAGAGAAGCTGAAGGTTGAAGTGCAACGTTTTAGGGCTAAGGAAGAGGCTTTGGAGGTTGAGTTTGATTGTTACAAGCAGCCTGTTGAGAAGGGAGGACAAGTTGAATTAGCTGTGTCCACATATTTATGATTCAAGCAAGAAAAGTTTGGACTAGGAGAGAGTGAGCAGATAAGTTGGATGCTTAGTTAGAACTTTTGTGGGTAATCTAACAGGATGGTGAGTTGATAAATAGATTGCTTGTGGTTGAGGCTGAGGTCAATGATGAGTCGGACATCTTGTTTATGATGTCTTCTTTGCCATCTAGCATTGGTTCCCTGGTTGTGGCTTCACCTTCCTCGAAAGGAATTATACACAACATATGAGGGAGTGGAGGCAGATTCAGGTTGTTGAGGAGGCTAGTCACGTTCAATGAGAGATAACGAAATGCGAAACTTGAATAAATCGGACGAGTCCATGAAGAAGTTTATAGAAAACCGCTCATTAGGAGGCCTCAAGGTAGCCCACAATCCTTCTCTCGTAAGCAACTGATACTTTCTTAAGATTGATGCCTCAACTTTTCCTCTGATTTTTTTCTCATTTGTCCTTTCTTTCTTTATAGATGAATATTCTCATTAATATAATAGATTTTTTTCTGTTAAGTTTGTATGTATTAACAATAGGGGTGGTTTCGGGGTGAACCGAGTTGAACACCCCTCGGCTCTAGTTCGGCTTGCATTAAAAAATGAGCTAAAGAATTTGAGTTGAACTAAATCTAACCGAATCAACTTTTGAGACCGAGTTGGCTCAGTTGTATACAAACTGTATTGAAAATTGGAGATCATCTCATTTGTACGTGCAGTTGAAACATTCTAAAAATGACTTCTTTATTTAGAGGATAATAAGACATAAATGAAATATAAAGAATATAAAAATGTGAAAAGCAAGTTTGAAGATAATTTGATAGAGTTTTAACTATAGTGGCAATTGAATCCTTTGCAACTAGAGCAAGAGTATTTGCACAAGAAATTATACTAAAACATTCTTTATTTGAGTTGAATTTGAGTTAAACTAAGTCGAACATCATTTGGCTCAAGTTTGACTCTAATTTAAAAATGAGTCCAATCTTTTGGCTCGAGTTTGGTTTGAATCAAACCGAATTGATTTTTAAGACCAAACTAGCTCGGATCATATCTAGGTCTAATTAACAAAACAAAAGACAAAATCGGCCCAAAAGACACACAAAAACAGCTTAAGCTCATCCAGGCCATAAGATGACCCATGATAGCTAACACAGTAAAAATGCTACACAAGATCGAAAATAAAAAACAATCCCAACAACGAGAAGAAAAGAGGCCACTTTCTCTTGAGCCTCTATGTAAGTTCTTATAAACAAGGAACTTAAAAGAGAGGACAACCAAAACCTAAAAAAGGGGCCTAAACGGCAACTTTTGCCTTGCAATCTCGAAAAAACCACCCTACAGCCCAAATTGCAGATGAGAGCAACAGCCAACCCATGAAAGGAAACCAACCTGCTGGTCCAAAACAGCACACTCAAAGCCTTAGAGGAAACAGTACCGCAGCCTGAATGGAGAAACAGAGAACCATTGAGACCTTGGATTAAAATCTTGAAGACAATATCCTCTAATTTTACGTAGGCGTGAAATCCCCGAAAGCAAAGCCAGGATGCTCCTAAAACTGCCAGCGAACCACCTCCTCAAACACCCACCACAAGACAAGCACACATATTACTGAAACATCCCACCAAGCACCAGGATTCCTCAATTTCTCCTTGAAAAGATGCAATATGGCAGGCCCCAATTCTGCACGACTGCCTCATCTCCATTCTTATGTTGGATCTTCCTAAATTCCGTGGCTCTGTCTCTGGCAGTTGCTTTGATTTTTTTTTATTATCACTTGGTGATTATTTTATTTGATTCATTGGCGAACACCCTTTAGTTCCTCTCCAGCCAAATAAAATGGATAGTAGCGCCAAGGCCAATCTTTGCCATTCTGTGTTTAAGACTGTCAGAATTCCAATTTGCTGCCATCCACATAACATAATGGAATTTTTATATCAAAGATTTTGTTGCTTTATTTTCATCATCGTTGTAGACTTCTAAAACATCACGATTAACTGGACAACCGAAATATAAGAGCAAGCATATTCAACAAGCATATTCAATAGGGAAATATGTATATCTCGTATTCCACTTTACTGTAACAAGGATTTTAAATAGCCACGCTTAAGTGAATAGTGAAATCAAACAAGAGTGAATAAAAATTGAGTAATACTACACATATGTATTTGAACACACAAATAAATATGTACTAATGTGTGTCATTGCATGATTGAGTGTTGTTTTATTTTTAATTCAAAATCATTTAATTACATGATGATACACATCAAATGTGTATACATTTATATACTCAAAATGAGTATATATAATTTTATTGATACAAATTAGCATATGATAACAACGATTTTACAAGTGTGTAAGCACTGAAATTTTAATTCCCAAATTAGATATCTATATAAACCTGAGCTAGGACAACAAGTTTTATAAACAATAACTAGTGAGAATTCAGATGCCCCCATACTTGGACAAATTTGGTAAAGACTACTTTGTGGTTGGAGTTAAAAATAGAATTATGCACCTAAATGAATTTTGTTTAATTTATTTATATACATAGTATTTCTCATAAATATGAGTAGTTGGTTACTACATCATTGATTTGTGTGAAGAGAGAAATATCATCACATAAGAGTCTTACTCTTTATTTATTTAGTCTTTGTGGGTTGGTTGTCATGGTTTTGCTCATAAACTGTTTTAAATAATTTTTAATAATGAAATCATTAATTGTGTTCTAAAAAAAATAAAAAAATTAAACAAATTAAATAATTTAAAATTAAAAAAGTACATAATATGATGGGCCCGCCAGCTTGCTAAAAGCCTGTGACGATATGCCTAAGGAACCATAGGCCGCATATGACCCACCTTTCGATGGACTTTAATACGATGTTGTAAACTGCATCAAATTTGGTTTAATACAACCTACGATTATGTTTAATTTCAAACTCACTAAACTTCTCCCAAACCAAACCACTTTAAACTCAAATTGTTTAAAAAAGGTTAAATTTGAGTTCAACTATAATATTGGCTTAAGTCAACCTTGAGTTTAGTTTAACACTGTAATTGATAGAAAATAATCAAAATGATTTTTTTATATATATTAATTAAAATAATATTATTTTAATTAATTCAAATTAAATTTATTAAGTTTGATAACTTAATGAATCGATCAACTCTCAAACTCTAATTCAAACTCAATAATATTACTCTTAGATTTAAACTGAAACTCCTTGTAATTCAGCTTATTCTGAGTTTTTGTGAACCAAACTTATTTTCAAACTAGAACCACTCAATGCCTGCCCTGACTACTTTTAAGCTTTTCTTCTGCAAAATGAACAAATTGTTACACATTTCTCAAAAATAAAAATAAAAAAAGAAGAAACAGACAAACACCCTTGAATAATGGAGGGTCCCATGTCTCGCCACAGAATTAATTAAATAACGTGTGATCTAAAATGATGCATATATCCGAATCCGACTCTTATCTCTTGATCCCTGCATTCCAAAAAGTATCCATGGAGACCTCTGCAGCAATAGGAGAGCTAAGCAATGAGATTCAACAACTACTCTTGAACCTTCCAAGAGAGAAAAACTTGGATGGGAATCCTCTCTGTCAATACCAAGGGTTTTGGGCTCAATCAAAATTCATTCCCGCCATAATCTCCTTTCAGAGACACTTCCAAGCAGAAGACGGTGACATAATATTAGCCAGCTTTCCGAAATCAGGCACCACTTGGTTAAAAGCCCTCGCTTTCACCATTATCAACCGTACTCGTTTTCCTCTACAAAATAGCCCCTTGCTCACCACCAATCCTCATCAGCTTGTTCCTTTCTTGGAGCTTAATCTTTATTGGAAAAATCAATCTCCTAATCTTGAAGACATTCCCAAGCCAAGGATTTTGGCCACCCATCTCCCATATGCTTCATTACCCAATTCCATCTTGAATTCTGGTTGCCGCATTGTTTATGTAGCCAGAAATCCACGGGATCAATTCATCTCCCTTTGGAAATTCCTGTCTTCATTGCAAGACCAAAACAAGAATCTGGTTTCAATTGAGGAAGCCTTCGAGAAGATTTGCGATGGAGTCCAATTCTATGGCCCCATTTGGGAACATATGTTGGGGTACTGGAAGGCCAGTCAAGAGAACCCAGAAAAGGTGCTCTTTCTGAAATATGAAGACATGCAAGAGAACATTATATTTAATATCAAGAATTTGGCCAATTTCTTAGGATGTGCTTTCAGTCAAGTTGAAGAGACGCAAGGAGTGGTAAAAGAAATATCAAAGATTTGTAGTTTTGAAAATCTGAAAAATTTAGAGGTGAACAAGGGTGGTAAATACAGTGAATTTGGATTTTATGTATTTAGAAATGAAACATTTTTTAGGAAAGGTACTGTGGGAGACTGGAGAAATTATTTAACATCTTCAATGTCGGACTGCTTGGAGAAGATACTTGAAGAAAAGCTATGCGGCTCAGGTTTGTCCTTCAAGAAATAATCCCAGAAAAGTAAAACCTTTGGTGATTTCTCTTTAAATTCAGCAAATTTGAATAAATTGATGTCTAGACTCAATCGAGTTTGAATCAAATTAGTACTTTGGGTGTAGTCTTCTTGATTGTCTCTCCATCTCATCATTAGCTTGTTTCCTAGTTTAAAGTGTGTCAGTGTTCCACTCTGTAATTTATTATATGAAGTTATAGTCATATTGTATAGGTCAAGTTATAAAATATTATTCATGTTAATTCATCATAATTGTATTTGAATCGAACTCAAACTAAACTATCAAACTGAAACTCTAACTTGAATCAAACTGAACACTAATTCAAACCAAACTAATTTAGTTTCAGTCTAGCCCTAAATACAGGGCCAGAAATTACAACTCCCCAGCTCTGAGATTTCAAAAAATCAAGCACCAGAGCCCTTATCATTTAGTGAAAATCAAAAAAATTGTTACAAGCATGAGAATAATAGATTACATACACATTACATGACGAAAAATAATATTATCAAAATCATTAAATATGGACCTCAGTTCAGTGAGATTCAATTTTGGGTTCAATGCCATGACGACCTTCATGTACGAGAGCCAAACTTAACATCTCTGTGCAAAACTGATCATCTGGCTTCAGCCACAAAGCCTGACTTGGAAATTAGCATAACAAAACAAATTAAAGAAAAAGCATAAGCATATTAAAATTATAAATTCAGAATTTCATATTTCGATTCAACAATAAGTGAACATGGCAAACAAGGTTCATAAGCACTTCACAGGTTACCTTATGATAATATGTAATGGCAGCAGAAAAATTATCCTGCCAGGGAGAGCCAAGGAATATAATTAAACTTACCATCATTGATAAACATTAAAAGCCATGTAAAAATTCTAAAATTGGGATTTCTAGAATAATTATACAGGTCTAACTTCTTGAGCAAGAAAAAGGAAATAAAAAAACCATGATACCTGCAAATGGTAAGTGTAAGCAAGACCTGCATAGGTGCTCAAGCTTCTATTTGACAACGTCAGTGCTCTCTCATAACAGGAAATTGCCTCGTGATACATTCTGAAATATATGTTTTGTTTTTTAGTACAATTATACAATGAATCCCTAGAATGGAAACGTATATATCATGCAAAAGGATAGGCATATAATAAAACCCAGAAAATTTTAAATTAATTTAACTACATCTATTAATTTGGAAATGACATGATATATTAATTTGGAAAACAACTTGACACATTTATATAGAGCTATGAGCAAGCTCAAATTGAGTCAAGCTGAATGGTTGGCTCGCAAACTCTACTAAATTGAACTTTGTTTAGCTTGAGTTCGATTCGATTTTTCATCGAATCAAAAACTTTAGTTTGAAATCAATTTTAACTTGATAAATATAAATTCGAATTGAGATTTATCTAGCCAAGTCAGCTTGATTTGCTCCATATAAAAATTTGTGTTGATTTTTGTGAACTCTCTTAAATCCGAAGTCTATGCCTTTTTAAGGATCGAAAGTTATTTCATTTTATATATATATATATATATATATATATATATATATATATATATATATATATATATATATATATATATTAAATCATGCTCAACACAATAACTACTTAGTTATTAACTAAATTTCACCATACTCAACACTTTTGTTGATTTCATAATTCTTGAATTTGTTTAATGTTAAATCATGCTCGAATACTCTGCCCCATAGACTTAATGTTGTCCATAATCATTTAAGAGAATACACCTTGTATTTTGTTATTGTTTTCAAGAGATGTGAGACGTTTATACATACTTAACATTTTTTCTTATTTTAGAGATTTTTGAAATAATGAATCCTTATTTGAATCGAACAATTTTTTTTATCTTTTATTATTGAACTAATCACATCAAATAGATAAAATTTTGTATATAATGATCGACTTTATAACTATTACACTACCAAAAGTTTGATTTTGATATATCATCGACGAATTTCAAACTCAAACTCTCTCACTTGAGGATTTCATAACCTTTGTTTGTTAAACTACCAATTTAATATAAAATATAATTATGTTTAGATTTGGGATTAACTGAGATGTTATGTGTTATGACTCTTATCTAATTTTTGTATGGTAGGCCTAAATTAATACACTCCAAGATCATAATATCGTTGAAACCTGAAGGTGAAAGCAGCAAGTGGGGAACGTGCCACGTGAATCACACATCCCATTTAGCTTAAACAGTCAGTACAATCGACCATGGCCAAACAAGAGAAAATGTGGCAACGTCAAAACTTCTTTCTCATTCATATGTCCTTGTCACAGAGAAGATAAATGAACAAACAAATGGAGCAAATGGGCTTGGTAAGGACAAAGAAGGGGGGCTAAACAATATTCTCTCTCTCTCAGTATATCTCAAAGCTGATACAATATGGCCAAATTATCCATCTGTTTCTGGCTTTCTGCACAAATTTTGCCAAGTGTATGGTGTTTTATATCAATTGTTTAATGTTTACTCTTCACAAACTGATCACCGACATGATTTTTTTATACAGAAGAATTAAGTTTCAAGATAACCCAGCTGCTTGTTCTACAATTTTCACCCATTATCTTCGATTTCCCAGACATGGAAGTTTTGTACAGAATTTGTAAGATGGGTGTCATTATTTGTACAGAATTCAGTTTCACAGGTTTGTTGTCATAATTTTTGTAATTATGAACTCTTTTAAATACCCATTAATCATGAGACCATTGATTGTATTTAAAATAATTAAATAATTTCAAATTAAAAAAGTGAATATATAATATAATAGACTGATCTACTAAATATCCATACAAGGGGCCAGGCAACTTTCGAACTAGAACCACTCAATGCTAATGCCGACAACTTTTAAGCTTTTCTTCTGTAAAATGAAAAAATTGTTACACATTTCTCAAATAAAAAGAAGAAAGAGACAAACACCCTTTAATAATGGAGAGTGTCCCATGTCTCGCCACAGAATTAAATAATGTGTGATCTAAAATGATGCATATATCCGAATCCGACTCTTATCTCTTGATCCCTGCATTCCAAAAAGTATCCATGGAGACCTCTGCAGCAATAGGAGAGCTAAGCAATGAGATTCAACAACTACTCTTGAACCTTCCAAGAGAGAAAACCTTGGATGGGAATCCTCTCTGTCAATACCAAGGGTTTTGGGCTCAATCAAAATTCATTCCCGCCATAATCTCCTTTCAGAGACACTTCCAAGCAGAAGACGGTGACATAATATTAACCAGCTTTCCGAAATCAGGCACCACTTGGTTAAAAGCCCTCGCTTTCACCATTGTCAACCGTGCTCGTTTTCCTCTAAAAAATAGCCCCTTGCTCACCACCACTCCTCATCAGCTTGTTCCTTTCTTGGAGGTTGATCTTTATTGGAAAAATCAATCTCCTAATCTTGAAGACATTCCCAAGCCAAGGATTTTGGCCACCCATCTCCCATATGCTTCATTACCCAATTCCATCTTGAATTCTGGTTGCCGCATTGTTTATGTAGCCAGAAATCCTCTGGATCAATTCATCTCCCATTGGAAATTCTTGTCTTCATTGCAAGACCCAAACATGAATCTGGTTTCAATGGAGGAAGCTTTCGAGAAGATTTGCAATGGAGTCCACTTCTATGGCCCCATTTGGGAACATGTGATGGGGTACTGGAAGGCCAGTCAAGAGAACCCAGAAAAGGTGCTCTTTCTGAAATATGAAGACATGCAAGAGAACATCATATTTAATATCAAGAATTTGGCCAATTTCTTAGGATGTGCTTTCAGTCAAGCTGAAGAGAGGCAAGGAGTGGTGAAAGAAATATCAAAGATTTGCAGTTTTGATAATCTGAAAAATTTAGAGGTGAACAAGGGTGGTAAATACAGTAAATTTGGATTTTATGCAGTTAGAAATGAAGCATTTTTTAGGAAAGGTACTGTAGGAGACTGGAGAAATTATTTAACATCTTCAATGTCGGATCGCTTGGAGAAGATACTTGAAGAAAAGCTATACAGCTCAGGTTTGTCCTTCAAAAAATAATCCCAGAAAGGTAAAATCTTCCGTGATTTCTTTTTAAATTCAGCAAATTTAAATAAATTGATGTCTAGACTTAATCATGTTTGAATCAAATTAGTACTTTAGGTGTAATCTTCTTGATTGTCTCTCCATCTCATCATCAACTTGTTTCCTAATTTAAAGTGTACCAGTGTTCCACTCTGTAATTTATTATATAAAGTTATAGTCATATTGTATTGGCCAAGTTATAAAATATTATTCATATTAATTCACCGTAATTGTATTTGAATCGAACTCAAACTAAACTACCAAACTGAAACTCTAACTCGAATCAAGTTGAACACTAATTCAAGCCAAACTAATTTAGCTTAAGTCTACCCCTAAATACAGGGCCAGAAATTACAACTCCTCAGCTCCGAGATTTCAACAAATCAAGCACCAGAGCCCTTATCATTTAGTGAAAATCAAAAAAATTGTTACAAGCATGAGAATAATAGATTACATACACATTACATGATGGAAAATAATATTATCAAAATCATTAAATATGAACCTCAGTTCAGTGAAATTCAATTTTGGGTTCAATGCCATGACGACCTTCATCTACAAGAGCCAAACTTAACATCTCTGTGCAAAACTGATCATCTGGCTTCAGCCACAAAGCCTGATTTGGAAATTAGCATAACAAAACAAATTAAAGAAAAAGCATAAGCATATTAAAATTATAAATTCAGAATTTCATATTTCGATTCAACAATGCGTGAACATGGCAAACAAGGTTCATAAGCACTTCACAGGTTACCTTATGATAATATGTAATGGCAGCAGAAAAATTATCCTGCCAGGGAGAGCCAAGGAATATAATTAAACTTACCATCATTGATAAACATTAAAAGCCATGTAAAAATTCTAAAATTGGGATTTCTAGAATAATTATACAGGTCTAACTTCTTGAGCAAGAAAAAGGAAATAAAAAAACCATGATACCTGCAAATGGTAAGTGTAAGCAAGACCTGCATAGGTGCTCAAGCTTCTATTTGACAACGTCAGTGCTCTCTCATAACAGGAAATTGCCTCGTGATACATTCTGAAATATATGTTTTGTTTTTTAGTACAATTATACAATGAATCCCTAGAATGGAAACGTATATATCATGCAAAAGGATAGGCATATAATAAAACCCAGAAAATTTTAAATTAATTTAACTACATACTTCAATTTTCTGTAAGCATGAGCAAGATTGACAACAGTAGGTTCCCACATTTCGCTTAAAGAGGATGGAATGTGCGCCAAAGTCTTCTCAAACCACCACACAGCTTTATTATACCTACAAGTGTTCAGATGAAAAAACATCACTTGTTAAAATTGATGACCTTACACTTGTTCAACGAAAAGAGCCAGATTACAGAAAGTTTAATTCCCAGAAGATTTCAATGGCTCCAACAATACTATATGTTAGGAATAGGATATAATTCATAATGATTTTTTTTATAAATACAGCTTAATTGGAAATGATGGTGGGCCTAGTGGTAAAAAGCCTTGGTTCTGATAAAAAGTTACTTCGCATATTGTATCCAGCAAGTTTCTTTACTGCCAAGATTGTAGAGTCTAGAGATAGCTTCCAATTTAAGACTCAGGAAAGCTACAGGCAAACAAAGGCTTTCTGGGTTTCATAATAAAAGATAAGTATGGGGTAAATTTTATACAGACACAATTTTGTTCAAGGGCTGATTCATAAGGGGGATAAACAGCATAAACAGCAAGATAAATTCAATTGAAAAAAAAAAAAATCCTTACTCCTTCATATGATAAGCAACAACCCCAAGTTCATTATATACGAGTGGATCTGAAGGGCATATGGTCTTTGCCTGCATAAAAAACTGGAAATGGACAGGGTAATCAAAATCTGAAGATAACAAAATGGAAAATTGCCTATGGTTTACAAGATGATAAAGCACCTGCTCGGCAAGCTTAAAGCTGTGAGTTCGCATGTATTCCATCCCAATGTATAAAGTTGGTAAATGGCACCTGGAATAAGAGAATATCAACATTCAACCTGTAAAAAAACAATTCATAATAATAAGAGTACTCTCATATTGCAATCCAATGCAATGCATCATCAAGCAAATAATTAACAAAACACTGGATATTAATGACCAAAAGACTACTCAAGATTTCTTTGATTCCAAAAAGAAAACTACAAAGGAATGTAGCAATTCCAAATGCCAATATTGAAAGAAAAAAAATTACAATTATAATCCATTTATCAAGAACATCAAAGGAGCATAAGCCATGTACAAAAATAAAATAAAATAAGTGAAAGCCCAAAATGCACTTTATAGTTAAGATGCCCAACAACAGATTTGATCAGAAGGTTCTATAACTTGTACAGCAACTTATTGCTAAAAGGCCCTGCTAGGCTGCCCCCCATAAGAGAGCTAATAACCAAAGATGTGACAAGGAGGCGAACATGGGGGGACATGAAGAGTATGGCAAGAGTAAGGTGGTGTAATGGATGCTCATGACAATATAATTGTTACCAATATGAAGACGACTTTGAGACATAAACATATAACTGCCTGGTCGGGAAAAAATGTGTGTGAAAAACACAGCTGAACAATGACATTCACATGGTGTTAATCATTATACATCAATATTCGGATGGAAGTAATTATTATATATCAATCTTGTCAGATAACCCAATTCCAGAACTTAAAGAATTAATTGAGGCATTATTCAAACTCGAACAATCAAAACATATTGTACCCACATAATTACACACATCAAAATGTTCTTCAATAAATTTAGAATTGAATAAGATCAAGAGAAGTAAGATCTGGAAAACCACGAAAAATAA
This sequence comes from Mangifera indica, assembly GCF_011075055.1. NCBI lineage: Eukaryota > Viridiplantae > Streptophyta > Magnoliopsida > Sapindales > Anacardiaceae > Mangifera > Mangifera indica. The sequence goes on along the minus strand of NC_058137.1, from coordinate 25,201,046 downwards.
TTCCTTTAAATGTTTATGAGGATCTTCACCTGCAGAACCACGAAAAATAGGTAAAAGATGAATTAGTCCAGATTTTAATTCGAAGGTGGCATTAACATCTAAATTCGGAAAAGTAATGCAGTGTGGTTGTTGATTTAAATTTGGAGCAGCAAGCTCTCGTAAAGTCTGATTTTCAGCCATGTTTTCCTCTGTTTCGTGCACTGATTTGTGTGCTTGCAGTCTCCTTTTCGCTTCTTTTCTCAGCCCTTTTGCAGTCTTTTCAATTTCTGGATCAAACTGTAAACTAGCTTGTTTCAAAGATCGCGTAACGAACATACAAATTAAAAACTCCCCGGCAACGGCGCCAAAATTTGGTACGTGCTGTCGTTGACACCCAAATTAAATCCTAAATTCCTGTAACAAAAATGTAGTAAAGGAAAGTAGGGATCGATCCCTCGAAGAGCCTTGATTAGTACGTCGTTACAAATAATCGAAACAAAGAAATAAAAAGGGGGGTTTTGAACTGAATGCAAATTATAATGAAAACAATAAATAAAAATTCAGAAAAGTAATCTAAAAGGAATAAATTGATTTAACAAACCTTGGTCTTCGGTCACATCCACCATTGGAACTACGATTGATCATCGAAACAAAATATCAAATTAATTAATTGAATATTCGTTGTGATATTAAATTTACCTGTCATTCCTTACGATTAGTTAACCAAAAACATGTATTCCAATTAACCCTTATTGATTAATAATTCGGATACGATCTCGAATTTAATTAAACAATAGCATTACGAATTAGAAAGACCAACGAAGCAAGACAACACAAGCGTACGACGTTGCATTTCTAATTCGTAATTCGTAATGCTATTTCTAAATGCAACGTCGTACGCTTGTGTTGTCTTGCTTCGTTGGTCTTTCTAATTCGTAATGCTATTGTTTAATTAAATTCGAGATCGTATCCGAATTATTAATCAATAAGGGTTAATTGGAATACATGTTTTTGGTTAACTAATCGTAAGGAATGACAGGTAAATTTAATATCACAACGAATATTCAATTAATTAATTTGATATTTTGTTTCGATGATCAATCGTAGTTCCAATGGTGGATGTGACCGAAGACCAAGGTTTGTTAAATCAATTTATTCCTTTTAGATTACTTTTCTGAATTTTTATTTATTGTTTTCATTATAATTTGCATTCAGTTCAAAACCCCCCTTTTTATTTCTTTGTTTCGATTATTTGTAACGACGTACTAATCAAGGCTCTTCGAGGGATCGATCCCTACTTTCCTTTACTACATTTTTGTTACAGGAATTTAGGATTTAATTTGGGTGTCAACGACAGCACGTACCAGGATGTGTGCCAAAGTCTTCTCAAACCACCACACAGCTTTATTATACCTACAAGTGTTCAGATGAAAAAACATTACTTGTTAAAATTGATGACCTTACACTGGTTCAACGAAAAGAGCCAGATTACAAAAGTTTAATTCCCAGAAGATTTCAATGGCTCCAACAGTACTATTTGTTAGGAATAGGATATAATTCAAAATGATTTTTTTTTTTTTCTAAATACAGGTTAATTGAAAATGATGTTGGGCCTAGTGGTAAAAGGCCTTCGTTCTGGTAGAAGGTTACTTGGCATATTGTATCCAGCAAGTTTCTTTACTACCAAGATTGCAGGGTCTAGAGATAGCCTCCAATTTAAGACTCAGGAAAGCTACAGGCGAACAAAGGCTTTCTGGCTTACAAGTTTTATGTTATAGTTCATAGACTTTACTATGATGTATCATTGTACTGCAGCAAAACACATCGATTTCACACCCTCTCAGCTGTCCCATTGCAACTCATTGTAAAAGCTTTCATAGTGTTTGAAAATGAAGCCGGTAGTTTGCACTGATCAATTGTTCCTTCTATAACGAAAGAGGGTGTTAAGGGGAAGATGAGAGAAAATGAAAGGGAAAAGCAGCATTATGCAGGACAGATAAAACTGAACGTCTAACCGGGCTGGTATTAGTGGCTGAAAGCAGATCACCGGAGGATATACCGAGTTAGAATTGAAAATGAATGGTTAGATGGGCAAGAAGCTTCCATTGAAGCTTGAAGAGGGAAAGTGGTCAATGGGACCTCCAGAAAAGAGATTGCGAGATGATGAGTACTTTCCTGCAGGGTGTAGACAAAGCTTGCTTCCTTCATCTTTCCTGCTCTTCTCGATCTTTGGATATAAAGGACAACGTTGAGTTGCCTTCCAACTTCACTATTGTGAACGTGATGGAGTGTGTTTCAAGAGTAATTGGTTGAAGTTCTGCGGAATGGTGGTGTCTGTGAAGTTAAAAAAGGCCTGTTGATGATGGCATCAAGATAATGTGTCTAGCGTTTATGCATTTGTTTGAGTATTGATGTGATTATTATTTCTACTTTGTTTTGCTTGCAGGTCTTGAGCATGTTCTCTCATCTACAACGAGATGAACTTGACTCTCTTAAAGGAGAATACTCGCAAGCAGGAATATAAAAGACCATGATAAAAGACCTTTAGGTTAGGGGTATTCAAAATTATCAAAAAATCAAACCGAATCGATATTCAAACTGCAATTCGATCTAAATAATAAGATAACTGTAAAACCAAACTTTTGATTTAGTTTTTGGTTTATTTAAATTTAAAAATTGATTATCCGAGCCGAACCAATTTTTAAATTAAGTATATAATAAAAAATTATTTTGGTATAAATATTTATTAAATTACATAAAAATTTAAAAAAATCTATCAATGAAAAAGTTGGCGTTGCATTAAATTCTCATTCAGAAATATTAAATGCAAAATTTGAAAAGGTTAATTTTGTGGGCAAGCGTTTAGGAATTCAAAATTTTCAATGGCTGCTCTTTTATTCTGCTACAATTACCGTCGTTCCTCTACTTTTGTCTTACTTCAACGCATGGTGTCTATTGCTTCTTGCATTCTTTCACACTGTCGATAAAGACTCTCTCGCCTCTTCCTATCTGACTCCGCGGGCAAAGATTCTTATCTCTTCCAACGACGCTCACCACAATTTCTGTTTTTTTTTTTTTTCTTGTCTTTATTTCATTGAATCAAATTTAAACTCATTTGAATCGACTTTTCTCTTTTACACTTTATTTGATGTCGGACAATATCCGGCAATCTCCTTTACCAAGGTTATAATTTTTTATTTAACTTTTATAATAAATTTTTTTATATAATTTAGAAACTGAGTAACTAAAAATTTGGTTAAGTTATCGATTAATTTTTATATAAAATCTGTTTGATTTCAGTTTCAAATTTTCTTTGAATTGAAAGAAAAATCGGTCTAGTTATGGACAATGCTCGTTGAGCTTCACCGGACGACGCTTCATCCATTCTGGACGATATTTCGTTGTCTATTCTTTGGACGACAAAACATCGTCCAAAATAGACGAGGAAACGTCATCTAGAACGGACGACAATTCATCATCCAAAGATTTGGACGACGGTCACCCAGAGGTGGCCGACCTCTGGATAAAAACTTTTCTGTCGTCGCTGAAAAAAGTGGTTGTATTTCAGAGGGAAAAAGTGAATTTTTTAAAACTTAATTCAAGAGGCAAATATTAGTTTTTTAAATTAAAGAGGGGAAAATAAGATAAAATTTTAATTATTTAATATTATTGATAAAATAACGAATTTACCCCTTAATCTAATATAAAATATGTAGGTGGGTGCAAATAGATTAAACTTTGAGTAGGTGTTTGAGTTTTTCATCAGACGTGGGTATACGTTTGAGATGAGGCTAAAAAATGGGTGGGAAATAGTCCTTTTCCCTTACTTTTAATTATCAACTAATGGAAAATAGACATATGATTTAACTTGATAAATATCAAGTTTAAGTTCAATAAATAGAAGAAAAAAGAAGAAAATATAGAGATTTTTTTTTCTTCTTCTTTTTGCCGGGAAAAACATCCATTTTTCTTCCTTGAAAGGTGCAAGCCAAAAGATCACTTATTTTAGTGATTCAAGCTTCCTAACTTCAAATTAAATTACAAGATACAAGATAGTTTACATGTTTCTATACTTTATTTCTTGAAACAACATGTAAATTTTATATTACTATTGTTACATATGATGTAAACATAATCTAAAAATTGTAATTTTCCTACCAAATCCTACACAGTATCCGACAGTTGCTTTGATCTTTTTTTTATTATCACTTGGTGATTATTTGATTCATTGGCGAACACCCTTTTGTTCCTCTCCAGCCAAATAAAATGGATAGTGGCGCCGAGGCTAATCTTTGCCATTCTGTGTTTAAGACTGTCAGGATTCCAGTTTGCTGCCATCCACATAACATAATGGAATTTTTATATCGAAGATTTTGTTGCTTTATTTTCATCACTGTTGTATTATCTTAAAGACTTCTAAAACATCACGATCAACTGGACAACGGAAATATAAGAGCAAGCATATTCAATAAGGAAACATGTATGTCTCGTATTCCACTTTATTGCATCAAGGATTTTGAATAGCCACGCGTAAGTGAATGGTGAAATTAAGCAAGAGTGAATAAAAATTGAGTAATATTATACGTATATATTTTAAATATACAAATGAATATACACTTATGTATGTCATCATGTGATTAAGTGTTGTTTTATTATTAATTTAAAATCATCTAATTATATGATAATACATGTCAAATATATACATATTTATACACCTAAAATAGGTATGCATAGTTTTATTGATACAAATTAGTAAACGATATCAAAAGTTTTTACAAGTCTATAAGCGCTGAAATTTTAATTCTCAGATAACATATCTATATAAACCTGAGCTAGGGTAACAAGTTTCATAAACAATAACTAGTGAGAATTCAGATGCCCCTAAACTTGGACAAATTTGGTAAAGACTTTGAAGTTAAAAATAAAATTGTGTTTGAATAAATTATACATAATTTATTTATATATATATAATTATTTAGATATAGGAGTAGTTAATTATTGTATTATTGACTTGTGTGGAAAGAGAATATCAACACTTAAGAATCTTATTTTTATTTAGTTTCACAGGTTTGTTGTCATAGTTTTTGTAATTTTGAACTCTTTTAAATACCCTTTAATCATGAGATCATCCATTGTGTTTAAAAAAATAAAATAATTAAATAATTTAAAATTAAAAAAATAAATATATAATATAATAGACTGATCAACTAAATATCCATAAGAGGGGCCAGGCAACTTTCGAACCAGAACCACTCAATGCTAATGCCGACAACTTTTAAGCTTTTCTTCTGCAAAATGAACAAATTGTTACACATTTCTCAAATAAGAAGAAGAAAGAGACAAACACTCTTTAATAATGGAGAGGGTCCCCTGTCTCGCCACAGAATTAAATAACGTATGGCCTAAAATGATGCATATCTCCGAATCCGACTCTTACCTCTTTATCCCTGCATTCCAAAAAGTGTCCATGGAGACCTCTGCTGCAACAGGAGAGCTAAGCAATGAGATTCAACATCTACTCTTGAACCTTCCAAGAGAGAAAGACTGGTATGGAAATCCTATCTATCAATACCAAAGGTTTTGGACTCAATCAAATCTCATTCCCGCCATAATCTCCTTTCAGAGACACTTCCAAGCAGAAGACGGTGACATAATATTAACCAGCTTTCCGAAATCAGGCACCACTTGGTTAAAAGCCCTCGCTTTCACCATTGTCAACCGTACTCGTTTTCCTCTACAAAATAGCCCCTTGCTCACCACCACTCCTCATCAACTTGTTCCTTTCTTGGAGCGTAATCTTTATTGGAAAAATCAATCTCCTAATCTTGAAGACATTCCAAAGCCAAGGATTTTGGCCACCCATCTCCCATATGCTTCATTACCCAATTCCATCTTGAATTCTGGTTGCCGCATTGTTTATGTAGCCAGAAATCCTTTGGATCAATTCATCTCCCATTGGAAATTCTTGTCTTCATTGCAAGACCAAAACATGAATCTGGTTTCAATTGAGGAAGCCTTCGAGAAGATTTGCAATGGAGTCCAATTCTATGGCCCCGTTTGGGAACATGTGTTGGGGTACTGGAAGGCCAGTCAAGAGAACCCAGAAAAGGTGCTCTTTCTGAAATATGAAGACATGCAAGAGAACATCATATTTAATATCAAGAATTTGGCCAATTTCTTAGGATGTGCTTTCAGTCAAGTTGAAGAGACGCAAGGAGTGGTAAAAGAAATATCAAAGATTTGTAGTTTTGATAATCTGAAAAATTTAGAGGTGAACAAGAATGGTAAATACAGTAAATTTGGATTTAGAAATGAAGCGTTTTTCAGGAAAGGTATTGTGGGAGATTGGAGAAATTATTTAACATCTTCAATGTCGGATCGCTTGGAGAAGATACTTGAAGAAAAGCTATGCGGTTCAGGTTTGTCCTTCAAGAAATAATCCCAAAAAGGTAAAACCTTCAGTGATTTCTCTTTAAATTCAGTAAATTTGAATAAATTGATGTCTAGACTCAATCGAGTTTGAATCAAATTAGTACATTGGGTGTAATCTTCTTGATTGTCTCTCCATCTCATCATCAGTTTGTTTCCTAATTTGAAGTTTGACAGTGTTTCACTCTGTAATTTATTATATGAAGTTATAGTGATATTGTATTGGTTAAGTTATGAAATATTATTAACGTTAATTCACCATAATTGTATTTGAATTGAACTCGAACTAAACTATCAAATTGAAACTCTAACTCGAATCAAGCTAAACAATAACTCAAGCCAAACTAATTTAGCTCGAGTCTGGCCCTAAATACAAGGCTAGAAATTACAGCAACTCCTCAGCTCTGAGATTTCAACAAATCAAGCACCAGGCCCCTTATCATTTAGTGAAAATCAAAAAAATTGTTACAAGCATGAGAATAATAGATTACATACACATTACATGATGGAAAATAATATTATCAAAATCATTAAATATGGACCTCAGTTCAGTGAAATTCAATTTTGGGTTCAATGCCATGACGACCTTCATCTACAAGAGCCAAACTTAACATCTCTGTGCAAAACTGATCATCTGGCTTCAGCCACAAAGCCTGATTTAAAATCATAAATTCAGAATTTGATATTTCGATTCAACATTGCGTGAACATGGCAAACGAGGTTCATAAGCACTTCACAGGTTACCTTATGGTAATATGTAATGGCAGCAGAAAAATTATCCTGCAAGGGAGAGCCAAGGAATATAATTAAACTTACATCATAAATAAACATTAAAAGCCATGTAAAAATTCTAAAATTGTGATTTCTAGAATAATTATACAGGTCTATCTTCTTGAGCAAGAACAAGGAAATAAAACAAAACCGTGATACCTGCAAATGGTAAGTGTAAGCAAGACCTGCATAGGTGCTCAAGCTTCTATTTGACGACGTCAGTGCTCTCTCATAACAGGAAATTGCCTCGTGATGCATTCTGAAATGTATGTTTTGTTCTTTAGTACAATTATACAATCAACCCTAGAATGGAAATGTGTGTATCATGAAAAAGGATAGGCATATAATAAAACCCAGAAAATTTTAAATTAATTTAACTACATACTTCAACTTTCTGTAAGCAAGATTGACAACGGTCGGTTCCCACATTTCGCTTAAAGAGGATGGGATGTGTGCTAAAGTCTTCTCAAAACCACCACGCAGCTTTATTATACCTACAAGTGTTCAGAGGAAAAAATATTACTTGTTAAAATTGATGACCTTACACTTGTTCAACGAAAAGAGCCAGATTACAGAAAGTTTAACTCCCAGAAGATTTCAATGGGTCCAACAATACTATATGTTAGGAATAGGATATAATTCATAATGATTTTTTTTTTTTCTAAATACAGCTTAATTGAAAATGATGTTGGGCCTAGTGGTAAAAAGCCTTGGTTCTGGTAGAAGGTTACTTGGCATATTGTATCCAGCAAGTTTCTTTACTACCAAGATTGCAGGGTCTAGAGATAGCCTCCAATTTAAGACTCAGTAAAGCTACAGGCGAGCAAAGGCTTTCTGGCTTACAAGTTTTATGTTATAGTTCATAGACTTTACTATGATGTATCATTTTACTGCAGCAAAACACATCGATTTCACACCCTCTCAGCTGTCCCATTGCAACTCATTGTAAAAGCTTTCATAGTGTTTGAAAATGAAGCCGGTAGTTTGCACTGATCAATTGTTCCTTTTATAACGAAGGAGGGTGTCAAGGGGAAGATGAGAGAAAATGATAGGGACAAGCAGCATTATGCAGGACAGAAAAAACTGAACGTCCGACCGGGCTGGTATTAGTGGCCGAAAGCAGATCACCAGAGGATATCCCGAGTTAGAATTGAAAATGAATGGTTAGATGGCAAGAAGTTTCCATTGAAGCTTGAAAAGGGAAAGTGGCCAATGGGACCTCCAGGAAAGAGATTGCGAGATGATGAGTGCTTTCCTGCAGTAGTTGAATGTAGTTGTTTTGGGGCTATACACGGTGTAGACAAAGCTTGTTTCCTTCATCTTTCCTGCTCTTCTCGACCTTTGGATATACCGTGATGGAGTGTGTTTCAAGAGTAATTGGATGAAGTTCTGCGGAATGGCGGCGCCTGTGAAGTTAAAAAAGGCTTGTTGATGATGGCATCAAGATAATGCGTTTAGCGTTTATGCATTTGTTTAAGTATTGATGTGATTAGTATTTCTGCTTTGTTTTGCTTGCAGGCCTTGAGCATGTTGTCTCTCATCTACAACGAGGGTACTTGACTCTCTTAAAGAAAATACTCGCAAGCAGCAATATAATTTGCTCAAGTATGATGCATTGACCTTGAGAAGAGATCTTTAGGTCAGGGGTATTCAAAATTATCAGAAAATCAAACCGAATCGATACCCAAACCGCAATCTGATCTATATTAACAAGGTAACCGTAAAACCAAAGTTTTGATTTAGTTTTTGGTTTATTTAAATTTAAAAATTAATTATTTGAACCAAGCTAATTTTTAAATTAAGTATATAATTAAAAATTATTTTGACATAAATATTAATTAAATTACATAAAAATAAAAAAATCTATCAATGAAAAGGTTGGCGTTGCATTAAATTCTCGTTCACAAAATTCAAAAATATTAAATGCAAAGTTTGAAAAGGTTGATTTTGTGGGCAAGCATTAAAGAATTCAAAATATTCAATGGATATTCTTCTATTCTTGTATACTTGCCGTCGTTCTCTGTACTTTTGTTTCACTTGAGCTCATGCTATATAGGGATAGGTTCAAACTAAGTTCATTTAAATTTGATTTGAATGGGTCTGAAATGAATCAGTCGTATACAAATTCTAGCGAGTTCGAGCTCAAGCTAATATTTTTAAGTTTGAGTTACTCATCAAATTTGTAAATTAAAAATTTTGATACAAAACAATATCGTTTTAGCAACGAGTTAGTTAAAGGCTCGAGCTCGAAATGAATTAAACTAAATTCAAACCAAGTTTGAGCTTAGCTTTCTTGAGTTCAAACTTGAACTTTACTATATGCAAACTGAACCAAGCTCAAGTTCAACTCGACTTGAATCCAATCTTGATGTTATCTATTACTTCTTGCATCCTTTCACACTATCGATAAAAACTCTCTTGCCTCTTCCTATCTGACTCTTATCTCTTCCAACGACGCTTACCACAATTTAAGTTTTTTTTTTCCCTTCTTGTTTTTCTTTAATTAATCAAATTTAAACTCATTCAAATCCAATTTTTTCTTTTCTACACTTTATTTGATGTCGGACAATATCCGGCAATGTCCTTTGCCAACATTGTAATTTTTTATTTCACTTTTAAAATAATTTTTTATATAAAATTTAGAAACTGGGTAACTGAAAATTTGGTTAAGTTATCAATTAATTTTTATATAAAATCTGTTTGGTTTCGGTTTGAAATTTTGTTTGAATTGAAAGAAAAATTGGTTTGGTTCACAAATACTTCCAATTGGTTTGATTACCTAGTTTTGTATACCCATACTTTAGGTGGCAGAAGAAAAGCTGAAGGTTGAAGTGCAGCGTTTTAGGGCTAACGAAGAGGCTTTGGAGTTTGAGTTTGATTGTTACAAGCAGCCTGTTGAGAAGGGAGGACAAGTTGAATTAGCTACGTCCACATATTTATGATTCAAGCAAGAAAAGTTTGGACTAGGAGAGAGTGAGCAGATAGGTTGGACGTTTAGCTAGAATTTTTGAGGGAAATCTAACAGAATGGTCAGTTGATAAATAGATTGCTTGTGGTTGAGACTAAGGTCAATGATAAGGTCGGACATCTTTTTTATGATGTCTTCTTTGCCATCTAGCATTGGTTCCCTGGTTGTGACTTCACCTTCTTCGAAAGGAATTATACACAACAGGCGAGGAAGTGGAGGCAGATTCAGGCTGTTGAGGAGGCTAGTCACGTTCAATGAGGGATTAGGAAATGCGAAACTTGAATAAGTCGGATGAGTCCATGAAGAAGTTTCTAGGAAACCGCTCATTAGGAGGCCTCAAGGTAGCCCACAATCCTCCTCTCGTAAGCAACTGATACTTTCTCAAGATTGATACCTTAGCCTTTCCTCCTCTGATTTTTTCTCATTTATCTTTTCTTTCTTCGTAGAAGAATATTCTCATTAATATAATGGATTTTTTTATGTAAAGTATGTATGTATTAACAAAACAAAAGATAAAACCGGCTCAAGAGACACACAAAAATAGCTTAAGCTCATCCAGACCACAAGACGACCCATGATAGCTAACACAGTAAATATGCTATACAAGATCGAAAATAAAAAACAATCCCAACAAGTTCTTATAAACAAGGAACTTAAAAGAGAGGACAACCAAAACCAGAAAAAGGAGCCTAAACGGCAACTTTTGCTTTGCAAGCCTTAAAAAACCACCCTACAGCCCAAATTCCAGATGAGAGCAACAGCCAACCCATAAAAGGAAACCAACCTGCTGGTTCAAAACAGCACACTCAAAGCCTTAGAGGAAACAGTACCGCAGCCTGAATGGAGAAACAGGGAACCATTGAGACCTTGAATTAAAATCTTGAAGACAACATCCGCTAATTTTACATAGGCGTGAAATCCCCGAAAGCAAAGCCAGGATGCTCCTAAAAATGCCAGGGAACCACCTCCTGAAACACCCACCACAAGACAAGCACACATATTACTAAAACATCCCACGAAGCACCAGGATTCCTCAATTTCTCCTTGCAAAGATGCAATATGGATGGCCCCAATTCTGCACGATCGCCTCATCTCCATTCTTATGTTGGATCTTCCTAAATTCTGTGGCTCGGTCTCTGACAGTTGCTTTAATTTTTTTTTTATTATCACTTGGTGATTATTTGATTCATCGGCGAACACCCTTTTGTTCCTCTCCAGCCAAATAAAATGGATACTGGCGCCGGGGCTAATCTTTGCCATTCTGTGTTTAAGACTGTCAGGATTCCAGTTTGCTGCCATCCACATAACATAATGGAATTTTTATATCAAAGATTTTGTTGCTTTACTTTCATCACCGTCGTATTATCTTAAAGACTTCTAAAACAACACGATTAACTGGACAACGGAAATATAAGAGCAAGCATATTCAATAAGGAAATATGTGTATCTCGTATTCCACTTTATTGCAACAAGGATTTTGAATAGCACGCGTACGTGAATGGTTAAATTAAGCAAGAGTGAACAAAAATTGAGTAATACTATACGTATAAATTTTGAGTATATAAATGAATATACATTTATGTATATCATTATATGATTAAGTGTTGTTTTATTATTAATTCAAAATCATCTAATTATATGATGATACTCATCAAATGTGTATATATTTATATACTTAAAATAGATACACATATTTTTATTGATACAAATTGGTATATGATAACAATAGTTTTACAAGTGTGTAAGCACTAAAAGTTTAATTCCTAAGTAAGATATCTATATAAACCTTTGCCGGGGCAACAAGTTTTATAAACAATAACTAGTGAGCATTTAGATGCCCCTAAACGTGGACAAATTTGGTAGAGACTTTGAAGTTAAAAATAAAATTATACATATGAATGAATTATACATAATTTATTTATATATATATAATTACTTAGATATAAGAGTAGTTAATTATTGTATCATTGATTTGTGTGGAAAGAAAATATCTTCGCATAAGAGTCTTATTTTTATTTAGTTTCACAGGTTTGTTGTCATAACTTTTGTAATCTCGAACTCTTTTAAGTACCCTTTAATCATGAGATTATCGATTGTGTTTAAAAAAATAATTAGATAATTTAAAATTAAAAAAATAAATATATAATATAATAGACTGATCTACTAAATAAAGGGCCAGGCAACTTTCGAACTGCAACGACCCAATGCTAATCCGACAACTTCTAAGCTTCTTTTCTATAAAATGAACAAATTGTTGCACATTTCTCAAAAAAAAAAGAAGAAAGAGACAAACATCCTTTAATAATGGAGGGTAAGAGGCAAACACCCTTTAATAATGGAGGGTCCCTTGTCTCGCCACAGAATTAAATAACGTTTGTGCCTAAAATGCTGTATATATCCGAATCCGACTCTTGTCTTTTTATCCCAACAATCCAAAAAGTATTCATGGAGACCTCTGCTGCAATAGAAGAGCTAAGGAATGAGATTCAGCAACTAACCTTGAACCTTCCAAGAGAGAAAAACTTGGATGGAACTCCTCTCTATCAATACCAAGGGTTTTGGACTCTATCAGAATTCATTCCCGCCATAATCTCCTTTCAGAGGCACTTCCAAGCAGAAGACGGTGACATAATATTAACCAGCATTCCGAAATCAGGCACCACTTGGTTAAAAGCCCTCGCTTTCACCATTGCCAACCGTACTCGCTTTCCTCTACAAAATAGTCCCTTGCTTACCACCCCTCCTCATCAGCTTGTTCCTTTCTTGGAGCTTGATCTTTATTGGAAAAATCAATCTCCTAATCTAGAAGACAATCCTAAGCCAAGGATTTTGGCCACCCATCTCCCATATGCTTCATTACCCAATTCCATCTTGAATTCTGGTTGCCGCATTGTTTATGTAGCCAGAAATCCTCTGGATCAATTCATCTCCCGTTGGAAATTCTTGTCTTCATGGCGAGAGCAAAACATGATTCTGGTTTCAATTGAGGAAGCCTTCGAGAAGACTTGCAATGGAGTCCAATTCTATGGCCCCGTTTGGGAACATGTGTTGGGGTACTGGAAGGCCAGTCAAGAGAACCCAGAAAAGGTGCTCTTTCTGAAATATGAAGATATGCAAGAGAACATCATATCTAATATCAAGAATTTGGCCAATTTCTTAGGATGTGCTTTCAGTCAAGTCGAAGAGACGCAAGGAGTGATAAAAGAAATATCAAAGATTTGTAGTTTTGATAATCTGAAAAATTTAGAGGTGAACAAGAATGGTAAATACTTACTGAGATTTGGAAATGAAGCGTTTTTCAGGAAAGGTACTGTGGGAGATTGGAGAAATTATTTAACATCTTCAATGTCGGATCGCATGGAGAAGATACTTGAAGAAAAACTATGCGGCTCAGGTTTGTCTTTCAAGAAATAATCCTAGAAAAGTAAAATCTTCGGTGATTTCTATTTAAATTCAGCAAATTTGAATAAATTGTTGTCTAGACTCAATCAAGTTTGAATAAAATTAGTACTTTGGGTGTAGTCTTCTTGATTGTCTCTCTATCTCATCATCAGCTTATTTCCTAATTTGAAGTGTGCCAGTGTTCTACTCTGTAATTTATTATATGAAGTTATAGTGTTATTGTATGGCCAGACGACTATTTCCCACCCAAGGTATGCTGCAATGTCAAGTTTCCACCTTTTAACTATGGAAACACTAAATACCCACTCATGACCGGTTAAATTTAACAGAACCCTAACGCCTGAAAATTTTATCTCTTTTTGCCCCCCTAAACTTTAAAAACTAAAATTTTCCCTCAGCCTAAGTTTTAAAAAATGACAATTTCACCCTAGGGTTTGGCTTTGAAATCTCCGACAACCTCTCCAGCTCCATTGCCGATGGCCTCTCCCTCCTGAAGCATCCTCTCCTTCCGGTGATCTCTTTCCTTCCATTTGGAGGCCCGATCGGCGTCGGAGACGCCTTAGGAGTTGAAGAACTTCGTCTTCCCAGACGAAGACGAAGCCGTCGTCTTCGTCTGGGAAGACAGTCGTCTTCCCAGAGGTCTTCTTCTGGGAAGACGATAGTCTTCCCAGATGAAGACGACGACTTCGTCTTTGTCTCCCAAGGCGTCTTCGACGTCAATCGGGCCTCCAAATGGGAGAAAAGAGATCGTCGGAAGGAGAGAATGTCTCGGAAGGGAGAGGTCGTCGGCAATGGAGCTGGAGAAGTCGCCGGAGATTTCAAAACCAAACCCTAGGGTGAAACTGCCATTTTTTAAAACTTAGGCTAGGGGAAAATTTTAGTTTTCAAAGTTTAGGGGGATAAAAATATATTATATTTTAGTTTATTTTTTAATATTATAGAGAAAATGACGATTTTACCCTAACCACCGTTATTTTTAACTTGTCATGGGTAGATATTTAGTGTTTCCATAGTTAAAGGGTGGAAATTGATATTGCAGCATACCTTGGGTGGGAAATAGTCGTTTGGCCGTTATTGTATTGGTTAAGTTATTTAATATTATTCATGTTAATTCACTATAATTGTATTTGAGACCAAATTAAAACTCTAACTCGAATCAAACCGAACACTAATTCAAGCCAAACTAACTTAGTTCGAGTCTAACCCTAAATACAGGGCCAGAAATTACAGCTTCTCTTCAGCTCTCAGATTTCAACAAATCAAGCACCAGACCTCTCATCATTTAGTGAAAATCAAACAAATTGTTACAGGCATGAGAATGATAGATTACGTACACATTACATGATGGAAAATAATATTATCAAAATCATTAAATATGGACCTCGGTTCAGTGAAATTCAATTTTGGGGTCAATGCCATAACGACCTTCATGTACGAGAGCCAAACTTAACATCTCTGTGCAAAACTGATCATCTGGCTTCAGCCACAAAGCCTGATTTGGAAATTAGCGTAACAGAACAAATTAAAGAAAAAGCATAAGCGTATTAAAATTATAAATTCAGAATTTCATATTTCGATCCAACAATGCGTGAACATGGCAAACAAGGTTCATGAGCACTTCACAGGTTACCTTATGATAATATGTAATGGCAGCAGAAAAATTATCCTGCAAGGGAAAGCCAAGGAATATAATTAAACTAACATCATAAATAAACATTAAAAGCCATGTAAAAATTCTAAAATTGGGATTTCTAGAATGATTATGCAGGTCTAACTTCTTGAGCAAGAACAAGGAAATAGAAAAAACCATGATACCTGCAAATGGTAAGTGTAAGCAAGACCTACATAGGTGCTCAAGCTTCTATTTGACAACTTCAGTGCTCTCTCATAACAGGAAATTGCCTCGTGATGCATTCTGAAATATATGTTTTGTTCTTTAGTACAATTATACAATCAATCCCTATAATGGAAATGCATATGTCATGAAAAAGGATAGGCATATAATAAAACCCAAAAAATTTTAAATTAATTTAACTACATACTTCAACTTTCTGTAAGCATGAGCAAGATTCACAACAGTCGGTTCCCACATTTCACTTAAGGAGGATGGGATGTGCGCCAAAGTCTTCTCAAACCACCACACAGCTTTATTATACCTACAAGTGTTCAGATGAAAAAACATTACTTGTTAAAATTGATGACCTTACACTTGTTCAACGAAAAGAGCCAGATTACAGAAAGTTTAATTCCCAGAAGATTTCAATGGCTCCAACAATACTATATGTTCGGAATAGGATATAACTCATAATGATAATTTTTTTCTAAATACAGCTTAATTGAAAATGATGTTTGGCCTGGTGGTAAAAAGCCTTGGTTCTGATAAAGGTTACTTGGCATATTGTATCCAGCAAGTTTCTTTACTACCAAGATTGTAGTGTCTAGAGACAGCCTCCAATTTAAGACTCAGGAAAGCCACAGGCGAACAAAGGCTTTCTGGCTTACAAGTTTTATGTTATAGTTCATAGACTTTACTATGATGTATCATTGTACTGCAGCAAAACACATCAATTTCACACCCTTTCAGCTGTCCCATTGCAACTCATTGTAAAAGCTTTCATAGTGTTTGAAAATGAAGCCGGTAGTTTGCACTGATCAATTGTTCCTTTTATAACGAAGGAGGGTGTTAAGGGGAAGTTGAGAGAAAATGAAAGGGAAAAGCAGCATTATGCAGGACAGTAAAAACTGAACGTCTGACCGGGCTGGTATTAGTGGCCGAAAGCAGATCACCAGAGGATATACCGAGTTGGAATTGAAAATGAATGGTTAGATGGGCAAGAAGCTTCCATTGAAGCTTGAAGAGGGAAAGTGGTCAATGGGACCTCCAGAAAAGAGATAGCGAGATGATGAGTGCTTTCCTGCCGTAGTTGAATGTAGTTGTTTTGGGGCTACACAGGGTGTAGACAAAGCCTGCTTCCTTCATCTTTCCTGCTCTTCTCGATCTTTGGATATAAAGGACAACATTGAGTTGCCTTCCAACTTCACTATTGTGACCGTGATGGAGTGTGTTTCAAGAGTAATTGGTTGAAGTTCTGCGGAATGGTGGCGTATTTGAAGTTAAAAACAGGCCTGTTGATGATGGCATCAAGATAATGTGTTCAGAGTTTATGCATTTGTTTGATTACTATTTCTACTTTGTTTTGCTTGCAGGTCCTAAGCATGTTGTCTCTCATCTACAACGAGATGTACTTGACTCTCTTAAAGAAGAATACTCGCAAGCGGGAATATAAGTTGCTCAAGTACGAGGCATTGACCTTGAGAAAAGATCTTTAGGTCAGGGGTATTAAAAATGATCAAAAAATCAAACCAATCCGATCTAAATAATAAGATAACAGTAAAACCAAACTTTTGATTTAGTTTTTGGTTTATTTAAATTTAAAAATTGATTATTCGAGCCGAACCAATTTTTAAATTAAGTATATAATAAAAAATTATTTTGGTATAAATATTTATTAAATTACATAAAAATAAAAATAAAAAATCTATCAATGAAGAAGTTGGCGTTGCATTAAATTCTCATTCAGAAAATTCAGAAATATTAAATGCAAAATTTGAAAAGGTTGATTTTGTGGGCAAGCGTTTAAGAATTCAAAATTTTCAATGGATGTTCCTTTATTCTTGTACAATTGCCGTCGTTCCCTATACTTTTGTGTTACTTCAACTTATGTTATCTATTGCTTCTTGCATTCTTTTACACCGTCGATAAAGATTCTCTTACCTCTTCCTATTTGACTCTGCGGATAAGGATTCTTATCTCTTCCAACTATGCTCACCACAATTTTAGTTTTTTTTTTTTTCTTGTCTTTCTTTAGTTGAATCAAATTTAAACTCATTCGAATCCATTTTTTTCTCTTCTACACTTTATTTGATGTTGGACAATATCCGGCAATCTCTTTTGCCAAGGTTAAAACTTTTTATTTCACTTTTAAAACAAATTTTTTATATAAAATTTAGAAATTGAGTAACTAAAAATTTGATTAAGTTATCAATTAATTTTTATATAAAATCTGTTTGATTTCGGTTTGAAATTTTCTTTGAATTGAAAGAAAAATCGGTTTGGTTCACAAATACTACTAATTGGTTTGATTACCCAGTTTTGTACACCCATACTTTAGGTGGCACAAGAGAAGCTGAAGGTTGAAGTGCAACGTTTTAGGGCTAAGGAAGAGGCTTTGGAGGTTGAGTTTGATTGTTACAAGCAGCCTGTTGAGAAGGGAGGACAAGTTGAATTAGCTGTGTCCACATATTTATGATTCAAGCAAGAAAAGTTTGGACTAGGAGAGAGTGAGCAGATAAGTTGGATGCTTAGTTAGAACTTTTGTGGGTAATCTAACAGGATGGTGAGTTGATAAATAGATTGCTTGTGGTTGAGGCTGAGGTCAATGATGAGTCGGACATCTTGTTTATGATGTCTTCTTTGCCATCTAGCATTGGTTCCCTGGTTGTGACTTCACCTTCCTCGAAAGGAATTATACACAACATATGAGGGAGTGGAGGCAGATTCAGGTTGTTGAGGAGGCTAGTCACGTTCAATGAGAGATAACGAAATGCGAAACTTGAATAAATCGGACGAGTCCATGAAGAAGTTTATAGAAAACCGCTCATTAGGAGGCCTCAAGGTAGCCCACAATCCTTCTCTCGTAAGCAACTGATACTTTCTTAAGATTGATGCCTCAACTTTTCCTCTGATTTTTTTCTCATTTGTCCTTTCTTTCTTTATAGATGAATATTCTCATTAATATAATAGATTTTTTTATGTTAAGTTTGTATGTATTAACAATAGGGGTGGTTTCGGGGTGAACCGAGTTGCACACCCCTCGGCTCTAGTTCGGCTTACATTAAAAAATGAGCTAAAGAATTTGAGTTGAACTAAATCTAACCGAATCAACTTTTGAGACCGAGTTGGCTCAGTTGTATACAGACTGTATTGAAAATTGGAGATCATCTCATCTGTACGTTCAGTTGAAACATTCCAAAAATGACTTCCTTATTTAGAGGATAATAAGACATAAATGAAATATAAAGAATATGAAAATGTGAAAAACAAGTTTGAAGATAATTTGATAGAGTTTTAACTATGGTGGCAATTGAATCCCTTGCAACTAGAGTAAGAGTATTTGCACAAGAAACTATACTAAAGCATTCTTTATTTGAGTTGAATTTGAGTTAAACTAAGTCGAACATCATTTGGCTCAAGTTTGACTCTAATTTAAAAATGAGTCCAATCTTTTGGCTCGAGTTTGGTTTGAATCAAGCCGAATTGATTTTCAAGACCAAATTAGCTCGGATCATATCTAGGTCTAATTAACAAAACAAAAGACAAAATCGGCCCAAAAGACACACAAAAACAGCTTAAGCTCATCCAGGCCATAAGATGACCCATGATAGCTAACACAGTAAAAATGCTACACAAGATCGAAAATAAAAAACAATCCCAACAACGAGAAGAAAAGAGGCCACTTTCTCTTGAGCCTCTATGTAAGTTCTTATAAACAAGGAACTTAAAAGAGAGGACAACCAAAACCTAAAAAAGGGGCCTAAACGGCAACTTTTGCCTTGCAATCTCGAAAAAACCACCCTACAGCCCAAATTGCAGATGAGAGCAACAGCCAACCCATGAAAGGAAACCAACCTGCTGGTCCAAAACAGCACACTCAAAGCCTTAGAGGAAACAGTACCTCAGCCTGAATGGAGAAACAGAGAACCATTGAGACCTTGGATTAAAATCTTGAAGACAACATCCTCTAATTTTACGTAGGCGTGAAATCCCCGAAAGCAAAGCCAGGATGCTCCTAAAACTGCCAGCGAACCACCTCCTCAAACACCCACCACAAGACAAGCACACATATTACTGAAACATCCCACCAAGCACCAGGATTCCTCAATTTCTCCTTGAAAAGATGCAATATGGCAGGCCCCAATTCTGCACGATTGCCTCATCTCCATTCTTATGTTGGATCTTCCTAAATTCCGTGGCTCTGTCTCTGGCAGTTGCTTTGATTTTTTTTTATTATCACTTGGTGATTATTTTATTTGATTCATTGGCGAACACCCTTTTTTTCCTCTCCAGCCAAATAAAATGGATAGTAGCGCCAAGGCTAATCTTTGCCATTCTGTGTTTAAGACTGTCAGAATTCCAATTTGCTGCCATCCACATAACATAATGGAATTTTTATATCAAAGATTTTGTTGCTTTATTTTCATCATTGTTGTAGACTTCTAAAACATCACGATTAACTGGACAACGGAAATATAAGAGCAAGCATATTCAATAGGGAAATATGTATATCTCGTATTCCACTTTATTGTAACAAGGATTTTAAATAGCCACGCTTAAGTGAATAGTAAAATCAAACAAGAGTGAATAAAAATTGAGTAATACTACACATATGTATTTGAACACACAAATAAATATGTACTAATGTGTGTCATTGCATGATTGAGTGTTGTTTTATTTTTAATTCAAAATCATTTAATTACATGATGATACACATCAAATGTGTATACATTTATATACTCAAAATGAGTATATATAATTTTATTGATACAAATTAGCATATGATAATAACGATTTTACAAGTGTGTAAGCACTGAAATTTTAATTCCCAAATTAGATATCTATATAAACCTGAGCTAGGACAACAAGTTTTATAAACAATAACTAGTGAGAATTCAGATGCCCCCATACTTGGACAAATTTGGTAAAGACTACTTTGTGGTTGGAGTTAAAAATAGAATTATGCACCTAAATGAATTTTGTTTAATTTATTTATATACATAGTATTTCTCGTAAATATGAGTAGTTGGTTACTACATCATTGATTTGTGTGAAGAGAGAAATATCATCACATAAGAGTCTTACTCTTTATTTATTTAGTCTTTGTGGGTTGGTTGTCATGGTTTTGCTCATAAACTGTTTTAAATAATTTTTAATAATGAAATCATTAATTGTGTTCTAAAAAAAATAAAAAAATTAAACAAATTAAATAATTTAAAATTAAAAAAGTACATAATATGATGGGCCCGCCAGCTTGCTAAAAGCCTGTGACGATATGCCTAAGGAACCATAGGCCGCATATGACCCACCTTTCGATGGACTTTAATACGATGTTGTAAACTGCATCAAATTTGGTTTAATACAACCTACGATTATGTTTAATTTCAAACTCACTAAACTTCTCCCAAACCAAACCACTTTAAACTCAAATTGTTTAAAAAAGGTTAAATTTGAGTTCAACTATAATATTGGCTTAAGTCAACCTTGAGTTTAGTTTAACACTGTAATTGATAGAAAATAATCAAAATGATTTTTTTATATATATTAATTAAAATAATATTATTTTAATTAATTCAAATTAAATTTATTAAGTTTGATAACTTAATGAATCGATCAACTCTCAAACTCTAATTCAAACTCAATAATATTACTCTTAGATTTAAACTGAAACTCCTTGTAATTCAGCTTATTCTGAGTTTTTGTGAACCAAACTTATTTTCAAACTAGAACCACTCAATGCCTGCCCTGACTACTTTTAAGCTTTTCTTCTGCAAAATGAACAAATTGTTACACATTTCTCAAAAATAAAAATAAAAAAAGAAGAAACAGACAAACACCCTTGAATAATGGAGGGTCCCATGTCTCGCCACAGAATTAATTAAATAACGTGTGATCTAAAATGATGCATATATCCGAATCCGACTCTTATCTCTTGATCCCTGCATTCCAAAAAGTATCCATGGAGACCTCTGCAGCAATAGGAGAGCTAAGCAATGAGATTCAACAACTACTCTTGAACCTTCCAAGAGAGAAAAACTTGGATGGGAATCCTCTCTGTCAATACCAAGGGTTTTGGGCTCAATCAAAATTCATTCCCGCCATAATCTCCTTTCAGAGACACTTCCAAGCAGAAGACGGTGACATAATATTAGCCAGCTTTCCGAAATCAGGCACCACTTGGTTAAAAGCCCTCGCTTTCACCATTATCAACCGTACTCGTTTTCCTCTACAAAATAGCCCCTTGCTCACCACCAATCCTCATCAGCTTGTTCCTTTCTTGGAGCTTAATCTTTATTGGAAAAATCAATCTCCTAATCTTGAAGACATTCCCAAGCCAAGGATTTTGGCCACCCATCTCCCATATGCTTCATTACCCAATTCCATCTTGAATTCTGGTTGCCGCATTGTTTATGTAGCCAGAAATCCACTGGATCAATTCATCTCCCTTTGGAAATTCCTGTCTTCATTGCAAGACCAAAACAAGAATCTGGTTTCAATTGAGGAAGCCTTCGAGAAGATTTGCGATGGAGTCCAATTCTATGGCCCCATTTGGGAACATATGTTGGGGTACTGGAAGGCCAGTCAAGAGAACCCAGAAAAGGTGCTCTTTCTGAAATATGAAGACATGCAAGAGAACATTATATTTAATATCAAGAATTTGGCCAATTTCTTAGGATGTGCTTTCAGTCAAGTTGAAGAGACGCAAGGAGTGGTAAAAGAAATATCAAAGATTTGTAGTTTTGAAAATCTGAAAAATTTAGAGGTGAACAAGGGTGGTAAATACAGTGAATTTGGATTTTATGTATTTAGAAATGAAACATTTTTTAGGAAAGGTACTGTGGGAGACTGGAGAAATTATTTAACATCTTCAATGTCGGACTGCTTGGAGAAGATACTTGAAGAAAAGCTATGCGGCTCAGGTTTGTCCTTCAAGAAATAATCCCAGAAAAGTAAAACCTTTGGTGATTTCTCTTTAAATTCAGCAAATTTGAATAAATTGATGTCTAGACTCAATCGAGTTTGAATCAAATTAGTACTTTGGGTGTAGTCTTCTTGATTGTCTCTCCATCTCATCATTAGCTTGTTTCCTAGTTTAAAGTGTGTCAGTGTTCCACTCTGTAATTTATTATATGAAGTTATAGTCATATTGTATAGGTCAAGTTATAAAATATTATTCATGTTAATTCATCATAATTGTATTTGAATCGAACTCAAACTAAACTATCAAACTGAAACTCTAACTTGAATCAAGCTGAACACTAATTCAAACCAAACTAATTTAGTTTCAGTCTAGCCCTAAATACAGGGCCAGAAATTACAACTCCCCAGCTCTGAGATTTCAAAAAATCAAGCACCAGAGCCCTTATCATTTAGTGAAAATCAAAAAAATTGTTACAAGCATGAGAATAATAGATTACATACACATTACATGACGAAAAATAATATTATCAAAATCATTAAATATGGACCTCAGTTCAGTGAGATTCAATTTTGGGTTCAATGCCATGACGACCTTCATGTACGAGAGCCAAACTTAACATCTCTGTGCAAAACTGATCATCTGGCTTCAGCCACAAAGCCTGACTTGGAAATTAGCATAACAAAACAAATTAAAGAAAAAGCATAAGCATATTAAAATTATAAATTCAGAATTTCATATTTCGATTCAACAATGCGTGAACATGGCAAACAAGGTTCATAAGCACTTCACAGGTTACCTTATGATAATATGTAATGGCAGCAGAAAAATTATCCTGCCAGGGAGAGCCAAGGAATATAATTAAACTTACCATCATTGATAAACATTAAAAGCCATGTAAAAATTCTAAAATTGGGATTTCTAGAATAATTATACAGGTCTAACTTCTTGAGCAAGAAAAAGGAAATAAAAAAACCATGATACCTGCAAATGGTAAGTGTAAGCAAGACCTGCATAGGTGCTCAAGCTTCTATTTGACAACGTCAGTGCTCTCTCATAACAGGAAATTGCCTCGTGATACATTCTGAAATATATGTTTTGTTTTTTAGTACAATTATACAATGAATCCCTAGAATGGAAACGTATATATCATGCAAAAGGATAGGCATATAATAAAACCCAGAAAATTTTAAATTAATTTAACTACATCTATTAATTTGGAAATGACATGATATATTAATTTGGAAAACAACTTGACACATTTATATAGAGCTATGAGCAAGCTCAAATTGAGTCAAGCTGAATGGTTGGCTCGCAAACTCTACTAAATTGAACTTTGTTTAGCTTGAGTTCGATTCGATTTTTCATCGAATCAAAAACTTTAGTTTGAAATCAATTTTAACTTGATAAATATAAATTCGAATTGAGATTTATCTAGCCAAGTCAGCTTGATTTGCTCCATATAAAAATTTGTGTTGATTTTTGTGAACTCTCTTAAATCCGAAGTCTATGCCTTTTTAAGGATCGAAAGTTATTTCATTTTTTATATATATATATATATATATATATATATATATATATATATATATATATATATATATATATATATATATTAAATCATGCTCAACACAATAACTACTTAGTTATTAACTAAATTTCACCATACTCAACACTTTTGTTGATTTCATAATTCTTGAATTTGTTTAATGTTAAATCATGCTCGAATACTCTGCCCCATAGACTTAATGTTGTCCATAATCATTTAAGAGAATACACCTTGTATTTTGTTATTGTTTTCAAGAGATGTGAGACGTTTATACATACTTAACATTTTTTCTTATTTTAGAGATTTTTGAAATAATGAATCCTTATTTGAATCGAACAATTTTTTTTATCTTTTATTATTGAACTAATCACATCAAATAGATAAAATTTTGTATATAATGATCGACTTTATAACTATTACACTACCAAAAGTTTGATTTTGATATATCATCGACGAATTTCAAACTCAAACTCTCTCACTTGAGGATTTCATAACCTTTGTTTGTTAAACTACCAATTTAATATAAAATATAATTATGTTTAGATTTGGGATTAACTGAGATGTTATGTGTTATGACTCTTATCTAATTTTTGTATGGTAGGCCTAAATTAATACACTCCAAGATCATAATATCGTTGAAACCTGAAGGTGAAAGCAGCAAGTGGGGAACGTGCCACGTGAATCACACATCCCATTTAGCTTAAACAGTCAGTACAATCGACCATGGCCAAACAAGAGAAAATGTGGCAACGTCAAAACTTCTTTCTCATTCATATGTCCTTGTCACAGAGAAGATAAATGAACAAACAAATGGAGCAAATGGGCTTGGTAAGGACAAAGAAGGGGGGCTAAACAATATTCTCTCTCTCTCAGTATATCTCAAAGCTGATACAATATGGCCAAATTATCCATCTGTTTCTGGCTTTCTGCACAAATTTTGCCAAGTGTATGGTGTTTTATATCAATTGTTTAATGTTTACTCTTCACAAACTGATCACCGACATGATTTTTTTATACAGAAGAATTAAGTTTCAAGATAACCCAGCTGCTTGTTCTACAATTTTCACCCATTATCTTCGATTTCCCAGACATGGAAGTTTTGTACAGAATTTGTAAGATGGGTGTCATTATTTGTACAGAATTCAGTTTCACAGGTTTGTTGTCATAGTTTTTGTAATTATGAACTCTTTTAAATACCCATTAATCATGAGACCATTGATTGTATTTAAAATAATTAAATAATTTCAAATTAAAAAAGTGAATATATAATATAATAGACTGATCTACTAAATATCCATACAAGGGGCCAGGCAACTTTCGAACTAGAACCACTCAATGCTAATGCCGACAACTTTTAAGCTTTTCTTCTGTAAAATGAAAAAATTGTTACACATTTCTCAAATAAAAAGAAGAAAGAGACAAACACCCTTTAATAATGGAGAGTGTCCCATGTCTCGCCACAGAATTAAATAATGTGTGATCTAAAATGATGCATATATCCGAATCCGACTCTTATCTCTTGATCCCTGCATTCCAAAAAGTATCCATGGAGACCTCTGCAGCAATAGGAGAGCTAAGCAATGAGATTCAACAACTACTCTTGAACCTTCCAAGAGAGAAAACCTTGGATGGGAATCCTCTCTGTCAATACCAAGGGTTTTGGGCTCAATCAAAATTCATTCCCGCCATAATCTCCTTTCAGAGACACTTCCAAGCAGAAGACGGTGACATAATATTAACCAGCTTTCCGAAATCAGGCACCACTTGGTTAAAAGCCCTCGCTTTCACCATTGTCAACCGTGCTCGTTTTCCTCTACAAAATAGCCCCTTGCTCACCACCAATCCTCATCAGCTTGTTCCTTTCTTGGAGGTTGATCTTTATTGGAAAAATCAATCTCCTAATCTTGAAGACATTCCCAAGCCAAGGATTTTGGCCACCCATCTCCCATATGCTTCATTACCCAATTCCATCTTGAATTCTGGTTGCCGCATTGTTTATGTAGCCAGAAATCCTCTGGATCAATTCATCTCCCATTGGAAATTCTTTTCTTCATTGCAAGACCCAAACATGAATCTGGTTTCAATGGAGGAAGCTTTCGAGAAGATTTGCAATGGAGTCCACTCCTATGGCCCCGTTTGGGAACATGTGATGGGGTACTGGAAGGCCAGTCAAGAGAACCCAGAAAAGGTGCTCTTTCTGAAATATGAAGACATGCAAGAGAACATCATATTTAATATCAAGAATTTGGCCAATTTCTTAGGATGTGCTTTCAGTCAAGCTGAAGAGAGGCAAGGAGTGGTGAAAGAAATATCAAAGATTTGCAGTTTTGATAATCTGAAAAATTTAGAGGTGAACAAGGTTGGTAAATACAGTAAATTTGGATTTTATGCAGTTAGAAATGAAGCATTTTTTAGGAAAGGTACTGTAGGAGACTGGAGAAATTATTTAACATCTTCAATGTCGGATCGCTTGGAGAAGATACTTGAAGAAAAGCTATACAGCTCAGGTTTGTCCTTCAAAAAATAATCCCAGAAAGGCAAAATCTTCCGTGATTTCTTTTTAAATTCAGCAAATTTAAATAAATTGATGTCTAGACTTAATCATGTTTGAATCAAATTAGTACTTTAGGTGTAATCTTCTTGATTGTCTCTCCATCCCATCATCAACTTGTTTCCTAATTTAAAGTGTACCAGTGTTCCACTCTGTAATTTATTATATAAAGTTATAGTCATATTGTATTGGCCAAGTTATAAAATATTATTCATATTAATTCACCGTAATTGTATTTGAATCGAACTCAAACTAAACTACCAAACTGAAACTCTAACTCGAATCAAGCTGAACACTAATTCAAGCCAAACTAATTTAGCTTGAGTCTACCCCTAAATACAGGGCCAGAAATTACAACTCCTCAGCTCCGAGATTTCAACAAATCAAGCACCAGAGCCCTTATCATTTAGTGAAAATCAAAAAAATTGTTACAAGCATGAGAATAATAGATTACATACACATTACATGATGGAAAATAATATTATCAAAATCATTAAATATGGACCTCGGTTCAGTGAAATTCAATTTTGGGTTCAATGCCATGACGACCTTCATCTACAAGAGCCAAACTTAACATCTCTGTGCAAAACTGATCATCTGGCTTCAGCCACAAAGCCTGATTTGGAAATTAGCATAACAAAACAAATTAAAGAAAAAGCATAAGCATATTAAAATTATAAATTCAGAATTTCATATTTCGATTCAACAATGCGTGAACATGGCAAACAAGGTTCATAAGCACTTCACAGGTTACCTTATGATAATATGTAATGGCAGCAGAAAAATTATCCTGCCAGGGAGAGCCAAGGAATATAATTAAACT
This sequence comes from Mangifera indica, assembly GCF_011075055.1. Taxonomy (NCBI): domain Eukaryota; kingdom Viridiplantae; phylum Streptophyta; class Magnoliopsida; order Sapindales; family Anacardiaceae; genus Mangifera; species Mangifera indica. Next base: position 25,173,824 of record NC_058137.1, on the reverse strand, counting down.
TACCATCATTGATAAACATTAAAAGCCATGTAAAAATTCTAAAATTGGGATTTCTAGAATAATTATACAGGTCTAACTTCTTGAGCAAGAAAAAGGAAATAAAAAAACCATGATACCTGCAAATGGTAAGTGTAAGCAAGACCTGCATAGGTGCTCAAGCTTCTATTTGACAACGTCAGTGCTCTCTCATAACAGGAAATTGCCTCGTGATACATTCTGAAATATATGTTTTGTTTTTTAGTACAATTATACAATGAATCCCTAGAATGGAAACGTATATATCATGCAAAAGGATAGGCATATAATAAAACCCAGAAAATTTTAAATTAATTTAACTACATACTTCAATTTTCTGTAAGCATGAGCAAGATTGACAACAGTAGGTTCCCACATTTCGCTTAAAGAGGATGGAATGTGCGCCAAAGTCTTCTCAAACCACCACACAGCTTTATTATACCTACAAGTGTTCAGATGAAAAAACATCACTTGTTAAAATTGATGACCTTACACTTGTTCAACGAAAAGAGCCAGATTACAGAAAGTTTAATTCCCAGAAGATTTCAATGGCTCCAACAATACTATATGTTAGGAATAGGATATAATTCATAATGAATTTTTTTTATAAATACAGCTTAATTGGAAATGATGGTGGGCCTAGTGGTAAAAAGCCTTAGTTCTGATAAAAAGTTACTTCGCATATTGTATCCAGCAAGTTTCTTTACTGCCAAGATTGTAGAGTCTAGAGATAGCTTCCAATTTAAGACTCAGGAAAGCTACAGGCAAACAAAGGCTTTCTGGGTTTCATAATAAAAGATAAGTATGGGGTAAATTTTATACAGACACAATTTTGTTCAAGGGCTGATTCATAAGGGGGATAAACAGCATAAACAGCAAGATAAATTCAATTGAAAAAAAAAAAAATCCTTACTCCTTCATATGATAAGCAACAACCCCAAGTTCATTATATACGAGTGGATCTGAAGGGCATATGGTCTTTGCCTGCATAAAAAACTGGAAATGGACAGGCTAATCAAAATCTGAAGATAACAAAATGGAAAATTGCCTATGGTTTACAAGATGATAAAGCACCTGCTCGGCAAGCTTAAAGCTGTGAGTTCGCATGTATTCCATCCCAATGTATAAAGTTGGTAAATGGCACCTGGAATAAGAGAATATCAACATTCAACCTGTAAAAAAACAATTCATAATAATAAGAGTACTCTCATATTGCAATCCAATGCAATGCATCATCAAGCAAATAATTAACAAAACACTGGATATTAATGACCAAAAGACTACTCAAGATTTCTTTGATTCCAAAAAGAAAACTACAAAGGAATGTAGCAATTCCAAATGCCAATATTGAAAGAAAAAAAATTACAATTATAATCCAATTATCAAGAACATCAAAGGAGCATAAGCCATGTACAAAAATAAAATAAAATAAGTGAAAGCCCAAAATGCACTTCATAGTTAAGATGCCCAACAACAGATTTGATCAGAAGGTTCTATAACTTGTACAGCAACTTATTGCTAAAAGGCCCTGCTAGGCTGCCCCCCATAAGAGAGCTAATAACCAAAGATGTGACAAGGAGGCGAACATGGGGGGACATGAAGAGTATGGCAAGAGTAAGGTGGTGTAATGGATGCTCATGACAATATAATTGTTACCAATATGAAGACGACTTTGAGACATAAACATATAACTGCCTGGTCGGGAAAAAATGTGTGTGAAAAACACAGCTGAACAATGACATTCACATGGTGTTAATCATTATACATCAATATTCGGATGGAAGTAATTATTATATATCAATCTTGTCAGATAACCCAATTCCAGAACTTAAAGAATTAATTGAGGCATTATTCAAACTCGAACAATCAAAACATATTGTACCCACATAATTACACACATCAAAATGTTCTTCAATAAATTTAGAATTGAATAAGATCAAGAGAAGTAAGATCTGGAAAACCAGTATCACTCAAATTGATGAAACAATTAAGATATCTTTAAGGGATAAAAAAGTGTAAATGCTAGAAGTGTCCTCAAAGATGCACAAATTATTATATTCACTCTCACTCCACTGCTAAATGTGCAACAAAAAAAGTCCAATCTCAGACAGAACACTAATCCAACAAAATATCACTAAAAATTACCCTGGGAACAAACGAGCAGCAGTGCGATAAGCCAACATCGCTTGATCACCCTCTTCTTGAGCAGCAAAGGCATTTCCATAACCTATCAAGGCAGGCGGGAAAGTCCCATCAAGACTTGTTGCCTTACTGTAGTGAACAGACACAACAAGAAATCAGATTTCATTCTTATAACCTCAAATCTTATTAGAAAAAACAAAAACAATGGGAACCTTTTATAAGAGTGACATATAGACAATGACTAGATAATATATAAATCAAAACTAAACTGCAAAGAAGCTCTTGATAAAATAAGAAATGTATTTTTAAACTGAAAACAAAAATAGCTGTGCACATCTTTGCTACCCAAAGAAAGAGAGAGACACACAGAATCAATAAGGAACCAACAGTAAGTTCAATATATACAAGTGCTAGATAACATACGATGTTAATGAAAAACTATAATGGATCCAAAGAATCCAATTAAGAGACATTATTAGACTAAAATTCAACAAGCAATCAGACCAATGCATTGTATTTTTATTAAAAAAAATCACACAAGTCTAATATACACAGATAGAACAAGTGTTGAAAGATTTGTATGGTAATTTAAGATCAACAGGTTTACAAGCTGGATTAATTACAACCCAATACTAAATAATCTATTCACTCATTATATAATACAATACCAACCCAAATGCCAAGCTGATCGATCATACAAGAAAAATGATCTGATTTGGTACTCTAAAATTTGGCAATTGCACAGCCAAGAACACCAATGTTTCAAAGAAAAACCATATGAAATCTAGTATCATCACATGTTAACAGCATCATGAAGTCTTCAAAACTTAAAAAAGATAATATCAGTGCATAACACAAGAATCTCTAGAATCTAACAATAAGAACTTTCCCTCTTATCATATAGGGTGAAAAAGACCAAGAACTAACAAATACGACATTGAAAGTAATGCAACTAACAACAGAAGAATACATAAGAATGAGCAACCGAGTAATTTGTGATGCTTACTTGAAAAATCGGCGTGATTGGTCATACTTCTTTATACAATAATAGTAGCAGCCAACTGCAAACCAGGACAAAGCCCTAAAAGGTTCAAAGTCCTTGTAAGCACTTGAATATAGAAGTTTAAGGAAATCAAAAGGCAGACATTTCAACAAATCTATCTATACATCATACAAGATCTGAAAAAAGAAGGATTTCAGTTTCTCATTTTCTTTTGCTTTTCCATTTACCAAAAATCAGCAGACCATTTTTGGTACCCTTCACGCCCATCCCCTAATCCTGGCAAGTGGGAAGTAATCCCAGCATTTCTTCTCCCTCACCCACAAAACAAATATACTTTTCTCTACTTCAGCCAAATACTATAAAATGCATAAAGAAAGCATCCTCAGCTTTTCACTAGTGCTTTTGGGTGGTACTAAAAAGAAAAAACATTCCTAAATTCATATTTTAATAGCACAAGGTCCCATATAGCCTTATCATAGTGATTTTGGGTGATGCCAAAAATGTTCTAAAATTTGCAATTTGATTGCACAACATCTAATCTACCCCTACATCATTGTATTTGAACCAAAGGAATGGTTGCACACTAAAACCAACTTTAATCTGTCTCCCATATGTCATTAGCAGTTGCATCCACTGGTCTCCATTACAAATTCATTTCTAGATTCAAACATTTTCCCCTCTGCCCATGAACATCAATTGGAGTAAATTTCTATCAAACTTTCAATCAATCACCTAATTATCTAGTTCCCTTTATGAAGTTCTTAACTTTTATTCTGCCACTCTCTCAATTCTGTCTTTTTAACATAAGATTGGATTTCTCCACTATTCTATTATTCTTTAAATAGCTGGGAATCCTATGTCCACACAAGAATACTGCTCCTTTTTTCAGGGTCTTAATAAGACCTACGAAAGATTCTTTGCTTCCACTGCCCTTTTAATACAACTAGGCTAGGACTCAGACCACTGCAATGCAATTTTCTTAAATTCTCGCATATACACTTGAATTCCAACCTCAAAAGCAATTCCATCAGGTCCTACATTTTCTTTTCCCAATTTTTATCTTTTCTCATTATCCTTACTTAAACTTTTTCAAATTTTTCTATAAACAAAAAAAGGAAAAAAATCACAAAAGGGATAAATGAATACTAAAATTTGCATTCTTACTTTTGAGGATAATCCTTCACTAAATTGCATGCCATTAGATAAAGTTCATTCGAATGTCCAAGTTCCATAGCAGCAGCTAAGTGTACCAAGGTACATTTTAGATGGAAAGGATCCCTTTCAAGCAGACTATAACAAAGAAGAGAGAAAGTTTAGTAGTGCATATCAGGAATAGAAAATAGCAACATTTTTGTTCAAAATTTATCACTTACACGGAGGTTAGCTCAAAGCATTTTTGGTATTCACCACACTGATGGTAGTATTCAGCTTTGCAGGCCAAAAGATCGGTATTGTTTTTCAGAGTACATGGGACAGAAGGGCCCAAATGATTACTATCACAGCTTTCTTTTTCAAGCTCTCGGAATTTGGCTTCTACAACGTTCTCCTTGTCATACTGAAAACACCAAGGGGCCAAGGAAAAAGAGAGAGAAAGAAAAGAATTGATCAGCACATGCAAGCACACAGCAAGAATAAAGAATCTTTACTAGTAAAACAAATAGAAAACTTATAAACGTATGCATATGTTTTATATATGGAGTAGCATACATTGAAGTTGTGAACTGTTCACCTTTTTTATCAAACATGAGTAGAATGAAGAGAGCCATCCATCTTCAGGACCAAATTCCAATGATGAAAGTAAACTTGTTTCTGAAAAATTAAGTGAATATAACATATTTAAGTATTGGATAAGGAAAATTGTCTAAAGCAATGTGTTTGCAAAATAAAAAGAATGCATAGAAATATCAAATGGTAGCACAAGATAGACAAAGAAAAGTTCTGCCCTGTAAAACCACATAAGAACACATACATACACGTGCATGAATTTTTCATATGACATATAATATAAGTGTATATATAAATATATTCAATCATGCGAACCAAGTTTGAACTATAAAACATGGTTGTAATTCACTTCACTCAAATGACATACAATATGACTGGAGGAAAACCTCAATAAAATTGGTTTGAACACCACGTACCTTCCTCACACGTCAGCATGTGCTTTTCAATAAGGCATTCCAATGCCTGAGAAAAAATTTCGTACAGACATGAGAAAACCATAATGATGAAATTATTATACAAAATATTTGGAACATGTATCGTAAATTCATAAAATATATAGGTAAAGGGAAAATGAGAAGAAAAGGCCCAAGGGTCAGAAATTTCAAGGACAAATATTTTAGAGTATATAAATAATCCTTAAAAAGGTAAAACAACTAATAAAAGCTAGCAACATGGATACTCAAAACATTTTTCCAGAAAGATAAATGCCAACTTTATGAAGGCACAAAACTCAAATGCAGGAGGTCTCATCTTTTGGGTATGTGGAGAAAGAGAAGCTACTCACCTCCTGCCAGTACAAAACATAAATAAATGAATACACAACAATTGAATGTATCTTGCATACCTCATAACACAAAGGATCAGCTTTGATTGCGGCTTTGTACCTTAGATCATTATAAAAGAGTAGGTCTAATGAGATATTGAACAACATATGGAGTTTCTCTTCAACAATATAGAGAATGGAGAAAAAATGAGAAAACAAAAGAAAGGAAAAGAACATAGCAGGTCACTCATGTTGAAAGAGATAAATTTCAAAGATGAGCCAAGTAAAGCAGTAACTGGTACCACGTTAGTTACTGACAAACACATCTTGAAGAAGGACCTTATCTAAAGAAATAAATGCTACTTTTATTCTGATTAAAAATTTGAGGAATTTTTATCTTATAACAGGAACTTCTAGCATCAATATCAGGCGTAGGTAACAAAAGACATTAAAGTACTATTAGTTTCAAATTCCAAAACAGCCTAAAAATTTAGTCTGAACTCTTAATAATGAAGCAAGATGAAAGACCCAACAAATCAGTCACTCTCTTTCCAGAACCAACTTGACTAATATGACCAAATGGTGTCAATGATTTGTTTCCGTATAGCAGCTAGAAAGTTCAAGCAAGGACTGGAAGAAAAAATGAGCAAAAGAAACGACACTAATAATGGCCGGAAATACCAATCATTTAGCATACATAAACAATTTTAGCAACAAATCCATGTAGCGTTCCATCATTGCAATCCAAACTCTTAGTGAAAGCAGACCACCTCTAGTACCCTTCTTGAATCGAACCATCTAAACACTATTATGTCTGTCCCACCATTGGGTCCAAGAATATCAAATTCTCCATTCAACAACCCATGAGAGAATATCCGGTCTACCCAAGCTATGTTGCATGTTTCTTCAAGTGGTTTCCTAAAGAAGACCTTACGAACAACCATATTTATCAAGCCTTAATATATTCATAAAAGATCTGCTTTGCAAATGAAAATGAAAAACAGATATGTTTGCACTCAGTCACATAGATGGCATACATATCTAGAATTTTCCAATCCAATAAAAAAAATCAATTCACCTTTTTAAGGGATCAGATAAACATAATTGAGGAAATTGTATTATTAATACTCATAATGATTATAACATGATGTGGTAGCAAATAAAATTAGACAGTTAATTATTACCATTTTGACTGAAACACATGATAAGAATTAGCATCAAGCATCTTAAATAACCGCCAAAAGAAAAACAATACTCTGTTTATTTAATCATTTGGAAGAAACACTAACCACTGCCGGGCTTGGGCACGGTTTTCCAAAGCTTCGCATGCTTTGCCTCTCAAAAAGCATATTGCCGAAGAAATCTGTCAGATTAAAAAAATCCTAGGTTCCATAACAGCTGGCAACAGTAAAACATTGAGTAAAAGATCAATTAAAATGTGGAAAAAACTAACATTAATTTCTTTATCTTCCCCATCTTTATCTAAGTACATAACATTGCTATCTTTTGTGTCATATACAATCCCACTGGCATCAACCTTAGCATCACCGAGCATTGATAGACACTGATCCCACTCCTTCAATTCCTCCTATTCATAAATAAGCCAGAAAGAAAAATGACAAAGTCGCGTCAATAAATCAAATATCAGGAAACAAAAGGAATAATGTTTCAGCTCAAATTCAACAGATTTTGCAGAAAAAAAATATAAACGGGATAAAAATTCAATTGAAAGGCAATGAAATTTGAAAATTAATGACTATTACCAGACACTTGGCCGCTAAATAACGAAATCGGAGGTCACGGAGAACAATTTTCGAGGCATTGAGAAGATGGAAGGCACGGCGGTAGTGGCGGCCGAGGAACAAAGCTTGAGCTTGCATGTAGACGTCGGCGGGGTCATTCGTCAGCGCCGCGACTTTATCAGCAAAAAAAATAGCCGACGAGTACAAATGTTTGCTCACGCAATCACGGACCACTCCGCGAAGCTTCTCGATCTCTTCTTCTCTCATTTTCGGGTCGATGATAAAAGATCTGTCAGTCTTAAGTCCTTTTGGCCCCCGGGAACGTTGTTTCTTTAGGTTTGAAAGAAATTGAGGGTTTAGGTCAAGTGAAATGAGCGGGAGCAGATTTTGTTGAATTCTTATAAAGCCAAACAAGCCAAGAGCTTTAATTTTCCGGCCTAATTTTGTGTGATTAGGCCAATCCCTAAGAAGCTTAAGGGCTTTAGTTCGGCCGTATAATTGAGTCGAAGTCTAAGAAGCTTAAGCCCTATTGTTTGGCCCAATGAAAATTTGTAAAAAATATATTGTATTAAAGTTGAACGAAAATATATGTATAAATAAATTATATAATTTTATTTATACAAATTGAGATAATAATTTGTGATTAAGTGATGTAATATTTACATTTTTATTATTTTAATATCACCCGATCAGATAATACGGTCTCAAGTTATATAAATAAGTTTATATAATTTATTTATATATATAGTATTACTCATTAAAGTTCTGTTAAACTTCTATTCTATAACGTCTACTAAAAGTTAAAACTATTGTTCAACAATACAGTCATCAGATATCCAATAGGGTGCTTGCCTCTCGTCTATTGACATTTCATAAAAAATAAAACAATACATATAAATAAATTGTATAAACTAAAGTAATAGTTTACGATGGAGTGATATGATAATTTATTTTTTATTTTTTTACTTGTAAATCACTCAGCTATATACTACTATATCAATTTGTATATATAGACTTATATAATTTATTTGTACATGTAATATTACGCATTTCTTTTTTTTAAATCCAATTCCCCCGCTGAGTTGACATGTAATTAAATTCCAAAATTATCCCATATTTTTAACAGGAAAAATACAGTAATATACCAAATAATTTGATTCACATAGTTTTTTATTATTGAAAAATTAATCCTAAGTCTATTGCATACATTCTTGTAAGTTGAATTCTCTCAAGAACTAAGAGATACAATATTGTAAAAATAGAAGGGTTTAAAGAATTTTTTGGAGGGATGGGAATTTCATATTTGTTATATAGTTAAAGTTTACTGTGAATTAATTTGCAAGCAATTTGATGAAAAAAAAATTGATAACAAAGGGTAATTACGAAATTAAGGGTGATAAATTTAAGGTCAAATTTGGGGGCGGAGAGAATGCTTCAATTGAGATGGTAGTGGTGGCAACGATAATTGGACATTAAGTTTTATCAAGAGACAACCAAATAGCAAAGAAGGATTTTGAGGGATGGGTTGTTGGGATTTGCGTGGGATAATTATATTGTGGTATATCATTATTTATATTAAATTATACATATTATTTATATATATAATTTTATTAAATTTTAATATGAGGGAGAGTAAATTTTTAATTGATATTTATATTAAATATTACGATAATTTTATAATTCTATTGAAAGGATAAATTAATAATTTACTGTAAAATTAAGCAGAATATTAACGAAATTAACAAACGAATGAGAAAAATGGCTTCTCAAATTTTAGGGTTAATTGAAATCGATCGAATCTTTAAATATTAAATTATAGTATTGAAGGATATCAATTGATACTGTATCTTTACTAAATAAGACGACTCTCTTGAGCTTCAAGAGATACCCGGACACGTTAGCTCAGTCTACCAGATGCGAAACAATTCAAAATTCAAACAATATTCTCATCTGATTCCTGAACAGAAAAGCCTTTTAAATCGACAACTCAAATCTTGTACTTCCAAACGGTACTTAATAATACAACCTTGTTAGCTATATTATTTAATATGCGTATACCAATCTGAAGCTAATCAGACAGGTCCCCTACCAGATAATTTGTCCCAATTTTCAGGGACCAAATCTTCAAACTTTTTCTTTCTTAATTTCTTCTGCTACAATTTACCAACGTGCTCTATCATAAAACCCACCAATAAACTTCTTTAACTTCTGGAATAGCCTTTATTCATCATCATCATCAATCTCTCTCATTGTTCTTCTTAGTTGTTTCCAATGGCTACGACCATGTCTGAAGCTTCTTCACCGGGTACATTAGAAAGCAGCAGCGACGAGACTGAGAGTTCTTCTGCAAGCACTCCTAATATTCAGATGGTTTCGAAAACGGTATCCGATAGGCTGCTGGGCAAATTCTTCGACGCCTTACAGTATGATTTTGATTATGAGCAGAGCGGACTGTGGTCTCCTCCAATACCTTGGAAAGTTTACTTGGATTCGCCGGGAAACATATGCTCAGAAGATCAAATGTTCTCCAAACTTACGAAAGCAAAGAAGGCTTGCAGATGGCGAATTTTCTGTTTTAATGTACCGTTGTGTTCATTACAGATGACATATTTGTTTCTTATTCCTTTAAATTTTCAGATTATTTTTTCTTTCTTACGATACAAGAACTTTGCTTGATGTTGATATTTGCATTTTCTAAATTTTTTTCAAAGGCAATATTTTTTTCCTGTTTTGTGAACTCAACTTCCAAAATAATGTTGGCTGCTTTTGCTTTTTGTGCAGGTCTTTTGGTGTTCTTGAAGCTTTATTTCATGGCTTATGGATCGCCATTCTCCATAATTAACTTCAGCAAAGCCTAGTTTCGTCCACTCATAAACTTGACGCTCCACGTTCCATGCATCTAAAGCAAGCAAATCTTAGATTTTATGCTCAACTCGGTCAAAAAGGTCCAGTCAAAAAAGAAATCCTAAGTTTGTCTGGCGATTTGGCCTTGAACAACTAAAAAAATTGCATGTACTCATCTACTACTGCATGTACTAGTACAACATTTTTGTAATACACGAGAACTTTTCATCTCTTGTTTTTCTTTTATATGCGCACCAATCGAATATTTTAATAATGTATTATTATATTATTAAATAATATATTTTTATATATTTGTAACTAGAGATGGCAACGAATAAGTAAATATTGAAAGTTTTGATTCTAGCCCTCGCCTTTATCTCTCCTAGAATCCCTGCAAGAAAATTCCCCGACACTTTCCCCTCAATTAGATGTTGGAACATATTGAAAATTTGAAAGATAATTCATTAGATAAGATTTTAGAAAATATATAAGAAATGAGACTAATTGAGAGGGAAATAGTTCAAAAATATATTTATCTTTATTCCTATTTTATCCTTTATTATGGGGATTTAATTAGTCATCTTTGTTTCTGTTTTTACCGAAAATCTCTTTTGCGAAAGAAAAAAGACTAATTGAAGACCTAATTTCGGAGACTGAATTGCTATCTTTATTTGCAACTTCCGGTCAGTGTGAAGGGAAGTAAAATGCAGTAGTTTTGAATGGTTAAAACGACCCGTCAGCAGACATACTCTGAAATCTGGAAGCCAGCAAAAGGGATTTTCAGAGACTAGTGAGGTCTCCTGCTACAAAAGCACATCATCAGATATTCTTTTGAATCTAATACAAGGACACTGCACAATACAACGGTTCATTTAAGATGTAAAGGACATTGATCTAACAAAACTTTCTTTCTTACGTGTTCTTTCTGCCTTTGCACAGCTTTGAATTAGATTCCCTTCGTTCTTTTTTCAGTAATTCAAAGTTGGTCGGTTCATTTTACTTCATTTTAATGTATCCACTGTCCACATATGTGCCTTCACATACATGCTAAATTTTCCTACCATGCATAAATTTGATAATTTTTATACCAACAAATCCGTTAATTGTAGTTTGCTTGATAGCACTACAAAGTATAATTTGAAGCTTATTTTGTAAAATTTATACCAATATAAAGTTTAGAATTAGTGGGCACACTAACTTCGGGAAAATCTTGAATTTTTATATTTTATAGATACATCCCGGACTACATTAGTGATTTTTTTAATTTAAAATCGAGGTTAAAAACCCAAAAAACTAATACAGAAATAGAGACATTAATCTGAACTTAAAGTTTTGATATTTTTTATCCACAAGATTTCTTATAATTTTATTGGTATATTATGATAAAATGTCAACTCATTAGAAAAATCTAAAATAAATTTGGATATCCAATCAACAATTTACAATATTTAAATCCCCCTATTTTATAAAATCTCGCATTTACCTCTAGTTTAAAGTTTACTGCACCAATTTAAAGTTTGCATATATGTTAAACCTCTGAGAATTGCCTAAACTTACTGAAGTCCAGCAGTCTTGCCCATTTTTTCTCATCATACATCAGTCTATCAATTTAAAAAAGAATTAGTGCCTAATGATCTTAATGTTTGGCTTTAACAAAATCTTTTAATGTTTTTTAGAAGAATAGTGTAATGCCTATATATTGTAAAATCTCATATTTACCCTCAATTTGAGGTTTAGTGTATACCAGTTTGAAGTTTAACGTTGCCTAAACTGGTAGAACCCCAAACAGGAGAAAACGACAACATGACCAGCCCAAAACTCATATCTTCCTTCAGGCTCTCCTCCCTCCTCCGTCTGCAGAAAGACCCCAAACTCGCCCTCCAACTCTTTCAAAATCCCAACCCCAGCGCCAATCAAACTCCTCAAGCCAAACCCTTTCGCTACAGTAATCTAAACTATGACCTTATCATTACCAAGCTCTGTCGAGCGAAGATGTTCGACGAAATGCGTCAAATACTTCACCAACTAAAGCACGACACCCGTATCACCCCCGAAGAGATTATCTTCTGCAATGTCATTGGTTTTTACGGACGTGCGCGTTTGTGCGAGCAGGCGCTTCAGGTGTTCGACGAAATGCCGAATTTTCGGGTGCAGAGAACGGTGAAATCTTTTAACTCACTGTTGAGTGCGATGTTAAAGTGCGGGAGACTTGATAAGATAAGGGAAATTTTTGCACGTGTGGAGGAAGATGGGAGCGCGGATTCTTGTAGTTATAATGTACTGATTCATGGTTGTGTTGTGAGTGGGAAATTGAAGGAAGCTTGGAGTGTGTTTGGTGCGATGCTAAGGAGGGGTTTTAAGGCTGATGAGGTGACTTTTGGGACGCTGATTTATGGGCTTTGTTTGGAATTGAGGTTAAAAGAAGCATCGAAGTTGAAGGAGGATATGGTGAGAGTGTATAAAGTGAGGCCTAACGGGAATATCTATGCATCATTGATAAAAGGATATTGTGTTGTTGGTGAGTTGAGTTTAGCTTTTAGGTTGAAAAGAGAAATGGTGAAAAATGAAATGGAGGTGGATGCAGCGGTTTATTCTACTTTGATTAGCGCCCTTTTTAAGGCAGGGAGGAAGGCAGATGCTATTGGGGTCTTTGAAGAAATGAAGGGCAATGGCTGCAAAATCAACACTGTTGCTTATAATGCGATGATTAATGGGTTTTGCAGAGAAAAGGATTTTGAAGCGGCCTTTGAAGTTCTGAATGAGATGGGCAAAAGTGGATGTAAGGCTGATGTTGTTAGTTATAATGTGATACTTGGCGAATTGTGTAAGCAGGGCAAATGGAGTGCGGCTAATGATCTGCTTGAAGACATGCCTAGACGAGGCTGTGCTCCTGATGTGGTCTCCTATAGGATAATTTTTGATGGGCTGTGTGATGGGTTGCAATTCAAGGCTGCAGCGTTGATTCTGGACGAGATGGTTTTCAAAGGTCATGCGCCTCGCAGCGCTAGTATTCATAAATTTATCAATGGTTTGTGTCCCGTAGGGGATGAGGAGTGTTTATGGACAATTTTGAATACTCTGACTCGAGGAAATATTATTGATTCCGAAACCTGGAACTTGATAGTTTCTACCGTATGCAAGGAGGATGAGCTTTCAAATGCCTTAGAGCTTTTTGAAATCTTGATGATGCCAAAAATTATGACTGTTAATAAGAAAGTTGTTTCTTTTTAACTGAAAAACATGATTTTCCGTTGTGATATTGACCAATGATACTTTTTTTATGAAGACAAAACTAGATTTTGTTGGTAGCAGTTAAATGATCACGTATTAGATTAATAAATGATGATAATTGTGTTAATTAATAAAAATCTTTTATGGAACAAAAGATTATCCCTAATCTACCTTAGAAATATGTATTAATTATGAATCTCTAATGTAGCATAATTGCTTGTGAATCGCAGAGATCAAATGCAATAAAAATGAAGACATACATCGAATGAGTAAGCAAATTTGTGATCAATAGGTTAACACAATCGACCTAAAGAAAGATTCGTGATTAATATTACAGAAATATATTGAATATATAAGTGTTTATTACATAAAATCAACATATACAAAACCAATATGTGGGACTATTTAGCCTCCAAGACAGTCTTTTTCAAGCCCATCCATCCATCCATTTGGTTTAAACTTTGATACTATCTAGAAATATATTGAACCTCAAGCCCACTCATAGCCTCAAAGCCAATATGTGAGACTATTTGATCTCCAAGACTGTCTCCCTCGAGCCCACCTATTTGGTATATATTAGGTTTATAAATATGAAAATCAAAACTCATATTACATAAAATCAATTAACATGTGTTAGAAGTGTAACATCCGAATTCAGGTGTGTCAGTAAACTCCACTTCCAAAATTATCCCTAGAGTTGATTTTATAACTTGTTGTGTAAAGAAATTGCAAAAGAATCATAGAAAACTACTAAATGAGCAATATTTTTCAAAGGGGGTAAAATGGTCATTTTATAAAGATTCAAGGGACAAAGTGGGAATTAAAATTGAAGGGCACACTTGAAATTATATGGTGGTGCTAAGGGTTTTTGGTAATTGACTAAGGATAAAATAGTAATTTATGGAAAAGGTTAAGGGCAAAATGGTCCAAAAGGCTTATAAATTATATAATCTATTCATTCTCTTCAACAATTGCCGAGAGCTCCATTATTTCTTTAGCTAAAGCTTCCCTTAACCAAAATTCGTCCAAAAACCTAGCTAAACCACCTAATTTCAAGTACCCCCAGTTATAAAAAGTGTAGATCTGTCAATTCTGATCAGTTCTAAGGTAAGAAATTTAATTTTTAAGATATGTGAAATTTGGGAGTTTGATGGATGATTATATTTTTGGTTGATTAAGGTTGCCAGAAAGAAGAAAAGAAGGTGAATAAGCTTAAATCACCTATTTGACAAAGAAAAGGTAAGAATTTCATACTTTACATACTTGAAGTAAATTTGAGTTAGGTTATTTAAATAACCTTTACTTATATCAGTATGTAAGGTATTAGAATTAAAGTGATTTATGCTTAAAAGGATAAAGAAATTCATTAGGATTCATGATGTATTTTTTGGCCATAAGGGTAAAAAGGTAATTTTGGCCATAAGGGTAAAAATGTCATTTTATGTGATATAGGTTAATTTTGCTTAATTATATGCATAATATGTGTAATAACCCTTATATTAAGCCTATATTGTATAATTGAAATTAAATTGAGGCATGATATTTATATATATAAATGCATGAGAAAATAATATGATGTTGAGAATGAATGAAAAGAATAAGGGAAAATAACAAATGCGCATATTTCATAATATGGTTATATATGCATACCTGAGGAATCATAACATATGCATGATTTAGAAAAAAATAAAGAAAGAGGAAAAATATTTTCTAAGTCATGCATGCTTTCATAATGACTCATATGATACAGGAAAGCAGAAAACATACTAAAAATCCTTACACGCCAGCTGTACTGTGTGGACAGCAAATAAAATAATCGGTTGTACTGTGTGGACAACCAGCTGTACTGTGTGGACAGCAAAGAAAAAAAAAATATCAGTTGTACTGTGTGGACAGCAAAGAAAAATATCAGCTGTACTGTGTGGACAGCAAAAGAAAAAAAATATAAGCTGTACTGTGTGGACAGCAAAAGAAAAATATCAGCTGTACTGTGTGGACAGCAAAGAAAAATATTAGTTGTACTGTGTGGACAGCAAAGAAAAAAAAATATGCGTGTAAGAGAGAATTATACTTTGTATGGTGACTGCAAGTACTATCATATGTAGTCTAGATCGATCAATGAGAAAGAGAGAGAAACAAATTAATAAATATTTTATGAAAGTCATTTGCATTAGAATTATGCATACAAGCCTGTGTGGCTGATAAAGAGTTGAGAAAGATGTACGATCAGAAAATAGAAATGTCATGACACTCATACATGCATAAATCATAACGAGTGAATCATATCTGTATAGTAAGGAAATGAATAAATGTGTGAAAGGAAAGAATTCTGATATGTGTTTAATGCGTGTCCGTGTCAATAATTTTATATATGAATAGCCCAGACACGCTGAGTATGAAAGAGATTAATATTGGTATGAAATACTTTAAGTGTTTAGTATGATTTTCTTACTGAGCCATAGTCGCTCACTCCGTTTAATTTAATATTTTACAGGTAAAGAAATGCAGTAAAGGTTCCCGGGGAGCACTAATGAGACATGAGGCTAAGGGAGGAAGGCACCATATTTTTATTAATATATATATGTTTTGATGTATATGTGAATATATGCCTATATATATATATATATACTTGATGTAGATATTGGTGGATATGTATATATATATATGGCTAGTTATGAAAAATGATTATAAAGTTTCTGTGGGTGATAATTTTATAATTGTCATTATTATGCATTTATTTTACTAATGGTAATTAAGTTGATGAAAATCCAGTCGATTGGTAGGACTGGTTTGTGTGAATTACAAATTGGGAGTGTTACAGGACATAATTAAAAAGAAAAATATTCCCCGGGCCCTCTAAAGTAGGGGAACTCATGCCGTTTTTCTGTAACACACCCAATTATTTAGGAGAGGTTACAAGAAGTCTCATATACCACACTTCTATATCACTAATTTATATTGTTTTTATTTTATATGAGATTTCTTAATCTCCAACAAATATGAATTTAAAGTTTCCCATGTAATTCCGTAAAATTCTTACTTTAATTTTAAGTGTCTCATTATAATTTGTTTTAAAATAAAATTCATGAAATTGATAAAAATAATAATTTTTTTAAAATTAATTGAAAAATCCTTTTATTTATCTAATATTCTTGTAGTGAATGGAACATCAACAAATTCTTGGTAATGAATTAATATTTGAATACGTAGATTGAAAAAAGAAGTATCCTAAATCAATTAAAATTCAAATCCCTCTATTATGATTCCTAACGGAATTAAATCAATTTCCTGATTCTACTAGGATTAAATTTACTCTATATATAGAACTCAAACTGAGCCAGATTAACTGTCAGTCTTTCATCAAGCTTCTTCAATATGATAATCAAACGTAAACTGATGGCGGAGCCTGAAATTCTATCCTTTCTTGAGAAGAAACCAGAACTTTTTCCACGTAAGAGGAGCACAATGGAGATAACAATGGGATCATTCTATGTCCCTAAGGGCGAAGACTCACTGCCACTTGGCCAAGACGCCCACTTTCTTTGTCCAGAGAAGAAGACTTTCGGGGTGGCTGACGGTGTTGGTGGCTGGATGAAACGAGGGATCGACGCAGGCATATTTGCACGCGAGCTTATGAAAAACTCTGTTATCGCTTTATACGCTTTACCAGAGGAAACCGTGGATCCAAAGAAAGTGTTAAAAGCTGCTTATTCAATCACTAAGGCTAAAGGTTCATCCACTGCCTGCATTGTGACAATAAAAGATGACTGTTTACACGCTGCGAACGTGGGAGACAGCGGGTTTATGCAGTTTAGAGACAAGAAATTTATATACCAGTCGCCAGTGCAACAGCGTCGTTTTAATTGTCCGTATCAACTGGGTAGGGGAAAAAGCGGTGACCGTCCTGATGTTGCTGAAAAGCTGAAAATGCCGATTGAGAGTGGAGATATTATAGTTTGTGGCAGTGATGGGTTGCTTGATAATGTGTTTCCGTCAGAGATTGAAGAAATTCTAGAGGGAATAGAAGAAGAAACATGTCCAGAAAATTTAGCAGAGATTATAGCGGAACTTGCACTGTTTAAGTCTTCCGATAAATCCTCCGATTGCCCGTTTGCAAGAGCTGCCAAGAAAGCGAAGGTCGACCACGTTGGAGGCAAAATCGATGATATATCTGTCATCGTTGCGATAATCAAACCGGCACTTTGATCTTTCTGAATGTAATTTTTTTTTTTTCTGTTTCTTGAATTTCTTGGTGAAAGTTGTACGTAAAGAGTTCTACTAAATCGAAATTGTAAACAATTATGAACAATTCCCAACACTAAAAAATAGAGTTTGATTAGTTTCTTATGTGCTCTTCTGTTAATTTTTAATATTTCTCTACGAATATTTCATAATTTCAAGAAACAATTATCTTTCTGAATAGTTTCAGTCATTCTGTAACATTCTTGGTTCAAGAGTCCAATTTACTCTAATTTTTTATCAAAATATTATCTACTTTTAACTTAAATAACAAGTTATTTAATCAGTAATCATCTTAACAATTCAAATAATGTGGAATGTACAGATAAACTCAACATCTCTTTTGTTTAATTAAAATATAATTTGTTGAATGCACAACTATGTTGAAGGTGGATTATGAAATTACTTAATTACTTACGTAGCTAAATCTCTTTACAAAGATATTTTCTAATTAATGGATTATTGTTAGGAGAGTAGCAATCTAATCTATAAACTCTAAATTATTATTTACGCCAAATCACATTTCCCACCCAAGGTTTCTTTAAAATACTAAATTTTCACTATTAAAATTTCCAAAAATTGAACTTCCATATATCATCCAACTACTTAAAAAATATTAAAACATTTTGATTAATTCTTTAAAAGTGTAACTATTATTTTTTAAATGATTGAAACACATAAAGTATTAAATACACCTCATACTATTTTAAATTCTAAACTTTTTTAAAAATTTTATTAACACATCTAATATTTTTAAAACTAATAGTTTACCCCCAAATTTTTGAAATGGAAAAATAAAAAAGAATAAAAAAAGAGAAAAAATAAAAAAAATTTATGTAAAACAAATTTTTTTACCTTATTAACTCAATAAAATTCAATAATAAAAATGGAGGATAGGTAAAAATTTAACTTTTTAAAACTTAAATTGATAGAAATTTGTCATTTCAACAATCCGTGGATGGGAAATAGTCCTTTGATCTGTTTTTTATTTAATTGATTAGTGGGTAAACTTTTCTTTATATGTCATGTTTTGTGCACAATTAGACTAGCCTGGTAAATACTGATTCCAAAATTATACTACTTGATTGTGGATGCCTAATTGACATATTAAAGTAAATTTATAGCTTAATTATACCTCTCTCTATATAAATACCCATGCACACATGAAGAATTTATATTTATTTCCCAAACTCTTAAGCCACACCAACAATTAGTGTAGCTTTGTTTTGTTTTGTGTGTGTGTGTTTTTCCTTTTAGGTAAATGTATATTAAGAAGGAAATGCCACAACAGAAAAACAATATAAGTTCATCTTGTCTTACCATCTCTACACTTGTAAGATAATGGACAAGATAGCAACAATATAGTGTTATCAAATGTTTTAAAAATCAGATCAGTGATTGAATCGATTGTCTTACTGATTCATGATTCAATTGAAAACTGGTTGATTCAATTTATTATCAAATTATAATATATTTTTTTAAATAATATCAAATTAATTAATAGATTTTGCTTAAAATTTTACAAAAAAACAAAATTAATTAGAATATCTAGACCTATGATAATTAGAATATATTGTTTCTAAAAATGTCAATTATTCACCTGATTTTAATAAAATAATTTGATGAAAAAAATGTGTCTGTCTCATGATACAAAAAAAAAAAACATAATTTTACAAATCATTGTCTATAAAAGATATTTTAATAGATATAAGATATTTTTATTTTTTTTTAATCTTTGAACTTATGTTTTCTTTACAGAGGTTTAGAAATTCATCAAATCTAATTTAAAATAATCAAATTACTAAAAAATAATTAAATTTTTTAAAAATACTCTAAATTTTGGTCAAACTTGATTCAGTTGGTTTTGATTGGATTTAACCAAGTCAACAAGTAAACTATTTTTTAATATTAAGAAAACTAAACTTAGAGTCGGTTCCCAATTGAACCGATCAATCCGATATAATTTTCAAAACACCACATTTATTACCTTATCCTCTATCTCGTAAGTGTTGGGATAGTTTAAGTTGTTCTTCTATTGGACCTTTTCTTCTTAGTATACATTTACTTGGAAAAGAAAAAAAAAAAGGGAAATTTAAAAAAATAGCCAAAATATCCCCTTATTAAGCAAAAATGCCCAAAATCACTATTTTCAAGCAAAAATGCCCAAATTCATTATTCCTAAACAAAAAATACCAAAATTACCCTTCCCCTCATTTATTTAACTCTCTCAATCACTATGAGGGTTAAATATAATTTTAGATAAATATAGGAGGTTTTTAGATATTTGATATTGTAAACAAGTTTGCTGTTACATGACAAATTTTCAAAAAACCCGCTGTGTTCTAAGAAATCTCTGTTGGCTCCCCAATATTTTAAAAAATATATTTTACCCCCCTAACCCACGGTCAATGTCTGCTGACCGTGGGAGAAATCGTTTGACCGTGGGAAACACTGTTCCCACGGTCGAACTGCCGATCCTTTGCAGCCATTTTCGACCAAAATTTGGTTGTTTCGACCTCCGATTTTCACATAAATCAAATCTACACGTTATATAACACAAAACCCCTCAATCAATTCAACAAAAACAACCAAGAATTAAAACATTTTAAGCATTGTTCAAATCGAAACCTTAAAATTTCAAACCGCAAAATCTCAATCAAATCTCAATAATATGAGTAATAACTTGATTTAAATAAGATTACGGGAGATATACTAACCTTATTTGTTATTTGCCGTTGCCGGAAAGCAAGAAAATCGACGGAAATCTAATTGGGAAGTTTCGAACCGTGGGATGAGCGTGGGAGAATGGAAAACCCACGGTCACGCAGTAAATTTCAGAAAAACCTGTCGTGGGCTAAGGGCTCTCCCCGACACCCCAATATTTTAAAAAAACTATTTTACCCCCTAACCCACTGTCAATGTCTGCTGATCGTGGGAGAAATCGTTTGACCGTGGGAAACACTGTTCCCACGGTCGGACTACCGATCCTTCGACAACCATTTTAGGCAAAAATTTGGTTGTTTCAGCCTCCGATTTTCACATAAATCAAATCTACACGTTGTATAACACAAAACCCCTCAATCAATTCAACGAAAACAACCAAGAATCAAAATATTTTAAGCATTGTTCAAATTGAAACCCTAAAATTTCAAACCTCAAAATCTCAATCAAATCTCAATAATATGAACAATAATTTGATTCAAATAAGATTACAGGAGATATACTAACCTTCTTTGCCATTTGCGGTTACCGGAAAGCAAGAAAATCAACGAAAATTTGGTCGACCGTGGGATGACCGTGGGAAAGTGGAAAATTTTGAATTTTACTAACCTTCTTTGCCATTTGCGGTTACCGGAAAGCAAGAAAATCAACGAAAATTTGGTCGACCGTGGGATGACCGTGGGAAAGTGGAAAATTTTGAATTTTCTTTGAATTTACACAGTGAAATGACCGTGGGAAGTAAGGAAATTGGCTGTGTTTATATATGGGGGTAGTTTTGTCATTTCACAAAACCTGGGTATTTTTGCTTAAACCTGAATATTTTGGGCAATTTTGCTTAGATCCCCTAAATTTTAGCTATTTTTTATAATTTCCCAAAAAAAAAACACACCAACTCCTCATTTAATTAGGATCTATTTTGATTAATTAGTGAAGAACCGATTCATGCAATAGGAAAACAAAAGGCAGCAAACTGTCTCTAATGAGACGATGATTAAAATATGAAAAAAATATATATATTCAATTGCATTTATACATGTTATGTAATGTATGACATGAATTAGCTAGTCTGAGCTTAACTAAGACGGCATGCATAAATCATAACATTATATTGCCGGCTACTTCTGGTTTCGACACAGCAACCACTTATATTATTCTCTTTGTTAAAACATCCTTCTCAAAGGATCAATGGCCGCCGTGGTTTGAGTAATCTATACTGTTCTTCTGTTTTCAGAGAAGGAAAAAAAAATAATCGGCCAAATTACTGCTTTTTTCAATGTCAACCATGCTTTGCCAATCCTAGTTTCGATGCTCTTTCTTAAACAAATGAGTCAAAAGAGGGAGCACACGAAGAAAAGTACAATAAAATGTATACATATTTTTAGTATATAATTAAATACATAGATAATGTATTATCATATTATTAGATAATTTTTAATCAAGAATAAAAGTTCATCTAATCACATAAAAATATATCATCTATATACTCAGTTATGTATTCAAAATTATGTATACATAGTATAACTCAAAAAAGTTATTTAGAGGTACAGATTTAAAGTTTTGACTTTTAAATTTTATCAATTTTCTAAGAATTTGATCAGATTTTGTAGACATTTTATCTTTCTTTCCTTGTTAAAATTGTAGTACTATACGTAAAATTTTTGTACATAATTTTATATACAAATAATTATATATTCTCATATGATTAAATATTATTTTATTTTTAATTTTAAAATATTTAATTATATGATAACATATTATTATTTATACATAAAAATTATGTACATAATATTACCCAAATGATAATAAGCCAATTATCCGGGTTTCTGGGTCAAGAGAAATGCTTTGGTGGCTAACATAATCAATGTCAACTGATTAATTACACTAATGACTTATTATTTTAACTAGCAAAGAGGTCTGCAATGCGATAATGTAAAATAATGCCTAATACTTAATTAAGCAATTTGCCTTTAGCTTTTTAATAAGGTTGACTTATTGAATTGTGCTTTTTATGTCTCATAAGCACGCCATGTAGTTTTGTCTTTACCGTGTACATTACTCAGCAGCACTCACACTTGGTCAAATCACAAGCATGCCCCAAAGTAGTTTTGTCCCAACTACATTTTAGTCGACACAACGCATATTCTTATCTTATTTTATTTTATTATTAATTTAAAAATTAAAATTATTTAATTATATTATAACATATTATTTAAATAATAATTTATTTTTAATTTATACCTAATCTTCTTATCCCAACTTTGAAGTTTAATTAATATATGAATAAAATTATATGTATATATTTTTAGTATATAATTTAGATAGATAGATAATATGTTATTACATAATTAAATTATTTTGAGTAAAAAATATAATAATATTTAATCATATGATAATATATTAATTATATATTCAAATTATATATTAAAAAAATATATACCTAGCATTATTGCTCTTGATATATTTAATTTTAACCATAGTTTTCAAATTCCCTATATTAGATAAAAGACAAATTTAATTTTTCATTAAAAACTATATAAATATTTTTAAATATACAATTAAATATATAAATAATATCGATATATAATCGAATAATTTTAAATTAATGATAAAATTAAATTGGATTAAAATGATAACATTATGTACTCAAATTTGTAATTAAAAGAAAAGTGATAATATAACATTACTCTTAATTTTTATGTCACTTGATACAATAAAATTATGTGTACATATTTTGAATACATAAATAAATATATATTTAATTTGTGTTATCATATGAGTAAATAATTTTGAATTAAAAATAAAATATTATATAATGATATGATAACACATAACATTATATTTATTTATATATTCAAAATATGCCTGTAAATATCCGATAGATAAATTGTATCTTGGTGACAGTTAATTGATCTTCTCATCAAATGTGATTTTTCAGAAACAGATATGTAATTGTCACGCAACCGGATTACACATGACCATCGATTAAGATCAACACTGTGTTGGCAGACCTTGTAGCTTTCGGTGCCACTGTTTTTCCATTGAACTTCAATCAGAAGATTCTCAGAGTCTCCCATATACAAACTGTGTTGGCAGACCATGTAGCTTTCGGTGCCACTGTTTTTCCATTGAACTTCAATATGAAGATTCTCAGAGTCTCCCATATACAAATTTTTATACTCAGGAAAAATATATAAACAACAGTGCATGAAACTTTTAGCGAACAATATCGCCGGCTGCCTAGTTCAATTTCACCTAACCCAACTTCCATGAAGCACTTCCATATTTATCCATCAAAATACCTTAAAATATTTCTAACTTGCTGACTTTTCTGCTCATAGCTTTTCCCTCACGACTCTCCTTATGCTATATGTTAATATATATATATATGTAAACATATAGCTCACAAATCCCACCAAGCTGAATCTCCACTTCAAACATTCACTAATCCTCAAGCTTTACATTCGTTCAATAATCTACATTAATGGGCTCTCGCTCAATCACTGGTTTTCTAGTGATCTTCTTTGCTTTAATTTTCATGGTTGCAGCGTCTGTTGAGGCTAGAAAGATCTTGAACATAGAGAAGAGAGAGGTCGTCCCTTCCATGAAGGAAAGTCCGGTTCTCGGATCTCTCCCTCAGGGCCATGCATTGGCTAATAGTGATGATTACCAGCGTTTTACTCGCCACTTAACTGAGATTGATCGCATTTTGGGGTCTGTTCCAAGTCCTGGAGCCGGCCATTGAAAGATTTAATATATATATTCCAATTACAGTGGTCGCTGCCCATCAATACCAAATTGAAGAACAAGTGTTGAATTTTGGGGTTTGGTTTAGACATTCAGTGTATGCAGTATGCTGAAATTTATAAAGTATACATATATTTTTATTATTGATTATTAATTCTGTTAATGTCCTTGATGTTATACTGAAATGTTATAGAAAAATGAAAATAGTCAATACGTATGATATGGGTTTTTATTTTCAAGCAATATAACTTATGACTTTCTTTTAATTTATAGTCAATGTCCACGATGTTTTCTTTCTTTTTATCAAAATTAATTGACTTGGTTGATTGACTAGTTTCACCAATACTTTCATGAAGTATGCCGGCCTTAATCAGCTTTTCCCAATCAAGAATTAATTGAAAGCAGTGGGAAGTGAAATTCCATTTTTGAAACCAAAATCAAATCAAATCAAACTGACCCAGATGTGGGACGTCTTTTAGCTCTAATGGATTTTGGTCAAATAGAATGGACAGCTCAAATCCTGAGTGATATATGAAACAGAACAATACTTTTGTAAAGATGACAGCAGTGAGTTTGTATGTATGGAAATCGTGCAATTGATAAAAACAAAAGTGGTCTATTATGATCATAGCATCATGATCCCAGAAATAGACGTGAAAAAATTGGCCTTTTCAGAAGCTTGACTTATATTGTATGTATGAGCAAGTACAATGCACCAGACTGAAACAAAAGAGAAGCCGGCAGATTAATCAACTGGTCCATTTCCACCTACCCAATATCACCCTGCAGATTAATCAACTGGTCCATTTCCACCTACCCAATATCACCCCGCAGGCAATTTCCACAAATATTTTCAAACGTGACAAAATTTTGCCGAAGTCTACTTTCATTTCCAGTGCTATATATAGAGTCATTGTATGCTTCATAACCATATAAGCCATTATTTGATCATTCTCGCCCTTTCTGTATTTTTTTGTTAACATTCTGAAAAATGGTTCGTTTGAGTTCTGTTTTGTTTGTTTTCTGCCTTCTGGTCTGCTGCCATGTAGAAACTTATGAAGCCAGGAAGCTCTCAAGCGTAGAGATTCAGAGAGAATTCGATGACTCTGTTTTTTCAAGAGGCTCTCCACCTCCTCACGGAAATGCTCATGAAAATGCAATGGCTGGTTATAATGAAAGGCTTTTTCTTAGTCATCTCGCCAATATTGATCGAATTCTACAGTCGGTGCCAAGTCCTGGAGTAGGCCACTAACAAGTAACGACGCATATATTATTTTCACTCTGTACGTATACCCAGTTTTAAGTATCTAATTAGGTAATTAAATTATATATCATTGTATGATTGAATGTTATTTTATTTTCAATTTAAAATCAACCAATCTCATGAGGACATATCATCTGGATATCTAATTGGCCATTTAATATTAAAATAAGACTATATATATCTACTTTGTATACACATATATGTATACATTTATATATGTCATAATATGATTGAGTAACTTTGAATTAAAGATAAAATAACACCTAATCATATGATGACACATATAAGTGTATACATATTTATATACCTAAAATAGGTACGTATAGTATTATACATTTGAAACTATTAGATTGACATAAAAAGAGTGTATTATGAGTTTATAGCCCGTGAGGAATGAAAATTTTCTTTTACTCATAAATTTATTTGGTGTGGTTCGTTAATTCAATGAGTAATTTCCTGTCTTAGACAGCCTTCCCTACTTCCAGCTTCGAAAAGAAACCCATCTTCGTATGCCTGGAGAAAGAATTATTGTCACATAAGAACAGCAGAGCAAAGAATAAAACAGAAATATCATATTAACAGGGTCATCCTAAATTGAAATGTTAGATTCTTATTTAAAAAAAAAAAAAAATTGAAAAGGTTGATTTCTCATCTATATATTAAATTTATTAATATTTTTATAAAAATATAAAGAAGACAAAAAAATTTTCAAGTTAAATAATAGAATAAAGAATACAAAAATACTATACCCCAAATATTATAAAATAATTTTTTGTATACTTAATTCATATTAATTTCAATTAAAAATAAAAAAAATTATTGTATAAGTATATATAGAGATATTAATGACATATAATTGTATGTTTAAGGTAAATTGTAAATTTCTTCAAATTTTAGGGGTCTTTAAAAATTCTAAAATAGTTTGAGGGTTTTTTTTAAATTTTTTAAAATTTCAATAAGCCCTTCAATAATTTCAAAATTCACATTATACCCCTAAAAAAAGGAAATAGTATTATATTATATAATAAATTAGGGGTATAAATATTATTTTACAAATTATTAAGGTTATAAAATATTTTAAAAATATTTGAGGTGAATATGATAATTTGCAAAACAAGGTAGAGAAATGTCCGTTTGCTTCTAGTAAGTTTTGAAATGTGCACTTACACCCCATATTATAATATTTAAACAAAATTGATATAAATAATTTTTAATATTCAAAACTAACAATTGATTTAATAGATGAGTGGGAAATTAGTTTTTTTTAAACTTAAATGATGGAAATATGGCATTTCATCAAAACTTGGGTGGGAAATAGACATTTGGCCTTCTTCTTCAATGGAAACTTTGTTAATAAGACAAAGGAAATGTGAAATACAACTCAAGCTTGAAGTTGATTATTCTAGGTGGGAAAAAGCTTGATAGAAACAGAAAGTAAGGTGTCACTATTTTAGGCTATTGTGGATTGTAAAGATTATACGTCAATCATGCATAATTTTATAGTCTCATTTAACTCCATCCTTGAGACATTGTCTCTTCAGAAGTTAAGGTATTCAAGTAATCAAGAAGCTGAACTTAGAAGAAATTATTGGTCACTCTAGGGCACTTAATAGTTCAGTTAGGCGCCTGTACTTTTCGTTCATTTTATTGGAGTTGTAGAGCTGTCTCAGCCTCAGCTGTTTTGACTATGAACAGCACGCTTTAAAGGCGATGAATGAAAACGACATCACTTTGCACTCGGATTTCTTGTCAATAATTGAAGATCAATTATATATATATAGTTTGCTTGCTTCATTCCCCAAATCTTTTTCCACTTGTCTAATACTATTTCTAGGAAACTTTCAAACAAATAATTCTATAAAGCTCAGGAAAGTCAAACAGAAATTTTTTTTGATATGTATAAATAAAGAAAATGATCAAACTGACCTGAACAACTTAAGCTGACCAAAACCATAACTTTAAAAGACAGTGAGAAGCTAAACAGCATGTCACACCATAGAACAGGCCCTTAGATTACGACCAACAAAAAAAATTTATAGTCTCTTGAAAACTATCAAAAGCAGGTCAAAGATAAGGTTCATGCAAAAACAAGCCAAAGAAAGGAAAAAGGAAACCAAAGCATCCAAAGCAACAAGCACCAATCAAAGCAAGCAGCAAAAAGGGAGGAAAACAGCAAGGCGAATCAGGAGACCAAACAGCACACAAAGAAGGAGCATCCAAGAAGGCGGAGTTCACAAACCAACCCTCTACCAGAACTCCAAGGAAGCAAGAGGAGCCCAAAGGCTGCTCCAAGAGTAAACAGAAAAGTTATGACTGAAATGGCTGAATATAAGCTCTTCTATCCGTCTCAAAATCAAACCGTTTCTTAAGGCTGTTCTCTTCCTTTTCTTCCCAGGAACTGTTAAGCATACAATACATTTCAATATTTATTGCTCTAACTGATTTATTTATTTCAAATTAAAGAACTGGAATCTTATTTAAATGAGCTCATGGCACGATTTCATTAATAATTCATTAAAGAAAGAATTCTGGATGATGGGGTTGCAAAGGGTGGTGATATGTTAAAATTCTAAGTGCAAAGTATAAAACTTAGATCCCATATTAGAAAATATAGACTTTTGATATGAGTTTATATAGTTTAAGCTCTTCAATCTCAAAAATTAATTTTTGAAGTATGATTCTCTCAAGATTCATATCATTTGATATCGTTATTGGCTTTTAAGGTTTAATTACAAGAACTCATTCTTTGAAGGTACTTATAATCGAATCATTGCTAATAATTCATTAAAAAAAAGAAATCCGTTTCATATTTAGAAAATTGCTGTACATTCCCTGACATCTTGTGCAGAAAGTTGAAAGATATACACAATTAAAATCTGTATACTCAGAATGCTACAAATTCAGTTTTCGTCATACAACTGGCTGGTTCTACTAAATTCTCAAGCGTCTGCAACAGTGTTGCAATTTGTAAAGCCGTTTACGCAATCTGCATAAAATTATCTTACCAAGAGCACTACCTCGTATAAGTGACTTTCCACTAATAGACGACCCATTGAACTAGAATAAAAGCAGGCCATCGACTAAAAGTCGTACTAAAAGTTTGCCTAGCCTCTTGATACTTTTTCTGGTTGTACCCCATAATAGAAAAAGTCTTGACAGTAACCCACAGCTAATCAGATCATTAGTTATTGAGCCACAATGCTGTAGTACTTTTACAAATAATGGAGTACATGCATTTAATTTGTGCAAAGTTTCATTATTGTAGCAGGATGTTGGAGTTTTGAAGGCCTGAATAATAAGAAAGACATATTTTTTACCCTTTTCTAATTAACTCTTTGATATTTGTTACGGCTAAAGGTTGGTGAGTGTGACAGGTTTGGGCAAACACGATGATAGACGTGCTTAAAGGTTAGTGTGTATGATTGTTGGTTTTGTAGATATGTTATTGCTTGTTGGGGGAGCTCCAACCGTGGGGAGTATATAATGTAGTGGGCGTATTACACGAGGGATTAGGTCATCATTGCATAAATTGATCGAGAGTTGAAATTGTTCCTTTGATAAGTCCAAGGCAAGATGAAATTGACAACCCTAATCTATAATGTAAGTGCATATAAAACTGATCCTAGAGAAGATAGTATTGGAGATGTCGTGCGAACTGGTCGGAAATTGTCGCCCATGAATATTGCATGCAAAGGGTCAATAATGTAGAAGACTGAAGGCTGTGAGACATGACACGAGGGATTAGGTCATCATTGCGTAAATTGATCGAGAGTTGGAATTGTTCCTTTGATAAGTCCAAGGCAAGATGAAATTGACAACCCTAATCTATAATGTAAGTGCATATAAAACTGATCCTAGAGAAGATAGTATTGGAGATGTCGTGTGAACTGGTCGAAAATTGTCGCCCATGAATATTGCATGCAAAGGGTTAATAATGTAGAAGACTGAAGGCTGTGAGACATGACATGAAAGTGATAGGAACAGAACCCCTTAGGTTATAGTCAAAGCTACCTAACCCAATATTAAGAAGGTCGATTTTCAAGGACACTTAAAAATAGGCCAAAGGAATATTTCCCACCCAAACTATGCTGAAATCTACGGCTGGATTCGAGCCGAGCCAGCTCGAGCTCGGGCTCGGCTCAGCTCTGTTCGAGCCCGAAACGAGCCGGGCTCTACTCGGCTCGATCGAGCTCGAGCTGGCTCGGCTTGGCAGAACAGGTTTTTTTAAAAATTTTTAAAAAATTTTTTATACAAAATGACGTCGTTTTGATCCATATATATACACAAAACGATGTCGTTTTGATATGAAAAACGAGCCGAACCGAGCCAAAAACGAGCCGAACTCGAGCCGAGCCAAGTCAGCTCGAGTCAAGCTCGAGCCGAACTCGAGCCGCCCCTAAATAAAGCGAGCCGAGCTCGGCTCGGCTCGAATCCAGCCCTACTGAAATCTCAAAGTTTCTCCCATTAACTATGGAAATACCGTTTACCCACCCATGATTGGTTAAATTTAACGGAACCCTAACCCCAAAAAATTTAATCTCATTTTCCCCCCTAAAAGTTTAAAAAATAACATTTTTTTCTTAAGCTAAATTTGAAAAGTTCGCATTTCCCCCCTAGGGTGTAGTTTCCAAACCCCTTCACTTTCTCTGGCACCATCGCCGGCCGTCTCTCCCTCCCGACGTTTTTTCTTCCACCAATGGCCCCCCTCAACTCCACTCCAACCCATTCGACGCTGAGATACGACATCTGGGAAGAGGAATCGTCTTCCCAGATGAAGACGACTCGTCTTCCCAAAGGACGACGAGTCGTCTCATTTTCGTCTGGGAAGACAATCGTCTTCCCAGACGACAAAGACGAGATCGATCGATCTCGTCTTTGTCGTCTGGAAAGACGATTTCTCTTCCCAAACGTCTTCTCTCGACGTCGGATGGGTTGGGGTGGAGTTGAGGGGGGTCTCGTCTTTGTCGTCTGGAAAGACGATTTCTCTTCCCAGACGTCTTCTCTCGACGTCGGATGGGTTGGGGTGGAGTTGAGGGGGGCTGTCGGTGGAAGAGAAACCGTCAGGAGGGAGAGACGGTTGTCAATGGCGTCGAAGAAAGTGACGGGGTTTGGAAACTAAACCTTAGGGGAGAAAAGTTAGTTTTTTAAATTTGGAGAGAAAGAAATGAAATTATATTTAAGTTTATTTTTAATATTAAATATAAAATAACGATTTTACCCTTACTACAGTTAATTTTAACTACTCATGGGTGGATAAATGGTATTTCCATAGTTAATGGGGGGAACTTTAACAATTCAACATAGTTTGGGTGGGACATAGTCGTTTGGCCCTTAAAAATATCTCTCTACTATTTCAAACGCTTCAAATTATTGACAGGAGCCCAACTCATTCGACCTTCACGGCTCTTCCCTATTATAAATATAAAGTTGCTTTGCAATTCCTAAACCACAAACCTGCAAATACTTTTGCCTACCTTTTCTCTTCAAGCATATATTTCGATGGCTTCTTTCAGCAAAACTGCCCTCATCTTTGCTCTTGTCATCGCCCTATTCTTTTATGTGCCTTCTTTGGAAGGTAGAAAAATCTTGAGCATGAAGAAAATGAAAAGTACAGTTTCTCTCGAGGAACCGTTTCATTGTAAACTGGCTACGAATAAAAAGTTGAGTGGCTTGAACATTGCAAAGGATGTAGCAGTTCTGCAATATTCAGTTCCCAGTCCTGGAACTGGAAACTAGAAAGCAATCAAAGCATTTACTCTCAACAAATATTTCACTATACCTCTTCTTTCTTTGCGATTTATAAGTGTGTTTACATCTGTACATGTAATTCAGTGCAAAACAAATTATCATATTTGATCAAACATGGGAAAGTCCATGAAATTGACTCTATGAAACAAGTGTTGTTAGTAAGTGTTGCTCATAATGTTTCAGTCAAAAGCAGGGAGTCTCGAATCCAAAACCCATCACTCGGAAATTTCAGGGCTCATCCACTGAAGTCAACTCCTGACTTGTCTTTGTTTTAAATGTTATGTGTTTGATTTCTGAATTCCACATACTCTTTAGTTCATTCAATCAGGTGAGCCATTTTGCAGCTTTTTATATCTATATTAACAAAATCGGAGACAAATCTAAAGTAAGAAACATTTTCAAGCATCGAAAAGTTACAAAGATTTATGTTTTGGCATGCCTTAAGGACAGGAAGTAGTTCCCTGTTGCCTTGTTCTTTGTAGATAACTGAAGAGAGAACTTGCCTTTTGACAGATTGGATGCCGAAATGGTAGAAGTCAAATTTGTCTTAAACCTCAGCAGCTGTTTCAGGAGCCATGTGTTTGTTGGGTGATCAAAGGACTTCCAGAGCCCTTTCTCTTTTGGCATCAACAAGTTCCAAGCTTCCATTTCCACATAAATTAAATTCATCTTTGTAACCTTTTCGCCAGAGGCATTGGTAGACCAAACATGACGATTATCTACATCCCTCAAGAACAAATTTCCAGCAGCATTTACCTCAAGAGTGGCAGTTAGCCCACTTCCTTCGGCCTAATCATGCCCATATAACACCTGAAAAAAGCTTGCCCATATAACATGTGTAAAATGCTATTAAACTTATAGCATTAATGTTGAACCTACTGAGTGGAGCGTAGAAGTGGAATTGTGTATTGTATTGTAAATCAAAATTGTAATTTTTTATATTGTATATTGAATATTGCATCATATTATATATGTCTTTTAAAAATAAAATAATAAAAAATTATAATTAATAATTTATCAATTTAAAAAATATCACAAACATTTCTAAAATTTTAAAATATTTTATATACACCCCAGTTACATCATTTTTTTTCTCTAAAAAAATGTATTAATCTATATCAGTAATATGTATCGTATCGTAAGATACGTTTACTGTATTATATTAATTCAATACACCTTATAATATGTATTATTTTTCATTTGTATTATATCGTATTGTAGGATATCGATAATTATGATGTAAAGTGCAATCTGTACCAGTGATATATATTGTATCTGTAAGATACATATCGTATTATAAAATACATTCATTATATTGTATTAATTTTATATACTTTATAATATGTATTATTTTTCATTTATATTATATTGTATTGTATGCTATTGATAATTATGATGTAGAGTACATCTTTATAATATTAATAACATATTAAAACTACATACCATAGTTATTAGTATCTTACGATACACAATAAGTATCCTATGATATGATACGATATAGATAGAAAACGATACATATCATAAGGTGTATCGAATTAATATGATATAGTAGATATAACATATGATATAATACATATTACCGATATAGATCGATACACTTTTTAAGGAAAATAATTAAATAATTAAATTATAAGGGTTTATATGAAAAATCTTAAATTTTCAAAAATGTTTGTGATATTTTCTAAAATGATTATGTGTGAATTAAATTTTTTTATTTTTTAAAAGTTATATCATACAATACGATATAATACTCAACACATCATACAAAAAATTAAGTTTTTAATACATGCTAAAATACGTGATTCGACTATCATGCTAGATTGATTGAATTGTATTATTAATTCATTTATCTAGGAAAGTGCTTCAACTCTTAAGGGGCTTTTGGTTTGGGTAATGTTTTATTACCAAAATAGAAAAATTACCTTGAAGATAGATTACTTAGAAGATTATTGGGTATAAATGATTACTATGTTTGATAAAATTTGGTAGATATAAATAATTATTGTGTTTGGTTAAAGGTAATAAAAGAATACTAGAAAAATCATTTTACTTAAATACCTTTGAATATAATTATTTTTAAATATTTTTTATATTATTTGTCATATTAATTAAAAATAAATTTATTTTTGTCTCAAAAAGTTAATAAATAATAATATAATTATAATAAAATCAAGATTACCTTGGTAATTTTTAAATACCTAAAGTGAAGGTGATAATCAGGGTACTACCTATATTACCTATCACGTCAACATTATTGATAGAAAATTACTATTACTGACAAATTAAATAAAAGAATAAAAGATAAATTACTAAAGTAATATTTAAATATTAGAATCAAACGGCCTTATTGACTATTGGGATTAAGACGGCCGGCAAATGTATACTTATTTTCTAGAGGACGGATACATCTGATATAATCACAGAAACTGCCGCCGTAATACAAATAATATTTGCTTGAAGACAACTGATAAAACTGAAGCCCATTTGTTGTTTCTGTACAAATCATCTTGGCCCTGATAGAACTGAAGCGGTGATGGGAGATGAATCACCTGGACCGGTTTCGCAGGGGGATTCGGGACGGACAATACTTAAGAAGCTACAATCCATGATAGGTTCCAAGGTTGACAAACCCTCAAAAACCTTTACCAATTCTGATGCTGAAGGCCTTCTATTCAAATTTGTTTGTAAGCATGAAATGGCTACCTGAATGATCTTAACAGCATCTTCTTTGTGGTTCTGCATATCCTCACTTTGTTCGTCAACTAAATCGGAAAGTTGATCTTCTTCAGCTTTGGGTTTTAGAGTACCAATGAGATAAGAGTTGGAATTTCTCTTCCCACATATAATTTCTAATATCACAACTTCAAAGCTGTAAATATCAATCTTCATTGTGATATCTTTGCCTCTAATCAACTCAGGGGCCATATATCCTGGAGTGCCCTTTGGCATTGTGGATACATGGCTTTGATTCCTGGAAATCAGTCTGGCTAATCCGAAATCGGAAATCTTGGCATTCAAATCTTCATTGAGGAGAATGTTTTGAGGTTTGATGTCAAAGTGAATGATGTTAGGATTGCAATAGTCATGCAAATACTCAAGTCCTCTGACTATTTGAACAATGATTTTCTTTTTAGTTTCCCAAGTAAGAGTTTTTGTGTCATTTCGATGGAAAATCCATTTGTCCAGAGATCCATTGCACATGTACTCATAAAACAAAAGCCTCTTTGATCTTTCAGAACAAAAGCCAACAAGTCTAACCAGATTAAAATGATGAATGCTGCCGATTGTCTTCACCTCTGAGAGAAATTCCTTCTTGCCTTGGTTCACATCAGAACCCAACTGTTTTACCGCAACTTTGGTGCCATTCACCAAAATTCCTTCGAAAACAAACCCGAACCCTCCTTGACCAAGCTTCACTTGAAAATCCTGAGTAGCAGCAATAAAAAATTCTAAAGAGAACTTCCTTAAAATATTGGTTACTTGGAATGAAAATTCGTCAATCGAGTCATCTTTCCTTCTTACTAGCCCCTTGAAAAATTTAGTCTTTCTCCATCTCAGGTAAAAACAGCATCCTGCAACGATAGAAACTAGAACTAAAAGAGCTAAAACAGAAGGTTTAGATACATCAGGTAGTGTTTGTACCTTAACATCCGATGGCATTTGTTCCTTGAGGAATGTTACAGCATAAAAATGGGAAAGGGGCATCATTGTGTTCATCAGAGTATAAAGCTCTGTAGGTAAAGAAAATTACCAAAAGAGAGGTTTCCATGGTACCTGAACAAGGCAGCTTTGCAAGAACAATTTCTGAGGCAAGCCGCTTGGCAGCTATCGACACTTGTATTAATAAGGCTGGGGACAAACCAAAGTATAACATTTTCAAGTGGTAAAAGCTTGCGAAGATTCAAATCAGGGCATGTCACAGGAGTGACATCTTCACAAGAAAAATCATTCCCCCCACCGCCCATCTGCCGAAAATATGTCGAATTTCCATCGCCTTCACCAAGGCATGTGCAACGATCATCGGAACATACTCCAAAAGTGCCACAAGTAGTGGGGTCTATACAGTCTCGATAATGTTTGTTTCTGGCGAGATCAATATTAGACGTACTCCCATCATACATATTGAAGTGCCCATTTGATTCGAGCCTCAAATATGGAAAGGATGTTCCATTTTTCTGATACTTCACATCATGGCCAGAAAAATTAAACACTATGCCGTATACATCTGTATATGCAATACTCTGATATTTTTGTGGAGTACTCGGATTGAAAGAAAGATATAGTCTATATCTAGTTACACTGACGAAGAACTTGCCCGGGGAGAGATCAGAAGATGTCACAGTAGAATTCAGAATTGCGCCAATTTCAAGGTTTGTCCCGGGGCCAAATGTTAGTTGGGTGGTCAAAGTACTGCCATTGTGTATTATTGTTGGCATTAACAAGTTTCAGGTTTCCATCGCTGCCTAAAACCATGTTTGTGACTTTTCTGCCGGAGGTGTTGGATGACCAAAGTGGATGACCATCTCCATCTTTTAACATCAAATCTCAACAAACAGTTAGCTCCAGAGTAGCATTCTCTTGAACCAGAGAACCTGCATTGGCAGTCCAGATGATAAGCGGCGGAAGACCATTGTCTAGGTCCTCTCTGAGAAATTTTGCAATGGCGAGATGAAAGATATTGGAAGTTGAGTTTCTGAAAAAGCCAAAACTCAAGTCTGGTTGGCTAGAAATCTCCACAGATAAAATGGGTCTGATTACAGAAGAATCTGAGAATGTTAATGTTCCTTTTGTACCATATTTGTTGGTCCATGAAGTATTGAGAGTTGCTGATGTTTTTCCTGCAAAAATGGGATTTAAAGCATGAACAAAGAGCAATACGAACACATGATATCTATATTGTAGAACATCAATAGCCATGCTTTTCTTGTTAATTTCACTTTGAGAGCTCTCCGACATGGGCATGGCTATTTATATTCACAATGAATGCATTCAGCGTAAGAAGTCAAATCAGCTGACCTTATTTTATAAAGATGAACCATCGAAAATGCTTGGATATTGAAGGCCGGCCAAGTGAAGTTGAATTAGTTTATTATATAGGTAAGTCAAGGACAACAAACTGACCAGGATTTGAAAAAAATTGAGATTTCATCTTTTATCGAACTCATCAATTCATTAATAACATTTCTCCCTGTATACTTCTTTTGGTGGGTGGCATTGCCTGCCGGCCTTAAAGTTGGTAGCTATTTCAGTCAAGGTCTTCCTGTTGTGCCTCCAATTGGAGGAATTTTCTAAATCTTTCCTGTCAAATCTTCTCTAGGTTACAATTTTGCAAATTTCCATCAACTTCTTTATAGGAGAAACATTTGTGTTACATATATATATATATAGAAGAAAAGGAATTGAGATTGTGCTAAAATGTAACAAAATAGAACAAAATTAAAATAGTAGCTAGCCACATATAGCAGCTAGCGTGTATTATTTCACAATCTGAAAATATACAAGAATATTTTAAATGCTTGATCAATGGTGCACTTGCATGCAAGAGGCTGACAACATAGCACTCTCTTAACTGGCTAGACTCAATTGAATTCAACAGAACAACTCAAAAATAACACACTCTTAAAGCACCAAGTGACGACACAGTTATTAAACAATTATATAGGTAATTATATTGCAGCAAATTATGGAAAATTGCCAGTTCCTGGACTTGGAACTGATCTGTTCAGATTATCGCCTTGATCATCCTGGAAAATGTCCTTCGACATCGAACTCTCCTTTGCATAGTCAAAATTTCCCCAAGTAGGTGTTGTGGTGCCCTTATAAAAGGCACTTGAACCCATATTGTCCTTCAGGGTCAACACCTTTCTTCCTTCCAAAGAGGGCATATAGAAGGGGATAGTGATCACAAGAACAAAGAAAAGTAAAGTTTTGCTCACAGAGGCCATGGAAAATGGTTGAAGACAAATTGTGGGCAGTATACTAATTTGCAGAGAAGGCAATTAAAGTAGTGAGGTGAGTTACACTGGCCAAGTATTGCGAGCTATATATATGAGGGAGGAGGAGAGAAGGTCAAAGTAGTTCGGCTGAGAGAATTTTTGTGTTTAGAGTTTAGTAACTTGCTGGAGTGTCATTCTGAATGTTGAGTTAGGTACATTAGAACTAAGCTGAAGGGATTTCTTGCATGCATTGACCTTCAGTTATATAACCTCCCAATATCAGAGTGCTGAGAGAATTTTTTTCTAAGTTAACAGAAACTGAAGGTTATCACAGTTGTCTTTCTCGATCTTCATACAGATTTTCATATCTGTTTCTGCCTCTTCTATATATTTCCATGGCTGCAGCCTGCAGGCCACTTGATATTGAGCAAAACAATGAAAATTAACACAAATTTTAACTTTTTCCGATGGGTTATATGCCTGCAGAAAATTTAGGTGACTACGCTAATAAGGGGCGCTATTTGCAACTGGGAGGCCGGCTTCACTTTTTGTTCAATGGATCCACTATTTGTAGAAAGCCACTTGAAAACAGTAGTGCTATCTGTCATTAATCCATTTATGTCGATTGCGTGTATGGCTTTACAAATTGCAAATTGAAACTGGGGCAGACGTTAGAACTTCCTTGATTTAGTGGGCACCAAGATTTTTTGATGATTAAAACCTTGAATACTACTCTTTCTGAACATCTTTCCGCCCACCCAGCTAAGGAAAATTTGATGATGTAAAGGTAAAAGTTTCATTTTGATTTCCTTAAAAAATTAACCGTATAAGCCTGTCATGTGTACAAAACATCAGAAAATGTGAAATTAAAAAGAAAAAACCCTGAATCTTTGCAATCTGAGTTTTTTCCTCATCTTTGTTGAACAGCTCATTGAGTTCACTCATTATCTCTATCCACACAACTCAGGCGACAATAACAATCAAGATCCATTTAATTGTCTTTGTTTTTTAATCTTTTCTATAATACGTGAGAAATAACCTTCAATCTTCAGAATACTCTAGGTTTTTTAGCATTGATATTTCTTGTCCAAATATTCTCATCTTTTCTTGTATCCTATAAAGAGTCAATATATTTCACCATTCAAAATGGGTTAAAATTTTGTTTGCAAAATATACAACCGGATCTTCGCATTTTGTTTTTCACATAGGCTTGTCAATTCATGAAAGATAATTCTTCTTGTTTTACATTTTTCAGTATTATTAAAAAATCCTGAAGGAAACATCATATGGGCAAGTTATTACTGTGAGTGAACTGTTTTAAACTAAGCTTCACATTCATTTTTGTTTCTCCGTGACCTCCTAATCGAAGAAAAGGTAGAGAGAGATCAAACTATTAGTAGGGTTAGATTCGAATCGAGTTAATTCGAGTTTGAGCTCAAACTCGGCTCGATCAAGCTCAAAACGAGCCGGTCCTAACAGAGTTCGAGCTCGAGCTACTCGCTAGATTTTCTAATTAAAAATTTTGATACAAAACGACATCGTTTCGATCAATATGTATTAAAACAATATCGTTTTAATAACGAAAAACAAGTCGAGCAGAATTCAGACCGATTTCGAGTTTGGCTTTCACGAGTTCGACAAGCTCAAGTTTAACTATATATGAACCGAACCGAGTTTGAGCTTGACTCAGTTTGAATCCAGCCCTAACTGTTAGACTTCCTTTTAATTCCACATGGGCAGCACCCATGTTGATATGGCTACCATTTTACACAGTGATAATTTCTTATTAATTTCAATCACGGCAAGAAACAATCACGAAAGTGTCAAAAAGATGCTTATAAGTTGCATTTGGTTTAATAATATTTTGTTATCAACATAAAATATTACTGTAAAGATAAATTAGTTTGAAGATTAATGAATATAAATTATTATTGTATTTAATAAAAATAATTAAGTATAAATAATTATTGTATTAGATAGAAAGTAATAAAATAATATTACTTAAATATTTTTAAAAAAAATTAATAAATAAGAATAAAATTATAATAAAATTAAAAATACTTTACTAATTTTTTAATACTTAATATGGGGGTAATAATTAAATTATCATCTATATTATCTATCATACTATCATTAATAATCTTTTATTATTAACAAACTAAATAAGATAATACAAATAATAACCAAAACAATTTTTTTTTTAGGCCAAACGACTATTTCCCACCCAAGGTATGCTGCAATATCAAGTTTCCACCCTTTAACTATGGAAATACCGTTTACCCACCCATGACCGGTTAAATTTAACAGAACTCTAACGCCTAAAATTTTTATCTCTTTTTGTCCCCCTAAACGTTAAAAACTAAAATTTTCCCCCAACCTAAGTTTTAAAAAATGGCAGTTTCACCCTAGGGTTTAGTTTTGAAATCTCCGACTCCATTGCCGACGGCCTCTCCCTCCCGAAGCATCCTCTCCTTCCGACGATCTCTTTCCTCCCATTTGGATGCCCGATCGACGTCGGAGAAGCCTTGGGAGACGAAGAACTTCGTACGGAAAGAGATTGCCGGAAGGAGAGGATGCTTCGGGAGAGAGAGGCCGTTGGCAATAGAGCCGGAGATTTCAAAACTAAACTCTATGGTGAAACTGTCATTTTTTAAAACTTAGGTTGAGGGAAAATTTTAGTTTTAAAAGTTTAGAGGGGTAAAAATATATTATATTTTATTTTATTTTTTAATATTATAGAGAAAATGATGATTTTACCCTTACCACTGTTAATTTTAACTGTTCATGAATAGGTATTTGATATTTTTATAGTTAAATAGTAAAAACTTGAGATTGCAGCATACCTTGAGTGGGAAATAGTCGTTTGGCCTTTTTTTTTTTATCACAAACTAAACGACCCATAATGTTTTGACCTCACTATTCTAAATTCCTCAGTCGTCAATCAACTCGATGGTGTCCACTAAATTATGCACCTTTTTTTAACGTCAGTTCCAGGGCTTGCCGGCAATCAGTAAAGCCATACACGCAATCGACACAAATGATAAATGCATTACCTAGGCTCTTCTGCTTTCAAGTGGCAAATAGTAGATCCACTGAATATAATCTAAATTCTGGGTGGCCCCAGAGCAACTACAAATGGCATCCATAGTTTCCTATTTTTCGTAGTTACTTAAACTTGCTGCACAGAAGAAGTAAATTTGACTCTAGCTGATGGGTTTATCTGATTAACAGCTAATCGCAGTTAACATTGTTCTTACAATTTTTGTAGCTGCATGCCCTAGATATGTGTTAGTTTTATTATATTGCTCCATATCAAGTGGCCTTCAGCCATGGAAATATATATAGAAGAGGATAAAATTCTGTAAGCAGAAAGATCTTACGTACCAAACTCAACATTCAGAATGACACTCCAGCAAGTTACTCTCAAATAATTCCTGCAATTTCAGTCCCATCGAGTTGATGACACTAGCAAGCGTGAATCAGCTTACTACTTAATACCTTCGTTCTTGTGATTACCATCTTGTATATACCATCTGTGGGAAGCAAGAAGGGTCCTGAGCTTGGAGAAAATAAAGGCCCTTGCCCTGGAGGACAATCTGGTTAGTGCCTTTGATAATTAAGGGCACTGAAACACCTCCTGGTGGAAAGTTCGAACATAAATTGCCTACGAACGAGAGGTTGATATAATGGACGCACGCGACAAAGTTCTGGATTCATCAGGTCCAAGTCTTGGAATTGGCCATAAGCCGTGATTCTTATTTTTACAATAATATTACATTTATTAATTTTTTAATTAAATATAAAAAAAATAATTACATCCTTTAATTACATTAATACACACCAATAAATATAAGTTTGTATTAAAAAAAAAGTTAGCATAATATTATCATTATTCTTAGAATAATATATACTTACTAACTTTTTTTTATTAATTTATCTATACAAATTAATGTATTTTACCAAATGAGATGTGTTATCAAGTATACGCTAATATTTTTCAAAATAATATTATATATATATATATATATATATATATATATATATATATATATATATATATATAAATAATTTTATTAATTTATCTATTTAATTTAATGTGGAAACATGGGTTGTGTGATTTTGACGGGAAAAAAATAAACAATCGTATCATCTAATCGTATATTATTACTTTAGTTTGTATAAATATGTTAATAAGATTTGTATATACATATAATTTTTTATTTCATCTTATCATTTTCATAATTAATCAGTAACTACTCTATACCGTCTACAATAATCTTCACCTGCCAGGCTTTTGTGGGGAGCTGGTTAGAATAATGGTCTTTTAAAATAGATACAGATAATTGGTCCAGTAGTGAATTAAAGCCCAATGAATAGGCCCATAAAAGGTTTTCTAATGTTTCATTTATCTCTCATTGCTACCTGAAAGAAAGGAAGTTATTTATAATTTTATGTCACTACATAAAGGGTTTATATTAATTTCATTTGGAAGATGAATTAAACCACAACACAACCATTAGTTTTTATCTAAATTGAAGGTTAATTTATTTTTTTAATACTTACGTTATAATGTTTTATTTATATCATATTATTCTTTTTTTAATATATATATATATTCTTTAAGAATGAGATTAGGGTTTAGTTTAAGATTAACTTAAGACCATTAATAAGACTATACATACGTACTCTTATTAAAAACATAAATAGTTATATATTTAATGTATATTATCAAACGATTAGATAATTTTAAATTAATAATAAAGTAACATTCGATTATATGATAACATATAATATGTGTATTTAAAAGCATGTTGTTGTAACAACATATATACATTGTGGTAAATGACCAACATATCCATTGATCCTTAATGTTTGGAATTTAGAAAGGTTAGAACGTTACAAGTTTTAAAAAATAGATTCGCAAACTTCATTCACTAAAATGAAGGTGGGAAAATGTAAGTTCATCACTCATCGAAAGATTTGTTATTGCAATCCCAAGAAGACGTGTTGAAATTTTGGCTTCACAT
The DNA here is from genome assembly GCF_011075055.1 of Mangifera indica. Classification (NCBI taxonomy): domain Eukaryota; kingdom Viridiplantae; phylum Streptophyta; class Magnoliopsida; order Sapindales; family Anacardiaceae; genus Mangifera; species Mangifera indica. The sequence goes on along the minus strand of NC_058137.1, from coordinate 25,131,680 downwards.
CACAAGCCTCTCCATGACCGACCGAATTAAATAAAGCCGGTGCCACTTTGGGACCCAAACTGCTTTAATAATGTCAAACTTCTGCAATTGCATGCACGTTTATGTCCATATTTTCTTCCATCAGCCTCAAATGGCCCTCTCCCGGAAGACCACAGAGGGAGCCAAAATATGCAAATAATAATAATAAATAAAAATATCATATCTAACAGATGAAATTTACAAATCTATGATTTGTTCTTTTATAAAAGGAGACAACGTCATCTAAATCTAGTCCACAAATTGGGATATTAACCCAAATATATATTTTTTGCTTTTATATACATATACGCCCAATTTTATTTTTATTATATAAATGTAATTATTTTTTAATTTAATTTTATCCCAGTTAGGTTGTCCGGGACTATTTTAATTAATATTCCCAAACCCCCCAAAAAAGGAAAAAGAGAGGTTGAGAGGCCTCTTTCTGGCAATACATGGCAAAGCATCCAAAGAAAGCATATATTACACAAAAATTATAATACATAAAATAATTGAAATTCCCACCTAGGATATATAAATATTAAATAAATCAATATGTACATTACAAACATCAATACAATTATAAAGTAATGATGCAAAACAGCTAACATCCCTCTGTCATTGGCCTAATATCAACAAAATTTTGGCAGGAAGTCCCATTACATCATATAAGCTAAAATGACTCATTCAGTCTACGCGGTTTTCTTTTCAAATTGGCCACATAGATAAAGGACAAAATCCATCTTAGAGTCCCCACAACACACTAATCGACCAGGCAACCCATTTGTCTGATCTTTACTTTTTGAAAGAAAAATCAGAACTTTGAGAAAATCTTGGATGCCGACGGTGCAACGTATCCGACCAATGAGGATGCATTATATGTCATTTTTGCTCATGCGTTGCTGACTCATTCGATGGATACATGTGCATTGCCCACATCCAAGTTTTTTCCCAGGAGGATGGCCTTCCAGTCAATCAATGTTTTAGGATGTGGTCCAATCGTGATTAGTGGTTGTGATTAGTTTGAAATTGGGAGAGATAAACCTGGCACTGTAGAACAGTTTTACCGATCCTAAAGCCTGGAACAACTGTGAAAGCGACTCGAGGGTCGGATTCTTGTGTGTTGTTTGATGGAAGGAAGGCTTCATCATCTAAGCTTTCCATGTAGACTTCCGAGAATCGAGTCCCTTTGTTTACTTGAAAGATTGAGGCCTCAGGCTGAAATGAAAAGGCCAAGCAGTGTAGAAGCCAAACACGTTTTGCCATTTCTGCAAATGAGGCAAAGAATCCGGTATCTGGAAATTCACCAGAATTCACAAGGTTCCTGTGGTTAAGATTGCCAAAAAATGATGATTCCATTTTCGGGTGAATCACTTGCAAGTACTTGACCCGGCAAAATTTTCCAAAGGATGATTTAGACTTCCTTGAGAGATAATCTTTTGCCTTCACAGACTTTAGTTCTGTGAATCTCTCAAAGAACAGCTGTTGCTGTTGTTGTTTCTTTCTCTCTGGCAACGGCTCCTTTGCTGGGGAGTAATTGGGGTAATGAAAAGCATTGAACATTTCCCTGCAAACGAAGGATTCAAATGCAAAACATTTGTGATCAGCTTTATAATAAACCGCATTTGGTTGAATTGAATTGGCTGCAGCATCAATATCCCATCCGGCAGTTTTCATCTCATCAATCATTAACCTGACGAAGCCTCTGATAGATTTCACAGCATGCCGAAGAACTGCATTGAAATGACTAGGACTTAACCCTGAGAAGTGCAGATGATCAAGCATAGATAACTGGCCACTTGAATATAATCTCTTCTCTGTTAACTTGTTTTGTTTATTGATTTCCTCTAACTTCTCTCTAAGAAATATGATTTCAGAGTCCTTGAGCCTCAGCTGAGATTCTAACTTCTTCCTCATGATTTCATAAGTCTTTAGAAGACTATTCAACTCCTGAATTTCAGCAGAAACCAACGTTTTCTCTGGGGAAAAATCAAACTGTTTCTTAAAGTAACACTGCTTAAATTCAGACAAATTCTTCAACTCTTTAACTACCAAACAATCAGCAGATTGAATACCCTCGGCATCATATGGAGACTGCGCGTATTGCAATTGACTATACGCAGCTTTAACTGATGAAATGGTTGCAAAAATTTTTGCAAGAAGAGCTTCAATGACCACTTTGTTTTCATCATCTTTATCATCCTTGTCAAATAACTGAGACCAACTACCTTTACTTTTAACAGGCTTCTGATCATCTTTGACCACCTTCTCCTGAGGCTTAACTTTCTTAACTCCATCAACCGGAGCAACCCCAGATACAGCTCGAATATGAAGAACTTTAGCAAACGTACGTGCCAATTTACTCTTGGCTGGAGTCATGGCTGAAGGTTTCACAGATTCCATCTGCAGAAGAAACTACAGATTGTGATGCTATTGAAAATTCTAAGACATCCCAAATTTAAAAAGGAAAAAAAACAAAGATAATAAAGATGGGGTTATGATGATTATTATGAGCGTGTAGAAGGAATGAAAGAAAAAAGCTAGCAAACGATATACTTTAACACTTAGACCGAGGCCATGGACACTAAAGCACCATTAGAATATCTTTTCGTTTTGGGTTCCACAAGCTTTTTATACTCTACAACTTGCTTTCTCTCAATGACTGAAAAGAGTCAAGCTTTAACGCGGCAAAGAGAAAAAAATTAACAGAAGAAGAATAATGACATCCAAATCAATAAGCAGGAGCTAGCTGGAGCCTGCAAAGATTAATACAAGAAAAATGTTTAATTAATGCTTCACAGTAAATCGAGGCAAGTAAAGACTAGCGCTAGATGTTGTATTTATGTGACAAGAATCAAGTGGGGAGAAAGTATTCGAGCAGATTAAAAATTCTTCTCAATAATGTAATATTTCAAGCTTGGACTATTCTTTCTTTCATATTTGTTGTCTTATTATTATTTTTGTGTCAAAATATTCCTACCATTCAATATCTCAATTCTATGGCCACCATAGACGAACTTTTAATAATAGAAATTAGATGGAATTTTGCCAGCAAGGAGAGACATGGAATTATATTATATTAAATCTAATTTGCCACATTTAGCTAACTAAATGAAACGCACATATTAAATGAGGTTATGATATAAATATAGATTTTATTACTCTCAATATAAATTATGCATAGCATCGGAGTTTAAGTTATAGGTCTCTTTAATCATTTGTTCATCCATTCTTATTCATTTGTTGTTTTTTTCAGTATGGCAGGTGCCTGGTACAATTATGGGTTCATTTTGAATTCAAACAAAGTAATTTTTCTGACAGTAAAGGGTCCATTTGTTCCATTATTAACAGTGAATGCACGATGCTAATGCAGAAAATTCACACACAATATTATTAAAGCATCTGCCACTACCCTGTCATCAACAAGCATCCAAGAAAATTATCAAAATCCACCATAATAAAAGCCTCCTCCCTAGCTACCAAGTAGAATTTACACAAGGAGAATGGCCTAATAATAGTACTAAACAAAAGAATTTTATGTTACCAAACTGATCCTACAGTAATAACCAGAACAAAATAGAAACTTTGAATCTGGGTCAGAGTACAGTGAAAATATATAATTTGATCATTTACTACATATTAAATTCATAGCAAAATCACGTGGCTCCAATGAGTACTCCCCAGAGGGATAGATTTTCTTTTTCCTGATGGACTTGATGACTCAACACCATTATAAACTTGTCCTTTTCCTCAGCGCATTCATTCATCAAAACTCATCTTGGGAGACTACACATTTCATATATCCGTTGGATGTCTAAGACTTCTGAAATTAAATTTTTAGAGATGCGAGCCTTTCTATTTTTTATTACATCATTGTTATCAACGGGCAGAAATCTCAGCCTTTTTGTTCTTCCAAAAAGATGAATATTACATTAAGTTACTTTACTCTCATTATTTCCTTTTACATATATTCATAGCAACTCCATTACTATTAAAATAACTAATATTTTACTAGTCATTTTAATCTAATTGCTAGGAAGATATTACCCAAAACATAAAAAATAAAAATATCACACCCCTGTTTCCACGCCATTAGATTGACTACTTTTGGCTTTTAGGCAATCCAATGGCTGATAAGGTGGTGAAACATTACCACACTAGTCCAACAATAAACCCAGCCGGTAATATTAAATATATTGTCATTTCATTTTAACAATTTCTAAGTTATTAATCTCACGATATTACTGCTAACAAAATAACGTTGGAAACAAGAGAAAGATCATAGAAATTCACATTTTAAATACAAAATAGAGCTGAGAATTAGTGCACACCTTTGACAATCAGAGGAAGAAGTTTGAACTTGTCAACACTCCATGTTTAGCGTAGATCTCAAGAAAACGCAAGGACAAAAACACCACAGCGAACGACTGACAATTCAGTAGCAACTTCTATTTCTCTTCTCTACCACCTGCAAATCAAATCAAAACCAAAACTAATAAAACATCAAAAACAACACCAAACTCAAAATTAAAAAATTAAACACCAGAAACAACGAAGAAACTAAAAACAAAAAATAAGATTCAGAATTACGAACCACATAAGACTCAGAAACTCTGGCCTAATCCCTAAAACAGACAACATAAAATACATGAAAATTTAATAATATATGATTCCCGTTTCCAAATCTTTAACAACTCAACAACCGACAACGAACCTTCGTTATTTAAAAAACAGTTCATTAAAAAAAAACAAAACAGAAAAACAGCTCAATATGGAAATATAATAGCAAGAACAAAGATACAGCTGAGAAATAACTAAAACCAAAAACTATATCAGGAAGTTTCCATAGCTTACCATACAAAAAACCTTCACCTTCCTTCTATAATCTCAAAACAAACCAATTATTTAAGACGATTTTCAATTTTCTAATTTCCGATCAAAATTGGTACGAAAGCACAGGCTGCTGAAATGAAATGGTTTTTTATTTTTTTAATTTGGAAGATGACGAAGAAAGAACGAAAATGACGATAAAGGACACAATCTGTAAATGGTAGCAGCAGGACGTCAAATATAAAAATTTATGTTGGGTCGTTTTCGATTAAACTATTATTCCGTTTGTACCCTTAATCTTTTAAAGGATTTACACGTTCGTTGTCCGGTGGGACAGTGGTACAAGAAGAGGCGGGGAAGGGTAGTTCGGGTATGCGGGATGAAATCTGAGGCTTGTTGCAGGTCTGTTGGTTAGAAAATGGAGGGTTGAGATTTGTCAGAAAAGAGATAGATTGTGTGAAAGGAGCGAGACGAGAGATGTAATTGTCGGACACGTGAGTCGTAGTGGGCACCGGATCGCTGATTCTTCGGGTACCGAGACATCCAGCTGGCATCTTCTAGTTCACATTCTTCTGATTTTTAGCTCTGTAAGAATCTTTAATCAAATACTGATTTTATTTATTTATTTATTTATTTTCGATTTAACCAAAAAAAATTGTATCATTAAAAACAAACGCTTAAATCTTGGACTTATTTGATTTTTTTTTTTTTCAAAATCTTTTCTTTTTAATAAAACCTTATGTGAGCGGATTCTCTCGTTACGGCTGAACTTACCACACTTGGTTAGTAAAAATTTATTAAAAGTTTAATTTTAATATATTTTGATAAATCTCAAACCCATGTCATCTTATTTGGGAATTTTTATCATTTGATTTGGAAATAAAATATTATTATAATAATAAATTTTATAAAAATTATTATTATTAATAATAAATATAAATAACTATTATATTTTATTAAAAATAATAAAAATATTAAAGTATTATTTGATTAAAATATTATTAGTATAATTATTTTAAAATATTTTTATATTAATTAAAAATAAAGATATTTTTATCTTAAAAGTTAATAAATAATGATAAATTGTGATATTATCGATATTTATTTATTTAAGATAGAGATGATAATCAAATTATTTTTTAGTATTATACTATTTTATAACCTAAATAAATAAAATAATATTAATAATATAAAAAACAATGAAGTAAATTTTAAGGAAGTAAGAAAAATCAAAATAATTGACTTGGCATACAGCAAGAAATGTCAAATGGGTTTAAGATATATAATATAATTATAATTCCCTATGAAAAGGAAACAACAAAGCAACCTTTCAATTCAACTGGGGGCCCTAGAAATCTTGAATAATGCAGGATTTAATGTTTATTATATGAATATGATTCATGGAGGGCCCTAGAAATTTAAGCCAAACATGTTTAATTAATTATCACAAGCAAATTATGTTAATAATTTGCTTAATTGTCATTTTCTCTCACACTCAATCAAATATTGAAATACTCCATTGAAAATGACATGAAAACCAATGAGGAAAATACAAGATTTAATGTTCTAATTTAATATTTTATGATAATATTTGACTAAGCAATATTTGCCCCGAAGTCAAAGTTGATGGCGCTATTTTAACATAAAGTTTCCTATTTGAAGGCTTCCAAAATATACAGATAATATATTATTATATAATAAGATTATTTTAAATTAAAAATAAAAATATCTAATTATATGTTAATAATTTATTTATATACTTAAATTATATATAAAAATATATATGTATAGTATTATTTTTTAAATTTTTATAAGTAAAATAATTATAGAATTTTATAATGAAAATGGGTCAATTGTTAAACTTATCAAGGAGATGGTTCCTCACCTTTCAATGAATTTTTAAATTTAACTTAAAAAGTTAAAATAATTATAGATTTTTTAATGAATCTCTTTAATTTTTTTTAGAAAGAGTATTTTACCTTTTTATTTAAATCATAAAATTATTATTAATATTTAATATAAATATCAATTATTAAAAATTTATTATTAAACTCTTAAAAATATTAATATTTTAATAAATAGAAAAATATTATATTTTAATCTATTTTTTAGAATGTATCATTTTTTAAACTATTGAAAAATATATTAACATTTTAAAAATACTTTAAAACTTTTTGAATTTATAAAAAACCTTTGAATTTTTTTTAATATCCCTAATATTTGTAAAACTTATAATATATCCCTTAAATTTTTTTAAAAGAAAAAATATAAAAAATAAAGAAAAAAATATTTTATGCAAAATAATCACCTTTCCTTTTTAATGAGATTCACTGTTAAAATAACCGATGACTGGGTGGAAAATATTCTTTTGGCCTATTATTCAATTTAAAAAAAAAAACATTCTAAATATTTCAATTCAATAAAAAATTGATAAAAATAATTAGATTCAGTCAGTTTTTGCTTTATCTTTTTAAACACATCTTTTAACTTCACTTGTCACAGGCCCTTCTTCTCAAAAGGATGTCCAGCCATGTTAGCTATTTGAAAAGTTGAGGGCGAAGATGAAGATGGGGGCAGAGAATTTCAAAAGCAAAATGAGATACATGTATTACTTACAATGTCAAAGCTTTCTTGTTGGTAGTGAATATGATGATAATAGGGTCAACTCTCTGTAAGCAACTTTTCAGGGCCTCTTAAGGCCATTTGTTGAAGTAGAAGACAGCCATGGCCTCTGTCGCCTCTAAATAATAAAATAAACTTCCAACTGTTAATCAATTAGCAACAGAAATTACCAGCCTTTCTATTTCTTTCGTTCTTTCTTTCTTTCAATGGCTAGGTGAGTGGCCACCAATGTCCCATCACACCAGGGCATCCTATGAATATCATCATTCTAACACTTTGTCTCTACAAGTCTCTGCATTAAAAAAGCCAGGCTCATGTAATGATTCGTCTCCCTTTCTTTACATTCTCTGAATTTTTATATCATAAACCACAGCAACAATCTAACAAATTGTCATTTAGATGATCATTACCGGAAGACTCTTGATTCAAACAAAAGGTCAACAATTTCATCATGGCATTAAATATTTGTTCAATGACTAAAACTTTGATTCAAATATTGGCCTTGTTTTGGTGGGTAATGAACCAATAGCCAGAAATTGACCCAAGCTTGAAATCAAGAAAAATGCTACACAACCTGGCTGCAAATTGATTTATTTCCAATTGCTAATGACAAAAGGTTGAATAAATGAAGGTGACATGGGTTTGAAATTTTACTTAAATAAACAGTAACTAAAAACTCTAATCTGTTTTCTTGAATGTCTGTTTACAAGCTTCACCCAGTATTGTTCAAAAGAAGTAAGATTCCCAGGATCTAACGGAGTTACACTCAAGTAGATCCAATGATCCAGAAGGGAAGTCAGAAATAAAAAACAAAAACAAGCATTACATTTTCAAGAGATGCATGCAGATTGTAATTCCTCACCAACTAGGGCTAAATTCTAACTTGAACCTCTGTGTTAAAAGGGGCCTACATACATCTTCAGCTCTATCAAAAAATTACTGCTCACGGGCACTAGTTACTCATAACACACCATAGCCTTAAAAACCAAAGAAGCCAAGCTCACTGGCTCTTTCCTTCTCAAACGTCTCGAAATACTGATAAATGATAGTCACCGCAAGCAGAATTCCAGTCCCTGAACCAATAGCCCCCATGAAATCTGCCAACACGGTCAGTGCTCCGATACACATACCGCCAAATGCTGCGGCTGTGGGGATATAGCGGTTCAGCTCTTTCTGTAAGTTTGCCTCCCTATGTCCAGGCATAATCATTTGTTGTTCCTAAAAAAATGCAGCGAAAAGTTCAGCACGTAGTCTACACACAATATCAATAGAAAACTGATATATGATGATGTGCTTCATAGTCATGATGACTGAACAGACTGGTACTAAATTGAAGTATAGATTCCCTCTTTAAACTAAGCAGGTTTGACATTGCAGGTCCTATTAGAAAGTTCAGGTCCTAAGCAGCCAACTAGATGTAACAGCAAGGTCCATTCCAACACTGCAATGTAGGATGTATGTTTCAATAATCAATGACTTCACATCAAACTTGGATGATTACTATTCTTTACGCACTACATTAGGGTATATAATTGTCCACGTAAATGTGGGGCTTCATTCACAGGAGCAGAGGTAGGGGCACAAAAATTAGCTCGATGAGTTTTATTCAAGTTTAACTACATTTCAATTTTCAACTGAGTTTAGGTATTTAAAGGATGACATAGGTTATAAATGAGGTGGAGAATTAGGTCCAAGAAGTAAATGCTGAACTTCCTTGGTTCAGAGAATCAATTATGACATAGTAGAGGAGTGACCAATGGGGACACAGAAAAAAAGACAATTCATGAAACTTTCTTAAGATCCCTACAATCTTTAACACCAGTGACATTACCTTAAGTTGCTTGGCAACATCTTTAGCAGATGATCCAGAAACTTCAATCCATGTTTTTGAAAATAGTGCACAAGCTGACAACATAAACACAAGATAGAACAACGCATGGAAAGGATTGGCTGCCATATCAGCTAAGCTGCAAAATACAAGTAATTTCTCAATGGAGAGTTGATGGTATCACTAAACAGAGCACTAAGTCAAGTGAAAAATAGTTACAACTTAAAAAATGCAAATGCAAGCAATAGTAGGTAAGAAAATAAAATAACATTTTAATTACCTGGATGGTGCTGTTATATAATATGCAAGGCCACCCACAGGTACAAATTGGCCAGAGTATTCAGATTCCTTCCATGTACCCAAGAGATTCACAAGAAAGTTTCCACTGTATTTCCTATACAGCAACTGTATAGACACAAGTTGCCAGACTTAAAAAATTGAAATCAGAAAACTTTAACTTTAAGTTGTGCAAATGAACATTTTCCTCCAATACCTGGGAGATGAAGTACAGGTTGGAGACGAGTGCAGATTGCAAGATGATGGGCATGTTTGAGGTGTAGAACAATTTAATTGGATATGAACCCTGTTGTCCTCGGGCATTCTTTGACCGCACAGGCAAAACAACACGGAACCCTTGGAAGTAGATCACGATTAAGAAAATCAAGACTGTAGCAAGCAGGTTTGTCACATTAGGCAGATTCTGCCGGTAAAAGGCTTCGCGAAGAGCACGGACCTTGTCTGTTCTAGTTATCAAGAGATGGAATAAAGCTATAACAGCACCTTCAAATTCAGCTCCTCTTCCACTGTTAATGGTGGTAGGACTAAATGCTTTCCAAATGATATTTTCACTGCAAAGAAATGATAAAACCTACATGAGAACACAAGCATCTTTAATACATCATACCAAAGTAGAATCCATGAGACACACCTATGACATATTAACATCTACCTGAAGAACTAGAATTCTTAATTCCTAAAACCAGATCTAAATTTTCATTATGTAGTCCATTAAAAGCACTTAAAGCTCACCAGATATTGGTTGCTATGAAAAGGGAGATTCCAGAGCCCAGACCATAGCCCTTCTGGAGGAGTTCATCCAAACATATCACAATGATACCAGCAAAGCAGAGCTGAATGATAATAAGAATGGCGTTTCCTACTCCAAGTTGACCAACACTACCATACATCCCTGAGAGAACATAAGCAACTGCTTCACCAATTGCTATGAGAATACCCAACAACTTCTGTGCACCATTTCTGTAAGGAAGAAAAGAGTCATCATATCAGGGGAAAAAAAACGAAAGTTGCACAAACATGTGACAAGTGCAAGTAAAGCCAAAGAACTTTTCAAGCATGAATTAAGTACAGCCTGCATTACAACTGATTAAACCCAACTGTAAATAATAAAAAGTCTTATGCTTTTAAGTGACAAAGAACTAACAAATAAAACAAGCTGCAATAAGAATCTCATTGGACCAGTTTAAAATAAGTAATAAATGCAATCAACATGTAAAACAAAAGCAGTGAATTAATACAGAAACAACCAACTGATCTCCTAATGCAAACAAAATTATAAATTACTATTACTAAGAAAAATCACCAATTTTAAATAATCTCACTAAAGAATACTTACAGGAGGGCACGATCTTCGCGTACATTATTGTCAACTTCAATAATCTTTGATCCAGCAAGAAGTTGCATCACAAGTCCAGATGTCACAATTGGGGTAATTCCAAGTTCCATGACAGTACCACGATTTGAAGCAAGGATAACACGCATCCAATAGAATGGATCTGCACCAGTTGTTGAGTGTATGCCATAGAGTGGGAGCTGACTGCATACCAAGAAAATGAAAAGAGAAATCACAGTGTATATCACCTTCTCTCTGAATGGAACTTTCCTGTCGGCACTCTGAACTTCAGGGAGAAAGGAAAGGAAAGGCCTGACAAGATGGAGCACCCTAAAACCACCTCCCATCTTACTTGGTTCAAACTAAATCAGCACTACCTGCATCACCATTTGAAAAGGGCACAGAAATCAATTAATGCATTAAGCCAACATTACCTGCTTACAACTCTCATGCTTAACAAGAAAACTACCATTATAATGCTTGAATCAAACATTTCTTGGAAACAATGACAAGCTCAATGAATTATTTAAAATCTCTGATAAAGATAAATCCATAAGGCATATGCCGAATAATGTTGTATGATTCTTAACTTCAAAAGCAGAAATCTATAATCATTATTTTAATACTATAAACGAAAACTACTTTCCTTTACATAAATCTAAAAAACCACATTCAGGGATATCAAAATTTAAAGAATACATACATGTGTTCATAAATACAAGTTATTCCTAACTTCAAGACCTCAAATTCCTTCCCAGTTGCTAAAATCTTATCCGTTCCCATTCAAACAGGATAAAAAAGAGGAGTCTTAGAGCAACCCTCCAATGAAATGTTTGTCTTCGTTTCTAATCTTTGCATTAAAGGCAAAGCAAGTTCATGCCAATGGCTAACATATGAACCCCAAATTATGCAAGCTAAGAATCTTAAATGCACCCATCTCAGGATCCCAAAAATAATCTCTAGTACGCTCAAACTAGATCAGTTTCAGACATTTATTCATCAATTATTAGTATCCGAATAACATCATGAAAAATTAAAGTACTATCCCTGTCCAATATACCGTTATACACAGACATGTAAAAGATCTACCAATAATACAATCAGATGATACAAAAACACTCGGTTTGGATGTCGAGAAAAAATCTGCAAAATCTCAACATCGATTTCATCTCAGATCCAGAAAACGAAACAACTACAATTTAACTTAGCTCTAAATTCAGATAAAATAATTAAAAACCCAGTAAATTTTCATTCGAAAATACAGATTCGTGAACAAGATGGATTACTGTAAATCGAAATTGAGAGGGTGCCGAACCGGAGGAATTTGTAGATCGAGGGACCGGAGAGCGTAATGAAGGATCTGAAAGAAACAAAGCAAAGCACGCTTGCGTTTAGTTTTATAGTGATGGCTTTGGGGACGCGACAGTGCCTCCAATGAAAAGTTGACACGCGTAAAAGAAACATGACATGGCTTTTCGAGGGTTAGCAGGCAGCCTTGATATTTTTGAGTGTTTTAGTTTGGATAATTTATAATTATCATATAAAATATTATTAATTACTTTAAATATAGTTAGATATAAATATTTTTATATTTAATAAATTTATTATATATAAATAATAAATGAATTTAATTTGCAGTAATAAATAAATTGTATATTATCATTTTATTTAAATACTTTTAAAATTAATATTATATTTAATTAATTTAACATATCTTACATAAAAATATTTATTTTGTATATTTTTTCAAATATTCTTCATGTTAATAATAAATTAGTATTATTTTTATGCTGTTAAATTATAAAATTAATTAATTAAATAATTTTTTTAAAGTTGTTATCCTATTATCAAAGGATTTTTCTAAAATATTCTTCTTATAAATTGTTATTTAATTTAAAAATAAGATATATATTTTTTTAAAAATTTAATAAATAAAAATAAAATTATAAAAAAATAAAGGTTACATCAATATTATTGTTACATCACAAGTGATGATAAAAATTATCATAATTTTTTATTATTTGATAAATTATTAAAAAAATCTTATATTATTAAATCGAGAATGTCACTTTTTCTCTAATCTTTCACCAAATGCACTTCAAATTCTTCTGATTGATGAACGGAGGCACTTTGAGTTTGTTCAGAGTTTGAATGTGAGGAGAAAATAATTAGGGTTAGGGTATGAAGGGGTATCATGATGTTAAAATTTAAAAAATCCAGGCCTGGCCCAATGTTACTTCGGCGTCGTTTTGACCCAACATTTTTTCCTCCCAAAAACCCTTTCTGCAACTGCGAGTAGCTTCAGTTCACTTCATTACTCGTCTAAAACCCCGCCAAACCCTCGTTTCAGCCATGTTAGTCTTCAAAACCCAAAACCCTCTTCAAATTCCCCGCAATAAACATTTCTCACTTCTTTTAGTACTTCTCAAAACCCTAACATCAACGCCATCACAAAATCAAACTTCCAACAAGAAGCCTCTGTCTGTTCTTTTCGAGGAAGCCATGGGGTTACGGGATAAAGCAGACAGCGACAGCGAAAATGATACCAACAATGAGTTCCAAAATGGATTGAAGGAATTAGAGCGAGAGGTGAAAGACTTGAAAGCCAAGAATCAAGACGAAGTGGGATTCAATTTTGAAAAGAAAGAAGAAACGAAGAATGTGAAGGGTTTGAGTTTGTACTCGTTGTTTGTTAATGGTAAGAAGGTGAGTCTTGAAGGAAAGAACGAGCGAGGAAGGATTAAAGATGAGGGTGGTGTTTTGAAGGAGCTCTCACCGGATATGGTGATGTTTGTGGATCGTTTGTACAAAGAAGGGTATTTTAGTAAAGCTAATTTCGTGCCTCCTAATCAAAAGAGGTTGGATTTTGGCTGTTTTGATGATAGTTATGGCCGGAATTTTATTAAATATGCAGCTGAGAAGTTTGGCAAGGATCATCAAGAAATTGCAAAGTAAGTTCATATTTTCTGGCGTATTTGTCTACTTTTTTTTTGGAATATTTGATAAGGTATTGATTGCAGAAAAAAATTAAAACTTGTAATAAGATATGTATAATGTAACTTTAAGCTTGTATGATTATTATAAACGAGGTGTGGCATTTAGAGTTACCCTTATGAGTAAAACTACGTGCACTAACAATAAGTATTAATTTGTGTACTTGATCACGTATTGACTCACCCTTATTAATGTACAAATTAATACTCAACTCAAAGTTTTATTGATTATAAATATAGTGTGGCATTATTTGTTTATAGACTGATATGAAAGGGAAAATGGTCTAATTGTGTTTGTTAATTGGATGGCCAAGATTTTTAGGCAATTCGGTGTTTGAGAAAATGTAGAGTAGGAGAGAAGGCATTGAAATTTTAACATTATGGTCTTGGTTTACTGAAATGGATAATTTAATAAAGTCGGTTCATCAAATTCATCTTAGTTCAAAGGAGATTTGCCTATATGCTTATATATTCCCTTTATTGAAATTGTAGTAGAACTTTCTCTTACTTTTTGAACAACCAAACATTAGTTATGTCTATTTTCGAAGATATTATTCTGATATTTAAACTGATGAAGGAAGGTCAGCTCAAGTTTGTGAATTTACATTGGCATTGAGATAACCTTTTCAGTGTTATAAATAGCAATGAGGGATGGGAAGTGAACTAGTTCTATTTGAAATTTTCTTGTCTGAGGATTTTTTAAAGATATTTTTATAAATATTTGGTGTGTTTTGCGTTAGTGGGGAAGTGTAGTAATTGGTGCCTTTATTGAACATGAAGCATGCAGATGGTGCTAAGTTTAACAATTTTCACCAGTTTAATTTATGGACATGTCATGGTGTTAAATTCAAGTAATGGGAAAGTGTTAAAATAATGTCATTTCACATAAATTATGGTAATAGCATTCTGCAGCATGTATTTATCTGTAAAGCAGTGTGATTCATGATGTGATGCTCATTTACCAATTTTGCATGGTTACAACATTAGTTACTGCTGTATGTTTGCTACAAGACCTGTGTGAGATGAAATTAGATTGTGCAATCATCTTATCTAATTCAGGCCATAATAAAACTTGGCTCCCGTTCGTTTATTTATAATATGCCTTCTTAAATATCTATTCAACTTAGTATTTCTAATTCCATTGCTTTTTTTTTTTTTTTTTTTGGGGGGTCATGTGTGCCTATTTTTGCACTCCTTGCTTTATAATGTTATTTTGTGGTATTACAGATGGTTGTCGGGAAGTGATTTGAAAAAGATAGCTCTCTTTGGTTGTCCTTCCACGACAAAGAAGACTGTCTTTTCTGCTAAACAAATACGCAGATTTTTTGAAATTCAAGAAGACACTGTAAGCCAATATAGCCATTGATCTTTTTTACATTCATAAAACATATTTATCTCTGGACAGCTATACTGGGAGAGTTCCTTGCCTTTTGCATTTATGCTCATTTAACATGCTTATCGCATTATGACTTGTTTATGAATTTCAGTGAATTGTCCATCGTGCTTGTTTCAGGTGTGTCACAAATGTGTGTTAAAAGAGTCATGCAGGTTTGTAAACCAAAGCATATGGAAAAGTCAAATAAGGAATTTGAATTTGGCTGTTGTGATGAGGGTTATCACTTTGTATGCTCTGGAGTCTGTACCGCCACAGCTAGCAGTGCCTGAAGAAGTAAAGGATTCTGTCAGTAGATTGTTGAAAGAGGTTATCAATCTAAGTGAAACTACTTATAAAGCTACTTCCACCACATCTGCATAATTCAGGTAATTGGTGGCCGATGTACTCTTCAATTGCCCCGCTTTCATGTTATGTCTTATCAACTATTGACAAACATGTTAGTATGACTAATGATTTTAAAAATGGAGGGTATATATATTATTATTTTCATATTATGGCTGATGGTATAACTGCTTGTTCCAGTTGCCGCTTGGATGGATGTTGGACATTCTAGTTTTATCTGAAAGGGCGGCGTTCCTTTATAAGCCTATTGATAGTTATAGTCACAATGCACTAACCTGATTCTCCTTGTGAAGGTGGGTTATAGTTTAGCCAAACAAAAGATTTATTGGAAGTTTTTTATGATTGTAAAATCATAGTTTCATTCTTGACATATGAGCTTCATATTATCTTGTTAAATTCTGCTTGAGGAACTTGTCTGCCATGCAGCCGGTTGATAATGTTATTGATGATCACCTTGAATTATTTGCCAAGTTTGTAATCTAAGCTTGTGGCTTCTTTTACTTTCCTGTTAGGCAAACAGAATCTCTTGTTATTATTTAAACACTTGACAATTAAGGCATGAGGAAGATGAACTGCCTAATTTTTGGTAGTTTCTTACTCACATCACATGCCCTTGCCCTCTGAATTTTCAGGCCAAGTTAACCTTGATCAGCAATCGTTTCCCCAGAGTCATATTATGAAGTTTATGACGATTAACGGTTGTTGGTAACTAATTAATAGAAAATTCTGTCAAAAAAGTTGTTTTCTTTGACATTCGGTGCCCATGCTCTATGTTTCAATATTGCACCAAAATCTCCTCTTTCAAGTAATTCGGCCGATTTCTTTTACCTGGCAATCAATTTGAAGGGGTAGCCCAGCAGTCCAGAAAATTCTGCAATTGGGCTGTTATACTGGCCCCATGATTTGATGAACTTTCCTACATATTGATTCAACCACAACTTTCAAACATTGAACGTTGAAAATGATCTTTCTTTGTCTTCTTGCTCCCGTCACTTTTCTCATTTTTCTAATCCAGAAAATCTGATTTAAGCTGGATCTTTCCTTGGAGAGAGGATCAATAATATTAAATAAGTAAAATTTCGTATCCAAATTTTGAGTCTTGAAAGTCATAATCCCTAATTTGACCAAGAAAAGAAATGTAGAATCTTATTTTTTTTGAATCAAATTAGTTTTTCATACTCAAATTAATCATATTAAATAAGTAAAATTTTAAATTTAATAATTAATTTAATAATTATTAAATTAGATAAATTAAAATTTGAACATTTAAATATTATTATACTGAATTGAAATTTATATTATCTTATATTAAAAATCAAACTATTCTCCATTCCCTACGCGACCTCCAAACTAACGAAGGGACGGGTAACATGCCTTCATACGAAATGAATATAAAAACCAAAGGGAGATGGGTCAGCCAGTTCTTGATGATGTGAAATGACCCATGTTAGCAGAATCAGACCACCCTTCTGACGGCAGAAAAATAAGCAGGCAGGGAAATGGTGACAGCCAGGGTTCCTCGCAATATGAAATCTGTGTCCTGAAGAAACATTTAGGTGAGAATGGGTCCCTTATTATGTCGTCATCCTCTTGAATGATACGTAACTGAAAGAATCCCAATGGTCCACAGGACAATAAAGTATAATTAATGAGGCTGTGTGGGTGGTGACTTAAGTCCACAAACATTAGTTTAATGTAGACCATAAACATGGACGGCTGAAGCAACTTTTGATAACCCCCCTTCCCGCTTAAAAGCCCTTATTATATCGTCACAATAACAACATATCATCAATCTTAAATAATTTATTCAGACTTCATTTTCCCCTTATATTAACAAATTTTTTTTATTATTTGTATTCATAACACGAACACTTGATTACGTCAAAATAATAATTTATTATCTTAAAATTTGGAGAATGACAAATTAACATCATTCATCTAACTTTTTGTTATTTTATCAACTTTGACTGATAAAGGGTATAATAATAATAATTATTATGATATATTATTAAATATTTAATAATAAAATATAAACCATCAACCAGTGAACGGTTATCTGGGCCCATATTGATATTTTGTATTATATATCAAGCCATGTACGTAAAAATAAAATTAAAAAAATTAATATTAAATAAAAATAAAATATATCAAAGTCAATCGAAAAGTAGAAAAATTTGAAAAAGTTAATATAAAATTTTAAGAATTATATTAATTTTTGTCTTATTTAATGCACTGTTTTTTAATTTGAAAATTAAATTATTTGTGGCTAACGTGAGATTAAAACTGTAGTTTTAAATTAAGGGTAAATCACTATCAGTTTTGAATTTTAAGTTAACCGTGTTTTTAGTCCACTATGTTCTATTCAAATTAAAATTAAGGGGTAAATTCGTAAACAACGTTCACCACAAAAACTAACGACAGGTGTTCATTTGTCATTTTTCAATTTTAAGGGTGACAAATACATTTTTAGCATAGTTCAGGTGGGAATTAATGCTCTTCTTCTTCCCAAAATTAATGATTATTGTGATTAATCGTCTTCTCTTCTATGTATCAGTTACGCAACCCCCTTTTCTTCCTCGCAAAATTTGTCGTCACTGTTCCTCATAATTTTCTACGCTCTTTTCTCCCCATTCCCCTCCACCGCTCTCCTTCCATAAATTCCTCCTCAATGTCAACTTTCTTTCTTTTCCCTTCTCTTTCCCTTTCGCTTCATTTACTCCTTTCGTTTTCCCAACATGCCTTCCTCTTTCCTTGCTAATTCAGCCTCTAACGCTTCCTGCGCTCCTTCCTCCTCCCAAAACGATACCGTTTCGCCCTCCACTTCCTCCGATATGTGGAACTACCTCTGGATCCCCATTCTCATCTCTCTTTCTAAAGAGCTCTCTCCTGCTAAAGCTGAGTCAACTATTCTTCTTCCTAGTCAACGACAACAACGAACTGAAGACTCCGTGTCTACTTTGACTGTCCCCCTTGCCCGTTGTCCCCGGCCCGACGCTAAGCTTAATTACCGGCCGGTCATCGGGATTTTAAGTCATCCTGGTGACGGCGCGTCAGGTAGGTTAAATAATGCGTCGAACGCGTCCTATATTGCGGCTTCGTATGTAAAGTTCGTTGAATCGGCCGGTGCTCGTGTGATTCCTTTAATTTATAACGAACCTGAAGAAATTCTATATCAGGTGAATGATTTAGTGATCGATTAATTTAATTTAGTTTTTGCTGTTGTTATTAACATAAATTTTTGTTGTGTCGCTTTTTGCAGAAGCTGAAGTTGGTGAATGGCGTCTTGTATACCGGAGGTTGGGCCAAATCTGGTTATTACTACGAGATTGTTGAAAGAATTTTCAAGGTACAAGGCACACGAAAGCGCATTAACTAACTGTTTATTTTTTCTTTAAAAGCTTTATATTTTACTTTTCCTTAAAAATCACATTTTGAAGAAGTGTTCTTGAAACAAAGCTGCGCCTTTTAGTAGGGCTGGCTAATTTGACCTGAGATATTCTACAGATTGTAAAAATAAATTTTTGCGTCTGAAATGTTTTTAAAGTAAATGCGATTGTTTCAAGTAATTCTACAGATTGTAATAATAGATTTTTGCAAAATACAGTTTTTCTTTCTTTTGTAAAATTGCTTAACTTTTGAGTATGCATCACTTAGTCATTTTACGGGAAAAAAACACTTTAGATGCCTCTTTTTCTGTGCTAGAAAACACGGTTTCTTAAAAAATTGCTTTTTTATCCTGTAAAAATGCCGTTTTTTCTCTTTCTTATCTTGATTAGGATCCAGAAGGAGTAAATAGGAAACGCATTTGATTATTTAAAAGTGCTTACTGATGATGTGAAAAAGTGAACTGATTTACTGAAGTCTACATTTCTACATTTTAGATAGGCCAAGCTAGTATGGTATAGCAGATATTGATAATCTAAAAATGTTGTTTCTTACTGTAAATATTTTCTTTAATTATAAGCTTTTCTCCTTTGTTTCTGGCAGAAAATTTTAAAGAAGAATGATGCGGGAGATCATTTCCCATTATATGCTATTTGCTTAGGCTTTGAACTTTTAACAATGATCATCAGCAAGGTATTTTTTTTTTTCTTTTTTGAGGTGGGGTCATTCATTTTATTTTTTAATTGTCAGACTACAACATTCGTGTGTGTGGTTGAGAGGATTTTAATTTTAGGATTCCTTACCATATATTCGTGAAGTTTTTATTTTTTTTTAATACAGCTTCTGTTTTTTTTTCCTTTGATAACAGAACACAAACATTCTTGAATCATTCAATGCAGCAGATCAGGCATCAACTCTCGAGTTCGTGAGAAACACAAATATTGATGGAACTGTGTTTCAAAGGTAAAAAATTTGATTATGTTTAAAGGACTTTACTGTGTGAATATATGATGGTTCTAGTACTCTAGTTATCGTTAACACTTTTAAGAATTCTTATGTACTTATGCTATTACAGATTTCCACCAGATTTGCTTAAAAGGTTGAGCACAGATTGTCTTGTCATGCAAAACCACCATGTGAGTTACCTGTGCTTCTTCTATTGCTTAACATGTGCATTTCTCTATCTAAATTCACTTAATTGAAAGGAGGTTTTTGGGGTTTATAGGTATTGGGATTTAACACTGCTGACACCAGGGTCAGACACTTGTTTGGTTTAGATTTATATATTTGATAAAATTAATGAAAAAGAAAAAAAATAACTGCAGTTTGAGGGAAGAAATAAAGTTCTGTACCCTCCTTTTGATATGCATAAAATAAAATTTTCATTGTTCAAAAGAAAGTGGAGATGCTTTTTTCTTTTTATTTTTATATGATTTTGCTCTGAAATATAGAACTAAAATGATTTTTGAAGTATATTAATCCATTCTGATATCTTTATTTTCTTTTTAACCTGAAATATCACAAACCTGCTTCATGAACTCAAGTAGAAAACTGACCTCTTTTGCCTCGTTATCATCCCATTTAATTTGTTATTACCAGGAAAGCAGTCAAAGGATATTCTGGCCCTTGAAATAATTAGCAAATAAGCTAAGCCTGGGGTAGAAAATAATATCAATGTTTCCCGTAAATAATCTTTGCTTGATTAGGCAGGCATACTTGAGAATTTTGCTCTGTGTTGTTTTTTTTAATTCAAAGTTCTGAAAGTAGTTCATTTTTATGTACTTCTCATTCAATATATTTATTAAGATGCTGGTCCTAGATTTTCAGAGATGGACTCTTCAATATTTGTCAAGTGATGTTCTCATTCCAAGTGATGGCATTGAGTCAATTGTTGCCATATAATTTTTCATTTTATTTGATCATACACATGAGACTAATCTTTTAATGCTATATCACTCAGGATCTAAAAATTAGGATATATAGTATTACTCATGTTTATTGTTGCATGGTGCATGAATTATTTTTAGGTTAATCTAAATTTTTGTGTTCTCTTTCAACAGTATGGCATTTCACCCGAGAGAATGCAAGCGAACTTGGATCTATCTAGGTTTTTTAAGATTTTGACAACAAGTGCTGATGGAGATGAGAAGGTAAGGTTCATAATCAATTTATTGTTTTATATTAATATGTGGTCTCAGGAAATAATTCTGACATGCATTTACTCAATATGAATCATCTCCGGTAGAATTCTAAATATGGTTTTTATAATTTCAGGTCTATGTCTCCACAGTACAAGCATATAACTATCCTGTGACTGCTTTCCAATGGCATCCAGAGGTATTTACCTCAATGTGCTTCACATTGTTCCTTGTGTGCCCCATTACTTATTGTTCATTATATTGATTATTGAATGTATGGAATATTCTTTTTTACATTTTACTTTTTTTCTCTATTAAAAAAAAAAAAATTCACTAATCAAATTCTGAGATGTATCAATAGTGTTGAAGGTCTAACTTGTTTGAGTTTGTTCCAAGAAATTAAAGCTGTCAAATTATTCAAGGCAACTAGATTAGATCTTATGTCTGGGTTTTATGAAGGGTAAAATGCATGATCACTTAAGTGTTGTTTAGACTGGGCTTCATGCTCTCTTCACTATCTGATATGATGTTACTTTATAGCTAGCTTAACTAATCTGTAATTTATTCCGTATTGATGTGCATTTTTTGGCTTATGTTTTTGTTAATTTTTTTTTTCCCCTCTGCTTGCTATATTGAGTAGATTATAACTAGTTCTCTTGGTAATGCAACTGATTTTAATTAAGGTGAAAAGACTGACCAATTGCTCTGCAGAAAAATGCTTTCGAGTGGGGGTTATCGGGAATTCCTCACTCAGAGGAGGCCATTCAGGTGACTCAACATGTTGCAAACTATTTTATAAGGTTAGTTCTTGTTAAAAGTTCAATTTATACGCACTGCTCAAGCAATAAAAGTTACAGTATTCAATTGGCAATTTCTTGCATCTCTTTTTATATTTTCTGGGCAAGGCTACTTAATTGTTGCCAAAGATGGAGGAAAGCCTAAACATCATTTATTTCTTTTGTTTTTGGCAAGAGCTTGTTTCGTCATAGATAATATTGTTTCTTGTTGATTACTGCCTTTGGTTGCAAAAAATAAGACTAGATTGGAACTTTGCTTTGTGCATAACCATGATGATTAAAGGCACTGAGTCTGAAATCTGACTGTATGTCTTGGTGCAGTGAGGCTAGGAAGTCAATGAACAGACCACCTGCTCGAAAAGTGCTTGACAACCTTATTTACAATTACAGTCCCACCTACTGTGGAAAGGCTGGGTAAGCCTAACCGTCCTTGAATCCCAAGTAGTATATTAGGCTCATTTGGTATATTATTTTAGAAAACGAACTTGAATAATAGAACAAGAAAGTGAATGCAATTGGTGCTGTTTTAAAAAGGAAAAAAAGGGTTTTATATTCTTAATAAATTAAAAAATTTATTAAAATCACTCACCAACTAATAAACTGTATTAGAAACATTACAAAAGTTAGAAAATTGTTAAATCAAAAGGTTTATATTTTGATGATGATGCTGAAACACATCTAAATTTACCTTTAAATGTCTTGATGGATTTGTTTTATGATGTCTTGACTGCAGGAAGGGATATGATGAAGTATACATTTTTACATGACTTTAATCCACTGAATTCTGTAAAGGTTACGATTGTAACAACTTGGAAAATGTAATGTTGATGTCGACGATACTCATTGTGAAGGACTATTTTTAGACCATTTGCCTATTCCTTCTGGGATTGCTTTTAAATCTATTGCCACTAGTTTTATTCCACATCAAGTAGAAAAATTACTACGTATATCTACACCAATTATTCAGGAAAAATTGGAATATAAATTTATCAAAGAATAAAATTATATCAATATATCTATAGGAAAGAGTTCTCAATCACTGTAGAATTGTATGATTTATTTTGTTGTTTTGGAGATCTAGAATTTCCAGCATTGTACAACTAGTCGAAGATGGTGGAACCGTCCCTTCCAATCTGCTGCCACTGAAGTTATGGGTCCTTAAGATGTTGACCTTTGCAGATGTTTTAGGAAAGGTGCCAAAAGAAATCTGTTCTTTGGTAGAGACTTAAGTCATGCTTTATGGACAGTTGGTTCACGGTTTAAAAAACTAAAAATCTTGAATTAAAACAATTATAAGACAGTTCATAACCAGTTTAGAGCCGACATTAAATCGATGGTTCCGATTTATAGCTTCGGTTTGAAATCGACATTAAACTGTAAGTTCTAATACATTGTCTTGATTTATTTTTTTAGTTAATAATTATAAAAATTAAAAATTAAAAAAGGGGTTTGAACTTAATTTTTCAGTTAAGTTTCTTACGTATTTTTGTGGATTTAGAAGAATTAAAGTCTATGTAGTTCTCTTACTTTTATGTATCTAATAGTTGACGATACTCATTTACCTTATTATTTACCTCCGTTACCCTGATTACTGATTTTTGTCATTGAATTATTCATAGTTAAATCAAAAGATTCTTTATTGAAGTCAATTTTTATATCTTATTGGCGTAATTCGGTTCTTGTCTAATTGTTCACGCATATTTGAATTTTAATAGATTTGAGAACCAATTTGATCGTCTCTCATCCAATATATTGTCCCTTGACTAAAAGTTTGTTCCACTGCAACAGTTGATACTGGTACTGCTAGAATTTGTTTAGCAATAACTGCTAATATTGAAAAAGTTGATGCATGTCGACTCTACCATTCTAAAACTGGAAAGTCTTTACCTGTATTATTGTCATCAAACTCAAAAATAGTAATTAAATAAATATCAAGTTTTGAGGGAAAGTCTAATGTTTCTCTTGGTCTTTTGTCCCTTTGCATCATAATACAATTTCTATTACTAATATTTTAGATTGGTGGTGGGCAATAGGTGGTAAAGAGAAAAAAAAACCACTTTGGTTATTATAAATTAATGAATATTCAACATAAATTTCTTTAATTAAATTCATAATAGTAGTTATAATTAATGAAATATTAACTTTATTCTCATAATCTAATTGCATGCATTCATAATATAATATTAAATAATATGTAATATCATCTAATTTAAATCTAGGATTAAAAAAAAAACAAGATAAATTTCTAAAATTTCTTTATAGTAAGTTAACCATTTTATTTTTATTAAAAAAATAGTTTCTTTTAAAATAACATCTTGTTCAGTCTCTTGTAAAGCTCCAATAATATTAAGGGCTTAATTTAAAAATAAATGAGAACTGAGATAATAAACTTCACTTAAAGTATAAGTTGCATTATTAAAATTTTTTAATATGTTTAAAATTGTCTTACAAATATCCTAATGTTAAAGATATAATGTAACTTGTGATATATTTTGTGAAATAAATATACACAATAATTTTCTATAATTAAACGACTTGTTAAGTAATTCATATGTTAAATTTCAACGAGTTCCTTTTAGTATTTTATTATGTATTTTACAAAATTTATCACATTCTTTCATTGTTTGAGGATGTGTCCAAAAAAATAAAATTGTTGTTTTTATTGCACTAATATAATTATTAAGATATTTTAAATTATCTTGTACACATAAATTTAACACATAACATACACATCTAATATGAAAAAATCTACCACTTAATTTGGGCTTGTAAATTTTTGTTAAATCAGTAATTGAGGTCGTATTTGCAGTTGTATTATCAAATGAAATTGAAAAAATTTTAAAAACTAATATATATTTTTCTAATATTCCTTTAATTTTTCTATAAATATTATCGATCATTAAATATCTTAAATGTTAAAATTCTTTTTTATAATTAAAATTTATTATTTATCCAATGAAAAGTTATACTCATATAAGAGTGAATTTGTCAATGGTCACTCCAAATATCACTACATATAAATATATGTCTATCAAAATTTGTAAATAATTGAATTAATTTTTTTGTTTTTTATATAAACTTAATAATGATTTTTTAATGTGTTTCTTAGAATAGTTTTATGTATAAGATTTAATACAACTTTATAATAATTATTAAAATTTAAATTTTGATCAAAACTAAACCTAAGTGATCTATTACTACCATTTTTGTAAATTTTTCTTTACTTTTATTATCACTATAAATAAATAAAGATTTATGTGAAGAACTATATCCAGTTATTTGTGTTTGACCTTTATTTTATCCAATTTTTTCTAGATGCTTCAACTCCAAGTGCCTTTTGAACGCCCCATATCCATCTCTTTACTTGAATTTATAAATTTGCTTATAATAATTGCAAGCAACTTCAAAATTATCATATTATTTTTGTATTTTTTAAAATGAATCTTGAAAATATCATAAATAAGAATTTTTTGGGGTTGTTGTTTTATCTCCATTTATTGTTGATGTTGTTGTTGTTCCACCTCTACATATTGACTTCTATTTTTTTGTGTTGAAAAATCTTTTATAAATTGATCTTTATTCGTATTTGATATATATGAATATTGATCAAATCTCTTATTATCTAAAGAATTTCTATTACTTGCCTTTTTTGAGAATAAATAAAATTAATTATAAAAGATAATAAACAAAATAATAATAAATAATAAACAAAATTAATTATAGGGATAAATTTTATAATTAATTATAAATTATATAATAAAAGTTAAAATTGGAATTGATAAAAAATAAATAGAGAATTTAATTGAATTTGAGAGAATTTGATTGAAAAATTAAGAAAGTATTAAGAATTAAAAGAATGAAATATGACAATAAACAAGAGAATTGAGAGATTGAGTGTATATTTATAAGAGAAATTAAAAAAAAATTAAAAAAAAAAAAAGAGGGGCAACAGACGTTTTGCAAAGGCTGCCTTTGCATTGAAATTTTGCAGAAGACAAACATGCAGGGGACCGAAATTTAAACATTTGCAAGGGACAGTTGATCCCTTTTTTTAATTT
Organism: Mangifera indica; assembly: GCF_011075055.1. Taxonomy (NCBI): domain Eukaryota; kingdom Viridiplantae; phylum Streptophyta; class Magnoliopsida; order Sapindales; family Anacardiaceae; genus Mangifera; species Mangifera indica. Next base: position 25,105,644 of record NC_058137.1, on the reverse strand, counting down.
AAAAAATTAAAAAAACTTAATAAATTCAATTCATAAAACTTTGAACTGTCGGTTTATGAACCAGTCATAAATCAACAGTTTGATAGTTCAAAAATAAAAAAAACCAAAACTGAACCGTTAAAATCTAGTTTCGATTCTGGTTCAAGCTAGTTCTGATTTTAACGATTCCAGTTTCAATTTTATAAGGGCCGGTTTCGGCCCATGGCCAGGTCAACTTTCGTAGAGTCATCACTTGCAAACTGTTACCAAAGTTTCTATGCATTCTGGAGTGGTGCCACTCAAGCTATTATTAAAGAGATCAAGGATTTCAATGTCTCTCATTTTGCAAATTAAATGAGGTATATTTTTGTGATAATATGGCATATGAGTGAGCATTCTTGATTTCGGGTGGGGTCAACTTGATGACTAATAGTTTGGCCTTTTATTACACATGCAAATGCAAACTAGTTGAGAAGAAGCAGATTCATCATCAATATGATACTTGGCTGGAGGCCCAATGGTGCTCTGGGTGGGTCTATCTATGGCAATGCTGCTTCAATCCATAGAAAGAATTCTTTAGCTTGCAAACAAGATGCTTTTTTCCTAAACTCCTCAAATCCTTCAAATTGTTGCACTTAAAATTGCTCCTCAGACTCACCATGTAGGAAAGCAATTTCAACATCTGACTACTCTAATTCTGGGTCTAACCAAATTGTAAAAGCTAATAATACTTTGATAATAGTATGCCTTACCGTAAAAGAGAAAAACTTATTGTAATCAATCCCTTTTCTACGAGAACCTTTTAACAACTAATTGTACTTTAAACTTATGACCTTCTTATTGCTTCTTTTTAGAAACCCACTTGCATCCAATTGCTTCTTTCTATTAGGAAGTTTAACTAACTCCTAAATTTGATTCTTTTGCAAATATTCCATCTCTTCAGTCAGAGCTTCCGTCCACTTTTCTTGTTCTAAATTGGAAATTGTTTCCTAAAAAGAACTTGTTCTCCACTACTAGTTAACAAAGCCAAAAAAACAGATTTATCTTCAAAACGAGGCTCGGCTGTATGTCTTAGTGTAACTGGACTTGACAAACATAAGTTGGCCCATTTAAATTTGAATCTGACTCTGCTGACGTTAGTTTGAAATATAGCAGTTTTTGGACTAGTTTATCTAAATTTGGATATTATTCTCTTAAGTTTAGCCCAAAATAATCCATAGATCCACACAGGTTATTAACCCACTTCCGACGTTCTCTCTGTTCTTGTCTAAAACTGACAGTTAATTTGGAAAAATTTGACTTTGAGAACATTATTTTCTACATATAATTTAGGCCAAACGACTATTTCCCACCCAAGGTTTAGCGTTTTCTCAAATGTACCCCCTTTAACTATGGAAACACCAAACACCCACCCATGGCCGGTTAGATTTAACCAAACCCTAACGCCGGAAGGAAAGGCTGCTTCGGGAGGGAGAGACCGTCGGCAACGGAGCTGGAACGGTCGCCGAAGATTTCAAAACCAAACCCTAGGGTGAAACTGCGATTTTTTAAAACTTAGGCTGGGGGAAAATTTTAGTTTTTAAAGTTTAGGGGGGTAAAATTAGATTCTATTTTAGTTTATTTTTAATATTATAACAAAAATGACGATTTTACCCCTACCACCGTTAGGGTTTGGTTAAATCTAACCGGCCATGGGTGGGTGTTTGGTGTTTCCATAGTTAAAGGGGGGACATTTGAGAAAACGCTAAACCTTGGGTGGGAAATAGTCGTTTGGCCTATAATTTGCGAGAAATTTCCTAGAATGGTGACATGCCTTAAGATGTTAAAGATATTTCACTATTAAAGGTCTCACAGTGGACTTCTAAATCAATGAAGAGGGTAATGGATTTGAATTTTTTTATATAATTTCCTTAAACTATTAATGCTTGACTATCAATTTGAGTAAATAAACTTTGGGATAATATGGCATATCCATGTGCAAAAAATCAGGCTCATCAATCAGCATGAACCAAGAGGGTAAGTAAAATGTAAAGACAGTTAAGTTTTTGCAAGACCATAGAATGATAAAAGAGGCTGAAATCTTCTTTAATAATATTTTAAGGTTAAATTTTTGAATGATGATTTCTGGGATTCTCAAGGAATTGAAATTCATCAGGGAAAGAGCATTAAGGCAAAGGAGAAAACAGATTGTGATTGCTAAAGTTTATTACATTATATATGGCTGAAACAAAATGAGAAAACCACACTAATTTCTTCTTATTTTGTGTTTGCTTTTCAGCTTTCTCACCCCTTTGTGGCCTTTCCCTTCAACAATGTCTACAATCCATTGAGGCTTTCTCGTTAAAAACACAAGAGATCCCACGAATAATCCAACCACCGTGCCACATCCATAACCCATCATCACGACTTTCCAGCCAAAATCACTGTTAGAGTCTACATCACCTTCTGGAAATGGCTGGGAAGCTTCACCACTGTTACATTTCTTCGTTAACGGCAGCCCACATAATCCTGGGTTTCCTGAGTACGAATCATCTGAGAACGTATCGAATTGGTTCCCCACTGGAATAGGGCCCTCAAGTTGGTTTTGCGACAGATTCAGAACAGCAAGAAATGTCAAATTTGTTAACTGCGCCGGAATTCTTCCACTAAGGTTGTTTGAAGAAAGGTCTAAAGATTCGAGCCCTCCCAGATTACCCAACAATGGAGGAATCGTCCCTGTAAGACTATTATGAGAAAGGTTGAGGTGATTAAGTGCTCGAAAATTTCCAATTACTGCTGGGATTGTACCATGGAAGTGGTTATTCGAGAAATCAATGGTGCAGAAAATGGTGAGAATTTTCACTAGTTTAACCTCAAGCTTTTTCACCACAAGCGTCACTGAATCATCATAATACCTGTCTCCCATATACTCAGGCTTCTTTTTAACTTGACCACTAACATTCATCATAGATTTCATATTTTCAAAGTACTTAACTGGTAATAAACCAGTAAAATTGTTATTTGAGATATCAAAGATTCTCAACTTAGAGAAATAAGAATTGTTTTTAGGCTCAGTCACAGGACCATAAAATTTATTAGAATGAAGAACAAGAACCTGCAAATCCGGAAGTTTGCCAAGCCAATCTGGGAAGGTCCCGCTTATGTTGTTACTTCCAAGATCTAGAACTTCCAACTTTGTACAATTAAGCAAAGATGTTGGGATTGGCCCTTTCAAAGAATTGCTGTTCATGTTGAGGGTCCTTAAATCATTGTCCTTCCCAAATACTCCCGGAATATTGCCATGGAACTGGTTTTTCTGAAGATCTAGCACTCGCAAACTGTTACTGAAGTGCCCCAGACATTCTGGAATGGTACCTGTTAAGCTGTTGTTGGAAAGATCAAGGACTTCAATGGTGCTCATATTGCAGATCAACTCAGGTATTTCTCCCGTCAGTTTATTGTTTGATACTAAGAAGACTTTCATGTCAGGCGGTGGAATTGGGATTCGTCCTTCAAATAAGTTGGATCGGAGGTCAAGATATTGAAGATTCTTCCAGGGAAGTTGTTTGACGTCTATCACGAAATTGAAGACATAAATATAACAACCCAGAATTACAATGAAATCAAAAGATTAAAATTAAAAAAGGAAAGAAAGATTGTTATGATCTTACCAGCCAGATTTGGCTGCTCATAAGCTGATTTAAGATTTCTACGAGGGAGGCCATTAGAAGGAAATTTCAGCTCTTGCTTAAACCTTAAAAGATCTTGTTTCTCACTTCTGAAGAATCCCAAGTCAGATATTCCATTGCAGAAGCTTCTGTTGATGGTTAAAAGGGCAAGTAGCTCAAGAAAAAGAAGAATTGCAGGAGCAGCAACGATGCTCATGGATTCTTTGATTGTTTCTACTTAGTGACACAATCCTTCTGCCATAAAAAGAACAAAAACGTGTAAAACAATCAGATATTTCTCAGCTTGCGTGTTGACCTGGGAGCTAAATTGGAAAAGTAGGTCAAGAACTTCAGTTTTCTGCAACTACAGTCATTGTGAGAATTGGACCAGCTGCAGACGATAATACAAACTACGGACTAATACATGCAGAGAAATCCTGAGATGCTTTTCCAGCTCATTGGTTGCCAGTCTGTGCAGGGTATTATCATATGATATATATTAAATTAATATAATATAATAAACATATTATTAATATAGGTTAATATATTTTATCTTAATTAACAAATAATAACAATATTATTTAAGTTTTTGATTGTTTAAAAATTGATTTTCTTAAAATAATTAAATTAAAGGTCAGTCTAATCAAAATTCTGAATTTTTTTTCTTTAACTCTTTTTCAATCTTCTTTGGTGGAACCTTAGGGTTTTATCGTAATACTTTTGTTAGAGGTGATAATGGAATTCAGAAATTGAATGTGGATGAGGTTAAGGAGGCAGAGGGGGAGGGTAAGGAGGAAGAAGAGAGAAAGGAAGAGGAATTGACAAGTCTTGCCTTTTCATGTACGGTTTCATTAACAAAAATAAATAACTGGTGGGCTATAGGCTTTTCAAACTTTTGGAACATTATTATTTTATCCAAGTTCGGGTGGAAAATAGTGATTCGAATGACCGTGTAACTGTGTTTTATTTTTCAAGATCACTGTTGCTCTGCTGCATTCTCCTTGGCTGTTCTTTCACATGATCATGTCCCGAGAGTTTGAGAATGGCATTTGCTGAAACTAGAGATTAGTGAAGCATCTGAGACCAGAGAAAATATGAAATGTTTACACTATAAATGATCATTCATTCATCAAAAGAAATTTAGGGTCCAATGGATATTCTCAGAAGTGAATTTTCCATTACGTTATTATATTCCTTTCTTTCACTGTCTTGACTTGGGAGTCCACGGTGGGATCTTAAATAAATATTAACTTTCAGAACCTTTCCATACGCCTTCTCGCACTGACTTGACTTTGGAGTCCATGGTGGGAGCTAGAACAGTTTATTGTTACAATGACTGTGTAATCAGTGGCCCTCCACTATAAGGAAAATTATATATCGGAGCTCAGATATTTTATAAAGAAAGACTTACGCAAGATTGATTGGAATGGACTCTAAAATGATAATAGCTTGCTTGTTTTTATTCATTAAAATATTTATTATAAAATTATATATATTTTATATATAATTTAAATATATAGATAATATATTATTATATAATTAAATAATTTTAAATTAAAAATAAAATAATATTTAATTATATAATTATACATTATTTATATAATTAAATTATTTATTTAAATTATATAAATATAATATTGCTCCGAATATATATCCTATTCATTTGATTTTATCTAATTGATATTATAATTTTTATATCAATATGTGCAATTATTTAATATTTTATTATTCGGAAAAACTAATTTATTATATTGGGTGTTGGGCCTTGCGAGCTCAATGGATTTCGTGGGGTCACGTGCTAGAGGCTATCATCAGGTGAGAATTGAACCCGAACCGGATGAACACTTGGGTATCCGATATAAATCACGAGGAAGCAGACAATGGCGGGAAAAAATCAGTGCCCTTGAAGAGTCTCATATTGTGAAACCCATAACAATGTCCGGAATCGAAACCCTAGGTATTCTAGATGAGATTCAAGCTCTTGTCTCTGATCATCTCCAAGTGGTAATTTGTAGCATCGAGCTTTTTTCAATTTATTCACTGTAATGTTTCTCTTGTTTGCTACTTTTTCACTGTTGGATTGCGATTTATTGTTTCGATTTTAAGGGGTTTTTTTAATATGGTTTATCTTGTACTGAATTAGTGTAAAACTTCCTGGCTATTTGGTAAAAATCTCGCCTTTAAACTTAATTGTCCAACTAGGTGGAGATAATTTTCTTTCTTATTGAATAGATGAAAGGACAAAGGAATCGACTTTTTAATTTTTTTTTTTTGGTTTGTTTTAACGTGTGTTAACATTGTATTTGTCCAGTGTTTATTGAGTTGAGGTTGAGATCTATCGCGAAAATAGATATTTCTTAACAATTCCTTCAATATTTGATAGTGGCTTCGACCAGGTTCAATTATAGTTGTTTCTCCTTGAGTAACATGTCAAGCAAATTACCTTTTTTTCGTATTAAGTGGTGTTGTTATCTCAAGATGTTAGCCAAATATGGTCCTTTAAAGCTGGAAATTGATATGTATTTATTTAGACTATTAACAATACATCGCAGGTTTCATATAAGTGGCTGAGTCGCAAATTTTTGGTGTCTTCAAATACCGCAAAGAGGTAAAATATTCTGACTAAAGAGTATTCTTGTGTTTTTTGTTTTGTACTGAATATGTATGGTTTTTTTTTTTTTTTAATTTTTTACTAATTCTGTAATTGGTAATTATAATTAGGTTGCTTGAAGAGTTTGTTGAGAAACATGGAAGTGGGCTGGAAGTAGTATATGCTTTATGTGGCTGGTTGAAAAGCAGTCCTCCAAGTTATAAAATAAAGCTTGTTTCTGGGCCTAAACTTGCAGGTTAGATTTTTGTTTGGATGTTACTGGGATCCACTTGGGCTGAGAGAAGTCTGTGTGTGTGTGTGTGAGAGAGAGAGAGAGATACAGTGGTGCCAATCCTTGGAACATAAATATTATACTTGTATTTTGTAATACATAGTTCTTTTTTGAAATAAGATTTGTTAACGTTCAGAGGCTAACATGAAAAAAGTCAAGTACAATAGCTTTCACTCAAATTTGTTACTGTAATGATGACCAATATTATCATACTGTAAAATAGCCTGAATGGATCACAGAAATTCCACTATGGATAGGCTTTTTTTCTATATCTTTAGCCCTTAGAATATTTATCTCTTTTTTTTGTTTTACATTTGGTAGATCAACTTTTTGTTTATTCAATTTATTTAGTTAGGATTAGTAGCTTGATCAACTTTATGCCCCTTTTCTTTTACATCTTATTCTTAAGTTGCAATTTGCATGAACTCTTTGGAACTCAAATCCTAATTAGCTTGAGGATATGTTACTTTTTCTCTTTCTCTCTCTTTTTTTTTCTTTTTAATTCTCTAATTTTTCCTTTTGGTAGCCAACATTTTATGTAGTCTGCGTAGTTCCTTGATGCTTTCCCTGGCAAGGAAGCTAGTGACCGTACTATCCTTAACATTAATCTGACTTATATTGCCTAGGCCAAACACTTTGAATGAAGTCCAAACAGAAGTTTCTTACACTGTGTCTTGTTAGTATATTTTGACCGCTTTTTTTCATGCCTTATTGCACCCAACTGGGGTAGTTGCATGCAGTTGATAAAGAACTGTGAGTTGTAAGTTAGAAATAATGGTGGAGTATCCTCACTCTCTCTGTCTCCTCCTTTCTTTGCTCCTGTGTCTTCAGGGAAACCTGACCAAATGAAGTAATGATGAGTGTTTAGATCTTTAAATTTGAGTCTCCTTGTCCTGTCCAATTACCTCATATGTCTTAAGCTTAAAGGCTTTAGTTATCTTTGGACTAAAAGCATTTTATGACCATGGGATGTGGATTTACTGTGATTGTGTATAATGATTATCAAGATCTTCTTTCTTCGTTCTTCTTTCTTCTTTCTTCTTTCTATTAGGAAGTTTAACTAACTCCAAAATTTGATTCTTTTGCAAATATTCCTTCTCTTCAGTAAGAGCTTCCGTCCACTTTTCTTTGTTCTAAATTGGAAATTGTTTCCTAAAAAGAACTTGTTCTCCACTACTCGTTAACAAAGCCACAAAAGCAGATTTATCTTCAAAACGATACTCGGCTGTATGTCTAAGTGTAATCGGACTTGACAAACATAAGGTGATCCATTTAAATTTGAATCTGACTCTTCTTACGTTAGTTTGAAATATAGCAGTTTTTGGACTAGTTTATCTAAATCGGATATTATTCTCTTTAGTTTAGCCCAAAATAATCCATAGATCCACACGGGTAATTAACCCACTTCCGACATTCTCTGTTCTTCTATGAAACTGACAGCTAATTTGGAAAAAGTTATTTTGAGAACAGTATTTTCTACATATAATTTACGAGAAATTTCCTAGAATGGTGACATACCTTAAGATGTTAAAGATATTTTACTATTAAAGGTCTCACAGTGGACTTCTAAATCAATGAAGAGGGTATTGGATTTGAATTTTTTTATATAATTTCCTTAAACTGTTAATGTTTGACTATCAATTTGAGTAAATAAACTTTGGGATAATATGTCATATCCATTCGCAAAAAATCAGGCTCATCAATCAGCATGAACCAAGAAGGTAAGTAAAATGTAAAGACGGTTAAGTTTTTGCAAGACAATAGAATGATAAAAGAGGTTGAAATCTTCTTTAATAATATTTTAAGGTTAAATTTTTTAATGATGATTTCTGGGATTCTCAAGGAATTTAAATTCATAAGGGAAAGAACATTAAGGCAAAGGAGAAAGCAGATTGTGATTGCTGAAGTTTATCACATTATATATGGCTGAAACAAAATGAGAAAACCACACTAATTTCTCCTGATTTTGTGTTTGCTTTTCAGCTTTCTCACCCCTTTGTGGCCTTTCCCTTCAACAATGTCTACAATCCATTGAGGCTTTCTTGTTAAAAACACAAGAGATCCCACGAATAATCCAACCACCGTGCCACTTCCATAACCCATCATCACGACTTTCCAGCCAAAATCACTGTTAGAGTCTACATCACCTTCTGGAAATGGCTGGGAAGCTTCACCACCGTTACATTTCTTCGTTAACGGCGGCCCACATAATCCTGGGTTTCCTGAGTACGAATCATCTGAGAACGTATTGAATTGGTTCCCCACAGGAATAGGGCCCTCAAGTTGGTTTTGCGACAGATTCAGAACAGCAAGAAATGTCAAATTTGTTAACTGCGCCGGAATTCTTCCACTAAGCTTGTTTGAAGAAAGGTCTAAAGATTCGAGCCCTCTCAGATTACCCAACAATGGAGGAATCTTCCCTGTAAGACTATTTTGAGAAAGGTTGAGGTTATTAAGTGCTACAAAATTTCCAATTACTGCTGGGATTGTACCATGGAAGTGGTTATTCGAGAAATCAATGGTGCAGAAAATGGTGAGAATTTTCAATAGTTTAACCTCAAGATTTTTCATCACAAGCGTCACTGAATCATCATAATAGCTGTCTCCCATATACTTAGGCTTCTTTTCAACTTCACCACTAACATTCATCATAGATTTCATATTTTCAAAGTACTTAACTGGTAATAAACCAGTAAAATTGTTATTTGAGATATCAAAGATTCTCAACTTAGAGAAATAAGAATTGTTTTTAGGCTCAGTCACAGGACCATAAAATTTATTAGAATGAAGAACAAGAACCTGCAAATCCGGAAGTTTGCCAAGCCAATCTGGGAAGGTCCCGTTTATGCTGTTGCTTCCAAGATCTAGAACTTCCAACTTTGTACAATTAAGCAAAGATGTTGGGATTGGCCCTTTCAAAAAATTGCTGTTCATGTTGAGGGTCCTTAAATCATTGTCCTTCCCAAATACTCCCGGAATATTGCCATGGAACTGGTTTTTCTGAAGATCTAGCACTCGCAAACTGTTGCTGAAGTGCCCCAGACATTCTGGAATGATACCTGTTAAGCTGTTGTTGGAAAGATCAAGGACTTCAATGGTGCTCATATTGCAGATCAACTCAGGTATTTCTCCCGTCAGTTTATTGTTTGATACTAGGAAGACTTTCATGCCAGGCGGTGGAATTGGGATTCGTCCTTCAAATAAGTTGGATCGGAGGTCAAGATATTGAAGATTCTTCCAGGGAAGTTGTTTGACGTCTATCACGAAATTGAAGACATAAATATAACAACCCAGAATTACAATGAAATCAAAAGATTAAAATTAACAAAGGAAAGAAAGATTGTTATGATCTTACCAGCCAGATTTGGCTGCTCATAAGCTGCTTTAAGATTTCTACGAGGGAGGCCATTGGAAGGCAATTTCAGCTCTTGCTTAAACCTTAAAAGACCTTGTTTCTCACTTCTGAAGAATCCCCAGTCAGATATTCCATTGCAGAAGCTTCTGTTAATGGTTAAAAGGGCAAGTAGCTCAAGAAAAAGAAGAATTGCAGGAGCAGCAACGATACTCATGGATTCTTTCATTGTTTCTACTTAGTGACACAATCCTTCTGCCATAAAAAGAACAAAAACGTGTAAAACAATCAGATATTTCTCAGCTTGCGTGTTGACCTGGGAGCTAAAATGGAAAAGTAGGTCAAGAACTTCAGTTTTCTGCAACTACAGTCATTGTAACAATAAACTGTTCTAGCTCCCACCTACCATGGACTCCAAGGTCAAGTCAGTGAGAGAAGGCGTATGGAAAGGTTCTAAAAGTTAATACTTGTTTAAGATCCCACCGTGGACTCCCAAGTCAAGACAGTGAAAGAAAGGAATATAATAACGTAATGGAAAATTCACTTCTGCGAATATCCATTGGGACAGAATTACAATACATCGATCTATTCTGATCCCTAAATTTCTTTTGATGAATGAATGATCATTTATAGTGTAGACATTTCATATTTTCTCTGGTCTCAGATGCTTCACTAATCTCTAGTTTCAGCGAATGCCATTCTCAAACTCTCGGGACATGATCATGTGAAAGAACAGCCAAGGAGAACGCAGCAGAGTAACAGTGGTCTTGAATTAGGGAAATTTTAAAAAATGGCCAAAATGCCCTCCCATTAAACAAAAATGCCCAAAATCACTGTTTCCAAGCTAAAATACCCAAAATCACTATTCCCAAACAAAAAATGCCTATGACTTTTTTTTAAAATACCAAAATTACCCTTTTCTTTATGTTTATATAACTCTCCTCACTCATTATGGGGTTAAATATAATTTTAGATAAATATAGGGGTTTTTTGGATATTTTATATTGTAAAGGCATTTTGATATTTATTTATTTATTTCAAACTTTTTCTAAAATATCAAAATTACCCTTCCCCTCATTTATATAACTCTCCTCACTCACTATAGGGGTTAAATGAATTTCAGATAAATATGGGGGGTTTTTGGATATTTTACATTGTAAAAGCATTTTCATATTTATTTATTTATTTCAAACTTTTTCTAAAATATCAAAATTACCCTTCCTCTCATCTATATAAACTTTCCTTACTCATTTTATTTACACATACTTCTCATATCACTCAAACACTCACTCTTACTTTCATTTTTTTTCAACATCAATTAGTAAGGATTCGTTCGGACGAAAGAAGTTCGTATTTTTGAATTCGACTCGAAAAAATACTATTCATCAAAAAAAGATATTTATGCCAATCTTAGCCTAAAATTTAATTTTATTTGTTAAGTCTAGTTTTTATGTCATAATATAGGGGTTTAATGCAATGTTTGACAAGTATGGGGGGTTAAATGAATTTTAGATAAATATGGGGTTTTTTGGATATTTTACATTGTAAAGGCATTTTCATATTTATTTATTTATTTCATTACTTTTTCTAAAATGTCGAAATTAACCTTCCTCTCATCTATATAAACCTTCCTCACTCATTTTATTTACACACACTTTTCATATCACTCAAACACTCACTCTCACTTTCATTTTTTTTTCAACATCAATTAGTAGGGATTCATTCGGACGAAAGAAGTTCGTATTTCTGAATTCGATTCGAAAAATACTATTCATCAAAAAAAGGTATTTATGCCAATCTTAGCCTAAAACTTAATTTTATTTGTTAAGTCTAGTTTTTATGTCATAATATGGGGGTTAAATGTAATGTTTGATAATATTATTTAAAAAATGAAATCAAATACGATACATATCCATATATAACCACAAATAAAGTATATCATACACATATGTACATACAATAAATATATACATCTAAACATAAGAATAACGATAAATATACATCCGTGAGCTACTCGATACAATGAAAATACAACTGCGTCGCTAATCGTCGACGCATAGCGGTAGACGACTTTCGGGGAAAAACGTAGCTCCGTGACAACGCCAAACACTCAAAAAATCATAACATAAACACGCCACAGTCACCGGGGCCCAATCCCTGCTGAGGGACATCCGACGCTCGATACAAAGTGAGGGGATCACATCGTGGAGTCCTCCCAGAAGCTGTCCAAAAACTTGTTGTCGCTAATAACGCGGGAATAAAGGTCATGTACGGTCGCATGCGCTGCTCCAAAGTCCCTATATTTCCTGAATATGAAACCTCTGAATCGTATACTGTAATCGACCATTCACGGAAATCTATAACTCTGGCGACCCAATGTGCGTTCTCGAAATTTGTAAGAATGAAAACCTATAAACAATGAGATATTTTAGTTACTTATCGTTGTCGTTAACCAATTGAATGTAATAGAAATATATATAAACTCTACCTGATCGATCATCCCCTATGGTTTGTACAACAATCTCAGGGTGTACGTTGCATCAACCATCCTCGTGAAGAGCCCGAAAACTCAAACTCGTCAATCGGTGTGGTCTGCCAACTCTTCCAGGCCATCTCAATATGGCCTCCAAAGAATGTGTGGGCAGTCGTCCACCGCTGTGAGATAGTCGACTGGTGATTGTCCTGCTGCCAACGTAATAAAGCCAAAAAAAAATCCACATACTAAAATGGTATAAACAAGTTCACGTGTTAGTTATTAATAAATATAGCTAGCTATTTACCAAATTATATAGTATAGACAACTCACATCGTCGGTCAACCACTCGCGTAACTCTACAACAAGTCTCCAGAAGCTGTCCTTCGACTTCGATCCTATGAAGTACACATCATGTGTGTCAGAAGCCGCAGCTCTGGTATACCATGTGAGTCCAACCAGTAAAAATACAACCGATATGAGTCCAACCAGGGACGTCTCGCGTACACCACCTAAACATCCGTGGGGACGAATAGGGATGGACAAGGTCAATCCAATCGTGTAACGTCTCTAGAGTCTCATATATCCAGTACCGTAATACATTCATTGACGATGTAAATAAATCAATTTATATTTTTGTCAATTAATAAATATAAATAATAATATAAAATTTACTTGAAATACGAAAGGAAATCCGTAAATGTCGTATTTACGGATTTTAGGTATTCATCCGGAACATACTCTTTCACTCGCCTGTGACATAGAATCGTATGTCATCTGCCACACAACAACGCCCCAGGGGTAGGAATTGAACCCGTCCAAATGATCAACTAACTGAAAGTAATCCGTAGACACCTTTTTTCGTCGATCATTACCAACAAAACAATGTGAAGAATATACAACATGGCTATCTTGACAACGTCAATATCGTCATCCCCCCATGGCCTTGACAAGAAAACATGTTCTAAGTCGTGATACTGCACCGTCAAAAAACCTCGAAAGTATACATCTCTGATCCTATGATCGGATAAGCGAGGCATATAAGAAGAAACATCAGTTCGTCGACTAAACGAAAGACCTGTCACCAGCGCAAACACAAACGGGCTAAATCTCACATCAACCCCACTAACCCTGAACCAAAACTCGTCTCTAGCAGAAGGTCGATGTAGCTGTCGGAGTAGAAAAGCATGAACCAACATCCCGGAGAATTTGGTTTCGGGTAAACGAAGGAGATACCCGAAACATGTCCTCTCAAATAGTCGTAGCTGATCTGCGGTCAATGTAGAAGTAACCCAAGATAATGCGGCACGTTATGCACGACATATCGCATCTGCCCGGAAGTGTCTGGTCTCGTTGGAGAATCGCAACTCGCTGTCAACCCGTCTCCTTTTGCGAGAAATATCCTGTAACAATATAAAAAACTCGTTAGACATTCATAAAAACAAATATGTAAACAAATGTATTCGTGGGAAAACATAAAAAAATGAAAAATACCAAATAATCAAAAAGGAAATGACAAAACTTAAAAAGCAAGATTTAAGTGTCTGTTAACGATGAAATTCGAATAAATGAACTTGAAATTCGAATTCTACAAGTTTAACTACCCTACAATGTTAAGAAACGAAAAATCGATAGAAAATCTATCAAATACGAGTCGATATAGCCAAAAAAGGTGAAATTCAGAAAAACTGTAATGAAATTTGATTCTATAGAATGTTAACAATCGAAAAATCGACGAAAAATAAGAAAATATGAGTTGATATATCCTGAAATGGTGAAATTCAAAAAAAACGGAACTGAAATTCGAATTCTAAAAGTTGAAAAACCCTAGAGTGGCAACAATCAAAAAATCCTTCAGAAATCTGAAAAATACGAATCAAAATCTCATAAAACGATAAAATTCAAAAAAGAAAATTGAAAATCGAATTCTAACAGTTGAAAAATCCTAGAATGGCAACAATAGAAAAATCCTTCAGAAATTGAAAAAATACGAGTCAAAATCTCGCAAAACGGTGAAATTTGAAAAAACGGAACTGAAATTTGAATTCTAAAAGTTGAAAAACCCTAGAATGGCAACAATCGAAAAATCCTTCAGAAATTTGGAAAATACGAGTCAAAATCTCGTAAAATAGTGAAATTCGAAAAAACGAAACTGAAATTCGAATTATAAAATTTGAAAAACCCTAGAATAGCAACAATCGAAAATTCCTTTAAAAATCTAAAAAATAAGAGTCGAAATCTCGTAAAACGATAAAATTCGAAAAAACGAAAATGGAATTCGAATTCTAAAAGTTGAAAAACCCTAGAATGGCAACAATCGAAAAATTCTTCAAAAATCTGGAAAATACGAGTTGAAATCTCGTAAAACAGTGAAATTCGAAAAAACGAAACTGAAATTCGAATTCTAAAATTCGAAAAACCCTAGAATAGCAACAATCGAAAATTCCTTCGAAAATCTAAAAAATACGAGTCGAAATCTCGTAAAAAGGTAAAATTCGAAAAAGAAAACTGAAAATCGAATTATAACAGTTGAAAAACCCTATAATGACAACAATCGAAAAATCCTTTGAAAATTTGAAAAATACGAGTCAAAATCTCGCAAAACGGTGAAATTTGATAAAACGGAACTGAAATTCGAATTCTAAAAGTTGAAAAATCATAGAACGGAAACAATCAAAAAATCCTTCAAAAATCTGACTCGAAATCTCGTAAAACGGTGAAATTCGAAAAAAAAGAAAATGGAATTCGAATTCTAAAAGTTGAAAAACCCTTGAATGACAACAATCGAAAAATCCTTCGAAAATCTGGAAAATACGAGTCGAAATCTCGTAAAACAGTGAAATTCGAAAAAAATAAATTGAAATTTGAATTATAAAATTTGAAAAACCCTAGAATAGCAACAATCGAAAATTCCTTCGAAAATTGGAAAAATACGAGTCGAAATCTCGTAAAACGGTAAAATTCGAAAAAGGAAACTGAAAATCGAATTCTAAAAGTTGAAAAACCGTTGAATGGCAACAATCAAAAAATCCTTCGGAAATTTGAAAAATACTAGTCAAAATCTCGTAAAACTGTGAAATTCGAAAAAACGGAACTGAAATTCGAATTCTAAAAGTTGAAAAATCCTAGAACGGCAACAATCGAAAAATCCTTCGAAAATCTATAATATATGAGTCGAAATCTCTTAAAGCGGTGAAATTCGAAAATACGGAAATGGAATTCGAGTTCTATAAGTTGAAAAACCCTAGAATGACAACAATCGAAAATTCCTTCGAAAATCTAAAAAATACGAGTCGAAATCTCGTAAAACGGTAAAATTCGAAAAAAGAAACTGAAAATCGAATTCTAAAAGTTGAAAAACCCTAGAATGGGAACAATCGAAAAATCCTTCGGAAATTGGAAAAATACGAGTCAAAATCTCACAAAACGGTGAAATTCGAAAAGACGGAACTGAAATTCGAATTCTAAAACTTGAAAAACCCTAAAACAGAAAAAACGGATATAAAATTCGAAAACTACATGATTAGAAACCCTAGATAAGAAAATTCTCAATTTACCCCCTCATGAAAACTCCTATTCTAAACAGATCCGTTGTTATATGGCAAATATCAGAAAACCCCGTTTGTTCTAAGGAATCTACACGGCGTCCCAATATTTTAAAAAAGCTAATTTACCCCCCTAAAAAAGGCCAATCACTGCTGAACGTGGGATGAACGCACTTGACGTGGGAAATATTGTTCCCACGTTAGACTGCCGCACTCTTCGTCAGCCATTTTCGGCCAAAATTTGGTTTTTTTGGCCTCCGATTTCCACATAAAACAAATCTACACGTTGTATAACATAAAACCCCTCAATCAATTCAACCAAAACAATCAAGAATCGAAACATTTTAAGCATTATTCAACATCGAAACCCTAAAATTTCAAGACGCAAAATCTCAATCAAATCTCAATAATATGAGCAATAACTTGATTCAAATAAGATTACGGGAGATATACTAACCTTATTTGCCATTTGCGGATGCCGGAAAGCAAGAAAATCGGTGGAAATTTGCTCGACCGTGAGATGAATGTGGTGCCATAAAATAGTGAAGATTTTTCTTTGAAATGCACAGTAAAATCGCGAAATTTTATATAAGGGGCATTTTCGTTATTTTGCCAAACTCACGTTGACGTGACAAATTAACAAAAAACCCGATGTGGGCTAAGGATCTCCCACGACGCCCCAATATTTTAGAAAAGCGAATTTACCCCCCAAAAAAAACGGTCAAAGTCTTCTGAACGTGGGATGCACCTGCTTGACGTGGGAAACACTGTTCCCACGTCGGACTGTCGAGCTCTTCGGCAGCCATTTTCGGCCACATTTTGGTCGTTTCGGCCTCCGATTTTTACGAAAATCAAATCTATACGTTGTATAACACAAAAGCCCTCAATCAATTCAACGAAAACAACCAAGAATCAAAACATTTAAAGTATTATTCAAACTGTAAACTCTAAAATTTCAAACCCAGAAATCTCAATCAAATCTCAATAATATGAGCAATAACTTGATCTAAACAAGATCACGGGAGATATACTAAACTTCTTTGCCATTTTCGGTTGCCGGAAAGTAAGAAAATCGGCCGAAATGATGTTCGCCGTAGGATTGCCGTGAGAGGTGGGGTTTTCTTTGAATTGCACAGTGAAAATTTGCTGTGTTTATATATGGGGGCAGTTTCGTCATTTCATCAAACTTGGGTATTTTTGTTTAAACCTAAATTTTTTAGGTAATTTCGCTTAGACCCTTTAATTTTGTCTATTTTTAATAATTTCCCCAAAATAAAACACGGTTACACGGTCATTCGAATCACTATTTTCCACCCGAACTTGGACAAAATAAAAATGTTCCAAAAGTTTGAAAAGCCCATAGCCCACCAGTTATTTATTTTTGTTAATGAAGCCGTACATGAAAAGGCAAGACTTGTCAATTTCCTCTTCCTTTCTCTCTTCTTCCTCCTTACCCTTCTCCTCTTCCTCTTTAACCTCATCGACATTCAAATTCTGAGTTCCATTACCATCTCTAGCAAAAGTACTACGATAAAACCCTAAGATTTCACCAAAGAAGATTGAAAAAGAATTTAAGAATTTTGATTAGACCAACCTTTAATTTAATTATTTTAAGAAAATCAATTTTTAAATAATCAAAAACTTAAATAATAATATTATTATTCGTTAATTAAGAAAAAATATATAATATATTTATTATATTATATTAATTTGATATATATTATATTAGAATTTTTATTTTTTTTTAAATGTGTTGGCTCTTCTTATAGGGTACTGATAATACCCTGCACAGACTGGCAACCAATCAGCTGGAAAAGCATCTCAGGATCTCTCTGCATGTCTTAGTCCGTAGTTTGTATTATCATCTGCAGCTGGTCCAATTCTATTTGAGTGTAATCAGTGGCCCTCCGCTATAAAGAAAATTATATATCGGAGCTCAGATATTTAATAAAGAAAGAATTACGCAAGATTGACTGGAATAGACTCTAAAATGATAACAACTTGCTTGTTTTTATTCATTAAAATATTTATTATAAAATTATATATATATTTTACATATAATTTAAATATATAAATAATATATTATTATATAATCAAATAATTTTAAATTAAAAATAAAATAATATTTAATTATATAATTGAATATTATTTATATATTTAAACTATATAAATATAGTATTGCTCCTAGTATATATACTATTCATTTGATTTTATCTAATTAATATTATAATTTTTATATCAATATGTGCAATTATTTAATATTTTATTTTTCAGAAAAACTAATTTATTATATTGGGTGTTGGGCCTTGCGAGCTCAATGGATTTCGTAGGGTCACGTGCTAGAGGCTATCATCAGGTGACAATTGAACCCGAACCGGATGAACATTTGGGTATCCGATATAAATCACGAGGACGCAGACAATGGCGGGAAAAATCAGTGCCCTTGAAGAGTCTCTTATTGTGAAACCCATAACAATGTCCGGAATCGAAACCCTAGGTATTCTAGATGAGATTCAAGCTCTTGTCTCTGATCATCTCCAAGTGGTAATTTGTAGCATCAAGCTATTTTCAATTTATTCACTGTAATGTTTCTCTTGTTTGTTACTTTTACACGGTTGGATTGCTATTTATTGTTTCGATTTTATGGGGTTTTTTTAATATGGTTTATCTTTTACTGAATTAGTGTAAAAATTCCTGGCTATTTCGTAAAAATCTCGCCTTGAAACTTAATTGTCCAACTAGGTGGAGATAATTTTCTTTCTTATTGAATGGATGAAAGGACAGAGGAATCGACTTTTTAATTTTTTTTATTTGGTTTGTTTTAACGTGTGTTAACATTGTATTTATCCAGTGTTTATTGAGTTGAGGTTGAGATCTATCGCGAAAATAGATATTTCTTAACAATTCCTTCAATATTTGATAGTGGCTTCGACCAGGTTCAATTATAGTTGTTCTCCTTGAGTAACATGTCAAGCAAATTACCTTTTTTTCTTATTAAGTGGTGTTGTTATCTCAAGATGTTAGCCAAATATGGTCCTTTAAAGCTGGAAATTGATATGTATTTATTTAGACTATTAACAATACATCGCAGGTTTCATATAAGTGGCTGAGTCGCAAATTTTTGGTGTCTTCAAATACCGCAAAGAGGTAAAATATTCTGACTAAAGAGCATTCTTGTGTTTTTTGTTTTGTACTGAATATATATATGGTTTTTTTTTTTAATTTTTTACTAATTCTGTAATTGGTAACTATAATTAGGTTGCTTGAAGAGTTTGTTGAGAAACATGGAAGTGGGCTGGAAGTAGTATATGCTTTATGTGGCTGGTTGAAAAGCAGTCCTCCAAGTTATAATATAAAGCTTGTTTCTGGGCCTAAACTTGCAGGTTAGATTTTTGTTTGGATGTTATTGGGATCCACTTGGGCTAAGAGAAGTCTCTGCGTGTGTGTATGTGAGAGAGAGAGATACAGTGGTGCCAATCCTTGGAACATAAATATTATACTTGTATTTTGTAATACATAGTTCTTTTTTGAAATAAGATTTGTTAACGTTCAGAGGCTAACATGAAAAAAGTCAAGTACAGTAGCTTTCACTCAAATTTGTTACTGTAATGATGATCAATATTATCATACTGTAAAATAGCCTGAATGGATCACAGAAATTCCACTATGGATAGGCATTTTTTCTATATCTTTAGCCCTTACAAAAGTTATCTCTTTTTCTTGTTTTACATTTGGTAGATCAACTTTTTGTTTATTCAGTTTATTTAGTTAGGATTAGTAGCTTGATCAACTTTATGACCCTTTTCTTTTACATCTTATTCTTAAGTTGCCATTTGCATGAACTCTTTGGAACTCAAATCCTAATTAGCTTGAGGATATGTTCCTTTTTCTCTTTATCTGTTTTTTTTTTTTTAATTCTCTAATTTTTCCTTTTGGTAGCCAACATTTTATGTAGTCTGAGTAGTTCCTTGATGCTTTCCCTGGCAATGAAGCTAGTGACCGTACTATCCTTAACATTAATCTGACTTATATTGCCTAGGCCAAACATTTTGAATGAAGTCCAAACAGAAGTTTCTTACATTGTATCTTGTTAGTATATTTTGACCACTTTTTTTCATGCCTTATTCCACCCACCTGGGGTAGTTGCATGCAGTTGATAAAGAACTGTGAGTTGTAAGTTAGAAATAATGGTGGAGTATCTTCACTTTCTCTCTGTCTCCTCCTTTTTTTGCTCCTGTGTCTTCAGGGAAACCTGACCAAATGAAGTAATGATGAGTGTTTAGATCTTTAAATTTGAGTCTCCTTGTCCTGTCCAATTACCTCATATGTCTTAAGCTCAAACGCTTTAGTTATCTTTGGACTAAAAGCATTTTAGGACCATGGGAAGTGGATTTACTGTGATTGTGTATAATGATTATCAAGATCTTCTTTCTTCTGATTTTCATGCAGAAGCCAAGCTAGAATTTGATGGAAGCTGCTCAGTTCAAGTTTATAGTGTGCAAGCCAGCATTCCTAATGATCCAGCTGCACTTTGGAATGCTGAATATGTACAAGCTGAAGAGCTATTTAAGCAGCGTTCACTTGATAATTGCTTGAGAGATAATAGGTATGATGATACCTTAAGTTATATGGTGTCTGTTTCTTATATATAGAAATTTGTGAGGTTGGTAGCCCACTCTGCCTTTATGTTTTTGGATGAAGTTTTATCTCGTATATTTTGTGAGCAATGTTTTCCTTACAGTTCATATCTTAAACTAGTTTGTTTATATATGATTAAAATTTTGACTGCCTTTTTCTGAATCACTTCTTTCTGTGCTCCTATTGAAGCTTCAGTTTTCAAAATCCTCTGAATTTTGAAATTATGGAGCTATATAGTCAAATATATCGAATATCTTTTTTCTTGGATGCGATATCGCACTTCTTGCTTGATACTCAAAGAATGTTTTCATCAGGTTCTGTGGGATTTCAAATTCCTTTGTGAAGTGCAATGTTGATGGAACTTCTGTAAGCATTGCTGATGTACAGCCCAAAAGTTCAGGGATCCCACAGCTATCTAAAAGTAATTCTATGGTTCAAAACAATTCAGTTCCACCACCTCAGCAAAACAAAATACAGCAATCAAACCCAAAAGTCAGTTTGCTGTCTGCAACTGTGGTAAAAGATGTAAAAGCTGAAAGTAATAGTATAGGAGTTCATGATCAGGCTATAGAAAAAGTAAACACTTTGCTTGCTAGTAAGAAGAAAGGCCAGAATGATAAAAGCTCTTCTGGCAATGGTGGTTCATTAGCAAGTTTATGGGGTCGTGCATCCACAAAGGAAAAGCCCAATTCAGCAGCTGCAGTTGATAACAGTATGGTTTCAAATTCTACTGGCTTTTCCCATTTGATTTCTATCCTCTGATGTAAATCTTTGATTTTCTGTGCTTAAGTGTAATGCACTATTTCTGATTATTAATTGTTTTATGCAAATGTATGTTTTACAAATCTGCAATCTAGGGTATTCTTAGATGATTCATTCCATCTGTTTTATTCTTTTTCATGCAATTAGCTAGTGCAGAAGCTCAAATATCTGTGCGTGAAGCGGCAGAGAACAGCAGTAGTGATGATGATGCCAAAGATGTTAATTTTAGGAGGGCCTCCAATGGTGAAGGAAATAGGAAAAGGAAGGCAGTTTTCGATTTATCAGATGAAGATGAGTATGAAGACACAGTCAATTTGGGATCCCCTGATCCTCCAAAAGGAAAATCAGATTTAATTCCAAAAGAAAATAAAAAACTTTTGGTTATTGGAAAACCAGATCTGATATCAAATGAGCTGAAAGAAGATAAACTAGAAGCCAAGGAAGAGAAAGAAACTAACGGAGAATCCAACCAATCAACAAAGGAAAATTCTGCAGCTGTCAGCAAACTAATGAAGAGTGAAACCTCCTTTACGGAGAAGGCTGAAAGCTTTGTGCCTCAGAATGACATCAATAAGGATAAAGTGGTGAATTCTGTTCCAAATTCAGCTAAAAGGAAGAAAGTGTTGAAGACACACATTGACGAGCGAGGGAGAGAAGGTATACCCATCTTTTTTTTCCCATTTCTTTGTCCTAAAATTAAATTGAAGCTTTACATTTTTTGCTTTTTATGAGAGTTGTTGCTGCATGAGAAGAGTTTTTTTTTTTTTTAATAGATGTTGTTTAAGTTAATTTTGCAGTTTAGAATTCATTTAACTGTTGCGTATTTGCTTTCGTTCACTTTTCATCCCTCTGCTAAAGAAGGACGTAACTATGGAGATTGTTTAATGCCAAAATTGTAGGTTCTTTTAATTTGTGCATGAATAAACCAATTAACAATTCTGGGTGGCTGAATCTCAGTACAATTTGCTGTAAACATTTTTGTGATACTTAGATGCTATACTCTCTAATTTCTCATTGTCCCTCTGACAATATACTTTGTCCTTCCAGTAACGGAAGTTGTTTGGGAGGGTGAGGAAACTGAAATCAAGAGAGCAGACAGTGAGACAATGAATAAAGCTGACAATGAGATGACAAAGAAAGCAGACAGTAATCCAACAAAGAAGGCCGGCAGTAATACAGTCACCGGTAATAGCAACAGGTTAGAGATTAAATTAGGGCAATTAAGCAATCATATATGGCCAGGCATTTAGTAAATTGTTTGTTTATGCCCACGTTCTAAAATCTGAGTGTTGGATTTAAACCAGGCCATCAGCAGCTAAGAAGTCTCCAGCATTGGGAAGCACTGTGCCATCAAATCCAGGGAGCAAAGCAGCAGCGAAGAAAGGTGGAAACCCGAAGGATCCTAAGCAAGGCAACATTTTATCATTCTTCAAGAGGGTCTGAGGAGAAAGAACTCAACTCAAATTTCATTCATGTAACTCGTTTTTCTTTTTATTCCTTTTTGGGGTTACGTTGATGCGAATGTGTATGTTCCTGAATCTTGTAGAAATGCAGGGCTTTGGCGAGTTTAAGTTAACAGCTGAGTAAATTTGTGAAAAGAACTAGGAAACCAGGAATTCCTATATATCAATGACAACAACCAGGAAACCATTCTCATTAAAAAATTTGTGAAAAGAGAATAATTAAATGGCGTTGAATGAATGGTCTTAAGAAAAAACTAGAAAATAAAATGGTGAGGCTGTGAAATTACGATATCCCAATGACAAGGTCCAAAAAGACGGTCAAGCATGATCACTCTGCACAAGCGTAGAATTAGGGGTGGAATCAAATAGAGAAAACTGAGTTGAAAAAAATTTAAATGCAATTAAACCATTTTAAATTTTAAATAAAATCAACTGAAAAAAAAAAGATTTAATTTGATTTAAATTATAATTTGAATATATTAAAAATCACCTACTTTCAAATATTTTTTATTTAAATATACAATAAACATATAAAAATTGACAAATATATAAATATAAAACAAATGATACACCAACTTGCTTATAAAAATTTTTCATCTAATTTTTATGGGTATGTATTTAAGAAAATACAATTTACAATTTAATTCAATTTGAAAAATGTCCAAATCACAATTTGAACTGTAAATTTTTTTTAATAAATTTATGAACTTGAATTAAACCATTTTATAAATCAAACCAAAATAAATTTTAATTTTTAAATAAATTTATTTGATTTTATAATTTGAATCAAATTATGTAAAACCTCTTAATAGATTTGTCTTTCCAGACTGGTCGATGGTACTAATAGCCCATTTAATTTTAGAGTGAAAAGTACGCTTCGGAGATGAAATACTATAGGCCAGCCCAAACAATATTTCTACACGAAAAGTTAGAACTGGTTCGCTCCATTTGTACAAAGTCCAAACAGATGTGCTCTTATCAGTTATGCAGAGAAACTTAACAAGAGATTTGAAAGAAGTCCAACTGAGAACAAACGAACAGGTAAGACCATGATTTTAGGAGAGAAAATATGGAGATTTGAGAGATCGATATACATGGTATACAATCAAATCTTGCACAAGTAAGATACAAGCTATCTCCCTATTTTAACCTTCCTGGATTAAGTTTGTTGGTTCACTCAAAACATACTTGGGTAGTTCATATTTTGCACCTGCAACAAGGTCCAGGCATGGCAACAATATCAAGATAATGAAAAATATATATATTTCAAATCAAGGATTGAAGACTTCAGCTGAAAATACCTCTTTCATCATAGCAGATTGTCATATCAGCATTTTGAATGATGACCCCCGCACTGTCAACAATAGCTTGAGCAAGAGTTAGATCAGCTTCGGCAGCAGCTCGAAGTGCATCCCAAATCTCTGGTATTACAGAAAAATGATACTTACATGCTATTTAACATGTATGATAAATTCAAAAGCATCTTTTTACAAACAGCATTATTTTATTCATGAAACAACAAATCTTATAGCCTACAGAGAGAAAAGAAAATTTAACCCCCTTCAATTCAAATAGTAGTTTGAGTCAGACCTCAATTCACATTACACCATCCCCTAAAAACTTAACTCATATGCATATAACCCAACTCAATTCATAAGGGATTATTTAGGGCAAAGTGTGACTGTATGCACGAATGCAACTCAATATGGGTATTTTTATACAGCACACTATCTTACAAAATTGCCATACTGGTGATTACTTCTATTTGATCGTGCCCCATCATGTTCTGCCTTTTAACCATGCCATTCTGTTTGACCTTCTCCATATCCTAAGAGAGCAACTTAGATCGGGTGGACTCTAGTCTTGATTTTCTAATCTAGGTAATCATTAATCATAATTCCACTTTCCATTCTGTTAGGATCTTGAGAGCAAAGCATGGGGTTTGGATTCCACATTAAAAAGCATCAATTTATACTGTGGGGTTTATATGGTTTTGAACTCTCCAATTTTGACAAATAGTTTTTGAAGTGTGGTTCTTCTAAAATTCATATTATTTTGTATCAAAGTCACCATCTTGTCTCTCAACTACAATCGTACGCCGCAGATGGGGACGCTAATATTGCAGTGTTCGCTCAGAGCTAATAGAGAAGAGCTAGCGCACAAGCCAACCTGTGTGGGTACTAGAGCTGCAGAGTGTGATGGTATGTCAGAATTTCAAGTATAAGGTATGAGACTTGGATGCTACATCGGAAAATATGAGCTTCTAAAGTATGAGCAACCATAGTACTTTGGCTAGATTTGATTCTGTAAAATTATTGAATCAGCTCCAGATCAAACCTTTAAAGAAAACGATGGTGAAAATTCAGTCTAAATGTGCCCTAAACCAAGTCAAACCCAATAAAGCACATCCTTTTGTCCTTCCATTTATCCTTGGAAATCATTTAACTATTTACCAGATGACAGCAAACAACTATATGTATGGATCCACTTTGTGCAAGACCAAGCCATCCAAGAAGAGTTTGCCACTAATTTGTAGGCATACACAAATCAAACATTGGTGCATACTCCCTTACTTTAACTAGTCATCAAACTAAGCCATTAATCTCAACTGATAATGGTAACAGTCCTCAAATAATAATTATATCATCTCTTGCTTAGAGCTTCTATAATCCTGCTAATATGGTATAACTTCAAGCAATCATAATGATGTATCGCGAAGAAATATCTGGTTAACACGAAGACAGAAAAAGCAAGCAATAGACCTGAAGACTATAGTCTTGTTTCTTCACACTACTGGGTCTAACATTCCTTGCTGAATATTGCCTCTTAAACAGTAAAGACTTATAATCTTGCTGGTAATATCATTTACCAATTCCATACAATTACCAATCTAGACTTTGTCAACCTCCTTAACTACTCATGAGAGATCTGAAATTTTAGTAGTATGTTATTTTTTCTTCTTCTCAGGAAAAGGTATTAGCAACATAATGGTCAATCACGCACATTACACTCCTACATAAATGGATTATGGTGGTAGTTCACACCTAAGTTTTCCAAATCAGACTACAACGACCTCAGAGACTAAAATGTACATTGCAATTAACTCAGTCAGATTACCAAGCCCTAAGAAGGGACATAGAGTCCTTGCCTAAAAAACCAGAGATATTACCAAAAAGGACCTCAAAGCAAGACAAATTGCATGTTGACACCCAATAGACAAGCCAACCCTTGCACAACCTCAATAAGCACACCTTAATCCATATGAAATACCTTTAAGTATAGCCCAATGCCTTGATTGATAAATTTGACAAGTCTAGGTTTCACAGAGGAAAACAAACAATATTTTTTGCACGATCCAGCTACGAAATGTGTAATCCTTATATGAAACTTCAACAAGCATGATAATATTATATCTTAACAAAAGGTAAAAAATCAGCAACGTTATATATTAAAAGGATTACTGAGATTGACAGTCAGATTGTGAATAAAAGGTCTAAGAAATATTTCGAGCAATTAATAATAATAATGTCTGCACAAGGATTCAACTTACAGACCAACCTAAAAACTGGTACCTTATGCCTTTCCCTTATATTCTCACATCAAGATCATGAATTCATCCTCTAGTTTTCCAATGTCGTAAGCAATAACGCTTAATGCTCCATATAAAATTTCTCCAGGAAACTATAATTGTCTAAGCCTCTGAAAATAAATACAACTAGAAGACCAACTAAAGTGGAGTCTCAATGTTTTAAGGAGGTAAAAGCTTAATGTATGAAAGAAAGCATAAGTTCAAAAATTTTCACATACAGCTAATGCAGAGGAAAAAGAATTACTGAATAATTTAGTTAAAGCTTTTCCTTTTTAAATCAATTCTATAAATTTTAGAACTGTTTCCCTAATAACTCTTATAAGCACTTATCAAACTCTCCCAAAATATGGTTACAATTGGATCACACAAATGGCATCTCTTTAAATTCTACATAAAATACCTAAGATGCCTTTTATGTAAATCCAGGCCCACACCTCATTTAATAAAATTTATATGTCAGATTGTGTCATTTATGGGATTCATTATCATTACTACTTATACTAAAAGAAAAAAAAAGAAGGGAAGTAGTTAAAGTAATCAACCAACAATAAATTGTCTTCCGATCCTTGGTCAAATAAGAAATTTCAAGTTTAAATCTATATTTCCATAATATTTAATCTAATCTTGAATGTTGCACTGACAAGTTTAAGAAAATTATGAGGAACACTACCTTTCCGGCCACCATAATGAGGTGCAGTGTCCCAAAACTCATCGCGCAGCTGCATCAACTGAGACTTCGTTATTGGCTGAGGATGTTTCCATGGCTTTGGCTTTCGAATCTTTTTCACTGCCCCTGATATAATCAATTCCAATTAAAAGATTAATAGATAAAACTCAAGATTTCAGCTTTAAAGTTAATGAGTTCCAAAAACACAAAAAATGAATAAATCTTGTAACATGGAGGCATTAACTAAACTGAGTAAAGCCCCTCTGCAAGGTATAATCCGAGTCCATCAAATACCGAAAACTATATAAATATTTCTTGAATGAGGCATTAAATCCATAGAAATTTGACAGATTTTCATTCATACCCATGAAAGAGGGTTTCATAAATTTATATAACATCATTTCCTTTTCCTTGTTTTTGCACACACTTTTTCTACAAATTCACACTGCAGATTTGAAATTAAACCACATTCCGTTCAAAATTTAGATCAGCAAAGAAAAGTTATATAACTTAACAAAGCCACAATTAACAAAGGGCTCTTGATAGATCTCTTCATCTAAGCATTCTAAGCACATATCTCAGTTTACATATATTAAACATGTGTTTAACCACAGACTTAACACAAACAAATCAAAATTTCATAATCATGTTGCAATAAATTTGACTTCATCAGAGACTTTCAGTCATCCCATCAAAATCACGCTCACAAAGAAATCCTAATCATGAATTAAAACAAGAGTTCACCAATCGTATCAAAAAAAAATTACACACACACACACTAAAATATCAAACTAAAACTAAACAAACAAACATAACAACAAACGATGAACCTTATGAAAGGAGGCGATAGACACGCAGTTGATCAACAAAAACAACAACAGAGATAATCAAACAGTTGATGTAATATAATGAAGTGAAAAAGAGTAGAGTCATTCACCGTCGGCTTTGCTCTGCGAGGATCCAGCGCAGCCCATGCTGATGCTGAATCTTTGCTTCAAGAATAGAGGTTTTGGTTACTGTTGTCGTTCAGGGAGAAATATACAGCAAACAGATATTCATTGAAGTGAAATTAATTATTATTATTATTATTATTAATAAGAAAAGGTGAGAGCGTGACGGAGCAAGAGAGATTTTTCTTTTTCCCGGTGAGAGTCCTCGCGGTTTCTCCCGTGAGTCGGTAAAGAAAGTCAAAGTTTAAACAATTAATTAAAAAAAAAAAGGGGACGCCGATTATTGTATATTATGATTGGATAATAATAAATTTTTATTTTATTAATTAACAATTCTAGAAAATTTATTAAAATACTCAATTTTTTACAGTTTTTATTTTTAAAAAAATGCAATAATTTTACCTCCCTCCGTTAATCTAAGCAAATAGCTTAATTGAATATAATTTTTTATTCAAGTCTAACCTTTTATACTCTACCTACCTTCAATTGCTTTGTAATATTTCGTTCTTAAAACACAAAATTTAGTTTAAAAAATCATTAAATTCATATATTAAGATCAATTTTAGCTTAAAATATGATGAATTATTTTTAGAATAAATATATATATTTTTAATCTATATATTAAAACAATGTACACATTGGTTTGTAATATTGAGTTCAATTTTAAACGTTTATACGTATTATCTATAATTATTACATTTATGGTCGCTTTATTATTAGATATAAAAGTTAGAAGATAATACAATTAATTATGTTAAAAGAATATAGAAAATAATTAATATTCATCCTTATATGACTTATAATGTGTAGATTGATTTGTTTAGTGATTGTCTATGTATTTATTATAGATAGAATATTATCTGAATTAATAATATTAAACCCAAAGATGATGTCTTATGACATTGAAGATGATAATATTGTAGCTTGTTACATTGCCTTTTGTAAAATAATAACAATAATAACTCATTTATTTTTATATTTGTCTAGTGAATATTTTTATTCATCTTATTTAAAATCTAGACCGATTTTTCCTTATAACTCAGGTTATCAGTCAACTCAATTTCATTGATTTTTAACTCATGTGACAAGTCTCTAATATGTTTGCATAATAACAAAACATAGAATACATTATGAATACAGTCTATATTCACTAGTAACGTATGTCGATATACTACCTTACCAATCCACTCTAATATCTCAAAAGGGTTTATATACTATTTCTCCTAAACCTCATAATATGGTTATAAGAGGCTACTCTAATAAAAACTCGATCACCTACAATGAACTCCAAGTATCTGATTGGTAGAATTGTCTTAGGTACAACATGCAACCTAACTACCTCCCTTACATACAACTAGCCTAACTGATATAGTGGTAGAATCCTTAACCGACAAAAAATGCATTGATTTGGTCAACTTGTCGATTATCACCCTCAACATATTATACCCTTTTTGTACCCTTGGGAGCCCTATGATGAAATTCATAGAGATTTGCTCTCACTCCCATTCTAGTACATTTAGAGGTTGCAAAAATCATGACGGTTTCTAGTGCTTGACTTTTATCTATTGGCAGGTAAGACATTTGGCTATGAACTCCCTATATAATTCCTCATACCTGACCATTAGAAACTCTTCCTCAAATCTTGATATATTTTTTCACTCACAAAATGAGTCATGTAAAGTGCACATTGAGCCTATGATAATATCCTCTAGCTCAATTCCTCTCGGTCAACAAGAATTTATCATATTATTATTAATCAAGTTCAAAATTTTCTTTGTTGCATAAATGATGAAGACAAAAATTTATGATTACAAGACTTCTGGTATAAAAAACTAACAAAGTAATAATTCTTTTACCTTGATTGGGTCACTAATATGAATTGTCATTTCTCAACATCAACAAATTGAATAATAAAATGGTGAGTTAATTATGAGAAATTAAAATCGAAAAGAAAAAATATGGGATTGTTAGAGATTTTCAATTTTGGAAGAAAGGAACGCAACTCACCACTACTTAGTTTAGGTGTCATACACTTTCTGTAAAACAATATCGTTTTATCATTTTTGAAAGAAAAAAAGAATTAAAAAATACAATAATGTGTAATGCAATTGTTTAATATGCATTTAACACAATAAACATATAAAATATATGTTTTTTTACATTTTTTATCCAACGATATGATATATGTTTAAAACAGCCAAATGTGGCAAATATATAAAATATGCGTATAATACATATATTTATTAACTAGGTCAACAATATTGTTATACCGTTCAAAATGTTGCATGCATTTGTAGATCTCATATGTAGGAAACATTGTCATAGTCACTTGTGTTGTTGTGCTCTCTCATTAAGGCTTTTTGCTTAAGGCATTAGTGAATGAACTTCTAGGAAATGGCTTCTTCCTAACGAGAAAGTGTAACATCTCTTTTCAGAAGTATGGAAAATATGTTAGAAAGTTCAGCCTATACATTAAAATTGCATAAAATACCTAAACTCATGAATATATATATATATATATATATATATATATATATATATATATATATATATATATATATATATATATATATATGTATTTTACAGTACAACAATCCATAAACATAAGATGAAAAAATAAGTAAATATTGATTTTATACATGAATTTAATGTTTTTCCTTATTTTATTAATTTTTTTATTGTATGTAAGATTTTATATATGAGCTCGTGAGTTAGAAAAAAATGGCAATTAGAATCGATAGATTTTAGGGTTTTTGTTAGAAGATTAAGGATGAGGGCCAAAATATAATTAATTAAGTTTTTCCAGTTATAAAGGTGTAGTCTTTATAGTCTTATTTATTTTTGTACAAGCTCCTCAAAATTGGTTATCTTAATCAATAAACCTTTATTATAAGCATTTACATAAAATTTAATTACATGATTTAGGAGACAATTCAAATTTCTAGTATTCATGTAATTTAGTCAAAATTTCATAGTCATTGATGTAATTTGACACTAAAATTGCAAAAAATAAAATAAAATAGAAGAAAACACTAATAAAATCACTATAAAATGATGGTTCCATGTAAGTTTTCCCATTATTATTGGGTGTTTTATTGAAAAAGGAAATTACTGTCAGTAAGAGTTTTATAGTAAAAACATTTTTATGTTAGAAAAACATAATTTTCAGTGAGTAATTAAATATATAGAGCATGATTTCGAGAATTTGCATAAGAGTAATATTATGTGTATAAATAATAAGTATAAATTTGATAACAAATAACGATATGTCACGTAATTAGATATTATTTTATCTTTAATTTAAAACAACGTAATCTCATAGTGATATATTATTATTTGTACTCAAATTTATATTTATTGTTTGTATATATAGTTTTGTTATTGTAAAAAAAAAAATGAAGTGGTTTCTGGGCATTGAGATTAGATGGGGTGGGTTAATAGTATAACAATCCCATGTCTAAATCATGGAGGTTGCAAAGTGATACACCAATTGTTCAACTCACGAGACAAAATGAAAGTAAAGATGATTGTTATTTGCTGGTTCTTTCATGGTCATCAGTTTTGTGATTCACATGTTCTTCATCTTATCAGCTTTTTCTGCTGCAAGTTAACCTCCTTTGAATTGCATCTGTTTGCAACTCATTTTAAATTGGTATTGTCTTGGTTGCTTTTTGGCAATAAGATGATCAAGATCATAGTAGTTTACATCCCATTTCATGAAATTTCAAAGTGGAACTTTAGCTGGAATCATGAGTCTAAGTGGGCACTGAATTAGATAAGATCATAATTGGGTTATCTTTAACAGTATTTTTGTACCAAAAATTCTAAAACAGAAATGATTTTACTAGAGGAAAAAAAAAGCAAAACAGTTTTGCTTATTCGCAGCCCCAGTAGTTATCACTAGTTTGGCTGTTGACAGATTGAAAAGTTTGGCTGGAGAATCGCTTTCAGTCCTTCCATTTGCTCAAAAATGCTTCTGGGGTCGGTCAGGCAAGATTATAGCTCAAATAATTATATATGTTAAAGAAGTACTTCTGTGGAAACTAAACTGCTTCCTTCAATGAAGAAAGTTAGAAACATTCCTTTTGAGATAAGCTGATAAAGAAAAGTAAAATTGTTGATATGATCAGCACAGTGAGAGTAATTGCTAAGAGTTTTATGTTTGTATTCAAAAACGGTAGGGATCATCCCCATGCTTGCTCCTCATATTGTATTGGTCAAATGTCAGGTTGTCATAATTCACTGGCTTCATCTCCGCTGGTTTGGGCTCCATCCTGCTTGCTCCATGAACAACCTCTCCACTTCTATCGAGTTTTCGATGTTTTGTTCTTTCTTTCTGGTTCTTAGACTTGACGTAAGGAGGCTCACCTGACCCATAGAAGTCTGCATATTCTTGTCGCTTTGAGGACCGGTGCTTGGTTGAGAGAGAAGGGTCCTTAAAACTGGATGATTTAATCTTTGGCGGTTTTGCTTCAGATAGTTGAGCAGCTGGATTCTGCCTTTGCATTAATGGGGGCACTACTTAATCTTCAGGCATACTAAGGGTATCCCTCAATGGGGCCAGACCCTGGGAGCCACTGAGTCTGATACGGAAGGAGGCAAAGTAAAGGAATACACTACTGATTGCCTCAAATAAAATCTTGGAAAGATCAATAATCAGCTGCCAGAAAGATGGCCATCCTGGTTCCCCTTTCTTGCTATCTGCTATTAGAGTGGATTTCTCCTTATTCCGCTGTTCTTTGATAAGAGAGCAACAACTTATCAAGCAGTTTCGGAGATGGAGGCAGCCCAAATTGGAAAAAAAAAACCCAATTCCTGAAGCCAAGGACACCCCTCTTTGGGACTATTTGCTCAATACTAAAGTCTGACTTAATCATGGTGTAATAAATATGATAAATCAATCAAAAGAAAGTTGAAATACTTCAACAACCGGTATTTTGGCTACTAAATTGATGCTAACAGCTTAGTAAACATGACTAAGGATCACCATTAGTTGAGCTTAAACGAAGAACAAACGCAGTCAAGCAAACCATAATAACTGACAAATACAATGAAATGATACAATGAATTATTCACCATTTGTGAAATACCATTAGCGATGGATTTATTTAATGCAAAACCAAAAGAACCTCCAGGTACTTGTACCCTCACCATTTTGTCAATGTAAAACTAATGTCTGAATATTAAACCAAATGGACGCATTTTCCAACCTAAGAGGCCATAGCTATTGCAGTATAATAAATGTCTAGAAGGGATATAAACAAGCCATCCCTTCTTCCAGCAAGAATATCATAGCCAAACTCTCCACCCTGCACAGAAAGATATATCAGTTTATTTTATTAACTAAACAAGGTCCTGAGAGAGGCTATTCTGGAAATAAAGTCATTTTCCATGGGATATTAAGCCATGATCTTAAAGTACTGAGGTCGGTTAGAACTTGTGTAGGCAATTGACACTTTGTCCATCAAATGTGACTGCACAGACTCGAGCCATGCAAAGCAGACATCAAACACTCAATGTAGGTTCCCAGTGGGAATATTAATTGGAAATAAAAATATTTTTATTTTAAAAAATAATAAATAAAAATATTTTTATAACAAAATCAAGATTACTTTAATAAAAATGATAATCGATTTACCTTTTATATTACCTATTAAATACGCATTAATAATAAAAAATTACTGAAATATTTTAATACTTAATAACCAAAAAATAATATCAATAATAAAAAATAGATTACTCTAAACCCTAATTTTTTTTTGCCTTAAACCAAACCCTCTCAATCAAAGTTAAGGTTCCATTTTAGTTGTAAAGCAGGTTAACTAATTGATTTTTTCAAAGTTCAAGCGGATTTTATGAGTACTGTACTTCAGTTAAACTTTCAATAGTACAGTTTCAAACGGTGAATTGCTGCAGCTGCCAGCCAACGAAAGCAATATTTGACAGTCCAAGACAGGAATTGTTTGTGTAAAGCAATTCACATTAACTAGTGGGTTGCCGTCTCTTGTACTAGTTAAAGTCTCGTGTAATAATAATGACCAATTAGATTATGTCTTGTGCAGAATGGCACGTATTAATGCATACTTGTACAATCAAACTACATTGGTTTGCCATCATTGAATAGAATGCACATTTCCGGAGGCCTAAATATTACCGGAAAAATTAATTTTCTGGGAAACTTTCTTTTGTTTTACACAATCTGTCAACCATAACGAAGACACTATTTTCACTTTTCTGTACAACAAAATGCTTTCAAGTTCTGAGTTTGGCAACAAACCTGGAAATGAAAATTTTTGGTGAGCTGATTTTGCAGGGAAAATTGTAGGAAAGCTTCAGAGACTTTGAGAAAGCTGGATAGTATTATCCCCACAAGAAATTCATACAATATTTTTATCCTTGTAATGCAATATGCTTAAATTACAGCAGGGGATTACAAAGCATAACAATTGCATACTTGCTCATTTTCCCATGTGTGTTAATATTCTACTGATCAAGGTTTCTTTCTTTCCTGTAAGAGGAAGGCCATGTGCTGACAAGTAATACTTCAACTCTTGCACTGTTAAATCCTTCAACTGCAGTACATTAATCAATAACAAACAGATCAACATCGTTAGAATTATTAAGCTATAATAAATTTTATAGGCAACATCGTTAGAATTATTAAGCTATAATAAATTTTATAGTTTTCCCAAATCATGAACCTAAACAAACATACCAAAACTTCCTATCTTACCACTAATTTCCCTAAGAAATTAGTTAAAATTAGCAAGGGTTATGTCCAGAATTCTTATGGATACAACTTCAAAAAATTTCTAGAAGTTTACAGCTAGTAAATCGTGAGGGATGATTTATCTCAGGGCTGAAGGAATTTTAAGTCTTTTTAATCAATCTAAGGAAGAATAACTACATGTCTTTATTTTTTCCTTCTAAAAACATATTTCCCCCTGAACAGTGGTGCCTCCCATTATCCATCAGAATTGAAAAGGACAATAATTAATTTGAGTACAATGTTCTGATGCTTTGTCAAACACGTAAAGACTAAATCAGAAAATAAGACCACAAGGATTGAAACAGAATTTAACATATAGTTTGACCTTTCCATTGTCCGCTAGGTCTGCCCAATTATAATTTGCACTCTCTTTAACTGCATTTTCAGCAATTGCTTTCCGTTTTTTTGAGGCCTCACTCACTTTTCCATTGCCCGCAGACTCACTTTCCTCATCATAATCTTCCCCATATACAGACAATTTGAACTCTTCTATAGCTTTAACAACTGCAGGTCTGTAGGGCACACAAATATAATACATTTTGAAAAGTAGACATAAAAAATTGTTTATCAAGATAAAAACTTATTCATGGAAAGAGCAAGGACTATGAAGATGGTAAACAATATTTGTCTTCACCTTGCCATGCCTTCCTCATCAGGGAGAGTTTCATCATTGATATCCGGCATCTCATCTTCTTCTAGAGCTAGGGCCTGTAATACTGCATAGTGTCTCTGCAATGCTGCAAGATTATATTCAGTTAAATACAGAGGGAATCAAGTCAAATTCAGAAACAAGAATTCACATCATTATCGACCTGGAGATCACTTTTCAGTTCATGAGTCAATCAATGCCACAACATTTTATGATAAGCAAAGAAGGCTTAATAACATATGTGCTTGTAACAAGTGATTGCATCAACTTCCATTATAGTAACTGTTAGTGTGTGTCAATGATATTTCTAGAAAAATTGGACACCAAATGAGATCATGGAATATGTAGAATATGCACTCAAATATGTTATCAGAGTTCACATTCCTTCAAAGTCCACAAATATATGGGTTCAATCAAACTAGTATATAGACATTCTACAATTCAAACAATCATAGATTAAACTTCAAAGACAAATTGACACTTTAACTGGCCGTAAGTCTGTTGGTGATTCTACAAATTTATTGGATTTTAATGAAACAGTAGATAATGTCAACAGCATGAAATCATAACTACTAGTAAGATGGACATTTCATTCTAGCACAAGCAGTTAAAAATCTCTACATGACAAATTGTTATTTTAGGATGTTAACATACTGTTTGACATTAATAAGCATTTCTTAGGCTACTAGATTAGCACATATCATGCTACAAATTACCAGGATTTGCAAATTGGCAAACTGAAAAATCTTTCAAGTAAATGCGTTTCATCATTGCAGCAGCCTTTTTAACTTGATCATCAGTAGCTCGAGGCACAACATCTGTACTAGAATGAAACTGCAAATATGACCAATTTCCCCAGTGAAAACATTATGACAAAAAATCTATTCATATAAACTTGGACATCTAACTTGCCTCTTCAATATTTCTGATGTCATCAGAATATGGAAGGTATATCATGTGCATTCCTGGTGGCTCAAGTTGACCACCATTAATAATAATCTCATCCTGTTAAGTTTCAGAACAGTTGATGAGCTTAACCATTGATGTTACATTAAAGAGTTAAAATATAAAATCTTGTCAAAGCAAGAGAACTAATTCAACTTCACAGAGCACTAGAATTTTCATCTTGAAATTACTTTAATACAGTTCTGTATCATGATGTTGTTTATTGCATTGAGAAAATATTCTCAAAGGTTTTCTCCATTGTGCAATACCAGCTTATAATGCTACAGTTTCTTCGAATAGCATTTAGGCTTAAAGAACCTTGGTAGTCAACATTCAAGTAAAATGCAAAAGCAGTAAACAGCACCATCAGCGTAAGGTACATAAAGTCTCAAGGATATGTGGATCCATTTACTTGAAAAACTTCATCTTATGGCCTAGGTGTCCACAGTTTTAATAATTGTTTAGAATTATTATGCACTCTAATTTCTTGGGAACTCATTAGATTTTGAAGGGACAGTTTTCTTTATACATATGATTGATTTCTAGTATAAGTTTCACATATTTGGCTCAAAATCCTACTTCAATAAGAATCCAGAACAGTCAAATGTTATGGAGCTAAGGTCTACAGTCAAGCAATAAGATGCAGGTTAGCTTGTCAAGAGAATCACACACTTTTCAAGAAGTTGTCTGATCACATGTGAAACATTGCCAAACATAATACAAATAGGAAGAAGGATATCTTACTTGAGCAACAAGGGCGACCAAATGAGGATTAGATGGATTTCCATAAAAGGCAACTGCATAACTGCAAATAAAAGATGAACTTATCAAAGACGTTCAATTACATGCATTAATAACCCAGATCAATTTTAATTGCCAATAAGCATCCACCAAATGGGAAAGTAATAAATAAACAGTTATAATCAAACAATAACAAAATCCAGGTGATAGTGGAACAAATAAATGAACTGATGAATAAACAGAGATCTAAGAATCATATTGTAGATAAAGAAAATAACCAGAAAGAAAGCATTTGCATTATAGAAGTTCACCAAAGTAATAAATACAAATGATAAAAAGCATAATAATATATGAGTTGAAGATCGAATATGATTCATAACAGATTTTTAGTTCAAGGCCTCCACTTTTCATACTTTCTTTTTATTCAATAAATGAATTTAAGATAGCCACTTAGCAATTTTAGAACCCCATATATACAATTATGAATAATATTAAAGATATGCTACAAGTAGACGTGTACTTCCGATTATATGTATGCCCACAAAATCAGTCTGATTCACAAATTATCAACTAAAACTGTTGCAAGCAGCACACAAGCATCGTTGATAAATTGTAAATTTCCGCAAAGTGGAAGTGTATTTTTAGACAAAAATATTTTGAGACTAACAAAGATGACAGTTGAAAATAAACACCATTTGCATGCCCAGAAAAATTGTCACTATATTCAGTGGTCATATTCAAAAATACAATTGACAAGTGATATCCGATATTAAAGAGTAAAGTACTAACCGCTGAAGCCGTAACATAGATCTATGAAGGGCAATAAAAATGCGAGTGCTGCCAACCACTTCCTGCATAAGGCAACAAAAGAGTGAGCTAATCTTGGCAATGAAAAAAGTGTTAATGCAGTTGAAGCAATCAAACGATTGATAGCCTATGGGTTGCATAATCACTGCACCGACACAAACAAACATACATACATACCCACTAAATTATTGCCACTAAATCAAAATACTTGTTATTTTAATAATTCATATAACATTTTGGTAGAAATAAGACAAATCCTGAAAAGATTCTTTCAACAAAAACAAAGGAATTCCGCAGAAAGAATAAAAGAAATTGATTATCTAGAGAAAAAAAAAGGGGAAACTAAAAGATTATCTGTACACATCCAAAATATTAAAAAGGCAATTCATAAGTTCTATGACCAAAAAGGCATTATCTCATACTTTAATTTTCAGACCATGGCATTCTACCAAGTTAATTAGATATTACTAAAGGTTTAACTGCTCTGATATCCAAAAAAAAAAAAATTACAGGGAGGGTAAGGATTAATTTGGGGCAGGTGGTGAGGTTACTATTTTGTGTTCTCATAAGCTACCAAAGGGTGAAGTTTTTGGCACAAAATACCATCATCAGGTGTTTAATGCTAAACAAGGTTCTACCAACAGGAATAGTTCTAGGCAACTACAACTTAGTTTCTTTTTAGGAAAAAATTGTTCCCAAGGTCTTTGGAATGATTTAGAAGCTGTACCATCAAACATCATTCAAATCTAAAAACAATAAACAAGCAGGTTTATGAGGGAAAAAAATGACAAACCACAATGTGATTCAACCTTGCAAAGGGATAGTTTTTTGATATCATTCACATATACATGCAAAATTATCTGTGACCATACATAAAAGTTTCAAAGTATCTCTCTTGCCAGTCAAAATAACTTGAGAATTCTCTTCAGAAAATACAATATGAATAGGCAAGGTAAAAATGTTCAAAACCTTGAAAAGCGCAAGAAGCCATCAACAAGAATAATTGATTTAAGCATGATGAAACAAGAATTGACTTCAGCAAAATGATATTTACAGTATAGTATAAGAGAAGATTTAATGCAACCTTGTCACTAGGAAAAAGAAATGTTGATGGCCTCAAGTTGTGATAATCTTTTAAGCAACTTAATGGTTTGAACCCTAGGAGCCGCAGATCTCCAGTTGAAACTCTCTTAATCTCAGATAGTTCCGCAGAGGAAAATATGATATTCTCACTGAAGATGACACAGAAAACGTGGGCTGAAATTCCAAGTAAAGAACTAAAAGATAACACCAATAACTGGAACATGAACAATTTCAATATAATAAACCATATGATACAATGCAGAGCAGCAAAAAAACCAGCATGGGAGAAATTTTTTGTTTTTTCTTCCCGGTGCTAGTTTAATACAACTTATTCATATGATAGATACATTAGAACTTAAAGAAAAACTGCTCAAACTAATTATCATCCCGATCAAAGTCATTTTTATTTCAATAAAAAAAATGTTAATACTTTATACTAACTGAAAGAAATTCAGAAATCGCATCTACTCAAAGAAGTAATTATAATGGACTGAATATATAAAGAATGAAGAAAAGTTTGAAATAAAAAAATAACTGAAAAGAAAACTGACTAGAACACACAAAAGTAAATGAAAATTCTTACTTTTTGTACGACTGAAATCTTTTTGGAGGTTCTTGCATCAGTGCACCGGTATCCGCACAGATAAATAATCTTTCAGTCTGCAGAGTGTCACATAAGATTATTTCAAGAAGCAGGCAAACTCCAAAATAACCCTAACTACTTTAAACAAGCAAGATATTTGATTAAAGCTTTAACTTATAAAATTTAAATAAAAAAGGCTTCGCATAGAAGTAACGGCTTCCATGAAGTTACGGAAGTAGTGTATAACACATCAAAATCGAATATTTGCAAACCTCTTACACAGCCTTCTTCATAGTAATCAAAAATAGAGTATAGCCTTACACATACTTGAATTTATTATAAACAGAAATGTAATGTGAATTACTAAGAGTTCACAAATATGCTTCCGGTAAATAAGAATGACCAGATTTAACATAAGATAACTATTATGAAAAGATTAGAATTAATAAAATATTTGAAACTGTGACAATAGATGTTGCCATCTAAGATCTAAGTAATACCAATTGTTATCATTTGACATTCAGTTGTCTAATTTCTCTATGCCTATCTAGTGCCGCTACAATTATCTAATTTCTCAAGAGTAGTTATTCAATGTAATTTTTCTGTGAATAAACGAAATTTAAAAAGCCTCAATTGTCTCTTATTACAAAATACGATACAACCATAAGTATGCACAAATGTCA
This sequence comes from Mangifera indica, assembly GCF_011075055.1. NCBI lineage: Eukaryota > Viridiplantae > Streptophyta > Magnoliopsida > Sapindales > Anacardiaceae > Mangifera > Mangifera indica. The sequence goes on along the minus strand of NC_058137.1, from coordinate 25,065,437 downwards.
TGAGCAAACATAATGTAAAGAGTTGATTTACCTTTAAAGGACGATTTGTTACAGAATCAAGCCATGTAGTCACACCTACAAACCGAAAGAATCCAAACAAATGATTATCAAGCATATTATAAGAATATGCTGAGGCCTTAAAAACTAAAAAATACTTAGAAAATAGTGACTCAGGTCTACCTGGAACAGTTGGACGAATTAAAGCATACGAATTCAATTCAATTGACAATCCACTGGCAATCATAAATGATATTCTTTTCACTATGCGCTTCGTGAACATACGCTTTCGCATCTGATCTTTCATATCTTCCAATCTGAAATAAAAATAATATTTTCAGAAAATAAGCAATATCTACAAAAGGTAATAATTGGACATCCCAAGGTTTCAAAGAAAGAAAAGAGGTACATAATTGGCCATCCCAGCAGTTTCAAAGCTCCTGATATTCATGTGATGGTTAAGAACACATGTTGCAACCTTGTGCGCAAGGTTTTTGAGTTTTAACATCATATTGATCACTCTACTACAGATACCCTAGGACATGGGAAGAACTACTAAGTGAAATATATTTGTGGCCCTTCCCACGATGAAGAAAGCAACTATAAACTACATAAGAAGTGCTGAAAATATAAACATTAAAAAAAATCCAATCAAAGATGCATACTTTTGTCCTGCTGAGGGCATGAATAAAGCAAGATCACCACCTTCCAATCCAATCAAATCCTAACACATAAAGTTTGATATCAAAAGTTTAGTAAATCTAATTACTCAAGAAAGTTATTCAAGACATTAAATAGCATAATATGGACAGACCGAATAAAAAAGATTAACCCTGAATTCCTCGCCAGGCCTATTTAAGGGTAAAAGCTCAATTGAGATACCAAGATCTTGGGCATCCTGAAAAAAAGAAACGTGTAAGTGACTTCTTATAACAACTTTAAGAGGGCATTACAAAGACCACTTGGCTAAATGCATATGCAACATATATCTACTAAAGCTCATACTTTAGCTCGTTGCAGTGTGGTTCTTGTCATATCAGTTTTTGCAGCACCCTTGATACTCCCAAAAGGGTCATCTTCATTCGTAAATAACAATATCCTTTTGTCCGCTGTCTTTGCAGACCTGAGATAAATTATCAATAGACATCACCAACATGTCCTTAGGAAACAGTTAAAGAATTTTTTTTCAAAAGAAAAGGACACTAACTTAGATTAAATAAAAAATTAATTAAAAGAACTTGATCATAACTAGCATTACCCTTTACGTAACAGCCCTTGTGCTACCCAGAGGGCATTATAAATGGTATTCTCATGAGACCCAGAAACAATACCATATTGACTCCCAATATCATTTGCAAATGATTCTGCAAAATAGTTTGAAATTCAGGCAAGATTTTAACTCCAATCCCTTCCATGAAAAAGGAACTTAATGAAGCATCTCATATTATGAGCACATGAACCTTATTTCTATTACATATAATCATATTTATAACAATGCATTTCATAGAAGCAGCAATTTGTGTTCAATAAGCAAAAATATCATTCTTCAATATGGCAAGAATTTTGTAAAAAGCGAGGCCTTATTTGCTCTTATCAGTATTCACCATTTTATGAGCTCAAGCATTTTTAAATTAATTATGACAAATTGAATAGCTCACCAATCAAAACATGGGAAAAGTCAAAACCATTAAAACATAATACATTAAAAAAGAAGTTTCTTGAAAGAAACTAATGGTGCTTCCACATCTTAGAGGAAAACCCACAGAACTTAAGAATTTGATACAACCGTAAGAAAGAATTTAAAAACAAAGAACATCCCTTCCAATGCTTGAAGTGATGAAATGAGAAAATACAGTATACTTAAAAGAAGTAGTACTACCAATTTTGTCAGGCTAAAGCTGCTACAAAAAAGGTGACTAATATTATTGCCAGGCTTCAGCTGTTAAGCTCTTTCAATGGTGAAAACACATTTCAATTTCATAATATTTTATGCCTTGACTGTTGGAAGCTCTACTTGTTTCCCTTACAATGAGAACTACTGGTTAATCTTAAAGGTTAAGTATCAAAGAATACAGTAAACCATATTTCTCAAACCAAAATTCAACAAAATAATATTATAATTAATGGAATGTGAGTTACCAAAAAAATTCAAAAACAAAAAGGTTCATAGCTTTGGTATTACTAAGTACTGCAGGCCATAAAATAATTTATATTTCGATGAATTTTGGAAGCAGGGAATGTTCAATTTTTACTTAGACTAGTACATTACATATGGAATTGAAAAAAAAAAAAAAAAACTCAACCTTAGTATAAAAATTCATGCATCAGCTTAAAATGGAAGCCAATAAACCATAACTCACCATCTATGCGATCAAATTCTTTTATAAACCTTGCTGTTGGCCTGTCTAAAGAATCTCGTTCAGCAACAGTATACACAAAAACACCATTCAAATCCTGCTTATTCTTCTTTTCCCTCTACAAAGGATTCAAAAGGAGAAGGATGAACTCAATAAAAGAATTAACTGTAGCATAGCTAGTGTATAAATCTAAAACTAAACAAGCCAAGGGTACATAACAAAGCTCTCCTAAAGCAAATAAAATATGTTAACCCAACATTGATAAACATTTAAAAGCAAATGCAGCAATAAAATTATAAGTCAACACATTGTATAAAAAATTTTCCTTCTTTCCAAATTCATAGGCAAAAAACTTTTCCTATTACAACTGAAAGTGCCAGCTCTTTTATATTTTCTTAACTCAAGCAGGTAACGTAAAGGTTCTGCCTTGCAATAACCAAAACAATGTCAAAATATTCAAGTAAGAAAGAAACATATCTTTTTTAACTTTATCAGACAAAATCTTACCGTGTTAAAGAAGCAGATAGCAACTTCATCATATGATCTATTAATGATTTGGCTCTTAAGTGATTGCGCAATACAACTAACAACAATGTGAAAATGGCTTTCATTCTTTTGATCTTCCTGCCAGAATAAACACACCAACAAATGCCAAACACATTAATGTCCAAACGGTATAAAGTAATGGAATATTCAAAAAATCTAAAGAGTTGCATATGGAGAAACATCAAACTTGCATGAGCATGCTAAAGATGTACCCTGTGAATGGCCCAAACTTAATCTCCAAATCTTAACATACTGAAATATGATACCTTCAAATATTTGTTTCCCTTATTTATGTTGTCAATATACAGCTCATTTTATATAGTAACATCGTATACAGAGGCATTCATTATTTAGTCCCAACTAACTGCTAACAATACATCACATTCCACAGAAATACTCCTTGTGATGCAGCAGGGCAAAAATATACATGTCCCGTGAACGGAATCAGTAAAGTGGCTTAAAATACCAAGAGTCATATTCAAAACATATGCCTAAGCTCCTATAGAATAAAACAACCCAAGTCTTTCAATACTGGTAATAGGTGCATCACAAGTTCCAAATTGTAATTAAGTTGTTTGAGAATTTCAACTGGCAAAACAATGTGATAAACCACCAATCCACCAACATGATTATTGAAAAATACTTGTATAGAAATCTAATCTCATTGAATTTGAAACTTACAATGTCCTTGATGTTTTTATTTCATAATATTTAACTGAAATAAACACAAAAGTCTTTTAGGGATCAAAAGGTACTAAAAATGTTTTTTGGAGGAGTTAATGATAGATTATTTCCTTAAAAACCCTTCTGAATAAAAAAAAAAAAATCCACTTAAGATGCTTTGGATTTGATACCTGCTTTTCCAAAAACACTTTCAGATACATAAGTAGAACACCCTTTTACCCAAAAGCGCTTGCTATATAAACAGTCCCAAGCACTGCATGACTCCAATTCGTCGAAAGAACACAAAAAATGGGAACAACTAAAATAATATTAGTTATTACTATAGACAATAATCTACAATCTGTCATGTGAACAAGTACTTGAAGCTTCAACCACCCAAATTTCTGCATACATATCTCAAACTAAATAATACCATGCAAACAAAAATAAAAAAGTAAATATATAAAGACAAAAAAAAAAAAAGGGAAAAAGAACTCACAGCTGAAGATGATGTAGAAAACATTTTGGGCGAAGCATCGACAAGGTACACCACATATTCTTTAGTAGACTCTCGTTCCTGCAGATTAATAAACGAAAGCCATTTTTTTTCACATTTTTTAAGAATACACAGAACAAGCAAAGAAGCATAGAAAGTGTAAAAAAATCAAACGAGAAGAAAAATGAAAGAAAACCTGAAAGAGTTCGTTTTCTGGGTCGTCTTCGTCGTCTCTAAAAACATCATCTGGGTCCAACTCCATTGCTTTCTCAGAGATTAACGAAAGGTTTTGGGTGCTTCGCAAATTGTGAAATTCCGCCCGTGTATTTAATCAAATTCGAAACTCGAATGTTCGGCTCAGGATCTGACGAGCTATTTCAACTTTGAAGAGTAACACTGTCAATGGGCCGGGTAACTTGTGGTTAATGGGTCGAACATAAGGCCCGTATAATGGTGAGGTAATCCTCAACCCCACAACGATTTTAAAGTCCATGGTTTTTTTCCTTTTCAGGTTTTTTCCTTCCGTATGAGCTGAATCATCATTTTTATGAGACCAATCTAATCATATCAGATAGAACAAATTTCGGGTCTAATAATCAATCTTATAATTATTGAATTAAATAAATCAAAATTTTGATTTTGATATATTATTAGAGAAGATTCGATCTTACGCTCTCTTATTGAATTTGTATGTAAAATGAGAAAAGTGTATTATTGAACGTGAGGTCATTGATGATGTATGTGAGATATCGAATTATTGAGCCACTTTGGTTATTATTTTGATTATGAGTAATCTGTTCACTTAATTAAATGTAGTCATCATATTTAATTGGTTTTCACTTAACAAATAATTTTAGTCTTTAAATGACAATATGATCTATGGCGGTTCAGTAGCCATGACTGATGCTTGATTCTCAACTATGAGAGATCATCATCACCTTGAACATATATAAAAATTATTTACACAGTAATGTAAAATTGATGTACCAGAACCAGAACTCCATAGATTTATAAAAACAAAGTTTATTTCTGATCTTACAGTGGCTGATTTAACAGCTTAGAAACAAACTTAGAATCAAACTCAGAATCAAACTCCCAAATTCTTATGGATTTCTAGCACTGATTTGGAGTTAGAACACTCAACACACACGCACGCACAATATATTTCAGCCACTATTTTAAGCCATAGATTTCTCTGAAGAACCTTCATGATGTTTTGGTTTGGTTTTGTCTTGGGTTTCCTTCACAGCAGGAGCGTTTGAGATTCTCCTGCTGTCTGAAGGAGTCATCTTCTTCTCCTCACTGTTGGTTTGTCCGGGGCCTCCTCCCTTCACCGGCGGTCGACGGGGTTGACCACATTTTCTGGGCAAAAGAACGAAAAGAAAATTACGAGACATGCAAATACAATTTATTAACAGCTGATAAAAAAATCAAAATTCCATCGCAGTTATAAAACACACAAGATGATATTTTTTGGATGCTGTTGCGGCTTGTAAATGGGGAGTTGAAGCTTGGCCTTTGGCATAGTGATGAAGGTAGCTGAGACGGCTAAGAGAGCCATGATACAAGGAAGAGAGAAGACCTGTAAAGACAGATGTGAGTTCCAAGTGGGTAGGAGGAGGTAGGAATTTATGATGGCAAAGGAATCAGTGACGCTGTTAATAATGGAAGTGATATCTATTTTATGCTTGTTTGTAGGGCTTTAAAATGCGAAAGGTGACACTAGACCTGGTGGGTTTGGTCAGGTTAAAACGAATCAAACTATATAAATAATATTTTTTATAATTTGTATCCAACCTTATTGATATAGGTCGATTTATGGAATATCTGATAATATTAATTTATCATTATTTATTTTTTGTTTTAACTATTTAAATGTATTTATTTTATAATTTTTAATATTTTTTTTCAAATGTATAAATATTTTATGAAGAAATAAAAATTTAACTTAAATTATAAAAATGATTTTTATATATTTAAATAATTTTAATATTGAACTTCAAATAAATATTTATAATAAAGTATTTATTATTCATATTTTTTAAATTTATTTTTAAAACAATAAATAATTTAATTTTTGGATAGATTTAAATTTATTTCATCTAAAAAAATGTATATTTATAGTCATAAGATGGAAAATATTTCTCTTCAAGTGTATATAAGGAAATTATTTTTGAAATATTTTATTTACAAATCAAATAAAATGATATAAAAGGTTAAAACAAGGGTAAAAGGACTTATTCCCACCAGTTTTTAGTCTATTTCCAAACATCCATCCATTGAGTTTTAAGAATTTAAATATTTATCTATCATTCAATTTTTATTAGATTTTTTAATTAGTTATAAGGGTAAAAACTTTATTTTACCCTTAATGTTAATATAAATAAAATTACTTCTTATTTTTTCCTCTTAATTTAAAAAAATAATAATTTCTCTTCACCTAAAAATTTGAAAACTTGTATTTTTCTCTTAGGGTCTAATTTTTCCAAAACTGACAACCATTTCGAGAAGATTATCGACTGGTCTTCCCACCATCTTTCTCCTCAGTGGCTTTCCAAAGTGAAAATCACCTGAAATTTGGTTGAAAAGACTGGATGAAATTACATAGATTCATATAATGTAATTATTAATTTTTTTAAATTAAAGGGGAGAAAATGAAAAGTAATTTTATTTATTTTAATATTAAAAATAAAATTATGTTTTTATCTTTATAATTAACTAAAAATTTAATATAAATTAGATAATAGATAAATATTTAGATTTTTAAAATTTTATGGGTAAGTGTTTGAATCGACTAAAAGTTGGGTGGGAAGCCTTGGCTAAAAATAAATTATCAAAAGCAATTTATTTTTTTTCCTTCAAACCACAGCCGCCTAAAGGAATGTACAACCGAAAGTTATATTATTATTTAGTCTAACCCTTGCACTACGCACTGACTAGACACAGAACAAAAAATATTAAAAATATTAAAAGAGTTCCAAAAGGAGGGGAATGTTAATGGTAGCTCTTCTTTTTAAGTTTCACTTTTTCCTTTTGCTGACCATGCTCACATCACATGCATTGCTGGAGTAGATGATTTCTCCGTGTTACGTTGAATTATTTACTCATTTGGGAGTATGTCTTATCTTAAATCACAAAAGATTAATGTTACGGTATAAATTTATTTAGTATAAAATTAAATATATAAATAATATATTATTATTTAATTAAATATTATTTATATATTTAAAAATATGTATATATAATTTTATTAATTATATAATTCGACTAATTGACCGGAGTAATTAGTTGACTTGAGTCAAATTTGGTGTGCCCTTGCCCTATCCAAGTCTTCTCCATTACTATCAACTTTCCAATATTAAACCGAGCGACAATTAATAGACAAAAAGCAAGAGGTAATCGCAGAATTTGTTTCCCTCTTTTTCCAAAGAATAATGCTACACTTTCATATTAATTAGTATATAATTGAATATATAAATAATATATTATTATTCGATTAAATATTTTTTTATTATAAATTTAAAAGTTTTTATAATTATATAATAATATATAATCTATATATTAAATTATATATTTATAAATATATGTATATAGTTTTATTAATGATGTAATTAGGTTAGTCAATGTGGGCAATTAGTTGACTTGAGTCAAATTCCACATGCGTTTGCCCTATCAAGTCGTCCTCATCTTTATCAAATTTCTAATATTAATCTAAGTAATAATTGATAGACAACAAGCAAGAGGAAACCACTCAGTTTGTTTCCCTCTTTTTCCAAATATATATGCAAGATTATGATGGAGTAATATTATGTATATATCTATTATTTAGTAGGTAAATAAATGCATAAATAATATATTATTATTCAATTAAATATTATTTTATTATTAATTTAAAATTATATAATTATATAATAATATATTATATATATTTAAAAATACATACAAATAATTTTATTAATTATGCAATTAGGCTAAATGATGCGACCAATTAGTTGACTTGAGTGAAATTGTGTTTGCCTTTGCCCTATCAAGTCTCCCTCGTCTTTACCAACTTTGAAATATTAATCCAAGTAATCATTGATGGGCAAAAAGCAAAAGGAAGACACTGAATTCGTTTCCCCTCTTCTTGCAATTTGCCTACATATTTGTCTACATTGATTAACATCAAATAATAAAGTAAGACTTGGCTAGAGACTGCATTGATGGACCTAAAAATGGTAAATAAGGGTTAATGTTATAATAACATAAATATATTTTAAATTAAAATAAATAAAATATTTATATTGATTAATTAATATATTTACAATTATTTTTTATGTGATTTTATTTTTTAAATATATTGTATAATAATTTTATTATTCAATATTATTAAATATCTCTTTCTCTACACATATAATTAAGTTATCATTCAATTATTAGTCAATTATTTCATTTCGTAAATGATTTTTCATAAAATTCATCATTAAAAATGTTTTATTTACACTAACAATGGTAACCGATAAAATCAATGTTAATTTCATTAATAAAAAAACTAATAAAAACACTTTATTCTTCTTAATTTTGACTATCACTTTTATAATAACTCCAATTCTATTCAATTTCATAAATTTGATAATATAAACATTAAGTAGAAAATGTTGTGAAAAAAAGGTCAATAATGTTTCGATATTTGAAAGAATAACCTAGCAATAATATGAAATGAATATGGAAGAGAGTTGATATTGTTGTGGAGAAAAGGGTAAGCAGGTAAGAAGCACAAATGACTCTCTTTCACATAAGTCTGCCTCTACTACTTGTTTATAAAATTAGATTCGAGTCAAGCTAAACTCAAGTTCAACTCGATTTTAGGGCAACTAAACTTGAACTTAAGCTTTCCTCAAAGTTTTTCAAGTTCACCTCACTTGAACGGAGAAGAGCTCGATTTGCATCAAATTTTTTCAAACATATAAACTTAACGAGCTGAACTTCCCTTAAACTTGGACTCGAATTTATACACACAATTTTTTTAATTCTCAAAACTTTAACTTGAGTTCAAGCTTAAATTTGTTTGAATCAAGCTTATTTAGGCTCATTCAAATCAATTCATTCCATCTTTTAACTTACCAACGAACAACTTCAGTTTCATATACTTTAACTCATTGTTATTAAAAATTGACAGGTCATTGCATCGATCATCTTACTGATTCATGGTTGAACCAATTTAGCCTATTCAACCTATTGTCAAATTATTATGCATTTCTTGAACAATATCAACCATTTATCACATTTTTAAACATAAAACATATAATGCATAATTTTAAATATATTAATTAAACAATTGACATACCATTACAAAGATAAAGAAAAACACCAATTACAAATTATTGGTTTTAAATAGTTTTTTTAGTTTAACAGATTTATTGAGTTTAATCGAATTTCAAATAAGTCAATATTTATATATAAAACAGATCGAATTGTGAAATTGAATTGGCTTATGGACTGATTCATGGTTCAATAATTGATGGAACACTTGAACTTCTAAATAGAAGAAATGAGTTTGAACCTCTATCACGCTTATAAAACTTTAACTTATCTGATGCAATGATTGTAAGTTCGATTATTGTATCACAAGATTTACCCATCTAATTAATACAAATAGAATTCTTCGGTTACCCAAAAAAAAAAAAAAACCTTTCCAATAATTAACCAAATCCAGAAAGACTTTCAAAGGTTTGCTCTAGCCCATCTTATTGAGAGCTCATCAATTAAACTAAAGTAATGTTATATGCATAATTTTGTATATAAATAATGATATATTATTATATAATTAAATAATTAAAAATTAAAAATAAATTAATATTTAATTATATGATAAAATATTATTATTTATACATAAAAATTGTATATAAAATTTTATTAATTAAACTATAATATAGGTGAAGAAAAAAGTGATAATTCGATGTCCGATGTAATCCAAAAAAATACAGTTGTTCTTTGATTATTTTTGTCTCAATGTGAGCGTGGCCCTGGCCTGGAGTCAGAAAATGAAGTTAGAATTTAACGAGACCCCATCTGAAAATGAGGACAAGAAGAAAAAGGTGCTTCCTCAATTATTGGCAGATACGCTTCAAAAATGCAAAACTTACATGTAATATCAAGTTTCAAACGCATCAATCTACAGGCTTAGATTTTATTGATAACGAAGCAAGTAAGATTTGGTATATTATAAATATACAAAAGAATGAAATTGGAGAAGAATTTTCTGAAAGTTGATGTATTTAGTCAGAGAAAAATACTATGTACTTAATCCAATCTGTATTTGTTTCGGTAATTTTGAAACCAAAGGACACGTAAACAATCAAATTATTTAATCATAAATTTCATCTCCTTTTTAAGTTTAAAAGTTAAAACGCACCGTTTCTACTCTATCAGTACCAAAAAGGGGCAGCCTCTCTTTTAACTTTCAGTTTACAAAATATTCCTGCTGGGGCTCAGTTTGTTTAACTCCAGCAGCGTTGACCTGCTTCTTCTGATGAAACTGAAGCGATAATCAGACAATCGGACGATCAAGACGAGCTCCTCACTTGTTAGTTTTTTCTGTTTTCGATCTACGGTTTAGATGTTGTGAGTTAGTTAGCTCTCTGTTATGACTATTGTCCATAAATTGATTGTATTCTGGGTTAATAAGAAAAGGTTTCCAGAGCGTTTTCTTGATTTTTCATTGTTAAAATTTTTTATGATATTAGAGCACAAGATCTAACAGCCAGCCTAAAATGATTATGCATATCAAGTGACTATGTATTCAGTTAAACAGTAAATCTAATAACTTATAGTGGCTGTATTTGGGAGATGATATTGAAAACTAAAAACTCTCACGTTAAATAAGAATAATACACAATTAATTTTATATAATACAAGATTCGATAATCACATTTCCAAATATAAGGACTAACAACAGAAATGGAGAGAGAGAGAAACAGATCACATCACACATCCAAATTTTATTCTTTTCTGCAATATACTTGCATTTATTCTTCTTAAAAACACACACACTCCAACACTCGACTCACTGCAAAAAGACTCCAAGACGCAGCATGCATGGTCATCAACTTAACAGAACTCCAAGCCCTATGAGATATGTAGTAACGTAACTTAATACGAAGCATTTTATTTGTCTGCAGAAGTCTGATCTTTTGCTTGATCAAGCAATAAATTCACAGATTTCTCTGAAGAACCTTCATGATGTTTTGGTTTGCTTTTCTCTTGAGTTTCCTTCAAAGCAGGAGGAGCGTTCGAGATTCTCCCGCTGTCTGAAGTAATCTTCTTCTTTTTCTCACCGTTGGTTTGTCCGCCGCCTCCTCCCTTCACCGGCGGTCGAATATGTTTATCACAATTTCTGGGCAAAAGAACGAAAAGAAAATTATGAGACATGCAAAAACAATTTAAATTAAAGCACAGATGGATGATGTGATCAAATAAAAATTTCTGATAAATTAATGAACATAACGTACGTACATGATGATATTTTTTCGGTGCTGTTTTGGCTTGTAAATGGGGAGTTGAAGGTTGGCCTTTGGCATGGTGATGAAGGTAGCTGAGACGACTGAGAAAGCCATGGTAGAAGGAAGAGAGCAGATCTGTAAAGATAGCTGTGAGTTCCAAGTGGTTAAAACATGCTAGGATTTATAATATGGAAGTGGGACCTATTTATGCTTGTGGTGACGCCTGTCTGTCCAATAATATAAAAAAAAAATTCAGTTAAAAAAATGTATACGACTTCCGTAGAAATACCCCAGTTCTTTTTTAATTATTGTCTCACTCTGATTGCTCTTCTTGAAGGCTGGAAAGGCGCCAGACTGGACATTTCCTAATTTCTTTTACTATTCATCTTTTTTATAGTAATACCGTCCGAATATATTTTGAATATATATATATATATATATATATATATATATTATTACATAATTAAATATTATTTTATTAATATTTAAAAATTTTTAATTAAATTAAATATATTTTTAAATAAAAAATATATATTATTTAAAATATTGATTTGAATACCAATTCAATAATATAGAAAAACTATTTTTTTGATTTGATAATCTGTTTGTCTAATTTTTAAAATTAGTTAATTAAACTGAATTGATTTTTTTAAAAATTGAATATATTTTTAAAAAATAAAATAGGATAATATTTTGAAATTTGATTCAAAATCTATTAACTAAAAATTTGATTCATTTAATTAATATTTTTGATGATGTTTAAAATTGATTAATTTTTAAATCAGTTTGATTTTAGTTTATAATTTTCTCCAAACTGAAAATTTGGTTCGGTTAGAAAAATAGACAAATCAATTCAATTAACTAGTTTTTAACACTGATAAATTAATTCAAAATTATTTAATTATATGATAATATATATCTATTTATATACTCAAAATAAATATATATATAATTTTATTGTATTTTTTTATACCAAATTTATTTGACATAAATTTTGTATCTTTTGAAAATGTATATTAAAAAAAAGCCGAACGAGTCTTTTTAACAAGAATAAAAGTCTTATAATATTTTTTGAAATTTTTACAAGATTAATTTATTAATTAATAGAGGTTGAATAATATTATGTATATATATTTTTATATAAAATTTGAATACATAAATAATATATTATTATATAATTAGATATTATTTTATCTTTAATTTAAAATTATCTAATCACATTATGATACATCATCTGTATACTTAAATGGTATATCAAAAGTGTATATATATAATTTAATTGTTATAAAAAAGTAACATTATGTATATAAATAAAGTATTGTTATACACAATTTTTGTGTATAAATAATAATTTGTTATCACTTAACTGAATAATTAAAAATAAAAAATAATACATTGTTATTTATGCATAAAGTTATGCATTTAATTTTATTGATATAAATAATAGATATAAACTTAATTATAAATGATGATATATTATTATATGATTAAATATTATTTTCTTTTTAATTCAAAATTATTTTTCTATATAATAATCATATTATCATTTATAATCAAATTTATGTTAATAATTTGTATATATTATTTTGTTGATTATATAATAGCAAATAGGACTAATTGGCGGGATATTAATTAAAATAACTAATTTTTTTTCTTGTATATATATAACTATTTTTTTTATTATATATATATATAGTTTAAAATATAAAATATCCAAAATATTTTTTCGCTTTGTACTCACTCAGTTAAACATAAACTTATTCAATTAAAACATAAAACTCATTTATTCACTAAACCAAGATTGAAATATGAAATAAAAATATAAAATTTTTTAACAATTTTAGTCAATTGATTGAACACTCAATCAACTAATTTATTTTTAAAAAATTGATTAACCAAATAATTGGCTAACCGACTAAACATATAACTAACCAATTTGCTTTTAAAAATTGTTTGATCAAATATTTAGTTGGCTGGCCAACGTAGCGAATTCTAAGTCTTATAATTTTTTTTCTTTTAATAGTAAAATTAAATTAAAAAACGATTATATTTGAATATTATAAAAAATGTTATATATAAAAAGATAACTATTTTAATTAATACCTTAAATATTATGGGTAATTAGTTGACTTGTCAAATTCGGTTTGCCCTCATCAAGTCTTCCTCAAATAATTGATAGACAAAAAGCAAAAGGAGCTCACTGAATTTGTTTCCCCTCGGTTTTCCAAATATATTTGTCCATATTCGATCCACAGCAAACAAGAAAGCAAGTAGAAAATGAAGGGCACGTCTCCTCAATTATTAGGATTCATTTAGCTTAATTTTTGTATCATTCTATCAAATATAATAAAATTATATTTATTTATTTTAAATATATAAATATATATATATATATTTGATATATATTATTATATAATTATATGATATATATATATATATATTTATTTATATATTTAAAATATTTACGTATAATATTATTTATCTAAAAATACTCATATTTTAAAAATAATTATAAAAATTTCATAATATATATCATATCATACACCATAATGTTATAAAAATGAAACATAAATTTTTTTATTAAGCATAGTATCGTGGTTCATTGCTGCATAGAAGTAAACTCAGTTTTAATAAAACTATATATAAATAAAATTTTGATGAACAAATAATGTATCATGAAATTATTGGATGATTTTGAATAATTAAGAATAAATTAACAATTACTCATATAATGATACATCATCTGTGTATTTATATTATATATAAAAAATGTGTATACATAATATTATTCAACTAGGTTTAAAGTATATAATAGGCCAAAGGACGTGTTCCCACCTAAAGTTTGTTGCATTCCCAAATTGACACTCACTAAGTATTGAAAATTCAAGCATCCACTTGAACCTAAAGTTCCATACGTAAAATTGTTATATAAAAGTAATCTATTAAAAATAATAAAACATTATCCAATCATCTTCTAAATTTATAAAACTAATAATTTCTCTTATAATTAAACTTTAAAAATTATATTTTTCTGTTAAGATTTCAATTTTTTTCTTCCTTCTCTGGTGACTAAATTTCGATCGAGACTGTCTTCATCCCATTTTTCTCTCTCTGTCACTAACAAAGAAGAAGCCCCAATGCAGGACATGGATAATGTGTTTTCTCCTATTGCAATAAAATATTAAATGTATTCATAAATTATGAAAATATACCATCGAACAATTTGTCTATCTTCATTAAGCAAAGTAGGAGCTGATTTCGGCTGTAAAATATAAATACTCTTTATCTCTTGTGCAGCAAGCTGCAAGCGCACAAAAAAGGAAAAAGGGCTTTCCGGCCTTGGATTCTCAACGGCTGGTGTCAGATATATGTAGCCATTTACTACAGGCTTGAGGAGAATCAAAGAAGTAAATATTTCAGTCCTACAGTTAATTTTTTTTTTTTTTGTAGCTCCAAATTGTATGTTACGGACATGAATCCAAACGGTGATCAAAGAGAATGAAAGATCAATAAGCATTACACAAAAGAATAGTTGCCCAAAGCACTTCTACTGGGAATCGCTTCCCTGAAATCCGTGGGCTATCAAAACTTAGAATTGAGGGCCTTCAATTAAAAGGGATTAAAAATTATTTTAATAATTTATTTTTTATAATATATATTATTTTATTTAGTTTATAAATAATAAAAAATTTTAGTAATATTTTATTACTATTGATGATTGACTATAATATAAAAGGTAATTTAATTACCATTTCTATCTTAATTATTAAAATATTATTAAGATAATTTTGATTTTATTATAATTATATTTTTATTTATTAATTTTTTAAGATAAAAATAATCTCATTTTCAATTAATATAATAAAAAATATTTTAAAATAATTATACCTAAGGATATTTAAATAAAATAATATACTAATATTTTTTATTATTTTTAATAAAAAATAATTATTATTTATATTTATCTATTTTTATCAAATTTTATTAAATATAATAATAATAATTTATATCTAATAATTTGAAAACTAATACATCTTTGAGATAATTTTTGAGGTTTTCCAAAACCAAATGCCCCTTGAAGTGGAGCCGAACAAGCATCATATATAAGAAAGAAGGGAAATTGAAATTTTTACTCTCATTGTAATCCGTGTATATATAAATGCCACTCATTCTAAAACTTAAACAAATATATCACAACAGTAATCTACTTTTCCAAAATATCTCTCCTTCTACATTTATACAGATTCTCTCTTTTTCTCTCTTCTTCTTCATCTTTTAAGTGATAAAAGAATCATGTAGAAAATAGAATAAGTGCTTCAAAAACAAAAGAAGAAAGGAAAAATCTGAAAAAGGAAATAGATTTCAGATTAAGAATTCTTTACTGAAAAAAAAAATTAAAAAGGTTGACAGAAAAAAAAACTAGAAAAAAAAATTGGTTGGCAAACCTATGGAACCTTATTCTATAGATTTCAGATTTCAAAAGAAGATTGACGTTTAATTAAAAAAAAACTGAAAAAAAAATAAAAAGGATTGACATGGGCCTATGCAAACCCTTTTTTTATTTTTGAGGGTTGGCGTTAAACAAGTAAAGGGTTGGCGTCTTATATATATATATTTATTTATAATTGTAATATAATATAATATATTAATTATATATAATATATTAAAAACAGGGGAAGGGTTGACGTATATATTATAATAAAAAGGGTTGACGCCAATCTTTCTAACCTTTTTTTTCAGTTTTTTTTAAGTTAAAAATTCTTATTTTGAATTCTATTTCTTTTTTTATTTTTATTTTTTGTTTTTGAAGCATTTATTCTATTTTTTATATGATTTTTTTATCACTTGAAAAATGAAAAATAAGAAAGAAAAGTTATAGAGAAAAAGAGAGAAATGTTGAAGGAGAGGTATTTTAGAAAAATAGATTACTATTGTGGTATATTTATTTAAATTTTAGAATGAGTAATATTTATGTATATACGGATTATAATGGGGTAAAAATTTCAATTTCCCAATAAAGAATGAGTGTTGAATAAGCACTTGGGGTGTAATGCACTAACTTTGTGAGGCTGTTGTGGTATCTTTCAGAGCTTTTAATTCAGTCGGCATTTATGCATTTGCAAAGCCGCAGCCGACAAATTATTTATTTATTTTTTTTTAATGGTGGTCAAAGCATAATTTATCAACAAGGTCGGGCTACCTACCAAGTATAGGGTGAGACAATTCCTTAATTATTTTAACAATAAAATTATATATATTTTTATATATTATTATATATAAAAATAATTTTAAATTAAAATTAAAATAATATTTAATTATTTAATAATATATTTAAATATATATTATTTATATATTTAAAAAATATATATATATATATTTATATATATATATATATATATATATATATATATATATATATATATATTATTTTTATTTTGTTTGCCTTTTCCCTATCAAGTCTTCCTCGTCTTTACCAACTTTGAAATATTAATCCAAGTAATCATTGATAGGCAATAAGCAAAAGGAAGACACTGAATTTGTTTCCCCTCTTCTTGCAATTTGCCCACATATTTGTCTACATTGATTAACATCAAATAATAAAGTAAGAACTTGACTAGTGACTGCATCGATGGACCTAAAAATGGTAAATTAGGGTTAATGTTATAATAAAATAAATATATTTTAAATTAAAATAAATAAAATATTTATATTGATTAATTAATATATTTACAATTATTTTTATGTGATTTTATTTTTTAAATATATTGTATAATAATTTCATTATTTAATATTATTAAATATCTCTTTTTCTATACATACAATTAAGTCATCATTCAATCATTGGTTAATTATTTTATTTTGTAAATGATTCTTCATAAAATTCATCACTAAAAATGTTTTATTTACACTAACAATGGTAACCAATCAAATTAATGTTAATTTCATTAATAAAAAAACTAATAAAAATATTTTATTCTTCTTAATTTTAACCATCACTTTTATAATAACTCAAATTCTATTCAATTTCATAAATTTGATATTACAGCGTATATCCAAAAGATAAACATTAAGTAGAAAATGTTGTGAAAAAAAGGTCAATAATGTTTCGATATTTGAAGGAATAACCTAACAATAATATGAAATGAATATGGAAGAGAGTTGATAATGTTGTGGAGAAAGGGGTAAGCAGGTAAGAAGCACAAATGACTCTATTTCACATAAGTCTGCCTCTACTACTTGTTTATAAAATTAGATTTGAGTCAAACTAAACTCAAGTTCAACTCGATTTTAGGACAATTGAACTTGAGCTTAAACTTTCCTCAAAGTTGTTCACGTTCATCTCACTTGAACGGAGAAGAGCTCGAGTTAAATTAAGTCAGACTTTGAGCTCAACTTGATAAAGTAACCAAAATGATGTTGTTTTTATGTGTATTAATCAAAAAGATATTATTTTAATTGATTCGTATCGAATTTTTTTAAACTTATAAGTTCAGCGAGCTGAACACTCTTTAAACTTGAACTCGAATTTATACTCAAAATTTTTTTAAGTCTCAAATTTTAATTTCTTTGTTTGAATCGAGCTTATTTAGGCTCATTCGAATTAATTCATTCCATCTTTTAACTTACCAATTAACAATTTCAATTTTATACACTTTAACTCAGTGTTATTAAAAATTGACTGATCATCGAATTGATCATATTACTGATTAATGGTTTAACCAATTTAGCCTATTCAACCTATTATCAAATTATTATATGTTTCTTGAACAATATCAAACATTTATCACATTTTTAAACATAAAACATATAATACATAATTTTAAATATGTTAATTAAATAATTGACATATCATTACATAGATAAAGAAAAACACCAATTACAAATTGGTGGTTTTAAATAGTTGTTTTAGTTTAACAGATTTATTGAGTTTAATCGAATTTCAAAATAAGTCAATATTTATGTATAAAACAGATCAAATTGTGAAACCGAATCGAATTATGGACTAATTCATGGTTCAATAATTGATGGAACACTTGAACTTCTAAACAGAAGGAATAAGTTTGAACCTCTATCACGTTTGTAAAACTTTAACTTATCTAATGTAATGAGTATAAGTTTGATTATTATATCATAAGTTTTACCCATCTCACCAATACAAATAGAATTCCCCAGTTACCCAAAAAAAAAAAACCTTTCCAATAATTAAACAAATCCAGAAAGACTTTCAAAGGTTGCTCTTGCTTTTTCCCATCTTATTGAAAGCTCGTCAATTAAACTAAAGTATTATTATATGTATAATTTTGTATATAAATAATAATATGTTATTATATGATTAAATTATTAAAAATTAAAGATAAACTAATGTCTAGTTATATAGTAAAATATTATTGTTTATATATAAAAATTGTATATATAATTTTATTAATTAAACTATAATATACGGGAAGAAAAAGTGATAATTCGATGTATGATGTAATGCAAAAAAATGTAGATGTTCTTTGATTATTTTTGTCTCAATGTGAGCGCGGTCCATGGCTTGGAATCAGAAAATGAAGTTAGAATTTAATCAGACCCCATCTGACAATGAGGACGAGAAGAAAAAGGTGCTGCCTCAATTATTGGCGGATACACTTCAAAACTTACATGTAATATCAAGTTTCAAACGCATCAATCTACAGGCTTAGATTTTATTGATAACGAAGCAAATAAGATTTGGTATATTATAATAAATATACAAAAGAATGAAATTGGAGAAGATTGTTCTGAAAGTTGATATATATTTAGTAAGAGAAAAATATTACATACTTAATCCAATCTGTATTTGTTCTTAGAGTCATTCATACGTGTAAACTTATTTGTTTCGGTAATTTTGAAACCAAAGGACACATAAACAATCAAATTATTTAATCATAAATTTCATCTCCTTTTTAGTTTAAAAGTTAAAACGCACCGTTTCTACGCTATTAGTACAATAAAGGGGTAGCCTAGCCTCTCTTTTAACTTTCAGTTTACAAAATATTCCTGCTGCTGGGGTTCAGTTTGTTTAACTCCAGCAGCGTTGACCTGCTTCTTCTGATGAAACTGAAGCGATAATCAGACAATCGGACGATCAAGACGAGCTCCTCACTTGTTAGTTTTTTTCTGTTTTCGATCTACGGTTTAGATGTTGTGAGTTAGTTAGCTCTCTGTTATGACTATTGTCCATAAATTGATTGTATTCTGGAAATCCTGGGTTAATAAGAAAAGCTTTCCAGAGCGTTTTCATTGTTAAAAGTTTAAAAGTTTTTATGGTATTAGAGCACAGGATCTAACACCCTAAAATGATTATGTATATCAAGTAACAATATATTCGGTTAAACAATAAGTCTAATAATTTATAATGATTATATTTGAGGGATGATATTAAAAACTAGAGACTCTCACATTAAATAAAAACAATATACAATTAATTTTATATAATACAAGATTCGATTTCCACATTTTCAAATAAAAGGTTGGAGAGAGAGAGAAACAGATCACATCACACATCCAAATTTTATTCTTATCTGCAATATATTTGCATTTATTCTTCTTAAAAACACACAAACTCAAACACTCGACTCACTGCAAAAAGACTCCAAGATGCAGCATGCATGGTCATCAACTTAACAGAACTCCAAGCCCTATGAGATATGTAGTAACGCAACTTAATACGAAGCATTTGATTTGTCTGCAGAAGTCTGATCTTTTGCTTTATCAAGCCTCTGAAGAACCTTCATGATGTTTTGGTTTGCTTTTCTCTTGAGTTTCCTTCACAGCAGGAGGAGCGTTCGAGATTCTCCCGCCGTCTGAAGTGGTCATCTTCTTTTTCTCACCGTTGGTTTTTCCGCCGCCTCCTCCCTTCACCGGCGGTCGACTATGTTTATCACAATTTCTGGGCAAAAGAACGAAAAGAAAATTATGAGACATGCAAAAACATTTTAAATTAAAGCACAGATGGATGATGTGATCAAATAAAAGTTTCTGATAAATTAATCAACATAGCGTACGTACATGATGATATTTTTTCGATGCTGTTGTGGCTTGTAAATGGGGAGTTGAAGGTTGGCCTTTGGCATGGTGATGAAGGTGGCTGAGACGACTGAGAGAGCCATGGTAGAAGGAAGAGAGAAGACCTGTAAAGATTGCTGTGAGTTCCAAGTGGTTAAAACATGCTAGGATTTATAATATGGAAGTGGGACCTATTTATGCTTGAGGTGACACTTGTCTGTCCAATAATATACAAAAAAAAAATTCAGTCAAAGAAAATGTATACGACTTCCGTAGAAATACCCCAGTTCTTTTTTCATTATTGTCTCACTCTGATTGCCCTTGATGGCTGGAAAGGCGTCAGACTGGACATATCCTGATTTCTTTTACTTTTAATCTTTTTTATAGTAATACCGTCCGAATATATTTTGAATATATATATATATAATGCAATTAAATATTATTTTATTAATATTTAATTTTTTTTAATTAAATTAAATATATTTTTAAAAAACTAAATAAAAAAGATATTATTTAAAAGATTGATTTAAATACCAATTTAATAATATAAAAATACCAATTTTTTTGTTTGATAATTGGTTTGTTTAATTTTCAAAATTGGTTAATCGGAGTAAATAGATTTTTTTAAAATTGAATAAAATATTGAATGTATTTTAAAAAATAAAATAGGATAATATTTTAAAATTTCGTTTAAAATTTGTTAACTAAAAATTTGGTTTGATTAATTAATATTTTTTATTAGGCTTAAAATTTATTAATTTTTAAATTAGTTTGGTTTTAGCTTATAATTTTCTCTAAACTGAAAATTTAGTTTGATTAGGAAAATTGACAAATCAGTTTAGTTAACTAGTTTTTAATACCCTTAAATTAACTCAAAATTATATAATTATATTATAATATATATCAAATATATATTTATTTATATACTTAAAATAAATATATATAATTTTATTGTAATTTTTTATACCAAATTTATTCATAAATTTCGTTTCTTTTGAAAATGTAAATTTTAATTGAATAAATGAGAACAGTAAATTATAATTCATCATTACCATTAATAAGCTTTTAGTTTTTAAATAACTCAATTTTGATAAAAATTAATTCAATTAGCTCTTAGAACAACAAAGACTTGGTAAAAAAACCGAACGGGTCTTTTTAACAAGGATTGAGGTCTTATAATAGTTTTTCAAATTTTTACAAGATCAGTTTATTTATTAATGGAGGTTGAATAATGTTATGAACACATATTTTTTATATAAAATTTGAATATATGGATAATATATTATTATATAATTAGATATTATTTTATTTTTAATTCAAAATTATCTAATTATATGATGATACATCATCTGTATACATAAATAATGTTTTAAAAGTGTATATATATAATTTAATTGTTATAAAAATGTAACATTATGTATATAAATAGAATTGTATTGTATGTACAACTTTTATGTACAAATAATAATTTGTCATCATATGATTTAATAATTAAAAATTAAAGATATAATAATACATAATCAAATAATAATACTTCGTTATTTATATATAAAATTATGTATATAATTTTATTAATATAAATAATGGATATAAACTTAATTATAAATGATAATATAATTATCATTATATGATTAAATATTATTTTATTTTTAATTTAATATTATATACTAATATAATAATCGTATTATCATTTATAATCAAATTTATATTAATAATTTGAATATATATTTTTATTGGTTATATAATAGCTAATAGGGTAATTAATTGGATATTAATTAAAATAATCTATTTTTTCTCTATTATATATATATATATATACTATTTTTTATTATATATATATAATCTAAAATATAAAATATCTAAAATATTTTTATGTTTTATACGTATTCAGTCAAACATAAACTTATCTAATCAAGATATAAAACTTACCCATTCTCTTAGTTAAAGATGAAATATATGATAAAAATATAAAAATTTTTAACGATTTTGATAATAGAAAGATTGGTCTAGTTGTTGGTCAACTAGCTAAACATCCAATTAGTTGTTGGTCAACTAACAAAATGTCTAATTAATTTATTTATTTTTAAAAAAATTATTGATCAAATGATTACTCAACCGATTAAGCACCTAATTAATTAATTAATTTTTAAAAATTTATTAACTAAGTACCTGGTCAGCAGACTAAGTTATCTAACTAACCATAAACCCTATAATTTTTTTCTTTTAAAGTTAAAATTAAATTAAAAAACAATTAGTTGACTTGTCAAATTCGGTTTGCCCTTATCAGGTCTTCCTCAAATAATTGATAGACAACAAGCAAAAGGAAATCACAGAATTTGCTTCCCCTCTTTTTCCAAATATATTTGTCCATGTTGGATCCACATCAAACAATAAAGCAAGTGGGACTGCATTAGAAAATGAAGGCCACGTACCCCCAGTTCTTAGGATTCATTTTGCTTAATTTTGTATCATTTTATCCGAATATAATAAAATTATATATTTTTATTTTAAATATATAAATATATAAATATATATTTGATATACATCATTATTAATTATAAGATATATATATTTAAAATATTAACATATAATATTACTTATAAAAAAACTTATATTTCTAAAATAGTAACGAAGATGTGGTAACATATATCATATCATGCACCAAAATGTTATAAAAATGAAACATAAATTTTTTTATAAAGCATAGTATCGTGGTTCAATGTTGGATAGAAGTAAACTCAGTTTCAATAAGACTATACGTATTTTTTTTGTATATAATTTTGATACACAATTAATATATCATCAAGTTATTATGTGATTTTAAATAATTAAGAATAAATTAACATCCAATCATATGATGTCATATCATTTATGTATTCATATTATGTATAAAAAATATGTATACATAACATTGTTCAATTAGGTTTAAAGTATATAATAAGTCAAAGGACTTATTCCCACCCAAAGTTTGTTGCATTTCTAAACTGATACTAGTTAAGTATTGAAAATCCAAACACTTACTTGAACCTGAAGTTTCACCCAAAAAATTGTTATTTAACAGTAATATATTAAAAATAATAAAATATTATCCATTTCTCTTTTAAGTTTATAAAATTAATAATTTCTTTTAGAATTAAACTTTAAAAAATTATATTTTCTCTATAAGGTTTCAATCTTTTCCTTTCTTCTCCAGTGACAGAACTTCGATTGAGATCATCTTCATCTCATTTTTCTCCCTTTGTAGCCAAAGACGAAGAAACCCCAATGCATGACATGGATAATGTGTTTTCTCCTATTGCAATAAAATATAAAATTTATTCATAAATTGTGAAAATATACCATGGAACAATTTGTCTATCTTCATTAAGCAAAGTAAGAGCTGATTTCAGCTGTAAAATATATATGGCTTTCGGTCTTGGATTCTTAAGGGCTGCTGCCATATATATAGCATTTACTACAGGCTTGAGGAGAATCAAAGAAGTAAATATTTCAGTCCTGCAGTTGGTTATTGTTTTGTAGCTCCAATTTGTATGTTAAGGACATGAATCCAAATGGCGATCAAAGAGAATGAAAGATCAATGAGCATTGCGCAAAAGAATATTTGCCCAAAGCACTTCCACAGGGAATCGCTGCTCTGATAATATATTTTTTATTACATATATTATTTTATTTGTTTTATAAATAATGAAAAATTTTAGTAATATTCTATTACTAACAACGATACGACAGTAATATAAGATATAATCTAATTATCACCTCTACCTTAGTTATTAAAATATTATTAATATAATTTTGATTTTATTATAATCATATTTTTATTTATTAATTTCTTAAGATAAAAATAATTTTATTTTAATTAATATGACAAATAATATAAAAAATATTTTAAAATAATTATACCTAATAATATTTAAATAAAATAATATATTAGTATTATTTTATTATTTTTTATCAAACATAATAATTATTTATATCTATATATTTTTATCAAATTTTATCAAATATAATAATAATTTATACTTAATAATTTTTAAACTAATCTATTTTCAACATAAGCTTTCGGTTTTTCCCAAACCAAATATCCCTTGAAGTGGAGCCAAACAAGCATCATATATAATAAAGAATGAGTGTCAAGTAAGCACTTGGGGTGTAATGCACTTACTTTGTGAGGCCAGTTGAAGTTGAAGTGGAAGGAATTTATCTTGCAGAGCTTTTAATTCAGTCGGCATTTATGCATATGCAAAGCCGCAGCCGACAAATTAGTTTTTCTTTTTTTTTTTAATGGTGGTCAAAGCATAATTTATCAACAAGGTCGGGCTACCTACCAACTATGGGGTGAGAGAATTTCTTAATATTTTTATAATAAAGTTATGTATATTTATTTTAAATATATAAATAAATAAATATTTATATTTGTTATCATATAAATAAGTAATTTTAAATTAAAAATAAAATAATATTTAATCACTTAATAATATATATAAATATATACTCATATATATTTTTAAAAATAAATAAATATAATATTATTCTTATCTTAAATTATTTACTTAATCAAATGTTTAAAAACGTCCTATAATATATATATATATATATATATATATATATATATATATATATATATATGGTAATGAAGGGAGACATTATACTATAAAATAAGCTGGCTAGTTTATAAAATTGACCGGGGAACAAACCAAGGTATGCATGTAATTTATATCTCTTCATATAGTTCGTTAATTTAAAATTAAATATAAAATAATATTAAATTATATAATATTATTTTATTTGAATACATATTTTGGTAAAGTAGAATAAATTATAAATTCAATAACTAATTGTATAATAATAATTAAATTATAACTTATGAATATAATTTTAATATATCATTAAAAAAAACTTAAATTCATATTTTTTTTATATACAAATATTGAATTTGCTCTTATCATAAACATATCTCTATCTCTTTCACTTGTCAAATTTTCAAAATGCCCTTTCCGAAGTTAGAAAATTATCATCTTTAATGAATCAATAATGCATACTAACACAGAGTATTTACGTAGACGAACTACTCAAACATACTAATATAATACATTTTTATTATTATTATCACGTCATTTATCCCTACTAATTAGTGTTTATTGAATTTATTTTGTATATGTATATTTATCCACTAATTTTTGTACTATTTAATATTTATTGATAAATATCATTAAATTTAAAATTTATCTCATTCTGCATACAATATAGTGATTTAAATAAAATAGTTAATAGGCTTGTAATTAATCAATCAAGTCAGACGTGGCTCTAGAAATTAGATTAAAAGTGAATTTCCCTTGTACATCGGGATCTAATTAAATGACCTTTGTGATGGAACTCGAGGCGCATCCCCTATATTATGTCGACTTTCTTTGTTTGGCAAAAATACAAAATTGTGCGAAGTATAAAATTTTTACCATAGCATAATACCATATTATATTATTTTTAATTTAAAATTATTTAATTACATCATTATAAATTATTTATATATTTAAGTTATATATTAAAAATATATACGTACAATTTTATTAATAATATAAAGTAAAGTATATGGATAGTGTTGAACTTAAATCAAACTGATTTAGGTTCAAAAGTTAACTCGATTTGAATACGTTTAGTTTGAATATAAACCAAATTTGAGTTAAAAGATTTAACTCATTTTAAAACTTAACTGAACTCGAGTTAGAGAGAGTTCGGTTTGGTTTGACTAACAAGCTAGATAGATGATTCAATTTGATTTAAACTTGACTCGTGATTTGATTCGAATTATATAAACTATTATTAAATGATATTGTTTTATCAATGAGTTACAAATTTAAACAATAAATATTAGACATATATTCAAGTTATGAATTTAAATTATAAATTTAAGTTAAACTCAAATTGGATCATTTTTATTCAAATCGAACTTAAATTATCTTTAATATTATTTTAAAAAAATTGAACCAAACTATTTTTTGAGTCAGGAGATGTTTGAATTTGACTTAGTTCATATCAACCTCTACGTATGAGAACAAAAATTTGACCTGATTAGACGTGTTCAACGCACAGTGCAAATAAAGCTAGGATAATATGATATATAATTAAGAGACAGGTTAAGGTAAAAGCTAAGTATAAATTATAATTGTTTAATTACTTAACATTTCATCTGAGAAGTACACTTTACAAAAGAGACGTAAATATGCAGATGTGATGCCGATCACGCAGAGTGATTTTGTTCTTTGTTTTCGGTTGGACCTTCAACGGGAAACCAGATTCAGATTTTGATAAGATTAATCTTAGATCTTATTATTTCTCAAATTCATTAGCATAAATATCACTAATTATACTCTTACAGCATACAATAATGATAACTTCGGACTTTAATTAGTAAATATAAGAATAAAAAAAAAAAAAGGTATAAAAATAATACATTTAAAAACACAAATGGTGAAAAGTGGGTTTTGTAAAAATATGATTATAAAATTTGGGTACTTAAAAAATATAGAATATGTATGTACATATTTAATTTAACACATCATTAATGCAATATCAATATTCGATTATAGTGTTAAACCTATAATATAGTCGATTAATAAATCTTGATAGTTAATTTTTCTTATTCCGTCACTTGACAGTATGTATATAAATAATAAAATATTATTATATAATTGAATTATTTTAAATAAAAAATAAAAAATATTATGTGTCATTGATGCAATGAGGAGAGATTGACAGCACTTACTAAATGCACTATAAAAGGTGGTTAACGATTGACAACGAAGGGAGAACATTGCACTATAAAAGAAAAGGTGGCTAGTTTAAAAAATTCAATGGGGGAACAAACAAGGGACATGCATGTAATAAATAAATAAATAAATTATGCATCAATAAGATCTTATATTATAGCTGCTAACTGTGAAAGAGAGAGTACAGACTAAAGATACGTGGATGAGAAATCTTATATATTGATAGTAAATTTGCTTTAATCACATGGTGATATATAGAGTTAGACTTAAGTCAAATTGAGTCTAAACAAGGTGAAACTCATTTTTAACTCATTTTCAAGTGGGCTTGGCTCATTTTTTGCTCGAGTTTGTCAAACATGGAAAAACATCTATTCGTGCTCAACTCGTTTCTTGATTTACGAATTTATGTATGACTCAAGTTTGTATAAACAGGGCAAACTGGGTTTTGGTTCACATGAGATGTTTCACTTGACTCTCTTAAACGATGTCATTTTTTTTAAAATTTTTTATAATAATGCGAGTCGTATTCAGCTTGTGAGTCAAACATGCCTCTGTTTGAGTTCAGATTCAGGTTCGTTTTTCCTACTACTCTCTAGTTTGTATTTAGATTTGTGTTCATTTACCTCATGTTTGTTTTCACACTCGTTCGAATAAAGCTCGTTTCGAGCTTGAATAAATTCACTTTAAATTTAGTTTATATCATTAATTGTGCATAAAATTATATATATGCACAATGCACAAACTAGACTGATGTTACATGCACAAACTACTTATGCAAATCAAAAAATCATTTATCCGTATTCATTAGTATTTAATGAGTTAAATTTGTATATAAGTTAATCAATTAATTTCGCAAAAAATTATTGTAATTGATTAATCAAGTCAAATGTCTGGAAAGTAGATTAAAAGTGAATTTCCTTTGTGATGAACTCTATCAGCCCCCTCTATGTAATTTCAACGTATATAGCATAAAATAGGGCATATGGGAACAAAAATTTGACTTGATTTGGACGTAAAGCTAGGGCAATATGATAAATAATTAAGCTAAATTTAAAGGTATAAGCTAACTATATATTATAATTGTATTTCATCTCAGAAATACGCTTTACAAAAGAGACGTAAATATGCAAATGTGATGCTGACATGTCACTACGAACCGTCATCACTTTCAAAAAAAAAAAAAAATATATATATATATATATATATATATATATATATATAAAAGAATATATTATTATATAATTAAATATTATTTTATTTTTAATTTTAAATTATTTAATTATATAATAATATATTATTATTTATACATATAACGTTATTCTATATAAATCATTTGTCTTATAATATTTTGGAAATTCATTTAAGCTTTTATTAGATAAAGTATGAATTTAATGGTATCAGTCTTTAAAGGAAAATTTTGCCAGTAAGGATTTAGAAAGAGTGACTTCTAGATGATTTTTGTATAATTTTATTTTATTATTTACTCTATCCTTGTACTATTTACTGATTCGATACAAAGCAAACAAATAAAAAAATAAATAGAAGAATTCCAAAAGGGTATATTATTTGATTAGAAATTATTAAGTTATTAAGTTAAAAATAATAATAATATATTATTTATATATCTAATTATATTTTAAATATATATAATTTTTTTAAAATATTATATATATTTATTTTAGATATATAATTATATATATTTATATGTGTTATATTATGTTTAGATATTATTTTATTTTTAATTTAAAATTATCTAATTATATGATGCACATGAATAAGTATATATTTATGCTGTAATTGTATTGATGATGTAAATGAGCTAACTGATGAGCAAATAGTAGACTTGAGTCAAATTCGGTTAGCCTTTATCTGGTCTTCCTCATCTTTATCAACTTTCCAATATAACGTTGTGAAGACTTGAACTTCGACATTTTATTGGGAGCTGTAGGGTAAGCCATTGAATCAAGTAATAATTGACAGACAAAAAGCAAAAGGAAGACTGAATTTGTTTCCCCTCTTTCTGCAAACATATTTCTCCATATTGGGTTAGCATCAAACAATAAAGTAAGAACTCGATAGGACTGTCCTAGAAAATGAAGGGTACATACCCTCAATTATTAGGATTCATTAAGCTTACTTATCCGAACATACTCACATTCTGGAAATGATTTAGAGAAGTATTCATAAATTGTGAAAATATACCATGGAACAGTTTGTCTATCTTATCACTTGTGCAGCAAGCTGCAACCCAAAAAGGAAGTGCTTTTCGGCCTTGGATTCTCAATGGCTGGTGCCATATAACAACACTAAAGGGTTGAAGAGAATCAGAAGTAGTAAATATTTCAGTTCTAGAAATGGTTACGTGAAGGGCATGAATCCAAATGGCGATCAAAGAGAATGAAAGAATGAGCATTGCACAAAAGAAGAGAGAAGTGATCGAGACGATCGAATATTTGCCAGAAGCACTTCTGTGGGGAATCGCTTCTGAAATCCATGAGATATCAAGTATTATAATTAAAGTGGAGCAAAAAATGGATTATATATGACAAAGAATATATAAGAGTTCAATCAGCAATTACTTTGAAAGGGTAGTTGAAGTTGAAGGAATTAATCTTTAATTCAGTCGGCATATATACATATGCAAATGCCTTCATTTCTTATTTTAGATTTAGATGCCGCAGCTGAAAGATTAGGTTATATGCTCGTCAAAGCATAATTTATCAACAAGGTCCGGGTGTATCAGTGGTTGACCTAGAAATAAAATTAAAAAAGGTTAATATTGAATAAAAGTAAAATATATTAGAGTGAATAAAGAAATAAAAAAATTTAAAAGAGTTAACGAAAATTTTAAGGATTATATTAATATTTTACATATACAAAACTGCAAATTTTTCGAAATTAAGGGGGGCCAATAATTTATATATCTATTTATTTTTATATATAAAGTGAGTACATATAATTTTTTTTATAATTATTTTAATTTATTTACCTAATAAAGTGCTAAAACATTCTCTAATACTTATATATTGTTAATGGATAATGAGAAGAGATATATAGCAGTCACTAAAAGCTTATGTTAAAGAATTACATGAAATTGACAGGTGGTAATGAAGGGAGAACATTATACTATAAATTAAGGCGGCTAGTTCATAAAATGGAGTGGGGAACAAAACAAGGACTGCATGATTGACAACATCAGGGAATCAATCTGAATTGTATCTACTTTCGGATATATATTATCATATGATTGAATTATTTTAAATTAAAAATAAAATAATATATAATCGTAATAATACACCATATAAATATATAATAATTAAATACTTAAGATTAGGTACATATGATATTGTTAAATTATTATATTATGGTTGCTTACTGCAAGAGAGAGATTCTAAACTAAAGATATTTGGATGAGAAAATTTACATATTGAGAGTGAAGTTGTTGTGATTACAGATGATGTGTGTAATGAATTAATAATGGAGACTAATACAAGGTAATACTATTTGAATAATACTATATGTATATATTTTTTGTGTATAATTTAAGTATATAGATGATATATTATTATATGATTTATATTATTTGATCTTTAATTCAAAATAATTCAACCATATAATGACAAATAATTTGTGTATAAAAAATATGTACGTATAATTTAATTGATACTACTTATATAATTAATGTATCATTTATCCAAATTAATTAGTATTTGAGTAATACTATATCTACCCATTTTCAGTACATAAATAAGTACATTTTTTTATGTGTTATCACGTGATTGAGTGTTACTTTATTCTTAATTCAAAATTATTTAATTACATGATGATATACATTAAATATATGTCTATTTATATATTCAAAATATGTATAAATAGTTTTATTATTAGTATTTATTGAGTTAATTTTGTATCCATTAATTTTATACTGCATCAATCTGTATAAAAAAGTGAATATATTTAGAATTATTTATAAATATATTCAGAATAAAATCATTAATAGGCTTGTAATCAATTAATCAAGTCAAATGTGTAGAAAGTAGCTTAAAAGTGAATTTCCTTTATATATGGAGGTCCAATTGAATGACCCTTGTGATGGAACTCTAGGAGCATCCTCTTCATAATGTCAACGTACATGGCACAAAATAGGGCATATGGGAACAAGAATTTGACTTGATTTATACGTAAAGCAGGGACAGGATGATATATAATAAGATATATTTTAAGGTATGAGCTAACTATATATTATAATTGTATTTCATCTGAGAAATACACTTTTCAAAAGAGATGTGATGTGATGCTGATCAAGATGTGTGAAATTGTTCTTTGTTTTTCGTTGGACCTTTGACGAGGAAACAGATTCAGATTTTGATAAGATTAATCTTATATCTTATTATTTCTCAAATTCATTAACATAAATGTCACCAATACTCTAATAACATATGACCTTCAATTCTAGTTAATAAATACGGAAACTAAAAAACATGATACAGAAATTATATGGTTGGAATGTGAATGGTGGAAAATGTGTTTTGTAAAAATATCAACATAAAATTTAGATACGTGAAAAATATAAAATATTATATATATATATATATGCTTAATATGAGATATCGTCTGTAATACTTTACTAAAAAAATAATATTATTAATTATAATTTTAGTATTTTTCACAAACAACTTACTTAAAATTACTATAGCATTATTCTTCTGAAAAACACACAAACTACAAGTTGCCACTTGCATGATCATCAACTTGTAATTGAACTCCAAACCCTTTGAGATTTGTGGGTAGGAGGAGTTATTTATCTCTAGTAATACAAGTTAGTTAATATGAAGCATTTGATTTGTTTGCAAGACTCAGATCTTTTGCTTTATTATTGCATGCTTTTCTGATCAAGTTGTTTTGAGTCTTTCTTTGAGCTTCTGAGAGAAGTCAACTTCTCCCCACCATTGGTCTGTGGAGGTTTCCCTGGCTTCACCGCTGGTCTAGAAGGTTTATTATCACATTTTCTGGCGGGTAAACACAAGAGAAGAACGGAAATTATCAGATTTTTCTGTCCCGTATTTCAAGAACTCAACAAAACAAGCTGGAAATTATGCTATGTTGACTTTGTGAAGATACAAATGACAGAATAAAATAAAATATTACAAACAAGCAGACAGAAAGAAATCACAGACATGGTGCTAAATTTTGGGTGCTGGTACGGCTTGACAGCGGGAGGTGGAGCATGGGCTTAGACATGAAGCCACCAAATAAGAAAGCCATAATGACCAAATTATTGTGAATTAGCTTCTGTAATTTCTTCCCAGAATGCTCTATAACCTAATCTATGGCAATGACTTAAATAAGGTTTTTTCTTTAATTGAAAAAAAAAAAAAAATTTAGTCTACAGACAAGGTGAAAAAACATTGAAGTTATTAAAATTTATGTAAAGTCTTCATTAGTGAAGGATTAGTTAATGGTTCTATGGTCTTTCTTTTCCCTTTTTCTTCTCATTGGACTTGCACATTGGCCTCAAAAGATGAGATAGGTGTATTATTGAAAAGAAATGCTATGGATATACATTTTTTATATATAATTTAGGTATATAAATGATATATCACCATATGATTAGATGTTATTTTCATCTTTAATTCAAGATTCTTCAATTACATGATTACATATAATTTATATATTAAAATATATACACATGATTTTATTAATTATTAATCCCAAAGTCTCGATGATGTATGTGAGTAAGATATCAAATTATTGAGCCACTTTGGTTAATGGTTATCTTGACTATGATGAGTAATCTGTTCACTTAATTAATTAAATGTAGTCATCAAAATCAATTTGTTCTTCACTTACCAACCAAGTAATTCGATTGTTAATGGACTTTCCAAGAACTTTTTCTTTTTTCAATATGCATAATTTATTTTCAAATTTAATTGTTTTTCACTTTTCAAATAATTCGATTCTTAATGTAATCTACATTCAATATGCATGAAATTAATCTTGGGTCTACTAATTTTTTTCCCCAATATTCATTCAACATTTTGTATATATTTTATATGCTAAATTTACACAAAATAGTAAACGTGTTTTTAATCATCAATGTAGATATATCGATAATATCGAAAGAAATGTCTTAAAATATCAGTTATTATAATATAAAGTTTTTTATATGAGTATTGACTATATTTAGTTATATTTATGATACAATGAGCAAAACTAATGTAATATTAAAGGGTCATACTTTCAAGTATGTGAATCTGTCGATTTACGAATGTAGTGCTTTTAACTTATTATGTATATTTACTAGTTTTTTTTTTTTTTTATAAGTAAATATGAATAAATTAATCATTGCATTTGTGCCTCCAACTTATTATGCATATTACTAAATCTTGTTTGAATTAAACATTGAGCTACATTTTTTAAAGTATGGTTTACAAATGAAGATTTTGGTTCATATCTTCCAAAAATTAAACAGATTTAATCATAGATCCAAAAGATTAATATTGAAAGAAATGAATAAGCCCAAGATTTTATGCGTATTGTGCATAGACTATATACATGGAAATATATAATGCCCCCATAGTTTAAAATATGCACACATACCCTTCTTATGCACATTATTTTTTACACTGACCCCCTATTACACACAGTAAAACTATCTTTTATTAGGCATAATAGTTTGGGAAATTGAAATTTTTAGCACTATTTTATTCCATGTATACAAAATTGTCACCTATCCTAAAGCTTTCACAAATATACCATAACAGTACTCACCTTCCCCAAAATACCCCTCTTCAATCTTTCATGCACAAATTCTCTCTCTTCTTCTCTGCAACTTTTTTTTCTCTTATTCCTCTTCTTCCAAAGTGATAAAGGAATCACTCTCTCTTCTTCCTCATCTTCAAAAACAAAAGCAGCAAATTACTTTGAAGAATTCTTCAGATTTAAGAATTCTTCAAAGTAAGGATTTAAAAAAGAAAAGATCAACCCACAAAAAAACTCAGCTACATCAATTTTATATCCTGGAAGAAATGACCATAAAAAAATATCATTTAGTAGTATTTAATTGGAAAAAAAAATTAACATTTAAGGATTAAAACTGAAAAAAAAAAATTTGCGATTAACCGAAAAAAAAACAAACGTAGGCGTGAAATTCTGGAAATTATTCCTGTGCTGTACATATAAGGAATATATTATAATATTATAATAATATTAAAATATATTATATTATTAATAATTATATATTTTATATATATATAAAAGGGTTGGCGATTCCGCTAACCATTTATACTAATATATAAAATATATTATATATATTATTATATTAATATATTAATTTTTTATATTATTATATATTATATTATAATATTATAATATTATAATATATATAAAGGGTTGGTGACCGCCAACCCTTTATATTAATATATATAATATATAATATTATAATATTATATATTATATAAATAATATATTATATATATTATTATATTAATTTTATATATTATTATAATATATTATATAATATTATATTATACATAATATATTATAATATAATTATAATATTTTAATTTAAAATATAATATACATAATATAATATATTATATAATTATAATTATATATTATCATATATTAAATATAATATATTATATTAATATATAATATAATTATATATATATAATTAAATAATTATGTATATATATAAATAATGGGTTGGCGGAATCGCCAACCCCTGGCGTACGTCAAGGGTTGGCGATTCCACCAACCCTGGTAACAATATATAATATTTTATATATATATATATATAAAAGGAGTTTGAGTTGACGATAAGGGAAATTGGTCTGTAACATTAATGTAGGGTGGGCCCACCCTTTATAAAGCAAAGCAAGTGGTGTGGGAAAGGTTGGCGCAATAACTCCCAGAATTTCCAGTTTGCTTTTTTTTTTTTTTTTCCGTTAATATATTATATATATTTTATTATATAATTATATGTTATAATATTATATATTATGTAATATATTATATAATTATTTAATAATATAATTATAATTATATTATATATAATATATTATCTTTAATTATATTATATTTAATATATTATAATATATAATTATAATTATATATTATATTATATATATTATATTATTATATATTATAATATATAATATTATATAAAATAATATATGTATATATTATTTGCCATTTTATATAATATATAATATATTTTATTTTATTTCATAAAAGGGTGCGTATGTCAATGCTTACATTTTATCTTTTATAAAGAGATGAGACCCATATCAATAAAAAGGCTACAGTATTATATTATAATATAATATATATATATATAATATATAAACCAAGGGTGTCATTTTATATATATAATATATAAACCAAGGGTTGGCGATATCGCCAACCCTTGGTAACAAAATTATATATTATATATATTATAATATTAATATTATAATGTAATATATTATATATATTAATATAAAGGGTTGGCGGTCACCAACCCTTTATATATATTATAATATATTATATAATAATATAAAAAATTAATATATTAATATAATAATATATATAATATATTATATATATTAGTATAAATGGTTGGCGAAATCGCCAACCCTTTTATATATATATAAAATATATAATTATTAATAATATAATATATTTTAATATTATTATAATATTATAATAAAATAATATATTATATATATTATTATATATAATAATATAATATATATTATTATATTATATAATATTATAATATATTCCTTATATGTACAGCACAGAAATAATTTCCAGAATTTCACGCCTATGTTTGTTTTTTTTCAATTAATTTCAAATTTTTTTTTTCAGTTTTAATCCTTAAATGTTAATTTTTTTTTCCAGTTAAATCCTACTAAATGATCTTTTTTTATGACCATTTCTTCCAGGATATAAAATTGATGTAGCTGAGTTTTTTTGTGGGTTGATCTTTTCTTATTTAAATCCTTACTTTGAAGAATTCTTAATCTGAAGAATTTTTCAAAGTAATTTGCTGGTTTTGTTTTTGAAGATGAGGAAGAAGAGAGAGTGATTCCTTTATCACTTTGGAAGAAGAGGAAGAAGAGAGAAAAAAGTTGCAGAGAAGAAGAGAGAGAATTTGTGTATGAAAGATTGAAGAGAGGTATTTTAGGAAAGGTGAGTACTGTTGTGGTATATTTGTGAAAACTTTAGGATAGGTGATAATTTTGTATACACGGAATAAAATAGTGCTAAAAATTTCAATTTCCCTAATAATTTTCCCAATTCTTGAGGGGATGATGTAATTTTTACTAATTCTTGTGGGTTACCTTACACTTTCCCCAATTCTTGGGTTATTTGTAATTTTTTCAAGTTTATAGGGTTTTTATAATTCCCCCAAGTACTAGCACTATCAAAATTATTGAAACCACCCAAATTCGTCTGTGTTGTCTAGTTTGCCTTAAAAAATATTCATCCCTCGCAAATATATTTCTACTATCTTGGATTTGAATCAACAAAGTTTATTTATTTAACAGGATTTACTATCTGTATTAATTGAATAAATAAATTCTAAGTATCACCCAAATTAAGTGATTATAAGTTTAATCACTTACACTCATAACTATATTTCACAAATATAATAGAAGTTTGAATTCAGATTTTTTTTTTTTTTAAGTTGTAGTACTCCATCAATACAAGGTTTATTTTCATAGAAGAGTAGATGGTTTAACAGCTTAGAAACAACCTTAGACTCAAACTCCAATTTCTTGCAGTGATTTGGAGTTAGAGCACTCAACACGCATGCATACACAGTATTTTTAGCCACTATTTTAAGCCATAGATTTCTCCGAAGAACCTTCATGATGTTTTGGTTTGTTTTTCTCTTGGGTTTCCTTCACAGCAGGAGCGTGTGAGATTCTCCGCCTCCCTGAATTAGTCATCTTGTTCTCCTCGCCGTTGGTTTGTCCGGGGCCTCCTTCCTTCACCGGCGGTCGAGGGGGTTTACCACATTTTCTTGGCCAAAGAACGAAAAGAAAATTATGAGACATGCAAAATCAATTTAAATTAAAGCACAGATGGATGATATGATCGATCAAATAATCAAAGCAACGTACATGATGATATTTTTTGGATGCTGTTGTGGCTTGTAAATGGGGAGTTGAAGTTTGGCCTTCGTCATGGTGATGAAGGTAGCTGAGACGGCTGAGAGAGCCATGATATGATAGAAGAAGGAAGAGAGAAGACCCTGTAAAGATGGCTCTGAGTTCCAAGTGACTAAAACAAGCTATAGGAATTTATAATGCTAGCTGAAGCCTGAAGCTGCTAATAATGGAAATGGGATCTACTTTATGCTTTTTTGTAGGGCTATGTAAATTTTAAAGAATAGATTTTAATTTCAAATAATTCAATTTTAATAAACATTCAATCAATTTTTTCACATGATTTAGTTTTAAAACAAGAAAACTATAAGATTAATTTATTTTTAAATAGAGATTTATTAGATAATAAAATATGAATTTAATAGTATCAGTCTTTAAAGGAAATTTTTGCCGGCAAGGATTTGGAAAGAGTGGCTTCTAGGCGAGTGTTGTATTGTATAATGGTTTTGTTTTGTAGCTAGAAACTCTCTCAAAATGGAGTCTGTAATAGTGTTCTATATCACGTATCCTCTGTTAGTCTAGAGCGACAGTTTCTGGGATTTTAAGTATAGTCTCAACTGCCCTTAATTACCTTTAACTATATTGGGTGGTTAAATGCAAATTGGGCACACGGGTACTGAAGTCTACCCATCATGGGTACTCTTATCGCTTGTGCAGCAAGCTGCAAACAAATAACCGAAAAAAAAAAAAAAAGTGCCTTTCGGTATTCGATTCTCAAGAATCTCAAGGGCTGGTGCCATTTTACACTACTACAGGCTGGAAGAGAATCACGGGGTAAATATTTTAGGTAACATCATCCGATTAAGTAATTTTAAAATTAAAAGAAAAATTAAAATACCTAACTAAAAGTTATTATTTTAATTTATATAGATAAATTTATATAATTTATTTATATATATAATATTATTCTTACACAGTATAAAAGTGACTCCATCGAAATATTTGTTGGAGGGGGAATCTCATTTCAAGTATTTTGCTTTATATGTAATAAAGAGTAAGAGTTGAATAAGCATTTATAGTGTAAAGCATTCACTTTGCGAGGCTAGTTGACGGTGGAGGAATTAATCTTTAATTCAGTGCCTTTATATTCCTTCTTTGGGATTTAGATGCCGAAATTAGTTCTAATGGTGGTCAAATTAAGTATATTTTATTAACAAGGTCGGGACATATACCAAGTATGAGGTGACAAATTTTCTTAATTATTTTGATTTATTTAACTAATAAAGTGCTTAAAACATTCTCTAATATATATATATAGCATTTACTAAAAGCTTATGGTAAAGAATAGCAGGAAAGTAACACTAGTGGCAATGAAGGGAGAACATCATATTTATTATAAAATAAGGTGGCTAGTTTATAAAATTGAATGGGGAACCCAAAAAAAAAAAAAAAAAAAAGGAATGCATGTAACAAATAAATTATGCATGACATGATTGACAACAACAAGGCATTAACTTGAATTGCACGCAGTTTTCAATGTCTACTGTAATTTCGGTCACAATTTGGGTGGTTTCTAATGGTTAGTGGAAAGTGGAACGAAATTGTTCTTTGTTTTTTGTTGGACCTTTGACCAGGAATCAGATTTAGATTTTGATAAGATTAATCTTAGATCTTATTATTTCTCAAATTCATTAACATAAACGTCACTAATTATACTCTTACAACATATAACCAACAGTATCTTCGTGGCTTTCGTTAGTAATACGAGAATGAAATAAAATTGTACGAAAATTATACAACTAACATATGTGAAAGTGGAAAATATCTTTTCGTAAAAATATGATCATAAAATTTAGATAAATAAAAAATACGAAATGTTTACTTATAAATATAATATAACACATAGTTAATAATACTTTTTTGAACATACATTATCAATAATAATTTAAGAATTTTTTTTGTAGGCAAACCTAATTAAATTTAACAGTGTTTCAAATGCAAAGTATCACCCTCATTTGATGAAGCTCTTTACATTGAAATGATTAACAGTTCGGCTCAATTTGTTGGGCCTCATCCTACCACCTTGGGCCGGCTGAATGGATTCCCGCCCGCTTAAATTTTTTCAATGATCCTGAGGTTT
This sequence comes from Mangifera indica, assembly GCF_011075055.1. Classification (NCBI taxonomy): domain Eukaryota; kingdom Viridiplantae; phylum Streptophyta; class Magnoliopsida; order Sapindales; family Anacardiaceae; genus Mangifera; species Mangifera indica. Next base: position 25,025,863 of record NC_058137.1, on the reverse strand, counting down.
TGTAGGTCACGCTTCAAAGTAGCGCGTCAGAAAAGGAACCCGCTGAAGGGGGTCCACCTGGGCACGCCGCGGGAAGCATTGTTACGTGAAAGGGAAGAGTCCGCATGATCGTGTGGTGGTCGCGCACACATTGCGACTACGGTTTTCACACGTGCGCCGAACTTGGAAAAACGAGTGAAATTATTTTTAAAGGCTTAAGCTTAGGATGCATCCCTCTCTCTGATTGGATGGTCACAGACACAGACGGTTACTGAACCAAGTGCCAAGAGAGCAGCCACGTGGCATGCAAATGTCACAGGGTCAGGGAAAAGCACAGAACGGTTACGGGATGAAGCAAGCGAGGACTGGGAAAGAGTGTTTGACTGGGTAATGCTTAACGTGCTGGTCTGTCTTGTTTAGTATTTTCAGTTGAATTCCCCAAATAGTCCTTTCCTTGTTTGTGTTGAAATATGAGAAACAAGCAAACAAACAAACGAAGACATGATATGCCACGACGTAAATGATTAGTCTTTATCCAATCAATGTGATAATTTTTTATAATTAAAATTGAAAATATTTAATTAGTTAAATTTTATAAATGGTTAAAGGCAGTGGCAAATTCGGTAATGAATGAAGAATCAGAGGCAATTATTACAGCTGCATACATTTTTAGGTGACCATCTCTGAAAGTGAAATCCCTCCCATTAGCCATTGCACACTCATGCTTCAGCTTTTTCTTTCTCGATTCACATCAAAACTGCTTATGCCAGTTCTCTTATCTCCTTTTAAACGGATCTGATCAGATCAATTCCCTTTTCATTTCACTTAAAACCCCGTCGTTTTAGCCGGATTTCGTTAGCTCAGAACTACAACACATGTGCATTGATCTTTGATTTGTTTCGATCTGCTCGGGCTTTTTTAGCTCATTTTAGCTGAAATCTTCTCTTCCATGATTCCGTTTGTGTGAGACTGATGAATTAGACGCAAGCTGAATTAAAGGCATTTTGAGGAAGATGACTTCTGGGTCGAGATTGCCGACATGGAAGGAGAGAGAGAACAACAAGAGAAGAGAGAGGAGAAGGAGAGCGATCGCGGCGAAGATATTCACTGGTCTCAGGATGTACGGTAACTACAAGCTTCCGAAGCACTGCGACAATAACGAAGTCCTGAAAGCTCTCTGTAACGAGGCTGGTTGGACGGTCGAACCAGACGGCACCACCTACCGTAAGGTAACTTTAACCAACATCCTCAATCCGCACCGTTTCATCATTATATTTAGCTTAATTTTTTGTTTGTTTATTTATAAGATCTTGTTTAGGGGAACAAAATATACGTGAATAAATTAAATAAAGAAGATGAAATTTTTGTGCAAAGATGAGCCGGCGCCGATCAATAACAGTAATTAGCAGGGGGGAGTAGCGCCGGCTCATGTTAGCAGTGAGCGTTTTCTGCTACCGGCGTTAGTTAGATCTGTCGTGTTGGTTGGGGGCGTAAATTAGATCTGGTCAACAGTCAGCGGCTGTCTCTTGCTGAACGCGTGAAAGCAGAAAAGATTCTTTTTTTCCTTTTCTCTCTCTTTGATGAGTGGGAGTAATCTGTCCGATTGAGTGAGAGAGAAGTGAGAACATGCAAATGTAAGGGCATAGATCTCGAGAAGACGTAAATGCCCTCATCGAAAAGCTTAAATCACCTTCCTCAAAAGTAAATTGCGGACAAGCAAAATTTCCTCTTTTCTCTATCAATGAATTTGTCTTTAATGAAACACAAACAGTTCACTTTTCAGATTTGCTTACTTTTCCGTTTTAGGGAACTGTTTTGGTTATATATTTTTCTTCTTTTGTAGGATTGCAGTTCAATTATTGGGGTCTTTCACTTGATAAATGTATTAATAATGGCTCTTGGTCACGTGGCACAGCCCTGGCTTCATAAGTGGTTGCTGCTGAATAAAAATAATTGAAGTGTGTTTTAAAACATTCTGAAAACTGGAGAGAGCCACATGATTGTGGGCTCGAATTAGTAGTCATTGGCGTGTGATAATTAGAGACCACTTCATTGGTTATGTTAATCTCCCTCCTAGTGTTGCATTGTAGAACTCTGATTCTCATTTCAGACATATATAATCCTAGTCATCATGGAAATCTTCAGCAAATTCCTCTAGTTATTTTAGGAGCGATGGTTAATTTCATAGGATAATTTTTCAAAAGAAAAAAATGCTAGAAAGCATTAAAATAAAAAATTGTATATGTGGTCAAGAATGTCAAGAGTCCATCACTCAAATCTGTTACGGAAGTCATCGAGATCAACTGTGTAGTTGTGTAATTATGAATATGGATGTAATGTAGAATGGCGATCAGGGTCATTTTGTCATAAAGTTAATCAGTTTCTAGGGAGATGGTGGTTCTGTGGAGTCTTTCGGCTTGGTTGCCAGAAACACTTATGTTGCAATACGTACAAGCTGGAGATCATGATGCCTTCGGAAACAATTATTAACAATCCTACAAGCTGCAAAGATTTCATAAGACTGTAAGAGATCATGTTGCCTTCGGAAACTAGGATAATAATTCAACAAACCCCTACAGGTTCTTCCATAATGTGGACCATTCTATTTTGGTAGTGAAGAAGATAAGAAACTACAGCTGGAGTTGTTATCAAGTTAAATTCTGCTAGAGAGCTATCTGGCTTCTCATATTTATTGCAATTGCCTTCGTACCCAGGCAGTTGCTTTGCTTTCTTATTGTCTCAAAGTATTGCATTAGAGCTCTTCTGTTATTGTTTTAGGAGGGTCATTTATGAACTAAAAGATAGCTTACTTTTGCCCAGCATTGCCATATGCCTTACAGGGGTAGGCAATCAATGTCCATGTAAAGCCAAAAAGTGAAGGTGTTTTCAACCGTGATCAATTTCAATTCACTTTGATAATGATCGTAGGCTATGATATAACCTTGTATTGATGCCAATTGAATTCCTTATACATCCTTGAGAATCTTTTGATGCTTTGTTTCGCTTGTGACTAATTGTCATTCAATTTCTGCAGGGATGCAAGCCTCTGGAGCGCATGGATATAGTGGGTGGATCTGCTGCTGCAAGTCCATGCTCATCTTACCATCCAAGTCCTTGTGCTTCCTACAACCCAAGCCCTGCATCCTCTTCTTTTCCAAGCCCAGCTTCTTCTTCCTATGCTGCTAATCCTCATGCTGATGGGAGTTCCCTCATTCCATGGCTTAAAAACCTGTCATCAGCATCCTCATCGGCTTCATCTTCGAAGTTTCCCCATCTATATATTCATAGTGGTTCTATCAGTGCTCCTGTTACCCCACCATTGAGCTCTCCAACAGCCCGAACCCCTCGAATTAAAACTGATTGGGAGGGCCAATCTGCCCGCCCTGGCTGGAGTGGGCAGAACTACACTTTCTTGCCTTCTTCAACTCCTCCAAGCCCCGGCCGCCAGATAATTCCTGATCCAGAGTGGTTTGCTGGGATTCGCCTTCCTCAACCTGGGCCAACCTCTCCCACATTTAGCCTTGTTGCGTCAAATCCATTTGGCTTTAAGGAAGAAGTTATAGCTGGTGGTGGCTCCCGCATGTGGACTCCTGGGCAAAGTGGGACATGCTCTCCTGCCATAGCAGCTGGCTCTGATCATACCGCTGATGTTCCAATGTCTGAGGTAGTAACTGATGAGTTCGCATTTGGAAGCAATGCAACCGGGCTAGTGAAGGCTTGGGAAGGAGAGAGGATTCATGAAGAATGTGGATCAGATGATCTAGAGCTCACTCTTGGGAGCTCAAGGACCAGGTGAGCTGGAATCAATGTTTGATAAGGCATATCAATTTCATCTCTCTTTTCTTCAACCACCTTTGTTGTGCTGCAGATAAGAACCACGCAAGGGTAGCTTACTGTTACTATGTGGACCTTGAATCCACTCTGGTACTTCTACAGAATCTATAACTAGGGGGACCAAGGTGAGCTTGAGCAAACACTATCATGTTTTATATTCTTTTCATTTTAACCTTTTTTTATGATTATAACTGGTTAGTTGTCCAAGGCTTGACCATCTGAGGGTGGTTTCACAACCCTTTCATTGGGTCATTCTCTTTAAAGCTAAATTTGATTGATATACTTGTATGAAGTAGCCACCCTCAAAGTTAAGTTTGCCATTGAATTAATCTAGATGAGGCTACAGATTGGGATTGTAATTCAAGGGCTGAGTCATGTGAATTATTTGGAATAGAGTGGAATTTTACCATTGCCTTTTTGTACCTTCATTGACATTATCGTGAGTTACATTTGTTATCCAATTCCACCCCATCCAATCCACTTCATGTTTTGGCTTTTTTTACTTGCTCTATTGAGTGATTAATACTCGGTGTCTGCTACAGCTAGGAGAAACATAGAATTGAAATAAACACTTTATTGACAAAAACAAAAGAATGTGGACCAAACCACTACTCCTTTTGCATTTGAAATTCTAGAAATTAGAATTGGTCACAGTTCTATGTCTCTTTGAAAGCCTCATCTTTTGACCAAAGCCTCAGAGAGTCCTCGATATAAAACATGGTGTGCTTTTTATCTGTCTGGTCAAGGCTGCCCCATGATAATGATCAGGACATGTGATTGCAAACAAATCAACAGGAAAGTGGGTCTCATCTGTCCTTTCCATATAACAGTTTCCGAACCTGGTCATAATATGTTAATCCATAATCAATCATAGTTGTTCCACCATCAATATCCAGCCTCTGTAACGATTTGGAATTTCCTGTTGGCATGAATTGGTTTGGTCGAATTGATTATGGTCAGTCTTGATGTTAACTGTTTTCTGCGTCGAAATTTGAGTGATGGAACCTACAAATTCTTAGAAACTTGAAAAAATATCAATGGCCCTTTCATGTATGCTTCGGCTAGAAGCTTATGGTTTAATTTATGGGCCAGACATTAGTTAGTTAGGGATTACTTTCTACAATATAAACGCCGAAACAATGGATTTATCAAATAAAAGTGACACCAAACTACACTGTTTCAAGTTAGGCATTAAGTTAAAGAAACATCTATTGTTCTGATTTCAGTTAATCATATTACGCACATGCAATATTACATTATTACCCATTTAGAATTATTTTATATTTCAACCTTAACAAAACTTCAAGATTGCCTACAACCAATAGATGTAAAGAGCTAAATGGGTACCATTTCTATATTATTTTGCCGAGAAATATTATATATACATATTTTTGATATATAATTTATATATATAATTAATATATCACATATATATATATAATTTTATTGTTATTTTACCTAGCTAAGTTTGAATTAGCTTAATATCCAATTGATTATTAAGATGTAGTCATCTGTCTAGTAAATTAGACAACAACATTTACATGTCATTTGGGTCTAATTTTCATAAACAATGCAGTTTCAATTGTATTTATTATATTATGTCTTCAGTCCTAACAAACAAATTTTGAAATATGGGTTTGAACAAATTGGTCGAATAAGTATTATTAGCTCACTCAATCTTAAATTATCTTAAATTTGATTTTATTTTACAACTCACCACCCATTGTGTCTCATCAAATATTGAAAATGATAATATATGATTATATAATTTAATGTTATTTTATTCTTAATTTAAATTATTAAATTAAATAATAATATATTATTTAAATATTTAATTAAATATTCAAACTTAGTACATATAGATTTATTGAGTTAGAATAATACTATACATACCCACTTTAAATATATTATTAGGTACACATTTTTATGTGTTATCCTGCGATTTAGTATTATTTTACTCTTAATTCAAAATTATCTAATTATATAATAATATACATTCGTATGTATTTATTTGTGTATATAAATTGGATGCGTATAATTTTATTAAATAAACAAACACAAACAAAAATCAGCATTCTAATTTCATTTTAAACGTTATAAACATGCGAGCAGTAACGGAGTAAATAGCCACATAAAGAGGCAAGGGCATAAATATGTATGGTGGAGAGAAATCTATGAGCATAACATAAATTATGTACTTCAGCAATTCATTTTTTAAGGTACCCGACAATAAACATACATGAATGCTAGCAATTTCCACCATTTGAAACACGTTGTGCTATAAACAAGTAAATTTCTCTCCATATTTTCTAAGCTATACCACCAATGGGAAACCAATTGAAATGTAGAACAAGATTATAGCAGACATAAAATCACAGCAGTGTCTTGCAAGAAAACAACGTGACAATTTTCAACTCGGTCTGTACCGATCAGTGCCATGCTTCTCAAATAAATCTGAGAGAGCCGCATACAGAATGCCAGCAGCAGGAGGCCTAGGCATTGATCCAAGAAGAATATCTGCAGCACTAATGGACAGTTGACCGTAGAATCTAGAATTTTCTTGTGCTCGTGTAGCAACAATACTTCCTTCAAGTGAGCAACCAACAAATGCACCTGCAGAGTCGATAAAAGAATCAATCTGCCGTTACAGACTGATTTGAGTATGAAAAAAAGTCTTACCTTTACTGCAGCTGTATGTGTAGCAAGCTGCACAGCCTCCTACACCAGCATGAAGATCAGCTTCGGCTGCCCTTCCGACAATGCCAGCAGCAGCACTCAAACCTGCTCCAATTGAAAAATGTACATTTCCACTAAAAGTGTTGATGGCACTTTTGTTTCTCAATACGATTATAAAATCTGTGAATTCACCTCCAGCCTGTTTCATATCGAATAGAATAAATGAGTTTGAAAATGCAAGTCACAAATATATAAAAAAAAAGCACATGTTAATGATGATCTTTCTACTTAAGTATATTAAATTTAGTTTCAGAAAGTTCGGAACATATCCAATTTCCAGCCACAGTTCTCAGTATGGACATTTGGCATTTCAGCAATGATGTGATGCAAGCATCATATACATAAGAAAAAAAAGAGTCATTCATGATCTTAAAGCAGTAAAAAAACATCATAAGATTAACAAGAAATAAAAATGGTAGCATTTCCAATTTCAGGCATGCAAAAACTGCAGACATGAAAAATAAGCAGATGGAGAAGCATACTTTTGGAGCAAATTGAGACTGTAAGTTCAACAATGTCAAGTAACTAATCAAACATCATTTTTTATACCCCAGGTGCAAAGACAAAGTTATACGCTACTCCCCTCAAAACTTAGGCAAAATACAAGAGAAGGATAATTTTAAACAACTAAAATGGCACTAAAATATCCTATAAGCTAAATAAAAACTTCTATAGATGATATTTAGTTTTATTACCTGAGCTCCCCATCCAACACCGAAGGAAGAAATGGCAGATGGAGGAGACCAAGATCCGTCTTCTCTACGAGTAACAACTAGCCCAGTTCCAACGTTGTATGTCACCATCACACCAACCTTTGCAATAGTAAGGATAGCAAGACCCTTTGCTTGCTTTAAAATAACATCTGGTATGGACTTCTCAGGTTTCAGAAACCCAACCTGACCAATACAAAACCATACTCTTACGAAAAATTCAAAATTTTAAAACAGTTAAATATAGGGTCTCCATTAGATGATATATATTGTCATATTCTTTCACTATTAGGAATGATCAACACATAAGTATATCCATTGCAATTTGCAGTCCTTCAAAGCACAAAAGTACCTATTTGAACTTACAACCAAACACTGGGATGAAGCAAGTTATATCAGAGGCTGCTATAAATACTAAGACAAAAGACTTTGTAACTTAAAATCAGAAAAAGGTTTTTGAAAAATCAATTCTCCTGTAGATGCATATATGTCTTTAAAGTATTGACAGTTGTCAAATCAGGTAACAAAATTTTATTGAACTCTGAAAGTATTGAAAGAACTGAATCACTACCTTATTATAACTCCGAATGGTGTTTGCTGCCTTATAAATTTCATATTCCATGGACTGGCCCCATGGAAAATTAAGCCATGATCTCAAAGTACTGAGGTCGGTTAGATCATGAGTAGGCAATTGAGCAGCACGACTTACTTTGTCCATCAAATGTGATTGCACAGACTCAAGCCGTACACAGCATACATCGCACACTCTTTGTGGGTTCCCAGTGCAGAACTTTACTGGCAACAAACTCCTTCCCTTGGAGCATTCGTTGCAAAATATCCCTCCGCAAAAGCGGCAGTGGTGCCTAGAGCGCATGATAGGATGGAACCGCACATTACACAGCATGCAAGCAGAAGCAGAACTGTCAGGCAACCATTTAGGAGGTTCTGCCTCTAGAAGTTCCCTGGTGTTACCAAAATTAGCTTCAGTAAGGGTTTGAGCCATTTCTGCCCAAGCTTGATCAAGAAGATGATTAGACATCCAGGATATTCCGCATCTATTAATATCACCCTTGGCAATGGCACTCGCTTTTCCTCGAGCTGTTTCTAACATCTCAGTAACCACATCCCACATGGTCATCTCCTTATTTTCTCCAATAAAATGATCCCAACCCAATTCTCCTTCAGGGAAGCATCCCCCATCCACATGAAGACCTCTACTCCATTCATCTTGTTCGTGTCCTGACATGGGAGGAACAGAGACAGGTATCCATGGTCCAGTTTCTTCAGAATGTGGTGTATCATAATAGAAAACTTTACCAAGCTTCTGAGCGCTAACACCTAAAACATTTTGATCATCATTATCTTTCTTCATGCCTTGAGATGCTTCACTTCCAAAATGCCGGGGCTGCATAATTTCTTCTTGTACTAAATCATTTGCTTGTATAAGATTGTTGTCCCTGCCTTTCTCTACATCTCTAGAAACCTACAACCAACAAACAAAAAAAATCAGAAGAATTTTTCATTGCAGCAAAACCCTTGTTTCAATACAGGAAAAATAGAAAATATATATAATAAACAAGTTAAGGTCAGGACTTCTCAAAACAATTATCCACACGAAGACGATAAGTTATCGTCTTTTTTTCTTTAGTGAAGGCAGGCTTTGAGCACACCCATATTTCGACTTTCTAACTGGAGTTGTGTTGTGATTCTAGGGATTCCATACTGTAAAGGAGAGGATATCTAGCCACTTGAAAGGACATATTGGATTGGAGGGCAAGGTAGGAATGAGATAAATGCCAGATGAGGACTCTATGAAAGGGATTGACACACCTGATGAAGATTCCCCTGATTAACCTAGAGAGGGGTAGCCTAGGCTCTACTTCTCTCACCTGCCTGAAGCCTCTCACTCCCTCTAAGTAGTGACCTTAAGATTAAGAATGAACTCTTAGGAGAGCTACTGCCTTCCTAACTTTAATTGAATCCCAGATATTGATCAGTGCCTACAGAGGACTTTAGTAGGTTCAATTCCTTTGGATGTGAGGAGGAGTGAAAAGCATGGAAATAAGGGAATTCTATGGCCCTGCCGGCAAGGATAAAAACTAACTCCATCCCTGAAACTTGTGAGGAAGAATAAATATGTTACAACAAAATTCTGACAAACATGGTCTATTCATCCGCAATTTCGACAAGCCACCACTACAACACATCTTATATAATCCTGATTATTCTTGCACTTTCAACCTGCGTTTCTCCATCCTAAGAATCTTAAACACTCCTAATTCCTTGTATCACCCCTACTTAGTGTCAACTCGTCAGCTAATGATCAAAACAATGTCTTTGCACCACAGGATTGTTAAAAAGTCCTCCGTTCGGTAAACAAACTAGCATTACGTCCCTACTAGTAAAGTCAAAAACCTCATCTAACAGTTTATATCTTTCAAACAGAGCATTTCCGTATTCATATTATTTCCATATCATTCATATAACAATTTAGCCTTTCAAATCAAAAGTCACCGAAAGCCATCAAGTTTAAACCTTTCTTTGGCTCTTGATTCTACACAACTACTCCCTCCCACCCTATTGGCTAAAAACCAAACAATAAAGCAAAAGCGATGAAACCCATGCTTTCTTTTCCTTTTTCCTCCGTTTTCTCGGTAACCAAACAGTAAAATAAACACTTCTTTATAAATAATTTAAAAAAAAAAACCGAACATAACAAGATAACGAAGAGAATTTTACCGGTTCAGGAAAGGGTTTTGGCTTGTACTCTTCCACTCTGATTGTAGGATACTGTACGCGTCCGTCCATTGATTAATGATAAAGCTTCTGGCTAGGACAACCTTTAATTGAGTTTTTTATTTATAAAAGTCAAATGATTATCATTGTACGAGTGTAAAGAAAAAATTAGATAGAAGATGAAGAAAAGCGCAAGTCATTCTGAGAAGAAATCATCAACAACTTTTCAATGAGACTTCTCATAGAAACACGGCACCGTACTGGGTTCGAATTTAACTTTAGTTTCGGATTTTTGGGTTGAATGAAGCCGGTAATGTACTTAAAAAGTAACACTTCTGAAATGCTTCCACGCGTAATTTGATAAAAGGGAAAATATAATAAATGTCTAAAATTAGAAAGTGTTAAGTGGAATTATCTAAAACTCTATAGTTAAATAAAAATACTTTTAATTTAAGATATGATTAAACTGTTTTTATATATAAACTTCATATTTTTCACGGATTTATTATTTAAATTTAGAGAAAAATCTAGATCTCTTATAGGCATAATAGGTTTTTGTCTTTTTTATCGATTTTTCGTGTTTTTTGATAATCGAAAATGATAAATACGAATTGGAAAAGAATTAACATGGGTTTGAACAGTTTTTCATGTTACCATAGATTTGTTTGCATGGTATTGGTGAAATTTCAGCCTGAAGGATACCAAGTCATCCAAGATTGTCTTTCCTCTTTGCATATTTTTCCAATTTTGTTAATTAATCCTGTCACTGAATTATGTTTCCATGCTTATGTTTTCTTTAAGTCATTTTTCTGGGTTCTGAAGGGGGTTCTGAAGGTCTTGTTATATCTGGAAAAATGCACTTACGTCTGCTTTGTGCAGATTGAGGGCCAGTCTTTTGGAATGTTTTGATCGGAAAAACTTTGTCAGGCTTTCAACCTGTTTTGAGGGTATCTTAAGGAAGGATCCAACATGTAGTCACTCATTGGCAAGACTTATCAGGATGCATCAAACTGGTAAGTATCTAGAGACTTTATGTTGCTTTGCATACCGTTTAAATGTCAAATCATGAAATATGATTTGACATTTACACTCTCCTAACTGGTACTCTAGGTATACTGTGGCAACTAAATTTTCTTCCACCCAGTCACTTTTGAATGTCATCTAATTAACCTACTGCACTGCTAGACTAAAAATTAATTTTCGATTGAAATATCCAATTTGCAAGGGTTATGTCATCTAATATGACTGTTCAACTAACAAAATCTGTTTAGCATTATATTTGAAGTTGCATCACAATGGATTCAAATTAATCATGTGCACAAGAATCATCTTCTTTTTTTTCTCTGTTCCTTTTCAAATCTGTTCGCATCGTAACTGAAAAAGTTTCCTTAATTTCATCATGAATATATGCATAATCATGTTTCCTTTCAATTTATATTTTGCAGGAAACTACTCTTCAGAATCACTTCTGGATATGATAGCTTTGCATCTAGATGCTACATATGCAGATAGCAATATACCAAGAGAGTTCGCTTCATGCTTCCTTAAGCTTTCTCTGTATGATGAGGATCGAATGTCGGTATGTCCTGATGCAAATGAAGGGGGAAAAAAGCAAACCTTGTCTCTCCGTTATAATAGGGTTCCAGATATATTGACAGAGGGTAAATCAGGAAAAGCTTGGATGTTCTGCTGCAAATGGTGGCTGCGTCGGCACTTCAGCCAGAACATGCTTACATCAGAAATTTCTGCAGGTAACTTGCTACATCGCTACAATACAACATTGCTCGTAAATTTTCTGGTGTTTGTCATCGAATCATTCATATTTCCCTTTCTTCTTTACATGCATAATTTCTCTCATATTGTACACCAGGTGATTTGCAGTTGCTAACTTACAAAGCTTCATGTGGTTGCCATATGTATGGACCAGCCTTGGATTATATTGTGAAGGCATACACTTAATTAGAGAAGGCAAAAAATTATAGAGATTTGTCCATGTTCTTGCAAATCCACATGCATAATGCCATCAGTCTGACTTCAAATTTTCAACATAGAACTAAATTCATAAATAAAATCATTATATTTTTGCTTGGACTGGGATCATATTCTTCATTCTCTTTCATTTATTAATTGTGGGAATAAATTGGTTATTTAGAAATGGAAAGTAATTACTAATCATAATAAACAAATATATTTGTGTTTTGCTAGTATAGCATTTGGAATTGGTAGTATACCCGATCAATAAAATTATTTGTACACTCTTTTGAGTATATAGATAATGTGTTATGACGTGATTAAATAATTTATAATTAAGGATAAAATATCACTTAATCACATGATGACATATCATCTGTATACGTAATTGCGTATTCAAAAATATGTATACATATTATATCGTTAGACAAACGAGAAAATAATTCAGTTCTACTGTACCAAATATAACCACATCCAAATTATTATCAAATCGTTTGATTTATATACGTTAAACCAGCTTGTATGTGAGGAGAGGGAGTCTTGACAGGGTTCTCATACAGAGAAGATATGTGAGATCCTATCGGAACAGCTTGATGGTGGTATCATTTAGCACTCGAATAAGTTTGACAATTGTTCCCCATTTCTTCTTTCAGCATGCTCATTCAGTCATCTCATATTCTGCAACACATGATTTGCAGTTGCCAACTTAAAAAGCTTCCCATATGTATGTATGGACAAGAGCAAGAGCTGCATTATTTGGCACTGAACAGTTGAGTGGAATGAGAAGAAAACAAATGAGATTTAAATCCATCCAAAGTAATTCAAGGAAGAGTCAGGTTCACATTCCCATGTAATTCTAGAAAACCCCTTTCTTCCCATAAGATTTTGTTGCTTTCTTGCGCAACTTGAGTTACAATGAAATCCATACAATACCAATATAATATCATCTTTCATACCTAGTAGTTATTATAATATATAGTAATGTTAACTTTTCTTGCCATCTTTTGTCTTTCTTAATAACAATAGTTAATATTGTCACAAGGGGTACCAATGTTATTGAATTACCTTAACAACAACACTTAATATTGTCCTTCTAAAACTTACCTTTGACCTTTAACTTTCTTTTAATTTTTCTGATTATGTTTTTTTTTTTATAATCAGGATCTTGCTTGTATTTGTTGAAAGGATAAACTTGCAACTTGAGTTACAATGAAATCCAAACAATACCAATATAATATCCTCTTTCATACCTAGTAGTTATTATAATATATAGTAATGTTAACTTTTCTTGTCATCTTTTGCCTTCCTTAATAACAACAGTTAATATTGTCACAAGGGGTAACAATGTTATTGAATTACCTTAACAACAACACTTAATATTGTCCTTCTAAAACTTACCTTTGACCTTTGACCTTTGACCTTTAACTTTCTTTTAATTTTTCTGATTATGTTTTTTTTTTTATAATCAGGATCTCGTTTGTATTTGTTGAACGGATAAACTTGCAACTTGAGTTACAATGAAATCCAAACAATACCAATATAATATCCCCTTCCATACCTAGTAGTTATTATAATATATAGTAATGTTACCCTTTCTTACCATCTTTTGACTTCTTTAATAACAATAGTTAATATTGTCACAAGGGGTAACAATAACATTGAATTACCTTAATAACAACACTTAATATTGTCCTTCTACAACTTACCTTTGGCCTTTAACTTTCTTTTAATTTTTCTGATTGTGTTTTTTTTTTTTATAATTGGGATCTCATCTGTGTTTGTTGAGCGGATAAACTCAAAACACAGTAATTGTGACCATTGCACCAAATAAGTGAAAGTTTTATAAATATAATAGATACTTGAATCTAAACCTTCATCTCAAAAGTTTTAATACTTCATCAGTTTTGTTAACTTTTGATTATATTTTAAAATGGATAAATTGACCCTCTAGCCATTCTCACAAATAATACAACAAAAATTATGTTAGTTTAAGGTAAATAAATTGTTAAACAAATAAAACATTAAAAAAACATAACAAACATTTTGTAAAATGGAAAAAAAGAAAATATATTCTAAAGATACAAAAATATCATTTTACTCTATAAAAAATTATTTTATACCTGCCAGTAAGAGTGACTTGACAAATATCTGTTTGCCTTTGTTAGGTGTGTAACGCATATCATTTGTCTCTATTTTTATCAATAAACAATCAATTTCAAACTCAAAAACTCGATATGGATAACGAAAACGAAAATGATCACAATAATAATAGAATCTAATATTAATCATATAACTTATTTTGACGATGAATTTGACCGTGAAATTAACTAAGTTAAAGTTTTTTAAAAATTGATGGGAGACCATATGAATTCAACTATGATTAAAACTTCTTTATATATTTAGACAATTTAGATAAGATCCATTTTCTTACCTATATCCATATAAATTTGGAAAATATATCTAATATTATATGGATTCTTTATAATTATAAGTAGGTATTTTGATTAATTTCCTTTTATCAAAAAAAGTTTCCAAAATCATCAACAACGTGTAACTCACAAATAATAGTTTTATATTTAAAATACCAATAAAAAAAATAAATATTTATTTTTAGTCAAGCAAATCTCTCCACCCTCATCCACACTCAATGGCACATCAACGTGTCACCTATCCAAAAGTGTGCACACTACGCATCCTGCGCATTGCAGATCTTCTCCTTCTTTCTAAATAAAAAAAATCCTTCTAACCAAATTTATACCGACCTCAAAACTTTCTATCTTAATCTCGCGTACTTTCTAAATTAAAAAAACCCTAACGTCGCTGCTTAAATCTAAGTATACCCTACACCATTTCTGATTCGCGGAGAATCAAATTTCATTTTTCTGGATTATTTAGCTGCAGTGAGTTTTTCTAAATACAAATGAAAGTGTTGTAAATCTTAAAATTATTGAATCAATGTCAGTAGAGAGATCGTTTGAAGCATGGGAGGAGGTACAGCGCCACGGTCAAGACCTGGCGGACCGGTTGGCTCAAGGTTTCACTGGTCTAATTCAATTACACATGACAAATCCGCCGTCGTTTTCGTGGCCAAACCCTACAAAATCGAAGCTTTTTGATTTAGAATTTCCAATTGCGAGTTCCACCAAAAGGGATTTCGCTATTTCGGTCAGCAAACCCGAGATTAACGGCGTTTCGGCGATTTTTGATATTGGTAACCGGATTGGGCAGGCTGGGGCTGACTTTGGGGCGTGTTTGAATGGATTAGTTCATCAATTTTATAGACAGTTGCCTGTGCCTTTTAAGCATGAGGAGAGTGGGGTTAGACTGGAGTTGAATGGGATTGATAGTGGTTTGGAGAGGAGTGATGTTGTGTTGAGTGTTGAGGAGAGTTTTGGAGTTAAAGAAAGAGAAAGAGAGAGATTGAGGAGTGTCGGGACTGTTGAGAATGATGGTGGTAATGACTTGGATGAAGAAATAGGTGGACTTGATTTGCGGGGGGCCGCCCATCTTGGTAGGCCACAGGTAATTGTTTATCTGAAGCCAGTTTAGGTGATTCTAGGGAGATTTATAGTTTTTTTGGCTATTGGTTTATGTGTATGAAGTTAATATGCTTTTGATATGTACTAGTGTTATTTGATCTTGCTAGACCGTTGTGTTAAAACAAAATCCACCAAAGTTGAACTCTGTTTGTATATCAGTGCTTGTTAGATATATTGGTACTGCCAATGTTTGTTTTGGAACAGGAATAAGTTATTTTGCGAAAGGGGTAGGCGTCTAGGTTGGATAAGAGTCCTTCACTGAGAAGCTATTACACTAGATAATGAAATCAATAGATTTGTTTCTGAAGTATTTTGCTGTCATTATAACTATCTTGGGTTTCATATAGGAAAATTGCTTTGTGCTGTACTTTTTCAACCATTTGTGGTTCTTGCATAATTCTTGTGTATAAATTATTGGTTACAAACTAGAGTTTAATCAAAAAAGTTTAGCATTAAGTATGAATATACTGTTGTACTTAGCTGACTTAATAATGGGAGCTGTTCTCTGTGATACAGGGGATCATAAATATTTCGTCAACTTATGATAGTCGAACACATGACTTGGAAAGTTCTTTAGTTGCAAGAGGAGATTTATGGAGAATAGAGGCATCAAATGGCAGTTCCACTTCCACTTCGACATCGGGGAACGACAATTCATCTCTTTTCCTTGTTCAGCTTGGACCAGTACTCTTTGTTCGTGATTCAACACTTCTTTTGCCTGTTCATTTGTCAAAGCAACACCTGCTTTGGTATGGATATGACAGGAAGGTATGCTATTAAGTGTTCCACTTGGAGTGTGTTGTAAAATTGCATTATTAGTTATGAGAGTGGTGACAATGCTAAACCTTTTAGATTCATTTTCCTAAGGACCTTAAATTATTAAAAAAATTTCATGCACCCACCAAAACAAACACTGCTTGGTAGCAAACAAATTAGTATACTGAATAGGGTGATTTTATCTTCTGATGTTGGTTATTTGTTAAGAAATTCTATTAAGTAACTTTTTGTTTCCCTGAAAATTGATTTGAGGATTCAGATATGATGATACATTTCTTTTTGAAATTGCAAGGGTGTATTCATTAGTTGCTTTGATAATAGTATATTGGTCCTAGTGTCATTTACAATAATTGGTTGTGTTACAGTTTTTCTTATTTAAATATTCATACTGGCAATTTTTTTTTTAAAACTTTATGATGCTAATTTAATTTCATTACCCTAGCCTTTTACCTTGATGTTTTAATTTGTTTGCTTTTCAGAATGGAATGCATTCTCTTTGTCCAGCTGTGTGGTCAAAGCATAGAAGGTGGCTGTTGATGTCCATGCTTTGTCTCAATCCTTTAGCTTGTGTAAGTTCATGTCCTCTTTCTGATGTAAATATTTTGATTTGATATGTTAACTATTAATTTGCCAACATTGAGTTTTTGCTGCAAAGAACCAAGTCTTTTTCTTGGTACTTGCTTGTTAGGAATATGATTGCCCTAGTAATATGATTAACCAGTCATCATTTTTTGGTTTAGTTTTTTTCATATCATTGATAGAAATTGATTGGCATGATAGGATAGCCGGATCACCAAACAGTTTCAATTATTTTAGCTCCTTTGTTTCCATAAAACTTTCTATTATATTGGCAAATGCTTTAGTTCAGGGACATCATTTCGTTTGTTCAGCAGTGCTTATTGTTTTCTTACTTCTTTTAGTGCTCTTATAGTCCTGATAATATCTGAAATACCGTGCCTCAACTTGATTTTAGACACTTGACTGGAAAATCCAGCAAATAAGATGTCAGCAACCTCAATATCAATTCTTGATGATACACAACTTTTATTTGCAAAATGATGATGAGGGTAGTTTGGGACCTTCTTGTGTAGTGTTTGAAATCATGAAGCATCTAGGTGGGTTTGATATTGTCTCTTTTTCCGCTTTGCCATTGTGGGACCAACAGTGGGCTGGCCTTTTAGTGCTGCTGCTGAGATTTGGTGTTTGAAAGAATGAACACGCTCTTCTTGCTTTGACCAGTAATATCTGTTTGAAGGGAACTGTGCATATAGTAATCTTAACAACAAAGTAACTGGTTGATTTGAAACATTGTGCATTGCTGCCATAATAATTATTCTTGTTTTCTGTATCATGATGTGAAGTTTCTAACAACTTCTCTCTCTCCATGCAGTCATTTGTGGATTTGCAGTTTCCTAATGGACAGCTAACTTATGTATCTGGTGAGGGTCTAAGTACTAGTGCTTTTTTACCACTTTGTGGGGGCCTTCTCCAAGCTCAGGGTCAATATCCTGGAGAAATGAGATTTAGCTTCTCGTGCAAGGTTAGATATAAAATTATGAATTATGGTAGCCAAAATGATATTTGATTAGGCATCATTGACTTTCCAAATTGAACTGTAGTTGTGAAGTTAACAACTTTTTTGTGCCCTATATTTTTGAAAACTAAACTTTTACCTTTCTAATACGCAATCAGAATAAGTGGGGAACACGTATGACCCCAATGGTCCAGTGGCCTGACAAATCTTTTACATTGGGTCTTGCACAAGCTTTGGCTTGGCAGAGGAATGGTCTTATGGTGCGGCCATCTATCCAATTCAGGTATGCCTTTATTTAAGTGCTGAAAATGTGATATTCCTATTTTTCTATTTTGCATATTGATTTTTGTAGAACAATTAGTTATCTATCCTTGTCATAATTTTCCTTTGCTTGGGTGAGGAACTTGTAGCAAAGCAACTACTCTACTATGGTTAGATGGCTAGTTGTTCTCAAGCTGCAACACTGCTGTTGTCCTATCAAAAGGAGGAAGTGTGGCAGAACTCTGCCTCTTTTCCATCAATATAAGAAAAAAAATATAAAAAAAAGGCTCCAAAGCTTATGCACGCAGATCTGTGTTATTTCATGAGTTATTAATGTGACTTGCTAAAGCATTCATTACATATGTTGTGGTTTATTTGCTTCATTCTAAGTAATATTCATTTATTAATACACTTTAGTTTGGACCGTTATCTCTTCCATCTATACAAGTCTCTGTCATTGCATATTATTTACTTACTGTTACCTTTTCAATCCCTGATCAGTTTATGCCCGACGTTTGGTGGAAGCAATCCTGGGTTGCGAGCAGAACTGATTCATTCCTTGAAGGAGGAACTGAGTCTTATCTATGGCTACACAAGCATGACATATCCTTCTGCATTTGCCTCAGTTTCGGTAGGTTGAGATCACGACATTATGCCTTATCTGAACATGAATCACTGCAAAGCTAGAATAATACTTGATACTCATTTTCTTGTATTCTGTTCCTCCAATGCAGATTGGTAGGTCTAAATGGAATGGTAATGTTGGAAGCTCAGGAATAGTGATGAGAGTTGATGCCCCTCTTTCCAGTGTTGGCCGACCTTCTTTCTCTGTTCAGATAAACAGTGGCATTGAATTTTGATTTTATTTTTATTTTTTCACCCCTATAGAAGAAGTGTATAAATTCATGGCTCCCTAACAAACTACTACTTGTGAATATGCAAATAATATATTGATTTGTAAGTGTTCTCTGTATACTTCCTCTTTGAATTGTTTGTGTTAAAATTTTGTTCTCTGTATTAATAAACTGACAAATCTCCTTTTGAAGACTAATTTGGAAACAGATTTCATTGCCTTAGAGATTAAAGAAGTTTTTAATTATGGTATAAACCATGTTATTATGGTATATTACTTTAAGGGTTATTAAAATTGGTAGAGCACTGAAAATGCATATAAAATTGCTTTTACTTGCAACCAACATCTTTTTTTTTTTTAAATCTTCAAGGATTAGCTTAAATGGCAAAAATCAATCGTCACAAGTTGTTTTTCTATTAATTATAAATCAGTAACATTCTATGAACAGAATAATCGAACTCAATTATTCCCTGGATTGATCGAAACTATGCCTCACTGTCTAAAACAGGGCTGGCATTAAATGTGCATGCAGACTTTCATGATTTGTTAGTCCGGCGATTCTGTTGAAGGAATTAAAAAAACAAAAGACGCGTCAAATGTGCAAGCTTGTATTGATGGTTAACTGATTAGTCCAAGAATCACTGCCGAACAAATGTTATTGTTGCATTGCTATGTTTTAAAATAAATATAAAGAATCCCTCCGGGAATTTAGAATGTTTTTGCACTTGTTATTGCCTGAATGGACTCACATGGTTCATACAGATATATAACCAAGTGAACTGCCTTCCAATTACTGGAGAATCTTTGCTCTAAGATCCTGGAATGCAGATTTCATTGAAAAATGGAACAGCTAACCCAAATCTGGAACCAGGCACCACTCACACTCCAACAGTCAAACCCAGGAGATTTTTGTCAGTTAAGCCAGCTTGAAGGAGGTGTTTATATACTGAGTTTTACTGGAGAATTTCAACACAAGTGAGGTTAAATTGAAAATTTACTAATACCCATAAATTATTTCAAGTGTTTTCTCCCTTGACACTTATTGGTTACATTGCCAAATTTGAGTAGATTGACTCTTGAGGCTATACGATTGATTGACAAACTGCTTGATCAGGTTATATTTAAACTTCAGCTTCAGTATTTCCACTTTATTTATACTGCATAAGATCATATGATTCTGTGAATGTTATTTCCAAGTACTGTGTTTTTCAAGTATCTTATTGACTGTAACAAGGAAATGGAACCTTGTATTTAGTTTGTTCGAATCGATGTAACTGCAGATGTGTGTGCTTGTGCTTTGATTACTGCCAATCAGGTAACAGTTTGGACTTCTCAGTTATATCTGAAACAAGAGATTTGTTTGTCTAATACTTGTGAAATCAGGGGAAATTCTTCTCCAGTGGTATGGATGTGAACTATCTGAAAGAATGCCATAGACAAGAAGCAATTGTAAGTTTGGCCTCTAAAGTAGTTCTAAGTTTACAATGTGAATTGTTTCAAATTGTGTTCTTGGGCTAACTGATGCTGATACACTTGGAGCTGTGTGCAGGAGTATTTGCTTCTATTTCAAAGGCTTGTCAGCAAGTTACTCACTTTTTGTATACCAACAATAGCAATTATAAGGCAAGTTTCCAGGCAAAATCACCAACGTAATCCTATGTATATATCCTGGAAGATATCCTAAAAGCTTTCTGTATGAATATATCAACCTTTAGACTATAGTTTATCTGATGATTGCATATATTGCAGTGGTCATGCAGTGGAGGCAGTATGTAAATTGTCACTTGCACGTGATTACAGGCTCATGAGCACATCTCATGGTTACATCTTCATGAATGAGGTAAGCGTAACATCCTGGGTTCAATAGGGAGGCTTATTGTCCATTTGGATATACAATCTATCATGGTTTTACTTTTAGAATTTGTATCCCAAAACACGTCTTAATAATTTAAGGAACTCACAAATTATTTAATCAATTTTATCTTAACATCTTAAAATGATATGGGATGCACATACAAATCCAACGTCTCTCTTATACTTAATTAATGTAAAATTTGCCTAAAAGTGTCCACAAATTGACCACTACTATGTTAAATTTTGTTGCCAATCACAACCTGAACATCACCAGGTTTCTTTGTTTATAGGTTGATTTGGGAATGTCATTGGCACCGGGAAATATGGCTGTCCTGCATTCAAAATTGCCCATGTCAACTTTCCAAGAAGCAGTACTTACTGGGTATATTTCTTTGTATGAATGCATCTATGCTCTAAATTTAAACACTTACGTACAATTTGTCAAATCAGATTCATATATCCAACAATGTTTTAAAACCTACTGATTGTCTCAGGAAAAGATATAATGGAAAAGCTGCAGCAGCAGGAAGGATTGTTCATGCTGCCTTTCCCCCCTCAATCCTTCTACAAAAGGGGATAAGGAAAGCCATGGAATACAAAGCTAGGAATTGGAAGAGGAAGACGTATCAAGCACTAAATGTATACACTTTTATCCATTTAATGCTTCAATTAACATATATACAGTACAACTGCTGCAACAGATTATGAAACCTTGTTTTTCTTTCCATTTCTTATTTTAGATGGAAACGTACAAGGCCACAATACAGGAGCTTGAAAATGGATGAGTTGGATTTGCAAGGATGTGAATTTATGCAGTAAATTTATCAGCAAATCCTGTCAACTCATAGATTTATGCAGCACTTTATAATTCAGGTTAACATTTCCATCACAAATAATACAGATCAATTGGTACATGTGCAGCATCTTATTGTAGTTAGACATTATTCATTTCAGCCACTTTTTGTACCGTGTGAGAATGTTTAAAGGAAAGGAGAACCCCTTTTGTCATAAATGATCTGACTCCTTCCTCTTGGCAGAATATTGGTTTTGCAAAAGACTAAAACAGTTACTGTCAGGAACATTATAAATCTAGTCCACACAAAAATTTGAGAAAATATGACAAAGAAAGTAATTAACACGTCAAAAAGATATTTATAGAGAGAAGTGTTATGTATATAAATAATATTCATAATTTTATATTTAAACAATGATATATTCCTATGTGATTAAATAGTTTTAAATTAAAAATAAAATAATAATTAATCATATGATAACATATAATTATTTGTACATATAATTTTATTAATTCTTAAATAAATAACTATATATATTGTGTAATACATTAAGTCCATAAATACATAAATCAAATAAATATCTCATAACAAATAAAATGACCGATATGCCCTCATGATCTTTTAACAGTGTCGTCACCTCACAACCACCATTTCTATTTATTACCTACAAAACATAGGAAAGAATGAGTGATAATCACTCGGTAAGTAAAAGATAGTACGTTCTACATATTATCTCTCTTATTCCTTTCCATTTTATAAATACACATACGTTTCATTTGAACTTAGTCACCTAGAGCACCTTATTAGACTCTGAATTTTGATGTTGTGGAATTCCTTAACTTATATTTAGTCATTTAAGAGACATCTTTGTTCTCAAAACTTTGACAACATAACACTGTTAAAATTATAAATTTCATTATCTAAAGTACATTTTCAAACCCAATGATCATTTAGCTCAAATAATAAGTGAAAATGATAATTTTGATATTCTTGTATAGTGGAAGCATATTCAAAAAACTTATCCAATGTTTTTCACTATGACACATGGTTTACAAATACTTTCCGTGTCTACTGTAATATAAGAATAAGTTTTTGTACAAGTGGATGAGTTTTAAATGATAGAAGAGCAAGTTTACACCCTAAATATTGTTAAAAACATTATGCGCATGAAAGATTGGATGATAACAAATTTTCAAACTATAAAATCGAGTTATTGAAGTTATATTTAAAAATTGCAAGAATTTATATATGAAAGATGACTGAAAAATGTATGATGCTTATATTTGTAATACTTATGAGTTCTTATTTTTATATGCAATTTCTTTTATTTTATTAGATTAATTTTTTCATTATGTAATCACAATTTTCCTACATAATAAGAAAAGTCTTTATAATAAAATTTTAAAGGTACTCTTCTCTTTTATTTTAAAAAATAATAAAATTAATCATTTAAAATTTTTTTAGAATAAAAAAATAATATTTGACAAGCTGACTTGAGAAGCATGTAGTTCAACCTGCTAAAAGGCTCATTGTAGCATTGTCCAGCGGCTGTGGGCTGTGCCCCTAGGCCTTGATTTTATGATGGGTTGACACGACTTGCAAGCCCTCGTTTTTTATAAACCATCGCTTTGCACAACCTATGGCATAATACGCTACGCCAAATATGACTTAAATCTAACCCCACCCAATCCTTGGATAAGTCTATACAAGACGATTCAATAAACTCAAGTTAAAAGATCATATGTGTTATTATTTATTAGAAGATGTGTTTTATAGATATGAAGGTTATCATTTATATGAAATCCTCTTATCAGAATAGTCTAGTAAACATATCTATTTAACATGCACTCATGTGTTTACATCAGGTTATTAGTAAATAATCTTGATATCTGAGATTCATCACTATCTTTCGATACGATCGTTTAACACTATAATAGTGGTAGTTATAATATATGTGCCCACAATTAAAATATCATTGAGATTACGGACATTCTTAAAATAGCCACCATATATACTCATAAGGTTTTCATAATTAATAGTTTATACTATTTCTCTCGTCATGATTCAACTATCTTAAATACATTAATCTAATTACATAAAATAAAAACAGTAATAAAGAAATGTCATTTTATTGATATAAATATGATACAAATTCTAATACATCAACTAAATGCTTGGTTTTAGATCACATACTCTAACAATAATAATATACAATTATTCTATAAATGGAATTTAAAGTTTATCTTTCATCTAAATACTTGAATATAATGCAATTCTCTCCTTGATGTCGGACTTTAATATCTAAATGTAAGTGAGAGATTGAAAATAGTAACTTTAAGAAACTATTAGTAAGATTTTTTTTTTTTAAATTAGGTTTTTGCTAAAAAGATAGTATTTTGTATTTTCTTTTGAAAAATATTTTTCAAATTCATACAATTTGATGTAATAATATTTAATAAGATAAATTGATTGAATAATTCCGAAATGATTGAAAAATAAACCATCACAATCTAAAGAAGTTTTTGTTCCAAAATTAATTAAAAAAAAGGTAAAGGACTATTTTACATCCAAGTTTAGCTCAATCTTAAAAGGGTATTCGTGACAATTTAAAAATTCAAATATTCATTTATGGATTAACTTCTGTTAAATTTTTTTGTTGAAAACAAGAATAAAATTATTATTTTATCACTAAATTCTAAAATCCTAAAAAACTATATCATTTTACTCTTATAGCTTGAAAAACTAACAATTTACTCCCTCGAATTAAGTTTTGAAAACTTTTCCAGCCAACGAATCTGGCGAGTTGTCGATGGCCTGAACAACAGGAGGATGGTGTCTAGACGACAAAGTGTCGTCTCCAGATCGATGACACTTTTGGATGATGAAAAGTCATTGATCTGGATGACACTTCTCTATCTTTTAAATCAATGATGCTTCTCGATAAAGCGTCATCCAAATCGATGACACTTCATCGTTTAGAAGCGTTACTGATCTAGAGATGATGCTTCGTCTAGAGAATGAAGCATTGTCTTTCGAAGTCTCATCGTCCAGATGTCATCTTCCTATTGTTTTGACCACCGACGACTTGTCAGATTTATTAACTGGAAAAAATTTTCAAACCTTAAAGGAGAAATGTTAAGTTTTTAAAATTTAATTCTATAGAAAAATTATTAGTTTTTCAAATTATAAAGGTAAAATAATATAGTTTTTTATGATCTAATAATACAATAATGATTTTATCTTTATCTCTAATAAAAAATTTTAACAAAAATTAATTTATAAATAAATATTTAAAATTTTAAAATATTAATGTCCTTTTAAGATTAAGCGTAAAGCTTGGGTGGGAATGATTCTTTGTCCTTAGAAAACAAATATGTATCCCATACAAAAGAAGTTCTAACTTTTTCTTCGTCAACGTCTACTCGCGTCGTTTAGCCGGTTGTAGCAATGTCCCTCTCTTTCCTCGTCCGCATGCATTTAATGCATTCCCACTCTTCATCTCTCTCCTATTCATACTCCTGCGTCTTTTTATATATTCATTATTCCACTTGCAAATTATTTGATTTATTCTGCAACATACACAAGATTAAAGGATGTTATTTCATCATCGTCTCCTTTTCCTTTCACTTGTTTCTGCCTTTTGCCTCACAATTTTTGCTTCTGGAGCCCCTCCTTTGGAAAAGAGTGAAGGTATGCATGATTTTCTTTTCTTTTTAGAGGGTACTGCATTTTACTTCAATTATGCGTCATCGTTTATAAATTAATTAATTCGTCTACATATTTTTTTCCCTACAGTGGAAGCTTTAAAAGATATAGCAAAGTCACTAGGCAAAAAAGACTGGAATTTCAATGTAGATCCATGCAGTAATGAAACGAGTTGGGTTGCAGAAACCCAAGATAATGGATCTGAGAAAAATGTCAGCTGCTATTGCTCCTTCTCCAATGACACTCTTTGCCATGTAGTCTCCATGTATTTTCTTCCACTCCATTTTTCTTCTCCATACTTTCATATCTACTAAGATATTAATTACTGTAGAATTGGAATCTACAGTGAATCTGGAGGGAAAAATTATTCGAGAATAAAGTTAGTGAGGTCAACCAGTCAAGATACCAGTGCTTTTTCTGAAAATAATGTTTCTACTTTTGAAATTAATAATAAAATTTAACAAAAATTAGATAATAGATGAAACTTAGTAGGTAAAAGCTTGAAAATAGACTAAATCTGGGGTGAATAAAGTCTTTTGCCCTTACAAAACAGCTAAAATTGTAGGATATAAAATTATTTTAACTTCCAAAAATTTGTAAAAAAATTGAAAATAAAGGATAACAGTTAATATAATTTGGTAGAATTACACCAAATAGATAACATCTAATAGGATTACACCTTGATTGGTGTAATTTAAGTCATTTAAACTAGATTCAACCTAAATTACAAGGTGTAATTTAACAAGATTATACCTCAATTGGTATAATTCAAATCAAATCTACAAAATCATCAAAGAGTACTTACAAGTCAAAATAATAAATACTCAAAAGAGAAATAGTTAAATAATATAATAATTTACTTTTTAATATTATGTCATGACCTTTTTTCATTAATAGATGGTTAAATGATTTATTCTCATTTAAGGTTTACCCTTTTTATTAAGTTTTTATTTATTATTTTTCCAAAATTTAAATACTTACTCATAAACTATTAAATTTGTTATTTTATATAATATTAAAAATGAAATAAAAATTTTTTCCTTAAAAACTCTAAAAACTAACAATTTTCCTTGAACTCAGTTTTAAAAACTAATATTTCCCTTTTAGAGTTTATTTATTATTCTCCGACCACCTCTCCCTTTCAATATTTTCTCTTCTTCTGACGATTTCTCTCTCTCAATCTCTCCTTTTATTCGGTTGATCGTCTAAGCCGAGAAGGTAAAGAGTTTTATTTGGGAAAAGGAAGCTTTGTCTTCCCAAATGAAGTTAAAACATTAAGGTAAATTATACAAAATAATTTGGGTAACGTAGAAATGAGATTTTAAGTATGACAATAAAAGTTTAAATTTTATTTAATAATATTTTAAAATTAAACTCTTGATTTAAATGATATAACAATTATAAAATTGGTCATTGCATTATGAGTTTCACATGTTGATACATTAATATACTTAGTTTGTCATTCACGGTAACATAATAACACTAATGTTTTAACAGTTTACTGCTAATTAATCTTATTATAAGCATGTCAACTTTCCAAGAAGCAGTACTTACTGGGTATATTTCTTTGTATGAATGCATCTAAGCTCTAAATTTAAACACGTACCTACAATTTGTCAAATTAGATTCATATATCCAACAATGTTTTAAAACCTACTGATTGTCTCAGGAAAAGATATAATGGAAAAGCTGCAGCAGCAGGAAGGATTGTTCATGCTGCCTTTCCCCCCTCAATCCTTCTACAAAAGGGGATAAGGAAAGCAATGGAATACAAAGCTAGGAATTGGAAGAGGAAGACGTATCAAGCACTAAAAGTATACACTTCTATCCATTTAATGCTTCAATTAACATATATACAATACAACTGCTGCAACAGATTATGAAACCTTGTTTTTCTTTCCATTTCTAATTTTAGATGGAAATGTACAAGGCCACAATACAGGAGCTTGAAAATGGATGAGTTGGATTTGCAAGGATGTGAATTTATGCAGTAAATTTATCAGCAAATCCTGTCAGCTCATAGATTTATGCAGCACGTTATAATTCAGGTTAACATTTCCATCACAAATGATACAGATCAATTGGTACTTGTGCAGCATCTTATTGTAGTTAGACATTATTCATTTCAGCGACTTTTGTACCGTGTGAGAATGTTTAAAGGAAAGGAGAACCTTTTTGTCACAAACGACCTGACTCCTTCCTCTTGGCAGAATCTTGGTCTTGCAAAAGGCTAAACAGTTACTGTCAGGAACATTATAAATCTGGTCCACACAAAAATTTGAGAAAATATGACAAAGAAAGTAATTAATACGTCAAAAAGATATTTATAGAGAGAAGTGTTATGTATATAAATAATATTCATAATTTTATATTTACACAATGATATATCCTCATGTGATTAAATAGTTTTAAATTAAAAATAAAATAATAATTAATCATATGATAATATATAATTATTTGTACATATAATTTTATTAATTCTTAAATAAATAACTATATATATTGTGTAATACATTAAGTCCATAAATACATAAATCAAACAAATATCTCATAACAAATAAAATGACCGATATGCCCTCATGATCTTTTAACAGTGCCGTCACCTCACAACCACCATTTCTACTTATTACCTACAAAACATAGGAAAGAATGAGTGATAATCACTCGGTAAGCAAAAAATAGTACGTTTTACATATCATCTCTCTTATTCCTTTTTATTTTATAAACACACATACGTTTTACTTGAATTTAGTCATCTAGAGCACCTTATTAGACTCTGAATTTTGATGTTGTGGAATTCCTTAACTTATATTTAGTCATTTAAGAAACATCTTTGTTCTCAAAACTTTGACAACATAACACTGTTAAAATTATAAATTTCATTATCTAAAGTATACTTTTGAACCCAATGATCATTTAGCTCAAATAATGAGTGAAAATGATAATTTTCACTTTTCTTGTATAGTGGAAGCATATTCAAAAAACTTATCCAGCGTTTTTCACTATTACACATGATTTACAAATACTTCTCGTGTCTACTGTAATATAAGAACAAGTTTTTGTGCAGGTGGATGAGTCTTAAATGATAGAAGAGCAAGTTTACACCCTAAATATTGTTAAAAATATTATGCGCATGGAAGATTGGATGATAACAAATTTTCAAACTGTAAAATCGAGTTATTGAAGTTATATTTAAAAATTGCAAGAATTTATATATAAAAGATGACTGAAAAATGTATGATACTTATATTTGTAATTCTTATGAGTTCTTATTTTTATGTATAATTTTATTTTATTAAATTAATTTTTTCATTATGTAATCACAATTTTTCTATGCAATAAGAAATGGTTTTATAATAAAATTTTAAAGATACTCTCCTCGTTTATTTTAAAAAATAATAAAATTAATCATTTAAAATTTTTTTAGAATAAAAAAATAATGTTTGACAAGCTGATCTGAGAAGCATGTAGTTCAACTTGCAAAAAGGCTCATTGTAACATTGTCCAGGGGCTGTGGGCTGTGCCCCTGAGCCTTGATTTTGTGATGGGTTGACATGACTTGCAAGCCCTCGTTTTTAATAAACCATGGCTTTGCACAAAGTATGGCATAATACGCTACGCCAAACACGACTTAAATCTAACCCCACCCAACCCTTGGATAAGTCTATACAAGACGATTCAATAAACTCAAGTTAAAAGATCATATGTGTTATTATTTATTAGAAGATGTGTTTTATAGATATGAAGGTTATCATTTATATGAAATCCTCTTATCAGAATAGTCTAGTAAACATATCTATTTAACATACACTCATGTGTTTACATCAGGTTATTAGTAAATAATCTTGATATCTGAGATTCATCACTATCTTTCGATACGATCGTTTAACACTATAATAGTGGTAGTTATAATATATGTGCCCACAATTAAAATATCATTGAGATTACGGACATTCTTAAAATAGCCACCATATATACTCATAAAGTTTTCATAATTAATAGTTTATACTATTTCTCTCGTCATGATTCAACTATCTTAAATACATTAATCTAATTACATAAAATAAAAACAGTAATAAAGAAATGTCATTTTATTGATATAAATATGATACAAATTCTAATACATCTACTAAATGCTTGGTTTTAGATCACATACTCTAACAATAATAATATACAATTATTCTATAAATGGAATTTAAAGTTAATCTTTTGTCTAAATATTTGAATATAATGCAATTCTCTCCTTGATTTCGGACTTTAATATCTAAATGTAAGTGAGAGATTGAAAATAGTAACTTTAAGAAACTATTGGTAAGATTTTTTTTTTTTAAATTAGGTTTTTGCTAAAAAGATAGTATTTTGTATTTTCTTTTGAAAAATATTTTTCAAATTCATACAATTTGATGTAATAATATTTAATAAGATAAATTGATTGAATAATTCGGAAATGATTGAAAAATAAACCATCACAATCTAAAGAAGTTTTTGTTCCAAAATTAATTAAAAGAAAGGTAAAGGACTATTTTGCATCCAAGTTTTAGCTCAATCTTAAAAGGGTATTCGCGATAGTTTAAAAATTCAAATATCCATTTATGGATTAACTTCTGTTAAATTTTTTTGTTGAAAACAAGGGTAAAATTATTATTTTATCACTAAATTCTAAAACCTTAAAAAACTATATCATTTTACTTTTATAGTTTGAAAAACTAACAATTTACTCCCTCGAATTAAGTTTTAAAAACTTATCATTTCCCCCTTAGGGTTTGAAAACTTTTCCAGCCAACGAATCTGGCGAGTTGTCGATGGCCTGAACAACAGGAGGATGGTGTCTAGACGACAAAGTGTCGTCTCCAGATCGATGACACTTTTGGATGATGAAAAGTCATTGATCTGGATGACACTTCTCTATCTTTTAAATCAATGATGCTTCTCGATAAAGCGTCATCCAAATCGATGACACTTCATCGTTTAGAAGCGTTACTGATCTAGAGATGATGCTTCGTCTAGAGAATGAAGCATTGTCTTTCGAAGTCTCATCGTCCAGATGTCATCTTCCTATTGTTTTGACCACCGACGACTTGTCAGATTTATTAACTGGAAAAAATTTTCAAACCTTAAAGGAGAAATGTTAAGTTTTTAAAATTTAATTCTATAGAAAAATTATTAGTTTTTCAAATTATAAAGGTAAAATAATATAGTTTTTTATGATCTAATAATACAATAATGATTTTATCTTTATCTCTAATAAAAAATTTTAACAAAAATTAATTTATAAATAAATATTTAAAATTTTAAAATATTAATGTCCTTTTAAGATTAAGCGTAAAGCTTGGGTGGGAATGATTCTTTGTCCTTAGAAAACAAATATGTATCCCATACAAAAGAAGTTCTAACTTTTTCTTCGTCAACGTCTACTCGCGTCGTTTAGCCGGTTGTAGCAATGTCCCTCTCTTTCCTCGTCCGCATGCATTTAATGCATTCCCACTCTTCATCTCTCTCCTATTCATACTCCTGCGTCTTTTTATATATTCATTATTCCACTTGCAAATTATTTGATTTATTCTGCAACATACACAAGATTAAAGGATGTTATTTCATCATCGTCTCCTTTTCCTTTCACTTGTTTCTGCCTTTTGCCTCACAATTTTTGCTTCTGGAGCCCCTCCTTTGGAAAAGAGTGAAGGTATGCATGATTTTCTTTTCTTTTTAGAGGGTACTGCATTTTACTTCAATTATGCGTCATCGTTTATAAATTAATTAATTCGTCTACATATTTTTTTCCCTACAGTGGAAGCTTTAAAAGATATAGCAAAGTCACTAGGCAAAAAAGACTGGAATTTCAATGTAGATCCATGCAGTAATGAAACGAGTTGGGTTGCAGAAACCCAAGATAATGGATCTGAGAAAAATGTCAGCTGCTATTGCTCCTTCTCCAATGACACTCTTTGCCATGTAGTCTCCATGTATTTTCTTCCACTCCATTTTTCTTCTCCATACTTTCATATCTACTAAGATATTAATTACTGTAGAATTGGAATCTACAGTGAATCTGGAGGGAAAAATTATTCGAGAATAAAGTTAGTGAGGTCAACCAGTCAAGATACCAGTGCTTTTTCTGAAAATAATGTTTCTACTTTTGAAATTAATAATAAAATTTAACAAAAATTAGATAATAGATGAAACTTAGTAGGTAAAAGCTTGAAAATAGACTAAATCTGGGGTGAATAAAGTCTTTTGCCCTTACAAAACAGCTAAAATTGTAGGATATAAAATTATTTTAACTTCCAAAAATTTGTAAAAAAATTGAAAATAAAGGATAACAGTTAATATAATTTGGTAGAATTACACCAAATAGATAACATCTAATAGGATTACACCTTGATTGGTGTAATTTAAGTCATTTAAACTAGATTCAACCTAAATTACAAGGTGTAATTTAACAAGATTATACCTCAATTGGTATAATTCAAATCAAATCTACAAAATCATCAAAGAGTACTTACAAGTCAAAATAATAAATACTCAAAAGAGAAATAGTTAAATAATATAATAATTTACTTTTTAATATTATGTCATGACCTTTTTTCATTAATAGATGGTTAAATGATTTATTCTCATTTAAGGTTTACCCTTTTTATTAAGTTTTTATTTATTATTTTTCCAAAATTTAAATACTTACTCATAAACTATTAAATTTGTTATTTTATATAATATTAAAAATGAAATAAAAATTTTTTCCTTAAAAACTCTAAAAACTAACAATTTTCCTTGAACTCAGTTTTAAAAACTAATATTTCCCTTTTAGAGTTTATTTATTATTCTCCGACCACCTCTCCCTTTCAATATTTTCTCTTCTTCTGACGATTTCTCTCTCTCAATCTCTCCTTTTATTCGGTTGATCGTCTAAGCCGAGAAGGTAAAGAGTTTTATTTGGGAAAAGGAAGCTTTGTCTTCCCAAATGAAGTTAAAACATTAAGGTAAATTATACAAAATAATTTGGGTAACGTAGAAATGAGATTTTAAGTATGACAATAAAAGTTTAAATTTTATTTAATAATATTTTAAAATTAAACTCTTGATTTAAATGATATAACAATTATAAAATTGGTCATTGCATTATGAGTTTCACATGTTGATACATTAATATACTTAGTTTGTCATTCACGGTAACATAATAACACTAATGTTTTAACAGTTTACTGCTAATTAATCTTATTATAAGCATGTCAACTTTCCAAGAAGCAGTACTTACTGGGTATATTTCTTTGTATGAATGCATCTAAGCTCTAAATTTAAACACGTACCTACAATTTGTCAAATTAGATTCATATATCCAACAATGTTTTAAAACCTACTGATTGTCTCAGGAAAAGATATAATGGAAAAGCTGCAGCAGCAGGAAGGATTGTTCATGCTGCCTTTCCCCCCTCAATCCTTCTACAAAAGGGGATAAGGAAAGCAATGGAATACAAAGCTAGGAATTGGAAGAGGAAGACGTATCAAGCACTAAAAGTATACACTTCTATCCATTTAATGCTTCAATTAACATATATACAATACAACTGCTGCAACAGATTATGAAACCTTGTTTTTCTTTCCATTTCTAATTTTAGATGGAAATGTACAAGGCCACAATACAGGAGCTTGAAAATGGATGAGTTGGATTTGCAAGGATGTGAATTTATGCAGTAAATTTATCAGCAAATCCTGTCAGCTCATAGATTTATGCAGCACGTTATAATTCAGGTTAACATTTCCATCACAAATGATACAGATCAATTGGTACTTGTGCAGCATCTTATTGTAGTTAGACATTATTCATTTCAGCGACTTTTGTACCGTGTGAGAATGTTTAAAGGAAAGGAGAACCTTTTTGTCACAAACGACCTGACTCCTTCCTCTTGGCAGAATCTTGGTCTTGCAAAAGACTAAACAGTTACTGTCAGGAACATTATAAATCTAGTCCACACAAAAATTTGAGAAAATATGACAAAGAAAGTAATTAACACGTCAAAAAGATATTTATAGAGAGAAGTGTTATGTATATAAATAATATTCATAATTTTATATTTAAACAATGATATATTCCTATGTGATTAAATAGTTTTAAATTAAAAATAAAATAATAATTAATCATATGATAACATATAATTATTTGTACATATAATTTTATTAATTCTTAAATAAATAACTATATATATTGTGTAATACATTAAGTCCATAAATACATAAATCAAACAAATATCTCATAACAAATAAAATGACCGATATGCCCTCATGATCTTTTAACAGTGTCGTCACCTCACAACCATCATTTCTACTTATTACCTACAAAACATAGGAAAGAATGAGTGATAATCACTCGGTAAGTAAAAGATAGTACGTTCTACATATCATCTCTCTTATTCCTTTCCATTTTATAAACACACATACGTTTCACTTGAACTTAGTCATCTAGAGCACCTTATTAGACTCTGAATTTTGATGTTGTGGAATTCCTTAACTTATAATTAGTCATTTAAGAAACATCTTTGTTCTCAAAACTTTGACAACATAACACTGTTAAAATTATAAATTTCATTATCTAAAGTATACTTTCGAACCCAATGATCATTTAGCTCAAATAATGAGTGAAAATGATAATTTTCACTTTTCTTGTATAGTGGAAGCATATTCAAAAAACTTATCCAGCGTTTTTCACTATTACACATGATTTACAAATACTTCTCGTGTCTACTGTAATATAAGAACAAGTTTTTGTGCAGGTGGATGAGTCTTAAATGATAGAAGAGCAAGTTTACACCCTAAATATTGTTAAAAACATTATGCACATGGAAGATTGGATGATAACAAATTTTCAAACTGTAAAATCGAGTTATTGAAGTTATATTTAAAGATTGTAAGAATTTATATATTAAAGATGATTGAAAAATGTATGATACTTATATTTGTAATTCTTATGAGTTCTTATTTTTATGTATAATTTTATTTTATTAAATTAATTTTTTCATTATGTAATCACAATTTTTCTATGCAATAAGAAAAGGTTTTATAATAAAATTTTAAAGATACTCTTCTCGTTTATTTTAAAAAATAATAAAATTAATCATTTAAAATTTTTTTAGAATAAAAAAATAATGTTTGACAAGCTGATCTGAGAAGCATGTAGTTCAACTTGCAAAAAGGCTCATTGTAGCATTGTTCAGGGGCTGTGGGCTGTGCCCCTGAGCCTTGATTTTGTGATGGGTTGACACGACTTGCAAGCCCTCGTTTTTGATAAACCATGGCTTTGCACAACCTATGGCATAATACGCTACGCCAAATATGACTTAAATCTAACCCCACCCAACCCTTGGATAAGTCTATACAAGACGATTCAATCAACTCAAGTTAAAAGATCATATGTGTTATTATTTATTAGAAGATGTGTTTTATAGATATGAAGGTTATCATTTATATGAAATCCTCTTATCAGAATAGTCTAGTAAACATATCTATTTAACATGCACTCATGTGTTTACATCAGGTTATTAGTAAATAATCTTAATATCTGAGATTCATCACTATCTTTCGATACGATCGTTTAACACTATAATAGTGGTAGTTATAATATATGTGCCCACAATTAAAATATCATTGAGATTACGGACATTCTTAAAATAGCCACCATATATACTCATAAAGTTTTCATAATTAATAGTTTATACTATTTCTCTCATCATGATTCAACTATCTTAAATACATTAATCTAATTACATAAAATAAAAACAGTAATAAAGAAATGTCATTTTATTGATATAAATACGATACAAATTCTAATACATCAACTAAATGCTTGGTTTTAGATCACATACTCTAACAATAATAATATACAATTATTCTATAAATGGAATTTAAAGTTAATCTTTCATCTAAATATTTGAATATAATGCAATTCTCTCCTTGATTTCGGACTTTAATATCTAAATGTAAGTGAGATTGAAAATAGTAACTTTAAGAAACTATTGGTAAGATTTTTTTTTTTTAAATTAGGTTTTTGCTAAAAAGATAGTATTTTGTATTTTCTTTTGAAAAATATTTTTCAAATTCATACAATTTGATGTAATAATATTTAATAAGATAAATTGATTGAATAATTTAGAAATGATTGAAAAATAAACCATCACAATCTAAAGAAGTTTTTGTTCCAAAATTAATTAAAAAAAAGGTAAAGGACTATTTTGCATCTAAGTTTTAGCTCAATCTTAAAAGGGTATTCGCGATAGTTTAAAAATTCAAATATCCATTTATGGATTAACTTCTGTTAAACTTTTTTGTTGAAAACAAGGGTAAAATTATTATTTTATCACTAAATTCTAAAACCTTAAAAAACTATATCATTTTACTTTTATAGTTTGAAAAACTAACAATTTACTCTCTCGAATTAAGTTTTAAAAATTTATCATTTCCCCCTTAGGGTTTGAAAACTTTTCCAGCCAACGAATCTGGCGAGTTGTTGATGGCTTGAACAACAGGAGGATGGCGTCTAGACGACAAAGTGTCGTCTCCAGATCGATGACACTTTTGGATGATGAAAAGTCATTGATCTGGATGACACTTCTCTATCTTTTAAATCAATGATGCTTCTCGATGAAACGTCGTCCAAATCGATGACGCTTCATCGTTTAGAAGCGTTACTGATCTAGAGATGATGCTTCGTCTAGACAACGAAGCATTGTCTTTCGAAGTCTCATCGGCTAGATGTCATCTTCCTATTGTTTTGACCACCGACGACTTGTCAGATTTATTGGCCGGAAAAGATTTTCAAACCTTAAAGGAGAAATGTTAAGTTTTTAAAATTTAATTCTATAGAAAAATTATTAGTTTTTCAAATTATAAAGGTAAAATAATATAGTTTTTATGATTTAACGATACAATAATGATTTTATTTTTATCTCTAATAAAAATTTTTAACATAAATTAGTTTATAAATAAATATTTAAAATTTTAAAATATTAATGTCCTTTTAAGATTAAGCGTAAAGCTTGGGTGGGAATGACCGTTTGTCCTTAAAAAACAAAAATGTATGCCATACAAAAGTAGTTCTAACTTTTTCTTCGTCATGGTCTACTCCCGTCTTTTAGCTGGTTGTAGCAATATCGCTCTCTTTCCTCATCCGCATGCATTTAATGCATTCCCACTCTTCATCTCTCTCCTATTCATACTCCTGCGTCTTTTTATATATTCATTATTCCACTTGCAAATTAGTTGATTTATTCTGCAACATACACAAGATTAGAGGATGTTATTTCATCATCGTCTCCTTTTCCTTTCACTTGTTTCTGCCTTTTGCCTCACAATTTTTGCTTCTGGAGCCCCTCCTTTGGAAAAGAGTGAAGGTATGCATGATTTTCTTTTCTTTTTAGAGGGTACTGCATTTTACTTCAATTATGCGTCATCGTTTATAAATTAATTAATTCGTCTACATATTTTTTTCCCTACAGTGGAAGCTTTAAAAGATATAGCAAAGTCACTAGGCAAAAAAGACTGGAATTTCAATGTAGATCCATGCAGTAATGAAACGAGTTGGGTTGCAGAAACCCAAGATAATGGATCTGAGAAAAATGTCAGCTGCTATTGCTCCTTCTCCAATGACACTCTTTGCCATGTAGTCTCCATGTATTTTCTTCCACTCCATTTTTCTTCTCCATACTTTCATATCTACTAAGATATTAATTACTGTAGAATTGGAATCTACAGTGAATCTGGAGGGAAAAATTATTCGAGAATAAAGTTAGTGAGGTCAACCAGTCAAGATACCAGTGCTTTTTTCTGAAAATAATGTTTCTACTTTTGAAATTAATAATAAAATTTAACAAAAATTAGATAATAGATGAAACTTAGTAGGTAAAAGCTTGAAAATAGACTAAATCTGGGGTGAATAAAGTCTTTTGCCCTTACAAAACAGCTAAAATTGTAGGATATAAAATTATTTTAACTTCCAAAAATTTGTAAAAAAATTGAAAATAAAGGATAACAGTTAATATAATTTGGTAGAATTACACCAAATAGATAACATCTAATAGGATTACACCTTGATTGGTGTAATTTAAGTCATTTAAACTAGATTCAACCTAAATTACAAGGTGTAATTTAACAAGATTACACCTCAATTGGTATAATTCAAATCAAATCTACAAAATCATCAAAGAGTACTTACAAGTCAAAATAATAAATACTCAAAAGAGAAATAGTTAAATAATATAATAATTTACTTTTTAATATTATGTCATGACCTTTTTTCATTAATAGATGGTTAAATGATTTATTCTCATTTAAGGTTTACCCTTTTTATTAAGTTTTTATTTATTATTTTTCCAAAATTTAAATACTTACTCATAAACTATTAAATTTGTTATTTTATATAATATTAAAAATGAAATAAAAATTTTTTCCTTAAAAGCTCTAAAAACTAACAATTTTCCTTGAACTCAGTTTTAAAAACTAATATTTCCCTTTTAGAGTTTATTTATTATTCTCCGACCACCTCTCCCTTTCAATATTTTCTCTTCTTCTGACGATTTCTCTCTCTCAATCTCTCCTTTTATTCGGTTGATCGTCTAAGCCGAGAAGGTAAAGAGTTTTATTTGGGAAAAGGAAGCTTTGTCTTCCCAAATGAAGTTTTTTGTCTTCTCGGCTTGGATAATCAATCTGAGGGAGAGATGGGGAAAAAAAGACCACTAAAAGAAGGGGAAAAGAAAGTGTTGAAAAAAAGAGACTGTCGGAGAATGATAGATAAACCCTAGGGAAGGAGGGAAATATTATTTTTTAAAACCTGACCTATAAGAAAATTATTAGTTTATAGGGTTTAGAGGAAAAAAAAATAAAATTTTAAAACTAATAAATTTGATTTACTTTAATAGCTCATTAGTGGATATTTAAATTTTTAAAAAATAATAGATAGAAACTTAAGAGAAAAGTGGGAATAAGTCCTTTGGCCTAAATAGACTTATGTTCATGTGGGTATTATGAATCAAAGTTTTCAAGGAATGGAACTTATGGTTTTCCCAAACCTTTCTCACATATATATATATAGAAGTAGTTGCAAGTTTTTGTTATTGTAAAGTGTAAAATTATAAATTAAAAATTTTATATTAATTAATGGGTTAAAGTTATTACTCAAAAATCGATATTGAGATGTTAATTTCACTCTAACTTCTTTCAATTGAAGATAAGAGATAATTTAGTTTAATTAAAGTTTTTAAAGCTAGCAATCCCTCGTTTTCATTCACTAATCAAAGGTGATTATAGTTAAGAGGCATGAATTTTTTTTTTTTTTTGTAATTGCTTAATACTTAAAATACAGAATGCTCAAGTCTGATAATCTGACTGGCACTCTCCCACCAAACTTGACCAGACTCCCTTTTCTCCAACAATTGTAAGCATTACTATTCCTCTAACTTTTATCATTCCAATTTTACCCCTCAGCATTTCCTAAATTACAGTTTACGATGTCCCTCTTCACAGTGACGTCTCTCTCAACTATCTCAGTGGCCCAATCCCGCCAGTATGGAGCTCTCTCCCACTCGTCAACATGTATGCTTTCTTCTCTTTCTCTCCATAAATATTATTGACATTGAATTTTGTTAGATCTAATTAGGTTTGTTAAGAATGTTCATACAAGATTATCAAGGTTAGCAAGCAATCAAATAGAATAATACAGTATACGAAATCAACAAGAGCAGAAACAAAGAACACAAGAAATACTTGGTTCGGGTTTCGATTTGAAACCCTACATCCAAGGCAGAGACAAGTCTCTTAGTCGAATCCACTATAAAACACAAGCGATTACAGCTTACAAAATACCCTCCGATTCACCTCACACGATTATAATCCACCGTGAAACAATGCCTTCTAGCAAGCCCTCTACAAGACTCAAGACACATGCACAATCGGAGAAAACTAGGAGATTTCTCCTTGGCTCAACTAAAATCAAAGAACAAGAACAGAAACCCTAATCGCAAAAAGGGAGCAGAGCAAAGCAAACCAGGGAGCCGATTCATTGTATCAAGCAATGAGTGCTCAACCTTAATATACTTACGGTTACATTTCAATGAAAAGACCAAACTGCCCTTCATGTACAAAATAACATTACAGACCTTAATAAGTCCTATAATGACTAAAATCTCTTTAGCACCTTTAAGCCATATTCTACATAGCTCCACCTTGGCTTAAACTGGAGTTGAATTGCATTCCACTAGAAGACCTTCTTTGCAGTTTATTTCTGTCACAGTTTTTGATAGATTTTCAGGAAGTTTAAAGCTTCCTTGAACTTGCTCACAGGAACAGCTTTAGTTAGTATATCTGCTGGATTCACACTAGTCATGATTTTCTCAATCAACACTTGCTTGCTGGACAACACATCTCTGATGAAGTGAAGCCTCACATCAATATGCTTAGTTCTCTCATGATATGCACTGTTTTTAGAAAGATGAATGGCACTCTGTGAATCACTGTAAATCACAGGAATATCTAAACTCAAACCTAGTTCAGATGTAATTCCCTTTAGCCACATAGCCTCCTTCACAGCTTCTGTCAAGGCAATATATTCTGCTTCCGTGGTGGATAATGCCACAATAGACTGCAAGTTGCATTTCCAGCTCACAATATTTCCACCATAGGTAAAAATATAACTAGTTAGAGATCTTTTATCTAGATCAGCTGCAAAATCTAAATCACAAAATCCTTTTACAAGTAAACTGTTAGTAGGATCAGATGTGAACAATAACCCAAGGTCTACAGTACCTTTAAGATATCTCATTAACCATTTTACAACATACCAGTGATCTTTGCAAGGATTGCTCATAAATCTACTTACTAAACTAATAGCATAAGCAATATCAGGTCTTGAACCAATCATTGCATACATCAAACTACCTATTGCATTCGAATAGGGTATTTTATTCATAAATTCAGATTCAATAATAGATAGACTAACAGTAGATTTTAATCTAAAATGAGCACCCATAGGAACACTAACAGATTTAGATTCAGACATATTATATATGCTCAATACCCTTTTAATGTATCCTACTTGTGATAAAAATAAAGATCTCTTACTTCTATCTCTTTCAATATCCATACCTAATATTCTTTTTGCTGACCCTAAATCTTTCATAACAAATTCAGTTTTTAGCATTTGTTTCAAATTTATCAAAACAGACATATCTTTGGAAGCTAGAAGCATATCATCAACATACAATAGCAAGTAAACATAGCATCAAGCATCAGATTTTAAATAATACACACAATGATCATAATTGCATCTCAAGAAACCAATAAACAGAACAAACTCATCAAACTTCTTATACCATTGTCTAAGAGACTGCTTTAGCCCATACAGAGATTTGTGAAGCAAGCAGACTTTGTTTTCAGCTCCAGGTTCTACAAAGCCTTCAGGTTGCTCCATTAGAATCTGTTCTTCCAGATTTCCATACAAGAATGCTGTTGTGACATCCATCTGTTCCAGTTCCATATCAAATAACACAACAACTGATAATATGAGTCTTATTGAGGTATGTTTCACAACAGGGGAAAATACTTCATGGTAATCTATCCCTTCTCTTTGTGAGAAGCCTTTTGCCACCACCCTTGCTTTAAATCTTGGTTGTTCTACTCCTGGAATACCTGGCTTCCTTTTAAAAACCCACTTACATCTAATTACTTTTTTCTTCAATGGTCTATCAATAAGTGTCCAGGTGTTATTCTTTTTCAGAGATTCTATTTCAGTTTCCATTGCTCTTAACCAATCTGAGCTATATTTACTTTCACAGGCATGGGTGAAATTCAGGGGTTCACTTATCTCAATCAAGTCTCCTATTTGGAAAGCATAAGAGATGAGATCAACATAAGCATATCTTGAAGGTGGTCTTATTTCTCTTATTGGTCTATCTCTAGCTAATTTATAGTTAGAAAGGTTTTATTTTTTTGGGCTATGAGGACACTATAGTTGACTCTGTGGTGAGAGTTGCTGATTCAAGTCTGTGATTTCGTACTTTGAAGTACGAATTGAATCCAAACCCAAATCAGGTCCCTCACCAGACTCTATAGATTGAGATGCAGACTCTATACTACTATGATGTCTAGACACAGGTGTCTCCACCTCAAACTGAACCTGCCCAGCTTTTCCTTCTGGAGAGAAAAAATCTTTGTAGAATTTTAATTCATTAAAAGTAACATTTCTACTAACAACACACTTATGCTCTTCTAACAGCCATAGTTTATAGCCTTTAGTGCCTGTGGGATAACCTAGAAAAACAGCCTTTAAAGCTCTTGGGCTCAACTTACCTTGACTAACATACACATAGGCAAGGCATCCAAAAGGTTTCAAGTGATGTAAAGAAGGTGGTCTTTTATACCACATTTCAATTGGGTTCTTAAAGCCTACAGCTGATGATAGTGACCTATTTATCAAATAGCAGGCAGTTGCAACAGCTTCAGCCTAAAACTTCTTGCCTAAGCCAGAATCAGCAAGAATACATCTAACCTTATTTAGGATGGTCCTATTCATTCTCTCAGCCAAGCCATTTTGTTGTGGTGTTTCATTACATGTTCTGTGCCTAAGAATTCCATGTTTCGTGCCTAAGAATTCCATGTTTCTTACAAAAATCAGAAAAATGTTTGTTGCAATATTCAAGGCCATTATCAGTTCTGAACACTTTAATTTTCTTATTAGTTTGATTCTCAACTAGATTTTTCCAGTCTTTAAAGCACTCAAAGGCCTCATCTTTTTGTTTTAGAAAATAAACCCATACTCTCCTAGAATAGTCATCAATGAGTGTCATAAAATAGTGTGAATGAGATAATGAATCAGGAACATGAGGGGAACCCCACAAATCAGAATGCACATACTCAAGTATATTATTGGATCTACATGTGGCAGTAGAAAACTTTAATTTATGAGATTTACCAAGCACACAGTTTTCACAGAACTTTAAATCAGAAAGCTTATTTTGATCAATAAGTTTTTGTTTACACAATTCATTCAAGCCTGCCATACTAATATGCCCAAGTCTTTTATGCCACAAGATTGTTTTATCAAAATTATCATGAGCAAAATGCATATTATCAGACACCACACTACCTTCTAAAATATATAACCCATTTGATAATTTTCCTTTCATTACAACTAAGGCACCTTTCATGATTTTTAAAACTCCTTTTTCATATTTATATGAAAAACCATTTAAATCAAGTGAATCAAGAGAAATCAAATTTCTTCTTAACTTAGGCACTAACCTGACATTTTCAAGAGTTTTTATAGAACCATCAAACATTTTGAATTTGACATTACCAATAGCAATCACATCACAGGAATCATCATTCCCCATCAAAACTTTCCCACCATTTATATATTTTAAATCAGTAAGCCATTCTTTCTTAGGAGTCATAGGAAAAGTACAACCAGAGTCCATTACCCATTCTTCATCTAACCCTATTTCAGAAAGAACTAACACTTCTGCACTTTCATACCCTTCAAGAAAATTTGCTAGTTCTAAATTTTCAGTTTTATTAGAAAGAACCTTCTTTTTCTCTGGACAATTTCTTTTAAAGTGGCCCTTTTTATGACATAACCAGCAAGTTTTCTTAAATCTAGATTTTGACCTAGATAACTTCTTATTAGTTGCATTATTCCTCTTTTCTTGTCTGCCCCTAATCTGAAGACCCTCCCTAATAGATTTTTTTTCAAATTTTATTTCTAAATCTTTAGACCTTAGGGCTCCTAAAACTTCATCCAATGACAAAGAATCTTTCCCATATTTTATAGCAGCTTTAACATCCTTAAAAGATTTAGGTAAAGCATTCAGAATTATTATTGTCTGATTTTCATCTGATATTTTTTCATTAATACTATTCAGATCAATAACAATTCTGTGAAACTCATCAAGATTATCATCTAAAGACTTAATGGGGTCCATCTTAAATCCAAACAACTGTTCTTTCAAATATATTTTATTTATCAATGATTTAGTCATATATAGGGATTCTAGTTTTAGCCATATTTTTGCAGTAGTATCAGCGTCATCAATTTTTCACAACACATTATCAGACAGATGCAAAATTAATAGACTATAAGCTGTTTCCATTACCTCAGCTATTTCAACATCAGTCATACCTTCTGGAAATTTAGATGGTTTTCCCAATGCCTTTGCACATTTCTGATGCACCAGTACCGCATACATCTTTCTTTTTCCACATGTTGAAATTGCCCTTGCCATCAAATTTCTTGACATCGATTCTGATTGAACCCATTCTTCTTTGCTAACAATTTACTTTATAATCTTTTGGCAAGAAACAAGATTAGTAATATCAGAGAATATATATAAAGGCAAAGATTTAAAGAAATCACCAAAAATCGATCAATCAGAACATTCAGAACACAAAACCCTAACTGGCTCTGATACCACTTGTTAGATCTAATTAGGTTTGTTAAGAATGTTCATACAAGATTATCAAGTTTAGCAAGCAATCAAATAGAATAATACAGTATACGAAATCAACAAGAGCAGAAACAAAGAACACAAGAAATACTTGGTTCGGGTTTCGATTTGAAACCCTACATCCAAGGCAGAGACAAGTCTCTTAGTCAAATCCACTATAGAACACAAGCGATTACAGCTTACAGAATACCCTCCGATTCACCTCACACGATTATAATCCACCGTGAAACAATGCCTTCTAGCAAGCCCTCTACAAGACTCAAGACACACGCACAATCGAAGAAAACCAGGAGATTTCTCCTTGGCTCAACTAAAATCAAAAAACAAGAACAGAAACCCTAATCGCAAAAAGGGAGCAGAGCAAAGCAAACCAGGGAGCCGATTCATTGTATCAAGTAATGAGCGCTCAACCTTAATATACTTAGGGTTACATTTCAGCAAAAAGACCAAACTGCCCTTCATGTACAAAATGACATTACAGACCTTAATAAGTCCTATAATGACCAAAATCTCCTTAGCACCTTTAAGCCATATTCTACAAATTTAAATTTTTTCTAAGTTAACAGCTAATTATTGGTCATTGATCCGTATATTAAAAGTTTTAGGATGTTCATACTTACTTTTGAATCATTCTTCTGAATCAAAATGGACATACTAATTAGTTAAAAAAAGGTCCATACTTTGAGATGGTCTTGAGCCAAACTTAGAATTTGTTGTCAGTGGAAAACAAAAAATTCATATGTATTGTTTTGTGTTTGTGAGACTGATAAGAATTGGGTGGTGTGGTTTCAGTTCCCTTCTTGGAAACAGGTTAACAGGTTCAATTCCAAAAGATCTTGCAAATATTGGCACGCTC
This sequence comes from Mangifera indica, assembly GCF_011075055.1. NCBI lineage: Eukaryota > Viridiplantae > Streptophyta > Magnoliopsida > Sapindales > Anacardiaceae > Mangifera > Mangifera indica. The sequence goes on along the minus strand of NC_058137.1, from coordinate 24,981,245 downwards.
AAAAGTTTGTGAGTCTTTCTTTTTCGAATTATCTTGTTGCTTATCAATTTGAGGAGAAGTTTTATCAATGTATTATAAATGTATAGGGTTCTGGAGTTCAATCAGTTTTCAGGAGTTTTGCCTGAAGAGCTTGGAAATTTACCAAGCCTAGAAAGATTGTAAGTAAGATAATGAATCAATATTTTACATTTTCACTTTACTTAAGTTGGTAAATTTTACATGTATTTGGGTATTTAGATTAATCTTTGTTGTCATTGTTGTTGCTATAGGCTTCTTACCTCAAACAATTTCACTGGGGAATTACCAAAAACATTTTCGAATTTGATCACACTGCAGGACTTGTAAGCTTATGATGCTTATTACTTTTTCGAGGTTTTATAATATGCTCAAGTTGGTTATTTATTGCATTAAATAAGATTTTTTTTCTTTTCTTTTTCTCAACTTGATATAGTCGAATTGGTGATAACAACTTCACTGGGAAGATACCTGAATTTATTCAGAACTGGACAAACCTTACAAGGCTGTGAGAGCTTTATTGTTTATGGTTTGTGGTAAGAAATTTGTAATCAATTATTACTGTCACCTAATCAAATTAAAATGTGTCAGCAGAGTTATTCAAGGAAGTGGTTTGGAGGGTCCAATTCCTTCTAGCATTGCTGATTTGAAAAATTTAACCGACCTGTACGTCTATTTCAATATTGTAAGTCAGTTCTTTTAATTATGACATGTATTTTTGGATTTATGTTAGACTTGTTCTTGGTTGAATTTCAATATGCAGGAGAATCAGTGACTTGAATGGAAATGATTCAAATTTTCCACTGCTTGAAAACTTGACGAATTTGAAGATACTGTCAGTAAATTGATTCAGTGACTGCACATTTAGTAGAAAATATATTTATCTTATGGAAAGTTGAAAGTGATGACATTTGCTTGTGTTACAGGATATTGAGAAGTTGCGACCTCTCTGGAAAAATACCATCATATCTCGGCAATTTTAGAAATTTGAAAACTTTGTTAGTAAACTCTTTGTTTTCTTTTCAATTCTAGTTGAGATAAAAGAACATATTTAGAAAACACTCCACCACTTCAAGTTGTTTGCACACGTGTAGCTTAATTTTTCATGTACTTTTTTGGCAAGAGGATTCAATTCAGGCTATTAAAAAACTAGAGGGCCCTCAGGTGGTGTTTGTGTGTATAGACCTAGTTAATCAGAAAAATACCAGCTAAATTCACATGGGTTTTCAACTAGATGGTTTATTTCTTTATATGCTTGGTTTAACATGCTCTGCCAAATTATTTGGGTTTTGCTGTATAAATTTGCTCAGAAATATCAGATTAATGTTACATTTTCTCTTGCAGAGATCTAAGCTTTAACAAGCTTAGTGGAGTGATCCCAAGCATCTTTGCTGATCCACATATTCCAACTTACATGTACTCATATCATTATAATCTGATTTCCATTTCCAAACTGATTCAGTGAATGGTATTGCCTGATTATCAACATAGGAATGTTAACAAATAGAACATGGAATTGACCAAAGCAATTATTACTGTCACCTGAAATTTTAGTGGTTGAATGTTTCTATGTAAAATAAGTGGCCCAATTTACATCTGTTTGTGGTTGGATTTTAGAATTTATAGCCATTGAAACTGAAAAATGAGTGGTGTGTTTGAGTTATAATTGTATAAAATTGTCAATCTTTCTTATGTTGCTTGTCCACTGTTGGTATTGATAATAATACTTAATTATCCTTATGTGTTCTTTAATGGACAGAAGGACGTTTTTGCTGAACTTTTTATATTCATCTTGATTAGATATTTAACCAGCAACTTGCTAAGTGGACCAGTGCCTGATTGGCTGGTGAAATCACAACAGAAAGTGTAAATTTCTCTTCCACGTGCCCTTTATATTTTGTTGAACAATTATGCTATTGAATCTTGATGTATCACTTCTGAAACAATTGTATTCTTATATTCATTTGCACATCAAATCCTGTGAAGCCTGTTAACATAGTCTGGTTTCAAATGTGGACTCTGTATCTATCCATGAATTCTGATTATGCTATCCTAACTGCCAATGCGGAGGCTGTCATTATGGAACTGCATTCACAAGTGAAGCATAATGCCATTTCTATTTTCCGTAACAAAATACTTGAAGTCTCTCTTGCTTTGTGAAAAATGAGATTGCGGAAACTTACATTAAAATTATAACAACACTTCCATACACATTTTCAGATTATGGTTTATTAAATTTTTCTTTCATCCCAGTTAAGATGCACTCTTTAAGATAATGAATCACATTGAAATTTCTGTGGCAGTGATCTTTCTTATAATAATTTCACTGCTGAACTCTCAGAGGTGACAAACTGCCAAATTGGAGATGTGTAAGAATACTATCTTACTAAGTTGAACCTCAAGCACTGGATTATCAACTCTGCTACACTTTCACAACTATTAAACTAGTGTAATGTCTTCCAAATTCTCAGTTTTATATTTGTCTAATTTTTTAGGAACTTGTTTGCAAGCTCTTCTAAGGCCAATGACACGTAAGTTGCACGTTCATCTTCCAATAACTTGCATTAAAAATGTTTTTATTTTTTTCTTGTAATTTAAATGAGACTCAATGATATGTTACATGGTTGTGAAGCTAACCTCTACCTTACATTTAATTTTCTAGAACCGGAATTGTTTCATGTTTGAAGAGCTCCAATTGTCCAAAAAGTACGTTGAAATTTTATTTTTTTTTCACATTTCTAGACTCTTTTGTTTTTTTTTTATGTGCTGCTTGTTTATATTCCTTTTTTTTTTTTTTAAATTGATAAAACAATAAACTGTTTAGCCATGGCTGATTAGAATGGGACCTACTTGTATCTGGTTGATCTTTTAGTTAAATAAAAAGTTATGCTGTGGTTGGTTTGTCTTTACTATAAAGAGACTGTTCAGACAAGTTCATGAGGGTACTCTTCTAGACTTACTGGAAAAATATGAATGCTGGAAATTTTAAAGGAATAGCAACAAGGTCATCAGTTTTATTGTTTTGAAATTGTAGTTCTCCTCCAAGGCCTGCCAGAGTCAAAATGAAGAAGAAAGATTTAGTACATTGACATTTTTTTCTTTTTATTTTCTTGTTCAATGGTTACTAAACTGTTGTTTTTCTTCCAAGCTTTGTATGGTTTTCATATTAATTGTGGAGGGAAAGAAGTGATTGTCGATGGAAATACCACATATGAAGCTGATACAGATGTAGCAGGACCTTCAAAATTCTTCACTAGTAATACTAATTGGGGATTTAGCTCCACTGGCCACTTCTTGGATGTCCACTCTGGGGAAGATTATATTGCGAAAAATACATCCGTACTCTCAATTAATGATTCCAAGGCCCAGCTATACAAGCAAGCCCGTCTTTCTCCCCTGTCTCTTACTTATTATGGATTTTGTCTGGGAAATGGAAACTACACAGTCAAACTCCACTTTGCAGAGATAATGTTCACTGATGACGAAACATATAGTAGCTTGGGCAGGCGCATATTTGATGTTTACATTCAGGTGACTGTTGCATTAAAGGTTGGTATTTACCAACCTTTAATGATTTTTATTGAATATTTTGGCAAATGATAAATTGTGGAGACTAGTGTGCACGCGTGTGTGTTAATTTCTACCAGTGTTTAGAATGTTGTTAAAGCTGAAATCTAAAATAATATCCACAGCATGCATGAAAAGTTAAGTTAATTGGCAATAATCATCTCAGGGAAAGCTGGTGCTGAAGGATTTTAATATCAAGGTTGCAGCTGGCGGTACTGGTAAGGCAATTATGAAACCAATATTAAATGTTTCTGTCACCAGCAATACTGTAGAGATCCGTTTCATTTGGGCTGGGAAAGGAACAACTGGTCTCCCAAAAAAAGGAGTTTATGGTCCTCTTATATCAGCCATTTCTGTTGTTGCTGGTAGGTTTAATACTAGACACTGCTTCTATTTATCTGTGATAACCTTTTTTAAAAAAAAAATAAATTCTGCAAGAGTTATAGAATTAAGCAAAAAATTCCCGGATTCATGTCTGGGTTATGAATTCATTACAGTTAAGTAATTTTTTAAATAGTACTTGCATTTCCTCCTTAATGTGATTGGAGAACATAATGGAACAAACAAAACCATTTCATTTCCTTTTAAAGCATTTAAATAGAGCCTTTGACTTGTCCATAACCAAAAGTGTGTTCATTACATCATTTTTTTGGTTTGATTTTTAGGAATATAAGGAGGATTGCCACCGTTGTTTTTTATTGTCATTCTAATGATTAAACAAATTCATTTTAGGTGTTATAATAGCTGGTATTTAATATTTAAACAGCATGGAATTTAAAGTGAATGGTTTTTCCCGCCCTATCACCTTTAATAGTTGGAATCAATTTTTTTATTTTTTTTCTCTTGTTATTATTAACTTGTATGTAAGAGTTTTTGCCTGGAATGGTGTATTCTCCCATTTTGATATCTTCTTTGTTTCTCACCAAGCAGAATTCACTCCCCCATCAGAAGAAAAGAGCAGTACTCCTTCAGAAAATAGTAGTATATCTGCTGGGACAGTCGTTGAAATTGTGGCTGGAGCAGTGGTTACTATTATCCTGATTTTGGTTATCCTTTGGTGGAAAGGCTGTCTGAGACGGGAGAGTACACTGGAGCAAGGTATTTTGAACGCCATTAACTTTTTACTTGTAATTCTCAGTTCTTTAATTTATTTGCATATTTTTTACTGTATACAGTAGTGGAGGATGATCAGTACACATTTTTCTTATCTAACCTTGTTTCCTCCCCAGAGCTCAAGGGTCTGGACTTGCATACGGGTTCCTTTACTCTGAGGCAAATTAAAGTTGCGACAAACAACTTTGATGTAGCTCACAAAATTGGAGAAGGTGGCTTTGGTCCAGTTTACAAGGTATTACATTACCTGCACTTAATAATCACTTTCTCTTTAATACATATAACTACTGTTCTTGTATTCCTTTAATACAGAAATCTTCTTATGCAGGGCACCCTGGCTGATGGTACTGTAATTGCTGTTAAGCAGCTATCTTCCAAATCAAAGCAAGGAATTCGAGAGTTTGTGAATGAGATTGGCATGATTTCTGCTTTGCAACACCCGAATCTTGTAAAGCTTCATGGATGTTGTGTTGAAGGAAACCAATTGATGCTAATTTACGAGTACCTGGAAAATAACAGCCTTGCTCGAGCTTTATTTGGTAAGTCTCAACGATATATGAAGTCTACATTCGCTTTATCTGTTGATCAAACATATACACATGCATGTTTCAGCAGATTCTAAATCTTGTTTATTGGTGGTTTAAAGGTCCAGAAGAGCATCAGTTGAAGTTGGATTGGCCAACAAGGCACAAGATCTGTGTTGGTATAGCAAGAGGTTTGGCTTATCTCCACGGAGAATCAAGGTTGAAGATTGTCCACAGAGACATCAAGGCCACTAATGTGCTTCTTGATAAGGACCTGAATCCTAAGATATCTGATTTTGGTTTGGCCAAACTAGATGAGCAGGAAAACACCCACATAAGTACTAGAATTGCTGGAACACTGTGAGTTAATTTGCTGCATACTAATTTGTTAAAAACAAGTTCCCTTTCCCATCTTGTAAGAAATCGATAAATTGAGCTCAGTAAACAGTATGAAAGTGTTGAAATCAAAAGAAGACAAACATCTGTATTGTAGGTTATTAAGCCTACAAGTTATATGCATGCCTAACTGAACTTTATATGCCTGATTTTGCAGTGGGTACATAGCACCAGAATATGCAATGCGAGGTTATTTAACTGATAAAGCAGACGTTTACAGTTTTGGTGTCGTTGCCTTGGAAATTGTTAGTGGAAGAAGCAACGGTAGTTTCCGACCAAAAGAGGAAACTGCATGTCTTCTCGATTGGGTAAACTTTAATTCTCATTCTTTGTTGCATTTGTTATTATTAATTATTTCTACAGTCACCATTAGAATATTCTCATATTTTGAAAGAAATTCTCAGACTATATGAAGGATAATCAAATACAGCTCTTGTGCTCTTAATTTTGATCACATTACAGCTAATCCTATATCAAATTCTACAATAACAAGGTATTTTACCACTAGTCTTGTTTCAATTTACCCTCTTCAGGTTCATGTCTTAAAAGAAGAAGAAAACTTGATGGAGCTAGTCGATCCAAGGTTGGGCTCGGACTTTAATCAGAAAGAAGTGATGGTGGTGATCAATGTGGCCCTTCTATGCACTGCTACCTCTCCTGCTGTTAGGCCGACAATGTCTGAAGTTGTAAGCATGCTTGAAGGATGGGCTGCTGTTCCAGAGTCGATTCCACGCTCAAGTGACTCCATTGAAGAGGCCAAGTTCGAAGCAATGTGAAACTATTATAAATACAGTAGAGAACAATCTAATAACAAGAGTCAGAGCCAGAGTAAGTCGACTGACAAGCTGTGGACGGGTTCTTCGACTTCTGCATCTGATCTTTACCCAGTCAACATTGGCTCGGATTATTTGGTTGCTGGAAACTAGTGATTAGAAAATAGTTTGAAACATGATAGCATGTTAATGTAATACAATTGTATGCAACTTAAAGTTAATTCGGTTTGGGTAATCTTTTGCTTTAAAAAATAAAATATTATTGTAGGGATATTCTGTTTGATAAAAAATAATATATAAAAATAATTATTATATATAATTATATGTAATAAAAAAATACTAAAATAATTGTGTGAAAATTGTGGATTATTATTTTGGTTTGAATATTAATAAAATGAGAAACAATAAAACTCAAAATAGGAGGAGAGTATCAAAACTAAAATTGTTAAAAAGGATTAAAAAAAATACTTGGATTTCTAATCCCAAGTATCAAAAAATAAAAATATAAATAAAGTGGAAGTCAGCTTACCTTGTAAAGAAAAGAAAAAAAAAAAAAGATGTCAATCAAGACTAAGATTGGATTCGAGCAGAGCCAAACTGGAGCTCGATTCGGTTTATATATAGTTGAGCTTGAGCTCATAAAAGTCAAATTCGAACTTGGTTGTCGTTTTAATACATATTGATCAAAATGATATCGTTTTGTATCAAAATTTTTAATAAAAAAATTTAGTAAGTAGCTCAAGCTCGATCGACCTCGTATAGGATCGACTCATTTCAGACTTGTTCGAATTGAGTTAGAGTCCAACCTTAATCAAGACAAATCAATGAAACATGAAAATTGATAGGTAATCATGTATATACCCACCTTAGTTCATATTAACGAGGGCAGGGTTATATTTAACCTGAACTTAATTTAAATAAGAGTGTATGTTTTTATTTAAAAAAAGGGTACCTTATAGTTAGTTTGATTTTAACGAGTTTAAACTTTAACAAACTCAAACTCAGTTTGATATGAAAAATCATAACTTGAGTTTAACTCGAAAGATATCTGTTTGTAGATTTTATCTGCACCATTTCAAATTTAACCACTATTTCAACGTTAGGACTTTAAACTATCCCATTTTTCCTTTGCATCGAAGTTTTTTAAAGTAAATTAGGTGAAGTAATTATTTAAGAAATTCAAACTTCCATAAGTTATTTAAAAAATTACATCGGGTCAAACTTACATGTGGCTTGGTTCAGTTTGTGTGCCAACAGCAACACCCACGGTTGATCAGGGTTTAACCGAGATCAAATTAAGAATCAAGAAAATCCTAATAGTTGGATTGCAGTCTATCCCAAGCGAATTGTCAATTTGTTTTTGGGTCATATCCTATCCAATTTGGGTTTTTAATCCATATTCATCATCAATTTTCAAAATTTTTTTTCTCATTAATTTTTTTTTCCAAGTTCTTATAAACAAATTAAAAACTAGTAAAAAAAATAATTATAAATAATTGTAATATGCGTGCGTGAGAACTGGGTTGTCTTCGTCAAGGTCTACGTCTCTGTTTTTCTTCCCCAGATAGAGCAATGTAGCCATCCAAGTCTTATCCAGGCATCAAGTTCGGCTTCCCTTTTGATCCCTCCCATTCAAATTAATACATCTTTTAATTCTTCACTGCACTACAAACAACATAAATAAAACAAAATATGTTTCATTTTCGCCTTTTCCTTTCACTTATTTCTGCCTTTGGCTTCCCATCCGAGTCTCAGGACAGCGAAGGTTATCTTTTTTATATCATTTTCAGTAATATTACTCGCACAATTTTTTCTCACAAAGAAATGAATAATAGTTGTGCAGTTTTTCTTTTTTTTTTTTCGAGTTTTTTTTTTTAAGTGAAAGCTTTAAAAGAGATAGTAAAGACGCTGGGTAAGAAGGGTTCGAATTTCAATGTGAAACCATGCAATAAAGAAAAGAGTTGGCATACGCTGCTAAATAATTATATATTATTATATGGTTAAATAATTTTAAATTAAAAATAAAATAATATTCAATTATAAGATAACATACTATTATTTTTATATAGTATTTTATTGATTTAAAAAATAAATAACCGTATACAATGTGTAATATATAAAATCCTTAAATACATAAATCAAATAAAGATTTCATAACATATAAAATGACCAATATGCCCTCATGATCTCTTAATAGTGTCATAACCTCACAACCACTATCTCTACTTATTTCCTACAAAATATTGAAAAGAATGAGTGATAATCACTCAGTAAACAAGAGATATTGGATCTTGTATATCATCTCTTTTATTCCTTTCCATTTTATAAATATATATAGAATCCGTTTAAATTTAGTCATCTAGAGTACTCTATTGGACTCCGAATTTTGATGTTTTAGAATTCCTTAACTTATACTTTGTCATCTAGGAAACATCTTCATTCTCAAAACTTTAATGACATAACATTGTTTAACTTATTTATTTCATTATCTAATGTACACCTTCGAACCCACTGATATTTAGCTAAAATAATGAGAGAAAATGATAATTTTGATATTCTTACATGGTGGAAGCATATCAACAATATTTCGTTATACAGTGTTTTTCACTATGACACGTGATTTACAAATACCTCTAGTATCTACTGTAACATCAGAATAAACTTTTATATAGAAAGATGTATCTTAAATAATAGAAGATCAGGTTTATACCCAAATATTGTTAAAAATATTATGCATGAAATATTGGATGATGACAAATTTCAAATTGTAAAATCGAGTTGCTGAAGTTATATTGAAAGATTTCAATAATTTAGATGTGAAGGATGATTGAAAATGTATGATATTTATATTTGTAATAACTATGAGTTTATTTTTATGTACAGTTTCTTTTATTTTATTGGATTAATTTTTTTATTATGTAATCAAAGTTTTCCTATACAATAAGTGAAGGTTTAATAATAAAATTTTATAGGTATTCTTCTTGTTTATTTTAAAAATTAATAAAATTAATCATTTAAATTTTTTTTTTAAAAAAAAAAATTGACAAACTGCCCGAAAAACACATAGATCAACTAACAAAAAGGCTCAGTGTGGCACTGTCCAGGGGCAAATGGCTGTGCCCCTGGCCTTGATTTTGTGATGAGTTGGCATGACTTTTAGTCCCTCATTTTTTATGAACCATGGCCTTGCACGGCCTGTGGCATAATACAGTACACCAAATAAGACTCAAACTAGTCTAACTTGACCTAGCTCATTGATAAGTTTATACAAAATTATTTAATAAACTTAGTCAAATGATCATATGTATATGTTCCATAGATATGAAATTATTATTTATATGAAATTCTCTTGACGGATTAGTCTGATAAACACGTCTATCTAATATGCACCCACATGTTTATATCATACTGTTAATAAATAATCTTAACATATTAGATTTGTCAATATCTTTCATTATTATCGTTTAACACTACGATACTCATAATTATAATATTTGTGCCCTCAATCAAAATAATATCAAAATTACGGATATTTTTAAAATAGTTACTATACGTACATATAGGGTTTTCATAATTAATGACTTACATTGTTTTTTTTATCATGATTCGACCATCTTCAGGATATTAATCTAATTACATAAAATAAAACAATAATAAAGAAATATCATTTTATTTATACAAACATGATGTAAATTCTAATAGGTCTTTTTTCTGGCGGGTTATAAAATATTTTATAACATTCTTCAATTAATTTCCCAGAGAAAAAAAAAAAACACGCCTTTTAAAATTCGTTTTGAGTTTTCCTTCGTCAAGGTCTACTCCTGCCTGGCGGCTAGCGCTGGCAGTATCCCTCTCTTTCCTGTGTTCCTTCCTTCTAACTCATTTTCATGTATTTAATGCAATCTTTCTCACCATCTCTCCCCTCTGCAAACTCCTGCATCTTTTGATATATTTTTTCTGCAACGTACACAAGATTAAAGGATGTTATTTCATCATCGTCTCCTTTTCCTTTCACTTGTTTGTGCCTTTTGCCTCACAATTTTTGCTTCTGGAGCCCCTCTTTTGGAAAACAGTGAAGGTAACGATTTTTTTTTTTACTTTTAAAGAGTACTGTATGTTACTTCAATTTTGCGTCGTCGTTTATAAATTAATTAATTCGTCTACATATTTTTTTTCCTACATACAGTGGAAGCTTTAAAAGATATAGCAGAGTCACTAGGCAAAAAAGACTGGAATTTCAATGTAAATCCATGCAGTCAAGAAAAGAGTTGGGTTGCAGAAACCCAAGATAATGGATCTGAGAAAAATGTCAGCTGCGATTGCTCCTTCTCCAGTGGCACTCTTTGCCATGTAGTCTCCATGTATTTTCTTCTACTCCATTCCTTTTCTCCATACTTTCGTATCTAACCAGATATTAATTACTGTATATTGGAATCTACGGAGAATCTGGATAGAAAATTTATGGCTAATAGTATATGGATAATTTTTGTGCATAAATAATGATGTGTTACTATGTGATTAGATGTTTTATTTTTAATTTTTAATTGTCTAATCACATGATGATATATTATTATTTATATATAAAATTATACATATAACATTACTCGAAATTTATTTAAGTCAACTAGTTAAGATATCACTGCTTGTTATTAACACTGAATTTGAGAAATACCACAGTTTTACAAAATTTGAAAAGTCACACTTGCGGGGTTCGAAAAACCAAAAGTTCATCTATAGACTAACTTAACTTAAAAGAGATAAAAGTAAAATCGTTATTTCATTAATAATATTCAAAAAAATATAAAATTCATTATTGTTCTCTCTCTCCCTCAGATTTAAAAACTAACAACTTTACCTCTACCTCTAATTTTCAAAAATAACATTTTTCCCCCAAAAACCCAAGGTTTATTTTTCAGATGCTTTTCGGCCACCAGATATTCACTTTCGATGAGAGAAGAAGCAATGAAAACATGTTTTTGTCGATTCCAAATGAATCAATAGAGTCAACAAAGATGTGTCTTTATTGCATCATCTAGAAGTTTCAGAGAAATGAAGGATGGCTGATGAGATGGTGGGTTGAAGCGTTTTTTTTGATGGCCAGAGATAGTGGCCAAAAAGCCTATGAAAAATGAACCTTAGGTTTTAGGGTTGGGAGAGAGGGGGGGAGGGAAAATATTTCTTTTGAAAGTTATAAAACTTTAGACAAGGATGAAGTTATTAATTTTAAAAAATATGGAGGGAAATATAATGAATTTTATATTTTTTTAATATTATTAGTAAATTTTATATTTTTTAAATATTATTAATGAAATAATAATTAGCCTATAGGAGAGACTTTTAGTTTTTCAAATTTCGTATGTATGATTTTGAGAACACATTAAAACTTGTAAAGGAAATAGTCCTTTGGGAGGAGGGAATAAACCCTTTGACCTTTCTATGAAAATACATATGTTTAGGTGGGTATTTTGACTAAAAGTTTTCAAATAATTGACCTTATGGTTTTCCAAAACCTTTGATGGCACATAGTAATTTATCATATTTTTGGCACATAAAAATATAATATTATTTAAATAAATAATTTTATATTAAAAATAAAATAATATTTAATAATATGATAATATATTATCTATATATTTAAATTTTATATAAAAAATATGTGTATTTAACATTATTACCGTATAATTAGTTGTAAGTTTTTGTTATTATAACATGTAAAATTAAAAATTAAAAATTTTATATTAATTAATGGGTTAAAGTTATTACTCAAAAATTGATATTGAGATGTTAATTTCACTCTAACTTCTTTCAATTGATTATTAGAGATAATTTAGTTTAATTAAAGCTTTTTAAATCTAGCACTCCCTCGAGTCGTATTCATTCACTAATAAAAAGTGATTATAGTTGAGAAGCGTGAAAATTTTCTTTTTCTTTTTTTTTTTTAATTGTTAATACTTAAAATTACAGAGTGCTCAAGTCTGGAAATCTGACCGGCACTCTCCCGCCAAACTTGACCAGACTCCCTTTTCTCCAACAATTGTAAGCGTAACTATTACTCTAACTTTTATCATTCCAATTTTACCCCTCAGAATTTCCTAAATTACAGTTTACAATGTCTCTCTTCACAGTGACGTCTCTCGCAACTATCTCAGTGGCCCAATCCCGCCAGTATGGAGCTCCCTCCCACTCGTCAGCATGTATGTTTTCTTCTCTTTCTCTCCATAAATATTATTGACTTTGAATTTAAAATTTTTCTAAGTTAACAGTTAATTATTGGTCATTGATCCATATATTAAAAGTTTTAGGTTGTTCATACTTATTTTTGAATCATTCTTGTGAATCAAAATGGACATACTAATTAGTTAAAAAAAGGTCCATACTTTGAGATGGTCTTGAGCCAAACTTAGAATTTGTTGTCAGTGGAAAACAAAAAATTCATATGTATTGTTTTGTGTTTGTGAGACTGATAAGAATTGGGTGGTGTGGTTTCAGTTCCCTTCTTGGAAACCGGTTAACAGGTTCAATTCCAAAAGATATTGCAAATATTAGCACGCTCAAAAGTTTGTGAGTCTTTCTTTTTCCAATTATCTTGTTGCTTATCAATTTGAGGAGAAGTTTTATCAATCTTGTGGTCAAATCATTCTTATATATCTATTATAAATGTATAGAGTTCTGGAGTTCAATCAGTTTTCAGGAGTTTTGCCTGAAGAGCTTGGAAATTTATCAAGCCTAGAAAGATTGTAAGTAGGATAATGAATCAATATTTTACATTTTCACTTTACTTAAGTTAGTAAATTTTACTTGTATTTGGGTATTTAGATTAACCTTTGTTGTTATTGTTGTTGCTATAGGCATCTTACCTCAAACAATTTCACTGGGGAATTGCCAAAAACATTTTCTAATTTGATCACACTGCAGGAGTTGTAAGCTTATGATGTTTATTACTTTTTCGAGGTTTTATAATAAGCTCAAGTTGGTTATTTATTGCATTAAATAAGATTTCTGTTCTTTTCTTTTTCTCAACTTGATATAGTCGAATTGGTGATAACAACTTTAGTGGGAAGATACCCGAATTTATTCAGAACTGGACAAACCTTAGAAGACTGTGAGAGCTTTATTGTTTATCATTTGTGGTAAGAAATTTGTAATCAATTATTACTGTCACCTAATCAAATTAAAATGTGTCAGCAGAGTTATTCAGGGAAGTGGTTTGGAGGGTCCAATTCCTTCTAGCCTTGCTGATTTGAAAAATTTAACTGACCTGTAAGTCTGGTTCAATGTTGCAAGTCAATTCTTTTAATTATGACATGTATTTTTGGATTTATGTTAGACTTGTTCTTGGTTGAATTTCAATATGCAGGATAATCAGTGACTTGAATGGAAATGATTCAAGTTTTCCACTGCTTGAAAACTTGACCAATTTGGGGACACTGTAAGTAAATTGATTTAGTGACTACACATTTAGTAGAAAATATATGTATCTTATGGAAAGTTGAAAGTGACGACATGTGGTTGTGTTACAGGATATTGAGAAGTTGCAACCTCTTTGGAGAAATACCATTATATCTCGGCAATTTTACAAATTTGAAAACTTTGTTAGTAAACTCTTTGTTTTCTTTTCAATTCTATTTGAGATAAAAGAACAATTCTAGAAAACTCTCTACCACTTCAAGTTGTTTGCACATGTGTAGCTCAGTTTTTCATGTGCTCTTATGGCAAAAGGATTCAATTCAGGCTATTAAAAAACTAGAGGGCCCTCAGGTGGTGTTTGTGTGTATAGACCTAGTTAATGAGAAAAATATCAGCTAAATTCATATGAGTTTTCAACAAGATGTTTTATTTCTTTATATGCTTGGTTTAACATGCTCTGCCAAATTATTTGGGCTTTGCTGTATAAGTTTGCTCAGACATATTAGCTTAACGCTACATTTTCTCTTGCAGAGATCTAAGCTTTAACAAGCTTAGTGGAGTGATCCCAAACATCTCTGCCAGTCAACCAATTGCAACTTACATGTAAGCATATCATTTTGATCTGATTTCGGTTTCCAAACTGATACAGTGAATGGTATTGCCTGATTATCAACATATGAATTTTAACAATAGAACAGGGAATTGATCAAAGCAACTGAAATTTACACTTCAATTTTGGTGGTTGAATGTTACCATGTATAATAAGTGGCCCAACTTACATCTGTTTGTGGTAGGATTTTAGAATTTGTTGCTATTGAAACTGAAAAATGAGTGGTGTGTTTGAGTTATAATTGTGTAAAATTATCAATCTATCTTTCTTATGTTGCGTGTCCGCTGTTGGTATGGATAATAATACTTAATTATCCTTATGTGTTCTTTAACGGAGAGAAGAACGTTTTTACTGAACTTTTTATATTCATCTTGATTAGATATTTAACCAGCAACTTTCTAACCGGAGCGGTGCCTGATTTGTTGGTGAAATCACGAAAGAAAGTGTAAATTTCTCTTCCACGTGCCCTCTATATTTTGTTGAACAATTATGCTATAGAATCTTGATGTATCACTTCTGAAACTATTGTATTCTTATGTTCATTTGCACATCAAATCCTGTGAAGCCTGTTAACATAGTCTGGTTTCAAATATGGACTCTGTATCTATCCATGAATTCTGATTATGCTATCCTAACTGCCAGTGCGGAGGCTGTCATTATGGAACTGCATTCACAAGTGAAGCATAATGCCATTTCTATTTTCCTTTCAAAATAACTGAAGTCTCTCTTGCTTTATGAAAAATGAGATTGTGGAAACTTAAATTAAAATTATAACAACACTTCCATAAACATTTTTAGATTATGGTTTATTAATTATTTTTTTCATCCCAGTTAAGTTGCACGCTTTAAGATAATGAATCACATTGAAATTTCTGTGGCAGTGATCTTTCTTATAATAATTTCACTGCTGGACTCTCAGAGGTGACACACTGCCAAAGTGAAGATGTGTGAGAATACTATCTTACTAAGTTGAACCTTAAGCACTGGATTATAAACTCTGCTACACTTTCACAACTATTAAACTAGTGTAATGTCTTCCAAATTCTCAGTTTTATATTTTTATTGTTTTTTAGGAACTTGTTTGCGAGCTCTTCTAAGGCCAATGACATGTAAGTTGCACATTCATCTTCCAATAACTCGCATTAAAAATGTTTTTATTTTTTTCTTGTAATTTAAATGAGATTCAATGATATGTTACATGGTTATGATGCTAACCTCTACCTTACATTTAATTTTCTAGAACAGGAATTGTTTCATGTTTGAAGAGCTCCAATTGTCCAAAAAGTACGTTGAAATTTCAATTTTTTTTTCACATTTCTAGACTATTGTGTTTTTCTTGATGTGCTGCTTGTTTATATTCCTTTTTTTTTTTAATTTAAATTGATATAACAATAGTCTGTTTAGCCATGGCTGGTTAGAATGGAACCTACTTGTATCCGGTTGATCTTTTAGTTAAATAAAAAGTTATGCTGTGGTTGGTTTGTCTTTACTATGAAGAGAGTGTTCAGACAAGTCCATGAGGGTACTCTTCTAGACTTAGTGGAAAAATATGAATACCAGAAATTTTAAAGGAATAGCAACAAGGTCATCGGTTTTATTGTTTTGAATTTGTAGTTCTCCTCCAAGGCCTGCCAGAGTCAAAATGAAGAAGAAAGATTTTAGTACATTGAAATTTTTTTGTTGTTATTTTCTTGTTCAATGGTTACTAAACTGTTGTTTTTCTTCCAAGCTTTGAACTACCATCTTCATATTAATTGTGGAGGGAAAGAAGTGATTGTTGATGGAAATACCACATATGAAGCTGATACAGATAAAGCCGGACCTTCAAAATTCTTCACTAGTAGAACTTATTGGGGATTTAGCTCCACTGGCCACTTCCTGGATGCCCAATCTGCAGAAACTTATATTTGGGAAAATACATCTGTACTGTCAATTAATGATTCCAAGGCCCAGCTATACAAGCAAGCCCGTCTTTCTCCCCTGTCTCTTACCTATTATGGATTTTGTCTGGGAAATGGAAACTACACAGTCAAACTCCACTTTGCAGAGATAATGTTCCCTGATGACGAAACATATAGCAGCTTGGGCAGGCGCATATTTGATGTTTACATTCAGGTGACTGTTGCATTATACTTCCTAACCATGAAAAAAGGTTTTGGTATTTACCAACCTTTAATGATTTTTATTGAATATTTTGGCAAATGATAAATTGTGGAGACTAGTGCGCGCATGTGTGTGTTTATTTCTACCAGTGTTTAAAATGTTGTTAAAGCTGAAATCTAAAATAATATCCACTGCATGCATGAAAAGTTAAGTTAATTGGCAATAATCATCTCAGGGAAAGCTGGTGCTCAAGGATTTTAATATCAAGGTTGCAGCTGGCGGTGTTGGTAAGGAAATTATGAAACCGATATTTAATGTTTCTGTCACCAGCAATACTGTAGAGATCCGTTTCATCTGGGCTGGGAAAGGAACAACTGCTCTCCCCATAAAAGGAGTTTATGGTCCTCTTATATCAGCCATTTCTGTTGATGCTGGTTGGTTTAATACTAGACACTGCTTCTCCTTATCTGTGATAACCTTTTTTTTTTTTTAAATTCTGCAAGAGTTATAGAATTAAGCAAAAAATTCCTGGATTCATGTCTGGGTTATAAATTCCTTAACAGTTAAGTAATTTTTTAAATAGTACTTGCATTTCCTCCTTAATGTGATTGGAGAACATAATTGAACAAATAAAACCATTTCATTTCCTTTTAAAGCATTTAAATAGAGCCTTTGACTTGTCCATAAACCAAAAGTGTGTTCATTACATCATTTATTTGGTTTGATTTTTAGGAATTTAAGGAGGATTGCCACCGTTGTTTTTTATTATCTTTCTAATGTTTAAACAAATTCATTTTAAGTGTTATAATAGCTTGTATTTAATATTTAAAATGAATGGTTTTTCCCGCCCTATCACCTTTAATATTTGGAATCTATTTTTTTATTTTTTTTCTCTTGTTATTATCAACTTATATGTAAGAGTTTTTGCCTGGAATGATGTATTCTCCCATTTTGATATCTTCTTTGTTTCTCACCAAGCAGAATTCACTCCCCCATCAGAAGAAAAGAGCAGTACTCCCCTTCAGAAAATAGTAGTAGTATATCTGCTGGGACAATCGTTGGAATTGTGGCTGGAGCAGTGGTTACTATTTTCCTGATTTTGGTTATCCTTTGGTGGAAAGGCTGTCTGAGATGGGAGAGTACATTGGAGCAAGGTATTTTGAACGCCATTAACTTTTTACTTGTAATTCTCAGTTCTTTAATTTATTTGCATATTTTTTACTGTATACAGTAGTGGAGGATGATCAGTACACATTTTTCTTATCTAACCTTGTTTCTTCCACAGAGCTCAAGGGTCTGGACTTGCATACGGGTTCCTTTACTCTGAGGCAAATTAAAGGTGCGACAAACAACTTTGATGTAGCTCACAAGATTGGAGAAGGTGGCTTTGGTCCAGTTTACAAGGTATTACATTACCTGCACTTGATAATCACTTTCTCTTTATTACATGTAACTACTGTTCTTGTATTCCTTTAATGCAGAAATCTTCTTCATTTCTTCTTAAATATGCAGGGCACCCTGGCTGATGGTACTGTAATTGCTGTTAAGCAGCTATCTTCCAAATCAAAGCAAGGAAATCGAGAGTTTGTGAATGAGATTGGCATGATTTCTGCTTTGCAACACCCAAATCTTGTAAAGCTTCATGGATGTTGTGTTGAGGGAAACCAATTAATGCTAATTTATGAGTACCTGGAAAATAACAGCCTTGCTCGAGCTTTATTTGGTAAGTCTCAACGATATATGAAGTCTATATTCGCTTTATCTGTTGATCAAACATATACACATGCATGTTTCAGTGGATTCTAAATCTTGTTTATTGGTGGTTTAAAGGTCCAGAAGAGCATCAGTTGAAAATGGATTGGCCAACAAGGCACAAGATCTGTGTGGGTATAGCAAGGGGTTTGGCTCATCTCCATGGAGAATCAAGGTTGAAGATTGTCCACAGAGACATCAAGGCCACTAATGTGCTTCTTGATAAGGACCTGAATCCCAAGATATCTGATTTTGGTTTGGCCAAACTAGATGAGGAGGAAAACACCCACATAAGTACTAGAATTGCTGGAACACTGTGAGTTAATTTGCTGCATACTAATTTGTTAAAAACAAGTTCCCGTTTCCATCTTGTAAGAAGTCGGTAAATTGAGCTCAGTAATCAGTATGAAAGAGTTGAAATCAAAAGAAGACAAACATCTGTATTGTAGGCTATTAAGCCTACAAGTTATATGCATGCCTAACTGAATTTTATACACCCGATTTTGCAGTGGGTACATGGCACCAGAATATGCAATGCGAGGTTATTTAACTGATAAAGCAGACGTGTATAGCTTTGGAGTCGTTGCCTTGGAAATTGTTAGCGGAAGAAGCAATGGTAGTTTCCGACCAAAAGAGGAAAGAGCATATCTTCTTGATTGGGTAAACTTTAATTCTCTTTCTTTGTTGCATTTGTTATTATTAATTATGGCTGCAGTCACCATTAGAATATTCTCATTTTTTGAAAGAAATGCTCAGACTTTGTGAACGATAATCAAATGCAGCTCTTGTGCTCTTAATTTTGATCACATTACAGCTAATCCTATATCAAATTCTACGGTAACAAGGTATTTTACCGCTAGTCTTGTTTCAATTTACCCTCTTCAGGTTCATGTCTTAAAAGAAGAAGAAAACTTGATGGAGCTAGTCGATCCAAGGTTGGGCTCGGACTTTAATGAGAAAGAAGTGATGGCGGTGATCAATGTGGCCCTTCTATGCACTGCTACCTCTTCTGCTGTTAGGCCGACAATGTCTGAAGTTGTAAGCATGCTTGAAGGATGGGCTGCTGTTCCAGAGTCGATTCCACGCTCTAGTGACTCCATTGAAGAGGCCAAGTTCGAAGCAATGCGAAACTATTATAAATGCAGTAGAGAACAATCCAATAACGAGAGCCAGAGCCAGAGTAAGTCGACTGACAAGCTGTGGACGGGTTCTTCGACATCTGCATCTGATCTTTACCCAGTCAATATTGATTCGGATTATTTGGTTGCTGGAAACTAGTGATTAGAAAATAGTTGAAACATGAAAGCATGTTAAGGTAATACAATTGTATACAATTTAGAGTTAATTTGGTTGGAGTAATTTTTTACGTTAAAAAATAAAAGACTATTGAAAGAATAAATTATTTAAAAAATTATTTGATATAAATTATTATTTTATTAAATAAAAATTAATATATATAAATAATTATTATATTTGGTTATTTATAATAAAAAAATACTAAAATAATTGAGTGAAAATTGTGGATTATTATTTTGGTTTGAATGGTAATAAAATGAGAAACAATAAAACTCAAAATAGGAGGAGAGCATCAAAACTAAAATTATAAAAAAGGATTTAAAAAAATACTTAGATTTCTAATTCCAAGGGTCAAAAATCTGGGCCAGAGGTGCAAGAAGCCTAACAAAGGGACCAGAGGTGGAAGTAAGAAAGTTTGTAAAGGTGAAAGAAGCCTAACAAAGGGACCAGAGGTGCAAGAGTCTTGGGCCAGCTTACCTTTTCAATAGAAAAAAAAAGAAAAAAAGAGGATGTTGACCAAGACAAATCAGTGAAACACGAAAATTTATAGGTAATCATGTATATACCCACATTAATTCGCTTTAACGAGAGCGTGCGTGAGAACTGGGTTGTCTTCGTCAAGGTCTACGTCTCTGTTTTCTTCCCCTGATTGAGCAATGTAGCCTTCGAGGTCTTATCCAGGCATCAAATTCGGCTTCCCTTTTCATCTCTCCTGTTCAAATTCATACAAAGCGCTACTTATATCATTTCTTCAACAGCAACATTAATAAAACTAAAACATGTTTCATTTTCTCCTTTTCCTTTCACTTATTTCTGCCTTTGGCTTCCCAGCTTTTGCTTCTGGAGCAGCCCGCTTGCCGGACAGTGAAGGTTATCTTTTTTATATTATTTTCAGTAATATTACTCGCACAAATTTTTCTCACAAAGAAATGAATAATAGTTGTGCAGTTTTTTTTTTTTTAAATTTACAGTGAAAGCTTTAAAAGAGATAGCAAAGACGCTGGGCAAGAAGGATTGGAATTTCAATGTGGATCCATGCAGTAAAGAAAAGAGCTGGCATCCAGAGGCTCAAGTGAAAGGATCTGAGAATAAAGTCGGATGCGATTGCTCATTCTCCAATGCCACTGTTTGCCATGTTGTCAGCATGTATATTCTCTCTTTCGCTCTCTTTCTTCTCCATTAACTAATGAAGATTAATTATACTATTATTTTATTTTATTTATTTATTTTTAATTAATTGATTTTTAAATACAGAATGCTGAAGTCTCAGAATCTCCCAGGCACTCTCCCGCCGGAATTGGCCACCCTCCGTTTCCTCCGAAAGATGTAAGTTCCATCACAATTCCATTTTTACCCCTCATCATTTCCGAAATTCCCATTTGATCAGATAGTCATGAAATCTAATAACGAACTTAACTGTCTTCTCAAGTGACCTCGCTCGCAACTATCTTTCTGGTCCAATCCCGTCGGAATGGAGCTCCCTGCAGCTTGTCTTCATGTACGACCTTCTCTCTTTCTTTCCAAAGGAATTTTTTTTTGTATAGAACAACTTTGTTTTATAATTTGGTTAAAACCGATACATCAATATTATATACACATATTTTAAAGTATATAATTCTTTATATAAATAATATATTATTATATATTTACATCTTATTTATCTTTAATTTAAAATTATTTAATTATATAATAAGATATAATTTATATACTCAATTATATATTAAAAAATGCATAAACAAAAGCCAAATGATTATTTACCATTCAAATTTTACTCTAATCTTAAAAACATACATATAGTAAATAACAAATTCAAATATCCATTCATAAACTAACTTTTATTAGAATTTTTTGTTAGGAATAAAGGTAAAATCATTATTTTATCTTTAAACTTTAAAACCTTAAAAATTTATATCATTTTCTCTTTTTAATTTAAAAAACTAATAATAAATTTTAAAAAATTGTATTCCCCCCAAGGGTAAGTTTTTCAATCTTCGATAACCAATTGTATTTCCTACCATTAATCGGTGTTTTCACCATCTTTTTCTCCCTCAGCCAATGTTCCCATCGGATCAATTTCGTCAAATGAGGATAGTTCATCTTTGTTCGATGAAATTGGTCCAATGAACGTCTATGGTTGGAGAAAAAGATGGTGGAAACATCAACCAACGATAGGAAGGGCATGTGATTGTCAGAGATAAAAAAAAAAAACCCTAGGGGGAATACCGTTTTTCAAAATTTAATTTAAAAAAAATTTTAGATTTTTTAGATTAAGAGAGACAAATGATAGAAATGTTTGAAGATTTAATGTTTAATAATAAAATAGCGATTTTACTTTGATTCTAATAAAAAAGTTTTAATAAAAGTTAATTTATAAGTTAGTATTTAAATTTTTTGATTAATGTGAATATATTTTTGATATTTAAGTAAAACTTGGGTGAAACGTGGTCCTTTGCCAGTATAAATAATTCAACTGTTTTGTCAAACCATGGTGGCGTCGGGACAAGTCAAACTGACTTTCGCTGTCACTAGGCATTGAAACGTAGCCCCAACGCAAGGTGGTGCTGGAAATTTTGAAGGATTGAGAAAGTTGAAGAAATTAATTGAATCCAGACGAACAATTACGGTAAATGAAGCACGTATTATACCGTATATAAAAAATTATTTTTTTTTTTTTTCGGATGTTATATCCTAGAGTACAATTTTTTTAAACCAACAATAATAAAATAATATCTTAAGACTGTTTCGTACCAATTTTAATACAATGGTGTGTCTAACTCCTGTTCCAAACTAGCTTGGCCTCCCAACCATGATGCTTCGATGCGTTGCAGGTACCCATTATTGGGCCGGGGTATTTACAGCGACGGAGGGATTGGTTTTCTTAGCGTCAAGCTTGTGTCTCCATAAACAGTCTTTCTAGTGGTGCCACACTCCACCCATCAAAATTCTAACTTGTTGAGACATTTAAAATGACTAAAGTAGTGGATTATAAGAAATCAACAGTTAAATTTAGAATTGGTTGTCAATGGAAAATGCAAAATTGATATGCATTTTTGGCGTTTCAGACTAATAAACTCATTGGGTTGTGATGTTTCAGATCCCTTCTTGGAAACCGCTTAACTGGTCGAATTCCAGAAGCTCTTGCAAATGTTACAACGCTTAAAGATTTGTGAGTTTTTATTTTCTCAATCTTTTGCTGCTTGTCAATTTCAAAGAATTTAGAGGAATCTTGTTGTTAAGTGGTCATATTTATGTACGTACGATAAACGTGCAGAATTTTGGAGTTCAATCAATTTTCAGGAGTTTTGCCTCCGCAGCTTGGATTTTTGCCCAGCATTGAAAGACTGTAAGAAGATGAATCTATATTTTTGCATTTTATTCCAAAAGAGAAATTGAAGAAAGGACATTTTCCCTCTACTTAATTTGGTTGATTTTATGAGTATTTGAACGCTTAAATTGATTTTTGCTGTTATTGTTGTTGCTATAGCCTTCTTACCTCGAACAATTTTACTGGGGAATTGCCAAAAACATTTGCTAACTTGACCACACTGAAGGACTTGTAAGATAAGCTTATAATTTCTGTTACTCTTTCAAGGCCTTTTATAAGCTCAAGTTGATTTTTAATTTAGTTAAAATATAATTCTTTTTTCTTAACTTTATGCAGTCGAATTGGCGATAACAACTTCGTTGGACCAATACCTGATTTTATTCAGAACTGGACAAACCTTACAAAATTGTAAGAGCTTTGTTCTTTATGGGTTTATTGCTAAATTTGTATTAATTATATTTTGGTCACCCAATTAAATTGAAGTGGTACAACAGATATATTCATGGAAGTGGTTTGGAAGGTCCAATTCCTTCTGGCATTTCTGCTTTGGAAAATCTAATTGAGTTGTAAGAGTGGTTTAATATTTCTGCTCATTTATCTTCATTATATCATGTATGTTGGATTATATTAGACTTGTTCTTGGTTGAACTTCAATATGCAGGAGAATTAGTGACTTGAATGGAAACGATGTGCCTTTCCCATCACTTGAAAACTTGATTAATCTGGAGATACTGTAAGTAAATCGATTCAGTGACAACACATTTTGTTGACATTCTATCTGCTGGAAATTCTCAAGTGATAATATTTGGTTGTGTTACAGGATTTTGAGAAGTTGCAACCTCATTGGAGAAATACCATTATCTCTTGCAAACCTTACAAATTTGCAGACCTTGTTAGTTCACTCTTTGTTTTCTTTTCATTCTTTACAAGATCAAAGAACAACATCAATAGAAAATTCTCCACCACTTCAAGGTTGTTTGTACATGCATAGCTCAGATTTCCATGGACTTTCTTTTTTTTCAGCAAAAGGATTCAATTCAGTTTTTTAAAAAACTGAAGGACCCTCAGATGAGTGTATAGAACAATTTAATCAGCAAAATATCAGCTAAATTCACATGGTTTTGCTTCATAGATGGTTTCTTTCTTTAAATGCTAAGCTTCACTTGCTCTGCCATGTTATTAGCTAGGGCTTCACTGAGTAAATTTGCTTGGACAAATCAGCTAAACGCTATGTTTTCTCTTGCAGAGATCTCAGCTTTAACAAACTAAGTGGAGTGATCCCTAGCAACTTTACTGGTTTACAAATTGCGACTTACATGTAAGCATATTGTTTTTAATGTGATTTTTTTCCCAAACTGATTCAATGGATGCACTGCCTAATCATCAACAATTTTTTATGTTCATTTTATTTAGATTTTTAACCAGAAACTTGCTAACTGGAGAGGTGCCTGGGTGGCTGGTGAAATCTCCAAAGAAAACGTAAGTTTCTCTTCTGCATCTGTATCATTTGTTGAACATTATTCTAAAGAATCTTGATGTATCACTTCTGAAACCTGTTAACATAATCTGGTAATATATGTGGACTCTGGTCTCTTCATGACTTCTGATTGTGCTATAGTAACCGCCAACGTGTTGGAGGTCCTTACAAATTTAAGCTCTTTACATGATTTGCAAACTGAATTCGTAAGTGAAGGAAAGACCGTTTCCACTTTCCTTTCTTTCTATGAATATTAGAGTTGATGCACATTGCATGCTCAAAATAACTGAAGTATTTCTTGGTCTCTGAAAAAATGAGTTTTCGGTAAGTGACATTAAATATGCAACAACTGTTCCATACACATTAAGGTGCACTCTTAAATATAATGAATCACACTGAAATTTCTGTGGCAGTGATCTTTCCTATAACAAGTTCACTGCTGGACTCTCAGAGGTGTCAAACTGCCAAAATGGAGCTGTGTAAGAATACTATTTTACTAATTAGAACCCTAAGCACTGGATTATCAACTCTGCTACACTATTCAGAACTACTAGGAAACTAGTGCAATGTCTTCTAAATTCTGAGACTTATATTTTTATCATTTCTGCAGGAACTTGTTCGCAAGCTCAGATAAGGCCAATGACCCGTAAGTTCTACATTTATCTTCCAGTAGCATGCATCAAAAAACATTTTGATATTTTCTTGTCATTTAAATGCAATTCAATGATATATCATGTGGTTATGATACTAACCTCTATCTTTCATTTAATTTTCCAGGACTGGAATTCTTTCATGTTTAAGGAGCTCCCATTGTCCAAAACGTAAGTTGAAATGTCAAATATTTTTATCTGGATTTACTGCATGTTTATGTTCCTTTTTTTGACAATTATACTGCAATACACTATATAGCAATGGCTGGTTAGACTAAGACCCACTTTTATCTGGTTGTTCTTGTTGTGAAATGGAAATTTTGATGTGGTTGGATGAGGAATACATTCTTATCAACATAGTTGTCAAAGGCCCACCTCAGGCACGCTAAAGCACTGTTTTATTCAAGGCAATAGCCACATCGCCTTGAGTATGCTCAAGGCGACCAGTGGTTCAAAGATGATTACTTTTAGTGTTCTTTCGATGCCTTGGGAAAAACTTTAAGCACTGAAAAAGCTCATTTTATTATCACCTAGGTTATCTACAACTAGATTATAGGGTTATCAACATATTCTAGATAGTTTTTGGCACAGTTTCAAGCTTTTAGGAAGGTTTTGGGCAATTTTTAGTGTAATATAAGGGTTATTGTCAATTTTTAGGTCTTCATTGAGGTTCAAGGTTGTCGAAGAGATCACTAACAAATTCTAAGGTTGTTGAGAGGTCAATAATGAGTTTTAAAGTTACCAAGAGGTTGTCGGTGAGTTTGAGGGTTGTCAAAGAGGTTACTGGATTAAGGTCGTTAGATAGATTTACTAATTCCTTATAGAGGTCATCAAAGAAGTCTAGATATAATAACTAATTGTTGTCAAATATGAGAGTATTGATGCAATTGTCGGTCAGATTTTTATATTTGATGTAGTAATGAATAATTTAAATTTAATAGAAATATATTAAGATTGGGACACTTGTCTTCAATCCAATAATAAGTTTTCATTATAAATATATTATTTAAGTTTCAAAAGAGGGGGAGAAAAAAAATATTAGGGTTTGTTAGTTAGACAGCTAATCTTGGCTGATTGTGGAAAGTCTCCAACACCTCAAATGGCTAAAAAATGGGAGGTCTCGGACTTCTTGAATTGTTAGAAATGGGAGGCCCCGAACTTCTCAAATTATTCGATTTATCTTTGTAATCTTTTGATTAATAAAATAGCTTTAGTTTATTATATTTTTATATTTTAATTTTTTGTTTTAGTTGAATAAGAGCTAAGTTTCTAACAAAATGGTTTTATCGAAAAGTCACCAGTTGACAGTGGATCATCGCTAAAAGGTTCTGTTGGAACAAGATTGACTGGATATGATAATGGTACGCTCTGATACTATACCATTTTATTAGGTACCTAGCTCTTATTCAACTAAAATAGAAAATTAAAATATAAAAATATAATAAACTAAAACTATTTCATTAATAAAAAAATTACAAAAATAAACCGAATAATTTGAGGAGTTCAGAGTTGGGGCCTTCCATTCTGAACAATTCAAGGAGTCTGAGACCTCCTATTTTCTGCCATTTGAGGCGCTGGAAACCTCCCACAATCAACCAAGATTGGTTGCCCAATAACATACCTTAATATTTTTTTCTCCCCTTTTTTTGAAACGTAATTAGCATATTTATAATAGAGACTTATCAAGACAAGTATCTCAATCCTAACATTTCTCTTTCCTTCAAAACCATCTTGTTCTCAATATGGATTTTTATATATTGATTTTTTATTCTATTTTTAATTTTCTTTTTCTGATTTTTTTTATTTTTTATCATTTATTTGTTTATTTATTTTTCCACATCTACTTGCCTCTCTCACTGTCAATTCTTTTCCACCTCTCCATTTTTCCCAAATGGCCCCACACCTTTTTTTTATCTCTTCCCAACAAACTAACCTTCTGCTTTCTCTTTTTGTTTTCCCAGCAAACCAACAACCTCTTTTTCCTTTTCCCGACAAACCAACAACCCTTCTGAAAAGCTATGCCCTCCACCTGTTTTTCGCCTTTTTTTCTCTCTCCTCTCTTCTTTCTTTCTTCTCTTTGCCTTTTTCTTTTTTTTCTTTTCTCTCTCCTTTCTCTTTTCTTCTCCTCGTCTTTTTCTTTTCTTCTTTCTTCTCCTCTCTTTTTCTTCTTCACTATTTTTGCTACTTCCTTTCCTTCCCTTTTTTCTGTTTTTTTAAGCCATTTCTTAGCATTGACTTTGACGACCTTTCAGAACTCCGGTCATCGTCGTCTTGTCAATTTATATCGATTTGCCTTTCACCATCATTATCTCCAGCCGATCTCATTCTGACAGAACCTTTTAGCAACGATCCACCGTCAATCGAAGACTTTTCGACTTCCTCATCTATCTCCGGTCATTTCTCTCGTTGGGATCACAGTAAAAACCCAAATTGAACTTCTCTAATATTATTTTGTTAAGAACTCAACTCTTATTTAATCAAAACACAAAAATATAATAAACTAAAACTATTTCATTAATTAAAATATTACAAAAATAAACCAAATAATTGGAGAAGTTTGGGGTCTCCCATTGTTAATAATTCGAGACTTCCCACTTTTGGACTATTTGAGGCATCGAAGATCTTTCACAATCAGTTAAGATTGACTATTTAACTAACAAACCTTAATATTTTTTTCTCTCTCTTCTTTTAAAACCTAAATAATATATTTATAATAGAGACTTACTATTGATGTTAAATGTTCCAATCCTAACAAAATAAAATAAAAATAAATTGAATTTTTTAATTGCCTTTGGTTAAAAAGCATGCCTTCGCTTTGCCTTTTTCCCTTAAGCAATAGGACCTCTCATTGCCTTTTGACGCTTTTTGCCTTTGACACTATGCTTATCAATACATCCTAGTTCATTCAAACTTTCATTATAAAGGCTGTTTAGACAAGTTCAAGCGGGCTCTTCTAGACTTACAGGGCATGCCATAATTTTTAAAGGAATAGCAAAAGGGCGATCAGCTTCTTGTCTTGACTTTGTAGTCCCCCATTCATTGCCTTCAAGGGTTAAAAGGACAAAAAAAGAATTCAGTACTTCTTAATTGGAATTTTGTTTTATTTATTTTCGCGTTTAATATATGGTTACTAACTTTGTTTTTTCTTGTCCCAGCTTTGTACTCTCTTAATATTAATTGCGGCGGAAAAGAAGTTACTGTTAATGGGACTACATACGAAGCAGATATTAATCAAGCAGGACCTTCATACTTTTACTTAAGCCAAAGTAATTGGGCATATAGCAGCACTGGTTACTTCTTGGATGATGCCCTCTTAAAGGAAAAATATATTGGGCAAAACTCCTCCATACTATCAATTAAAGATCCCCACCTATACATGCAAGCGCGGCTTTCTCCCCTCTCTCTAACTTATTATGGATTTTGTCTGGGAAATGGAATGTACACAGTAAAACTCCACTTTGCAGAAATCATGTTCACGGATGACAAAACATATAGTAGCTTGGGCAGGCGCATATTTGATGTTTACATTCAGGTGATTATTGCATTTTACTTCCTAATTATCAACAGATGTCTTGATATTTATACAACTTTGAAGATTAAACCTTTTGACTGAATTCTGGCAAAAGATAAAAATGGAGACTAGCCTATATAAATTTCAATTTCTACCAGTGCTTAGATTGTTGTTTATATCCACTGCCTGCATGAAAAGTTCAGTTAAATCAAATAATATGACTACAGGGAAGACTGGTTTTGAAGGATTTCAATATTGAGGTTGCAGCTGGCGGCATTGGTAAGGCAATCATAAAATCATTTAATGTTTCTGTCACCAATGAAACTGTGGAGGTATGTTTCATCTGGGCTGGGAAAGGAACAACTGCTATCCCAATTAAAGGAGTTTATGGTCCCCTTATATCAGCTATTTCTCTTGATCATGGTAGGCTTAATACTACACAAAGTTTCTCCTTATCTTTGATACTCGATTTTTGCAAGTACTATAGAATTTCACAAAAATTTACTTGACTCATGTCTATATTACAAATTCCTTATAGTTAAGTAATTTCAACTAAATTGTACCTCTATTTCTTTATTAAAACATTTGACTGTACAGGAAGCAAAAGTGTGTTCATTGCTTCATTTTATTTAGTATGGCTTTTAGGAGTTCAAGGAGGATATCAACTCATGTTTATTGTCATTCTGATGATTAAGCAAATTCATTTTAAGTGTTATGGTAGCCAGTATTTAATACTTAAACAACAAAGTCATTCTTTTTATTTTTTCTCTTGTTCTGACCAGCTTGAATATATAAAAGAGTTTTTACCTGAAATGGTGTATTCTCCTACCTGTATAACTTCTTTATGCCTCACAAAGCAGAATTCACTCCTCCATTAGAAAAAAGAAGCAGTATATCTGCTAGCGGTGTTGCCGGAATCGTGGCTGCAGCGGTTGCTATTATCCTGGTTGTGGGTATCCTTTCATGGAAAGGCTGTTCAAGACAAAAGAGTACACTGGAACAGGGTATTTGGAATGCTACCAACAATTTTCTTAAAATTTTCGGTTCTTAAATTTATTCACAAATTTTTTTTCCTAAATACAGTTGTGGAGGATAATCAATATGCATTTAAAATCTCCCTAAATATATTCAGAAATATAAAGAAATTTTCTTACAATTTTTTCTTGTCTAAACGAGTTTCAGCCACAGATCTAAAGGGTCTGGACTTGCACACTGGTTCCTTTACCTTAAGGCAAATTAAAGCTGCTACAAACAACTTTGATGTAGCTTTCAAGATTGGAGAAGGTGGCTTTGGTTCTGTTTACAAGGTACTTTATTACAGGTTGTATATGAATACTTGTTTTTGTCTAATAGCATAAAACTACTATTTTCGTCTTGTTTTATTTATAGAGGAATCTTTCTCCATTTCTCAAACAGTACAGGGCATCTTGGCAGATAGCACTGTAATTGTATCCTTTTGTTTTTTAATACAGGAATCTTAGTGCATTTCTAAAACATGCAGGGTGTTTTGGCAGATGGCACTGTAATTGCAGTTAAGAAGCTATCATCGAAATCTCGGCAAGGAAATCGAGAGTTTGTGAATGAGATTGGCATGATTTCTGCTTTGCAACATCCCAATCTTGTAAAGCTTTATGGATGCTGTACGGAAGGAAACCAATTATTGCTAATTTACGAGTACATGGAAAATAACAGTCTTGCTCAAGCTTTATTTGGTAAAATTTTCAACTATATATAGAGTCTATATTTGCTTTACAATAAAACTGTAATTTTGAATTAAGCTTTTTATCTATAGAGCACACATATACTTGTGCATGTGTCAGCAGATTCTAAAGCTTGTTTATTAGTGGTTTAAAGGTCCAGAAGAACATCAATTGAAGTTGGATTGGCCAACAAGGCACAAGATCTGTGTTGGTATAGCGAGAGGTTTGGCTTATCTCCATGAAGAATCAAGGTTAAAGATTGTGCACAGAGACATCAAGGCCACTAATGTTCTTCTTGATAAAGAGCTAAACGCTAAGATATCTGACTTTGGTTTGGCAAAGCTAGATGAAGAGGAAAAAACACACATAAGCACACGAATTGCTGGAACACTGTGAGTTTATTGATGACTAATTTCTTATCAATCCATTCCCTTTTCTATAAATTTAGCTCAGTATGGGTGAAGTTTCAAAAAGATAAATATCTTTCATAGAGGATGTTAGGCATCTATGTTAGAAGTAATAGACATGCCTCACTAAATGCTACAATCATGATTTTGCAGCGGATACATGGCACCAGAATATGCAATGCGAGGTTATTTAACTGATAA
The DNA here is from genome assembly GCF_011075055.1 of Mangifera indica. NCBI lineage: Eukaryota > Viridiplantae > Streptophyta > Magnoliopsida > Sapindales > Anacardiaceae > Mangifera > Mangifera indica. The sequence goes on along the minus strand of NC_058137.1, from coordinate 24,950,418 downwards.
AGCAGATGTTTATAGCTTTGGAGTTGTTTCCCTAGAAATTATAAGCGGAAGAAGCAACAGTAGTTTCTGGCCAAAGGGAGAAATTTATCTCTTAGATTGGGTAACTTTAGTCTCATATATTCTTGCACTTGTTGTTCTTCAATTTGGCTGCATTCACCATTAGAATATTGGCAAGCTGTGTGACATTCCAAACTTGCAGTATGTTTGCAGCACACCAAGGTGACATGGTGATACCATTTTCACTTGAAAAGTCCTGGAAACCCTTTGAATAAAATCCTCAGACTTCATCAAGGATAATCAAATAGAGTTCTTAGGCCACTTAATTTTAATCACATCATCACTATTATCTTATATCAATTTCGACAATGCCTGTTTTGCCATTAATCTTGTTTCGGTTTACGTCTTTTCAGGTTCATATCCTGAAAAAGAAAGGAAAATTAATGGAATTAATCGATCCAAGATTGGGGTCAGACTTTGACAAAGAAGAAATGATGGTGATGATCAGTGTGGCTCTCCTATGCACTAGTGTCTCTGCCACAGTTAGGCCTACAATGTCTTTGGTTGTAAACATGCTTGAAGGCAGGGCTTCTGTTCTAGACTGGGATCCGCGGTCAAGTGACTCCATTGATGAGGCCAACTTTGAAGCAATGAGAAGCTATTTTCAGTACAACAGAGAACAGACTAACAAGGGGAGCCAGAGCCATAGTCTGTATATGGATGGACCGTGGACGGGTTCTTCAACATCTGAAGCCGATCTTTATCCAATCAATCGGGATACAGATCTTCTGGTCTCTAGAAAGTAGTCATTATAGATGTCAAATCTGTGCAAATTATCTCTGCTTGCTGGCTTCTTTGACAAGCTATCTTCACCTCAAACAAGTTCAAGTATAATATCATGTTGAGTTTCCTTTTTTCTGTTAACTTTCCTTTTGAATATTTCTGAGTTTATCAGAAGTGAAAATAGTTGAAACAGAATGCATTAGAAGTTTATAAGGATTTACAGCTATCCATAATTACCTAATCGCATGATAACATATCATCTATATGTTTATTTTCTGTATTTAAAAATGTATTCGTATAATTTTACTGTTATTTCCGTTTTGAGTGAGAGTATTAGAGATTAGCCCCCACTTGCATGTGAAGTGGCTATAACAATTAGATGATGATTGGATCAAATCTTGATATTGTAATTCTAGTCTAGATTATGAGTTGGATTTCATATTGATCTAATTATCAATGAAATAATTTAGTAAAGTTTCATATTTTAGACTATATATTAAACAAACTTAGAAATATATGATCCTTTAAATTAGAGTTGGATTTAAATCAAATTAATTTCAAGTATAAGCTCAATTAGATTTGTATAAAACTAAATTCAGGCTTAAACTCAAGTTCAATTCAAAGGTATTCGAGGTCGGCTCATTTCAAATGAACAGAGCTCGAGTTTGGTTTGGTACTAAAACGAATTTAGTTCGAATAAATCTAAAATAAACTTAATTTAAGTAAACTTAAATTTGAACATTCAATATTTTTTAGCTCAAATTTTTAAGATGTTCGATTCGTTAACTTAAGTTTATAAGTATAAAAAATCTCATACAAAATGATATTATTTTAATCAAAATATATTAAAACGATATTGTTTTAATATATTCAAACTAAATTTAGATTTATTCAAATTAAATTTAAATTTAAATAAATTTAATTTGAATTCGACCTTACTTACTAAAGAGGGAACCCACCAATTAATACGGTTTTGAAGGTTTTTGGAAACAATTTCAACTAGAAAATAATCATTTAAACCAATTGTTAACCAACTAATTAATGCTCATATAAAATTATTAATACTTCATATCATTAAAATAAATCATAATTGAAAGCAACGACAATAAAAGGGAGAAAATGACAACACATTCACGTTGTCCAAAAATGACATTAACATTAACTCTATCCCAAAAGAAAAAACAAAAACATTTAACGTGTTTCAGATTTCATATTTGGATTCAAAATTAGAAAGTGATATTGTAAATTATATCTTATTATATAATTTGATATTATTTTATTTTTAATTTAAAATTATTTAATTATATAGTAATATATATTATTTGTATATAAAATTATATATATTATTTGTACACATAACACAATTTTTTATGAAAAAAAGTCAACCAAATATTAATAATAATCACTCTTTGATAATTTAGGAATATCATAGGAGTACCATTCACGTCTCTATAATAAATCTTTAATAAAATTATACATACATATTTTGAGTATATAAATAAGTATACATTTACATATGTCATTATATGATTGGATGATTTTAAATTAAAGATAAAAAAATATGTAATCACATGATAATACATACAAGTGTATATCTATTTATATACTTAAAGTGGATATACATAATATTATTCATAAATCTCATGCCCGAATTTATAATTTATTTCGATTAACTTGGATAGACAAATTTAGCTTATTCAAACTTGAGCTTGAGACAAATTTGATTTACTTAAGTGCGACCCAATAAATCATTTCAACCTCTTAATTTTCAAATTATTAATTTAACCCATATAATTTATATATTGATCAACTACCTTATATATTTAAAGTAAATAAATTAGAATGTAGTAATTTATTAAGTGTAAGGTTTAAAACTTTAGACGATTATTATATCTTATTGGTGTCATAAATTTGCAAGCTCACCCAAAATCTAACATTCTAAAGCTCGAGTTCAAACTCAATTTATCATTAGTTAAGTTAAACCCGAGCTATTCACAGGTAGTTTGACTTGACTAACACCCCTATCAATAACTTTTATATTATTGTTTTGAAAATAAGTTCTTTTTGTTGCTAATATCAGTGTAAATGAGTTAAGTACAAGTTTGATGTAATTTGATTAAGCGAGCTCACGAGATTGAGCTCGACTCAACATTAATCAAATTGTGCTTGAATTTAATATCTCATGATTCAGTTTAGAAAAAAATCTTAGTATATTCTTAATAGTTTTACATCTTACATTTATAATGTATCTCTCTTACAATACAAGAGGAAAACGATATATATCATAAAATATATTGAATTAATACGATACAATGAATGTATTATATAATACGATATAAATTATTGATACAAATTAATATATTTTTTTAAAGAAAATAATGATATAGATGTTTATGAGGAATTTAAAATTTTTAAGAATATATATAATATTTTTTAAAATAATAATATATTAATATAATTTTTTATTATTTTATTAATATTTTATTTTTTAAGAACTATAAATGATAAATTATATTTTTAATATACAGTATACAATTAAGATAATGCTCCGTATATTTTGAATTTCAGAGGTATATCTGTACTTTATCAGCTTAGACCCCACTGCGGCTATGATGAGAAATTCACTTTATAGGATTCCAATTGTAGGTAATCAATTTTGGTCCACCTTTTGCCCAACTTATTGGTTTCAAAAGCTGCTGCTTCTCTTCGTTTCAGCTCCCACTTGCGTAGATTTCCGGTAGAATTTGAATTTTTGTTTTATAATTATGAAATGTATTGATTTATATATTTATCTAATAATGTGGTGACAAATCAACATATTTTCCATTTTGATCAATCAAACCCAAAAATTTAAACCTGTCAAAATCTTGTCCTGATGTCCATGATGCAATCATGCAGCCGCATGTACACCATCGAAACTTTTCCGGCCATCCTTCCATCGCCCATAAAAACAAATGTTGCGTTAAAATTCGACGGCCCAAGGTTGAATAAAAACAAGCCCAAACAGCGACCACGTGACAGATGAACTGTCACCAGCTTCCCTCTCATCTTTCGTGTATATTTGGAAGGATAATCAAAATCTTTAACCACTTTCAAATACTCCATATACAGCCATTTTCATTTATTCTTTTATATTCATTCTTAAATTTCATTTTTAGATTCATTTATTGAAAAAGCACAAATGAATTTCTCACCTTGTCTGCTCTACTCTGTTTTTCTTCTGTTTTTTCTTCTTCATTTTCTGCGAGCTAATGCGAGTCAGTGTGATGTGTTCACTGGGAGATGGATTCGAGATGAATCCTATCCGCTCTATGATTCGGCCACGTGTCCTTTCATAGAGCGGGAGTTCGCTTGCACGAAGAACGGCCGGCCGGATCTCGATTACACCAAATATAGATGGCAGCCCCGCGACTGCAATTTAACGAGGTACGTTTTAAAATCTGAATATAATATTTACACAAAAGGCGCGTGGCTCGTAAATACAACATGCTTTTTCCAATGATTTCCCAAGCCGGGAATGTTGGACTGCAGCATTAAGCGATTCAACCTGCCATTGGCTACGTCTATTCTACGCGATTTTGTATCGCGTGGGAAAGGTCTGGGACTTTCGTTTTTTTATGTATATTATTTTTAAATTATGTTTTCGTTAATGATTAGATTCTCTTAATGTGGAGTGATTTAGTTTGGTGCCGTCAAGCTGACGGGATTCCCGGTGGGATGTCTTTCCTTTTCACAATCCTTTTTCCATTCTTTTTCAATTTCGTCTTAATTTAGAATTTAGATTTCCAATTTTTATTTTTTGACGTGAGATTTAGATATCTTTAAACTCTTTCACTTCACCATCCAAGCTAACTACTGGAGTGTACATCATAGTTGAGTGAAACTGATGCCTTGAATTTTATGTACAAATAGTACTGTTATTGAATCAAGATGGTGGCTTTCTTTTGTTTTAGTTTTCCTGTTAGGTAATCTAGTTTCCAGTAGTAAGTAAAAGTGGATGCACTGACTCAATATTGTTAAAGACTCAAATAAAGAATAAAGAAAAATAGTTCATATCTAATATATTTAAATAAAATAAATGATATATAAGTGTATAGATTGAATGATTTTATGTAATATAAGTTTCAATTTTTACATTTATAAGTTCAATATATATTTTCAATAAATATCTATAGCTTAAGATTTAGGAGGTTAGTGTACGAAAACATTAAATTGGGGGCTCCACAAATTCTCAAAATAAGAGGAGGTTTCTGAAAATTTTCAAGTAGAGATTAATTGAGAATTGTATCTCATTTTACTTCTTCCAACACACATTCCTATTGTTTTGCATGGGATTGAAGTTGGGACCCATATGAAAATTTAATAACATAAATCTTTCATTTGTAGATTCGATGGGCCGAGTTTCTTGGAAAGGTTTAGAGGGAAAAGCATAATGTTCGTGGGAGATTCTTTAAGCAGAAACCAGTGGCAATCCTTGACGTGTTTGCTTCACTCTTCAATGCCCAATGCTAGCTACAATTTATCAAGAGTAGGAGATGTATCCATTTTCACTTTCACGGTAAGCCCCTTCCTTTTCCCCTTTTTCTGGTTTGTTCTATAGCAAAACAATTCAATTAAATTATGTACTTGGAGACTTTTAGGTGGACAGATAAACTTGTATTATTTACGTATATAAATTATGAATAATATTATATATATTTATTTTTAAATACATAAATAAATTCATATATAATTTTTTATCATATAATTGAATGTGTGTATTTATATGTACTCAAATTAGATCTGCATAATTTTATTGATAAATTATTCCCACTAATAAAATCTTGTTTAACACACCACACATATATATGAATGTATGTATATGTGTGTACATAAAAATTTTATTGACTTTCTAATCAGTATACTTGACGTGAGAAACCCAGCAAAAGATAAAGTATTAGCTAATATCTTCTGTTAGGTTTCTAAAAGGGTCAATGACTTTTGTGTATTCCTTACTCCATATTTTTAATTAGTTGCTTGTTTTATTTGCTCGATTCAATTGATAGTTGATATTGAAAGATTTGTGATGGATTAATGGAATGCAGGATTATGGAGTGAAAGTGATGCTTGATCGCAACGTCTATCTTGTAGATATAGTTCGAGAAAAGATTGGTAGAGTCTTGAAACTTGATTCTATTTTGGGAGGAAAGCTTTGGAAAAATATTGATTTGCTCATTTTTAATACATGGCATTGGTGGAACCGAAGGGGACCAACTCAACCGTATGTATTCCTCCAAATTGGCCTATATTGTATAAATGAAAATAAATAATTACTGTTTAATTTTTTTTGAAAATTCAGGTGGGATTTTATCCAAATAAGAAATAAAACTCTCAAAGACATGGATCGTATGGCTGCTTTTGAAATGGCTTTAACAACATGGGGACAATGGGTTGAGGCTAACATTGATTTTAACAAGTCTCAGGTCTTCTTCCAAGGAATTTCCCCTTCTCATTACAAGTAAGTTTTTAATCTTGAAAATTCTCAAATGAAAAAGGTCCCAATTTTTTTTTTTTTTTTGGAATTTTATGCTTATTATTTTGAGTACATAAATATATAAACACTTATATATATCATAATGTGATTTAGATATTATTTTATTTTTAATTCAAAATCTCTTAATCGCATAATAACATATATCAATTGCATACCATCTATGTTCTAAGTGAGTACATATAGTGTTATTGTTTTTTTTAATTCAAACTAGTATTTTTTTTAGCATGACAAAGCTACTAAAGGTTATGTAGGGGCTTATGCTTCCATTGCTTGAATGTTTTTTTTTTCAAATCTTCTTGTAGTTTGTACTCAAATTTATGTATATATAGTTTTATTATTTATTTACTGACAATAAATTTCACAAATTTTGTGATTTTTGATGGAATACAGTGGCACCCTATGGAATGAACCAAGCGCAAAGAGTTGTGTGGGGCAGAAAGAGCCGCTGCTAGGATCAACATATCCGGGTGGGCTGCCACCAGCAGTGGCGGTGCTAAAGAGAGCATTGAGAAAGATAAATAAGCCTGTAACGTTACTGGATATAACCAATCTCTCACTGCTGCGGATAGATGGGCATCCTTCAATCTATGGGCTTGGTGGAAGAACAGGGATGGATTGTAGCCATTGGTGCCTTGAAGGTGTTCCAGATACTTGGAACGAAATTCTTTACAATCTTGTTCTTTGAACAACACAATATCAACTTTCTTACATGATTCAAAAACAAAGAATCAATTACATAATAATCTATTTTTTAGAACACAAATAAGTTTATTTACTATGTGTTTTCATATATTTTATCTTTAATTAAAAAATACTCAATTATTTAATAATATATCTCTAATATATATTTATATGTATATTTAAAATAAATACGATAATTGGTTAAATAAAAATATATTATTTAGATCCCGGTACGATAACTGGGAAATTAGCTTATTGGATTGTGTGTGCTCAGGAAGAGATGAAAGAAGATGAATTTGGTGATGCAATTGATTTCCCTAACCTGAGGTACGTCTTGGTTTTTTTTTTTTTTTGGGTGATAAAAGGATGACATAAAAAGGAAAATTGGAAAAAGATTAAATAAATTATCAATTTCATTAATAACACCATCAATCAAATCTTATGTGACAATATTAGACAAGTTTTGTATGGGAGTCTAAGATATGACCGTTTAATAAAGTGGTGAGTTTCTTAAATTACCAAAATATTTTTCAGGCTAATATTATTTAGATAACAATATTACAAATAATATAAGAGTCTCTCTTTAAAGAGAATAATGACATGATAAATTCATATGTATATCTCTCTTCGCTTAATAAATTAAGTAAACAATATTATAATAGTAGATTAAACTGTTTGAAATGTTATTGACTCAATCATATAATATAATATGATAAAATTTGATCGAATGATTTTAAAGTAAGAAAAAAAACAATTACTTCACCCATCAAACATCGTCATCTCAATTTATATATATAATTTAATAAGATTTATTTGTATATAAAGTTTTATTCTCTAACCTATGATTAAACAAATAAAGGGAAATCTACTTATAGGCAAAAATCTTACAATTATTATACTAATTCATGTGACTATGATAGCTTTTTGAGTAATCTTCCATAAATTTTGGTGATAGCAAAATAAAGATGGACTTTCTAATAACTTAAGTGAAACATGGATAAAGATAGATTTTTTTTAAGATTTCATGTCACTCTTGCCTCTACTTGTACGGTTGTACCACTAACTATTATATTATCTTTGCATGGCTATGACACTCTAAGGTAGCGAATTTTGCATGTGACAATATTTCTCTTCCTTAATTCAATAAAATTATGTTTATTTATTAAATATATATTATCAAACGATAAAATAATTTTAAATTTAAGATAAAGTAATAATTAAATAATAACATATCATATTATGTTATTTTATATATTCAAAATTAAATATACATAACACTACTTCTTTATATTATCTATCAAGATAACATTTACTCACCTTTCCCTATTTTTCTTACGCGTTTTTGAGGTCTCTCTCTCTACATATACATACATACATACATATATATATATATATATATATATATATATATATGGATATAATTTGTTTTGGCATAAATATAAATGGAAATATATATAAAATAGGAAACAATATATATATGGACATAATTTATTTTAGCATAAATATAAATGGAAACATAATCTGGCTTTATATGGGATGAAAACATTAATAAATAAATTGCTGTTTTGGTGTGAAATATTTATTTTATACACGGGGAAATGAATAAAAAGGAAGGCTTTCCTTTGAAGAGATTACCAAGAAAAGTGGACAAGAAATGATTAAAATGAATTATTTATTATTCTTCAAGTTACCAAAAAAAAAAAACGTAGTGCTGGATCAAAACAAATAAAATAAAGCAATAAGTTCCCAATTGAGAGCCCCCAAGTGCTAGTATAGACTAATAAATTGTAAGATTTCAAGATAAACCCTATTTTTTAATCCGACTTCAAAAAAAAAAAAAATCATGTCTTTGTCTTGAAGCAAACCCACCAAGCATCAATCTCTTCTCCTCTATATATACATAAAATACTTGTCTTCACTTGGTATAATTCTCACCACAACTGTTCAAACTTCTTATCCTCTTCCTTCTCTCTCTCTCTTTCACAAAATGGGAAATATGGGCTATCACATTCTCTTCTTTCTCCTTATTGTTTTCAGTACTTCATCAGGGCTTGATCATCACCAATGTCATTCAAATGAGCATGCTGATCAAGTGGGTTTGGATGGCTGTGATTTCTTCCAAGGGAGTTGGGTGCATGATGAGTCTTATCCTCTTTATAACACTTCCACCTGCCCTTTCATCGATGAAGAATTTGATTGCCTTAAAAATGGTCGCCCGGACAAACTCTATCTCAAATATAAGTGGAAGCCTGCTTCTTGTTCATTGCCAAGGTGCACATAACTTATCATATTTTCATGCATGACGTTACATTAATTTACGAAATTATCCAAAGTTTCAATATGAAGTTTTAGAGATGGTATCCAAAGTTTCCATCTTCATCTCCATAGGGAAAGCCTTTCCCGTCCCCACCTCCTCATACATGAAAAATTTCTCTCTCTTTTCCCTTCTCCTTCCATCCCGTGGGAAAATTTTTTTTCACTCTTTTCTTTTTATATCCGTTAAAAAAATAATAAAATATTTATTAGATATTATAATAATGATATAATAATTTAAAACTTTAAAAAATAATTCAATATATAAAAATTTAGAAAACATATAAGAACAAAATTAACTAAAGATGAGATAAATTTGAGATATATTTATTCTCATTTTTATCATATCATTAACTATTACGATTTCAATCATCTATATTTTTATTTTTATTGGAAAATTTTCTTCCCAAATAGAGAAAGGTGAGTCAAAGACTCGATTTTATGTGTAAAATTGTCATCTCTGGAAATTTTGTCTAACTATGCTTAAATATTGTTAGATTATTTAAGCATGGATTAAATTAATATCAGAACATTCAATTCAGAAAATCACTCTTTCATCTTTTATTTTAACGCTTGAAGGTATTCACCGACACCGACATTAACATCACATCCCATTACTTTCATGCCACATAAATTAAAAATATATTATAAAGAAAGTGGCTCTATTTTTGAGTGGTGGAAGAATAATTTGAGCCCGTGACAAGAAGAAATCTCCCAAGTCTTTGTAAATTATTGTACTGCAGATTCGATGGCCAGGATTTTTTGAGAAGATTCAAAGGGAAGAAAATACTGTTCGTGGGAGACTCTCTCAGCTTTAATCAATGGCAATCACTCACGTGCATGCTGCATGCTTCAGTGCCTGGGCTAAAATTCACACTTAGCAAACAAGATGGTCTCTTTAGCTTCACTTTGCCGGTATTTTTTCTAGTCTGTAATTTGTTAACTCTTCTGCAAAATTTCATTAACACCCCCTTACAATTTTTATTGACACTCTTAATATTTTTAAAAATTATGTTTTATTTTTAAATATATAATTAAAGGTCATTAACACTTTGATTTGTATATTTAAAAATAATTTTAATTAAAATTAATATAAATTAAAGTATAAAAATATTAATTTTTTAAGTGGAAATTGTTATTTAACTTGTGAGGGTTTTTATGTTTTTAATAATTAAAATATTTTTTATATATATATATATATATATATATATATATATATTACGCTGATGTTTGGAAAAACGTGTAAGAAAATTGCAGGACTATGGCATTTCTGTGAGGTTAAATCGTAATGAATTTCTAGTTGATATAGTGAAAGAGAAGATAGGTAGAGTACTAAAACTTGACTCCATTAACAATGGCGATGCATGGAAAGGATACGACATGCTCATCTTCAACACTTGGCACTGGTGGCTCCATAAAGGAAGCAAACAACCGTACGTAATTAATCCATCTCTGAGAAAGAAAATGTTGATGATAATTATTTGCCAAATTTTATTTATATAATTTGAGTTGAACTGATTCAGATGGGACTTCATTGAAGAAGGAAACAGCATTCAGAAAGACATGGATCGTTTAGTTGCTTTCGGAAAGGGGCTCACCACTTGGTCAAAATGGGTTGATTATAACGTTGATCCTTCCATCACCAAAGTCTTCTTCCAGGGCATTTCTCCTACCCATTACAAGTAAGTATGCCTGCCTTAAATTAAGCACTTGTCTACCCATTAAGCACTCTTTTTTATTATTATTAATTAATTTGGAACAGTGGTGTAGAGTGGAATGAAGGCAAGTCAGCAACCTGCAAGGGCCAAACTCAGCCCATAAGTGGTTCAACATACCCGGCAGGTCCGCTGCAAGCGGCAGCCGTGGTGAAGGAAGTGTTGAGCAAAATGTCGAAGCCGGTGAGTTTGCTGGACGTAACAACACTATCCCAACTGAGAAAAGATGGCCATCCTTCTGTGTACGGACCAGATGGCAACAAGGGAAACGACTGCAGCCATTGGTGCCTTGCTGGGGTTCCTGATACTTGGAACGAGATTTTATATTCAATTATTGTCAATGCAGGATGAAACACAAAAAATAAAATAAAATAAAATTGTCAATAATAGTGAATTAAAACTATGGGGAAGATTTGAAATTAAGAAATTAATTAGTTCAATATGTTTGTCATTGTAAGGTTTTTAATTGTTGTAATAAATAATACTTGAAGGAGAATCAAATGGTTGATTAATTAATAGCTAAACATAGAAATTCTTTCGAAGTCTGAAAATTCACGGAAGATTCAAACTTCTTTACCCCTTTACTTGGAACAAAGGATAAGAAGTACTTGTCCTACTATTAACTAGGGTGGCAATTTATGAGATTTCCCATCGAGGAGTTTGAAATTGAGCTTAGGGTTGTCTTTTATTATATATTAATAACTATTGGGTAATTAAAATTTTTCCACCCAAGTTTGGTGCAAAAACACCTTTCCATCGTAAGTCGGCCAATGCATAAATCTGTACAACAAATATAACTATTTTGATTAGATTTTTGATAATTTTTATATTAGAAAACCACTAAAAAAGAGAGAAAAAGTATAGATTATAAAGTTGACGATACACTAAAATAAATTATTAGAAAAAATAATTACCAAAAAAAGAGGATGAATTTTAAAGGTGTAAATGTAATATTTTAAACTTTGAGGAGAACAATTGTTAATCATAAAATATAAAACTCTAAAAACCTTATATAATGAGGTGAAAAAATAACTTTTTAAAATTAGGATAGAGAAAAATTATTAATTTTTTAAATTAAAATAAAAAGTAAAGATAAATTATTTTTTTAAATAAAATTCTTAAATAATGGTTTTACTCTGTCAATAAAAATAAAATCTAATTGTATGGATATTTAAGTTTTTTAAAGGTAATGGGTGATAATTGAATTTACACTAAATTTTGGGTGGGAAAAGTGTTTTGGCCTTCAATATAATGGTTAATTTCTCATTTCAATAATTAAACCAATATAGACATATAAAATCTCATCACTACACAACAAAACTTCACTTAAGCCAACATTAACTCAAAGGAAACTTCATCACGAAATCTGAAAATTATAATATTATATAATGCTTTCCGGGCTCCCCAGATCAGTTCACATTATTATTTTCCCTTTGATAAAAAAAAATTAGAAATCCTGCCAGGATTTCTGCTTCACTTCATACAAACAAACACAAGAGTGCTACATTCATCTCTACTTCTCAATCTTTTCAAAAAACACCACCAGATGGCTTCTTCTTCTGCTTTCTTCTTTCACTTTCTCTGCATTTTCCTGGCAACCAAACGCCCCCAGGAAGTCCAGGGAAACCATCCAGAGATTCAAGTTCAGGATAAAAACAGCTGCAATTTATTTACAGGGAGTTGGGTTTATGATGACTCGTATCCGGTTTATGATTCCAGGAAGTGTGAGTTCTTGAAAGGAGGATTTGACTGCCAGGGAAATGGCAGACCTGATCACGATTATCTCAAGTTTAGATGGAAGCCTTCCGGCTGTGAACTTCCCAGGTAATTTTATTTTTGGTTCACTTTTTCATTTGTGGTTTTCGTCATTTTCTTTTTCTTTTTCCTTCTTTCGTTTCTTCTGTCTGCCATGTGCACGGTAAGTGGAATCTTGTCATTACTTGGCTTGGACAGAAACTGTAGTGTCAGAAATGGGGGTGAACAATGAATAAAATAAGATGTGCTGAATCAAAAATATATAATATTGTAAAATAGGGATTACGTGAGGCTCCACCATCATATGTCTTTTTTGGGAAAATTATGAAATCCCTATCATTCCAAAAATACTTTTCCCCCTTAACGTTTGTTGAAATTAACAATTTTCATCAATTTTCATCCGTTATCAATTTTTATTAGTAAATTTCTTTAAATAAAAACTTAGAAATTATTTTATCAAACTTTGGGTGGAATATGCCATTTAGCCTAATTAAAATTTATTGAATTTGTTTTAGAATTAAAATAATATTTTAAATAGATTCTATGGTTTCAAAATCAAATTGAAATCTTTGTTGAAGTTACGAAGAATAAATAATGTGTATATAGTAGTCGACATAGGAGTAAATTTTACCCAACTTTGGCGGTCCAGAATTTATTAAGACCTCACATGTGGAAGCCACCTAAAATTAATAATTATTTATGGCCCCTTCATTTAGAGAAATGTTACTATGGACCACATCCCACCGAACCACAAACGAAAAAAAAAAAGAAAACTTTTCTACCCTTTTAATTTCCAAAGTGAGTGAATAACATTTTTCATCTAGGGTTTGTACTGGAAACACCTTTTTTTAATGGTATAAATAATATTTTTTATCTAAATTTAATATAAATATTAAATAATAATTTTGACTAAATATGAAATTACTATTTTATTTTCAAAAATATCTTATAATTTTAAATTAATAAAAATAAAAAATTGATATTTTAATATGTTTTTCATTAAATTTCTTGGAAAAGTTTGGCATCCTTAAGATTTAATTGCTTCCCCTTCATTTTCCCAGGAAACAAACAGAAAATAATAATCCACAACAGACTAGTACTTTTGCGTAATATGTTTTCCAATTAAATTTCTTGGAAAAGTTTGGCAAAGATTTAATTGTTTGCCCCTCCATTTTCCTAAGAAACAAACACAAAATAATAATCCACAACACACAAGTATTCTCTGCAAATTAACTAAAGCAGATACAAAACAGAGAAAACAAAATAGTTACGTACGAGTGTTTGGGCGTTGCACATGGAGGAATAAAAGACGGAAACGACCATGGTTAGGTTAAACTATCTTCTTAAGAATCCATTCAAAGGCTGCCTCGCTGCATTTTGAGGGGTTAGGATACCCTTTCTCACTCGACTTTGTCACTACCACCAGTATGTTAGTCCTTGATCGTCCACAGAAATTAGAAGTAACTCAATGAGTCAACTCTCTCTCTTCTCCTTGTTCTGTTTTTTTTTTTTTTCTCTCTTGGTTAATCCTAATGCAGTTTTGTTTCTTGTTTTTTCCAAAAATGAACGAAGAACAGTTATCTATATAGGAGTATGGTATGTGTAAAGTATCGTTTACTACCTATTGTTTCCAAGAAATATTAACTTTAAATAATAATTTAATGGGAAACCAAATGACTTTCATTGGAAGTGAATACCGGATGAGCAAATGGATTTTTCGAACTTAAAGGGGGTGGAAATTCTTTTCATCAAAGTTTGGGTCGGAAATTATTCACACAAGGTGAAGGTGTGGGTGACAGCCTTGAAAATTTTGGCGGGATCGAACATTAAAGGTACTGTATTTGTTTTTTTATTATTTGTAATAAAATCATAGGTTCAACGGCCTGGATTTCTTGGAGAAATACAGAGGGAAAAAGATAATGTTCGTGGGAGATTCACTAAGTAACAACATGTGGTTATCTCTAGTCTGCATGCTTCACTCTGCTGGCCCAAACTCTATTTACACCTTCAATCAAAGAGGCCACCTTTCTACATATTTTCTGCAGGTATACCCAAAACCTTAAACCCTGATGTATGTATATGTATACACTATTCTGAGAATTTTTATGTACTTCCAGGAATATGGGACCTCAATTATGTGGTTGAAAAATGGGTTCCTGGTGGATGTGGACAATGAAGAAATTGGGAAAGTATTAAAGCTTGATTCAATTAGCACAGGAAGACTCTGGCTTGGTATGGATTTGTTGATCTTTAACACCTTTCACTGGTGGGTTCACACCGGCAGCGATAGAACGTACGAAACTTATTTTTTAGAATCAAGAAAACAGATTTTCAACAGCAGTTGAAATTAATTCTAACTAAATTTGAAGTGCAGATGGGACTACTTTCAAGTGGGGAGCAAACTTCTGAAAGAAATGGATCGAATGGAAGCTCTCAAGATTGCATTAACAACTTGGGCTAAATGGGTTGATTCTAACATTGATTTTTCCAAAACTAAAGTTTTCTTCCAAGGTGTTGCTGCTGTTCATGTTGAGTAAGTTTCCATCTCATCTCAAGATTTTCAATGTCAATCAAATAATTATACTAGTTTGGTAATGTTACCAGTTCAATAATGCAGTAGCAGGGAATGGAACTCGGGTGTGATGGCGAAACGGAACCTGTGAAGGGCTCAACATATCCAGCTCCCAGTCATCCTGGAGAAGCTGTTGTGAAGAGTGTGATAAGCAGCATGACTCAACCAGTATATCTACTTGACATTACTTTGTTAACACAACTGAGGAAAGATGGACACCCGTCTGTTTACACCGGCAGAGGCACCACATTTGATGACTGCAGCCATTGGTGTCTTGCCGGGGTTCCAGATACTTGGAACCAGTTACTCTATGCAGCTTTGCTTTAAAAGGAATTTTCTGGGTTTCATTAGCAGCACAGTTTCAACGGCTTAAAAGAATATAGAACATTACCATTTTCATATTTCAGAAACAGAATACAATCAAATTTGATGCAGTGATGTTGCATATTTGATTAATCTTGCAAATGAAAGCAACATGTTCTGTCAAAAAGAACACTCATTACAATTCAACAACAAACATCAGCTGGTGACAAGTAAGATTGATTTCAAAAATCTCTAAAAGCAAAATATGAACACTAGTACAATGGTTTTAGATGAAGGAAGCTAAAGCAAGAAGTTTGAGATCTGAGACCAAACACATGCTCATACGGCAGTGAAAGTAAAGAAGGCATTGCTCACTGTATCTCAAGCTGGAGTTCCACTTCAAGTCTACCTCTGCTTCTGTATTCTCTTGTCCCTTATGGGCAACTCAATTGGCCGTTGTGCCTCATGCGGATGGTCTGGGCCCTTGTAAACTTTTAAGTGGGTGAACAGTTGTCTGCCAAGCTGCATAAAAATAGCTCTTATCAGATACATTGATCATGGTAGAATACATATAGCTCATATATCAAAATGAGGATCATGCACTGACTTGTAAAATTAACATAAAATTGATTACGGAAAGATGAGAATATTTACTTGGTTACATAAAAAATATTCTTAACATTGCTACTTTATACAATGCAAAAAACAGAGAAAATACTCAAGACAGCTGAAGAACCAAAAACCAACAAAACAGGAAAAAGAAAAGTACATGAAAAAGATAACTATAGAAGCTCTATTCTCAACCTCCTTAAATCAATCAGTTGGCCGTAAAGAGATATAAATCATAAAACAATTGCTGAACTTTTATCCCTACCACTACAGAAGACCAGTTAAACCTAGTTCAGAACATAGACCTAATCACAGAAGTACTTCCTGGCAATTTCTTTAGATGGAACATCATTCTGATATATCAGAGCAATCCATACTCAGTCAATGCACACAGCAGATGACAAGTATAAAATAAAGAAGTAAACCTAACACTAAAACTAATTCCCATTTACTTCTGGTTGAGCAACACAATCAACCAGTTAGCCACTACAGAATAAACAATGAGAAAACATAAAATTATACAATGCTTTAACTGAGTAAGGATAAAGAACTCACCCTCCCTTTGGGAAGCATTCCACGGACTGCATGCTCAATAATTCTTTCAGGAATCCTCTGCTGCAGCTGGTCGAATGTTTCGACTGTCATACCACCAGGCCTTCCTGAATGCCTCCTGTAGAGCTTTTGAGTCCTCTTCTTTCCCGATACGGCAACTTTTTCAGCATTCACCTTTTGAGTTCAAGTACAGTAAAAACCATTTGGATACTGATCAACAACTATATAACATATATATGCAAACAAGGAAATATGGCTACTGATACATTTGGAGAAAAAGTATTTACATCCATCAAAAGTCTATAGGATAGGACAATTGGTCGAAACATCACAGGAAACAATTACAAAATAGTATTTGACCAACTAAAGACCACATTTCAACCAAAAAGACTGGAGAATGACACATTTTTAATTTTGTAAACTGGAAGATAAAGTTTCTTGGAACCAATAACTATCCAACATAACAACCAATATCTATTTAAGCGCCCAACTCAGAATTCTCAGCAGCACAAAGTATGATCTACAAGAAGCTTTTTGAGCCTCCCAACGAGGGAAAAATAAGGTTTACGTTGATAAAGCTCTCATCACCAAGGTTTAGCCCCACATGCAAAAAAGGAACAAGAAAAAGTGAGGCAGGAATAGGGTAAGCAAAGAAGATTCAAGTAGCAGCATGGAAAGGAGATGAAAAAAAATGTGATCCAGGGACATTCTAGGAACCAGCAGAATCATCCACGTGGTTGTATAGGATTGGTGGGAAAAGCTATAAAGAGGAGAAGTTGCAAGGGAGGAGGCAAGCAGAAATTAAATAAGTGTCTTCGTAGTAAGGAGAGGCCTGGCACTCTCAAAATAGCTAGGATCTTTGTTTCTTTCTGTTGTTAAATTGAAGTTTCCAGTTCTTTTAAGTAATTAGCTGGTTATTTTGCAGACAAACTTTGTAATTCAGCTTCTTATCAATACAATCTACCAATTCAGCTTCATATCCAAATCACTTTACTTTATTCAGTTTTGAAATCCATTCATCTAGTGTTGATTGCAGTATTATATTGCTCTGTTTGGTTGAATTTGTTTGGGTGTCTATCATATGTTATCAAGTAAAAAGAAGCATTTAGGTGGGTCAACTAAATTCGTAATAGACTATATATCATATAGAGGTACATGCTGGAAAGTTTCTGCTTAAACTGTATGATTAATTATCATGAAGCATGGACTACTGAATTAAAGACAATCTATGAAGCTACTTGAAGTTGATGCCAGAACAAAAATACCTACTAATAAACTAAACTATACAATATCAAACAACACTAAAGAAACCTGTGGAAAATTAAATACATTGAAAGCATTGACACATTCACCCATCATTACCATAATGAAAAAAAAATATATATTGTAACTGGATGAATTACCTACCACAATTACATATGCTCCCATGTCCACACTAGGGGTGTAGGTTGGTAGATCCTTTCCCCGGATATAGATGGCAATAGTTGATGCTAGTCTTCCAAGAATTTTATCAGTAGCATCAACCACATACCACGTTTTATTTCTATGCAAATGATCGGTGATTTTTGGATACCATGTATTGTTCCAAATGTCCTACAAAACACGAAAGAAGAAGAACGTTACTAAGACTGCAAAAAGAAAAAAATTTCACAAGCTTATCTTGGATCAAATAATTTTACAAGACCATTACCCCAAATTGTAACCCCCACCCCCTCCTTTTCACAAACTACCTTCCCATCTCACCAATTCCCCTGATAAAATTCAAGACTAACCCAAGGAATTCAAGCTTCTAAATTGATTCCAAAATATCGATCATTAACTTAAAGAAGTAGCAAGACCACCTCACCATTTCACCAATAACTCCAGAAAATTTAAGTACCATGTACACTACTCCACTACCATCCTCTGTTTTAAGTTGAAGTAAGCACCATAATATTGAAACCCTATGGATTCATTAGATGGAGAAAAATTCAGCAATTTTAAACATTAAACCCAAAAATTCATAATCTATTTTTCCACAATGTTCTCTGTAAATAAACCCAGCAACAGCCAACACACAAAAATCAAAATGAGGGTTCTCTATTTTCTTTAATTATGCTTCATTTAAAAAAAAAACCACGAATAAAAACCCAAATTACAACTCTATTTAGCTTACATTGCCCCCAAGAACTGAACAGAGCTAAATAAAACATTAAAAAAGCATTTAAAAGAGAAAAAAGAGAGAGAAATTACAGGGCCATCGACTTCAGACTCTTCAAACATCCATCGTTGGTTCTCGGGGACAATCGATAGGTCCTGGCACCGAACATGGAACGACCGCTTGGTAGTTAAAGGCAACACCGTTTTGACTGAAGCTTTTAGCTTTGGAACTGAAAAGCCGAGAAATGGACTTGCACTAGAAGGAAAAGACGATTTTGGTGCTGAAGAAGAAGAGATCATAATAGAAGTTGAAAAACAGAGCATCGCCATTTTCGCTCTACTCTTACCCTACACAAGTGGTTGTGAATTGTCTCTGTTCGATAAACCGTGACATATGCAATGGATAAAATGGGGTGACCTAAATTTCCTTTTTATAATAGTACTATATTGACAGTTGCCATGACTTAAATTTATGTATATACGTAAATATAAAAAAATATTTATTTCTTAAATTTTCAAAAGGTCTAAATAAATTGAATAATATTTTTTCCTTTCACCCACAAAATTTATATATTTACCTCTATTTATTTCACTTTTTAAAATTAATATATTAACATGATTTTAAATTTTTTTTTAAGTAACAAATTTCGTCATCATTCTGTCTTTTCTCTTTTTATTTTAATTTTACACTTTTTTTTTTTGGGTATTTTGGTCAAGTTTTATCATAGTCAACAAATCCTTATCCATAAGCCACCTCATACTCATTTTTGGTAAGTTGCTCTCTTTTTTTCACCCTTTATGTCTCACATCTCTATCTCACACGGTTTAACTCACCATGCCCCCTTAATCAACTCTACTAATGACTTTCACAACCCTAACCAACCATTGTTATCTTTTCCTTACTCATGCTTTAGCCACAATTTTCATTATAATAATTTTTGGTCTATTCAATTTCGTACATTTCACATTGTTAACCTCATTGATTTTGTTGATTTAGACAATCTTCACGCCACTCTTATCACTATTCTCATTGTTAGATTAGTGTTTCAATCTCACTATAAGAGTGTGAACAACAACATTAGTTTGTTGAGTAATAAACAATTGACAATATTATTTCTTACACATGTTGAACATTTGTCAAAGTGTGAGAGTGGCAATGGTAAGATTTTAGTTAAGAAAATGTGATAACTAGAATTTTTAAGCTTGAATTGTGAGAAGTGAAATGCAAGTTCTAAACTTGATTTGTAAAAAATATTTTTTTATTTTTTTATTTTTTATGTTTGAACGATGAAATTATTTTTTTAATATTTTTAAATAAATTAAGAATTGAATTAAAAAAAATGATCTACGCATATAATGGATGAAAAATTATTTTAAAATAAAATTTAATTCACGAGACAAATTTGGTATTGACCAGACATTGACCTTAATATGATTGCAGCTCATATCGGAAAAGAAGGGTGGTATGTGCTAAACCAAACCGTCGTGGACTCGAGGGAGCCCAAAAAAAAACAACCCGGTGTTTTAAAACCAACCCGAGACAAAATCGGGCCTGCGAACCCAACAACCTGAACCAGTCTTCATTTCTCTCCAGTCTTCACGCTTGGCTCTCACGAGTCAGGACTTCTTTATTTCAAACTAAAATGTCAATACTACTCTTCGTCAAGTATCCTCCGGTTCCTTCTGTACGGTTCCCACACCCAAATTCACTCCTCAAAATCCCCAAATTCAACCTTTTCAATAGCAAAAACCCTAGCTTTAATTACAACTTAAATCACGCTAAAATGTCGTCAACTCAGAGAGCCAATGCGGTTCCTTCCGTGCACAGAGCGGTAGCGGAGGCCATGAACCTGATGCAATCAACGCCTCCCACCTGGCAGTCTGCTTTGCTCAGTAACATCGTGATCTTCGTCTTAGGGTCGCCGATTTTACTTTCTGGTTTGTCTCTCTCCGGAATTGCTGCCGCGTTTTTGCTCGGTACTCTTACATGGCGCGCTTTTGGGCCCTCTGGATTCTTTCTTGTGGCTGCATACTTCGTTATCGTAAGTTTAAAAATATATATTAACTTATATGTTCTACTGGTTTTGAGTGTTGTGCGCAATTAGAATGCATTAATATATTATATTATGATAGCATATAATAGTCTGTTTTATATCACTTGGATTTGAATTTGATTCACAAGAAATAGTATATATATACTGATGGTTGTTTATTACAACTCTAAATATATGTGATAGCATATAGTTGTGTTAGGAGTAATAGGCTTTCCAAAAGTTGAATTGGAAAGTATTTAGAGCACTGGTTGAAAGCAAGAATTTATAGAGACTATTAATGGTTATGTACTCAAATTTAGTAAAGTGCTGCTATTTTCTATTTTCTTTTGATTAGAGGTTTTATTGTTATGGATTGCCATGTTTCTGCACTTTTCATTCCTTCTCTGTTATGGGCTGATCGGCCATTTTATACCTGTCAGGGTACAGCAGCAACGAAAGTAAAAATGGCTCAAAAAGAAGCACAGGGAGTCGCTGAAAAGAGGAAAGGAAGAAGAGGACCAGGAAGTGTAATTGGTTCCAGCACTGCTGGTTGTGTCTGTGCATTTCTCTCAATATATGGAGTAGGGGGGAAGGCATTTTATCGGCTTTGGCAGCTTGGATTTGTTTCCAGTTTTTGTACAAAGTTAAGCGATACCGTCTCAAGTGAGATAGGGAAGGCATATGGCAAAACAACGTTAGTATAATAATAATTGATTTGAATATCACTCTCTTTATCACTTGATGAAAAGGTGTTTTTGAAAACATTCTAGGGAATTGAACCTGACCGGGTTAATTGAATTGGTGTTAACATTAGTGGAAGTGCCATGGAAACTACAATTAAATTTGTATATGTTATGAAAAATATGACGGTTAAGTTTCTAGGTAGCACCAGAATTTCATTTTGATTTTATATATAGACAGACCTACAAACATACATAAATAAGGTACATACCCATATTTGGATCATGTTATTGTAACTTAAATATTGTGATTGATGAGTTGAAAATATGCTTATATCCTGAGTTCCCAACTGGATCAAGCTTTCAAGCTGTTGCTGAACACCCATGACCTAAAAGCATAAGTACTAAATTGTTTTCAATTTAAATACAACAATTTTGAGGGTTGTTGGTTCGAAAGAATAATCTCTTCTTTTGACTTTAATTAACTCTATAAATCTGTTGGACTAAAATTGGTTTGGAATTAAGACTTTTCATTTACTATACTAGCTATTTTAAATGGGTACTTACCAAATTGGTGTGTCATGAGTAGGTACCTAGTTACAACATTTAAGGTAGTTCCACGGGGAACAGAAGGGGCTGTTAGTGTTGAGGGAACTGTTGCTGGAATTTTAGCGTCGATTATTCTTGCCTCAGTTGGTTGTTACATGGGCCAGGTTTTGCTGCTTATCTCATTGTCTTTATGTATAATTTGATACTAAAGTTGGTTTACTCTTCGTTTTTATTACAGTTTTTTCCTCTTTCTTTTTTGGGTTGAATTAACTCTGTTATGAGCTTATTTAGTGTAGCTCTAGAAGCCCTTTCCTTTGCCCCAGATATTTTTTGTGTGTGCATTGTAAATAAACCAGTGGACCACCTAATATATATAAAATGAATGAATTTGGAGGCTAGTTAATGTAGCCATGAAAAGGGAGCTGGTCTATTGATTTTAGGCTTTCGTCATTAATGAGTTTTGATGATATAGTCTAAATTTGGTTCCTTGGTCCTTTTCTGGTTGTGTCAATATTGGTTAAGTTTCATTATATTGTTTCCTACTATCTTGAACAGGAGTCTTACTTCTAGTAGAATTAGTAAATAAAATTTACGTAAATATTTAAGTCATGTGATGTTTGAATTCTGATTTGAAGAGTATTGTGTTGTTTTTATTTATATTTAAGGATTATTTGCACATTGCTTTATATTCCCTGATTAAAACAGATAAATGCACCTGAGGCAGTTATATGCGTAATAGCTTCCCAAATTGCTAATCTTGGTGAGAGCATAATAGGGGCTGCACTTCAAGACAAAGAAGGATTTCAGTGGGTAAGCACCTGTTGAAATGACTCTTTTTATATCTTGCATCCCAGTTACAAGTTATCACTCTTATGTTTGGTTGGACTATTTGTTTTTTAACCGAGTATTTCATATCTGTAATACCATTGACCTGTGTGAACCTTAGATTACTTTGGCATTCTATTGGGATTGTGTTAAACTTTTAAAGTTGTTTTCTGTTGTTCCAGACCATTGGTTTTCTAAAAAATCTTTTATGCTATTCAAACCATGCAATACTTATGCTGCAGATTTTTGGTAGCCTGGCTGGGGAAAAGTATGATGATGATATGCTGGGTCTGTAGAACCAATAACTTTGAGACCTGCCGAGTCAGAATCAATATGTGAAGAAAGGAACCTGAAACTTTTTTTATTGAACCATATGCAAAACTTAATGGAGTTATATATTGGGTGGCAGGATACCTTTTTTTTTTTTTTTCAGTTATGGTTCACAGTTTCTTCTCTGCATGTAGGGCTGGATTCGAGCTCGAGCTCGAGCTCGGCTCGGTTTACATACAGCTGAGCTCGAGTTTGAGCTCGTGAAAGTCAAGCTTGAACTCGATTCGGTTCGTTTTTCGTTATTAAAACGATGTCGTTTTAATACATATTGATAAAAACGACGTCATTTTGTATCAAAATTTTTAATTGAAAAATTTGATGAGTAGCTCGAGCTTGACCAAGCTCGGCTAGGGCTGGCTCGTTTTGGGCTCGTTCGAGCTCGAACGGGCTTGGTTCGAGTCCAACCCTATCTACATGTGTGTGTGTGTGTGTTTGTGTGCACCCCTCTTTATGGACTGATCTTTTTTGTTTGAAGGTTGGAACTTGGGATCACTAGTTGTTTCACTTGCTTTTCTGGCTGGGCTCTGTTTCTTATTTGATACATCCTCTGTTTTCTGCAGCTCAATAATGATGTTGTGAATATCATCAACATATCGTTGGGCAGCATTTTAGCAGTACTGATTCAGCAATTTGTTCTCCAAAACTGGCATACATAATTTTCATGCAGTCACTAGGAAGTGTGTGCCTTACTCCACTGTGCCCTTCAATTTTCAATGCTAAAATTGAAAAGGTCATATTCATACTCACAAAAATGAAATATGCCTGAACACTTACTGCTACCTTTTAATGTGGTTTGGTACTTAATTTTTCTAGAAGAAAGAAATACATATGAATTTTTCTGTTACATTCAAACGAAGATCTCCACAAGTTTAGCTAACATTGAAGGACTTGAAGCAGGAAGGAGCATAATTGTATTGTAGATCTAAAATAGTTATGTTGGGATGATAGCATCCTGTGTATGGCTTGTAAGATCCATTACATATTATGTATCTACCTGTAGATTTGTGATTAAATGGCATTTTTAGCCTTAATTGAAACTTAGTAACTGAGAATGCTCTCTACATCTTTTTTAATTTTCAGAAATAAATTAAATTTAAAACCTATATGCAAGAGTTCTATTTGAGTGTGATTCCACACGCCCAATGTAGGAGGTGAGCTTCCCTTGATGTTGCTAGTTTCTCTCAAGATTTGGTTTGAAATTTATTAATTGCTAATTTAGGATTGTCATCTATGTTCATTGATTATTTGCCATTAAAGCTTATCTGCAAGTCTTACAATTTGGCATGATACAGCACACACAATGATAGCTGTGAAGCTCACTTTCCATAACTTTAATGGGAACTTGAGAACTCATTTATTATTTACTTCTAAAACTTCTATGAGAATTTCATTTGAGAGTGATTTTGCTTGCCTGAACGTCGTTAGCTTTCTAAGTTGGTTTGAAACCGTTGATTTCTAATGAAGGATTTGTTCATTTAGAGGACTATTTAAGAGTACCCATGCGATGTTGGCAATGAACTTCACTCACTGTATTTGAGCATGATTCTGTACGTACAACGCAAGTAGTGAACCTTGCTTAGTATAGCCAAACTGTCATTTTAGGGCTGAATCAATTACACCAATTAGGTGAAACTCTAAATCCAGTTATTGGTTTTATAACTATTATACTAAATAAGTCAAAAATTTAATCTTAATATTTCATCAAGGAGACTTAGACTTCTGCTCATCTTACTCTATCCTTCAAACTACTCTTTAAAGGTCATTTGAGCGTGATTTTGCACATCAAATTATGAGGCAGGTTTCCCTCAACGTTGCTAGGTTCCCTCAAGATCTGTACCAAGAGTTTGGATCTCAGGAAAAAGGAAAAAGAAAACTAAGTTAAGGGTTGTCATTTAGTTGTTGATGAGACTTCCTCAAGATTTTAGTGGGCAATTGGAATTCTTTGATAATTAACTTAACGCTTTTTTTGATGGTTTAAAAGAGGTAACTTTGTGTTATTTTAAAGAATAGCAAAGTTGAGAAACTTTTAAGTGATTTATTATTTGCATTTGAAACTTCTCTGTTAAAGCTGCATTTAAGCCTTTAAATACAGGAGATTAATCTAAGAACAAAAGTAGCCAAATTAGATGATTGTGTATGCGCCTTGTTTTCAACGCCGAGTCCCAGAATTCCCTCCTTTACAACAATCACTTCCCACTTTAACCATTTTCACCTTCTTGTCTTTTACTTCGCCTGAAAACAATGTCTTCTTCCTCTTCTTCTGCCTCTTCTTTGCATGAAGTCATTCTCACCAGCTCACCGGAAGGCCCCATCTTAGCCTATAACCCGTCCTCAGGTGCTGCTCTTGCTCGTTTCTCCAGCAGCCGGTCACCCCGGCGAGGCCTTGGTTTCGCTGGAAAGACCTTCATTGTTGCCTCCCATATCTCCCCGACAACTGC
Source organism: Mangifera indica (assembly GCF_011075055.1). Taxonomy (NCBI): domain Eukaryota; kingdom Viridiplantae; phylum Streptophyta; class Magnoliopsida; order Sapindales; family Anacardiaceae; genus Mangifera; species Mangifera indica. The sequence goes on along the minus strand of NC_058137.1, from coordinate 24,924,611 downwards.
TTCAGGATCAATTCACTTATACAATTGGTGGGCTTCGACTCCCCTGCATAATCTCCCTGTCCCTGAACCTGTTGCTCCTCTAGTCTCCACTCCTGATGGCTCCTACTTGTTCACTGGTGGGATTTCTGGCTCCATCTATGTCATTTCTCTCCCCTCAGGGGACATTCTTAGATCATTTGCTGCCCATAAGAAACCTGTAACTTGCCTGGAAATCAGTGTCGATGGATCCCTTTTGATCTCTGGTGGTGACGATGGAAGAATCGTCACAGCACCAATCTTCCAACTTGTGGATCACCATGCCTCAGGTGATGAAAATCCCAGTGACTTGATGTTGCAGAAATTTGCAGCACACAACAGTTCAGTCACGGCCGTTCTTTCTTGTAGGGGATCATTTAACTCTCTAATAGTTTCATCTTCAACAGATTGCACCTGCAAGTTATGGAGACTGAATGGAATCCATTTGCACACGTTGACATTTCCTTCTGCAATCATGGGGGTGACACTGGACCCAACTCAGACAGAAATCTACGCCGCTGGATCTGATGGTTTAATTTACAGGGGAAACCTCAAGGTTGAAAGCGAAAAACCCAAAATCCAGGACAATGAATTAACAACAATGGCGCAAAAACACACAGGGATGGTGGTATCTGTAGCTATGGCGAACGAAGGAAAGAATCTGGTGTCAGCTTCAGAAGATGGAAGCGTTTATATATGGGAAGTTGAATCGGGGGAAGTCTTATTTGTGCTGGGAAATGAAACGGGGAGCATCAGCGAGATGGTGGTGGTGGCTTCAGGAATTGGTGAGAGCAAAGGGTGTGGAAATGGAAATGAAAGTGGGAAAGTTGAAAATTATGAAAATGGAGGTGGGGTTTTTGAGGTTTATGGTGAAGAGTTGTTGAGAAGATCAATGAAGGAAAATTTGGATTTGGAAGAAGTGTTGCAGGTGGCTACAAATAACAGGGGCAAAGCCATTGACATGCTTGAGTCTGCAATATCAATGTATGAGAAGCTACTGGAACTCATTCTCAAAGAAGCCATGAGAGGCTCCACCATTAATAATCTAAAAGACGAAGATGGCATGTAAACATCAGTTTTCTTTGTTTCTGAGTAAAGATGCCATTTCTATTTGGGCCAGAGCCATTCGCAAAACCCACAAGTTGGGCTTACATGTAATATAAGTTTTATCTTTTATTACCTTCTTTTTCTTTTTTTTTTAATATAAAGGTTTTAACATGACAAAAACAATAAAATTACATATACTTATTTTAAGTATATAAATAAATATATATTTGATATATATTATCAAGTAATTTGATAATTTTAAAGTAAAGATAAAATAACATTCAATCACATAGTGACATATGTCAAATATGTATTCATTTGTATACTCAAAATAGGTACGCATAATATTACTTAAATTCACAACTAAACCATTAATAATTTTTGTTGAATTTATAAATTTTGTAAATGCAAAAATACAAGTTGAAGATTTTTGAAGTAAGTACATATAAATTCTAAATGTAAAGTTTTTACCAAAAATAAAAGTAGAAAGTATTAAAAAAAATTAAATGTAATATTATAAATAGGGTATTTTGGCATTTCAATGAAGAAAATGGTTGATTAATCTTCTCCTTAAATAATAAAAACATGGTAATGATATTTTTTTTCACAAAAATGAGAAAATCATTTTTTGAATAATAAGAAAAATATTAATTTTGCAAATGTCAAATTGAGCATAAAGAATATTGTTTCACATGTATTTCAAAGAGATGTTTATAAATGGTCAAAGGACTTATATGTTACAATAAATTGGTTGATTTTGAATTAAAGATAAAGTATCACCTAATCATATAATGATAAATTATATGTATATTTATTTACGTACTCAAAAGTAGATACACATAATATTTTTATATATATTCACTTAAATGACCCATTAATAGTTAAAAATATAAGGGCGTGTATAAATAATTATTATATTTAGTTAATAATATTAAAATTACTAAAATATTAGTTTACTTAAATGTCTTTAAAATATTATTAATTATAAATAATATTGTGTTTAGTTAAACTTACATTTCTTAAGTTAATCATTATACCAACAATTTAGATTTCCATTACATCAACAATAATGTGTGAGGTTTGAATTAAAATAAATAATCATTGAATCAACAATTTAGATTTCCATTTTCAATGTTTTATTGTCCAACTAACCAACTCATTAATAAAAAGAGTAATACTATGTGTATCTGCTTTGAATATTATTTTATCTTTAATTCAAAATTATTTAATCATATGATAACATACATAAGTGTGTATATACATTCGTGTACCCAAAATGGGTACACATAATTTTATTATTATGTATATACATTTTTTGAATATAATTTAAATATATAATTAATGCGCCATCATGTAACTCGGTATTACTTTATCTTTAATTCAAAATTATCAAATTATATTATGATACATTATCTGTATACTTAAATTATATATTAAAAGTATGTATACATAGTTTTATTGGTTTATAAAAGTTATTCTTGAATTGAATATATCATATGTGAAATGAGCCTGTCTAAAAGGGAAATTGCTTAAGATGATCAATTTTTTTAAATATAAAGTATTTAACCAAATTAATTAGTAATGTGATTTTCAATATAACACTAATTTTTTATTTTTGGAAAGAATTTAGAAATTTTGTCAATTCAAAACTAAACCATTAATGATTTTTGGGTAAAATTAAAAAATTTTGTAACTTTAAAATAAATGTTGGTATGAAGTAAGTTACATATGATTTATAGATGTAACATTTTCACCAAATATAAAAATTGAAATTGTTAAATAAAATTAAATATAATATTATAATTATGATTTATTTATTTATTTATTTCTGCATTTCAATCAAGAAATTGGTTGATGTTTCTCCCAAAATAATATAAAAACATGGTAATGATTTTTTATCACAAAAATGAGAAAAACTATTTTTGAAAGAAGAAGAAAACTTTAATAATCCATGTTTCTTTTAGAAAACATTTATCACTTTTTCCAAAAGGCTAAAAACTTAGTCTTACCGAAAGCTCGGTAAAATCTCAAACTGATATCTATTAATTTTTAAAACTGAAATGTCTATCTTTTTGTAACGAATAAAGATAGTCATTGAAAGATGACAAAAAAACCTTTAAAAATAATTATTTTTTAAAGTTTAAATTGAAATCTTTTTTTAGACTTTTAAATTTAGAGGGAAATATGATAAGTTTTTATTTTTTAAATATTTTTAGTTAAATAGTAAATTTTAATAAAATAATAAATATTTGGGCTTTTAAAAATTAATTGGTATGAGTTTGAGTTTTTAGCTAACCTTGGGTGGGAATGAGTATTTTGGCCTTCTCCAAATAAAAAAAGAAAAAGTTGCAAGTTTGAATATAGATTTATAATTTAAAAAAAAATAGTTTTCAGTTTTTATTTTTAAAAATCTCACTTAAACTAATCATTAAAATTTTGGATCTCGAAAACTGAAAAATTCATATTTTAATCAGTCAACCTAAACCTTAATGCTATTATTCTGTCCCATCTCGTGCTGTCCCCGCCCTGCCCCGTTTAAACAAGGTTTATGTTAACGTCACCCGGATAGGAACCTCATAGCCGCTGGAATATTGACACGTAACAAAAATGATGTCAATTTTGGCATCATGAACGCCGTGATTTGGTGGTGCGGTTCCGTTTTTGGCATTGAGATCACACATTTCACGGGCTGTCACCAAAAGGGTTGCGTCACCAACTTGTTTTTTGAGTTCCGCAAAACATTTTTTAGGTATTTGTTGAATGTCTTGACACTATTTGGGACACGTAATCACTCAATTTTCAACTACTGCTCATTTTCTTTCATACATGTTAAATTACTGTAATACCCACGTTAAAAATAAATGTCTCAAAATTATAAGAAACTACTTAACAAAATTTAGTGTATATTAACATTAACATCAATAACTTACCCAAAATAATAATAATAACATCAATAATTTCCTTTACTTACAATTAAAAATAAATTAATAAAATTATATACATAAATAATATATATAATTTTATACATAAGTAATAATATATCATCATATAATTGAATATTATTTTTATTTAATTAATAATTATCTAATTACAATGTAACGTGTGAACTTTGATTTGCCACTATTCAAATATATAAAACTTCTATACTTTTGCCATATTTGGTAAACATCTCTTTTGTCTATATAAATATATCAAAAATGAAATCAAATCTTAGATTGTCGATGATTGAATTTTTTAATTAAATCTAAAGTTTTGTGAGTAATAATAAAAAATTTTTAGTTAAAAACCCAAATACTAAATTGTGTATTTGTGAAAAAATAGATTGATGATCTGTTAAAAATTGACAGTGACAATCCTACCAACCATATTTTTATCCAAAATTGAAGATAAAAATAATTTAAATATTATGTTATCTTTATTATATAAATATTTAATATATAAAAAAAAATATAATAAATTTATATAAACAAACCCATGGTAAAAATATCAATATAACTGTTTAAATATAAATAAACGATTTTTTATTATTTACCTAAGTGAATATCTTATATAATAATTTAAATTTTTTTAAAATGATACGTAAAATTATAAAGGGCAGAGTGGGAGATATTTATTTCCATATAAGTACGTAACTAGGATCGTTCTCTTCCTTTGTCTTTCATCTCTGTCACTGTCTCTGTCTCTGTCGCCGCAGCTATAAAAGCAACAGCAATTTCTTTATTCACTTTTACTACACGCGTCCTCCATGTTTTCCTTCACAATCTTCCCGTATCAACTTATAACTATTTTCTATCCTTTTTCTCAGAAACCAAACATCGCATTTCACTTATAAAAACCACCCACATTCTCTCCGTTCCTATTTTACTTCCCCACAACTTTAAAGTTTTGTGTTTTTTTTTTTCTTTATTTTATTCGAAGTTCAGCCAGCTCACGAAAATTGTTTTGAGGGTGAGCGCATTCGTAAGTGATAAAGTTCATCATGGCCTTTGATTCACCTGACCGGAGAGATGCTGTCATCAAGATCGACAGCGATAAAAAAACAAGTACAACTAAGAACACCAGCACCAGCAAGATTTGGCGAGAGTCAAGTTGTGATTTTTGGCAAGATAGAGATCTGAACAAAATCAACAACACAGAGAAGAAGAACGGGCAAGAAGGGAAGACTGCTGAAGAAGAAGGGGATTTTGATTTCATGCAAAGCAGTGCAGGAATGGAAGACCCACCCTCGAAGTTGATTGGTCAGTTTTTGTACAAGCAAAAAGCTTCAGGAGAGATCTCTCTTGATATAGACTTGGACATGGCAGAGCTTCAACAACAGGAAGCAGCTATTGAAAGTAACAGTTATAATAATATTTATAATCATAATGATAAACAGACTTTACCAACTGTGGCTGAGTCGCCTACTTTGCATAACAGAGATAATAGAGTTTCCTTTGAGTCTTTTAAAAGAAGGCATTTTAATTCTGATAGTTCCCCACAGAAATATTCTGAAGGTGAGGTTTTGAAGTGTACTTCAAACCGGTCGTTTGATAGGGATGTGTCCTATAATAGAAAGTCTAGTTTGTTGATGACTAAGACTAAGTCTAGGTTGTTGGACCCTCCACAAGATAGAGATGAGCAGAAATCTGGGAGGCTGATGGGGAGATCAGCACAGTTGAAAAGTGGGTTTATTGGGAGAAATGTTGAAGATGAAGAGGATGATCCATTCCTGGAAGAGGATTTGCCTGATGAGTACAAGGAAGAGAAATTTAGTATTTGGGTTGTGTTTGAATGGTTTAGTCTGATTTTGATTATAGCAGCATTAGTTTGTAGTGCAACGTTTAAATTTCTTAAGAATAAGAGGTTGTTGAAGCTTGAATTATGGAAATGGGAGGTATTGATTCTGGTTTTGATATGTGGTAGGTTGGTGTCTAGTTGGATTGTCAGGATTGTTGTGTTCTTCTTTGAGAGGAATTTCCTTTTGCGGAAACGGGTTTTGTATTTTGTTTATGGATTGAGGAAGGCGGTTCAGAATTGTATATGGTTGGGGCTTGTGTTGATTTCTTGGCACTACTTGTTTAATAAGAAAGTTGAGAGAGAGACCAACAGTAAAGTTCTTCCCGTTGTAACTAAGATCTTGGTTTGTCTTGTGGTGGGCGTGCTACTGTGGTTGGTGAAGACCCTTTTTGTGAAAGTTCTTGCCTCATCTTTCCATGTGAGCACTTACTTTGATAGAATTCAAGAGGCACTGTTCAACCAATATGTTATTGAAACACTTTCTGGTCCTCCAGTAATCGAAATCCAAAAGGCAGAGGAGGAGGAGGAAAGAATAGCAAGTGAGATTAAAAAATTGCAGAATGCAGGTGCTACTGTCCCTCCTGGCCTCAAGACAAGTGCCTTTTCTTCGCCACATCATGCAAAGGTGATAGGAAGTGGAAGGCTTCAGAAAACTCCTCGTGCGGGAAAGAGTCCTACGATATCTCGGACACTTTCCAACAAGGAAGCCGACAGGATCACTATCAATCACTTGCACAAGTTGAACCATAAGAATGTCTCTGCTTGGAACATGAAAAGGCTGATCAATATAGTCCGGCATAGGTCTCTTACCACATTAGATGAACAGATACAAGATTCAAGTCATGCAGATGAGTCTGGACCACATATTAAAAATGAATTTGAGGCAAAAACTGCTGCAAAGAAAATTTTCCAAAATGTGGCTAAGCGAGGGTGCAAGTATGTCAATCCTATCATGTTTGCAATTTTAAGTAGCATGTGCGAATAGGGTGCTTTTTTGCCATGAATTTGATTTTACTTCTTCACTGTTTTAAATTTTAATTTAATTGTTGAGTCTAGTTTTTAGTTTGTATTGTTGTTTTTCTTTTGTTTAAAGTTGCATCATCTTTGATCTATCTGTGGTGAGTTAGGCCACTAATGACTTGAACTTTGCTATAGAATTATCTCCTACTGAAGAAGCTCCTTCATTTAAGTTTCTTTTCTTATAATGTATTTTAGTGGGAAAATTATTAATTTTGCAAATGTCAAATTGAGCATAAAGAATATAGTTCCACTTGTATTTCATAGAGATGTTTTCAGAGGATATCAGTTCTTATACTGGATTGAATATACAAGGGCAAAAGATTGATATGTTAACTTCACTGAAATGACCCATTGATCATCTAATCAATTTTTTCCATATTTCTTTTTCAGGTTCATATTCCTGGAGGACCTTATGCGTTTCTTGCCGGAAGATGAGGCTGAGAAGACCATAAGTCTCTTTGAAGGCGCATCCGAAAGCAAGAGAATTAGCAAGTCAGCCTTGAAGAATTGGGTGGTAAGAATTAGGTGATTAATTATTTGTTATGTTGTTCTTTTCTTGTTTTGCCTATTCACTGTGTGTTGAAAGATTAATGTCAATTTATTTGAAGTTCAAAATGCGTGCATATTGATGTTTGATTATCTTTGGGGTGTCCTAATATCTACATCAGTGAACACAGTTACAAAACTTATCATATACAAGGTTTCTGTTCAAGTTGAAGTGAATGTTGCTTGTGATCTTGTAGGAATTTATGTGCAATGTAACAATAATGCAATGCATCTGCTTTAGTTTAATGTTTTTAGAGAGTGAAGAGCACTAGCCTTTATTTTGTATGTGATCTTGCAGGAATTTTCCATTGACTTCAATAGCTTTTATTGTTATGCGCAAAGTAATGATAATGCAATGCATCTGTTTTAGGTTAATGTTTTTAAAGAGCGAAGAGCACTAGCCTTTACTTTGAATGATACAAAAACAGCCGTCAACAGACTTCACCGTATTGTGAACATTTTGGTTGGCATTATAATTGTTATTATCTGGCTCCTTATATTGGGAATTGCCGCCACCAAATTTCTAGTCTTTCTAAGCTCTCAGCTTCTTTTAGTGGTATTCATTTTCGGAAACACTTGCAAGACAGTATTTGAGGCTATTATCTTTTTGTTCGTAATGCACCCCTTTGATGTGGGTGATCGTTGTGAGATTGAAGGAGTTCAGGTACAGAGAAAAATTTATGATTTATCTTTCTATCCCCCTACTATTACAAAATTTTATTTATATAGACAGTGTGTGACTCATGGAATGATTTATTGAATTGCAGATGGTAGTGGAAGAAATGAACATCCTAACAACTGTTTTCTTAAGATATGACAACCAGAAGATTATTATTCCAAATAGTGTTCTTGCTACCAAGGCCATTAGCAATTACTATCGTAGTCCTGATATGGGTGATGCAATCGAGTTCTGCATTCATGTAACCACTCCAGCAGAGAAGATCGCACTCATGAAACAGAGAATACTAAGGTAACTACGCAGAAATTCTATTACCATGCAATTTTTATCCAGCTTTTGCATATGAAAATTCTTTATTTGTTTGATCATGGAATGATTGAGTATTTCTCATTGTTGGCATTGCAGTTATGTCGACAACAAGAAGGATCACTGGTATCCACAACCAATGATCATATTTAAGGAACTGGAAGAACTAAATAAGGTAAGGATAGCAGTATGGTTGACACATAAAATGAACCACCAAGACATGGGAGAGAAATGGTCAAGGAGAGCACTTTTGGTTGAAGAAATGGTCAAGATTTTCAAAGAGCTTGACATCCAGTATCGTTTATACCCGATAGACATTAACATTCATGCCATGCCTACAATGCCTTCGATGCATCCTATAAACTCTTATAGCCTTTCTTCAAACCGGACCACAACCTCTAGCTGAGAGGCGAGACAAAGCGAAAAGATAGAAACCAAATATAAAGAGCCCCATTTGGTATATTGCATCATTTTGTATATGTAATGTTTGTTTGGCTTAATGTCATGAACTTCATAGCCATTGTGTTTATAGCCTATAAACAAATGAAAGTTTTAGAGATGATTGTATTTATTGTACGCAGTATTCTTTTCTCATATTTAGTGTTCAGTTTGAGTCATTTTCAATATGATCTTGCTATTTGTCAGTGGTATTTTTGAATAATCTGAAGAAGGCTTTGTTTAAACATGCACAATGGAGGTGCTTCTTTTCAGAAGAGTTCTAAGTGCTTTCTTCAGACAATTACGTATGGAGTTATTTATTGAGGACAACAATTTGGGCACCCCACAAAATATTCTACCGCTCTGCTCCGCCCCTGACCTCAGGGATGTCTATGCGCAAATCTCCAGTGATGAACAAAACATGTTGAAATAGTGTGAAATAACTCAAAAATTCATCGTCAAAGTTGCTTTCATTCAATTGATCCACTTCTTTTAATATCAGTGAAAAGTATTATACACTCATGATTATTAAAAATATCAAAACCCATCACAAAATAATAACCATTTCGTACAAATTGCCAATAATAAGCTATAAAAATAATTAAAGATTCATCAAGTAGATGCACTGAAACGACAAAAGCTAAAACTGTCTAACAGAAACTATTGAGACTAAACACTATGGTAACTAGAGACACTAGCTGTAACTTCCAAATCAAAGGCCTTGCCTTTCAAATCCATGTACTTATTATTAATTTTTTCTCAAAACCCCATCAGGAATAAGAGAGCGGTGAATAATTTATAACAGCAAATGGAGGGAGAGAAGATAGGCAAAAAAATCATGCCAGGGTGAGTTTTCAACCTGAGACATCGACCGTGATTATAAAAGTCACAAGGTTACAACTCCCACCGAGGCCTTTTTGCAGGGCCATGATGCTGATCATGGTGGGGGTCTTGAATGGTTGTGCTGTATATGTCAGGCACGAATGCTGTGGTATCATATGGACGCAGAGAACTTTTTGGCCAATAGAGCCCTGATGCTGTAGGAGGGGAAGGAATTTGTGGCACCGCCCAGGAGCTCTCTGGCACATGACCCAAGTACTCATCATTGTCTAGTTCCTCCTCGGCAGATCTTAAGATTGGGGAGCCATCAGAGTCTCCACACTTGCCAGTATCAGTCTGGAAATATCCAACACAAGAGATCCACAATTGTCAGCTGTATCAACTTTAGATATTGGAAGACAGCATCAATATATTAGGTACTTTAGGAATAAATACCATAATTACAACAGTTAATAGTTAGGTCAATTAACTTTCTTTCCAGGTCTAATAACATGAACCCAGGACACTTCAAAGTTGCAAAGGGGCAGAAAGTCAAAGTGATGACATGGAGATATGCCTGCGCATGTACCATTAAGGATGCCTAGGTCCACTTCGAATCTATTGTGGGTTTATTATCAACATTTACATGATCTGGAACCAGGATGATGCAGTGGAGAAGTCAAAACAAGTGGCCTACATTTATATTTATCTAAACATGTTTTCATGTGGTGCATGCATCTTCTCAATGAAAAAAACTAAGAAAGCACAGCACAATGCTACTTGAAACAGAAATGAGTAAATAATTATTTGTGTAATGTGTGTATGTCCTGTATTCTATGTCTGGCATGGCCAAATCCTGACAGTAATCAGTTCAATTGCCATCTCCATGCATCACAGGCAGATACATTCCTTCTCATTTATGACTTAAAGCCTATAAATCTGTGTTAAACAGGCTATCGGATGTCAATTGTAGCATGTGAGCACCAGAAACAAAGCAAACAACACAAGCCTATGAGAAGTGGAGAAACTAAAGCCTTGATTGTATCTTTAAGTTAATTAAAAAAATTACACCAAAAAGTTTTTCCTGAAAGGGTCAAAATGAGTCTCTATCCCAATTTTAATTAAATGAAAACAGATCCAACCAGACACTAGGTATGAGTACAAAACTACAGAGCAGACTAATTTGTTACTGTTTCAAGAGTTTGCTTCGCTATCTGAGTCATTATCAACCAGATTCATCAATACAAAGTTGCAGCTACAATGCCATTGGCAGATTGACCTAGATGCTACCTACAATATTCACTGTCACAATGCAAAATCTCCATCACCAACAACACAAAAACTGATATCACCACGAGGCCATGCAGCCAACTCATGTCCTCCCAAAACTTCTTCACCTTCTACAAGTCAAGACCTTACCATGCAGCATTGGTGCGAGAGAGAGTGTGATATGTATCTGAGTCAACACTACTCTGTGATATCAATGCTAGCATTAGGGATACCTTTTGACAAATATCCTAGTGCAAACAACTTTTATACTTCATGAAGCAACAAAAATGAACAAAGCAACAGACTTATTAATATTACAAGTTGAGCTTCAAGCTAGTGCCAAATGGTGCTTACCTTAGATGATCCATTATCCATGTACTCGTAATTTTGATTGAATTCAGGAAGTCCAAGAAATTCATCTATTTGCCACGTTGGTATGCTTCCAGCTGCTGAGCCCCCAGTAAACGATAATCTTGTTGTCACACAATCCTCCATTCCATCAGCATTTGCAGGTAAAACCTCTTTGTATACACCAGCCAATGGCATCAGCGTGCTCTTTCTATACACAGAGGGGGATTTTGTTTCTGATTTTTTCTCCCCAGAAGTTGACTTGAATGTAGCAGATGATGTGCCAACGTTAGCAGCTTCAAGACCTACTTTCACCCCAGTAAGCAAGAATCTCTGATGAGCAGACACAAAGGTATTTGCAGTGTGTATGGCAACATCACATTTCCTGCAAAGTAATGCACGGTCTTGTAGACAAAAGAAAAAGCCAGCTGTTTCCTGAAAGGTGTAGTCACATTCTCAATAGTTAATGAGAATGAAGAATGTGCCTATTTGAAAATACAAACCAACAAATACAATAAAGCCAATCGAACCATGTCAAAACTTGAAACATATACAAACATCTATATGCTTTCGAAGTTACAACAAAACAAAGTCGTGATCTACTAACACTCAAGTCCCTCCTCAATTTACGTTCATGAGGTTAAACTTAACTTGCAAAATTCACTCATTGTTATCCGTTGTCTAAATTTTAATAGTTGACAGTTACTTCACAATACAAACGGCGATCTTTAAGAATTGTATGAAGCAAATCAATGTAAATTCCCCAATCAACCTTACTGTTGAACATCTAAAACACAATCCCAAATAGTCATTACAAAACATGTACGGCCATAAAAACCCAGAAAACCCCATCATATAATTACTTAACCAATTAAATCTCAACAAATCCAGTCACCTGCGCTAGACAACATAATCCAGCACACAAAAATTATCTTCTTCACCCACACCCCCCCCCCAAAACTCCAATTCATCGAAACAACCAAAACATTAAACATTAAAAATACCTCAATTCAGCTCTACTCACACCATATAACATCATTAGCCTTGCAAATAAGATATATCTCCAGAAAAAGTTCCCTTTTATCACTTCTAAAATTTCTCAGCAACCAAACAAACACGTGAATATTAGCCACAACCCAAAAGATTAACAATCAAACCAAAATCAATTCTTAAAAAAAATACCTGACAAATGTCACACTTGGGCATTTGAGTAGAAGAAGAAGATAAAGGGACCCTCTGGTGCTTGCTGGCGAGCTTATTGGCAGCATGAACTTTGTCATCACACTCCCAACAGAGCGCGGCCTCGTCGGCACAACACAGCACCTTGGCCTCGGCGGCCTCGCAGACGTTGCACTGTATCTTCATTTCCGAGCAGTTCCCGCACCAAAACAGTTCCTTTTTGGGTCAAAAGGAGGGGAAAGTGAATATGAAAAGGAGGCGTCGAGTTGAGTGGAAGTAAGAGAAGGAAAAGAGGATATTTTGTGCGGCTGTGAATCTAAACTCTAGAGGCGTGTTTGAATGGTAACGGACGCGTGGCGGTTTATAGTGTGTGCTGTGAAACAGGAGACCGCTACTGCGCTGTCAAGCTGTTAGACTTGCAAAATATCTTCACCAGTGTCCACGGTATCTTTGAAAGGCGTAAGTTATGTCTTTGACACGTGTTTTGTTTGTTGTGATTTTGAATATAATCACATTTTAATTAGGCCAAACGACTATTTCCCACCCAATGTTTGATATTTTCTCAAAAGTCCCCTTCTTAACTATAGAAACACCAAATACCCATCCATGGTCGGTTAGATTTAATCAAACTCTAACCTCTGAAAATTTTATCTCTTTTTGCCCCCCTAAACTTTAAAAACTAAAAATTTTTCCTCAGCCTAGGTTTTAAAAAATGGCAGTTTCATTCTAAGGTTTGGTTTTGAAATCTCTAGCGACCGTTCCGACTCCGTTGCCTACCCAAGGCGTTTCCGACGTCGATCGAGTCTCCAAATAGGAGGAAAGCATTCGCCGAAAGAAGAGACTGCTTCGGGAGAGAGAGGCCGTCGGCAATGGAGCCGGAACGATCGCCAGAGATTTCAAAACCAAACCCTAGGGTGAAACTACCATTTTTTAAAACTTAGGCTGAGGGAAAATTTTAGTTTTTAAAGTTTAGGGGGGCAAAATAAATTATATTTTAGTTTATTTTTAATATTATAGCAAAAATGATGATTTTACCCCTATCACCGTTAGGGTTTGGTTAAATTTAACCGACCATGGGTGGGTGTTTGGTGTTTCCATAGTTAAAGGAGAGACTTTTGAGAAAACATCAAACCTTGGGTGGGAAATAGTCGTTTGGCCTTTAAATTAATGAAACTACGAAGGTTCGTTGGTGCAGCACCTTTGCCGGTACGTTTTCACACTTTGAAATTGGCCGAAAAGACCTGTTACACTCAAAGTTTAGTGTAAATTTAAATTTATATGGTTAACTTTTAAAATTTTTTATTTATTAAATTTAATTATTATTATTAAAGATAAAATTATTATTTAAAAATTTTATTTAAACACATATTTTGTATTATCCTTAAGTTTAAAAAATTTTACTTTTACCCCCAAACTCATCTTTTTTAATTTAAAAAAAATCATTTTTTCCCTCCAAGTCAAAGGTTGCAAATTTTTCCCCATATACATCCATCGTCCCAACTTTGTAGAAAATTCTAATTGCACCTAGTTTCCTTTCTCTTTCTCTCCGATCATGATTCATTGTTAGTTCTCTTTCTCCTCCCTTCTATCTTCCTCTCAATAATTCTCTCTTTACTCACCAGTCATCTTCATCTCACTTTTTGAGTTTCCATCTGAGACCAAAACAATTGATGAGTGAAGGGATAATCATGGAGAGGAAAGAGAGTTGACAGCAAGAGACAACACATTGTCATCGTAGAGAACGAGAGTGGAAATTGGGTGCAACCAAAATTTTTTAGAAAGTTGAGGATTGATTATGTATGGAAAAAAGTTTACAACCCTAAACTTGGGAGAAAAATGAGTTTTTAAATCTAAAAAAAAAATATGAGATTAAGAGACAAAAATAAAAACTTCTAAATTTAAAGATAATAAAAAATATGAGTTTAAATAAAATTTATAAATGATAATTTTACTTTTAACAATAATAATCAAATTTAACAGATCAATAAATACTTAAGTTTTTAAAAATTAATAGGTATATACTTATGTTTACACTAAACCTTAGAAAGGAATAAGTCTTTTGGCCTTTGAAATTTAATTTTTATTTGCAAAATTATTCAATAGTTTTAATTTTAAAAAAACTGATAAATTATCGCTTAATACATGATTATTAAATAGACAAATATTCATCTATCTTATCATAACAATATGGAAATGATTAAACAATCACGTAAATACAATCGATAATATATATTACGACCGAATTGTATCAAGATTTTTGAATATATAACGACCCTTAGAATTGCTTTATTGCAATGAATATTAATATCAATAATAAAAAATAGCAATCAAAGTCGTGTTGTTTTTTACGCTAAACAAAATCTTTGAAAACTTTAGTTCTTAAAATAATAATCAAAATGAAATAAATAATTAAAATTAGAAAATTTTGGGTGACTAAAATTTTTTGGCCTTGGTGGAATGATCATTTCTTTGTGTCTTTTAACTTCGTTGAAAAAAAAAAAAGGAAAAAATGAGTTACCGAACAAAAAATAGTTTTGAAGTTGAAATGCAGTTCAAGATGAATGGAATTGCAGCTCAATGCCGGCAGAAATGTGAGGCAAAACAAGAGAAGTTCACAGAAAAGCTGGAGCAGCTACATGCTGCATATAAAAAAATGGGCGTGGGGTGTCAGATGATGGAACAGAAAACTCCAAGAAAAGTTTTCTGAGAAATCCAGGTAAGTCTACGTCGCTATTTTACAGCCTATTTTGAATCCATTTCTTAAAGATTTTAGTTTGGCTATTGAATCCTGATAAAAAAGTAATACATTTTAATACCAAAGAAAAGAGTAAACTGCATAAAATGTATGATGAATTGACTATTGAAGAGTGAGGATGAGTCAATGAAATGATCAGCAATCCAACCAAGTAAACAACTTTTACCCAAAAAATGAATCTGATTTGCTCTCAAACCCAGCAGCTAACATGATGTAATGCAGAGACCATATAGGAAAAGGTAACGTTTTCTTATACAGAGTTAAAAATCCATGAGGAACATACCAACTTAGCGTAATCTTGAAAGCACTTCCTTATTTTCTTTGTCTAAATGCAGTTGGAACTTTTTGCTTCTTGATGCTTGTACATAACCCCTTTTTGCTTAAAAATCTCCAAAACCAAATGACTTATATTTTGCAGATTGGCCGGTTTGCTCTCCTGGAACTCCAAGGCCTCAAGAAGACATATGGCCACTGAGACAGAATAGTTCAAATTCTGGTCCCTTTTGACATCTCTAGTGACTCACCAGCAAAACAAGCAGCCATTTCCAGTTGGTCTCCCTCTCAACTTTTTATTAAACAAGTAATGCCAAACAATCAACACAAGCCCCATCCAAATACAATTCTGAACCGTCTTCCTCAAGCCATAAACAAAATACAAAACCAATTTTTGCATAAAGAAATTTCTCTCGAAAAACATGACAATCCTCACAATCCAACTAGACACCAACCTACCACATATCAAAACCAAAATCAAGGCCTCCAATTTCCATAAGTAAAGCTTCCACAAACGGCTATTCTTAAGAAATTTAAACTTTAAACTACAAACTAATGCTGCTATAATCAATATCAAACCAAGCAAATCCAAGTACAACCCACATACTAACTTTTTCCTTTTTATACTCGTCAGACAAATCCTCTTCCAAGAATGGATCATTCTTGATATGGACTTGGACATGAATGAGCTTCAACAACAAGAAACAACTTGTGAAAATAATGGTAATATTTATATTCATAATCATAATGAAAAACGAACTTTACCAACCATAGATGTAGATGAGTTGCTCACTTTGCATAATAGAGATTATAAAGTTTCGTTTTGAGTCTTCTAAAAGAAGGCATTCTAATTTTAATAGTAGTTATAAAGATTCCCAAAGAAAATTTCTAAAGGAGAGGTTTTGAAGTGTACTTCGACCAGTTGTTTGATAGGGATGGGTCCTTTAATAGAAACTCTAGTTTGTTGATGATGAAGACTAAGTCTAGCTTGTTAGACCATCCACAAGATAAAGTTGAGCAAAAATCAAAGAGAGTGGTGGGGAGATCAGCTCAATTGAAAAGTGGGTTTATTGGTTGAAATGTTAAAGATGAAGAGGATGATCAATTCTTGGAAGAGGATAATAAGAAGAAAGTTAGTATGCGGGTTGTGCTTGAATGACTTAGTTTGATTTTGATTATAGCAGCGTTAGTTACTTAGTTTGTAGTTTAACGACTAAATTTCTTAAATATTGGTGTTTTTGAAGCTTGAATTATGGAAGTGGGAGGTGTTGCTTTTGGTTTTGATATGTGGCAGGTTGGTATTTCGTTGGATTGTGAGGATTGTTGTGTTCTTCATTGAGAGGAATTTCCTTTTGCAAAAACGGGTTCTGTATTTTTTTATAGATTGAGAAAATCAGTTCAGAATTGTATTTGGTTGGGGCCTGTGTTGGTTGCTTGGCATTACATGCTTTATAAAAAAGTTGAGAGGGAGACCAATAGTTAAGTTTTTGGCATTGTAACTAAGATCTCCATTTGTCTTGTGGTGGGTGTGCTGTTGTGGTTGGTTAAGACCTTTCTTGTGAAAGTTCTTGCGTCATCTTTCCATGTGAGCACGCACTTTGACAGAATTCAAGAGGCATTGTTCAACCAATATATTATTGAAACATTTTATGGTCCTCCTGTAATCAAAATCAAGAAGTCAGAGGAGGAAAGAATGGCGAGTGAGATTAAAAATTATAGAATGCAGGTGCTACTATCCCTTCTGGAGAGGGAAAATTATTAATTTTGCAGATATCAAATCAAGCATAAGAACATATTCCCATGTGTATTTCAGAGAGATCTTTTAAGGGATATCATGGCAGGTTAATATCCAAAAATGAGCTATGTCAATATCAAGACATGATCCGCAAATTCAATGACATGTATAACTTGATAAGGAGAAGAAGAATCTAGAAAAAGCTCAGCCCAACATTGAACAAACCTCTTCAACATGCGTGGGATCAAAATTCACACCTAGAACAGGAATAGAATCATCCATTATATGCTGGACTGCAAAACACTGCCCCATCACCACCAGTACTAACTACTAAATCCACATACCAATTGATTTTGAATAAATGTGACGGAAAACAGGTTCCCAATCTACAGACTTCCGAGAAAGAGTATCCTCATGCTGAAAAACCTATGTCATCTCCAAGGAAAACTGAGTTACAAATACTATCAGTTGACTGATTTAAAAGATAAAAAGACAGAGAGTTGAATGTAGTATAAAGGGTTTTCAGTTTCCATTGTGAAAGTGAAAAAACAGAACTATTATTATAAAAAAATATTTTCCACATACTAATAGTTTACTAGAAATGGTCTCAAATAACAATTTGATTTTATCTTCACTGTCTCAGCAATTAAACAGTGTGCACACATGATTAGAAAACCACAGCATACTTTCACGAGTAACAGATTTTACCCAAAAAAATATGGATTTTCTTGCATAGCAATTTTTAGCAAATAAACGGCCATAAATGAAATGCATTTACATTCATTATTTTGGCATTTCATCAAACAACCAGAATGCTATTACGCCAATGTAAATATATGATCTTAAAAAAAGATTTACACAGAAAAGACTCTTAAATAATGAACGAAACAATAGAGAATATAAGTATCTGAATCACGGAAATGGGAAGAAACCTTTTCTTAGTCAATGAGACAGTAGGTTCGACAGCTACCGGAAAAGAGGCCCTCACATTCCTTCCAACTTTAAGGATTGTAGGGTAAGATCTCCTCTTCATAAGAATCTTTCTATTGCTTCATAATGCTTTGAGCCACCATCTCTTGAAGCCTTTGTAGTTGTTTTTGAAAGAACGGTTGTTAACAAAAGCCTGAGTTAGGTGTGAAAGGTATTCGGATGCCGCCAACTCTTATGCACACCCATAGGTTCACCTTTGTCCCAATCGCTTTGCTCAACAATGGTCTTAATTTTGAAGGAAATTTCACCTCAGATAACCACGCCTCTATAGGCAGTTTCTAGAAAACCGCCTTCGCAGCTTGCTTGGTTCCTCCACTTACCGGAAAAAATGCAAACTCCTTTATCATGGCGTTGTTCAGATTCATTTTCCCAATTTCATTCTCATCTTCGCTCTTATTGTCGCCCTTACCGACTTTCATTATGTCGAAATTGAAGGTAAAAACACTGTTGTCACAAACGCTGGCGCGTGTGGAGCACAACTCGTCGACCCCACCATTGCTGCACGCTTTCGCATTGACGATAGATGAATTCGAGGTCCCCGACGAACCTTTCTTTTGTTGAATTTTTGCTATGGTTGGACAAAACTTTCCAAGGGTTTCATCCAAGAAGATAAAACAAAGTCAAATTATACCATTATATTATAGGGTGTGTTTGTCAAGTTTTAAAACCTGTAGGATTTGGAAAAGTTTACTATCATGCTTTTTACAGTTAAAGTTAACTGACGAATGACATGAAACCAATTGACGGCTGAAAAAAATTTTTGAACTTTAAAACATTTCTTTTCGTGAAAGTTCGGGCGGGAAACAGTGCTTCAGCCTTTTTAAAAACGAGCGAACTGAGCTCGGATCGGCTCGCGACGGTGAAGTAACAAAGAAAACTTCGCAGTTTTGGACTGGAGCCCTACTTAAGGCTCTCGTTTTGTGCAAGATGGTTTTCATCTCTCTCCATGGCCGCAAAACCCTAAGCTCCTTCGTCTCGACTGTTCTCGCCGGAAAAACCCAATAACTCCTTCTTTCTCGTCGTTTCTCGCCTTCAAAAAGTTCTTGGTCTCTCGCTCCTCGCCCGCAAAACCCAAGATCTCCTTTATAACCGTCAGAGAGAAGGATCCAGGTGACTTCAAACTTGTCTTTTATTTTATTATGCATTTATGAGTCATACAAATACCCACTAAAAGTTTACTCAAAGGCATAACCTTTTCGCAGACTTATCTTTAGCATGAGTATCATTACAAGGGGTGTAGTCGGGCCTAGCGGAACCGATTAGTGCTTCGGTGTGCTCGATTACATTAAAGCCTTTAGGCCAGCTGTGAAGCTCTTTGCTCAAGCTCGAGCCACTAACGACATCTCAAAAACTTTCAAAAAAGTTGTATTAAAAAATCATAACTTATATTGACAAGTCAGTGATAAGATTTTAAGGTTAGTGCAAGGTTTGAAACATTTTTATGGTTTAATGATACTTTTTTTGAGCCCAGCCTTGAGCTTGCGAGCTTGCTAGCCAATCAACGGCAAGCTTGACCCGAGCTTGACATGAGCCGGACCACAAGCAGCTCATGAACACCTCGTCTTGTTTACACCCCTAAATTCATCACAGTTCTAAAAATCTTTGGGCTAGGTGAATTTATCTGTTCTTCAATGTTATCAGTTGGAAGCCTGATAGACAATGATTTATCCACTCTTTTATCTCAATAAACTGATGGCTTTATCTTTCTTGATGTTGTACTTTTTGCATATTGGTTTAGAGTGTTCTCGTGAGCTTTGCATGTTGTCTTTTAATTATTACTTATTTTGAAGGCCTGCTCCAGGTTCTGTGTTTTAGAACTTCTTCATCTGATGATATCTGTCAAATAGAATCAGTTCTCTCATGCTTTGCTTTATGATTTTTTTTTTAAATGTTTACGGGGTTTGCCTTACAATATCTCACAAATTGTCTACCAGGATTAGTGTCTCGGTTTCTTGTTTGTACATTCTGTAGATTTGGGATGGATTCACATGGGACTGTCAATTGAGAGGCTGAATTCCAGTCCCCTAATTAAGAATTCTGAGTCAGGTGCTTCATTAGGAAAGCAATTTTTGGTGTGATTTATTATTATTGCAGCTCTTGACTTTTATGCTTGCTATGCAGTATTTCTTAACATTCTTAAATATGAACCCTAGGGTCTTTGTGTGGTTAACTAGGGCATTATGTTAACATATGTTATGTAATTATCTTGAAATGTTGGCATGTCACATGATGCTCTATTTCAGTGGTCTTTGAGGTTAACTTCTTGCAGGTCTAATTTATGAAATTCGTACATTTGACTGTTCTGTTGTTTTTGCCTTTACTAATGAGAATACATTTCTTAGGCAGATGACGCTGTGGGAGCACACATTGTTTGCTGGACTTCCTATTTAATTGTGTTTTTACTATAATTCCTGAGTCATTTTTCTTTAAATTGCATTGTGTTTCTGATAGCTAGTGTGACACTCCGTAATTAACAAATTTTACAAGTTTCTGTTATTTTGAAGTAGAGTGTTTGTTGCTTTTGAATATGTTATGGATGAAGTAGACTGTGTTCTCATCTTTTATTTGCCCCTTTATATGTTAACATGAATATCCTAGTTCACATATTGGTAAATAGTGGCCAACACCGTAAATTGATGTTTGAATTCTTTAGTTCACCTTGTCAAGGTCTGATATGTGAGGTATCCCAACAGCTTACATGTGGCCTGAATTCCAACTGAATTTTTGCTTACTTTTGACTAGCGCATATTTCCATTTTAGTTCTTTTTATGTTTGATTGATAATTTAAAGTAAAGATTATATTTGATTATGGAAAGCTATGTATGAATTTTAAAGTTTTTAAAAAAGTAGGACTATTGTTTGTGCATTAATTGACTTAACGCTTTTTACCATACTTAGTTTTTCGTTTTTCCTTGAATAGATCTAATTTGTTATAATTTGCAACTTGTGATGGTATTTCCCAAATGATTGACTGAGAAATTACTATTATTCTTTGGCCTTTGTTGCATTATAAAAGGAAAGATGGATTAAAGAGTAGAAATAATGTGATAGTGAAATCTGGTGGCAAGAATATATCCATGTCTAACTATCACTAATGATTATTTTAGATGGTATCAAAATTAGAGTGTCAATTGAACATAACTTAAGGTTGCCTAGTATGGTTTGTTTGTAATGAAGTCTACTAGTAGTACCTGTAAGCTAATATAATTCATTCTTGGTGAAGAACAAGAAGAAAAATAAGGCCAGACAGGAATTGTTGACTTGTTTCCTATCTATTAATTTAATTGAGATTTTCCACCATGTATAAGTGGCTTTTCAAACTTGGCATTGGAGGTCATATCTTGTAGTTGGGTTTTTTTAGTTAACATGGTACTTCTCCTCATTTTAATGCAATGATAAATTGGTGAAAATAAACATGATAATACTCCCTTTAAAAAGTTTTTCTTTGAGGACATCAAGATACTTTTGGGATAGATCATTAAAAAAAAAAAAAAAGATACTTTTGGGATCGAAATCGGATGTAACTGTACTTTTGAGCCCACTATTGCATTTCTAATTTTTTTCTGTGCTAGCATCTGAAAGTATTGTCCAAAATGTACTAATATGCTTAACTTTAGCTATCTTTCATGTATTGGTTCTTTAGCAAAAAGTAGAGTCTCTGGAATTATAAAAATATAAGAAAGTACAAATAACTTAATAATATGTCTTATAGATGATAGACTATATTGTGGTATTAAAATGTCACATCTGCAATTATAATTTTTAATATTAGTATTATTAAAGTCATAATTTTTTAATTTGTTTTTTATTTTGTTAGCTAATGGTGTATGATTCAATTTATTTGATTTACAGTGATTGATTGAATGAGATAATGAATAAGAGAAAGAAGCTGCCAACAAGTCTACTGCAACCTTCAACTTCAACTCCTACAGCTGGAAGCAATCATGTACCAATAGAAATTGATTATGATACGTCAACCAATAGTTTTAATGAGCCTAGTGAAGCATTAGAGCTGGACAAGGTAATTTTGAAGAACTTTTTGGTTGTATAGTCTTCTACGTAATTTTATGTATGTAAGCAATGCGGTTCTAATTATGTGTTATTAATTTTTTTGTCTCAGGTTAGAGAGGCTTTGGCACATATGATTTTAATGGATGAGCTACCATTGACAATAGTGGAAAGTGATAGCTTCAATTCTTTTGTACAAGTTCTTCAGCCGTTTTATAAAAGAAGTGGAGTAGAGCAAGTGAAGGAAGCTTGTGAACGAATTTTTGAGGCAGAAAGAAGAAAATTAAAAACAATTTTTGCAAATGTCCCAAGGATCAATGTGACTACTGATCTTTGGAAGTCAGAAGTCCAAGATATTGAGTACATGGAAATCACTGCTCATTGGGTGGATCATAATTGGTCTTTGCAGAAAAGAGTAATCAATTTTGTCCATCTTCCTCCTCCAAGAAGAGGAGTAGACATTGCATATACGATGATTAATTGTTTCAAGGACTGGGGAATTGAAGCCAAGGTAACAAGAATTTATGTTTGCATTATTTTCAAATTTCTAGCAATCATTCAAATTATTTATATTTTTTAAATGCAAATATTAAATGTTTATTTATTGTGTTAGGTTTGTGCTATAACAGTGGACAATTCAACAATCAATGATGCTTGTCTTGTCATTCTCAAAGAAGATTTTGAGGTTCAAAGGAGATTGTTGTGTGATGGAAAACTTTTCCATGTTAGGTGCATTGCACATTTTGTTAATCTGTTAGTTGAGGAAGGGGTTGAGCAAATTAAGGAAGTGATAGAGACTATTAGGGAGAGTGTGAAATATATTAGTTATTGTGATGTAAGGCAGAAAATCTTTTGTAAGATTGCGCGAAAATTGGGCATTAAGGAAAGGAAGCTAATCTTAGATTGCCCCACCGTGTGGAATAGCACATATAGGATGCTTAGTGTGGCTTTGAGGTTTAAAGATGTGTTTCCTAGGTACCAAAAGAGAGATCATAATTATAGTTACTGTCCAAGTGTGGAAGAATGGGAAAAAGTAGCAATTGTTTGTGATTTTTTCCAGATTTTTCATGATGTTAGCAATATGGTTTCAAGATCAGAGAACCCCACATCAAACTTATACTTTATTGAAGTTTTTAGGATTAAGGAAATTCTACAAGAAAGGGAGTTTGATCCTAATCCATTTGTTCAGAATATGATTAGCAAAATGAGATCTAAGTTTGATAAGTATTGGGGGGAGGTGAATTTACTAATGGCATTAGCAAGTACTTTGGATCCAAGGTAAATTAATTATTTTTTCTAATTTATTGGTATCATCTTTATATTGATAATTGCCTTATTTCTTATTATTTTTATTTATTTATTTTTGTGGTCTATTGCAGGATCAAGTTTAGGTTGATTGAGTTTGTTTTTCCCATTTTATATGGTGATATAAAAGCCAAGGAGGAGATACAAAATGTGAAGAAGACTCTTGAAACATTATATGGTCAATATATGGCACTTATTCCATCGGACAATGAAAGCAATGTACAAACACACCAATCTAGTGAATCAGGTTAAGATCTTAATGAAATTTCTTTGTTTAAAGTCTTGGTTAAACTAATCATGTTGTGGAGTCTAATGGGTGTTTTTTTTTTTTTTTCATGTTAACTCTGTAGACAATGCATCTAGCTCTCATACTAGTCATAGTGACTCATTGTCAAATGAAGGCTGGCAAAGATTAAAAGAGCACATTAAGAAGGTAGAATATGAACCAACTGTAAAGTCAGAGCTAGATGTTTACCTTGAAGAAGGTTGCATGAAGATTGATGAGGGAACAAGACCATCAGATTTTGATGCTCTTAAATGGTGGAGGGACAATCAATTGAAGTACAAAGTGCTCTCTCAAATGGCTGCTGAAATCTTAGCAATTCCTGTCTCTTCTGTAGCTCCAGAGGAAGCATTTAGAGTTGGTTCAAGAGTAATTGACTGTTATTGGGAAACTCTGGATCCAGAAACTGTCAATATGCTTCTTTGTGGAGGAGATTGGATTAGGGCAATGCATGGAGTGAAAAAACCCCAAAAGGTAGTGAAATTTGTCCTTGATTTGTATTCTTTTTTTTTTTTTTTAATAAATGGTTCTCAATCCAAGTTTTAATTCCTTCCATTTATTTTCATGTAGGTTGATGATAGTGAAATTGAGATTTCATGTCCAATAAAATGAATAAGTTGCTGTTGTAAGGTGATGAATCTGGAGTGATGCACGTAAGGTGATGAATCTGCTGTTGCGAGGGTAATTTTCTTATTATCTTTATTTTCTTATAAGACGTTTAATTTCATTTCGTAATGTCATTAGTTGGTATGTTTTTCAATCTTAGTTAGGTTGCTGTGATCTGTACTGAATCTTGACTTCTTCACTGGTTTTCAAAAACCAGCTAGCACACAATACAAAACCTTATTTACAGTATTTATTATTCAAATCATCAAAAGTCCAATATACGTTACTGTCTAATTTACTCATTCTGTTAACTATACATCGCACTTTCCTTTCCATTTTCCAGGAAATTTGTTGGGATATCTTTGGGTTATTACTTACCTCCAAACTGTTCTTTTCATGGGAAACTAGAGAATCTTACTTTTATAATACAAATCATATCGACAGCTATCTGCTCCATGCTTTGTTCTTTTCCATTTTGATAGATGTCACCAACATGTTGTGAAGTTTTGCTTTTGTTTATTGTTCTTTCTTTGATTTCTAAGAGAGCAAACCAGCCAATTAGGTATTGTGTGAACTTAAGCTGATGAGTTGGTGATGCAGCCTAGAAGAAAGTGTTGGCAAGTGATGGATTGTCGGAGAATTCTAATAGGGAAAAGAATGTAGAGTGACATAAATCTTGAAACTGTGTGACAAAAAGTGAGTGGTAGTTTGGGCTTTTTGTCTGGGACTGAGGAGGTTGATGGTGTTTAGTTCAGTAGGAGAAAAGATAAAATTTTGGTAGAAGGAAATATTAATTAGGTCAGTGTTCTTCTTCCGGAACAGAAGATAAAGAGGTTTTATTTGTTAACAGGGAAACTGATGTTGGGGAAGATAGTAAGGGTTTGAGGATCAGTCAAAATAATCCTGAGATAGAAGTAGAAATTGTCGACTATCCCATGCCAGAAAATTGTGCTTCTATAAACACAGGTTTATTTGTAAATGGTAGTGAGCTTCATCAAACAGATTTTGACATACTTGCTAGCAGAGGACTATCAATTACGAGAGACAAAAACTACATTTGTTGGTTTCTCTAGGAGAGTTGTGGGTGAGGACTCTGGTAAAGAATTAGATAACCTTGGCAAACTCACTCCAACGTAAGTCTTTGGTCATTTACAATTTTTTTGAAATTTGCACTTAAAAACACTGACAGGATGAATGCAACAAATTCTTACGAGTACAAAATCTATGAAAAACATATCGGCAGGTTAGGTTCCTAGTTTCTAGAAAATCATATATTAGTGTAATTAAGTAAAATCCATTTAGCCAGTTGACTTACAATTTATTAATTTTCATTTCATTTTGGTTATGTCATAGTGGCCGCATATTTTCGTCGATAGATATAGGTTAGGCGGTAAAATTTTCTTTCACAACAACCGAACTTATATTCTTACTGATAAGCTGTTGACTGTTGGCATTTTTGGAACAGAGTTCAGAAGGTAAAGCTAGGATTTGGCATGTGTTTTTCGAAAGTGACCGGGTAATTTTCATATAGTCAGTATCTGTAGCTTCTGTTTTTTTGTATCAATGTAAAAAATGGAGCAACTGCTTTGCACTTGAATGGTCTGTGCTGGATCCATATGTTTTGTGAAAGAAGAAAGGCATGCTTTTATGCTGCCTTTGTTCTTCCAAGGAATTCAGCTATCTACTAACTTGGGTTTGCGCTTAGAATTTACATTTTGATCTTTTTATGATGAATGAAGCTTTTGTTTTTTCTCAATGGAGTTCTGTATAACATGATGTTTTGTCTGATATAAATTTAATGGTCCAGTTTTCTAACAAAGCAAATGAGATAATGAGTTTAATTGTCCAATTATCCAAGAAAGCAAATGAAAATAGGTACTGGAGAGTAACTGAAAAAAAGGAGAGATTTGGATAAGAGTAATTGTTTTTTAAACTAACTCAGATAGAGTCCAAAATTGTGCTGCTTCTAAACCAAGTTCGAGTTTTAATTTTATATTTGAGCTTGAGTTCGAGTAAAGTAAATTTGATGTCATCGATTTTCAGTCGTATGTTCAGAAAGGAATGAATTCACCACTATTTAGGGTAATCGTCTGGCTGTGACAGTGGAGTTAGTCCGGCTGGTGATTGAGGTGGGATTGTATTTCTGAAATGAATTTAAAGATTAAAATAAAAAACTCAGTTTATATGCAGAGATAATTTCATGAAAATTGAATATGGTAATTATATAGGCATAAAGTGACAGATAAATTTTTTTTTTTTTTTATAAATCCTTAAACATGTTATTTTAATTAATAATCCATAATAATATTTATCCTAAATAAATCTAAGATATATTTTATATTAAAAAATTCTACAATAAATATTTGAAATAAACCTAATATACATTTATATTTTTAATAAAAATATATATCATTGAACTTTCAGATTTAGGTGTAATTATATTATTATTATATATTAATCTAAGTATTTATCCAATAATTCTATAGTTTCCAGGATTCAAACCTAACTAAACCTAATTTGATGAAATCCAATTTCAACTTAACCAAACCAAACCAAACCTAACCTCAAACAAACGGTCCAAATCAAATGTTCCTTCATTATCATCAAAATTCAAATTTTTTATTTTTTATTTTATTAAAAATCATTTAATTATATATTTAATAAAATCATTATTTTTTTTCTCTCATTAAAATAAGGAAATAAATATTTTTTTTAATAAAAATATAAATGCGTTGCCCAGCTAAACCAAACCGAATTCACACCAACCAACCAGATTTAATCTGGGTATAGTTTTTACTCTTATTCGGATCTTACCCAATTTCTCTACCTGTAATCTTTTCGGATCCAATCTCTCTCGTTTTCTCTTCATGACCCTACCCTAATCCTTCCGGATCCTCCGATCGGACTCTCTTCAGTAAAGCTTTTTCGCAACAATCTCTGTAAGACCCATTTCAGATTACGTTTAATTATCCCTATTTGAAGCTTTGTTTTTGGGTTGCATTTTGTTCGTTGGGACTGTATTTATCTGATGAATTAAAGTAATTGAGCTTGTTAATGGCTCGTTTCTGTTGAATTTGGGGTTTTTCTTTTCTTGTGACTTTGTATTTTAATGGTGGATCTCAACCCGTGTGTTTAATTTTGATATATTTTTGTTTCTGAGTTCGTTTGTGTGCTTTTTTACTGAATCTGATATGACCCGGTTGCTTGAATTTGTCTTTCATGTTGAGATTTAGATTTTAGAGGTAATTGAGCTGAAATTTTGCCTTTTTAGTGTTAAAGTTTGTGATTTCGTGTTGGTTTATTTTTTTTGAAAGTTTTGAATTTAAATTGATTTATGATTTTCTGTTAGGTTTTTGAACATGGATTCATATAGTTCTGTGATCACGTGTGGGAATGTACACTTGAAACGGTCCTACTGGGACCCGTTTTCTATTGATGCATCTATAGAATTTTGCGATCACAGAGGAAACCGAAGTAGAAACCTGCTAGTGTTATTAAACTGCTGCAACTTTTTGCTATTCTTTGTGAGAATTGTGAATTTATATGGGGGTTCTGTTTTTTATTACAGATGGGGCTGAGATTATATGTTTTGCAGTTCTGATCAAATTATTATGACTTTGTATGAGATATCTGATTCAATTATTATTTTTGCTCTTGATCATGCTCATTGTTCTGTAGATTGGTTTCACACTTTTGTATTTTAGCTTCATTAAATATATAAATTTTATATGTAACAGTAAGTCTGTAAGAAGATGGAATTCATGTCAATATTCAATAACGTTTTAGATTAAAATTACCATATTATTACGTTGGGATTTTTTTTTTTTCTTTTCTTTGAGTTTAGATTCAGGAAGCTATAAGAAAAGTGAAGTAATTGTAGCACAAATAAAAAATAAAGAACTACTGATCTGTGGAATGCTGTTATTAGTTCCGTATCCCTTTAGTCATATCTTCAAATGATACACTAAAATTGAGGCCAAAATGCATCCATGCACTTGGGTACTTTCTAGCTAACATATCAAATATGTTTAAGAAGTTTTTTAAATGTTCCTTTAGCTTTAAATAATAACGAGATAATTGGCTTAAAAATTCACAAACTTGAGACCTGCCAATATGGTTGGGGCTGTCTCATTGCTTCAAAATTGAACTTAATAATCCTTATGGTTTGACTGTTTTGGCAGCATTTGGTTAATAAATTTAGCAACAAAGAGGACCTAATCATCCATCTGAAAATAGTGTGTATTGACTTCTAAGCATTTTTAATGTCCTGGGTGTTCTTAAATAGTATTTTACGTTTTGCTGTCATGGTATAGCCCTTTACTAGTATTGTGACCCGTTCGGATTTTGACCTGATCTCTTATGATACGCTGAATTTGGGTTTATCTGAAGTCTATGCAATGGAAGTGGCAAATGAATCAGCTACCAAGAAACCAAAGCGGTTAACGTCTATTGTGTGGAATCACTTTGAACGGGTTAGAAAGGCTGACGTATGTTATGCTGTTTGTGTGCATTGTAATAAAAGACTCAGTGGATCAAGTAATAGCGGAACTACACATCTGAGAAATCATCTAATGCGATGTCTGAAAAGATCTAATTTTGATGTGTCTCAACTACTTGCCGCAAAGAGAAGGAAAAAGGATACTAGTGTTACCCTTACAAATATCAGCTTTGATGAAGGGCAAAGAAAAGATGACTATATTAAGCCTGTCATAAAGTATGAACTAGACCAAAGAAAAGACGAAGTTGTAAACCTTGGGACTTGTAGGTTTGATCAAGAACGGAGTCGGCTTGATCTTGCCCGCATGATTATATTACATGGTTATCCGTTGGCCATGGTGGATCATGTTGGATTCAAAATGTTTGTTAAAAATCTTCAGCCAATGTTTGAGGTTGCTCCAAACAATGATATTGAGCTTTCTTGTATGGAGATTTATGGGAAAGAGAAACAGAAAGTGTATTACATTTTGAGTAGATTGCAAAGCCGAATTAACCTAGCTGTGGAAATGTGGTCTTCAGCAGAAAATGCCAAGTACTTGTGTTTAACAGCACATTTTATTGATGAGGATTGGAGATTACAGAAAAAGATCCTGAATTTCATTACACTTGACTCATCCCATACGGATGACATGCTTTCAGAAGTGATTCTCAAGTGTCTTATGGAGTGGGATATTGACTGTAAATTGTTTGCCTTGACATTTGACGATTGTTCTACTGATGACGATATTGTCGTGAAAATCAAAGAATGCATATCCCAAAATAGGCCTCATTCAAGTAATGGTCAATTGTTTGATGTCCGTTCTGTTGCACACGTTATGGATCTGATTGTTCAGGATGCCTTGGAGGCACTCCGAGACGTGATTCAGAAGATTCGAGGAAGCATTAGATATGTTAAAAGTTCACAAGTAACACAAGGAAAGTTCAGTGAGATTGTCCAGCAAGTTGAGGTTAACAGTCAGAAGAGTTTAGTTACTGATTGTTCAACACGATGGAACTCAACTTATATCATGCTGGAAACCACCTTAGAATACAGAAATGCATTTAGTTTCTTACAAGAGCATGACCCTGAGTACTCATCAGCTTTAACTGATACAGAGTGGGAATGGGCAAGTGCCATTACTGGCCATCTAAAACATTTTGTTGAAATTACCAATGTCTTTTCTGGCAACAAATTTCCAACTGCAAATATATATTTTCCTGAGGTTTGTGATGTCCATATCCAATTAATTGACTGGTGTAAGAGCTCGGATGAATTCCTGAGCTCCACAGCATTAAAGATGAAAACTAAGTTTGACAAATTTTGGAGCAAATGCAGCTTGGCTTTAGCAATGGCAGCCATCTTAGATCCCCGATTTAAGATGAAGTTGGTGGAGTATTACTATTCTCAGATTTATGGTAGTACTGCTCTGGAACGAATAAAGGAAGTTTTTGATGGTATTAAGGAACTTTTCAATGCCTACTCTATCTGCTCAACCTTAGTTGATCAAGGTTCTGCTTTGCCAGGAAGCAGCTTACCTAGCACTAGTAATGACAGTAGGGATAAATTAAAGGGCTTTGACAAATTCCTTCACGAGACTTCTCAAAGTCAAAATGTGGCATCAGACTTGGAGAAGTACTTAGAGGAACCAGTCTTTCCTCGTAACTGTGACTTCAACATATTAAATTGGTGGAAAGTACACACACCAAGGTACCCCATACTGTCCATGATGGCACGTGATGTATTGGGAACTCCTATGTCAACTGCTGTTCCAGAATCAGCATTCATCACAGGAGGTAGAGTCCTTGATGACTGTCAAAGTTCACTAAATCCTGATACTCGACAGGCCTTGATATGTGCTCGAGATTGGTTACAGACAGAATCTGATGGTATGTTCATTTCCTTTGAGTTTCTTTTACTTCACACCCTAAACCATAATATATTGCTAACTTCATGTCTTGTTATAATTTTTGTAATCAGAGCTCAATTCATCTGCAAGCCAATATGCTCTATCCCTTTATGTTGAAGCTAGTTAGCTTATTGATGGTGAGTTGTTTTTTTTTTTTTTCATTTAGTTTTCTTCCTCCTCACTAAACATGCATATGATCTTATTCTTTGTGTTAATCTCAGTGGTTTTGGTTTAATGGATTTTTCATGCAAGGTTTTGGTGGAACTGTCAGCAGCTAAAAGTTCAAAAGGTTAGGTGTCATTCTCAGAATTGGTCATAGTTCTGGTATAGCTTATTTAGATGTACATGAACTTAAAATCTGTATGTCCATATTATCACATTGGGACAGAATATGCTAACTGCTTACAGTCTTTGGCAAGATGGTTAGATGTACTTCTTGATGGTACTGCTTACATTCATGCTTATTACCCAGAAAAGACCTCTGATAGTGATATTGAATGCGATTGTGCCCCATTTCTGCTTGCTCATTATTCAACTTGTTTTTAGGCAGCTGAGAAGCTAAATGAAAATTTTAGAATTCACAACCAATTTAACAACCTGGTTGACGACAAAAATAGTTGCTAGTTCAAATGTATATGGAATTAGAGTTGGATTCGATCAAATCGAGTTTGAGCTTGCTTAAACTTAAGCTCGGCTCGAATTGAGGGAAGTCAAATTTAAGCTCTCAAAATTGCTTAAAAAATGTTCGAATTTAACTCGTTTGAGGGAAGTTAAACTCAAGTTTTGAACTTGGTTTAGTATTAAAACAACATTGATTTGATACGTATAAGTCAAAACAATATTGTTTTAGTCGATTTATATTGAATTTTTTTAGCTTGCAAGTTTAATGAGTTAAATACTCTTAAAATTCAAATTCGAAAATATTTAATTCACAAGTTCAATTGCTAGAGGTCTTTTGAATAAAGCTTGTTTTAAGCTCAAATAAATTCAGCTTGATTCTATCTCTGTTTGGAAGTCGGAACTCAAACTTGTGTTAACAGTGCTATTTCTTTTTACTAGCTTATGGGCATTTTGTTCAAGTGTGGAGTTAATGTGTTTAAATCTGTAGCTAATTTGTGATGCATGTGAGGTCAGAGTTGTAAATAGTGAAGGGCTGATAAACAGGTCAAGGAAATTTGGGTTTTATTATCTGATATTAAAAGGGGATTTTTTTTTTTTTAAAGGCGGGCAGCTGCATTTACTCTTGAACTCAAAAAGTACTACAATATTTTCTAAAATATATATCTTTATTGAACCACCTCACATTTGACTAGTCTTTATAAAAACAAAGTAATTTGTCTTTAGGCCTCTCCGAGGGGTGGGGCAGCCTTTGGCACGACCAAATTCACTTATTTTGGCATGGTAGCAAAATCACAGATTTGGGTCCACAGGCCGGTAAGCCACGTCGGGGCCTTGAGAGACAGCCTGTGGGTAAATAATTAAATGGCCGAAGGACTATTTCCCAAGTAAATTTAAATGCGTTTTAAAAATCACACACACGTTAAATTTGAAAATTTTATCCATTTATTTAAAATTTTTAATAAGATTAAAGATAAAATTATTATTTATAAAAATATTTTAAAAATTAAAGTTTTATTATAGGAAGAAGGACTATTTCCCACCTAACTTTTGATATGTTTTTAAAATGTCACACACGGCAAATGAAAATCTATTTTTCTCACCCATGAGCCGTTAATATGGATGATATTTGTTTGTATAAAGGTAAAATATCTATTTTACCATTGTTAGATAAAATGACAAAAATACCCCTCAATTTAGTCTGTAAAATTTATTCCAAAATTGATGTGAGGGTTTTACCATCACCCCCCTTAGGTTTTAGAAACTAACATTTCATCTTGCCTAAAGTTTTTAAACTTTGAAAACTAACATTTTTACCTCCAAACATAGGATTTCCATATTTTTCAAAATACAACCGCCCCCCATAACTTTCAAAACTAGCAGTTTCACCCCCATTCTTCAACTTCATCTCTCGATGTCATCTCCGGCGTCGTCACCGGCCTCCTTCTTCTCCTAGTGTGACAACGGTGGTGCGATGAAGAGACGGAGATCTCTTCATCGCACGATGCGACAAAAAGACAGAGATCTCTTTGTGGCACCACCGTGCGACGAAGAGGTCTCTCTTCGTCGCTCCACCCAGACGACGAAGGACGACGCTTCGCTGTCCTTCGTCGCTCGTCGCATCGTCCTTCGTCTGTTCTTCCAGATTTGGACGACACTTTGTCGTCCAGATCTGGGCGACGAAGGGTCATCCTTCGTCGTCCTTTGTAGTCGGAGATGGAAGATCGATCGATTACGTCGGCCATCGGTGGTGGCTGGAGAAGGAAGCAAACCCTAGGGGTGAAATCTAAACTTTTCAAACTTTGAGGATGGGTTAGTTATTAGTTTTTAAAACCTGGAGGGGGAAACGGTAAAATTTTAAAGTTTTAAGGTTTTAAATAGTAAATAACGATTTTGCCCTCGTCCCTAACTAAAAAATTGGACGACAGTTTGGTCATGGGTGGGAAAAGTGGATTTTCATCTACCGTAAATGGCATTTTGAAAACGCATCAAAAGTTATGTGGGAAATAATCCTTCTCCCTTTATTATATTTGTTATTCTTAGTTTTAAAATCTTATAATTTCTCATTCCTTCTATCCAAACTTTAAAAAATTAACATTTCGTTTCTAAGGTTTGCAAACCTTTATCAGAGATGGCTATCTTTGATCGTATTGGCTCTCTCTCTCGACTTATCTCTTCTTATTGATCAAATCCCAACCACCGATAAAATAAATTTTCTTCAATAAAGATAAAATTGATGGTTAAGATTTGATTGACAAGGAGAGATAAACAGAGAGGGAGAGCCAACGTGGTGGGAATCGATGAACTTTGCCACATTCAGTGACGATTTGCAAACTTCAGAGGAAAATGTTAATTTTTCAAACTTTAGGTGGGGGGAAATTGTGAGATCTTCAAATTGAGAAAGATCAATGTAATAAAACTTTAGTTTTTTAAATTTTTTGTTAAATAACAGTTTTATCCCTAATTTTAATTAAGATTTAAAATAGACAGGTGAAATTTTGAGCTTTTCAAATCTTGTAGATGTAACTTTGATAGCCCATTTAAACTTAGGTGAGAAATAATCCTTTGGCCTAATTAAAAATATAATATGGTGAGTTAGCTTGGAAAAACAATCAAACTATTTCACTAAGAGCTTGCAAGGGCACAAACCAAGGGATCTTGAGTTATACTCATAGATTTGTACAAGCCCAAAAAACTTAGTCCCACCCAAGGTATATTGAATTTCCAAATTCCCACCCATCAACTCTCAAAAATCCAAACACCCACCTATGGTTTGGAAAACTAACACCTATCCTTCAAAATTAAGATAAAATTAAGGGCAAAATCATCATTTAACAATTACATTTTTTATCCCTTTAATTTGAAAAACTAACAATTTCATCCAAAATTAAGTTTTGAAAAGTAACATTTTACCCCCTATCTAGGGTTTCCAATTTCACAGACAAATTTCTGACCAACGATGGCCGATCTCTCTCCCTTTCGATGTCGTCTCTTTCTCCAATGTTCAATATTAGACCGATGACGTCTAGATTCAACGAAATCCAAACAAAGAGTGGATGACGATGACAATCCAGAAGAGACCGATCTCCTAATCTGAACATCATCGTCGTCCAGACAAAGCTGACTTTGTCTAGACGACAAAGATCCAGACGAAGAGTTTCTACTCTTTATCTGGATTTTGTCTGGATTTCATCGAATTCATATGTTGTCAATCCAATATTGAACACCGGAGGGAGTGACAACACCGAGAGAGAGAGAGAGATCGGTCATTGTTGGCCAGAAATTCGTCGGTGAAATTGGAAACCCTAGGTAGAGGGGAAAATATCACTTTTCAAAATT
Organism: Mangifera indica; assembly: GCF_011075055.1. Taxonomy (NCBI): domain Eukaryota; kingdom Viridiplantae; phylum Streptophyta; class Magnoliopsida; order Sapindales; family Anacardiaceae; genus Mangifera; species Mangifera indica. Next base: position 24,889,874 of record NC_058137.1, on the reverse strand, counting down.
TAATTTTAGGTGAAATTGTTAATTTTTCAAATTAAGGGGGTAAAATAATATAAATGTTAAATATTATTATTAAATAACGATTTTGCCCTAATCTTATCTTAATTTTGGAGGGTAAGTGTTAGTTTTCCAAACCATGGGTGGGTGTTGGTTTTTGAAAGTTGGTGGGTGGAAATTGGTAATTCACTATACCTCGGGTGGGAATAAGTCTTTGACCTGTGTACAACTCATCAGGTCTGTAATTGGTGGGCTATGACACTACACTATCTCTACACATAATGGGTTGTGTCAGATTCGGTGAATACAGTCCGTTAATGTGGCTACTCCAAAGTGAAACGTATCTTACATTCTCATGATTAGATCAATTCAATTAACTTGATAAAATATTTTAAGTTTGTTTGAATTACATTTATTCCAGACAATTCTAATGCCACTCCATAAGTATTATTCTCTCAAGTGGCATGACAGAGAAGGTCAGGTCTCAAATTTATTCATAAGGCCCCTGATGACTTTCCTGCAAACATCATTGGTGTTTTAACAATTTCCTCAATTTTGAACAGGTTAGATTCGCTTCATTTCATTGCAACAATATTATGATTTTATTCAACACGACCCTCAAAAAAAGGGTGCTTTGTCTGAGAGATTTGTAGGGCTAAACGACCCATCAGCCACACCTATGTTGTCGGAAGAATCTTGAGTTTTATTTCTTTGTCACCATAAGATTCCAACCCTACAAAACTTTCTCTCTTTTTCTTTTTTTTTAATTTAAAATCCCAAAATACATTCATACTTTTGAGTTTATCTTAATATTTTTAATATTTAAATATGTTTAATATCATATTAAAATTTTTTTTAGATCAAAGACGCTCTTACTGTTTTTCAGAAATAATTTTAATTTTTAAAAAATATTTTAAAAATTAATATAATTAAAAAAGCTATAAGAACTTCTAATTATATCAAAAAACATTTATATATAAGATTCTTTTTAGGGATATATAGAATTCTTATATTTATCTATTGATATTATTCGATACGATAAAATTATAATTTTTAAAAAAAAATATGAGTCATTTCAGGTGAACCCTATCTAATAATTATGATAAAAATGACTCTAAAATATTATTTCATTTATGTTGTCTACCGTAGAATGATAGGTTTTTGAAATTTAATTTTGTCCCCTACAAATAATATTAGGTCAATTTTTACTAATAATAGTTGATCAAGCATGAAAAAAAGGATAGTGATTTTGGGAAATTGGGTGAGCCATTAGAATGATTGATTTGTGTAGGATTTTTATAGTGCCCAAGAGCTTGTTCTTAGTGGTGAATTTTAATTTTGTTTGGTATATGGGTACCTCACTTAATGAAACTTTCAAGTACTCACAATTTTGGCCAGGCAAAAAAAAAAAAAAAAAAAAAAACCTTGAAAATGATATTATTTGAAATATATAACTAATATTATTAAATATTATTTTATTTTTATCTCAAACGATTCAACAATTTATTTATATTGGTATTAATTTTTAATTTTAATTTGTAATATCTCACACCTAAAACAAAATATAAAATAAGGAAAAACAAAAGCTTACAAAAAGATAAGTTAGAAAAACTTATCTCTAAAAAGAGTTTTTTTCCATTTTTTTATTTTGACTCAAGAATTTTTTTTTTTTATTTCAACTTTTTTAACTTTCCAAAATGGGACCACATTTTATCTTTGGTATCAAAATATTTATTTATTTATTTTATTAAAATACCCCCTCAAGTTGTTTTCTTTCAATTCTTTCTTGCAAATTAACATGCCAAAATCTACCAATTGCGATTAAAATTACATATTTTAAATGACTCAACTAGGATGAGTATAAATTTAAAAATTAAATCGAATTAATCAGTTTGACCAATTGAATTATCAACTATTAATTAAACCAGTTTTGATTCATCTGAAAACAAATTAAATTAAATTAATCAGTTCAAACCATTCAATTTCGAGTTGTTATCCTTGCAAAAATAACATGTCATGATAAAAAAAAATATTATTTGAAAAATATAACTAATATTATTAAATATTATTTTACCCTTATCTTAAACAATCTAACAATTTATCTATATTGATATCAATTTTTAATTTTAATTTGTAATATCTTATTCCTACAACAAAATATAAAATAAGAAAAAAGTAAGATAAGTTAGGAAAACTTATCTCCAAAATGATTTTTCTTTCCAAGTTTTTTTATTTCAACTTTTTTAACTTTTTAAAATGGGGTCACATTTTATCATTGGTATCAAAATATTTATTTATTTATTTTACTAAAGTACCTCTTTTATTTTAATTCTTTCTTGCAAATGGTCACACCAAAACCTACTTATTGGGATTAAAATTATATATTATAAATGACTTAATTCGGTTGACTACAATTTTTGAAGTTAAATTAGATTGATCAATCTGATCAATTAAACCATCAATCATTAATCTAATTGGCTTTGACATATTTGAAAACCATTTTTATAATTAACCACCTTTAAAATCAAAAAATATATTAAATCTTTAATTTCAAAGCCTTAAAAATTGCAAATGATTAAATTTTGGTCTAAATCAAAATCAAATTATGTGGAAATTGATTTTTCAAAATGATGAAAAATGAGAAAATTTTTTATATATACACAACATTTTCGTCAAAATGACTAACTAACGATTATACAAGTATAAGAGTTAAGAATTTGATATTTTTGTAGAATCTAATTCGAAAAAAAAAAATTTATTTAATCAAATTAAGATAAATGGTGCTTTCTTTCCCTTTGCCTTTATCAATAATAAAAAAAAAACCATGACATATTTACAAGGACCTCAAGTTGCCAATGTTATCGAATAAGCATTAGGTTTGAAAATAAATTCATCGAATAAAAGCTATGAATTTACTTGTAATTGCTAAATTTACTTTATCAGTGTTTTTAAAATCATATCGATTAAACTATAAATCAGTTCATAATTTGATCTGGGTTTACAATCTAATCTTATTTATATATAAATATTGATTTATTTAAAATTTGATCAAATTTGATAAAACCGTTGAGCCGAAAAAATTATTTAAAATCAACCAAACTGGGTTTATATATTATACCATTTTTGTCTTATTAAAACTTTAAAAAATTTTAATTTAAAATTTTTTAATTAAATTAATAATTGATTTTTTTATTTATATAATAAAGTATCAATTATTTAATTAATATATTTAAAATTATATTTTATATTTACAAAATAGATGTTAATTTGATAAAAATTGAACTAATTAATTATTTGAATGAATTGATTAAATTATAAATTAGTAAAATAATCTATTCAATTATTGATGTGGCTTTAGAAGTATCAGCTTTAGCTTCTTTGAGCCCTGGAATAAGGAGCTAAATTAAGTGATTGAGCTAAAAGAGGAAGTAATTAGGCCAACAAAAATGAAAATAAAATACAAATCAAATAAAAAGTCACCCCTTTGATATCGGTTTTTCTTGAAAAATGGAAAAAGACAATCGGAATATAAAGAAGAAGATATAATAAGGGAGAAAAAATATGGTAAATGTCAAAATCAAATATGGTGCAATCTTTTTTCGTACGCCCGAGGGAACCAATAAAAGCTCGTATTGTCAGTCTGTCGCGACGTGCATCTAAATGATCATTTACCACCAAAAGTTCAATGAAATAACTGCTTACCATTTGGATTTGAGAATTCTATATTTCCATCCATGAATGTACTTTATCCCAGTTTAGTTTATGTATTCTTTTATTATAAAAATATAAAATTATCACAAACATAAATTATTTAAAAATTTATTAAATATAAATAATTATTATATTTTGTTAGATAATAAAATAATATTTTACTTAAAAATTTTAAAATATTTCGCATATTATTTATTCTATTAATTAAAAATAGAGTATTTTAAATATAAAAAATTAATAAGTAAAGATATAATTGTAAAAAAATTAATATTATCTTAGTAATATTTAAATACCTATATTATCATAGTAATCTTTAAATCTTTCAATCAAATGCCCCTAAAGTTTAAAATATTATAATAATATCCTTATTGGATTGAATTGTAAATAGCATTTATGAGGTATAAATGTTATTTTTTAAAACTTTCTAGGTTCAAATAATTATTTTCCCTAATTTTGTTTTGAAAATAATCATATTCACTTTTAGATATTTCAAAAAATATATATATATATAATTTTAGTAATTTGTAATATGATATTTATATTTATGATTTATCATATTTTGTATATTTGTTTAATTATAACTAGTAGTTTTAAAAATACTGATAACATACTAAAGTTTTAAAAATTAAAAAAACACTTCAAACTTTTTTAAAATTTTCAAAACTCTTTAAAAATTTTATTAACACCTTTAATTTTTTTAAAAATTAAGTTTACCTTAAAATATTAGGGATGCAAAAAGTATTTAATAAAAATTTAAAGGTAAAGAATTATTTGATGATTTTTTTGTTTTTTTAGTAATTTTATAAAATAATGATCAGATTTTTTTAATAAATTTTACAAACGGGTGAGAAAAGGGTTTTTCCAATTTTAAGAGAAGGAATCTGTTATATTTTCAAACATTGGTGGGACATAGATTTGGCCATAATTATATCAGCCTCTCACAGTGCTCTCCGCAGGGTAGGGGTGTCCAAAATTGTGCTCCTCTCAAATCAACATCTGTCTCATTCTCCTCCTCCCAATCAAAATCAAACCTCCTAAAATTTAATATTCTTTTTACATTATGGTTTACAACTATAAAGATATACATAAAGCTTTCTCCTTTTTCTTTTCTCTAAGTTTATCCCAAAATTTTCTAGAAAGAAATTGTTTCCAATTTTCAAAATCTATCCATCAACTGTGCCAGAGCTAATCTAAACTTTCATTTTGCATTATGTCACTCATCTTGTAAATATGTTTAGTAATACTCAAAATATCTTCATACAAAGTTGGTATTTCAATTAACCCCTCAAAACTAGTAAATTCTTTCAGAATTAAATCTATCATGTAAAATAAGTAAAACTCAGGTTTAATGATCAATCTCATAATTATTATATCAAATAAGTTAAAAATTTAATCTTAATATATTACAGTGAATTTTAAACTTATATTTTTATATTTAAAAATTTCCTTTGCCATTTACTCTGAGGGGCAAGTGATACATTTTTTTTATAATAAAAAATCTTATTTAAATTGAATCATTCATTTGAAACCAAACTAACTATATCAAATAACTATAGCCATTATAAAAATAATTCAAAATCTCAAACTTAAATTCTAGTTACACCTTTTCTATTCAAGCTATCCCTTAGGTAAATAATAGAATTTGACCAAAAGGAGGAAACCAAAGGACAATGGCAATCAACTGTAAAAGCACTTGAAAAGTTTTTAGTAGTGCGCTGAAAAGTAGTTTTCGGTAAAGGAGAGGTGATGGACTATTCCATATTTATATTTATAACAAACACGTTGTATAAAAGAAAACATGGGTCTAAAGTAAGATGATTATAATAGATTTTATCACGTGAAACCCAGACAAGGATGAGATGATATTTATAAAGGCATAATGGCGGTGTCATAGGTCATAGCCATCAATTTTTTTTCAGACGCAATCAAGATCCCACATTCCCACCACCACCACCACCACTACCAAAGTCTTTTTAATTGTACTGACTTTATTCTCTTTATTACTTTTTGTAACAAGTGAACTTGTTTTACCAAAGTATTGGTTTATTGTTAGAAGAGGTGGCGATGATTCTTATTCTTCACCACTCAACAAAATACTTTGAAGAAAATGACAAATTCAACGCTAAATAAAGACACCAACGGTTACCATTTACATCTATGCAATCGTTGTCATAATCTCAAAATAATTACATCATATTTGTATCTTATAAGTAAAAAAAATATAATATAATACGTATTATCAATATATTTTTTCAGAAAAATGATGATGTGATATAAGTGTATTTGATAAATTTAAAATTTAGGGGGTTTTGTGATGTTTTATAATATGAAGAAAATTGTATTATTTTATTTTTAAAAAGACATATTATACTATATAAAAAATTATATTTTTGATACACGATACGATACATAATTTAAATAACATGAATTACATTAACACCAATTTTTCTTTGTTGCTTGTATTTTCATTATTCATTGTTGCCCTTAAAACATTTCTACCAAATGCGATATGATAATATTTTTGTATTAACTGTTTTCAAAATAAATTATGCTAAAATTTTATGTAAAAATTCTTTTGTGATTTTAAATATCAACCGATTCATATATTTTAATAATAAAATTATACACAAACAATAAATACAAATGATGATATGTCATTATATGATTAGATAATTTTAAAAAATAAAATAGTATTTAATAATATTATATTATATTACTGTTTGTATAGATAGTACTACTCATATATTAATTAATATGTATTGATAAGTTTTAGAAATCACCTATAGGAATCTTCTTTTAGGAAATAATTTAAAATAATTTATTTATTAAATGGAAAAAAGTTTTGGAATATATGCAAAGAGTTTGTTTATAAATTAAAAAATAAAATAAAATTACAAACACAAAATTTCAAAAAGAACGGATCAATTCCCTCCAAATGATTGGCCTCCTCTCTTCCCTTTATTATCTCTAAATTACACTCTCCGTCTTGCTTCACTTCACTCTCCTCTGTTCTTCATTTCGCATCTTAACCGCTTAGATCCTCCAGCTTATTCATAAGCATCATTATTCAGGTACTAAGTTTTCTACTTATTATAATTATTCTCTCTCTATCGCTACTTCCTCTCTTTGAGTTTTGAAATTCGAATTTCGTTGTTATGGTTTGTATTTGAAACGATTGATTTTGTCGTTGCTTTGATTACGCTTGAATTTTATTTAGGATTATTCAGTGCTGGATTCTTTTTTGTTTAGTAAAGTGTTTATTTCTTCTTTTGTATCTATTTCTACTTGCACCGGATTTTTTAATTTTGAGTGTTAATCTGTTTTAGTATTTGAAACGGTCGATTTGGTTGACGTTTTGATAATGATAAGCTTAAAATGATGTCATTCTGTTTTGATTTGTGGTTCTTTGTGATGATTCAGCTCTTGATTATGTGTTTGGTTGCAGTTTGGATCTGGTATGTTTCTGTATTTGTTCTATGATTACGGTTGTTCTGTTTCCAGTGGTGTCTGGTTACGGAAAAAACTTGAAAGAGAAAAGAAAATTATATGTTTTTTTAATTTTATTGCGGTTTCAGTAACTGAAATTGAGGCTTTTGTGGTTTCAATTAATGGAATTCAAATGAACTTCGGTTTCTTCCATTATCTTTGAAGTTTCAGGCAAATTTCAGATTGTGTTTAGATTTTAAGTTGAGGTTTCAATCACAAAATATATTCGTTAGCTTCAAATCATGTAAATCTGCAAGAGTTTGAACTCAAGTTATATAAAAATGTAGGAATGAAGCAGTTTCTGGTCGCGAGATTCATTGAAGGTCAAGGAAACATGATAGAGTAGGGTGATATGATTAAAGAAGTTCCTTTTGTAGGATGAAGAAACTGTACAAAGGAAACAGTAAAGAAAATATTTTACTTGTTTATTTCAAAGTTAGATTTGGTGAGTCTAAAGTGTTGATGTACTTCGTAGGCCTAATTTCCATCGGTATTTACTATTTTCGCTACTGTCATGAGTCATGATACAGACACCAAGGCCCTGTGGTTTCAAAATCAGCACAAACTTCTAGATATTAAGGAAATTAAGGAAAAGGATAGGCGTTTAGAAACGTTTTCCTTTGTTAAAACATTGTCTCTTAGGACGCAACACTGCATTAGAGAGTAAACATTTGAATTTCAATGTTTTTTTTTTTTTTACTTTTTATTTTCTACTTTTTCTTTTTAAGGGTTATATATGTTAGGTTCTGGTATGAATCAAGTACTTCAAAGACATTCGATCTCCATGCGTTATTCCTGATTTAATCTATTTGTCTCTACCATCGTGGACCTTTGTGATAATTTTTTTAAATCAAATGGACCTTGGTATATATCTTTAGGGTAAAGGTTAAAGATCTAAATAGAATTTCACTAGACCACAAATTTATGATAGGTTCTAAATCATGTTGCATCACTCCAGGTGTTCCTTTCTCGTTGGTAGGCCGGAGATTTTTTGTTATTGTTACTTGCCTGCTTAAAAAAGTCCCCTTCGGTCTAACCAATTATTAATTAGTCTAAGGATTGTTGGAAAATAGTTACTACCAGCAACATCACACAGTAACTTTATCTGTGTTCGGTAGATAGAATCGCTGGCTAGTTTAATGCCGGGTCGCCTCAAAGGTAAACTCATGTAGCATTACATATACTTTGAACAATGATGGCAGCTCTCATTTCTGATGTTCATAGGGTGTGTATAGGCAGGCCACCGGCGTCTTAGACTTTCTTACTGCGCACCTTGAAGCTTATGCCATGCTGAATTGAGATTATGGTCCCTGGGGAGATGCCTTCTAAGGCAGTTTGTTTAGAACTTCCTGAGGTCTATAACTTCCCTTCATATGCCTTTTAAGGTCGTTGCATTCTTTGTTCTTAGAACAATGGTCCCAGTTCTAATTTATTTTTATGACAACTTCCTCTTTTAGCTTCAAACACTTCTAGATAATATGCTTTTTATGTGCTGTTTCATCTTTCTGATGCACCGCTAGTTCACAGCTGAACTCATAAAGTTGTGTTTCTCTTGAAGTTCTTCGAATAAGTGATACCCATTTACTGCAAAGCTGTTATCTTGTCAACATCCATATACGTGAAATTTCATATTTGTTATTTCGCGTTTTAACGTTGTCTGTCATGTATTTTAAAGTCGTAACGGTCAGCAAATCAAGGCTTTGTTAAGCTGGGTTGACTTTCAGTTTTAAGAATTTTCTTCCTTGAATTATTCTGTCACCGTTTATTGTATTCAAAGAATTCTTAGTGTCTTAAAATTTCTTGCATAAACTTTTAGGACCCCTTAAAATTAGTGGTCCATGCTTTTACGAATGGATCTAGGAAAGAAGCAAGAGAAAGAAGACGGTTTTAAGAAAGTTACAGGCCAATGGAAATTTTCCTCCCGAGTTTTAGCGTACTCTTTAAAACATACCTATTATAGTTTAAAAATTCAAATACCTATCTACAAGTTAACCTTTTTTAGAATTTTTTATTAGAAGTAAGAGTAAAATCATCATTTTATCACTAAACTCTAAAAATTTATATAATTTTTTTCTCATAAGTTTAAAAAACTAACAATTTTCTTTTATAATTAAATTTTAAAAAATTACATTTTCCCCCTAAGGTTTCAAGTTTTCAAGTGATCCATCTGAATCCAGTCAATGAAGTTTGGCAAAGAAGAATCTTTCTTCCTCGACGCATTGGTCCTTCTCTATAAAGGTTGGATTTCGTTCAACCATTGGATTCTTATGGATCACCTGAAAAATTGAAATTTTAGAGGGAGAAATACAATTTTTCAAAATTTAATTATAAAGACAAATTGTTAGTTTTTTAAATTTAGAGAAAAAATTATATAAATTTTTAAAATTTAGTAATAAAATGATTATTTTACTTTTGTTTCTAATAGATGTTACTCTATAGGTAAGTTTTTGAATCGTTACATATATGGTTTTGAGATTACGTTCAAATTTGGGCATTTAGCCTTTTAAACACGGTTAATTATGTTTTTATTTTCCTTTGACCTGTTTTTGAACTTGTAAACAAGAAAACTACGTCGTGTTTCTATTTTTCACAAGCAACTACAAGGACTCCAATTAAGGGTGGATGCGAATTGAATTAAGCTCAAATATCTTTTGGCTAAAATAAAAAATAGCTCGATTCGAGTTTAATTCGAATTCGTCTAGCTAATATTAAAAGTGGTTTTAGTTCGGTTTGAATAAAAATAGTTTGATTTGAATTTAATTAGACTTTGACTCAAATTCATGGTTCAAATATGTGACTCAAATTTGTAGTTTGAATTCGTGGCTTATTGATAAAATGACGTTATTTAACAATAATATAATATAATTCAAATTGAGCTACGAGCCAAATTTGAGTCAAATCAAGTCATCTATCTAGTTCACAAACTGAACTCTCTATATCTTGAATTTAGTTTTGTTTTAAAATGAATCGAACCTCTTAATTTGAACTTAGTTTATATTCAAAATAAACGAATTTAAACTTAACCAAATCAAGTCAAACTGACTTTCGAACCTGAGTTAACTTTATTCGGGTCCAACCCTAACTCTGATTCTTAGGGTACTATATATGCCAAAATATTTTCTTTTTAGAGTATCCCATAAATAAATATTATTGTTATTATTATTATTATTTTGGAAGCAATAAACTCAAGTTTGAGACCGACATGTTAGATCATGTTCAAACTTGGTTTGTATGAGCTTGATATTGTAGGTTCACACATGGGTTCATGTGTGAACCTAAGGTTTGATACACAACCAATTTTTTATCTTTTAATTATTAAAAATCTAAATATTTATCTGTTTGTTAAATTTTATTATTATTGTTAGGGTAAAATTGTTATCTAACAAAAATATTTAAAAAAATAAAGAATTTATTATATTTTCATCTTTGAATTTAAAAACTAACAAATTATCTCCACCTAAAGTTTGAAAAACTTGTATTTCCTCTTAGGGTTTTTCTAACACATTACCAGCCACCGGAGACGAAGGTGACAACAATGTTCTTTCTCTCCTTCGGCTTCTCTATCAATCCTATTTCGTTCTCGATCAACCTCAATTGACAAAAGCTAGAGGTGAAGACGTTTCTTGGTATGAATTATTGTTGTCTTCATCGATGGATTTGTCGATGATAACTGAAAATAAAGCACGACTAAAAGAAAAGTTAGGAGGAAGAAAAAATCCCACCGTTGTCGCCTTTGGCTACTGAAAGTGGTGATTAGAAAAATTCTACGGATAAATATTGATTTTCAAATTTTGAATAGAAAAAATTATTAGTTTTTAAATTTAGGAGAAAAAATATGATAAATTTTAATTTTTAAAAATATTTTGATAAATAATAATTTTATTTTTAATAATAACAGTAAATTTTGATAAATAAATAAATAATTATAATTTTTATAATTAACTAATAAAAAATAAGATTTACATTTACTCCTGGATAAATAATAATCATTTGACGTAAAATAATATCATTTTGATTTATTTACGTCATGAAAGTTTGATGCTCAAGGGCACCTCATTGTTTTTTCTGAACGTATGACTTGTTCGTGGGCATGTTAAACCAAAAAACGTGAACGTATTGAATCATGAATTTGCAACGTTATTAAATTCCAGCTTAAACTCAACTTATAACGGTTAGTTTTGAGCTCGATGGAGTTGAGCTAGCCGCTCATCTCACTTCCTTTTAAGCTCATGAGATTCCACAAGCTAGGCACAGTTTTTTCTGCCTTTCACATCAAATGATTTTGCCCAAGTCATAATAGCTTTCATAATGGACCCACAAAATTTTGGCAACCAACCCTTTTTGCATGCGTGACAAGTATTTGGCTCACTGCTAGTTCCTTGGCCACTCTGTCACCTTCACGGGCTCTCTCCAACGCTGGAATCCAATATCTCTGCCTGAACACGGCAATGATACTTATTCCACTTGCCTTCGTTTGTCAGAGAAAACAAATGGCCTGTTCATTCATTTAATGGCATGTGTTACGGTTCTGTGTCAAGTACCCCCTATATTTTGCATTTTATAAGGATAGGAAGGGACCACTTTTTACCATTCAAAAAGATATTTAAAGAGATACTCTGCCTTTATTGACGTCATTGTTGAGACCAAAAGCTTCCCTCCTCCATTAGGCTTAAGAAGTCAACAAAAGTGGAGTATTCTTTGCTGGGGAAATCATGGTATGTGTTATTCTGTTTTTGAGTCTTTGACATATATATATATATGTTGAAGTTAAGTTGTTCTCTCAACATTGACTGGATTATACATAACACTGTCTTGAAATCCCATGTTTTATAGCATGCATATATCAAACTAAGGTGATAAAATGAATGAGAAAAATCGCAAAATAGGGATATTATTTAATAGTTTCCGAGGAAATATATTTGGAGATGATATTATCTGCTTTCTTTTATGGGAATGGATTAGAAACACTAGCTTTCTGAAAGCACTTTGGTCTGTCTCTTTGGAGCTTTGTCTGAATTAGCTTTCACCATCAATGTCTACGGGCCAAGGGCTGCTTCCACTGAGAAAGTTCAGATTTTCCCCTTGGTGACATGTCTGCCCCATGTGTTTCTCCTCCCCTTGCCATTTTCGCCCTTGGTTCTCCATTTTCTATGAGCAGTGAGTACAACCATATCCATATGGCTCACTTAGTTCCCACTTATTAGATATTGGGGTAGTAGGCTGTTGCAAAAACATTATTGACAACTGATGTTGTTTTCATGCATTATTTATAAAGAAGTTGTTTTCATTAATGTGGTTCATTACATTCTACATTTTATAAAATTTAAATTAGCATTAAGTGCTATTTGTCTCTGTTTTTTAGATTCTCTTAAACAGGATTGAGGATTCATCGTAAGATCACATTGTTTGATGCAGTATTTAAACTGAGTTGATATTTACAAATAGTTAATACTTTAATAACTAATTTTACACAAAAGAGAGAAAACTCCGGAATTCATTGAAAAGGGATATGAAAATATGTTAGATCCATATTACAAAATCTTGAGATTATTTCAAACGTTTTGGTGAAGCCTAGGATTGTCAGATATGATTCAGTGTAGAGAAAACTACAGAAATTTCTGTAGTAGGAGAGAAATGAGAGATTACTTGTGATCACAGATATGTTAGGTTTGAAAAATTTTGAACAACATAAGAATTTATGGAAGAATTTGAAATGGATCTAAAGTTATCAAAGAATTGAGTGTTAAGATGATTGAATCATCAATGGATTTTTAGAATATAAAAATATATTATAAGTTCTAAATAAATATAGTTAAAATTTCATAATTTTAAAAGATAAAAATTTGTAAAAAAATTAATATTTAAAAAATATTTTATCAATATTTTACGTGTAATAGGAAATATTTTATTATTTCTAGTAATAGACTGTGATGCCATTTAGAATGAGAAGTTAAATTTTAGGGAAGGCATACCTTAAAGCAGATATTGTATCAATATGGGCTTTGGTCGATGGACTTTTGGTGAAGTTGGCCAGTAGTGTCACTCCAGTACTTCACTTGTTTTAGTTCACTCATTCACTCATTGAGCTTCAAAACAAAAAAATGTCACTTTTTACAGTGACAGTGAAACGAAGGTTTCTAGTTTGTGATTTGAATACTTTTTTCTACACTTTTTCATTATACAAAAAGGGAATATTTACAAAAAAAAAAAAAGTTAGGATCTAAAATCCCTAAGAATCTATACAAATAGGAAATAGATCACATAAAGGAAAACACAATGAAAACAATTATTACAATTCTAAAAAAATATTGTTCTTCAATCAAATCAAATTAATCAATAATGGATTAAATCAACTTGATTGACTTTACAACACATCTCCTTAAATTCGTGAATAGATGTCCGACTTTCCTGACTTGCCTATTAGTGATTCAAAACTCTTGATTTTAGCATGACTTTGGTTTAAAATGTATGTTTCTTATTTTGTAGATGGAATGTAGGCTAGAATAATCCCTCGTTATCAATTTCTCTTTTAATGAAGTTTTGGCCTATTCTTATATGTAAGGGTGGATTCGAATCGAATTCATTCGAGTTTGAATTCGAGATTGACTCGAACAAGCTAACTTTAAACAAACTTGAGCAAGCTTAAGCCAACATTTTGAGCTTGAGCTTGCTTGTCAAGTTTGAGAATTAAAAATTTTGATATAAAACGATATTGTTTTAATCAAGATGTATTAAAACGATGTCATTTTAATAACAAACTAATTAAAAACTCAAACTCAAAATGAGTCAAGTTTGCACTTAGCTGCAATGAGCTTGACGAGCCCCTCAACTTGAGTTGAATCCAACCATGCTTACATGTTTCATCTTATCATGTTAAACTGAGTTGTGAACAATATTGATAGCAGATTTGTTATCATTATAAAGACTAATAGCACTGGTCACTGGCAATTGTAAATCCTCAATAATTATTTTTACCCAAATCAATTCACAATTTCTTTGACTGCTTTTTGCTCCTCCATGTCACCAATTATCCCATAATTACGATTGAATTCGAACCTAATCAAGCTTGTTTCAAGGGAATCAAGTTCAAACTTGCTTTAAAGGTATTTGAGCTCAACTTGTTTGAGATCAGCCGAGCTTGAATCAAGCTTTGAGCTCAATCTGATATTAAAACAATGTCTTTTTAACGTGTATTAGTCAAAACGATATTATTTTAGTTGATTTGTATTAATTTTTTCAAGCTTATAAGCTTTATGAATCGAACACTCTTAAAGTTTGAACTCAAAAATTTTAATTTCTCAGACTCGAGCTCGAGCTTGAGTTTAAACAAACTCGATTTGAATCCAATTTTACCCACAATATTATTCAAAATCCTAATGTGAAGCTATAATCTTAGGGGGATTGCCCAATCTACATCAATGGAACCAACTATACCTCTATTTTTGGTCTTTTGAAACAATAGCCCTTTTCTAAGAGTACCTTTTCGGTATCTCAAGATATGTAGGACTATGTTCAAATGTGTCTAAATAGGTGATTGCATAAACTAGATTACTTCACTAATAACATATGCAAGGTCGAGTTGAGTGAGAAATAGGTTTTCGAATCTCTCTACCAATCTTTGGTAACTTCCCTTGTCCAATGAAAGGTCATCATCATCAATATCTTTCCACTTCCAATTTCTCTTTTAAGGTGTATTAGTACGTTTACCTCCTAATGTTTCTATTTTCTTCAGAAAATCACATGTACTTTTTTAAGAAATCAAAATCCCTTTTTTGCTTCTTACTATATCTATACTTAAAAAAAGTAAAATTATGTGTATTTATAATAAAAACTAATTTAAATACCAATAATAATATGTCATACATATGATTGACTATTTTTTAATTAAATATAAAATAATACTGATCACATGATAATACATCATTATTAATACCAAAATTAATACTCATGATAAGTGAATATAACATTATTCTATATAAAATATCTCATTAAACCTAGGATTTTAACCTTATACTATCTCCAATTTTTGCATAAGATTCATAATTTTTGCATGATTATCACATTTTAATTATAATATCATCAACACAGACAATCAAAATAAACTTTTTAATATGCCAAGTGTGGTCAACTTGGCTTTGTCGATTCTTGGTTGGATTAAATCTTGTGAGTCATGTCCGTATTGATTGTTTTAAATCATACAATGATTTTTTTTAGTTTACAAATTTCGCAAACTCTACTTTTCTCCTCAAACATAGGTGACATCCTCGTTAGGAGTAGGAATTTTTAGAATCCATACTTGACTCTATGGCTACTGGTGAATTCATGGGTAACCCATAAATATTAGTTTTTATAACCAGTCGGTAGTGGAAGATCACATTGTTATTATTAACAGTGAAAAGTTGCGT
This sequence comes from Mangifera indica, assembly GCF_011075055.1. Classification (NCBI taxonomy): domain Eukaryota; kingdom Viridiplantae; phylum Streptophyta; class Magnoliopsida; order Sapindales; family Anacardiaceae; genus Mangifera; species Mangifera indica. The sequence goes on along the minus strand of NC_058137.1, from coordinate 24,874,278 downwards.
TTTGAGTGGGGAGAACCGAGAGAGATTGGAATGGGATGTGGTGGGTTTTGAGTTTGGTTGCAACTGAAAAAAGGAAAAAAAGTGAAAACTCTGATTTTTCTTTTTTTTTTGGAAAAAATTTTGAGTAACCCGTGGGTAAACCATAAGTATTCATAAAAACTTGTCATTAATGAGTATAGGTCGAAACAAGTATTGATTCAAAAATTTAAATTCATACCTTTTTTGGGATAGATACCTGTAAAAAATTTATTCATTTAGTTAAGTCTAATTCTTATATATAGCTCCTTCTCAAGTTCAAGGGAAAACCTTTTTTTATTTAACTGAATAAGGTCCCAATCAAAATTAGTTACGATAGATAATAACATCTTTATAGAATTCAAGTTTGCTATTGGTCCAAAGATCTCTTCATAGTCAATTACATAATGGATTAAATCACCACTTGATTGACTTTCCAGTAGACAGCTTACCCCAGGCTGCCTTGAAAGAGTAAAATTGGTTGTGGACAGGCTTAGATGACTCTTAGGTTATCTCTCTCCATGTTCAATTGACATGGTTTTTTCTAGTGCAATCATCTTTGGAAGAAATTTGGGTGAATGTTAAAACAAATAACGATGAATCAGACTAATCTTTTTTTACACATTATGAGAGTCTAACCTGTTATGCCAAATTTTTTATTTTTTTTATTTTTGTAAATTTGAATTTATTTTCATGAGGTTCAATGTACTTGAACCTCCAAAATATAGTGGTTAATAGTTGAGTGAAGACAGACACTACACAAGATTCATTGATAATATTATGAATTGAAACAAGGACACCATTCAAAATGGTGTGGTAAATTTTGCCCATTTGTTAATCCTTTTTATGATCTGCCTTTTGAAAATTTCTGTATCAATTTATAATGGGTATGTCAGGTTTTCAAACCTGCAGGGATTACAGGGGTGTCTTTGTAAAATACGTATTTTGAAAAGTAAAATTAACTATTGGATTAGAAATTAGAAAGTGCTTTAATATAGTACAACAATGACTTTTTACCTAAATACGGAAAAGCAAAATATATATCCTTTTATCTTATCTTTTATCCAATGTCATTTCACAAATCTCATTAATCATTATAATGTTTTATCAATAAAATTATATATATATATATATATATTTAAATATATAAATATATAATTACAAATTAAAAATTAAAAATAAAATAACATTACCCTTATATTATTATGCCATTTAATAGGTATATTTTAAGTTTTATATTTATTTTGTATACCTTTTATATAGGAGAACCTATATTCAATCTTTATTTATATTGTGATATTTTTATTATAAATTTAATTTAATTTTTTTTATCTTTTGAAACTGTGTGTAGCAAAATTTACAAGTCCAAAATTATAGATACGAGTAGGGTTGGACTTGAACCAAACTCATTCAAGCTCGAGCGAGCCCAAAACGAGTCAACCCTATATAAGTTCGGTTGAGTTCGAGTTATTTGTCAAAATTTTTAATTAAAAATTTTGATACAAAATGATATCATTTTGATCAATATATATTAAAACGATATCATTTTAATAATAAAAAATGAATCGAACTGAATTTGAGTTTGACTTTTATGAGCTCGAACTTGAACTCAAGCTTAGTTATATGTAAACCGAATTAAACTTAAGTTCAACGGCTCGAATCCAACCTTAGATATGAGTATAAAATTAGTTTGGTTAGCAGCAAATGCTCCAACGGTAAATAAACCGCACCTAAGACTTGGGAGTGGGCATGCTAAAGAAATGTAAAATTTGCACACATGTTCCGTTCATAAAAAAACATTTTAGCAATCTACTAATTATTGTTACTAAACTTATTGATTCAGTCTTTGTTACTGTATAGGTGGTACTGCGGGGAGATATCCTTGGTATCATTCTTCCAAGTCCCAGGGCTTAGGACTGCTTTCTTTTTCTTTTCGGGTAAAACAACAGTAATTTCCGTTATCTTTTCAGGAAAATCTTTGGTTTATTTGCATGGCTGTGAGGCTTTCTGAACCCTCTAAGCCTTACACGAGAGTCTCGTTTGTCCCTCTCTTTTTCTGTCACGGTGATTACCTTCTACCACCCAGAATCTGGAGGGTTCCCTATATCTTTTCCTCTCCCCTTCTTTCTCAAACTTGGTGGCTTAATATCAAAGACCCATTAGGCAACGCATTAGATCAAAACGCACTAAGAAGAACCATTCTTTTAGAATCTTGGTTTTGCTTCAACGGTCTGGTACTATTTCTTGAGTTTGTCTGGAGGTGGGCTTTTGATGCTTTTGCAGTTATGTTGTATTTATAGCTTCTGGGTGTGAACTCTAAAAATAACGTATATTTTTTGTTGAACTCAGCGAACTAAAATAAAACAGAAAGCCCTGTTATCATCCCAGAAACTTCTGTGGCTCTCATTCTCTAGCTCTCTCCTTTTTTGCCTTGTCGTTCTGTATCTTCTCGGCTTTTTTTAATTTAATATAGTAGAGATACTTTTACATCAACAGACCTGAATTTTTGAATGTTGGATTTTGATAATGGCTTAAGTAACCAGGACTTGGTACACAACTTTCTGTTGCCTCATGTAATTTTGCGGATGCCTTCCCCTTTTTTTATCATTCTACTTTCCGTGCTTGTTTGTTTTCAATTTAGAAATGTAAGAAATTTTACTTTGTAGAATGTTAGTAACAATTATTGAAGCCAATTTTACATAAAGTTTGTCAAGTTTGTACCCGTTCTTTCAATGATTAAAACTTCGTGTGCATCATTGTAATCACTGAGAATTTACTTGAAACAAATGTAGGAAACACAATTCTTTTGAGAACTTATAAATTTGGTATTGGAGGTTGGTTCTAGAGTGAGCTTATGCCTGGAAACAACTACAATGGTACTTTCTCCCCTGGTCCAAGTACAACAAATCGTCTGGAACTGCTCTTAAGAGATAAGAAAGAAAGAAACCTAAGGAAAAGCTGCAGGGCACTTCTGAATGAGGCGGCTGATAGTAATGGGGGGCCTGAATTTTATGTGCATGAACCAAGAGTAAAAAACAATGACAACTTGGGACCCTCTATTGTCGATCAAGAAGTGTCTACAAGGGTGAGTGAAGGAGGTGAAAGGGCAGATGGAAGGCCTTTGAAGCAGCGACTACTGGTGGTGGCCAATAGGCTCCCAGTCTCTGCAGTCAGGAGAGGTGAAGACTCTTGGTCTCTAGAGATAAGTGCTGGGGGTCTGGTCAGTGCCCTTCTGGGTAAGTGGCATTTGAACTATCAGTTCATCTGTTTGTCCATTTAAATTCTTAATTTGTCTCTTACAGTTTTTGCATTGTATTTCTTCTTTTGTTTGAATATCTTGTTAAGTTTTAATTAATGAGATGGCATTTTTCACTCGAATTGAGAAACTATATGCATTATGGATGTATGGTTTGAAGGTGTGAAGGAGTTTGAGGCAAGATGGATAGGATGGGCTGGAGTAAATGTGCCAGACGAGATTGGACAGAAAGCACTTACTAAAGCATTGGCTGAAAAGGTATAAAGTTCTGCCATCAGAATCATTTTGTGATTAAGTCCTTATTCATAGTTATGTGTTTGTGATATTTATAAGTAATGACTTTATTATATGACTTGTGACATTGGTGTCTCATTTATGATAAATGTATAAAATAGTTGGATGAGAAAGCAATAGTTCATCAACACTATAATTGCTATGCAGAGATGTATTCCTGTATTCCTTGATGAGGATATTGTTCATCAATACTACAATGGCTATTGCAACAACATCTTGTGGCCTCTTTTTCATTACCTTGGACTTCCTCAAGAAGACCGCCTGGCCACTACCAGGAGTTTCCAGTCTCAGTTTGCTGCATATATAAAGGCAAATGAAATGTTTGCTGATGTTGTGAACAAACACTACAAGGATGGAGATGTTGTGTGGTGCCATGACTACCATCTCATGTTTCTTCCAAAGTGCCTAAAGGATCACAATAAGGGAATGAAAGTTGGTTGGTTTCTCCACACACCCTTCCCTTCTTCTGAAATCCATAGGACACTTCCATCTCGATCAGATCTGCTGCATGCAGTTCTAGCTGCTGATTTGGTTGGGTGAGTTTTTGTTGTATTCTGCATGTTGCTTAGAAATGATCAATTCCTACCAATTGATTTTACTCAGAAACTCAATTCTGGTTGTCATGAACGTTTTCCACGGTAAGGTTATAGCTTGGTTGTTCTTTGATCTAATAAATGTTATAGTTAACAACATGAAAGAAAGCAGGCATATTTCTGTTTACACCAACTCTTGTTGCATTGACCTAAGCCTTTGTGATCCTATAATTGTTGTGCGTTTCCTATAATTTATGTTGTGCTTCTATCATGAATCTCTGAACAACTTTTTGTCCATATTAATTCCCTTGCTTTATTCATCTAACACCTATTGTTAAGCTTGGTGTTTTTTTAAGATCTTTTTATCCTACGTAATTATTAGTATAACATTTTCCTTCCCTTAGCCTGTTTTGTAATTAAGTCAAAAGTCAGATTGGTTTCAGAATGGCATCTCTTATGAGACCCTTATAATTTGCTTTAAAATAAAAGGAAAAGACCCTTATGGTGGAATTTCAGTTTCTTCATAGATTATCTGGTATCATGTAAGTTCATGCTATGTCAACCTATTTCAATGCTACAGTTTGTATATTTCCTTTTGTGATATTCATAATTATAACATTCTTATTCTGGTAACTGGTTTGATAGAATTTTCAATTTAAATGTCATGTAAAATGAGTTCAAATTTTATTTTGCAGTTTTCACACATACGACTATGCAAGGCATTTTGTCAGTGCTTGCACTCGTATTCTCGGACTTGAGGGGACACCTGAAGGAGTTGAGAACCAAGAGAAACTGACTCGTGTTGCTGCGGTATATTTTGGGATGAAAATTTCTTTTATTGTTTGGTTTTATTTGATTCCTAAATAGTTGTTACTTTAGGCATTTCTTTGGAATATTTGTTTTTGAACAAGTTCTATAATGAAAAATACTTTTATAAAATCATATTTTCATTTAATTTGCTTGAATATCTAGTTTCCTATTGGGATAGACTCAGACCGGTTCATGCGAGCACTTGAGAATCCACAAGTTCAAGAACACATAAAAGAATTGAAAGAGACATTTGCTGGCCGAAAGGTATTTGTTGCCTTTACTATATGGTGCTGCTACTTGCTTGTTGATGTTTTTTTAGAAGTTGATTTGGTTTACATCGAAGAGTAGTTCTAGTCAAATGGATTGCAAAAATAGCAGAAATGACCAACCCAATAGTCATCCTTTTTTCTCATTGAGTTATTTCACTACAATGTCATGTATCTTAGCATGGCACTTGTTCATTTCCTGAAGCCTTTGTTCAAGATCCTAAAATGTAATCTTACTTACATGTGTGTTAGGCCCTCAGTAGGGCAAATTTACTATAGAACTAATAATAAGAGGGAAATTTCCTATTTGAAAGCCTTAATCAGAGAAGCATCAAGGAGGTCCATGATTTTTAGTTTTAATCAGCAAATCACCCGGAGAATCTAGGATTTCCAGTTCCAATCTGCAAGCAATCAAGAAGTCCATGATTTCCTACTTTTTCTTAATTTAAAGTCAACTCTTAAAGGGAGGTGGAATCTGCTAGAGGTATTGGATTTTGCAGTGTTATTTGGAGGTGGTCTGACTCCTCAAACTGCCTGAAGACTGTGTCTTCTGTTTTATAATTTCCTATGTAATAGGAACCTTATAGTTTCCCCATTTCTATTGTAATAAACATAACTGTCCTGCAGTGATTCAGTTAACTGTATTCTAGATTCCTTTTGGCATGGTTGTTCATTTGGTAGAGGATTTAAATGCTTTTTCGTTTACATATTTATTTTTAAAGTATATAAAATCTAAAAAAGGTTATGCATCCTTAGTACAGATTGTGTCTGGTTTAATCTTGTAACAACTTTGTGTTCAGAGTCTTGTAATCACCGAACAAATGATTCTCTCCCCAACCCACTTAACCAAAACAGTTGCTTTATTTAACCATAGTAGTGGTTTTAATCTTTTTACTTTAACTGTCTGACTTTACAGGTAATGTTAGGTGTTGATCGCCTAGATATGATTAAAGGAATTCCACAGAAGATATTGGCATTTGAAAAGTTCCTTGAGGAAAACCCTGAATGGCGTGATAAAGTTGTTTTGCTGCAAATTGCAGTGCCAACAAGAACAGATGTTCCTGAATGTATGTCCCTTCTATAGTTTGTTACTGCCTCTTTCATATATTGTTCTGCTTACTGTACTGTTGTGTCCAAAATTGCATATTTTTAAAGGATTGCTTTACCTTTTCTGAGCTTATGGATTGATCTTTGCTAGAGTGTCTATTTTTAGTTGATCAAGACCAATCAAATATCATAAATTGTGTCTGGATATACTGACTGATTTTATAGGTTTTGTGCGCTTCATCTAGGCAGATTATGTCATATATTTGGATGCTACTCATAGATAAATCTGTAATGTTGTTTACAGTGGATTGTGAGTGGTTCATCATATTGTCTTTTCAAATTTTTAGAAACTCACTGCTGCTGCGTCACTTTTTTTTCAGTTTGTGGTCATTTATTCATAACACTCCAATTTATGCTTCATTTGAACAAAGCTTGGGTCTTTAGTGTAATGTTTTACTTGTTTGGGAACTTATGAATTATGATCATGTTTAAAACCACGCAGTCGCTTTTTGTGCTTTCATAAACTTGATTTGTTTGAATTGTTCCTTTTAATAATCAATTCGTTGATTTTTAACATGATGCTACTGATTTGGCTTGTATATTTTCACAGATCAAAAACTTACAAGCCAGGTTCATGAAATTGTCGGACGCATCAATGGCCGATTTGGAACACTGACTACTGTTCCAATACAACATCTGGTCTGTCTCTAACTTCCTAGCTTTGTGAATCCTCTAGATGCTTATTGTGTTTTATTCTTCTTTGGCTCAGTGTGTTAGTGAGTGAAGCAGTGTTACTTAAGGCTTATGTTCAGCTGAATTTCAGCATTATTTTATTCTGTTATCGACATTGTAGATTTGTTGGCAATATAGAACAGCCTCAAGGTTTCCTACATACTTGGTTCAACATGTTAAGAGTTTATTTAATATTGTTGAACCTTTAATTATTAGCTTAAACATAAGGTTTTGGGTTTAGTGTAATTGAACACAAGGGATAGGGTAGGACTATTTTGATGTCTTGATAGAAGGAAAGTTGAACAAAATGTTAGAGCTTGTCATAGAAGGTACAGTATGAGTACTCAATAGAATTTATATTGGCAACTTTTAATATGCTGGCTGTCCATGTTATTCACATTGGCAACTTGAACCCTACGCAAAAATTAGATTATTGGGAAGAATGGGCAATAGAATTTAAACAACCTAATATTAAAGTGGCAAACAATGATACTGGGATGGATAATGACTTTTTAGATACAAAATGATTAACTGACTATCCTTTCATGGACTATTTCTTTGCATTTATGATGACTTTTTGACATTAGCATTTGCAATGCTGCCTTCCAGAATCATCTTCTAGTTATAGTCCTCAAAAGAGTAGGAATTGCATCATTAATTACTTTATAGTCCATGGAGTTCAATGGATTATCCTAGAGAGAAAACGTGGATAATGAAACTTATTACTGACAAAATCCTTTCAATGGTTTACTTTCTATTCATACATAAACTATTAGGCAAATTGTCTATTTGTCCAGTATTAGGAGCTGAATCTTTTATCTTTGATGCAGTGCATGGTATCGGTTTGTTGTCATGATTGATCTAGCATGATAATTTTTTCAAGCAATTAAGAGTTTATAATGAAATATTCCTCTTTTCTGCAGGATCGCTCTCTGGACTTTCTTCAATTGTGTGCTTTATATGCAGTTACTGGTATTAATATTTGTGCTGTATCTTTCATGAATTCTCCTAGAGTTGTTTGTTTATTTAATAGTATTAAAATATTGTGTTATGTAAGTATTTGTTGTATCTTGATTGTCGACGTTATGTTGAAAGCACAACTTTTCTTTATCATCGATGCATGTGAAGACTTGTTGCAGACTAAATAATAGCTGTTGCAAGTTATAAATGGACCCTTAGTTTTTTACTAAATGCCCATGAACACAGAAACATCAACATGATTTCTTGAAGTATTTTTTTCCTTTTTTCCTCTTCTTTTTTCTACTTTTCTAGTTCAAATTGGTTTGCTGCTGACAGGTTGAGTGTATGATCTCCTGAAGTTACCAAACATTATTGAACTACAACAATTATACCTTCTTTGTCATCAAATTTTGCCTTAGATAAAATAGTAAACCTTCTAATGTCATCATATGTCGATTCTTGGATCACTTCGTTATCTAAAAGTTTAAACTTTATTGATGTAGGAATGATTTACTTTGCCAAAAATATTATTGAATCAAATCTCCATTAATTTCGGGAGCTAAGCATTCGGAGTTATGAGTGATCGTAAAGGTCTTGTTGTAACGGAAATAATTACTGATGGAAGTCAGATCTTGTTCTTAACCTAATGAGCTATCTGTGCAATGTTTTTGCTTATTTAATTGTTTGTGGTCGAAAAGATGTCTGTCACACTTACGAAGTATGAAACTTATTTTCCTTTTATTTTATATTTTTCCTCAGATGTAGCCCTTGTCACATCTTTAAGGGATGGAATGAATCTTGTCAGCTATGAGTTTGTGGCATGCCAAGACTCTAAGAAAGGAGTTCTCATTCTCAGTGAAGTAAGTGTTCATCAGTTGCAAGTTTTATACTGATTTTAATTGGTCCTTGTAGATTAAATGTCAGACATGGAAGTAGACTCTTAACTCATTTTTCGATTTCTACTTGATTACAGTAGACTGTAGATTAATATCTATATGTCACATGTTAGGCAAGGATTATGTACTGCTCTAACTGAGACATTATCAACTTCATAATAATACCACTAAATTCCATACATTTTGAAAATATTCTAGCAAACATTTTGACACTCTCGATATACTTTGTAGTTTGCAGGTGCTGCACAATCTTTGGGTGCTGGAGCGATTTTGGTGAACCCTTGGAACATTACTGAAGTGGCTAATTCAATTGCCCGAGCTCTGAACATGTCACCTCAAGAGAGAGAGAAGCGACATAGACACAATTTTAAACATGTGACAACTCACACTGCTCAGGAATGGGCTGAAACCTTTGTAAGGTATGCTTAAAATGCTGTCACGATCTGCTGTACAGTGAAACTGACAATAGTTACATCTTTTATTCTTCAGCATTTATTGGTGCTTGTGTCATGTTTTTCTTAAATAATGCATATTAAGACATCACTTGATTGAAAAGTTTATGCTATCAGGTAGAGGCAGAAATGACATTTAAACATTGATAATTATGGGAAGTAGTGAAAGTCCCCTATAACTGTAATATGTGGTATACAAAATAAAGTAGAAAAATAAATCTTATGGGCAGCAGGTGTCCTTTTAATAAAGAAATAGGAACAACTTAGTAACACATTCATAAAGAAATACAATGTGTTTCATGAGCCATTTTCATTGGCATCTGTGATTTTTTGCACCCACCTAAGAGCATACACTTTTTGTAAGCATTTTGGTTCAGTGGACTGTATATTCCTATTGTCTGCTTAATTAAGCATATGATCTTAGTGTCAAAATTATTCTCACTGGCACTATGATTTTGGAGGCCAATATCTAATCTTTCAACTAGATTATATGATAGGGGCTTTGTTGACTAGTAGACAAGTTTATTGATGGTGGTAGACCTAAAATTAATTGGGGAATAGAGTGTGCAAATTGTAATGCTTTTAAATTGTTGGATCCTGTGCTATCCAAACGTATGCCTAAATAATAAAGATTATCCAATCAAGAGAAAACCTCATTTAGAGATGAGTTGTTAATAAAGCAACTACTAGATGTCCATTTGATTGTGAATATTATAAACATACTTCCACATCTGACTAAAATATTATGATTTAACTGAATTTTGATGATTCTGAGATGTCCCAGTGAACTATGCAGCCTTCCTAATTAGTGCGAGAATCTCAGTGAAGTCCTTTACATCACTATAACCCCAGATCCCTCTAGAAAAAGAAAATCTATTCTAAGGAACCTATAACATTATATCAGATTATTAGATGTTAACTTGTATATTATTAAATGTTTCCATACTGAGCAGTGCCCAAGTTGGTTTTCTGTTGGCACTAAAATCCTGGTTAAAAGTTGAGAACTCCATACTTTAAATGTTTACCAGGTTTGTGACTTCTGGAGATCTTGGAAAAGGACAGTGGCCTGAGTTTAAAAAAAGCATACCTAGGTGTACATGTACCCTCTGCAATTCACGCCTTTGGTGGACTTTTGTTTAAGGTACTTTTGAATGTTTTCTACATGGGTTAAAACTTGGACATAGGAATATGCGCCATTTAAGCATTAAATGGAGACAATAGCCTTGAAACTTTGGATATCTATAAAAAGTTTATGGCCGATTGTAATGAAAACACTTTTCCTTGAGTATGTTAACTATTTTCAGTTCAGAACTATCATCATGATGAACAACCTTTTATGATGTGTGGCTTTGAATTTCCTATTTGTGCTTGTGAAAAAGAAGAAAAAAAAGTGTGTTATCTCTTAGGTAGTTGTACCTTGCTTTGATGGAATATTTTAATCGTACAAAATGTCACTTTTTGCTTTTATCCAAAAGTAAACAAAATAGGAATTTCAGTTTTTTCAAATGTGCCAAGATACATTTATGAATGCATTGGGTTGTGTTTGTGGATAAGTTTATGTTATGATCTGAACCTAATAATTATCTAAACCTCAACTAACAAAATTGAAGCGAATGACAGTGTAATGTAGAAAACTGTTGCAATTTGTATTAATTCTTGTTTTTGTTTAGAAAAAAAAAAAAGTTTTTTTATGATGATATTACTCGTAAATAGAATAGAGATAATACAAAAACAGTCCTAGGTCCGACTTCTGAGAGATCAAAATCTCTCCCTAAAATTGTCTAGCATTCGAGAGGCTAGACACTCCCTCAGTTAGCCGAACGTGCCATGAAAACTCAAACAATAATCTCCTTTCTTCTTTCCCTCCCCTTCCTCCCTTCCCTTTTCTCTCTTTAGTTATAGCTACGTGGACTTGTCCCTTAAGTGGTTCTCCTTTTTCTTTTTGTGTGAAAGACTTATGCCCCAAATTTTTTTTTTGTCCCCTACGGTAACAACTAGTGGTCCAACATTACTCACTCTTTTGAAATCCACCTTGTCCTCAAGGCAGAGAATTAATTTTTATAATCAAATGAAAAAAGATAACAAAAAATACCTAAATTTTAAGTAATATATTTTAAGCACCTCAGTCATGTGCCTATCACTTCTAATTTCTTTCTTTAAATATACACAAACTCTTTTCCTTTTTTCCTGTCCTCTTCACATGGTAACATCACTTGTAATTGTCGAAATTTACAACAATAGTTTGACCCATACTTTTCATCACACCAGAAACATAATTGCTTTTCCAATTTCGATTGAATTTCAATGTCTACCAACCTTTGATAATTCTTGTCTTTCCATGCAATGAAACCATCCACTGAACCATAGGCTCATTGTACACGGAAGTGTACAAAAAGAATTTGCCTTACTTGCACAATAAGCCTATGCACTTGAAATCGTTCAGTGAACCACTTCAAACACCAACGGAGCTTTCTCAACCTTTTGAGAATTATTCAATTCTCAATCCAAATAACTTTATCTCAACTTTAATTTTGTCCCTCAATCCTCCCAGGAGGATATCGTCAGAAATCTCCCTTAACGGTGTTGAGAGAAACTCAAATCAACAACGATAGTCACCTACCAAGTCATTCTCAAAGCTACAAAACTCTTCATACAGGGATCATTCTTGTGACAACCAGAAATGCTAAAACAAGCGTTGCTTCAAATCATTTCAATTAGCGAATCATTGTTGAGATTTGCGTCATTGTAACCAACTCAAACCTACTCTATCCATACAGACAATGGTCATCGTTAGTCTCACTTGAACCATTAGCCGATTAATTGAAAAATAACATTTAGTAGGTAAGACCCATCCAATTACAGCGTTGCTGATGAAGATTGGCAATTCAAGTCAATGATCAGGTGTATCTCACTAGCCTCTACCATGGTTTTTGTAGATTGTCATTTCTCGTCCCCTGATGTGTTCTTCAGTTGTCATCTCTTTGTTCATCATTTGTTCTTTTCATCTCATCAATAAGGGTGGTGTTATCTCTTTCATCGGAGACAATTGCGTCAGCAATGGGGGTTGTTCCATTGGCGCTTTTCCTTGGTCACCACTAAGTACCTTTTTGTTCATCATCATTTATCTCAACCCTTTGAGATAGTCTTTCACTATCTCTACATTGCCTTCCAATTTCTCATTTTGCGAGTTCACATTTTACAGTTTTGTGTTTACTTCATCCAACCTACTTCTTATAGACTCCAAATCCCTTTCTAGCCTATCTACCTTGGTTTTTATTCTCGTCATGATTTAATACCAAAAGTTTGTTAGGAGCTCAACAATGATTCGAACCTCCCAAAGTAATTGAAGTAGGACTGGATTCGAGCCGAGCCGAGCTCGGCTCGCAGCTAGCTCGGGCTCGGCTAGGTTTTTTAATGGCCGGCTCTAGTTCGGCTCGAGCCGAACTCTGCTCGGCTCGAATTCGGCTCGTTTTCGGCTCGACTCGTTTTTCATATCAAAACGGCACCATTTTGTATATATATATGAATCAAAACGACGTCATTTTGTATAAAAATTTTTTAAAAAAAATTACCGAGCCAACTCGAGCTCGATCGAGCCGAGCAGAGCCCGGCTCGTTTCGGGCTCGAACCGAGCCAAGTCGAGCTCGAGCTCGAGCTGGCTCGGCTCGAATCCAGCCCTGAATTGAAGTAAATGACAATGTAATGAACAAAAAATTATAATTTGTATTGATTGTTGGTTATGTTTATGAAAAACAAGAAGTTTTTTGTAGTCATATTACTCATAAACAAGCTAGAGATAACATCGGTTTTTCGAGAGACTAAACACTCTCCCAATAAGTCGTAATTGCGCCTCTTTCTTTTTGTGCCAACAACTTATACCTCCCTTTTTATCACTTTTCTCTCTTTAGCTATAGTCATGTAGCCTTCTCCCTTAGTGGTCCTCTTTTTTTTTTTTTTTGTTCTTGTTCTAGCAACTTATGCCCAAATTTTTTTTGTCTCGTACTATGACAGATAGTGGTCCTAACACAATCCCAAATGCAAGGTATAAAATTTAGATTTCATATCGAAAAGTATGTTTCTAGTATGAAGTTTATATGTCTTTAACTTTCTAATCTCAAAAGGTAGCTTTTGAGGTATACTTCTCCCAAGGTTCATGTCATTCAATATCAAAGTTACTATTATATCTCCTAGTTGGAATCATGTAACATAGGTGACAACATCAGTATTACAGTGTTTGTCTGAGGTTAGTAGGAAGCTAGTGCACAACTAGTCTGCACAGACACTAGGGTTTCGGAGTATGATGATATGTTATAATCTCAAGTGCAAAGTATGAAACTTGGGTTTCACATAAGAAAGTATGAACTTTCAATGTGGGGTTTATATGACTTTGTGTTCTCTAATTTCAATAGCTATAAGATTCATATCAATTTGTTGAGGCATTACATGTATGAGAATTCAATGAAAAAGACTTCTTTTGGTTTCGTATATATTTGTTTTTTTTTTAGATTCAACATCTATGTTGTTGTGTCAACTATCAAAGTTTTCTTGGGGAGTTTGTCAGCATTCTTAAAGATTTAAATTTTGTCTAATTACTTTGCAGTGAATTGAACGTTACGGTTGTTGAGGCAGAGCTGAGGATAAAACAAGCCCCTCCTAATCTTCGAGAAGCAGATGCAATTGAACGTTATTTGCAGTCTAACAATCGTTTGCTCATACTAGTATGCTATATTTGATCTTATAACTTCAATAGGGCAATAATATTCACATTTTTTAGGATCAGTTTTTCAATTATTAGGTGTTTATGGTATGGTATTCAACTGCATCCATGGTAAGTGTGTGAAGTTTGTTGACATGTCATCATAGGTTGATTTTATCTAGTCTCACTTTACTATTTAAGTCATTAATGGATCAACTCATTGAAATCTTTATTATATTGAGTTGTTTTGGACACATATGTCTAGAGAACAGTGAGATGGAGAGTTTGGTCAATTTTTGCAGTATGTAGATATTCTGATACATCTATACGAGATATTTGATGATATGTTCAACAATCTCAATGATGATTGAGCGGTTCTTTTTTAATTTTAATTATGACAGTTTTGATTAGATATGGATTCATTTTCTTCTTAAACTTTTTCTAGAAAACAATTTCTAGAACTTAAAACTGCCAGTGACCAGCAGAAATAGTTCTAACTCTCTAGAAGTTATTTTCATTTATTATTTGTTCTCTGACCAAAGTATTTCTTTTCACATGAGGATTAATGACATAAATAGTAAATTTAAATTTACTTGGTGGTTAGTGTTTATTTTGCCAAAAAAGGAAAAAAAAGTTTTAAAGGGAGTAGACTGGTCTTGCCACAAGGTTACTAGCTTGCAAAAATGGATTTGTATTTTCAAATTTGAATCAAGTCAATGTTGCATGTTTGGGTGCACAAGTTTTGACATTAAACCAACTCAAGATTTGAAATCCATTTCGGCATTACTCAGAGGACTGAAAATAAATGTCTGATCACTGGCTATTTGAACAGCTTGTTTTATGTGTATCTATTCAAACCTATCATCACTTTCTTAGTGGAACTTTGTCTTTAAAATCTTGATTTTAATTTCTTTCATCTGTTTGTTCAATTGCAGCCTACATAGATTTCCCTCTGCTTCCTGATTACATCCATATAGATACAAAAAACATGAGATCTGCATGGTTTCCATGTTCGTTAGTCTGCAGAAAACCACTTTTAAGATTAAAGAGAATCAATTCTACTCGGTCCTGGCCTTGAATTCTAACACATCTAACTTGGAATCACTTTTGCTTGGTGATATGAAAGAAGGATTATGAGCAAATTACTGGAAATATTTATTTAGTTTCTGAAAATAATAATCAGAAAAAGTAATGGAGATTCTTGAGACTTGTGGTTCGGTTTTGACAGGTTATGATTTCACATTATGTGCATACTGAGTATGCAGTCCTTTGAACTCTTACTGTTATATGGTGCTGCTTCATGTTTTAGCACTTTATTTTAATCATTTCTATTTCCTTTGGATCCTCCTCTCATTATCATGGCACCTTGATGGTGGTCCAAATCTCAGGGTTTCAATGCAACATTAACTGAATCACTGGACACTCTTGGTAGAAGAGGTGATCAGATTAGAGAAATGGAACTAAAGCTGCACCCGGAGTTGCATGATCCCCTAACTGCATTGTGCAATGATCCAAAGACAACAATTGTTGTTCTTAGCGGGAGTGACAGAAGTGTCTTGGATTATGTACTTGATCCAGCTCCATTCTTTACCTCTTTTTTGGCCTTCCTATAATCCTTTATTTAACTAATCAAGTTTTTTCACAGAACTTTGGGGGGTATAACATGTGGTTGGCAGCAGAAAATGGTATGTTTTTACGCCATACCAGGGGAGAATGGATGACAACAATGCCGGAGCATTTAAATATGGAATGGGTTGACAGTGTTAAGGTGCCTACACTACAGTTGCATTTCTTATTAATTGTCTCTTCTGGCCTTTAAGCTTATGGTGATGACATATTTTCAGCATGTTTTTGAGTATTTCACTGAAAGAACACCACGATCAGATTTTGAGCAGCGTGAAACATCACTTGTATGGAACTACAAGTATGCAGGTAATAATACAATGTTTGGACAGTTTCTGATCTCATTCTTCCCTTTAATATTTTTCTCTTCATTTTGCCTGCTCACATTATTGTGGTTGTAGATGTTGAATTTGGAAGAATTCAGGCAAGAGATATGTTGCAGCATCTCTGGACAGGCCCAATTTCAAATGCATCTGTCGATGTTGTCCAAGGGAGCCGATCAGTCGAGGTGCGAGCGGTTGGTGTTACGAAGGTGATTGCACTTACTATAATTGAAATTTTTTATATCATTAGAAAATTTTGATGTTTAAACCATATGTTCCAGTTATACCATTTGACAGTTTTATTCATTCAGGGTGCGGCAATTGATCGTATTTTGGGAGAGATAGTCCATAGTAAATCCATGACTACACCAATTGACTATGTTCTTTGCATTGGGCATTTTCTTGGGAAGGTACCTTTTTCATTCTTACTCTAATTTTTTCAATTTGTGCCCTTCCAGCACACTCGTAGATACATTCTTGGTTTGTATTTTCAAACTTTAAAGGGTGTTTTTTTCTTAAGAGCCTTTGGTAGAAAGTGCTTTATACCAAAACAATGAAAAGTGTTTCTTAAACAGAACCTAAGAAATGCAGGTAGAAACCAATGGTAAATCTGAATCTATTATTGAAATGGAAGTGGGATGGCACGCCTTTGAATCAGGTCAGCTAGACAAATATTAGATGCTAGAAGGATGGGAACATGCAGAATCCCAACTTTATGTTAGAAGCATTAGCTAAAAGATTCAGTTTAGTCTTCGTATTCATGGATAGATTTATTAACATCAGAAAGAGCATCATTTGATTTTGACGTTGCACTTCAGAAAGTGTTTATAAATTGCATTTTTAACATCTTCAGGATGAAGATGTGTTCTCATTTTTCGAGCCGGAACTCCCTTTAGAACCCCCAAGCATTTCAAGAACAAAGCCAATTGATGGCCTGAAGCTACCAGGGGAAAGAAGACAACCGTTGAAGCTTCCAGCAAGCAGAAGTGGATCAAAGTTATCTCAAGGTAAAACACAACGATCTACCCCAAACCATGACAGAAAGATCCCCACTCAAAACTGTGCTGGTGCAAGGCGACCAACACCAGAAAATATGTCATGGAATGTGCTTGATCTCAAAAAAGATAACTACTTTTCTTGTGCTGTTGGACGGCTGCGCACGAATGCCCGGTTTCTACTTCAATCCTCAGATGAAGTCGTTGCATTTTTAAAGAGGTTAGCATCATATGCTGATTCAGATTCATCATTATCGTCATCAAGCTTATTTCAGAATCGGAGAGGTGATGCAATGAATTTGTTGCGTTCGCCAGCACATTGATGTTGTACCTTACACCTGCTTCAGAAAGTCATTAAAGTATCACTAAAATTATTGTCTTCCTGAATAGAAACATTATTAGTGTTGACATAATTGAAAACATCAAATCCACAGTGATGTTCTTCAGTAATATATTCATAGAGGGAAACAATTTTAGCTCTAATTGTTTTACTTATGTCTTTTTGGCATGTTCTATGTAACAGCAGTTACATATCTATGTTGTGCTCTGGTGAGCATTGATGCAGGCTCAGCTTGTTTATTTTGCTATGAAACAAGCAGCAGCCTTGAATTTGGCCACGATTGACTTAGCAAGTGTTCTTGAGTTTTTAGTTAAGAGAGCAATTCACGTTACCTTTTTCACTATAATATTATGATTCCTACTTAGAATTCGAGTTGAGCCAGATTCAAGTTTGCTGAGTTTATTTCAACGTTATTCAAACTCAACGTATTTGAGAAAATCAAGTTTGTATTTAACTCAAATTTCAGTTAAAATTGAGTTTTAAGTTAAAGTTTGATATTATATTAAATAAAAAATAATTAAAATAAACATCGTTTTAATAAGTTTTAATTAAAATAATATTATTTTAATTAATTTATAATAAAAATTTTCGAACTTGTGATTTTGTGAGATGAATATCTTTAAAATTTGAGTTTAAAAATATTTAATATTTAATTTTAATTTTAAATTTAAATTTAAATTTATTTTTAAACTTGGAGAAGGTAGATTTAAATCCAATCCTTCCCTTTTGACTGTGCAGAGAACACATTATGGACAAGATCATGTCAATTTCAATATTTCATGTTTCATTCTGCCTATTATGAGCCAAAGCATGCTGATGCCGTCAATCTGGAATATTTCTGCCCTATATTAATAAATATTGGCCCCAAGAAGGATTGTTCTATAAATATCGATAAATCTGGTACGATAGTAGGACCCTTTTCACTTTTCGTAGGTACAGATGTCATAATCTTGGTCGTACACGTGGATTTCATCAACGTTAAAGAGACAGGTCGTACCGTACAACTCTCTCGTGATTAAGTAGAAGAAGTGGCTACAACGATTCCAAATTGAAATCTCTCTCGAAAAGAACAAGAAAAATAAATAAATATTTTGGGAAATCAGGAATCTTGAAATTTCTCTCAGCTTCAGTGGCCCAGAGAATCAGGTAACATAAATACATCTTTAAATTCTTTCCTTTTCGATTACAGAATTGCTTTCTCCATGTCCACACTACAGAAGAGCGACAGCAACACCCAATCAATGTTGTGCTTTTAAATTATTTGTTGTAACTTATTTTATATTTCATATATAATTTTATATATAAATAATAATATATTATTATATAATTAAATAATTAAAAATTAAAGATAAATTAATATTCAATTATATAATAATATGTCATTATTTATGTATAATATATAGTTTGATTATTTTATTATTGTGCTTGATGTTATATTACTTTATCTGAGGATTCAAAGTGATTTTTAGTAATGATTTTTTGCGATTTTCTAATTTTGGAATGACTACTATGTTTGGTTCTCAAGAAAATAAGGGAAAATATGTGAAGATAAGAAATTTCAAAGACCTTAGAGAGGATTGCAAATTGTTTATTTATCTTTTTGTTGATTTAATTATTTATGTTAGTAAATCTGCAAATTCCAAATAAACCCAAACCTACTCTCTTGCTAGGATCCAAAATGATTTGCAGTGATTTTTCTAATTTTTAAATTACTAAAGCTATGATTTGGTTATAAAGAAAATCAGGGGAAAATGTAAAGATAAGAAATTTCAAAGAGCTTGGAGAGGATTTCAAATTGTTAATTTGTTTTTTTTTTTAAATTAATTTAACTATTCATGTTTGTAAATCTAAAAATTCCAAATAAACCCAAATCTACTCTCTTGCCAATAGTAATTTTAGGTGAGTTGGGTCAGGTATGGTAAAATCCCTGCTGGCATGCCTAACCAAACAAAAGCTCAAGCAGGCAAATTGCCTTACTAAGTGGTTACCAAATGCTTGCCAGCAACCCAAGATTTTTTATTCATGCAATGTTATGTGTATTCACTTTCAATACACATATATATATACACACATTTATATGTGTCATTAAAAACACATAAACATATATCAAATAACGGTTTATTTGTGTTTTCAAAATAAACATATATAGTTTTATTGTTTTTCTTTAATCTATGAACAATTATATATAACTTTTCTTTTATCGCAATAATAATGCTACACTCTAAATTTAGTGAGAAAAAATTGCCACAAGACAAACAAATAGAAGCCATTTTTAAAGAATTTCATCAAGAAAATTGATTGAATGTGGTGAAGATCTTCTATATGCCTATAACTAAAAGCAGTCTGAACTCAAAATTGCATTTGTTTATATTCAGTTTGAAATGGAACATTTTTTCATCATTGATTAAGATCAAGAGTACATACATAAAGCAAAAATACTCATCAAACAAAATGCAAAAAGTACACCCTTGCAATCTAGCAGATAACATGAACATAAGGAACCTATTTAAAGCTTCTTATTCTAGGAAAATACACTAACCCTATTTTGTTACAAAGAAAAATAATGATATCTAGCACAGTAGAAAATGATATCATAAGCTATAGAGGAATGATGAGTAAACTGATTATTGTTACTAAGACACTGCAAGCAAGGTTAGGGTAATGCCGCTTAGGTTCTCTTGTTAGGCTCGAAAACATACTTGATCAATGATTCCTTGATGGAAAGCAACTCGGGGAACTCTTTCTTCAACTTTGAAGCATCCATCTCATTGTTGCTTCGAGGAGCGACAATAACCTTGGCTTGCTCTTCTAGTGTGAAATTTGCCCACTTGAACTCAGGGTTAATGTAAGCCTTGTACATCTCCAGGATTTCATTGTGGCTGACAACACCTGGGTTTGTGAAGTTCCATATACCCCTCAAATTACGCTTTGCCATCTCAATCGCAATGGGGAGAAGTTCATCCAAGACAGTCATGCTGTTTGGAATGTTAACCACTTTATTATAGCGAGAAATCTTGGTGATGAAGTTGCGTGGGTTGTTGAGGTCAGATGAAATTGGCATCCGAACTCTGAGAGTGCACACATTGTCATATTCTTTCAAGAGCTCTTCAACCTGGTTAAGAAGAAAGAAAGAAAATTATTTATACATTCCCAGAACTGAAATTTGCAAATGGTAATATGAAAAAGAATAAAGGTTCAAAGTGAAATTACCATGGCTTTGGTTTTTGAATAGAAAGAACCAGTGAAGTTGGGTTTGTCTTCCTCTTTAAACCCAATGCTGGAACCCTCTGGATGAGCAGCATCATACTCAAATATACATCCAGTGGCAAAATTCAACATCAAGAGCCCATGCTCTCGAGTAACATCTGCTAAGGTCAATGTTCCAGCAACATTGGCACGGATGGTTTCAGTTTTATGAGATTCACACCAATCAACATTGGGTCTACCAGTAACACCAGCAGCATTAAGAACATGTGTCGGTTTAACACTCTGGATGTCAGCAATGAGAGATGAACGATCCTCCAAGCGTCCTTTTCCATATTCATAAGCAATCCCCTGCTTCTCACACAACTTTCCTAGAAGACCCCCAATCCAGCCAGTTCTACCATAGATCAAAAACTTCAAGGATGGCTTTTTAGGAGAGCTACATCCTTTTGTATTTGGAACAACCATTCGTGTCTGATTACTATTATTTGAGATGTAAGACACAGATTTGCTCTCATCTGACCCATCAAAATGTCTTCCACCCGGCATCATCAGCATTCTTGGATGAGGAAGCAGTGCACCAGAGACATCACCCCACCATTCAGGATTCTGAGTGTACCATTCCATAGTCTTTCGCAAACCCTCTTGCCATGTAGTTCGCTCGGACCATCCCAAGTTCTTCAGCTTCTGATCATCAAGGAAGTACCTCTGATCATTAAATGGTCTGTTATCCACAAACTTAATGCTCGACTCCGGGTCCATTGAGAAGAGTTTGCATATTTCCTTTGCCACATCAATCACTCTCCTTTCCTTCTTTGTCCCAATATTGTAAACATGCCCAACTTCTCCCTTGTGAAGGATGACTTCAAAAGCCTCAGCAACATCCTCACAATATAAATAACTTCTAACATTGGAACCATCCCCATGAATTGGAAGAGGCAATCCCCTCATGGCCAAGAGGATAAACTTTGGAATTAACTTTTCGGGGAATTGATTGGGTCCATAAACATTGTTCCCACGGGTTGTAATAACAGGTAGCCCGTATGACCTACCATATGCCATGACAAGCATTTCTGCCCCAGCTTTAGTGGCAGAATATGGATTTGTTGGCAGGAGCTGTGAAGCTTCATGGTTACCCACAACTGCATCCTCGTCAGTCTCCCCATAGACCTCATCTGTGCTCACATGGATGAACCTCCGGATCTGGCCAGTCACTTTGCAAGCTTCAAGAAGGACATGTGTACCGTAGATGTTGTTCTTGGTAAACTCAAAACTGTTGCCAAAAGAGTTATCGACATGAGTCTGGGCTGCAAAGTGCATTATGGTGTCAATAGACTCAGTGATGAGGAGAAAGTTGACAAGGTCAGCACTGCCAATATCCCCCTTAACAAACTTAAAGTTTGGAGATGCTTTTGAGGGAAGGAGATTTTTCAGGTTTGAACAATAGTCAAGCTTATCCAGCACTACAATTTTGTAATCGGGGTAGTTACGAATCAGCCTGTTGCAAACATGGGAAGCAATGAAACCAGCAGCCCCAGTAATGAGGATGTTCTTGGGCGTATATGTAGCCATGACTCAAGAACTTCTGCACATTTAAAAGAACAAAAATTAAATTAGAACTACCGGTCAAAAATAAATTAACATGTATAAAGGTATAAAATTTTGCAGCAACAAACTTAAGATAAACATGTTCAAATAAAATTTTACTACAGATAAACATAAAAATAAATCAACCATGTTACAAAAAACTAAACCAAATGTCAAGTTTCCAAATTTAAAGAACAAACTAGATCTCAAAGAAAATAACACAACTCTTAAGATCTAAGTGCAATATATAATGGAGATGTCCACGCAGAGTAATCAAAGAATAAAATCAACAATTTTGATGAATGATACTTAAATATAAGCACAAATCATCATCAAAACATACTCTGAATAGCCAGATCCAAATAAAAATACAGTTAAAATATTATCATAAGAAGAGATCTTTACATAAAATGCACAATTTCATAAACAATTTTTCAACATCCCAATTCATAAAAACACAACACACAAACAAGTGATGATCTCCACAGACAACTTGGCATTACTTTTCTTATAACACAAGATCCAGATCCACTTACATGAGAAAAGCTATAAACTAACCCCTCAAAACATGAAATTTCTCCCAAATTATCAACAGATCTAAAAAAAAAAAACTAACAACCACCCAGACCATAAAAAAGCTCCAGTCAATGAAAGAACAACAAAACGAAAGTCACATAAGATGATCACATGAAAGAGATAAAAGTTAAAGTTCTTTTACTTACAAGTTGGATCAGATCAATGGAACCCAGATGAGAAAAATACAATTGGAAAGAGGGAAAGTGTGTAAAAGGAAGTGGAGAAAAACACGGAGACAGGAATACAACCGAAGCCGAGCAGAAACCGCAAAGATTTCGAGAGTGAGAGGGAAGCTTAGGGAGTCTCTGTATTTATACCAGTCTATGACTTTAAATGACTAAAATAGCCTCAACTGCGACGCCGTTTTCCTCATTTCTAACAGTAATTAGGCAGATCCGTGGCACCCAATTGCTTGATGAGCTGTGCTCAACCGTATGGAATTATATGACGTGGCAATTTACTACTTGTAAAAATATTTGTACTGAATTTTGTAACCAATGAAAAAATGAAACGTGGCAGAGCGCTTTTGAAAGCAAGTCCTACAGAAGGAGAAATCTTATATTACCAGAAAAACAAAAAATGTCCTCAACTATAGTAAATTTGGATATGAAATAAATAGAAAGTAATTATAATTAAATGGTAGATAAAACATAAAATTTTCTTTGCCTATATTTTTGCTTACATGTAAGTAAAATAAATAAATAAAAATAATACTATATGTATTCATTTTTTGAATACATAAATATATATATATATATATATGATATATTATTATATTATTAAAAATTATTTTATTATTAATTTAAAATTATTTTATCATTTAATGATATGTATTAAATATGTATTTATTTATATATATAAAATAAATAAATATAATTTTATTGAATAAATAAATAAACCAAAAAAGGTTTGAATTGTCAAGGAAGGAGGCTTGGTGGGAAATAGGCAAAAAGTGTTTCAATGATTTTGATGGAATGATCATATTATAGGGTTATTGTAGACCGTTGGATTAGTTGTGATATTTGATGACATGTGCATAAGTATAGATTGAGTAGGGATTCAAAGCATATATATTCTTTTCTTTTCCTCTTTAGTTAGACCAAAAAACAAGCCTCCATTGTTGACAACATCATGGCCTTTTTATTCCTACTTCAATATTGTTGATTGATGTCCTAAGTTAGTACCATTTTGGACTCTTTGTATGGGCCTAGGCCTAAGTTTATTGTACAATTTTAATATTGGACCATAGCAAAGGCGTTCTTCTATTTAATTAAAATGACATAATTAAAAAAATTATACGACATTGGTTCACTTTTAAAAAGTATTAATACATTAAACTTAGATGAAACTATTCATAGATAATAAGAGTTAAATTCTTTTTCAACATTTGAAAACATGTAAAGTAAACCCATGTAGTGAGGGAAAATTGCACATACCAAATTTTGACAAAATTTTTTGGCAACACGAACGTTATAAAGGTATTCGAAGCTAAGGCGTGAAGAGACGACAACACGAACGTTGTGAAAATGCCTTTATCATATTGCCTACACGTTATATTGTTGAGCACAAATAATAAAAAGGTTTTAGTAAGAAGAAGGTCATGCAGCTTGCCCATGAATTAACTCCTAATTGTGGAGTAACCATGTATGATTATAGAAGATGTATAGATCCATCAATGATTTTCTTAGTTGTTTGTTCGAGGAGGCAGAATCTATTCACAAGGTCACTGCTTATGCATTCATATAGTTTAATGGGGTTTTTGCTAGTCTTCCTATTAATTGTGCCATTTATTTTATGTAATAATATACTAATATTAGTGATTAACAATTTTAATTTTTTTCACTGCATGTTTGGATTAACGAGACCCACCCCTTAAAAACAGTTAAAAGATTAGGCAAAAATCAGATTACCATCAATCTGATGGTGGTGAGATGATGCTCCAGAGACATCACAGGTTTGGATGTGGCACCCCCTCAACCTCAAATGGGTATTTTAATTATTTGCTTTGTTTATGGGAGGGTTAGCTTACATTTTCTATATGAGTAGGGTTATCTGCGTAATTTTATTTATAAATAATGATATATCAGTATATGATTAGATAATTAAAAATTAAAGATAAAATAATATTAATCATATGATAATATATTATTATTTGTGCTAAAAAATTGTGCATATAATTTTAATATTTCTATATTTCGAATCAACAAAAATGAATAATTTAACCCCTAAAAATGATTTGAGTGACAATAAAGGGGTTTCGTGGATAAGAGAGAATAAGTTTAAATCATCTTTAGTGATAATTCAAGATTAAACTCTTAATTTATTTGATACAATGATTATATAATTAATAATTAAATTTGAGATTTTATTTATTTAATATAATTAGTTTAACCTTAAAAAAATAATCCGATTAAGCTGGAGTGTCTCTTTTAAAAAATAATTTAAGTCACAATATCCTGAATTCCTAACCTAAGATTTTAGCTATAACATTTTTTTAAGTAGTTTTAGGATTTCCAATGATCTTCTTATGACTTATGCCAACATATATTTCTATTATATTTATTTATTAAAATACATATATCATTCAATACCAAAAAAAAGATTGTTTTATTAGTTTTGATAAGAGTCTTTGTTTGCACCTTTTCTTCTTAATTCAAAACTAAATTAGGGTTTTTAATTTTAAACTTAATTATGGTTTTTCTTACATCTCTTTTTTCCAATATCTTCTTAATTAGTTTTTCTTTTAATTTATACTTTTTCCTTCCCTATTTCAAATTTCTTTTTTCATATTCAGATTCCTCATATTGCATGGTTATTTCCTCTCTAATTTCATAAAAAAAATATATATTTGAATAAAATAAAAAATATTTCAATGATTCAGGAGATTTAGAGTTCGGGTTTATGTAAGTATTAATATCAAACAATTAAAACAAGAAAATATAAAACATAGTATTTTTTATTATAACTAAAAATATTTAACACTTTGATTAGAGCTAAATGCAAAATAATTAACTAGCCATAGATTTTTTATTTTAAGTAATATTATATATATATATATATATATATATATATATATATATAATATTTTACAAATTATTTATGTAATTTGATGTGATACTATATAATATTTAAAAATTAAAAAAATAAATAATTACATTAATTAATCATTTATTACCACATCAATTTATAAGATTTATAATATACATAGTTTTATTCTTCTTCTATTTTTCAATTAAATCTACTTCCTCGGAATGTTCATTCCCTCTTTCCGCGTTGTATAGCCAACAGATTGCAATTTTTTCTTAGCAAATAGGGGATAAAATATTATCTTTGACTATACATTATTATTTTTTTAATGAATTAAATTTGATTACGCATTATCATTAGGGTGGGATTTAAGTTGAACCAAGTCCAAATAAAGTGAAGCTTGTTTTCAGGTGGGGTTAACTCGTTTTCGGTCAGACTCTTTGAGCATAGGAAAATACTAGTTCGTATTTGTTTCGTTTCACAATTTAGAAGTTCGTGATCAGTTTGCATCTTACTTATGTTTGTGTGGACAAGCTAGATTTGACTCAAGTTCGGCTCAACTCCTCTAAACAACATCGTTTCTTTTAATTTTTTTTAATGATGTAAGTTGAGCTTGGTTTACGACCCAAGCAAGCTTAGCAGATTTGGATTTGTTTTTTCTATTATTTTTCAGTTCGTATTTAGGTTTGTATTTGTTTATCTTATATTCGTATTTGAATTTATTCAAACAAAATATGTTTGAATTTGAATAAACTTGTTTAAAATCTAATCTTAACTAGCAACATTACTACAAGAATTGAAACAATCTCTGAACTGACAAAAAATCCTTTCAATTGACTATAATTATTTAAATAAACAAAACCAGATCTTGTTTGAATCATATTAAATATTTGACAACAGATTGTTTACCTCTTCCCTCAAAAAACTGGATCCTTGTTTACATAAAAACTGGATCCTTGTTTACATACACTGACTAACCAAATCGATCTCTCTCTTGGTATGTCCCTAAAAAATTCTGATTCATGTGGATTCTTCCCCAAACTATGGCAGAGATCTTGTAAATGCCAGGGAAGATTATAATTCAATAACTGGTCAAATTTAGTAAACCTCATAATTTTTTTTTTTTTTTTTTAAAAAGAACACTTAAAACCCCAAGTAGTAAGTATATTAATTATTAAAATATAAATAAAATAAAATAAACCCATAAAAGTAGGCCGAAGGGCTATTTTTCACCCAAATTTTAACTCAATCTTAAAAACACATTCACGATAATTCAAAAACTCAAACACCTATCTATGGATTAATTTTTGTTAAAATTATTTGTTATAGACAAAGATAAAATCATTATTTTACTGCTAAACTTTAAAACTCTAAAAAGCTATATAATTTTTCTCTCTTAGTTTAGAAAACTAAAAATATCCCCCTATGATTATTAAGTTTTAAAAAGTTATCATTTTCTTCCTAGGGTTTGAAAATCATTTCAGACCAACTAATTCGATGAATAAATGGGGGTTGGATAACAAAAGGACAACACCTGGATGATGAAACATCATCCATTATCCAAGATGACCTTCTTGAGGAAGCTTTGTCGATATAGACAACACTTCTCGACAATGGAGTGTCATCGACGTGGACGATGCTTTTTTATGACAAAATGTCATGCAATTGACAATGTTTTCTCCAAATTGTCGACGCTTATTCTCTACAACAGTTATATTCTGTTGAGCCACTTGAAAAATCGAAACCTTAGGGAGAGAAATGCAACTTTTAAAAGTTTTATCATAGAAGAAAATTGTTAGTTTTCTAAACTAAAAGAAAAATAATATAAATTTTTAAATTTTTATGGTTTAATAATAACATAACTATTAACCCTTGCCTCTAACAAAAAATTATAATGTAAATTAGTTTATAGGTGGGTATTTGAGTTTTTGAACTATCACAAGTATATTTTTGAGATTAAACTAAAACTTAAGGAAGAAATAGTCCTTTGGCCATAAAATTAAGGCAAGCTTTCCAAGTAACAATTTGCATAAAATTAAGGCCAAAAGATTTGTTCCCACCAACAGAATGGTGAAATCTCAAAATCCCACTCTCCAACTTTCAAAAATTCAAACATCTATTTATGAGTCAAATTCTGTAAAAAATCTCAATTAGGGTTAGAGATAAAATCATTTAAAAAAAAATTAAAAAAACTAAAGTTTCATCACATTTCTCTCTCTCAATTTTAAAATTTCACATCCCTCCCAAATTTTTTTTTAAAGTTTAAAAAGTGACAATTTTTCTTCTAAGGTTTCTCTCCTTCTCTTTGGGGTTATCACTTTTCAAACTTTTGATAAAGTAAAGTTAGATTTTCAAATTGAGATGAGAGAAAAATGTAATAAAACTTTAATTTTTTTTTATTAAATAACGATTTTACCCTAAATTTTAGTTGAAAATTTTAACAAAATTTCAATTGTTGATGAGTATTTAAGTTTTTGAAAATTGAAAAGTAGGAGTTTGGGATTTCAACTTTACCTTGGGTGGGAATAAGTCTTTTGGCCTAAAATTAATTAATTCTTGATTGACAAAAGAAAATTGACAACTCATTTGATGTTTATTGAAATATTTTATTATTTTTAGTAAAAGTTGGACGTCTTGAATTTTAAAACTTTCTAAAGTTATTACTTATATTTGAATACGTAACTAGTCATTATCTCCATACGGAGGAAATTGTGGATTAATTTAGGGAAAATGACTATTTCTCATCTAAATTTTAGGGCATTCTCAAATTTATATCAATAGAAGATAAAAAATCATAATTTTTATCTATAGCCAAACTGTTGTCCAAAATTTTAGTTAGAGATAAAGGTAAAATCATTATTTTATCTATAAACTTTAAAATTTATCATTTTCCCCCTTCAAGTTTTAAAAACCAATATCTCAACTTATTATCAAAGTTTAAAAAGTTTATATTTTACCCCTAAGATTTGTTTCCTTCTCCGACCACCATCGACGGTCGACGTATTTTACCAATCTCTCATCTCTGACTGCAAAAGACGATGAAGGATGACCCTTCGTCATCCTTCGTCGTCGCGTCTGAGCGATGCAATGAGCGACGAAGAATAATAAAGCGTCGTCCTTCATTGTTTGAGTGGTGCGACGAAGAGATCTTCGTCTCTTCGTTGCACCGTGTTAGAAGGAGATGAAAATCTCTTCATCGCACCAGGAGAAGGAGGAGGTCGGAGACGACGTCGGAAGATGAAGTTGAATAATAAGGGTAAAACTGCTTTTTTTGAAAGTTATTGGGGGCGGTTGAGTTTTAAAAACTATAGAAAAACTAGGTTTGGGGGTAAAATGTTACTTTTCAAAATTTAAAAACTTTAGATAAGGGTGAAATCTTAGTTTCTAAAACTTAGGGAGGTGGAGGTAATAAACTTTATAACTTTTTAATATAAACAGTAAAATAACTATTTTACCCTTCATTTTAATAGAAAAAATTAACATAAGTTTGGCTATGGGTGGGAATTGAGATTTTTCATCTTTCATGGGTGTAGATATTGATAGCCTAAAATTTGGGTGGAATATTTCTTTTCCCAATAATTTAACATGCACATGGAAATCGTTTTATCGAGATTCGAGTGGTCAAAAATTGGACCACGTGGTGGCACATTTGCCATTATTTTAACATGTAATTACTATTAAACCCTTCTTAGGATCTCAAAAATTGACCCATCCAAGAAGACTTCGGCGGAATAATTGTCCATCCAAAGTTTAATTCATTCACATGTTTAACCTCAAAAGTTTTAAAAAGACATCTTACCGCCCATCACATTTGTTAACTAGCATGCAATAATAGTTGAAAATATGAAAATACCTTTTATTGTTCAATAATGTTTACTAGGTTCAACCATAGCAGTCGAATCATGTATCATATATTTTTTAATCATGTATTGAGTTTCGTATTGTATTATATGATACGATTTTTAAAAAATAAAATAATAAAAAAAATCTAACTGACACATTATTATTTTGAAAAATATCATAAATATTTTTAAAATTTTAAAATTTTGTATATATATCTATATTATATCATCATTTTTTTTAAATATCAGTTTATATCGTATCGTACAATATGTATATTATATCATATTAATTCGATATACCTCATGGTATGTATCGTTTTATATATATATATATATATATATATATATATATATATATATATATATATATATATCGTATCGTATCATATATCATAAGATATTAATAACTATTGATTAAACACATTTGACTACAAATTTTTATATTAATTTTCTGATTAATAATTATAAAAATAAAATTTTAAAATGTTACTTGTGGTTAACAAGTGAGAACTTCGGTTGGATTTGGCTTGGTAAGATTTGGCTGAAATCATTGAAGGAGTGACGTGGTGAATATCACATTTGGAAGTATTATTCTAGCTGTCCGAAATGAGTAAAATTGATTATATAATTTTACTAACCTATTTGTGTTAGTTAATATATAATTAGATTATATAATTGATTACTTTAATTTTTATTTAAATTAGATTTTTTTTTATTTTTTTAAGTTTAAGATAAGTGTCTAAACAATTAATTTATAAGTTGATGAGACCCGAACCGAGTTGATTCAGACTTGAAAATTGGCTCAATTTGATTTAACTTGATTCGAATTCGTTAAGTTTAAATTTAATCTCTGTTCAAATTAAGAGATTTAACTTATTTTAAAATTGAGTCAAATTTGAGTTAGAGAGAATTCGGTTCAATTTGGTTTACTAGCTAAGTAGATCACTTGATTATCTTAAGTCAAATGTTGGCAAATGCTTTGATTCAAATTATGTTAAGTAATTGTTAAACGATGTCGTTTTGTCAATGACTCATGAATTTAAATCATGAATCTGAGTCACATATTCGAATCATGAATTTAAATTATAAATTCAAGTCAAACTTAAATTAAATTGTTTTTATTTGAATTGAACTTGAATAATCTTTAACGTTAGCCTGATAAATTCGAATTAAACTATTTTTTATTCAAATTAAATTCAAACTAAGAAGTATTTAAACTCGATTCGATTCATATTTACCTCTGGACGAAAGAGAAGAAATTGTTTGTATTTAAGATGTGTAAATGATGTTAAATCCGGTAATATACAATCCGCAAATGGGATAAAATAACTTTTGACCATTTAAACTAAAATTTCAATATTTAAGTATGGTTGGATAATTAATTTTTTGAAACCTTATAAGTGAAAAGAATCAATGATACAAAATGCCTAAAATGAACTTACCCTCTAGATTAATTATAAAGATGTTAACAAATTTATTAATTTAACATGGTGTGACTAATCAGTCAGTATTGAAATCTCTATCTTTCTTTTCCGCTCACAAATTTGTTACTGTAGTTGGATTTGAGTTAAATTAAGTTTAAATTTGATTCGATTTATATAGAATCGACCTTCAATATGGATTGTTTCAAAAGTGTTGAGCTCAAGTTTGACTTAAATTGAAACTCAAATCGAGTTTTTACTTTAGGTTATTATCAAAACGATATCGTTTTAATATATATTATTCAAAATAATATAGTTTTATATTAAATTTTTTAAATTCGCAAGTTTGAGAAGTTGAATATCATAAAATTTGAGTTAAAAAATATTTAAACTTTTACACTCAAACTCATTTAAGCTAAATGTATTTCAAACTCGTTTGAGTAGAGTTTAAATTTATATGTGATTCGAATCTAACTCTAATTAATATTTGTTTATAATACTAATCAGCATTAATTATTACAGAATTTTTATATATCTTTTACTAAAAATTTAATACTTGGGAATATTTTTGTTATCTTTCCCAAAAAATGAAAATTATCTGCCGTTGTATTCGCAGTATATGAAGTTTTTATTTCCCCAGCTAAGTACGGTACGGGTACTTCCATTTCTAAACGTGCAAAAACTATCCGACAAAAGCTCGCTAAACGCCCCGACATAAACAGTAAGGCAAGGGCTTGTGGCTGGGACAAAGGCCATAATTCTAACCAAAAATTGGGGTTTTTTCAATGATTTTGTAGTTGCAATTCCTGGGCACACAGTTTTTTTTTTTTTTCCAAAAACACGTCATTTGAGAGAGGAGGAGGGACTATTTTAGTCGTTTTAAAGGAGAGGTTTTTGTGTGTATAATTCTTTTGGTGGGTCAGTTCGGTTTAGACGTTTTTTGTTGAGTTCAATTAAAGTATTGGTTCATCTTCAAGGCTTCATGAATAATGATGGTTTCCAGCGTGGTTTTGAAGGATGCAGCTGGAGTCGCCGGTACCTCTCTCTTTGTTTCTGAATTGGTACAGTTTTTGGATTGTTTTTGTGTTTGTGGGGATAATTTATTTTGGGAAGAAACAAGGTTTTCTGGGAAATTATTGAACTTTTGTTGCATTTTGTTCTGTGAGATTTTTGTTGCTTGTTGATAATTAAGAAAACGATTTTTGGTTTATGGTCAAATCAAATGCTTCAAATTTTGTTTACTTTGTATATTATCTAGTTGAAAGAAGGAAAACAAACCCATGAATCCATTTTCTGTATTGATCTTAAGGAACATTGACATTTGCTTGATGGACAATTCCTTTGTAGTTCTCTAAGGTTAAGAGAGATTGAAGTTGAGAAACAGTTTGCTTTATAGAACTGCTTTATGCTTTTTATTTTCTGTTTGAAAGTTCCCAAACTGTTTATTTGATTACTATCTGGGAGTACTTTTTGAAGCAATTTCTTTAAGTAGGGCGTCCTTTTTTGGCAAAAAGTTAAAACCAAGCACTTCCCTTGGACCACTATGCTATGGTTAACATATTTTTGTTTATCAAAGTGCTATTGTTGCTGTTAATAGAAGCAGAGACCTAATATATATGTTTGTAGTTTAGTTCATGATGACTTGTTGTTATTGACCTTGGATTATTCTACATTGAGGGGCTAATAGGAAAAAAAAAAAATCACATTAGAGTTGAGTTTGAGCTAAATTTTTCACTAAGAAAGGTTGTAGGTCTGAAAGTAGCTTCAAATTTAGAAGAAAGAGAACACATAGGGAATTTTGTAATTTTCTGGATATATAAAAGAAAAATTAAGCTGATTTTTCCAAAACATGATACTGATTTTGGATGATGTGCTGCAGTTTAGACTTAATTATGTGCTTAATTCATCTTCATTGAAGCACGTGTTCTTAGATATACTTAATGGTATGTCTGGTTCAAAAGATTTTTTTGTCTGAAATCAGAAACTAAAAACTCGTCTGCTAATTCATGAGTTTGGGAGTGACTATATGCCTAAAAAAATCAGAAGCATTTGTTTTAAATATGTTGACAAATTCAAGATTCATGCCCTTGACTTTCATTCTTGGTTACTGCAGGGAACGTATTTGCTTTTGGGCTATTCATGTCACCTATGTAAGTTCTCGTCCTGAATATTTCATTCCATATGGTAAGACCTCAAAATGGAGGTGAATATAACTGATATTAAATCAATCATATTACTAGTTTTTTACTTCTCTTAAGTCAACTATGCAGACCCACATTTAGGAGAATTATCAGAAATGGTTCGACAGAAGCGTTCTCCGGGTTGCCATACATATATGCACTCTTAAATTGCTTGATTACACTGTGGTATGGCACACCCCTCATATCTGATAATAACCTCATGGTACTGACAGTCAATGCAATAGGTGCAGCATTTCAGTTCATCTATTTGGCAATCTTCATCGTATATGCTGAAAAAGAGCAAAAGGTCTCTTATAATCCTGCTTCTCTTAGTGTAGTCTGGCTGGCCATTTGTTAAAAAATGTCATTCATTCTGCATTAAATGCTCCTTGTAGTTGCGCATGTTTGGGTTCCTGGTAGCTGTTTTGGGCCTATTTGGAATCATTGTTGTAGGGAGCTTGCAAATAGCAGATACTAATACACGATGGATTTTTGTTGGCATATTGAGTAGTGCTGCTCTTATATCAATGTTTGCTTCACCGTTGTTTGTTGTGGTGAGTTAACTCAATGTGCTGGCTTTAGTTTTTCTTTACATTTGGGTCGTCTGCTTATATTGCAGAAATTTTAACTCTGTTTATGTCTTAATTGCTGTTTCCAGAGTTTGGTGATTCGAACAAAAAGCGTTGAATACATGCCATTTTATCTCTCACTTTCTACATTCTTGATGAGCTCGTCATTTTTGCTCTATGGAATCCTTAACTTGGATGTCTTTGTTTATGTAAGCTTCTTGTAGCTTCTTTTGTATAATGTTGATCAAGCTGTTGTTTTACAATGCACTAATTTTCTCTTATTAATAAAGTATGCATTTATTTTGTTTAAATTTCAGGTGCCAAATGGGATAGGAACGATTCTGGGCATTGTACAATTGGTTTTGTATTATTACTACAAGGGGAGATCTAGAGATGAATCTCAAGATCCTCTGATAGTCACATATACACAAGTCAGTGCTATTGAGCCAAGAGTTGAAGGCTCATAATTCTTTCGTTTTTCTGTCTTTATCTTGCAAGGCAATTTTCTACCATATGCAGTGCCAAAACTCAGCATTTGGGGGGTCGTGGTGAAGAAAACAATAACCTGGGAGAGCCAAACATCGAAAAAAATATGTTAGATAATCCCCAGCTGCAAGTTTTGATGTTGAGGTATTTATTGATGGGGCAACATGCTGTAATGTTCAGTTGATTTTATACTTCTCAACTTCTAGAATATTCAAATTCTTTGCATGAACGAAGATATCGGCTCTTTGCATTGCCAGATTCATGGCTGTGACTGTGGCATGCGTTCTGCATTCTGTGTCATTTTGTGTTGCAAAAATCTTATTATTATTATTTTTTTTGATGTAAGACATGAAAGTGTATGAGCTCGAAGAGAAGATTCAGCAGATTTGCAGAGGTATATCAGAACGAAGACTGCTGAGAAAATGTGATAATACCATCAAACTCTAGTTTTCTGTGTTATAGCATATAAAAAGGATGCTGCCTTGCTGGTTTTTCTGGAAATCCTGATTAAGGAATAAAAAAGAAGGAAGTATGCAAAATTAGTGAAATCAAGAACATTGCACAATTTGGGCAACCAATATTTAATGTCACTGAACACAGTAACCAAATAGTACTAGAAATTATAGCTAAAAGGCGACAGAACACATCTAGTCCCCATGATTTTGGTTTAAAAATCAAGGGCACATCTTAACATAGCGAGGGTACTTGTGCCGTTTATCACTACTAAACACAAAACAAGGAGCCAGGATTTGGTCATTTATGTAACTAGCTTTTCATTATTTGTGAAACCTCTCCACGTCTCAGTTGTCTCTTGTGCAAAAGACTTTGTATGCATTTTTCCTTGGATAAGGCAGAATGAAAGTGTTTTAAGTATCAATAAAATTAGGTACACTTAATTTTAAGAATCCAAATAATATATCATCATATGATTAAATGATTTTAAATTAAAGATTAATAATATTTAATTATATGATGATACATTATTTGAATATCCATTTGAGTATTCAAACTGTGTGCACATAATATTGATTTTTAAGCAGTAGGACAGTGAACAGGGAATTCAATTGGCCTTGAGTGTTGGAGGGTTTCATATGGCGATTGGCTGTGACTAAAAACAAACTCAAACTATTGTAAGACAAAGAAACTCAATTAGGTTTATTAAAATTGCTGACTTTTGGATAGTTTCAGAACTCTTAACATTACATAAAAATTATTTTCTCAAGAAAACTTTCAAAGATACTTCCTTTTTTAAAGAGTGCACAAATTGTTTGTTCATGGCTAAAATTTTTACATTAAACTCTGTCAAGATTAGAACATGATTACACCATTGAAACTCTAGCATCTTTTGCTACAACTTGCTAGTAAAACACAAAAACAATTTAGAGCAAGTCCTTCAAAGTAGTTCTCACAACAGCAACTGGCTTTTCCTGCCAAACAGAACAACACAAACTTCGTTAAATTTCCAGGAAAATTATATTGTACATTTTTCT
This sequence comes from Mangifera indica, assembly GCF_011075055.1. NCBI lineage: Eukaryota > Viridiplantae > Streptophyta > Magnoliopsida > Sapindales > Anacardiaceae > Mangifera > Mangifera indica. Next base: position 24,838,658 of record NC_058137.1, on the reverse strand, counting down.
CATGGTTTCTTAGATGCCTAGCACCACATTCAGCTCTAAGCTAGTTAGAAATGTAGTTTATATTGCTATTGTATAGAATAATCACCTGGTGAATCATGTCATGTTTGGGAGATGTTTCCTTGATACAGAGAGAGTGATCAAGTGGGTTACCACTTTCATCATACAAAATAAGCCCACTGAACCTTGGAAGCTCACATTTCTCCCCCATAAGTATCGGCCGTTGCCACACCGGCGAATCCGAGTTGTGGCTTTGCCACCCCATCACCCCCTCACAGCCTTTCTTCAGTCCCAACAACGGTGGCGCCGCCGCCTTCTCCTCCCACTTGTTTGCACCACTCCACCTCACTGACCCCATCAACATCCTCTTAATCGACACCCAATCACAACTCGGCTCAGCCCATTTCCCTCGATCTTTGTCTCGATCCACCGCTTCCTTTCTCTGGGCCATCTTCTTTAGGATTGTGGCCATGCAAAGGCCGATAACCGCGACTGCTGTGCATACGAACAATATAAGTGCTTGTTGAGTTGTGAGCTTCCATTTGTCTTCTAAACTCCACAATGCATCCATGGGTGAAGAGTTCAGAGAATTTGCATGTAACAAGAAAGGGAGAATTTGGAGGGATGGTATATATAGGTTGCAGTTTGAGGCATATGTTGACAATGGCGAGGTTCGCGTGACCATCACCGTTTCGTGGGCCTGGGCCCAGGTGTCTGTCGGACTTACTTATGATAAAGCCGTTGGGAATATCCCACCGATGTGAAAATGAAAGTTTGATAAAGGCAAGTCACGGGCTACTTGAGGTTGGTATAAATTCTAGCCCAATGACCTTTTTTTTTATAATAGGTAACGAGAAATCTCATCTAAGTTAAACTATTTTATCAGGATAAAATTAATCATATCAAATAGATTAAATTTTAGGTACAGTAATCAACTTTATAATCATTGTATTATTTAAGTTAAAAATCTTATTTTCTTATACTGTAAAAAGACTTAAATATAAACTTTTTACCTAAAAAACCTGTCTTTTTACCACCCAAATTACCTTTTAACAACTCCAAATCGCTATTTCCCATCTAATGAAAGATACATTTTTATCTTTTAAATTAAACAAAAAATCATTTTTTCATGGTATGTTAAATTTGTTAATTAGTTAATTTTTTTTCTTTTAATAATCAGAGATTTTACTTATATTTATTGAACAGATAAATTTAAAATACAATGATTAGATCCACAATTATTATATAGATAAATCAAAGTTTTATGAATACGATGGAGATTCGAATCAAAACTTTCACTTTAAAATTTTTTTATATAAATTATTGAAAAAAGAACAAAAATAATCAACCTAAATGAAACTTTGTTGAGCACACCCACTAGAGGATCTTTCCAACCTTATGTTATTCACAAATACAAGAAAATAGAAAGTCTGCTACATAGGATTATATTCGAACCGAATCAAGCTTGAGCTTAAGTTCGCTTTGGTTTATATATAGCTGAGCTTGAGTTCAAGTTCGAGCTCGTGAAAGTCAGGCTCAAACTTGGTTTGAATTCAACTTAACTCATTTTTCGTTTTAATATATATTGATCAAAATGATATCGTTTTGTATCAAAATTTTTAATTGAAAAATTTGACGAGTTTGAGCTCTTACAGGGCTGACTTGTTTTTAACTTATTTAAACCGAGTTTGAGCTCGAACTCAAACGAACTTGATTCGAGTCCAACCCTACCTCTACACAAGAATAAACGCTACAAAACACTGCTCTACAGCTTCCAAGATTTCATTAAATATGTTTTCACCTGTAATTTATATTAAGTTTAATTCAAAATTATAAAAAATGAATTTAAATTTAATTATGGCTGATGATGGTTAAATTTTAAATTTATTTGGGGTAAAATGAAAACCCAAAAAAAAAAAATATTTATGAATAAAATATCATTTGTTTGTATTATCAAAGGTATAGATAGATTATAATACTTAAAAAAGCAGATATGAATACCTTTTAATTGTTAAAGTTAATGATCGAATTTAAATTAAGACTTAAATAATATATATATTTTTATTTTCAGAAGAGATTAAATAAATTATTTACTTATTTTTAAATATTATACACACGAGTTTTGCAACCAGATAATTTACCGTATAACCCTCCTTCTCCTGGGCCTGGGTTCCTTCTAAATTGATGCATTTATCCATAGGCATTAATTAATACTTTAAGGGGACGTTTGGTTTGGGTAATATTTTATTATCAAAACAGAAAGATTACTTTAAAGATAGATTATTTAGAAGATTATTGGGTATAAATGATTACTATGTTTGATAAAATTTAGTAGGTATAAATAATTATTGTATTTGGTTAAAGATAATAAAAGATTACTAATAAATTATTTTACTTAAATGCTCTTAAATATAATTATTTTTAAATATTTTTTATATTATTTATCATATTAATTAAAAATAAATTTATTTTTGTCTCAAAAAATTAATAAATAATATAATTATAATAAAATTAAGATTACTTTAGTAATCTTTAAATACCTAAGGTGAATGTGATAATCAGATTATCACCTATATTACCTGTCACGTCAGCATTGATAATAGAAGATTACTGTAATATTTTATTACTGACAAATCAAACAAACGAATTAAAAAATAGATTACCGAGGTAATCTTAAAAACCAGGAACCAAACGCCCCCTAAATAGAAAAAATAATTAAAAGACTCCAATAATAACAAGTTTGTCACTTTATGGGCTTATAAAACCATATCTCACTCCCAACAGTCTTGTTATCAAAACCATAAAATTATATATATTTATTTTAAAAAAATAAATAATTTGTTATCAAAATTTATTCTAATTTTAAAATCATATTTATGATAGGTAAGAAATTCAAACACTTATTTATTTGTTAATTGTCATCTAAATTTTTAATTAGAGATAGAGGTTCAAATCGTTATTTTATCTATAAGCTCTAAACCTTAACATTTATATTATTTTCTCTCTTTAATTTAGAAAACTAACATTTATCTCTATAGTTAAACTTTGAAAAATTCATTTTTCCCCCTTTATAGGTTTCATCTCTGATGGTTTAAGGTCGGTCAGTGATCGGGAAGAAGCAACGGTCCTTAGTTTGAGTTTTTCATCTGTTGTAGATATGATTTTAAAATAAAACTAAAATTTGAATGAAAAATAATCTTTTTACCTTTATTTTAAATATTTATATATATTATCATGTGATTAAATAATTTTAAATTAAAGATAAAATAATATTTAATTATATAATAATATATATAAATATGTATTCAATTGTATATTCAAATTAAATACAAATAATATTACTCTTTTATTAAAACCAATAGGGAAAAATAAGATTTTTTTTTTTGTTTTTGACTATATATGGATCCTAAAATGGTCATCTCAACCCCTAGCTCCGTAAATAAGGTTTTTTTTTTTTTTTGGGACTGGAGGTTGATTTTACAAACTAAAAAATCTTCATAATTCAAAGTAAATTTATTAAATCCCAACTCAAATTGCATTTTCACTTTAGATACTTATTGTGACTTAAATAAGCCTACTGAATATTAAGTAACCTATAGACATTGACACCTAAGTAAAATATTTGAAAAAAAAAAACCCCCCTCTCATTTTGGTTTCTTTATAAGTTTTAAATTTAAATACAATAAAATTATTTATATTTATTTTGAATATATAAATAGATATATATTTTATATATATTATTAAATAATTAGATAATTTTAAATTAAAATAAAATAATATATAATTATATGATTTTATATATATATATATATATATATATATATATATATATATGTGGGCTTAAAAACGTTATTTAAGAATGGTCATTTTTGTTTGAAATCTTTACTAGCCCCTAAAGTGTTGAGTAATTCTCAAACAACCCCTAAAAATGCCATTTAATTACCCCTTCAAATATCTTCACTTTGGGTGCCCAGTAATTTGTTTGGCAGCCTACGAAATTCCAATCTTTCTCATTATTTTTCCCGAGAAAATTCAGATATTTATTTCCCGTGATTAAGATTCATCTCGCTTCAGATTCCCTCCCTTGTTAATGGTAAGTACTGCCTGCTAACTTTTACTACTATTATTTGCGTGAATCATTATCAGTTTTTTCTACAGCAACAATTATACGATACTAGGGTTTCTTTGTCCAGTGTAATTCTTTAACTTGATGTTCCAATCAGAGAAAACTATTTGAATCCAGTTTTTTCGGTTTTTGTTCTAAAATCTTTGATCTGAAAATTGTAAAGTGAATTTTTTGGGTTTTTGCTCTCAGAACGGTTGTGGCTTTGTGCTATTTGGATTGTAATTATAAGTTAAACTCGCTAATTTTGATTGCAATTTTTTTTAAGGTTTCTGAAGTGAAGGGAGGATATTGCTATATATGTTATTGAAAATTTGAGCTTTTTAGTGTTATAATATCCAAAGAAAGACTAAATGGCCGGAAGAAACCGTGGGCCGCCTCTTCCGATGAAAGGTGCTCCTCATGTGGGGCTGCCACCTACAGTCCATGAAGCCGCATTAGGGAGGGGCCTGGGGCCAATGACGCCCCATCCGGCATTGCTGGAGGAAATGAGAGAATCCCAATTCGGCATGGGTCCTAGAGCTCTCCCACCCCATCCAGTGATCATTGAGGAGCGCCTTGCTGTTCAGCATCAAGATATTCAAAGTCTTTTAGCTGATAACCAGCGGTTAGCTGCTACTCATGTTGCACTAAAGCAGGAATTGGAAGTTGCACAGCATGAGTTGCAGCGGATGGCGCATTTTGCTGAATCTTTGCGGGCAGATAAGGATGTTCAAATGAGGGAAGTGTATGACAAGTCGGTTCACTTGGAGGTTGATCTTCGAGCAGCAGAGGCAATGCGGGGTGAGCTTCATAAGGTTCAGGCTGATATTAAGGAGCTTACTGCTGTGAGACAGGAACTGACAGGCCAAGTTCAAGTAATGAGTCAAGATTTGGCTAGGGTTACGGCAGATTTGCAACAGGTACCAGCTCTGAAGGCAGAAATTGAGAACATGAAACAGGAACTACAACGTGCAAGGTAAAAATTTCTATAAGCTTTTTTGTTTTAGTAATGTGATAGAAGTTTATATTTTGGAAAATCTGCCATGATTTGTGTGGATTTGCATGCTTTTGGGGGGATGTAGAGCTGCTATTGAGTATGAGAAGAAAGGATATGCAGAGAACTATGAACATGGCCAGGTGATGGAGAAGAAATTGATTTCAATGGCTCGGGAGTTGGAGAAGCTCCGAGCAGAGATTGCTAACACTGAGAAGAGAGCACGTGCAGCTGCTGCTGTTGGAAACTCTGGTATGAGCTCACATTGCCCATCTATTTGCAAATCAGTTCTTATATAAGAAGGATTTTTTTCCCCAAATTTGAAGGATTCCCTATTATAATGCTAGTTATATCAGTTCTTTTATAATGATTGTTTTACTGTTATTTATTCTCACTCTTCATAGCAGGTGCCAGTTATAATGCTAGTTATGGCACTCCTGAAGCTGGGTATACTGTAAATCCTTACCCTGCTAGCTATGGCATGAATCCAGTAAGTTCTTTGTTCATATATGTTTCTATATGTGTATTTATGTATTATTTGTTGATTTTACATGGACAATGATCATTTATATTTATGTAAGTTGTACTGGTGGGTAATATGGTATGCACAAAGCTGTTGTTTTAGTAAATGTACGGATACCTTATTCTTTACCTTCAACCTTTGGATTCAGGCTGGTGCAGAAACTTATCCTCATTATGGACCTGGACCTGGACCTGGATCTTGGGGTGCATATGATTTGCAGCGAGCCCAAGGACACAGATAGATTGGTCATCAGATTGTGCTAAAATTATCTTACCTGGTATCTCAGGCTGCAACTTATTAGGGATATAATTAGCTCAAACTGTTGTAACATGATTCATGATAGATATTTTGGAGATATGTTCTTCTGTTTGAGTTTTTGAAGTTGCACTTAAATATTGGTCTCATCATTGCATTGAGGAGCCAGAGCCTATTGCTAGTTGATATCTTTTTTGGCAAATATATTCAACAGCTTCTGTATATTTATTGCATTTCAGTTTGATTGATGTACGCATGTTCTTTTTGGCTTTAATTAGCTGTTTTCATGGAACTTGCTTTTGTTTCATATGCCTATTGGATCTTGCTTCATTTGGTTTTGCTTTTTAGATGCAAGATTTTGATTAAATCAACCATCATGCCGATTTTTCTGTAATTTAAAACAAATGTACCACCTTCCATTAGTGTTGTGGAGAGTCTGCAGGCTTTGTTAATCATATAAAATTGTAACAAAAATGAGATTATTTTGGTAATCTATTCATATAAAAGAAAAAACTGTTAATCAGATTACTTGCCATATTTTTTCTCATTTTAAAGATTACCGTGATATCATCCAATATTTGTCTAAATTAAAGGTCAATACTCAGTCTAGCTGCACTAAACGAAGATCTAGGGAGACATCATCACAAGCACAAATGTTATACAGGCGTATAAATCATATTAGCAGAAGCCACAAGTTCTCTGGAAGTTCGAACTTTCTATAAGATTTAGCCATACTAGCTAGCTAGATAAGCAATTTAGATTTCCAATATGCTTGTAGCCAAATAAACAAAACTCGTTAACTACAAGACCTGCTGCTGACTAAGGACACTGTCAGACTCAGTCAACCTCTTTGGCCGTAACATCGACTGCAAATCTTCACTCGGTAATTTTATGGCCTCACACGGCAAAGTGACTCACACATACATCTCATCTTCTTCTATTTCTATATAAACATACATGCAATATACAAGATTCGTACATACATTTCAAAATGCAGATTTTCTTCTTTTCAGCTTTTGCCGCCTTCTTTTCTCTTTTGTTTATGGAGCCAGAGAACTGGCTGCTGTTTTTCCTACTGGACAAGGGGTTTAGCTTCCTCTGAAAAATGAAAACGGTGCCGTTAATACATGAAAGAGACTGTAGTTAAAACTTATAAATTGAATTATTTATGAGAACAATTAAATGCTTTTGCTGATGCAATTAGTATCGAAATTATTTCTTTAAAAAAATTAAGTTATTTGTCCTTTTGTTGCTGTTGCCTTTTTTAAACATGTCAAAATTTAGCCCAATAATTTATATTAAGTTCATTAATTTTTGTAATTAATTACCTTCCTATTTTGATAACACATAAAATGTTTCTCATTAATGAATAAGATTTTCCTCATTTAGTAATGACAACTTCAACTCCTTGAACTATTTGGATTCAAAACTTATATGAGCACTAGCTTCACTCCTAATATTTGCTTTAAGAAGTTTAATAACAAAGATGGCGTCCACCAGAAAAATTCCAATGAAGAAAAGGGAAACCATTGCCAAAAGAGTCGTCACTTTCTCTAGAAGGCATTACAGATTGCCCAATAAAGTTACACAATTATGCATTCTTTCAGGAGTTCTAATTGTTACATTGGTTTCTTCTCCTTGCTCAAAACAATGCAATGGTGAGATTAAGTGAGTTGTTGTCTTCTGAGGTGTTTGGTATGAGAAATTTTCATGACCAGAGTCAGACCATGTCACAAGTAGCTATTGATCAGTTTAATCAGTTTTCTACTACAAATTTTGGTAACCAACATGAGGCTATGCCACTTGCAACGGTGGATCAGTTTGATCAATTTTCTATTGTAAATTTTGATGTTCAGAATGAGACCTTGCCACTAGTTACTGAAGATCAGTTTGATCAATTTTCTACTACATATTTTAGTTACCAGAATGAGGTTATACCACTTGTAGCTGTGGCTCAAGTTGGGCAATTTTCTCATAGTCTCCCTTATTTTTTCCATAAACCAATTTGTATTAGCTTGTTGTAATAGATTGATCAACAGATTGTGTTAAAGCTGTCTTACCCGGTATCCGGAATGCAACTTATTAGAGATATTATTATCTCAAAGTGTTGTATCATGATAGATATTTTGGAGATAAGCTCTTCTGTTTGAGTTTTGAAGATGGCACTTTAATGTTGGGCTCTCATAATTGCATTGAGGAGCCAGAGACTCTTGCTAGTTGGTATCGTATTTAGCAAATATAGTCATCGGCTTCTCTATATCTTATTGCATTTCAGTTTGATTTATGTGCGCATGTTCTTTTTTGCTCTAGCCGTTTTCATGGAACTTGCTTTTGTTTCATATATGCCCATTGGATCTTGCTCCATTTGGTTTTGCTTACTTGATGCAAGTTGTTTGATTAATAGATCAACCATCATGCTGATTTTTCTGTAATTTGAAACAACTGTACCACTTCGGAAAGTGTAACAAAATTGAGATTACTTTAGTAATTTATTCATACGAACAAAAACTGTTAATTAAATTACCCATTATATTATTTCTCTTTCTCATCCGAAGATTACCGTGATAAATACTCAGTTATATAAATTGAAGAAATATAAGCCAAAGTTCTTTGAAAATTGAAATTTTCTTTGAGAATCAGTCGTAGGAGCTAGAAAAGGAATTTGGATTTCCAATATAGTCGTGGCCAATTAAACTAAACTCGTTGAGTAAAAGACCTGCTGCTGACTAAGGAGGAGACTGTCAGACTTAGTCAACCTCTTTGGCCTTTACATCAACTACAAATCTTCACTCGGTAATTTTATGGCCTCACATGGCAAAGTGACTCACACTCACACAGACCTCATCTCCTCCTATTTCTATATAAACATACTTGCAATATACAAGATTCATACATACATTTCAAAATGGCACATTTGCTTCGTTTCAGCTTTTGCCTTCTTCTTTTCTCTTTTGTTTATGGAGCCAGAGAACTGGCTGATGTTTCTCCTACTGGACAAGGGGTTAAGCTTCCTCTGAAGAAGCAAGGTGACAATTACCTTGTCACAGTTGGGTTTGGCACACCTAAGCTTGATTTAACGTTAATGGTGGACACAGGAAGTGCCGCTACGTGGATAAAATGTAAACCGTGCATTACCTGTAAACCAAATGAAACCCTTTTTGATCCTCTCCAATCTTCAACGTTTTCCAATTGTTCTTCTGCTAATAATTGCCAAAGCAACCAAAGGCTAGACTACCACGACGGGTCTAAAGTTGATGGAAATTCTGTACAAGATACCTTAACCTTAACTTCACAGGTGTTTTTTCCACGCTTTGAGTTCCTTTGTGGTTACAATCCCAGTGGATTTGATAAAGTTGAGGGGTTATTAGCTCTGGGCTTGACTGATAATTCCTTCATACATCAAACAAGCCAAGCATTTTCCCAAAAATTTGGCTACTGTCTTCCATCCTCAGATTCCTCCACTGGGTTCCTGGCTTTTGGAGATGAAGCAGCCGCAGCCTGCAAACCTCTGTTTCATGTTTCACTTGTTTTAGGTCCAAAAAGGGACAATCAAAATTACTATATCAACCTTTTTGCTATCACAATTGGCCAAAAGATACTGCCTATGCCTTCTTCCTCACAAAAAGCTCTGTTGGACTCTGGAACCCGCACGACTCGCTTGCCTCCATCAGTTTACTCAGAGCTTAGTTCTTCATTTCTGGAGTTGATGTCAGAATATCCCATAGTTGAATCTGGGAAGATGTGCTTTAATCTTGAGGGGCACGATTTAAGCACTGCTTATATACCAACTATCACCCTGCACTTTGGGGATTCTTTGGATTTAACTTTGGGCTCTCCATCTGTTGTTTTTAGTGACGGTGAGAGTAATCCTAATTCCAAAGTGTGCTTGGCTTTTGCTGAAGACGAAGAAACCATTATCGGCAGTCATCAGCTGGAGAATGTGAATATACTCTACGATATAGCAAATAGTCAGGTGGGACTTTCTCTTAACCCTGGTTGCGGCAGCTATTGAGTGAATATAAACATCTAAGATTCAGCCGGAGATGTTTTTATTCATAATTAAGCACGTAATTCTGCAGTGAAAATAATTGTAGAGACTGGAATGTAGTCTCTTCCTTGGTCATCTTCTGTGTTTTGAGAAGACTTAGGATAGAAGGTCTAAGATGGAACCGAATCGAGCCTACGGGTTAGTTAAGAGTTCTGGCTTAGAGTGCAATAAGACTTTCTGTAAGTTGCTCCTTTGGTAGGATTCTATCGTCCGATTTTTGGCATACTTTATACAATTATGGATGTCAGTTTCTGTAAGAAAGGGATAGATTCTCAAGCTGTCTTCCTCTGTATCAGTGATGGAATAAGTCTACGAGTGCAATTAAATTATACGAAATTATTTTTACTAATTAAAATATTATATTATGATTGGATAATGTATATGTTTATTTATTTATTTATTTTTTAAAATATATTTTTAGATATTATCATTCTAATTTATATAAATAAGTTTGTATAATTTATTTATATATAATATTATTTTTAATAATAAAATTATATAAATAATTTTATGAATAAATAATAATATATTATCATATAATGATATTATATTATATTTTTTATTTAATTATTTTATATTAAATAATTGGTTTTATTAAAAAGCAATTGGTCAAACCACTATTTTCCACCTTTCATGAAATGGCAATTTATAATTTAAGATGAAAATACCATTTTTCCGTCCATTTGTCAAAATTATTAAGAAATTATGTTAAATTTTTTATAAATTTATTAAATAAACCAAAAAGTCCTCGAATTAAATAATATTTATTCTACCAATTTTTATTTAATAAATTTTTATATTTTTAATTTATATTATTTTTTCAATTAAAGAATAACAAAAATATTTATATTTTTTTTATAATTATAGTTTGAACTGCCAATAGTATAATCATATAAATTTGTTAATCATATAAAATTGTAACAAAAATGAAATTATTTTAATAATCTATTCATATGAAAGAAAAAATTGTTAATCAGATTACTCGTTATATTTTTTCTCATGTCAAAGATTACGGTGATAGCATCCAATATTTGTGTAAATTAAAGGTCAATACTCAGTCTAGCTGCACTAAAAGAAGATCAAGGGGGACATCATCACAAGCACAAATGTTATACAGGCGTATAAATCATATAAACAGAAGCCACAAGTTCTCTGGAAGTTCGAACTTTCTATAAGAATCAGCCATACGAGCTAGCTAGATAAGCAATTTAGATTTCCAATATGCTTGTGGCCAAATAAACAAAACTCGTTAAGTAGAAGACCAGCTGCTGACTAAGGACACTGTCAGACTCAGTCAACCTCTTTGGCCGTAAAGTTGACTACAAATCTTCACTCGGTAATTTTATGGCCTCACACGGCAAAGTGACTCAACATACATCTCATCTTCTTCTATTTCTATATAAACATACATGCAATATACAAGATTCATACATACATTTCAAAATGGCAGATTTTCTTCGTTTCAGCTTTTGCCGCCTTCTTTTCTCTTTTGTTTGTGGAGCCAGAGAACTGGCTGCTGTTTTTCCTACTGGACAAGGGGTTAAGCTTCCTCTGAAAAATGAAAACGGTGCCGTTAATACATGAAAGAGATTGTAGTTAAAACTTATAAATTGAATTATTTATGAGAACAATTAAATGCTTTTGCTGATGCAATTAGTATCGAAATTATTTTTAAAAAAAAAATTAAGTTATTTGTCCTTTTGTTGCTGTTGCCTTTTTTAAGCATGTCAAAATTTAGCCCAATAATTTAATTAAGTTCATTAATTTTTGTGATTAATTACCTTCCTATTTTGATAACACATAAAATGTTTCTCATTAATGAATAAGATTTTCCTCATTTAGTAATGACAACTTCAACGCCTTGAACTATTTGGATTCAAAACTTATATGAGCACTAGCTTCACTCCTAATATTTGCTTTAAGAAGTTTAATAACAAAGATGGCGCCCACCAGAAAAATTCCAATGAAGAAAAGGGAAACCATTGCCAAAAGAGTCGTCATTTTCTCTAGAAGGCGTTACAGATTGCCCAATAAAGTTACACAATTATGCATTCTTTCAGGAGTTCTAATTGTTACATTGGTTTCTTCTCCTTGCTCAGAACAATGCAATGGTGAGATTAAGTGAGTTGTTGTCTTCTGAGGTGTTTGGTATGAGAAATTTTGATGACCAGAGTCAGACCATGTCACAAGTAGCCATTGATCAGTTTAATCAGTTTTCTACTACAAATTTTGGTAACCAACATGAGGCTATGCCACTTGCAACGGTGGATCAGTTTGATCAATTTTCTATTGTAAATTTTGGTGTTCAGAATGAGACCTTGCCACTAGTTACTGAAGATCAGTTTGATCAATTTTCTACTACATATTTTAGTTACCAGAATGAGGTTATACCACTTGTAGCTGTGGCTCAATTTGGGCAATTTTCTCATAGTCTCCCTTATTTTTTCCATAAACCAATTTGTATTATCTTGTTGTAATAGATTGATCAACAAATTGTGTTAAAGCTGTCTTACCCGGTATCCGGAATGCAACTTATTAGAGATATTATTATCTCAAAGTGTTGTATCATGATAGATATTTTGGAGATAAGCTCTTCTGTTTGAGTTTTGGCGATGACACTTTAATGTTGGGCTCTCATAATTGCATTGAGGAGCCAGAGACTTTTGCTAGTTGGTATCTTATTTAGCAAATATGTTCATCGGCTTCTCTGTATCTTATTGCATTTCAGTTTGATTTATATACGCATGTTCTTTTTTGCTTTAGCCGCTTTCATGCGACTTGCTTTTGTTTCATATATGCCCATTGGATCTTGCTCCATTTGGTTTTGCCTACTAGATGGAAGGATCAACCATCATGCTGATTTTTCTGTAATTTGAAACAACTGTACCACTTTGGAAAGTGTAACAAAATTGAGATTACTTTAATAATTTATTCAAAGGAAGAAAAGCTGTTAATTAAATTACTCATTATATTATTTATCATTCAAAGATTACCGTGATAAATACTCAGCTATATAAATTGAAGAAATATAAGCCAAAGTTCTTGAAAATTGGAATTTTCTATAAGAATCAGTCGCAGGAGCTAGAAAAGGAATTTGGATTTCCAATATATTTGTAGCCAATTAAACTAAACTCGTTGAGTAAAAGACCTGCTGCTGACTAAGGAGGAGACTGTCAGACTCAGTCAACCTCTTTGGCCTTTACATCAACTACAAATCTTCACTCCGTAATTTTATGGCCTCACACGGCAAAGTGACTCACACTCACACAGACCTCATCTCCTCCTATTTCTATATAAACATACTTGCAATATACAAGATTCATACATACATTTCAAAATGGCACATTTGCTTCGTTTCAGCTTTTGCCTTCTTCTTTTCTCTTTTGTTTATGGAGCCAGAGAACTGGCTGATGTTTCTCCTACTGGACAAGGGGTTAAGCTTCCTCTGAAGAAGCAAGGTGACAATTACCTTGTCACAGTTGGGTTTGGCACACCTAAGCTTGATTTAACGTTAATGGTGGACACAGGAAGTGCCACTACGTGGATAAAATGTAAACCCTGCATTACCTGTAATCCAAATGAAACCCTTTTTGATCCTCTCCAATCTTCAACGTTTTCCAATTGTTCTTCTGCTAATAATTGCCACCAAAGCCAAGACTACCACGACAAGTCTAAAGTTGATGGAAATTCTGTACAAGATACCTTAACCCTAACTTCACAGGTGTTCTTTCCAAGCTTTGAGTTCCTTTGTGGCCACAAACCCAGTGGATTTGATAAAGTTGAGGGGTTATTAGCTCTGGGCTTGGCTGATAATTCCTTCATAGATCAAACAAGCCAAGCATTTTCCCAGAAATTTGGCTACTGTCTTCCATCCTCAGATTCCTCCACTGGGTTCCTGGCTTTTGGAGATGAAGCAGCCGCAGCCTGCAAACCTCTGTTTCATGTTTCACTTGTTGAAGGTCCAAATGGGGACAATAAAAATTACTATATCAACCTTTTTGCTATCACAATCGGCCAAAAGATACTGCAAATGCCTTCAAGCTCATCATCCTCACAAAAAGCCCTGTTAGACACTGGAACCACCATAAGTCGCTTGCCTCCATCAGTTTACTCAGAGCTTAGCTCTTCATTTCGGGAGTTGATGTCAGAATATCCCATAGTTGTATCATCTGGAATGATGAACACGTGCTTTAATCTTGAGGGGCAGGATTTAAGCACTGCTAATATACCAACTATCACACTGCACTTTGGGGATTCTTTGAATTTAACTTTGGGCTATAAATCTGTTCTTATTAGTGACACTGAGAGTAATCCTTTTTCCAAAATGTGCTTGGCTTTTGCTGGAGACGAAAAAACCATTATCGGCAGTCATCAGCTGGAGAATGTGAATACACTCTACGATATAGCAAATAAGCAGGTGGGATTTTCTCCTACCCGTGGTTGCAGCAGCTATTGAGTGAATATAAACATCTAAGATTCAGCCGGAGATGTTTTTATTCATAATTAAGCACGTAATTCTGCAGTGAAAATAATTATAGAGACTGGAATGTAGTCTCTTCCTTGGTCATTTTCTGTGTTTGTCTTCCTCTGTATCAGTGATAGAATAAGTCTACGAGTGCAATTAGATTATACGAAATTATTTCTACTAATTAAAATGTTATTTTATGGGTGGATAATGTAAACGTTTATTTATTTATTTTTAAAAATATATTTTTAAATATTATCACTTCAATTTATATAATTTATTTATATATAATATTATTTTTAATAATAAAATTATATGAATAATTTTATGTATACATAATAATATATTATTATATATTTATGTTTTGTTTTATTTTTAATTTAATTGTTTTATATTAAATGATTGATTTTATAAAAAAAACAATTGGTCAAACAACTATTTTCCACTTTTCATGAAATGACAATTTATTATTTAAGATGAAAATACTATTTTTCCATTCATTTATATAAATTTAGTAAATAAACCAAAAAGTCCTCGAATTAAATAATATTTATTCTACCAATTTTTATTTAAAATTTTTTTATATTTTTAATTTATATTATTTTTTCAATTAAAGAATAACAAAAATATTTATATTTTTTAGGATTTGATTCGATTCATGGTTGTTTCAAATTGAATTTTTTAGGCCATACTTTTTCTTTTTTAAGTTCTTTGTGCATTTTCTTCAATTAATAATAGAACTTATAATGTTGTCTGTACACCAAACTTTTCCAATGAGGTCAGTTAGTACCTATTTGAATTCTAAAAGAGGTTTAATTCAAAAAAAAAGTTAAAAGATGTTTAATAAGAAAAAAAATTAAATATTTAATTGTTGGATAAAGCTATTTCACCCAAAAAAATAAAACTATAGTGAAAAACACGTTAAATCTACACCAAAATGTTTAAATCTCTACGTTATAAGCTATTAGACATGATAAGAAATGATTCACTATCCTTTTTTAACATTTATGTTGTCGGAAAACAAGCAAAATCACCAAATTTTGGGTTCGATGAACAAAGATGGAAGGTTGATGTGAGTAGGCACAGTAAGAAATGATTTATTACCCTTCTTTAACATTTTTGTTGTCGGAAAACAAACAAAATCACCAAATCTTGAGTTCGATGTATCCAATAATTAAATATTTAATTTAATTGTTGGATACAAACTATTTTTTATTCAAATCAAATTCGAGTCAAAGGGTGTTAGAACTCGGTTTGGTTTGTGTCTACCCCTATTTTTACTAACCTTTTTCTCATTTAAGATTCCACCCAAAAAAAAAAAAAAAACAAGAATAACAACTTTAAATATATGACTGGATTGATCTGAAAATTTAAGGCATGACTTACTAGATGCAAGATGTTTGATTAATAGATCTACTATCATGCTGATTTTTCTGTAATTTGAAACAACTGTACCACTTCGGAAAGTGTAACAAAATTGAGATTACTTTAATAATTTATTCAAAGGAAGAAAAGTTGTTAATTAAATTACTCATTATATTATTTATCATTCAAAGATTACCGTGATAAATACTCAGCTATATAAATTGAAGAAATATAAGCCAAAGTTCTTGAAAATTGGAATTTTCTATAAGAATCAGTCGTAGGAGCTAGAAAAGGAATTTGGATTTCCAATATATTTGTAGCCAATTAAACTAAACTCGTTGAGTAAAAGACCTGCTGCTGACTAAGGAGGAGACTGTCAGACTCAGTCAACCTCTTTGGCCTTTACATCAACTACAAATCTTCACTCCGTAATTTTATGGCCTCACACGGCAAAGTGACTCACACTCACACAGACCTCATCTCCTCCTATTTCTATATAAACATACTTGCAATATACAAGATTCATACATACATTTCAAAATGGCACATTTGCTTCGTTTCAGCTTTTGCCTTCTTCTTTTCTCTTTTGTTTATGGAGCCAGAGAACTGGCTGATGTTTCTCCTACTGGACAAGGGGTTAAGCTTCCTCTGAAGAAGCAAGGTGACAATTACCTTGTCACAGTTGGGTTTGGCACACCTAAGCTTGATTTAACGTTAATGGTGGACACAGGAAGTGCCACTACGTGGATAAAATGTAAACCCTGCATTACCTGTAATCCAAATGAAACCCTTTTTGATCCTCTCCAATCTTCAACGTTTTCCAATTGTTCTTCTGCTAATAATTGCCACCAAAGCCAAGACTACCACGACAAGTCTAAAGTTGATGGAAATTCTGTACAAGATACCTTAACCCTAACTTCACAGGTGTTCTTTCCAAGCTTTGAGTTCCTTTGTGGCCACAAACCCAGTGGATTTGATAAAGTTGAGGGGTTATTAGCTCTGGGCTTGGCTGATAATTCCTTCATAGATCAAACAAGCCAAGCATTTTCCCAGAAATTTGGCTACTGTCTTCCATCCTCAGATTCCTCCACTGGGTTCCTGGCTTTTGGAGATGAAGCAGCCGCAGCCTGCAAACCTCTGTTTCATGTTTCACTTGTTGAAGGTCCAAATGGGGACAATAAAAATTACTATATCAACCTTTTTGCTATCACAATCGGCCAAAAGATACTGCAAATGCCTTCAAGCTCATCATCCTCACAAAAAGCCCTGTTAGACACTGGAACCACCATAAGTCGCTTGCCTCCATCAGTTTACTCAGAGCTTAGCTCTTCATTTCGGGAGTTGATGTCAGAATATCCCATAGTTGTATCATCTGGAATGATGAACACGTGCTTTAATCTTGAGGGGCAGGATTTAAGCACTGCTAATATACCAACTATCACACTGCACTTTGGGGATTCTTTGAATTTAACTTTGGGCTATAAATCTGTTCTTATTAGTGACACTGAGAGTAATCCTTTTTCCAAAATGTGCTTGGCTTTTGCTGGAGACGAAAAAACCATTATCGGCAGTCATCAGCTGGAGAATGTGAATACACTCTACGATATAGCAAATAAGCAGGTGGGATTTTCTCCTAACCGTGGTTGCAGCAGCTATTGAGTGAATATAAACATCTAAGATTCAGCCGGAGATGTTTTTATTCATAATTAAGCACGTAATTCTGCAGTGAAAATAATTATAGAGACTGGAATGTAGTCTCTTCCTTGGTCATTTTCTGTGTTTGCTCTGTATCAGTGATAGAATAAGTCTACGAGTGCAATTAGATTATACGAAATTATTTCTACTAATTAAAATGTTATTTTAAGGGTGGATAATGTAAACGTTTATTTATTTATTTTTTAAAATATATTTTTAAATATTATCACTTCAATTTATATAATTTATTTATATATAATATTATTTTTAATAATAAAATTATATGAATAATTTTAAGTATAAATAATAATATATTATTATATATTTATGTTTTGTTTTATTTTTAATTTAATTGTTTTATATTAAATGATTGATTTTATAAAAAAAACAATTGGTCAAACAACTATTTTCCACTTTTCATGAAATGACAATTTATTATTTAAGATGAAAATACTATTTTTCCATTCATTTATATAAATTTAGTGAATAAACCAAAAAGTCCTCGAATTAAATAATATTTATTCTACCAATTTTTATTTAAATTTTTTTTATATTTTTAATTTATATTATATTTTAAATTAAAGAATAACAAAAATATTTATATTTTTTTTATAATTATAGTTTGAACTGTCAATAGTATAATCGTATGTTTGGAGGATAATTTTTTTTTTTTAAAATTAAGGTGTTAGAAATCTGAAAAAGTTTGAACATGCTTGAAAAATTTTTGGACTCATCACCATTTGAACGTATTCAAGTTCTTTTGAGTTTGTTTTGTTGGGTTTCATGAAGGCCGGTAGCATAAAGTTCAAAGTGATGCAATCTGAGCAGAAGCTGAAACAGATAAGAGCGGGAGAAGGAGTTGGAAGAAGATAACTGAGACTACGCTGTCGTTTTGTGCAAATGAATCAGTGTTAAAAACATATAAATTAAATTATTTATGAGAACAATTAAATGCCAATTTTTGTAATTATTGACCTTCTTATTATTTTGACAACACATAAAATATTTCTCATTAATGAACAAGATTTTCCTTGTTTAGTGATAAGAAACACTTCCAGATTGCATCAGACCACAAGCTGCATGTGAAAGAGGTCAATCATTGCTCTTGCATTTCACAAATAAATACACATGCTCAATTGATGGATCTTGATTCAAGCAAGCCAGACCATGCTGGGAGCACTGAATGAACATATGGCACAGTTTCAGGATCCTCCAGGGTCAAAATATCCTGGATTTCTCTCATGAATTACTTGAGTCACTAAAGAGTTTTAGATCATTGTGCATTATGCTCAATTGCATGCAGTACCAGAGACCTGCCACCCAATGTAAATCAACAAACTCCATAGCCATAGAAAGAGAACCTGTAGTTGGTAATATATGCTGTGCCAAGAAGACTTAATATTTGATCACTGCATTTAAAAATCAACAGGAGAAAGTCAATACACATGAGTACTGTCAGTGCAGAAGAACTAGAGCTGGACTGCTAGTTTTATATGAAACTACAAGAACAGATGCAGCGTAAATGAGCTCGCAATGGAGAAGTACAGCAAGAATTGCTAGTACTCACAGTGCTCAACATTCAGCGACAACTGGATCAAATTAGGACACAGGACAGATTCTGATGAAGAGCAAATCTGATAGTCCTCCAACAAAATCATGGAGATTATGGTGAATCACACAAATAATCAATAATTTCTAATTAAATGTCAAGAATCCAACAGAACCCTTAACATAAATTAAACTAAATGAGCTCAAGCAAACTTACAAACATGGTAATAGCAGAGAGTGTTAGAATCTGAACTTGAGATATCTCTCCAAAAAGCTGAAATACAGATTCTGAGTAATCCGGTTTGTGTACACCAGGACGGCCAAAGCAGTTACCAAGGCAAACATAGGCAGCAATTACAGAGCTTAGGCTCTTAACCACAACAAGGTTAGCAGTGAACTGAAGGCACATAAATCTACATTCAGGCACATCAATAACAATCTGGTCTCCCATGTGCGATTCTAAAAATATATTCTTTTTTAACTTTTAAAAAATAACATTTGCATCCCATAATGTTGTATGGTTCAATTCAAAAGAGGTGTTACTATAATATTTTTACAATTTAATAGTTGACTTGATAAAAGTATATAAATTACAAGACCCATACAAGGCCAGAAGGTCATCTTTCTGGGCTTTCATCCCTTCTGTTTCCCTATTAACATTGAATGTTGGTTAAACTTCTTTCATCACCGTTTTCTTTGTAGTATATATAAACTCGTTGGAATCGTTTATATTAATGCTCGGAAGATTTCACCTTTTCTGCATTCAACTTAATAGAAGAATTCACAGGAGAGTAATCTGAGTCAATATTATTGGTAGCAGCATTCAGCTTAATGTTGTCCTCAATTTCATCCCCCAAACCAACACTCCATTTTCAGCTAAACAACCCGCACATTTCAACCCATCCTCCAACAATTAAACCACAAAAGCTCCCTTCGATTTCTTGTATCAGATCCTCAAATAAACTCATTTTCACGTCCCAATTGAGCAAATCCACTTGGAACCCACCAACCACTTTCACTCTCCAATCAAAACTAACTAATTTCTCACCCAAGACGTGTGTTCCTATTCGAAGTGACATTTCGTCGAACAGTTATGAGACAAACAATGAGCGGAGGTTTCGCGATTGGATTGAGTTGATTGGTGAAGCAATATCTACTGCATTTCCGATATGGGTATCTTTGGGTTGTTTATTGGGTTTGATGAAGCCAGTTTCTTTCAACTGGGTCACGCCAAAGTGGACCATTCTTGGCCTTACTCTCACCATGCTTGGTATGGGCATGACTATCTCTCTTGATGACCTACGTGGCGCTCTTTCCATGCCCAAGGAGATCATTTCTGGCTTCGTGCTTCAGTACTCGGTCTGTGTTTTGCTTCTTTACCTTCCCATCTGGTATATTCATTTTTAATTCAAGAGCAAAATGCTAAAGATCCTTTTTCACATGTTTCTTTTAGCTGCAAACTTAGATACAGAAGATAAATGGATCTATCTATCAACTGTCATTTCTAATTTGTGTAGTGAAATGTGTATTTTTCAATCCAATGAGGTAGAACTTTTAGTTTTTTTTACGTTGTTGTATTTATTTTGACAAGAAACTGTTTATTAATAATAATAGTTAGTAATAAAAAATTGAACTTATGTTATTGCAATTATATGCTTTCTGATACATACTTAAGTACCAAGGCAGAATACTTAGTGATTGTATGTAAAATGTTATTTGAATATGTGATATTGTTAAGGGTATGGTATATGACATGTTCTATGATATTGATGTTAAGGAGAGTCTATAAGATACATTATTGAGACTTCTATGATCTTTTTATAACCTTAACCAAACTAGTACCATTTGCACGCTCAGATATTAGTTATCAAGTTTAGAATTCAGTAACTCATCCTCTCACAATGCTTTGTTCTTTACCTCTAAATTTATCATTTTTCAAGTTTTTCCTCACTTTCTGGACAAGTTGGTTTTCTGTAGCTTCACTGGCCTTTTTGATATTTTGCAACCATTGTGAGAACAAAGTAAATTTGTGTAGAAACAGTGCGGTGTCTTAAAGCATTAGTGCCTCGATTAGCTGACAAAAGATGTGCAATTTCAGCCTATGTAAGTATGATCTAGAATATATGTACTAAATTAGAAGATAGTGGGGGACTGTTGTAGGTGATGCCAATATCAGGATTTCTTGTGAGCAAGCTTTTAAATCTGCCAGCGCATTATGCAGTTGGTTTAATATTGGTTGGTTGCTGCCCTGGTGGTAAGTGTGTCTCTCTTTCATTGTGTATAGACATTTCACTTATTCCATCCTTGCCCGATTTTTTTTTTTTTTTATGGTTTTCTTGTCCTCTGGTTGCAGGTACAGCTAGTAACATTGTAACTTATATTGCACGGTCCGTGAATTTTCTTAAGCAATCATCGCTCTCTTTTTTTCTCATGTCTGCCAAAGGCAGAAGATCTGATGGCCTTTCTGTTTTCCAGTGGAAATGTAGCACTTTCAGTGTTGATGACAGCAGCAAGCACCCTTTTGGCTGTGGTGGGTAAACATGCCTTTTATGTCCACTGTTTTTTTTCTTGAAACTAGTGCTTGTTTGGTGCTATGTTAATTATATTTATGTAGATGCAATGTGTTATGTAAATTTACTTCTCTTTCATCCCCCCAACAGATTATCTCCCAACAAAATGTTTTTTTTTTTTTGTCGGTTTTCTTTTTGCCTTATTATTTTGTTGAAAGATGTGAGAACAGAAAGACTGTTGTTTCTTGATATGTGTATATTATATCACGTGACTGCTAAGTTGTTCTATTCCATTTTCTTACTTTCAATGAAATCTTCTTTCAGAATGTATGGTTTTTGTCAAGCATTAACTAGAGCAATACATTTTTTACGGCTGAAATCGCCCCTCTTCCATGCACCTTCTCTTAGTGATATCCTGTACATTGTGTTATTCCTTTCTTTTTCAGGTCATGACCCCTTTTCTTACAGCTAAACTTGCCGGGCAATATGTTGCAGTGGATGCAGCAGGGTTATTAATGTCCACATTGCAGGTGAGCTCTCTTGCCACTTCCTCATTGGTTATAAGTTGTTTATTGCTGTTGCTCAACCACTTGTATTATTTCTAATTGTAATTGTGCTATGGCCATAGGTAGTTCTTCTTCCTGTACTGGCTGGTGCATTTCTAAACCAGTATTTCCAAAGCCTGGTTAAGTTTGTCTCTCCATTGATGCCACCCATTGCTGTGGGAACTGTTGCTATTCTGTGTGGAAATGCAATTGCCCAGAGTTCTTCTGCAATCCTTATGTCTGGCAAACAAGTGGTTCTTGCTGCATCTCTTCTTCATGCTTCTGGATTTTTCTTTGGTTATGTACTTGCAAGGGCACTTGGCCTTGACATAGCATCTTCAAGGACGATCTCTATTGAGGTTGGCATGCAGGTAATAACTATTTTTAAAATCTCAATTTGTGATTTTAGAGCAACTGCTCCTTGTTTCGACTTAGAGATCCTTCAAAGCCAATTTCAGTAATTTTGTTGGGGAGGTGCATCAATTTCATTTATTTGCATGCAATTGTCACCGTCAGTTCTGATTAATCCACTTGATGTTTCAGAACTCGGTGCTCGGAGTTATTCTTGCCACTCAACACTTCGGAAACCCTCTTACTGCGGTACCATGTGCAGTTTCCAGTGTCTGTCAATCAATCTTTGGAAGTGTCTTAGCAGGATTTTGGAGACGCACTGCACCGGCACGCAAGCAAATGCAAGATTGAAATTCAAAACTATGGATAACCTTTGAATAGCTCTGTGGCATTTCTCTTCAAGTATTTGAATATGTAATTTTTAGTCCTGCGATGATATCATTGGCCATATGTACCTGAGTACTTCAGGTAGATGCGGTATCCTTTGTCCCCCAATTTGTGGAGTTTGTGCAGATATCATTATTCTAAAAGTATCATAAGGCTGAACTAAGTTTGATGAATATTCTAATGTTGGAATCTAGATGATATCAGTTTGTGTGTGACTAGAGATCAGGATGTGAGAAATAGAGATTTATATTTGAATCTTGAAAATAAGTAGGAAATGATGCTGTGAAATTTTCAGCAATTTTGGTGCTTGATTATAACGCATTCATGTTCAAGTTTGGAGATCATTCATATCCGTGAATAGCAAATACATTTTGCTATTGATCCAATATTATTGAACAATAAAACTGTTTACAATTATATACACAAATAATAATGTGCTATTATATGATTTAGTATTATTTTATTTTCAATTTTTAATTATTCAGTTATATAATAATGCATTGTTATTTGTATATAAAGTTGTGTATATAGTATTACCCATCATTGAATAATATTCACGATTCGCTAGTGGCTGATTAAGTTATCTGCACCATAGAAGTACCCTCAATAAAATATATTAATATTTATTTAAAAATAATATCATAAAAATTATGATTATAAATTAAAATTCTCTTAACTAAAACTCCCTTATTATACTTGATTAGGGCTCAAAAGTTGGCTTAATTTAATTTGGTTGAGATCAAATTAGTTTTAAGTTGAGTTCAAATCAAGTTCAAATCAAAATAATGATCATTTTTTTCTCTGAAATTGAATTGAACTCTAATTGAAAAGAGTTTAATTTAGACTAATTTATAAGTTGAGTGAATTATTTAAATCAGCCTAAATTTAACTCATATCTTAATTTAAGTTATATTAAATCATTACAAAAATAATATTGTTTTGTTAATAAGTCGTAAGTTTGAATTATAAATTTAAATCACGTATTAGAATTAAATTTTAAAGTTAAAACTTAAATATTAAGATGAATTCAAGTTATCCTTAATATTAGTTCATTAAACTTGAATCAAATTTGGACAACTTAAGATAAACTCAAGTCAAAGAACATTCAAACTCGAGTCGGTCTGTATCTTAAACCTAAAATGTTTTCAATATGTAGCTGGGTATTGTAAAATATATATAAACCAGATTGATTAAATATTAATATTATTATTATTTACATAAAATAATTTAAAGAATATTTAATTATTTCAGTTTTACAGATACGACCCGCGAAACAAGAATATCCAAACCCGCGTAAAAAACCCAAAATTTAGAACTCAAACTTCACCAAACAAATCGTTTAACGTATGAGATTGGCGCCAATAGCCAAACACAAACTCAAAACCTTTAAACTTCAATCAAAAACTCAGATTCAAACCATCCCGCCACTATTTCTCTCTTTAATTTTGTTTTAAAACTTTTTAAATGTTAATTTCCTCACAAAATTTCAAAGCTTTCTTTCATTTTCTCACTGCCCAAACCCAGAATGGCTACCAATTTTGAAGCCTTGCCCCCTTTGAAAAGATTCCGCCTTATGCAACAACGCGAAGGTCATCAGCAAAATCAACAATCAACATTTTGTCTTCCGGCTAAGAAGAGAAAACTGCCCCAATTTCAATGTGAATCTGAAGTCACCCTTTCGACTGCAACGTATTCTTTGCCGGCTAAGAAAAGGGTGTGGGCTCTTCAGCCGGATTTAGTGTCTGATTCGCCTTCATTGAGTCTTGATCTTAATGTTGAGTGGAAGCCGTGTTTCAATGAAGAAGCTGAAACAGAAGAAGAGTCTAAAGAAATCAGTGAGTTCAACTCTAATCTTGAAAGCAAGAGTTTAGAAGATGAAGAGGTGGCTTGTGGGGAAGATGATGATGATGGGATTGTTTGTGCAATATGTCAAAGCACAGACGGGGATTCAAAAGATCCTATTGTGTTATGTGACGGGTGTGATTTAATGGTGCACACCACTTGTTATGGCAATCCTCTGGTGAAAAATATCCCGGAAGGTGATTGGTTTTGTGCTCAATGCTTAGCAAGTAAAGAGAAAAATTCTCAATTTTCTTGTTGTTTGTGTCCAATGAAGGGTGGTGCCATGAAGCCAACTACTAATGGCTTGTGGGCGCACGTCGTCTGCGCGGTTTTTGTTCCTGAGGTTTTCTTTGAGGATCCAGAGGGAAGAGAGGGGATTGATTGTTCTAAGGTGCCGAAGGTGAGGGAGGAGAAGAAATGTTATATTTGTAGGAGTAAACGAGGATGTGCGATTGAGTGTTCTGAGCCCAAGTGCCCTCTATGGTTTCATGTAACTTGTGGATTGAAGGAAGATCTTTCTATTGAGTATAAGGAAGGGAAGAAGGGAGCTGTTGTTGCAGGGTTCTGCAAAGACCATACTGAGTTATGGAAGAAGGTAAATTAATTAAAAAAAGATTTATGCATCAAACACTTGCTCTTTTTGGATATTTTATTGATAATTTTCCCTGGTAATGATTTGTTGGTGTGCTTTTTGATCTCTATGCAGCAACAACAGACAGGAAAATTCAAGATTGTGGCAAGAAATGAGTAGCTTGAAACACAGAAGGGGGTGTGTTCCTATAGCATAATTGCAGATTCTGACTCTTAACATTTATATGATGATGTTGCTTTCAAAGTTTAGGTTTGATCATTAGTTGATATGAAAGTTCTGCTGATTCTGTGTTCTTGATGAGTAAATTTAGAGGCTGTTTCTTGACGTTCATTTTCCAACATGAATATGTGACATGGATTATAATGGTGCTTCATTTTTTGTGAATGGTTTGTCATTGCAAATGCACTTTCTTGGTTCAGTAGTTACTTTTCTTGATTTAAAACTTGTGGTAATCTACCAGAATGTGAATTTGCAACTTTCTGAAAGTTTGGGGTCTAATCATGTCATTCAAGTCATTTTGAGCAACTATAGATTGCTTCAAGTGAAGAATAAAGCTCAATCAGTGAACATTTGGAACTTTAATTTAGATTGGTTATTTCATGATTAGCCCCTCTGTGTTGAACATGAGAAAGGCAGGCGTTGCCCAGTGAGGGCATGGGATGCCTTATAGATGGATAGGTAGGTCTACAGTAGATCTACTAATTGAGTTAACCTCTGTTCTTGACTTAGTTTCCAAGCTTCAAAAATTGTTGAAAATCTATGCTTAATTACAGTTGGAATGCTTTATGTCAATTAGAGCTAGATTCGAATCGAGTTTGTTCTAACTCGGCTCAAACAAGTCTGAAACGAGTTAGTCCTAAATGAGCTCGAGCCTACAACTTCGAGCTCAAGCTTGAGTTATTCGTAAATTAAAAATTTTGATACAAAACGATATCGTTTTAACGAATATGTATTAAAACGATGTTGTTTTAACGAATATGTATTAAAACGATATTATTTTAATAACTAGTTAATTAAAGTTCGAGTCTATTTGTATTAGCAAAATGATTAATATTTGTTATCATATCTAATCACTATCCTTAATTATTTTATTAGGTCTAAACCAAGAAACCAATATCAAATTGTCTTCTTAAAACTAGGTTTAAATTTCAATCTCAAGTCAATCGTATATGGGTAATGTATTCAATTCAGAAATAATTAAATCTTATGATATAGTACAACTTTCCATTAGTCTTCATGGAGTTGTGTTTATACTTCTCATTAGGATATAAATATTCTTTTAGTTAAAGTTATTAGTGTTAATTGCAATGTCATTAATTACCCCTCCAAAATCATTAAGGTTAATTAATTGATGAATTTATCCTTGGGCTCATATTACATTTGTCTTTGTAACTGATTATATTATTTGAATTTAACTCCTTTTTACAACATTATTTTCGTAAACACAGTGCAATTGGCCATACATAAATCTTGCAGAATGGACATTAAGTGATTTGGAAGCTATTAATTAGTATTAACTAGACTGATCTTGCGGAAAATCTTGCCAATAAATTCGGAAAGTTCAGAGAAATTTGTGTAATAACAATAATAAATGAATCCCAGAAAATCCTGATGTCAGAAGAAAAAGTTCAACTGAACTTCATTAATTAATTGCTCGAATATTTCCAGATACTGAAAACTTCCTATATTGATTTGCATTAATGATCAAGATTCTCCCCATTAATGACCGACTACTTCCTATAATCAGGAAGATTCAAACCCGTGAATCAACCTTCCATAAAAACTAGCTTTCAGGAAAGTCTGAATACTTTGTTTGCTGAATTTAGTAGCTAAAACAATGAAAGCAAGCAGAAAGATTCCTATGCAGAAACGTGAAACCAGAGCTCAAAGGGCCGTTAGTTTCTCAAAGAGGCGTTGTGGGTTATTTAACAAAGCTGCAGAATTGTGCATGCTTTCTGGAGCTCAAATTGCCATAGTGGTTTCTTCACCTTGTTCGAAAGAAAGCATTTTTTCTTTTGGATACCCTTCAGTTGATTCTGTGTTCCATGCTTTTCTTCATAATCGTGTTCCTGAGCGGGCGGATAAGGAGATTATGAAGTCAGCTATTTCTCTTTCTAGTGAAATCAAGGCATTTGTGAAAGAACCTGAGAATAGAGAGAACATTGATGGGTTCTTGAAGGATGTTGAAGACCTGGAAGAGAGTTTTGAGTCCATTGATGAGTTGCTTGTTGTTCAAGAAAAGGTGGAAAAATTGAGAAACAATGCTTTGATGAGGTTGAATGACTTGCCTTCAAAGGTCTTTGCTTCAGGTTTTACTTCTGATTCTGCTACTTCAAATTTTGGGAATAATCATGTTGACAATATTGATTTTAGCAACGGAATTAGCACTGCTTTGGCTTCTGATTTTTCTCATTTTGATCAGATTCTTATGAATGGTGATAACAACTCTGTTTACAATCCTTGTTTTTCTAAGAAACTTGCAAACAATAGATTTTACAATAGCAATGCTAATGTGGGATTCAACAATGCCTCAACTTCTAATGCTGTTTATCCTGTTGGGAATCCTGTGAATAATGATGAATTTAACAACATTTACCAGGAAGCTGAATTTGGGGCGAAGAACAAATTTATTTCCAATCCTGAAGATGATTTTAACCATGGTGTTCCTCAGAATTCGATGGAGACGCATGTCAAGTACGAAAACAAAGAGTTTCCACTGTACCCTTATGCCGATTCAGATGCAGTCAGTTATGCAGATTGTGCTCACCAGAACATCATCATCACAAATTTTGCTGTGAAGGGTGTGCCCCTTGCAACTGTGAATCAGTTTGGACAGCTCCTTTCTTATGATCTCCCTTATTTTTCCAACAATAGATGATCAGTTTTGAGTATTCTCTTTGAGACTAGTTTTACTTTCTGACTTGAATAAGTTTTGGAGAGTTTCTGTTATTAGGAATTATTGAATTTTTGTATATGCTTCGAGATATTGGTGCATGATGTTTAATTGTGGATTTGAAACTTTTTAATGCTGTGTGGCAGACTTGTTCCGAACCTTTATGTTCAATACTTCCAACTTGTTTGTTTCTCCTCTACAGTGTTTGGTTCTCTGGAAAGTATTGAACTCTCCAGGGGAGCAAGCAGACACTATGGAGGCAATGGATATTGTTGGGCCTGCTGTTGCACCCTTCTCCTGTACTGAGTATAATTCTGCCTCATCATATCAAAACAACTACAAGGAAAGTTAAATTGTCACAAAATTCTTCCAGGTTTAAAAGTTTTATGCCATGGAAGAACTTAAATTCAACTACGATGAAGATATGCATGTGCAAGGCATTTACAATGTAAAATTCTACAGTATTTACTTTTCTGGGGCTGCAAGAAACCTTAAGAATATTAAACTTGTCCAAAAATTAATCCTTCTAGCTAATTTATCGGAGAGATTTTGGAGTTTATATTTCACAAATGACAAGAAGTAAGTAGTAACATTAAACTTGTATTCTTCATGGAGACTTTCATTTTTGTTGCAAGACATAAAGCTGACAATAGTTGATAAAATTTCTGTCCAAAACAAACTCCATTCAACCAGAAAAGAAGACCAATATGAACACTTCAAAGTTTTCTATATAAATGATCGAATTTATTGATATTTTATATCGATATCATATAGAATTCATCGGAGAGTGGTAAAAATGGAGTTCTGGAGGATTTTCTGGCTGTTTGTGCTTGCTGCCCTGGTTTCAGAATTTTGTATTATAAATTGTGAAGAAGAAGGGTATATTTCAGCTCTTGGAGATCCTGGAATGAAAAGAGACAGTCTCAGGGTTGCCATTGAGGCCTGGAATCAATGCAATGAAGTCGGTGAAGAAGCTTTGAACATGGGAAGTCCTCGGATGG
This sequence comes from Mangifera indica, assembly GCF_011075055.1. Lineage (NCBI taxonomy): Eukaryota > Viridiplantae > Streptophyta > Magnoliopsida > Sapindales > Anacardiaceae > Mangifera > Mangifera indica. The sequence continues at coordinate 24,809,542 of NC_058137.1, read as the reverse complement.
CAGATTGCTTTAACCTTGTTGATCATGGTTAGAAAATTCATTTTGTAACCATAGTTATTAGTATTCTACTATTAGAAAACAATACATATTTTTAGGTGTATCAAATTAACACACTATATTGATACATGTTATACGATATAATACATGATATAATACGAATCAATACACTTTTTTGAAAAAGCGACGACATGGTGGGGTGTATATGAAAAATTGCAATGTTATTTTATTCTCTCTAGTAAATTGCAGTGTTATTTTTATTTTGTTGCTGAACTTACCTGTCTTGATTTCTGCAGCCGAGGTGAAGCATTTGGTGGATGAGAAAGACAACAGGCTTGGAATATTGAACGTTTCCTATGCAGGAATAAAGACCAGAAATGTTGATAGATATGCTGCAAAGAAGGAACTCTACTTGGGAAAGAAATGTCAAGTAGAAGACGAGCCAAGGCCATGGCAATTTTGGATGGTGATGCTCAAGAGTGGCAACACAGACACATATGCCTCAAGGTGCCCCAACAACGGGGAGAGATATGGGCCATTTCCGCCCGAGTCTCGGTTTCCGTGCTTTGGTGACGGCTGCATGAACATGCCATTGATGTACCATAACTATACCAGTCTGGAAGGGAGTTGTAACAGTAGTTTAAAGGGTAGTTTTTATGGGACATGGGATTTGGATGCTAACGTAACTGATGGAGTGCTGCCTGGAAATGGCACTTCTTATTATAGTGTCACCTGGGAGAAGGAGACTGGGAAAGGGAGTTGGATTTTTCATCATTTGTTGAAGACATCACTGAAATATCCATGGCTGATGCTTTACTTGAGGGCTGATGCCACCACAGGATTCTCTGGAGGTTACCATTACCAGACTAGAGGGATGCTGAAAATAGTAAGATTTCTGATTTGTTTTTTTTAACCTCTTTTCCTTCAAATTTGTTTAAATAACATATGACCATTGTGTCAGGTTCCAGAGTCACCCAGTTTCAAGGTGAAATTCAGATTAGACATAAAGCAAGGAGGTGGTCCAAATAGCCAGTTTTATCTGATGGACATTGGAAGCTGTTGGAAGAACAATGGCAAGCCTTGTGATGGGAATGTGACTTCAGATGTTACTCGTTACAGTGAGATGATAATAAATCCTGAAGTGGGATATTCCTGGTGCAAACCTGATGATCTCAAACACTGTCCTCCTTATCACACACTTCCGAATGGGACTCACATTCATCGGACTGATGTTGAAAATTTCCCATATGATGCTTATCATGTGTACTGTTCTCCGGGAAATGCAGAGTTTCCGGAGGAGCCATTCAATCTGTGTGATGCATTTAGTAATCCTCAACCACAGGAAATCTTGCAGATTCTGCCACACCCAGTTTGGGGCGACTATGGGTACCCAACAAAGAGGGGTGAGGGTTGGATCGGTGATCCGAGAAACTGGGAGCTTGATGTTGGACGATTATCTCAATCACTTTACTTCTATCAGGATCCTGGTACAGAGCCTGTAAGGAGACACTGGCCATCAATTGACTTGGGGACTGAAATTTATGTTAGTGGTCAAGATGAAGTTGCAGAATGGACTGTTAGTGATTTTGATGTTTTAGTACCGAAAAGATGAACGTTTAAGAGTTTCATTGTAAAATGGTAGGAGTTAGCATATTTAGTTTTGGTTGTTAATTATTTCGTTACCAACAAGGAAGCTATCTTCAGAACGTCCATTTTCACTTTGGAACGGGGAAAATTTCTTCAGCAATGAGAAACAAATTATTTGCATTTCTAAATTCAATGATATAACGTATAATTACAGGACATAAATACTCTCCTCCAAAGAAGAGAATCCAATTGCCCCCAACAATCCCCCATCCCAACCTGCGGGCCAGCCATCATATTAGCACTAGCATGATACATTCTAACATTAACATACTACTCATCAGCTAAGACAATCCATACTGCAGCGTTCCCACATTCCTACGTGCAGCTACGGCAACAGCAGCAGCACCAACTGCACCAAACTGGGACTGAGCCTGTAGCAACTTTGCATCAATGGTGATTCGTTCAGTCAATTGATCTACTTTGGCTTGTGGTTGGTGATATGGATTTGTGTTAACGTCAACTGGCATGCCAGGAACTGGCTTAGCAGCCATGATGTACTGTTGGGGTTCTGGCTTAACATGGGAAGAACCCCTAGCAGCCTCAGCTCCATACTTATCTTGATTCACGTTGTTGGTCCAGAAGAAACAGTTAGGTGAAACAGCTTGTGGAGGAAGGGCTGCATTTCTGTAAGCTGTCCTTGCATTGTAGGTATCTTTAACACTCCTGCCATTCTCATATGGTACAACCGATCCAACAACTCTTCCTGGTTTTGCTGTCAATAAATAGGAAAGGAAGAGTCAGCAAGGAAGGATGCAAGACCAAACAAAAGGAAAACTCATACCAAGTTCAGTAGAATAAGAAAATCTACTCCAGTTCCAAGCCTCAACATCCCAAAATGGGTTCCTAGTTGCAAGCAAATACTAGTGGTTTATTACACAAATGGAATGAATGTGTTGACTAAATTACTAATTCCCAAAGAAAATCAAAATGCTAGAAGTCTAGCAGAATGGCTTCTTCGACCAATGAAAAAGACAATGCAAAATCGAGTTCTGTGCAGCATGGTTTGGTAACCAAACCCAAACCTAAATGGATCTAACTCAGAAACTCCACATATATCAACATGTACACAGAGATCTGGCATGAAAACTTATCAATAAAAACTATATACACATATAATGAGTATCAATTTAGGTACCAATGATAATGTCTTCTTATGTGATTTGATGATTTTGAATTAAGAATAAAGAATCAAACAATCACACGGTGACATATCATTATTGATACCAAAATTAGTAGTCATTACAAGTATACATAGCATTGCACGAAAACTTATTCTCTTTGTTATTAATATGTTTTCAAGTGCCCTAAAATTAACTTCTTTCTCAACCCCAAATATTTCGCAAGTATATGAGTTGTTTACCTCAACTGTCAAACCTCTCCAACTTAAAACTAGCATAAGCCAGAAAGATCATTTACAAGCATGATAAGGATTGGTGTAAAAGAAAATAAAATCTGAGAGAGAAGAAACAAGCTCTTTATACCTGTTGGAATTCTAGGTGGTGGCCGTAAAACCTTGGACTGCATTCCGGACATCGCATCTGTTACTCTAAAATTCCTAGCAGCTTCATTAGTCATTTGGTGGTTCTCAGTAGAGGCTGCATTCTGCTGTATGTTAGGAGGGATTGTACTTGAGTGAACCGTTGACCTGGAAACAATGAACAGGTTAAAGTATTGCATTAAAATTTCACATCTAATGGAACATAAGTAACTGACAGTTTAACTCTATAACAGTTAAATTGTTTCATCATTGGCTTAATGAAATTAATACATAAACGAAATAACTGTATGGCTTCCCCTGCAGCCTTATCAAAAGAGAACTAATGGGAAATTTAGTAAATTCACAACCAATTGGAAAAGGTAATAACACAAAGACCATCGTCATATTTAAATGCTAGTCTTACCGTGGAAGTGAGACATGCTTTCGTTCTGGAGGAATCACTGGGCCACTTCTGCCACTATTTTCCTCAAGATATGCAAATTGCTTTCTGAATTGGTCTATGGCACTGCAATAACAGATGCATTAAATTGTCAATGAGAGCTAAACAGAAATAGGAAACAAAAATTAAATATGTAAGAAAGAATTAAGGCTTTAAGTAGAAAGCAACTGAACCTGGGATAGAAAAAATTTGTGCCTTCAGTTCCATTCAGATAATCTTTGAGCAGCTGAGGATGGTATTCCAGTATCTCCCGGTATAATAGTTCTCTAATGTCCTCCTTTGTCACCCTTCGCCTCTCAAATTCAAATTCCAACTTTGCGATTGGCTGACAAGAAGGTTCTCTCTCAATTTTGGACAGACCTTTAAAGTAAGGATCAGCAAGTGCCTGTTTAGACAAAAAATTTGAACAGCCTAAGTATTCTGAAGAAATAAGGTGTATGCCCCAAAACTCCAGTTATAAAACATCATTGTGGTAACATTCCTATAGTAATAAATAATGCAAAATACAAACCTCTCCAGCAGTAGGCCGATCCTTTGGATCAAATGCTATCAACCTTTGCAATAGCCTAAGTGCTGAAGGATCTACCTTTGGGAATTTCTGTGCAAATGGCACAGGAGGTTTCTTCCGCATTTCTGTCAAGTATTTTCTTGCTTTATCATTTCGAACCTGCATTTGTTCAAAAAAAATTTACCATCAAGAAACTGGGAAAAGAATACAATACAAAAATGGCACCATAACAAACTATCAAGAAAAATACAGAAAGAGAAAACCAAAAAAAAAAAAGGGATGTATCATACTCCGGCAATGGTTTCGGGTGATGGTGTTCCAAGAAGATCAGTGATCAAATCTAATTGATGGACAACACTTTTACCAGGAAACAATGGCTTCCCAGTCAATATCTCAGCAAATATGCAGCCAATACCCCAAATATCAATTGCTGGTGTATACTGCAATGAAGAAAGTAATATGAGTCAGTGAGTGTTACAACAAAATCAGAAACCTGACACTGAAAGGAAACCACTCCAGAGATACAGACATAATCTGACACAATTACCTGAATGACAGACATTTCAACTTCCAGGAGAGTTCATAGTCCTCCCTGAACAACAATTATTTCAATCTAGCATTACTGCTTAATATAAAGCACTCAAGCAGTTCATAGAGAAATAATTGTGTTGCTTCAGTACTATGCCATAGCTCATAACAAGGACATGTTAACAATTTCAAATACATCTCACTACTTATCACTCATTCAAGTTAAAAAAAAAAAAAATCTTGTGCAAGTCCTGTATGGGTACATAGCAATTGAACCACAGCATTGTACCAAATTAACCCATTATACAGCCATCCAAGTTCCATTCAATTACAATAGAATCTAAAGAACACAGAGAAGCGAGAAGATGACACACTTGGACTAGCCATACCTTTGAAAAGAATGATCCACACAGCTCTGGAGCCCTATACCATCTTGTAGCGACATAATCCTGTGAGGCAAGTCAGGAAAATACAAATAGCATTAAAGACAATTTCATAAACACTCCCAGAATTGAGTAACAAAGACCAAACTACATAATATATTGACACACAATTATATCGCAAATGCATCCACAGTAACACATACCGTCCAAAAAACTGTAGTTGGAGTGTCACTAAATGCAACTCTTGCAAGTCCAAAATCACAAACTTTGAGTTTGCAATTGGCATTTGCCAAAATATTTTTTGGTTTAAGATCCCGATGGTACACATTAGCTGCAACCAAACAACAAAGTATAAAAAAAATATTCTGCAAACACTTTGATAAACACCCACTCCTGCCCAGGAACATAAAACTGACTTGTAATATCAACCATAATATATTAATATAAAGAGAGATATAATTGGAGAGTGGCAGGGGGATCTGTAAGAATTGCAATATAGAAGGCTGCAATTGAGTTGCTAACAACAACGAGAAGTTATTAGCACATGGATAATGTAGAATTAATTGCAGAACAAGGAGAACAAAAAACTCAATTCAAACAAGGGCAAAAGATAACCTGTATGCATATATTTAAGTGCACGTAGCATCTGGTAAAGAAAAAACTGATGGTGTTCACAGGTCAAGTCATCATTAGCTTTGATGACTTGATGAAGATCAGATTCCATGAGCTCAAAAACCACATATATGTCTTTAAACTCCCTCTTTGACGGTGGCAACATGATGCGCTTTATTTCGACAATATCAGGATGCCTTAAGAGCCTGAGTAACTTGACTTCACGCAGGATCCGAATGGCATCAGATATATGCTCAAAAACATCATGTATCTTCTTGATTGCCACTTTCTCTCCAGAATGTGTGTCAATTGCTGCACAAACAACTCCATAGCTTCCCTTCCCAATAACTTCCAGAATTTTGTATCTGTTGGCATCACCGTACTCAGTGAAAAAATCCTTGACTTTCAATTCCTGACGCATTAACCAAAAAAAAAAAAACGAAAACAGAAAGTCAGACATGAAAAGAAATGAACAATAACACATTCTAGCAAATGTGGATGTAGAGACAGCGAAACCCCAACTACGCACAAATCCAACAGTCTAATCCCAAACTTTCAAAACAAACCCAAATGATAGAAACTTAAAATTTGAAGTACATATTCATGCACAAGGATCATAACAGCTTAACAAATTTTTCCATCAAGGAATCAAGCATAGAATTTAATGAAGTCCATTCATTCCCTCAAATTACTAGCAGAACCTAAATGGCAGTTACACTTCCTATTACAACGATACAAATAACAACAATTGTTGTACAATGATTTAAGACAGCATTGAAAATTATGTAGAGAATTATTAGATGGGTGTCATCGAACATTAACTGTTAGCGAACCATCAAAACAAGACTGACAAACATAATAACGCGTTGACAGAGAAACTAAAGTATAAAAAGAATTTCTAGTTTATATTTCGGTCTAATTTTAGGATCCCAACAAAAGAAACAGAAAAATGGTCCAGATAGAAGAAAAAACTCAGGCTCAGTGATGAATTCATGTTTATTTTCATCAGCATCCTCAGGAATTCAACAGAGGAAAACCCCTTAGCCAGATCTAATCTTTCTCTATCTTCCTCGCGGCAACCGAATAGACCCAAGAGAGAAAGAGAGAGAGAGAGAAAAAAAGTAACCTTCTTGGGCTGATCTTGCTGCATCTTTGACCCAAAGATCTCTCCTTTCTCCGGAACTTCTTCAATCAAAGAGTAAAACTTTCAGGGAAAACCAAGAAACTCCTCGATGACAAAACAAAATTGAGAAATTTTTGAAAAATTAGCTGCAGTTGCCTCTAGGAGACCTGCTTCGGATCACAAGCCCTGAGTCGAGTTTCCTTCTTAAAACAACGACCCGTTCTCACCAGAAGAGAGTGAATTGTGCAAGATCTGAATATAGAGAAGAGAGGACGAGAGGGAGACTAGAAATTTTATAAGGGTGTGACAAATTACATATACATATAGGGAGTTAATATACATATACATATTTATATTTATATTTATATATACATTTGGCTTCTGTGGTGGTACTTTAGTGGGTACGGAGACTGGTAAACGAACACGACAGTGGCCGTTTTGGTAATTTTGCTTAAGGTAACGTTACTTGATTTACTGTTTAAAACTGGATACACATTATGCTTTTGGTTAATGTCATCTGTATAATATATTATTATTATCATACAATAATATATTATTATTTATATACAAAATTATATACATAATTTTATAAGTTTCTTAAAGTAAAATAATTAATTTTCATCCAAGGTTTGATGGCTATTTTATTTAATATTTAAATTTTAAAAAACAAAATTATTACTATGATCTATTTTTATAGTTACATTTACTAAGTTTTTTTTTTTTTAGTGATAGTTTCATTTTTCTATTAAAATTATAAAATTATCATTAATCTATTAATAAGGTTTTAAAAAATATTAACATTCTAATATATTATATTTTAAAATTATTAATATATTTTAGCAGTTTTAAAATTTATCACTAAGATTTTAAAAAATATTAAAATTTTAACAAACTTTAAAATATATTGCTTTGATTAATTTTTTTAGATATAATTATTATTTTTAAAATTACCGAGAGATATATCAAAATTTTTAAAAACTTTTTCAAATTTACAAAACCTCCAAAAATTTTACTAACATTTTTAATATTTTAAAAAATTATTGATTTTTTTAAAACTTTTTAAAAGAAAAAAAAATAAAAAAATTATATCAAAAATTATATAAAATCATCTTTCTCCCTTTCACTAAGAAGGCGTTTGGTTTGAATAATATTTTATTACCAAAATAAAAAGATAAACTTAAAGATAGATTACTGAAAAAATTATTAGGTATAAATAATTACTACGTTTGATAAAATTTGATAAAAATGGATTATATAAATAATTAATATGTTTGGTTAACGGTAATAAAAGAATACTAGTAAATTATTTTACTTAAATGCCTTTAAATATAATTATTTTTAAATATTTTTATATTATTTGCTATATTAATTAAAAATAAATTTATTTTTGTTTTAAAAAATTAATAAATAATAATTTAATTATAATAAAATTAAAATTATCTTTGTAATTTTTTAATACCAAAAGTGAAGATAGTAATCAGATTTTTATTTATATTACTTGTCACATAAATGTTGTTAATAGAATCTTACTGTGACAAATCAAATAAAGTAACGTAAGTAATAAAAGATAGATTACTAAGATAATCTTTAAAACACTACAACCAAACGGCCCTTAAGGGGAATTCATTAACAGAATTGGATGGTTGGATACTAATTTAGTAATTTTAAGCTTAAATAGTTGAAGTTTATCATTTGTGGGAAATAGTCTTTTATTTTTTAAATAATTTTATAGCAGAATTATAAAATAGACATTTTTATGGCTTTTTAATTTTGTCTTTTTCAAACTCTTAATTTTCTAAAATTACAAAAACAAAATAAAATAATCAATTAACGAAGGTTTAATCTTGTCTAATCAATTAACTTAAGACTCTTTCATCCTTAGACTTGGTAAGTTCAAACGTTTCTTTCAATTATAAATTATTTATTTAAATTTATAATAAACAATTAACCTTCACATCAATTTGAATTTAATTAATCAACCAAAAGAAAATTCCCCAACAATTTCATAAAATATACTTAGCCTACTTAATAATAAAAATTTAAGGTGAACTTAACTTTTTTACTTTTTCCTTTTTCATATTCCTTTACTTATATTATATATATTATAATTTTAATTTTTGAAAGATGAAAGTCTACCTTTAAATTACTAAATAAAGGTAAGAAATAAGAAATACTTTATGTACAAACAGAATATATAAATTTATTCATATAATTTGATATAATAAGATCTGATTAAGTGATTTTAAAATTAAAAAAAAGTAAACAATCACATGACACAATCATAAGTTGTCACCTCAGTTTGTATAGATAAGTTTATATAATTCATTTATATTTATAGTTTTATTCTTAAAGTAATACCTAAGATATATATTTACGGTGTTGATTGTAGGAATATCAAGTATTGGCTTAAGAATTTGTATGAAAAGATATGGTATGGAGGATGAAATGTCAAGATCCCAAACAGCAAGGATGTATCTGTCAATATGGACAACACCAACCCAATAGATCTATTCTACCATGCTTCATTTTTGTTTATTTATTTATAAGAAAGTTGAAGAATAAGCATGACATGAGCTAAAGAAGAATATCAATAAATTTTAGCAGTGTGGTTGAGTTAGGTGTAAAGCAACTTCCTTTTAATATTCCTTTCCATACATACATTAGGCTACCATTAATTCAATTCAAACTATTTTATGCATTATTTATCCAAATTCTTCTGTGTTTCATGCATATATTATGTCATTTATCCAAATCCAATTTAAGTGTAGTCATCATCTGCCATTATGCCCACACATTTAAAGCTCAATGTCTCACTCTCTTTATTTATTATTACCCATGATCCCTCGGTATGGTCTTTCATAATTATTTTTCTAATAAAATTATGATAAAAATACTAATAGATATATATTTATGTATTTTATATATGATTTGATAATTTTAAATTATAAATAAAATAACACAAAATCACGCGATAACACATGTGATGTATTTTCATATAAAAACTTCATTTAATTTTACAAGTTTTAACCTTTTCAATTTAAAAAATATATAGAAATTGATACGGAAACTTGGGTTATATATTTTTATTTAATAAAAATTCAATTTTTTGGATTAGTTTTTCATGAAATTTTAAGTTTTATGTAGTGCCCATTTGTAAAAGTAATGTACATTTGTTTTTTTTTTTTAATTTTAGGAAATTTTATTCTGGCCCCATAAACAAATAATTGAACCAATTTTACCCACTAAAATCCTTTGAAATTTTTTATTGGAATCGACCTTATAAAGAGATAATGAAAAATTATTGGTTGACATCACAGTCAACTTGAATTGTGTTATATTTGGTGGGTAGGCTTGCCCATTTTGTGACTAATAATTTAATTGACCACTTATTTTCGTTACATAAATGGGTTGTTTTGAAGAGCCACAAAAGCTTATCGGATACCAGATTTTTAAAAGACAATGTGAATGATTAATGATGAAAATCTATTAGTGGGTACTTAGTTGTAGGGTATTAACTATCGATGGTGGACTCGTGTTTGTTTCCCTAGTATCCGATATAATATAATGATAACAAACATTGCAGAGTCGTTTAATGTCATGACACAACACACGTAAAAGTTACCAGTTATAATACTATTGTGTTTTTATATTTCATTATGCAGAAATGGTTTTATACCTGATGCAACCTAGTAGGTCCATATAATTTTTCAAATTATATTTTTTTTATGTATAATGATGAAGTGTATACTTACAATGTTTGTTTGATCAAGTAAAAGCTTGTATTAATCCACTTACTTCGTGGGCAGAGAAGAAATTGACTAGTTATATGCTCAAATTAGTCAACATGATTGTTAAGTTAATTTTGTGCACAGATATGAAGTGCATAGTATAGGTTAGTTGGTCACTAAAGTGGATCTTTCTATGAGGGACATATCTATTTTGAGTACACAAATGGATATACATTTGATGTGTCTCATCATGTGATTGATTGATTTTGAATCAAAGATAAAGTAATACTCAATTACGTGATAATACAAATAAGTATATGTCTATTTATGTATTTAATATTGTTCATTTTTAAATGGGTCATTCAAGATTTGCATGCGTTGCATTAATAACATTTTAAGGAAAAAAAATTTAGTATTTCGAATTGTAGTTTTTTATTATTCAAGTGTACAATTTATCAAAATTAATATTTATTTTGCTTTTTCTTAATTTGTTCTTCTGTATCTAATATAGTATTATGTATGTACACATATTTTGTCTTCTAATACCATTAGGGGCCACAAGTTTAAGAAAAAAATTTACTAAAAGAAGATAATACAAGCTGGTTAATGGAAAAAATAAGGCAGACCATAGGAAAGTAGCTGCCTAAATTGATCCACAGCTGCAAGGGACATGACCTTTTTTCAGTAACCAAAATCTGCAGTAAAAAATTGACCAAATTGATCCACAGCTGTAAGTTGCATTATCTCATTCTGGTAACCAAAATCTGCATTAGAAAATTGATCAAACTGATCCATAGCTGCTAGTGACATGACCTCATTTTGGTTACTAAAATCCACAGTTGCTAGTGACATGGCCTGACTCTAGTCACCATAATTTGCAGTAGAAAATTGATTAAACTGATCTTCAGTTGCAAGTGATATGACCTGACTCTTGTCACTATAATTTGCAGTAGAAAATTGATTAAACTGATCCACAGTTGCAAGTGATATGACCTCACTCTGATCACCAAAATTTGCAGTAGAAAGTTGATTAAACTGATTCACAGCTGCAAGTGGTTTGGCTTCACTGTGATCACCAAAACTTGCAGTAGAAAGTTGATCCACGTTTGCGGAAGAGTAAACTGGAAGTCCTTTGTTTTCATACTGACCAAACATGGCTTGTAAATTTTCAGACTCCTTTTGGTTAAAAAAATAATCATGGGGATCGGGAAGAGGTTTTGGCATTGCCCCAAATTCAACTTCCTGGTTAAGATAAATTGCATTAGAAGTTGAACCATTGTTGATTCCAACATTATCATTGCCATTGCAAAAACTATTGCCCCCAAATTGTCCCAGAAAATCATGATTGAAAACAGACTTGTTATCACAGTTCACAAGAATCTGATGAAGATGGGAAAATTCTGAAGCCAAAGCAGGGCTAATTTCATTACTGAAATTATTATCACTCTGAAAAGAATTGTCGCCAGAATTTCCTGCAGCAAACGCCTTGGAAGACAACAACTCCCTCAATCTTCCCATTGCATTGTTTTTCAAATTCTCCATCTTTTCTTCAACAGCAAGCAGCTCATCAACAGACTCAAAATTTTTTTCCAGGTCTTCAAAATCCTTAAACAGCCCGCCAATTATATTCTCTCCATTCTTGGGTTCCTGTTCAAGTTCTTTGATTTCATTACAGAGAGAAACACTTGACAATTTAACTTCATCACCCATAAGTGGAGGAACACGGTTGTAAAGAAAAGCGTCAAACACTGAATCAACAGAAGGGTGTCCAAAAGAGAAGATGTTTTGTTTCAAAGAAGGCGACGAGACCACTATGGCGATTTGAGCTCCTGAAATAATGCACAATTCTGCAGCTTTGTTGAACAACCCGTAACGCCTTTTTGAAAAAGTGACGGCTCTTTTGGCTCTTGTTTCACGTTTCTTCATTGGAATTTTTCTGGGTGGCGCCATTTTCTGTATTGAACCTCTTAACAAGTATTGAGAGTCGAAGCTAGTCTTTATGTAAGGTCTGAATCCCTACTGTTTAAGGAGTTAGTTGCCATTAATAATCAAACAGAATCTTGTTCATTAATGACATATATTTCAGATGATCTTTCATCCGTTGTCAAAATAGGAAGGTTAATAATTTCAAAATTAACAAACTTAATAAAATAATAAATGATTTAAAGAAATGCCATCATCATTCACAGCAACAAAAGAAAAAGTTAATTTAATTTTTTTTTCAGAATTCAACGATTTTGCATTTAATAATTTCGATAATTATTGAATCAAGAAAACCATTTAATGGTTCTCATAAATTATTTTAGATGACAAGAGAAACGTGGGATCTCGGGATTGGGTCCAAGTTAAACACTGTCTTGTCTTTGACAATTATTTTTTTAGTAGTTCGGAAACCCCAAAACGACGCAGATTTCTGAGCTGAGAAACCGTGGCAACTCCTACCTGAACTCGGAGATCACTCTGGTGAACTCTCCAAATTCTGAGTATGTAAAGATTTGAGCTTTTAGCCTTTAATTTAACTATCGAGTGAATTTATTAGTTAGGCAAATGGTGACTTATGGTAGAGTTATGATTTTTAGGTAGACAAGCTTACTTCTGTATCTGGGTATGTTTTGGTAGCTTGATCCACTGACATTTTGCTTGTATTTATGATATTTTGTGAGGGTTAATTTCTTCTTTGTTTGACTTGAGGATATATATTTTGCAGGACTTTGTTTACTTTCTTGATTTTAGTTTAGCTGAGGTTTGAAAGGGCATTTTGTGGTGTGCATGACCTTTGATTCTTGTGTTTATCGCAATTGGTCAAACATGGATGCTTTGTTATCAGAAAATGATCAAAATTGTGATAACAAAGATGATCTGATTTGATGTCATGGATGTTCGACCTTACATGTTACCCCCTGAAATTTTTACTTGCAAAACACTGGTATCCTTAAAGCTGCAATCAGGATGACTGTCTGTGTCCCCAGTTTGATAGAATTTCCTTCCCTCACGGTCCTCCATGTTATAGGTAATGTAACTGAAGAAATCTCGGAGAGACTCTTTTCTTGCTGCCCGGTGCTGGAAGAGTTACTAATTGAAGGATACAAAGAAGATCATGTTGCCGTGAATTTAAATATTGTTGCTCCTGTTTTGAAGAAGCCAAATATATTTTTAGAATCACATATTAGAGACCAGATTGTTATTGATGCCCCTGAATGTAAATATATGTGCCTTCAGTTCACTGCTAAACTTGTGGTTAAGAGCCTAAGCTCTGTAATTGATGCCTATATTTGCCCTGGTAACTGCTTTGGCCATCCTGGTGGACACAAACCGGATTACTCAGAATATGTATTTTAGGCTTTTAGAGCGATATCTCAAGTTCAGATTCTAGCTCTCTGCCATTACAATGCTTGTAAGTTTGCTCGAGCTCATTTAGTTTAATTCATGTTACGGTTTTTGGTCTCATCCTTATATTTAAGATTCTTGATATTAAATTAGGAATTATTGATTATTTGTGTGATTCACCATAATCTCCATGATTTTGGTGAAGACTATTAGAATTGCTCTCCATCAGAATCTGTCCAGTTTCCTAATTTGACAGAGTTGTCTCTGAATGTTGAGCACTGTGAGGACTGGGGGTATTTCTCAACAACTCGCCCAATTCGTGGTCTCTTACCCTTCAAAGAGTGAGTTAGATATGCTTCTGTAAAGTTTTAGCAAAGCAAACTATGTCAGCTTTAGTTGAGTATTTTCCTGAACTTTCTCTTTGATTCTTGAGTTAAATAGTTCTCTAGAATACCTTCTGCAATCATGAAAGGGACTACCATTGGTGCTCACCAGAAAGTCTGCCACATTGTTTGCTGTCAATCCTGGTGCACTTCTACTTCCAGGGGCTCAATATGAGGGAAGATGAGTTAAAAATGATTTCTCTTGAGCTCAGTTACTCTGTATCTGTTCTTGTAGTTTCTTGTAAAACTAGCAGTCCAACTCTAGTTCTTCTGAACTGACAGTATTCATATACTTTCTCCTGTTGATTTGTAAATGCAGTGATCAAATGTTAAGTCTTCATGGCACAGCTTATGTTATAAACTACAGGTTCTCTTTGTATGGCTATGGAGTTTGTTGATTTCTATTGCGTTAGGTTTCTGGTACAGCATGAAGTTGAGCATAATGCATAATGATTTAAAACTCGAGTGACCATAAGTTTCTTCGATATTCAGGCATATAATATATCAAAATTAATAATACTTTGTTTTTTCTTTGTTCTTCTGTGTCTGATATTGTAACTTATAAATATATATATACACGCACATCTTTTTTGTCTTCTAATAGCATTAAGGGTCACAAGTTCAGAAAAAAATTTACAACAAGAAGATAATACAAGCTGGCTATTGGAAAAAATTAAGGCAGACCAGAAGAAAGTAATTGCCCAAACTGATCCACAGCTGTAAGTGGCATCGCCTCTTTCTGGTAACCAAAATCTGCAGTAGAAAATTGATCAAACTGATCCGTAGCTGTTAGTGGCATGTTCTCAGTCAAGTTACCAAAATTTGCAGCAGAAAATTAATCAAACTGATCCACATTTGCTAGTGGTATGGTCTCATTCTGAACACCAAAATTTGCAGTAAAAAATTGATTAAACTGATCCACAGTTGCAAGTAGTATAGTCTCACTCTGGTTACCAAAATTTGCAGTAGAAAATTGATTAAACTGATCCACAGCTACTGGTGGCATGGCCTAACTCTAGTCACCAAAATTTTCTATAGCAAATGTCTCAGAAGGCAACCCACTCAATCTCACCATTGCATTGTTTTGCAAATTCTCAATCTTTTCTTCAACAGCAAGCAACTCATCAATAGACTCAAGATTTTTCTCTAGGTCTTCAAAATCCTTAACGCATGAATTATATTCTCTATATTCTTGGGTTCTTGCTCAAGTTCCTTAATTTTATTACAAAAAGAAACAGTTGACAATTTAACTTCCTCACCCATAGGTAAAGGAACTTAGTTACAAATAAAAATGTCAAACATTGAATCAATTGAAGAATGTTCGGAAGAGAAAATGTTTTGTTTCAAACAAAGTGAAGAAACCACCATGACAATTCAAGCTCCTGAAAGAATGCACAATTTTCCAACTTTATTGAACAATCTTTAACGCCTTTTAGAGAAAGTGACGGCTCGAGTTTTCCATTTCCTCATTGGAATTTTTCTGGTTGGAGCCATCTTCAACAATCAAACTTATTTATTTGAATCCAAATTGTTGAAGGAGTTGAAGTTGTCATTAATAATCAAGGAAAACCTTGTTCATTAATGACAAATATTAAGGAAATATTTTGTGTTGTCAAAATAGGAAGGTTATTAATAACAAAAATTAATGAACTTAATTAAATTATTGGGCTAAATTGTGTTGTCAAAATAGTTCAAGGAGTTGAAGTTACTATTAATCAAGGAGAATCTTGTTCATTAATGGCAAGTATTACAAGAAATCTTTCATGTGTTGTCAAAATAGGAAGGTTAATAATTTCAAAACTAACAAACTTAAAAGATCATGGTCACTTAGACGATATTGAACAAGATAATGATTCTCTTAGTCTGATTTTTTTATCTTATCAATAGGTCATTAACATTAACATGGCTATAAAAACTTGGAGCTATAAGAGATACTGATTCAAACTATAGATGCTTTGTTCTATTCAGTTCATCCACCATATCAGTGTTCATAGTTCTATCAGAAAGGACTATTAGCTGCACACCAAATCAAGGACTGTGTACAGAGTAACTGAACATCATGAGCTAACAGTAGTGCTAATCAAGTTCCAAATTTTAACACTGTAAACTTAGGATTAATCTTGAACCTTTTCGTGCACTCTAAATGTCAAAGACAGTTTCCTAGAACATCCAAAAGTCTCAGTTAGTAGAACCCAGAAGAGGTCTGTCGAATGAGGATCGACCACCAAGGAGCTGCAGCCAGATTTTCAAAATCAAGCTGAGATTTCTCAATATCCTGGTTACAAAGATCCAAATTTGATTTCACTTCAGTAATCTTCATATCATTTTCCTGCTTAAGTAACATAATCTTTCTCTTCTTTTCTTCTAACAACATCATTTCCTCGACAACTTTAGCAAACTCTGCATCGATTTTCATTTGCTCACAAATGCATTCTAAGATCTGATGTTGAAATTCTTTCAATGCCTCTTGAAGCTGTTCTTGCCTATCTTTCACTAACTGCAACTCAGTGAGACGTTTCTGTATGGGCTGAACGTCAAAGCCATGCAATGCTAAGTCCTAAAGAGTTTCAGAAATGCCATCAAAGATACTTTTTGGGTCCTTGACTTGTAAATCAGAAGTCTGCTTTACCACTTTGGCAAAAGTTATCATGTAACCAAATGCTAATCCATCACGATACATCTCTCTGCATTGTTTTAAAGGATGGAAGTGAGGCTTCTGCAGCATTGTTTCCAATACTTCTAGATACTTGATAAAAATTTTCCACATTGATGAAGTCTCCATACAAGGGAGGCCCTGATTCTCATCTTGCATTCTATCACTCACTGATATGTTTGCAGCAAATTCCTTTGCATATTCAATCAGCCTTCACCCTTATTCCACTGGTTCTGGTTGACAGTCCTACCACAGAGAAATCCTGAAACAAAACCAAAAAATCAAGCCAACTATAACAAGTGGGACTAGATTAAAACTTACATCAGCTTACGTGAGTCAATCACAATTTTTCGACTGCATAACCCATCAAACCACATTGATAAAGGTTTTGCAACAGTATCCATATTACCTGGTAATTCGACATTGACCACCTCAGCTTTTCTCGTGCTGTAACCTGTATCATAAGTGTTAGCTGCTTTTTCTGCTGATGCATCTCCAGAACCTACAAATCCATGAAAGGAGTTAATATCCAATTGAGAAAAGTCCACACAAAAGAAAAAAATAGAACATATGCTAAACAAAGGATAAGAAACCAAGGCCCGATAATTTTATTTCAGTATGTCTTCCACTCAAAGAAAATGGAATGCTTGGCTTTTGATTCAGATTAGCACATCATCTAAGATGTGCAACATCAGAACTCATCTTATCTTTCCTTTCATGGTAATCATTCTCAAGATGTGTCAAGCCTCTCACAAATATTGATTTTTATGAGAAAGGAAATGGCATTTCATTTGATTAATTACAACAGTTTTTATACCACATTTGCAGTTAATTGTGAAAATGTTGCCCAATAGGTGTGGAAACATGTAAACAAACTAGTGGACTGCTGTAGCTGTTATTTGAAGATGTTTCGCAAAAGATGCAATAAACATGTTCAACTAGTAATTTAACAATACCCAGTGTTTAAGTCTGACATTACTAAAAAGGAAGAAAAGTAGAAGATCAATCATTAACATTTTTCTTCTTTAGTATTATTTTCTACAGCAAATGCTAGTCAAGTTTGTTGCCGAATGCTGGTTCAACTTTTAGATATGGCAATTTTTTCCCCCAATGATAATGCACCATGATTTCGTAGCCATTTTAGTTTGCTTTATGGTTTATTCAAGACCTGCTTTGAAGTAGAATAAACTCCCATACCTGTAGTCTCTCCAGTGACTTTAAAAGATTCAACACCATTAACAGCACAATCCTGTGAGTCCATTTTATTAACAGCTACTCCAGCTCCATCACACTCCTTATCTAAAAAATCATATTACTTCTTTATGCACAAGAAAATATAAATCCGAAGACATAATTGTAGCTCAAGTTATCCTGCACCATTAACACCTTTGGAGTGCCATATTTTTAGGTGATTCAACATCTATAATCACAGGATACTTCAAAGCCATTTTATCAATATAACATTTATTAAATAAACAAAAATTAAAACCCTAATTCTTAGTTAACCTTATTGTTTTACTCAATGTGTCTGAAACATGATTGAGCATTTATACTACCATATGGTATTCAATAACTACAATGAAGAGCAACATAGTAGAGAACGCTTAAAAAGAAAACAGAGGGAAATAGACTTCACACCTAAAAAGTTATCAGCTTCATGAATCTTCCTTTCATTTTTTGCACAAAATCAGAAAAAGATGGCACTGTTGTGATACAACCAGATGAATTGCATAAAACGAAAACTGAACTGCGAGTGGGAGAACTGATTTTCAGAAAGGTGATACGATATCAGAGAAAACAGAGAAATTGGAATTCAGGGAGAGAGCTTGATTAACATCACACGATAGAGTTTCTAAAACCGAAAGAATTAACGTCACCGTTTTTATCCGTATTGCAAATTCGAATTTCGAGCTCAAACAAAACGACAGCGTTAAACTGATTCCTTTGCGTCAAACGACAGCGTATTCTCATGCCATTTCAGATTACTTCAACTCCTTTTCCCGCTCTTATCTGTTTCAGCTTGTGTTCAGATTGTTATCAGTTTGACTCAGAACTAAAAAAAAATCACCCACCATAATCACAAATCAACTTCATTTATAAACTTCACCAATAAAAAGTCATCAGCTTTACGATTTTCCCTTACATTTTCTGCATAAGATTTTTAAAAGATGGCACCTTTGACGCAAAACTCAACCAAATCATCCACCATACTCATGAAAACAGAAGCTTTATGCTACCGGCCTCCATGAAACCCGACAAAACAAACTTAAAGAACTTGAATACCTTCAAATGGTGATGAGCACCTGCTATTGGGGTCGAACCCATTAACCTCCTTGCTCCTTCCCAATCCCAGGGAGGCCTTAACACATAACGCTTAAAATGAAGCAACTCAGGTGGATTCTCAAAGTGCAGAAAGTAAATATTTGACTCCTGGTTTACTTTCACAACAACACTAATCCACCATCCATCAGGATACATCGCATCAACAACATCTTTGGCTTGAAGGTCATGATCATCGTTTGGAGGCAAAGACCTCACAAGAGAGGACTCAACGCATTCAGTTAATGCCTTCTGATAGCTTTTTATCACAAAGCAAAGATTAGTATTCTGTATGGAAAAATCAATCCTTTTGTTGGGAGGAGTCAACGGTGGTAGTGGTGGTGGTTCCAATACTTTGGCCTCGTACCAAGCACCATTAAACCCGTCTGAATCACTGCTCACTTCCACTAAAGAGCCTTTTTTGTAGACGATTATTGTGAAGTGAAAAATTAACAGTGTATTCAAATGCATAAGTGAAGCATTAACTATTTGTTCATCAATACGAAATTATGTCATTCTGCAGTAAATATGTCAGATTTTTGGTGTTTTATCACAGTGAGTGCATCTAAAGTCCACTGCGGTATCTTAATTCTTCGTTTTTACTTAGTGGGTTTTGATTGTTTTGTTATTTTATCATTGTGTTATACTGTGTTTTCATCTGTGCTATGTTAAGTAATGTAGTACAGTCAACAACACTAGTGAGTGAGCTCAAACGTGTTGGCTAATTCAGCAAAAATTCTATGCCTAAGTGTCACAACTTAATAAATTTGCATTGCATGTAACTTCCTGTGGGCCTTAATTGGCCTCTGCTT
Organism: Mangifera indica; assembly: GCF_011075055.1. Classification (NCBI taxonomy): domain Eukaryota; kingdom Viridiplantae; phylum Streptophyta; class Magnoliopsida; order Sapindales; family Anacardiaceae; genus Mangifera; species Mangifera indica. Next base: position 24,789,585 of record NC_058137.1, on the reverse strand, counting down.
ATATACCCAGACCCAAATTCACTACCCAGCCAGCCACTTAAGGCCCAAAGACTATTTCCCACCCAAGGTTTGGTGCAAACTCACTTTCTTATTCACCAAATTTTTTTGTTAAATCTCACTGTTACTGTCAGAGGTAACATTGTTATTTAATAAAAATATTTATAAAACTATAAATATATTACATTTTAGGCCACCAAGTTTAAAAACTAATTTTATTCCACTATAATTAAAAATTAACAATTTTACCTCATATTTCTTCACTTAAAGTTTGAAAAATCAATATTTCTTTTTTGGAGTTTTTACAACAATCGTTAGTGATAAAAAATGATGACAACAATGATACTCTCCTTCCCTCTTAGCATCTCTCTTAGTCATGGTCCATTATCAACTATCATTGACCATCACCTGTATTGAAAGACGAAGAGATCTCGGTTTCTTTGTTGTAATGTCTTGCGACAAAGAGATTTGGATCTCTTTATGCGCTAGTCGGTGACGATCAATGATGGTCGAAAATAGATAGTGACTGAGAGAGAAGTTGGGAGAGAGAGAGAATGTCACTGTTGTCGTTGTCTCCGGTCGCCAATAGTTACTGCAAAAATCCTATGGGAGAAATATTGAATTTTCAAATCTTAGGTAGAGGAAGGTGAGGTAAAATTATTAGTTTTTAAACCTGGTGAGATAAAATATGATAAATTTATAGTTTTAAAAATATTTTAATTAAATAATGATTTTACCCTTGATAATAACAGTAAAATTTAACAGAAATGTAGACATTTAGATGTTTAAAACTTACTGAATGGGAAAGTGAGTTTCCACCAAACCTTGGGAAAGAAATAGTCGTTTGGCCGCCCCTTAATTTTGTATTTCTTTAGTTACGTCCATTTTCAATTCCTTTATTTTTAGAGGTGTGTATAATTTAATTCAAATAATAAAACCAAACCAAACCACTTAAAAATTATGATTTGGTTTGATTTGGTTTATAAAATGATTTGATTTGGGTTGGAATTTTTCAAACTGTTTTTTCAGTTCGGATTATAGTTTGAACAATTTTCAAACCGAATCAAACCGTAAACCGTATTTAAAATATATATATGTTTGACAAAATTTTCTAAAAAACAAATTAGGTGTACAACTTGTTTTTTTATATTTATTTTATTATTTTCTGTATATTTAATTGTATATATATTTTATATTTATTTTACACCTGTATATTACGTTTTGAAAAACTATAATTCAACTAATTTTATTAAATTATTTATATATATAATTTTAAAATATTCAAACTATAATAGTTAAATTGTGTATCATATAATATATCAAAAACTCAATTTACCATACCGTGTATCATATTGTATTATACATATTTTAAAAATTAAAAAAATAAATTACTAATAAAATATTAAATTGAGACCTTATAATTTTGAAAAACATCATAAATACTTTTAATATTTTAAAAATTTTCATATACACCACTAATTCATTCATTTTCTCTAAAAAAATATATTAATTCGTATAAGAAATATGTATCATATCGTAAAATACATATTGTATCATACAATACATTTATTGTATTGTATTAATTTGATATACCTTATAATATATATCGTTTTCTATCTGTAACGTATCGTCTCATATATCGTATGATACTGATAATTATAATTCAAATTATAATCTAAATCGGATCAAATCTATTTTTTTAATTTAGTTTGGTTTGATTTAAAAGCTTTTTAAATCATTATTTTAGTTTGGTTTAAACATTCTCTCAAATCACATTAAACTGGATTGTACGCACCCCTAATTATTTTACAGGGACGTGGCATTGAATTATTAGCTCTTTTGTTTTATACTGCTCTTAGCACGTGTAGGAGATTTGAACACACTTTCGTGCAATAACCGAAACAAAATACCAACCGCTACTTAACAGCCGTCTTCCAGAAACAGTGGCTCCAGGGAGATGAGCCGAGGCAACAAAACTGAAAACTTTTTTCTTGGATTAATGAAAAAAAACTGAGATAAGAGTGGTGGCTTGGTGGGTTTAAGGCTTTGTGTGACCTGAAGGCTAAAAAGGTAGTCGAAATTATGGGTGAAATTGTGATAAAAAGTGAAGATTATAGTTTGCTTAAGGATCTCACAGTGAAATTTGAAGCACAAGAAGAGGGTTTCACTTTTTGTTTCTGGGTTTATCTCCTCAAGACTTGCACATTTCCTGCTCCACTCATTAGTCAGGTTTTAAAAGTCTTAGCTATTGTGTTTCTTGCTTTTTTGTTGAAAAACCCCATTTGTTTTTAAGTTGTTTTTTGGGGATATGTGGGTGTTCGATGTTGATTTCTTGTTGTTTGAACATGATTTTTAGGGATTCGATATGTTTCAGAAATTTCCCCTTCTTGTTTTCCGCTTTGATATTTGTTTTGGTTTGTTCTAGTTTACACTCAGTCGTGTTTTGGTTGGTTTTTCTGGAATTTTACAGCTTAAATGTTTGGTTCAAGGTTGTTATATTTTCATCAGTTGTAGTTGGAAATGAAATTTTTTCTCTTTTCTTAGAAATTAAATGTGCTTTTAAGTGACTCAGGTTATGAGTTGGAAAATATGTTTTTGATGCGTGTTTTGTGATCTTAAATCTTATTTTGTGGAATTTCATATTTTTGCTGCAATTTTTTAAGAAATTTGAGATATTTTGATCCAGTATGTTTGTTCTTTTTATGACAGTCTTTTTGTTGTTTGATTCTTGTGTTTTCTTTTGACTAGTCTTTGAATCAATATAAGAAATATTATTTTCTATAAGTGAGCTTTGATGCTGGGAATTTATACTTATGAGTTTGTTCATGAAGTGAATGAGCTGGTTTATTTTTCTATTTCGTAGGGTGCATCGAATATTGAACATGATAAGCTAAGGCACTTTTAATTCCAGTACTGATTAATGACATACTTTTACAATGCACTATGAAACTGTTATCTTTGATCTTTTATTTCTTCTTTGAATGCAATAAAAGTTTGATTAAATTATATTTTCTATGCAGGTGGATATTTCTGGCAGTGCTCCCTTTCTAGTGCTAAACGAGAAGAAAATATTGAAGCTTTTTCCTTTGACTTCATTAGACCATGAAGCCCTTGATCCTGAAAATTCTACTCTGTTGACAGAAGTTCCCCATGCATCTATGGAGACTGAATTTCCTTCTGAAAAATGGGTTCATGTTGGATGCAAGGTATGTTTCAAACAGATAACAAAGTAATTTAACTGGATTCAGGTTTTTATGCCACTCATTTATATAATCATCTTCTGTTAACTTTTCAAAGACAATGTTGCTCAGTCCAGTCCTTTCACAATGGAAGTATGTCGCTGATCTTTTAGAAGAAATTGAATTGTTGGGAGTAATCTGGTTGATACTTAAATGGATTTCAATCTGAAATTTGACCGAGATGGTGATGAGATGTTGGTAGACACATTCTCAGATCAACTAGATATAAAATTTGTTATTGCAGTTAGTCACTTTCTGTGGAATCCGGAAGTAGAATATTGTGATGCCTTATTTTGTCTACTTAAGAGTGAATAATTTTCTAGTGTACTTGATATAGTTGATATTACTAATGCAAATTGGCTGGACAATGTGTGTATGGAAGGCCAATTTCTGGTTTCGGTACTTTTTGCTGGTTGAAATCTCGCTGATATAGGAAGAAACATTGTGTGGTGGCTAGATTAAGTGTTAAAGCTTAGTACATGAACGTAGTGCTTTATGTGAGATGTTATGGATAAAGTTCATGTAAGAAATGACTTCTTCATGCCATATGCCAAGCTAGCAGTGAGTCCCTTTTTTTCACTGTTGAGAAATTTTGGTCCAATTCCTTGTAGTGTCTTTTATATTTGAATCTTTGTTTTCTTCAATATTACATCAGCATTTATTACATATTCCTTTGTACCCTGATTAAATGTATTTTTTTTCTATGCATTCTTTAGCATTTTGGCTTCATCTTATTGTTAAACTTGGTGATTCTGATGCTCATTGTTATTTTTTGGATTTATTATATTCTTAAAATTCTAATATGTTGATGTGCCTTTGTTAGGTCTCTGTTGATTCTGTTCTACTTCATATTGATGGGGGAATTGTGGCCGAGCAGCCTCTATCTTCATTTTTCTGTGAAGATTCAATGTCAAATTCTTTGAAGAGGATAACATTGGTTGGTAGTGATGTGCAAGGTTTTGTCCACCATGCAAAAGTCTTGCCTCTAAACTTTTCTGTCAGTGAACACTATGCTAAGGTGCAGTGAAGTTCTAGTTTCTGTTTCTTGAAAATTTCTTGTTGTCTCATTTATGTGCCAGCTATTTTTGTTTCTTATTTCACATATATATGTTTATTATAGGACCCACCTTTGCAATTATCTATTGATAATTCATCTGCCTCTGAGATTGAAGAAGATAGCGATGGTGTTTGGAGCATTGTCGGTGGCAAGGTTAGACACTTGGAAGGCCATTAACATTGTGCATTTTCTAGTGGATCACGTATCAATTTATTGGATTGAGATGGGTTATGAGATTTTACTGCAGAACATGATGTTCTGGAAGTTATAGCTTATGTAATTATGATCAGATAATACCATTTTGAGATTTTTTCTAATGCATTCACCATTTTTCAGGCATCTTGCCGCAGGATCTTTTCTGTGGATGTTCAATTATTAAATGCATTTGGAGAGCCTGTAAACAAGGAACTTGAGGTTTATATCTCTAGCTTTTGCTTACTAAATAATTTGTCACCTGTTGCTTGTTTGTTTCTGGTTGTTTTAATATTTATGTTTCAAGTTGGCTGTTGAAACAGGTTATCGCTTCACTTTTGTATGCTGACAATGGTGGCCCTGTAGAGAAGACAAGTGATGGAGAAGCTCCCCTTTTGACAAGTTATGATGGAATTGAATATGCGTCTTGTGATAGACCTAGTAAAATGTTGCATGGGTTTGCTTCCTTTAAGCTGAAGATATCTCAGGTAAAATATCAGATATAAAAATTTAGGTTGTGGTTTTTATAGGAAAAAAATCACCTTTTCTAGTAGCACTTTTGGTACGGTGACATTGGGATACTGTTCACATCTTGATATGGAAGTTTACTAAGATCTTGCTCTAGTGCATGTCAGACTAAGTTGTCATTCAGTGACTTCCACTAAAATATCCTTTTTACATTAAATATATTCATCTTCTTTATGAACTCAAAATATGGTTTCATATGGCTATCCTGGTTGAAGTGATCGTAACATAGAAATGCAAGGTAGGAAGCTGCAATGATTGACCTCTTTCACATGCAGCTTGTGGTCTGATGCAGTTTGGAAGTGTTTCTTATGATCTTTTACCCCTGTATATGTATTTAGTGCTGTAATGTTTTATTTAGATGTAACATCCAGGATGAACCTACTTCTTGTGGAACAAATACTTAATAGTGGTTTTTATCATTGTGATCTGTTGTGGCTACTTTGTTTGGCTTGTATTCCCATGGTTGAAACCATTGGTGCCTTTTGTAGTTCACTGCATTCCAACTTTGGATCTAAATGAAGTAGGGATGAATGTTAACTTCTTTGTGATATACTTTCTTAGCAAAGTTGAAGTGATTGTAGTAGTTTGACATCGCACTACTAGTCTTTTTTCTTTCTGTTTTTGGTTTTCTATATCCATGACAGTCTGTAGTCTTTATATATTTGTGGATTTATTGGGGGTTATCTACAATGACCTCTTACTTTATATTAATCCTTACAGTTTAATCTGTGAAGATTGCACATGCTTAGAGTGCCTCAACATTGTGACTGACAATTTGACAATTTGATGGGTTCTAATTATGATATATTGTTGTTACCTGTGCCATTACTTTTTGGAATTGATAATTTGAACTTATTTTATCCTTAAGAATTTGCCAATTCATTACTTTTCTCCTGCTTCAGCTTTCATCCAAGTGCGACAACAGGTTGTTCCGTATTAGGTTTGAAGTACCAAAAGTTGCTGGGTATCCTTTCCTGGAGGCTCTTTCCCATCCAATTCGTTGTATCTCAAGAAATCGTACTATACGCACATTCCCTATGGTAAACAAAAAAACCCCAGCTGCTATCCATCTACTTGATGGATCTCAATCATGCGGATTTGATGATGGATCTGCAGAATTTCAACACAATACTGTACGTGAAGCAAAACCTAGTCCATCTTCAAAGCGGGTGAGGTTGGAACAAGAAAATATATCTGTCATGGAGCAACCTGGAGGGGAATGCAACTCTCATCCCTGGACCGCTAATAAGGTATTTCATGAATTGTCTTGAATTATCTTTATTCATAATCTTTTAAAGATACAGAATAACCAAATTTTCTATTTGAACCGCATTGAGATATTGGGTATGGATGGTGGCTACTGACCTTTTTCTTTAAACATAACTTGTATGATTATGGTACATGTACATGGTTTCTTCATTGAAGAACCACATGGTTCAAGAAATACTTTTCCTTTTCTAGTCTGCTTCTGTATTTAATGAATATTCCATACTCTAGTTATGATTTCAAATTTTTATATGCTACATTTGGCCTGCCAATTAATTAGTTTTTGTCCCTTCTCATTTCTCATACATTTTGGAGATTAGACTAATTGGAAAAGTGAGAGCCAAATATACACACATGCAACCAACTCTCACAACTGCAACTCCTTACTATAATAAATGATCACTGCCATCTACTAAAATATGTTTCACTATGTGCATCTGTGCAGACGTTTCATGTTGTCTATAACTAGAAATAAAATTATGCTGTTATTTCTTTAATGATTGTAAGAGTCCTATTTGGACCTAATGTATACACTTCATGTGAGAGCCTCAGGGTCGATGTGATAGCAAGGGCAAAATTTTGTTCTTAGTTCTGGAGAGTGAAAGAACAATAATGTTGTGGAAATCATAATCACTATGACATTGTTCAAACACGATATTATAAATATTGCTGGTTACAATCAGTTTCAATAAATGACAAATTATTGCCGGTCACACCTTAGACCCTTCGTCGTCATGCTCCATCCTTAGGAGTTAGGAGCTATTTATTCCTTAAAATGATTTTTTGAATATGGTGACTGTTTTTCTGTCTGATTTTCAGAATTTACTTGGTGATCTACATTTATGTTGACATTTAATCTTTTTGCTTATTGAGAAAATATTGATCCCAGTTCTCACAATTGTTAATTAGGCTGAGAATGCACTTGCAAAGAGTTCGAATGGGAGACATGAAAACTTTGTGGAAGCAGACAACTCCCCATCTGATTCAGAGAGCACTGGAGCAAGAAACTCATCTTTCAAGAGTATGCTAAGTAGTGGAGATTCAGTTTCGGACTTAACAATCTTTAAGTACTGCCTGGGAAACTTGGCTGAGAAATCTCGTGTGCTCAAGGAGATTGTAACCTCTTCTTCTGATGATGAGGTGTTGGAGTTTGCACATCAAGTATCCATTTACTCCGGATGTTCTCACCACAGGTGATTTACAATGGTTCTTCATTCTTTGAGCGTCATCGTATGATTGATCATGTTCCTGTTGAATCACTTAGTAGGCACATATTGAAACCCTGCTGATATGATTGCTATTTGTTGATCTTCGTAACGGAAAAAATATGCTACACAAAAATTAGTATTTTGAAATTAATTTATTTGCTTCAATTGTTTGCTAGCTTTTTAGCTGAAAACCATAACCCTAATAATATATTAAAAGTTTTCAGCTGCGAATCAAAACACAACCATAACCACAATTATGCTTCCATGTTCTCTAGTGCTGTATCTCTATTACTTTAAGAATGGAATGGAATAGGGCTTTCAATTTTTTCTTGGTTAGAGGGCATTTATATCTAATTTATTATTGTTTCCTTCTATATGCCTAACTGTCTGTCAGAAAGGGAAGCTACTGGCTTGGTGTCCTCAATTGTGGGGATGATAACTGAACCAATTGCAATATTGCTGCATATCTTTTTGCATCTGTCACATGTCAATGAATAACTCTCAGATTAAATCTTAGTCTTCTGCTTGTTATGTACCATGTAAGTTTGGTTCCTAATCCTATTTTGTAAGAGAGATAATTTTCCCCATCGTTCAGGTATCAAATAATCATTGCAAAGAAATTGATTGAAGAAGGAAGAAATGCTTGGAATTCAATCTCTCAAAACAACCATCATGTTCATTGGGGTAGTGCAATTTTCGAAATTGAGGAGCAATTCATGAAGATTTCATGCTGCAGTACTAGATCTCTCACACAACAGGTCCTCTCTCTCTCTCTCTCATTCTCTCTCATTCTCTCTCTCACACGCACACTCTTGCACACTTAAGATAGCACAAATCTAGCAGTACTGTCTTTCTTAAATCTGAACACATTGCATGTAATTTTTCTATTCAATTTATAAGAAAATGATACATGTCTAGTTTGAGGTGCTACAATATTGCTGTTGTGGCATACATCTATTTAAACCATATAATTACAACATGACAATTTTAGATCATTTCAGTTATATTTTTGCTTGACTGTTATTAGATTTTAAAAAAAAAAAGATTTTTAATGTATAAATTTGTGAATAGCTTTCTTTTGCTTAGATCAACAGTTGTCTGTGACTATGAAAACTCTGAAAACTATGGTCTTTCTTAATGTTTCAGGACTTTGACCTTCTGAGGAGAATTGCTGGATGTGGAGATTATATGGCCCAGGAAAACTTTGAGAAGCTGTGGTGTTGGTTATACCCTGTTGCTTTTACATTATCTCAAGATTGGATAAATACCACATGGAAGTCCACATCCCCCAAGTGGATAGAAGGCTTTATTACAAAGGAAGAAGCTGAATATTCACTTCAGGGCCCGAGGGGCCTTCAGGAGCCTGGAACATTTATCCTCCGGTTTCCCACTTCAAGAAGCTGGCCCCATCCTGATGCAGGAAGCTTAATTGTGACATATGTTGGCACTGATTACAGCATCCATCACAGGCAGGTTTCTGTTGATTATATTTACAGGTATATACTTCATTTGGTTCTTCCTCTTCTTTCAAAACTACATTTTAAACTTATCTTACTTTAAAATCATTTAGCTAACTTCCACTTCATTAACATGCCTTGATTCTCTTGAAGTTGAACTGTGTATAAGTGGGACAGCAGGATATCTTACTATGAAATGGTGATTATACAGGAACTTTTAGGATCTGACTTGTTAGGATAACATGCTAATTTGTTCAGGAAAAACATAAATATAGGGAGGGAAGTCATAGGATGGTCTGGTATCTATTATATTTGTTAATTCAATTATTTTATAGGTCTTTATCAACAGTGTGTAATGCCCTGATAGGTTTTTGGTTGTCCGACAGTGAGAAGAGGTCTTGCCTTGCTTCAAATAGTAATGTTAAATTTGCAGAAGAATATTTAATTGGTTGTATATTCCAGTATAGATGATTTAAAATGAAACTGACACAATTGCCCTTAAGATAGAAATTGTGATGATTAAATCACAATTTGAATAGTTGGATTAGCTTTGATTCAGCATGTGGCATGGTAATGGTTTTTCATGTCTGTGCACATGATAATATTTCTCAAAGGTTTGAAATTACTTCCTTTTCCCGTGCCTGTTTGCATTAAGTTTGCAGCTTAATGGAGAATGGTAAGTTAATTTATGTATTTGTTGGTTGCTTTTGCATGAAGCATATTGGTGTTTCTGGGGTTAATTTCTATATCTTATGGTTATCTATTTATCTGATGAAAGGGAGAAGGATGTGAAACCTCTGCAAGAATTGCTATTGGCAGAGCCGGAGCTCTCTCGATGGGGAAGGCAAGATATATCTCAATACTTAATTCTCTTCTTTTGCATAACTAATATTGCCTTTCCCTAACATCATTCCTACAAACATGATAACGTGACAATGCCGTATCTAGGAAGTATAGCATGCTCATGTGTGTATTGGTTGTAGTAAAATTCCTTTATCATCTTATTAATGATTTCATTACATGGAAATGCAGGATCAGAAGAACTCACTACACCTGATTGACTTTTAGCATATCATATTCTCCTACTTGCAGTATTCCCAGCCATTATTTATTTGTTTACTTTGAACCATTCTGATATTTTGGGAGATAAGGAGGGTGTTATCTTTGTTGTATTTTTGTTCTTGCCTGTAATGTGTATATGATATATTCTCATTATCATTATATCAAGTTCTTAAGCACAGAAATGTCGCCACAACTCTCTCTCTCCAGGAAAACCTTAACTTGCTTGACAGAGTAAATGTTCGGATAATGTTACGGGGGTAAGCTAGCATTCTCCTCAGCGGTCGTCAACTGACCAGCATTAGTTAATGGTCTTTACTAGAATGAAGATAAGTTGTTGAGTAGTAATAGCTTAACACTTGCACTTGCTGGTGATTAGAAGTTTGTCCTATGTTACTCTTGTGGTCTTTATAAATTAACTGTTCTTTTACCCAAATATGAAATACAGATGGCTAATATGTGATGGCAGGGTAAGATTTGAATCGAGTTTTTTTAAATTCGTTTTGAATAAATCCGAAATAAATTTGACTCAAACAAAATTGAACGCAAGTTCAAGCCTAAGCACCCAATTAGACAAATTGGGGTATATATAACATTCTGATATCATATATATATTTATAGAGTAATACTATGTGTATCCATTTTGGGTATACAAATATATACACACTCATATGTGTCATCATATGATTGGTTATTGTTTTATTCTTAATTCAAAATCATGCAATCACATGATGACACATATAAATGTGTACATATTTGTGTACCTAAAATAGGTACACATAGTTTTATTGATATATATATATATATATATGTATATATATATATATGTATATATATATATATATGTATCATGACTCAAGTCATCTTCTTGAATTTTAAATTTTTTTTGTGGCGCCAAAAATCCCTTTATTATTTATTGGCATTATTTAATTAGAGAATAATCCAACGGCGGAAGCACAATTATATGTCAACATAACGAGGCGCCTGGCCTGCCTTTTCACCTCTGTCTTGTTCGTCTCTTGTTAACGGCTCTCCACTGTCTGAATCTAGCCGTTACCACTCACCTTTCCCCCTCCCTTTAAATTCTCCTTTCTCCTTTCTTTCCGTTCAATTTCATTCATTTCCTCAACAATGCCTCAATCAGTTTTCTTCTTCTTCTATTTCTCTTTCATTTCAGGTATTTTTCTTACTTTCTTCTCTTTTATCTCTTTGATTTCTGTTTACTTCACTATTTTACCTGTTTGTCATTAAAAATTGCTTCTATTCCATAATTTCAGTGTTTTCTTCTTAATTTACTTTTTTCGATTTAATCACCAAAACTTCTAGATATTTTTCTTCCTAATTGCTATTCCAATCAAATTATAAAGGCCAAAGGACAATTTCCCACCCAAAGTTTAATGAAATGGAAAATTCTCACCCGTTAACTTTCAAAAATTAAATATCTACCAATTTACTGTTACGAATAGAGATAAAATTGTCATTTCATAAAAAAAATAATTTATTTCCCGATAAGTTTATAAATCTATTTCCTCCCATGAAAGTTTGAAAAATCACATTTTCCCCCTAGAGTTTTGAAAGTATCACCAGAGACAGCGAACTCTGCTGTCTCTGGTCGCGCTCTTTCTCCCTTCCAACTTTTCTCTTCCTCCTGGTTTAAAACCCTAAATCTTGGTCGAATATCGTTCATGTTAGACATTACTTCCAGAAGATCCATTGTGCGACAGATCTTCGACGACGTCGCTTCCAGTTGTCATCTTTGTAGCCTTTTCATGACCGCATCTTCGTCATGGAGGCTAGAGGGAGCGCCGATAGACAAAAGGTAGGCCAGAGAATGTCGTCGGAGAAGGAATGAAACCCTAGGGAAAAAATGACAATTTTTCAAATCTTGAGTGGGGAAAAAACGTGATAGTATTTTATTTTTTTAATATTTTTAGTTAAATGACAATTTTATTCCTATTCGTAACAATAAATGGGTGGGTATTGGGTTTTTAAAAGTTAATGGGTGGGAATTTGTCCTTTCATTAAACCTTGGGTGGGAAATTGTTCTTTGGCCAATTATAAACTTCTAATTGAAATTTCTTTGAATTGTTGTAGGGGGGAAATTATTATATTTTTTGAATTTTGCAAGAAATTATTCAAACTTTTGCAGGAAATCTTCCTAATTGAATTTCTATAGCTGTTTTCTTGCAGTTGCATATGATACAATTATGAAGATTTTCTGCAAAAGTTTGAATAATTTTCTACAAAATAAAAAAAATGTAATTATACACATAACATTTTGGAATATAATGACACAGGTAGGGGTGTATTTTAGAATTTTCCACTGCCCTACCACTAAAACTCCATTAATTGGCCGTCTATCTTACTCTAAGGGGTGAGAAAAATCAATATTACTCCCCTTATATCTCTACATCTTACATAAGATGAAAATACTAAAAAAGAAAAATGTAATTATTTAATGTATCATAAAATATGATATTAGATTTCTCATTTATTGAAATAATGTGATGGAGGTTGAATTAATTGCTTCGATGGAAAAGTCTATAGATACACTCCCCACCTTACATTATACACAAAACATTTTGTAACAATTTTGTAATAGTTTGTTGCAAGCTTTAAAGGCATAAAGGGGTTATTTATAGAGTTTTTCATTGTTTAAGCACATTAATGCATCGTCCATCACCTTTGGGGAAATCTAATATATATATTGTCTTTAGATTTTTATCATTTACAAATAATTACATTAATTTTACTAAATAAAAACCAATGAGATGAAAAATCAAAACAGAAGAATATTATTTAATATCTTATAAAGTGAGATATTTATTTTAGATTTGCCACCCAATGAAGTAATGTGATGGGCAATGAATTAGTGTGCTTTGGGCGATAGGAGACAGTGGAAAATGGAAAACTCTATAACTAACTCCCACATTTGCATTACATTTTGTAATCAGTTGTTGCAAATTTTATAAGCATGAGGGGTTATCTAGAGTTTTCCATCACCCTTACTATCAAAGATCATTAATTCACTACTCACTTTGAGAGAAATCTAATATATAACTCTCTCTTTAGATTTTTATTATTTACAAATAATAACATTAACTTGTTAAGAAGGTGAAAAACCAAAGTAAAGAATGTAATTTTTTAATGTGGGATATTTATAAGGTCTAGGGTTTTGGTTTTTCACCCCCTTGAAGCAAGGTGATGGGTGGTGAATTAATGAATCTTGGGCAGTGAAGACAGTGGAAAACTCTATAATATTTTATATAATATTCCCCCTTAAATTTCTACCATTTACCTATATTAACTTTGCTAAAGAACTCAATAAGAAAAATCAAAGTAGAAGGAAACATTGTTATGTTTTTTTCTCCACAACAAACTTGTATGAAGCAATCATTTGTTGCCTTAAATTTGTAAGTAAGGCTAAATCACTGTTTCTCACCAAAGTTTGATGGTGTATCCTATCTTTTAAGTTTGAAAAAGTCAATTTTCTACTTCTTTTTTCTACTTATTTAAAAATTTCTATTAATTTTTTTTTTAAATATTGAAAAGACAAAAAAGTCATTTGGCGTCAATTTTACAAGTAAGGCCAAATGACTATTTCTTACATAAAAAGTTTGATGAAAGGTCCCCTTTAGGTTTTGAAAAAGTAAATTTTTTATCTACTTATTAAATTTGTTAAAAAATTATGTTAATTGTAATTAAAATTTTTAAATATTAAAAAGGCCAAAAAACCTCTAACTAAATCTACCTCCAAAAGATTATTAAAGTTTTATACCCCTTATTTTATATTAATTTAAACTAAAAATAAAAAAAATTTAATACAATGTCAATAACATGAAGGGGCATAAATGTAATTTCAAATTTTTTAAAATTTTGGGGGTAAATTATAATTCTTTTAATTTTAAGGTTGATAATGAAATTTTTAGAGAGGGTATATACGATTACAAAAAAGTTTGGGATGCCTTTGAAATCTTTAATTTTTAATATGTCTCTTAATAATTTTAAAAAAATTACAATCACACTCAAAGAATAAAATATAATAAATTAGACGTGTAAATATCATATTAAAATTATTACATCTATAAAAATACCATTTGATGATTAATTTTTAACAAACAAATGAAATTTGTTTTCAAAAAATATGAGATCTTTCACTTTATCAAATGTTGGGTGAGAGTCATTTGGCCCAATTAATAAATTTAATCTTAATAGATAACAAAATAATCATTGGTGTCTTTAATTTAAATTATAATAAATTAAAATATTGGATTTCATGACAAAATAATTAATTTAGATTTTGCTAAGTAAAAAAATTATCACCGCTATTCTTTAATTTAAATCTTACTAATGAATTAATTAAAAAGTTTATCATAAACAATTTGTGGGTCAAAAATTGTGTGACATTGGGAGCGTGTAGATTTGTCTATGGTCAAGTTGGATCAAAATTAACATGACCCATAACTTGTCGTATGACCCATCTTTTCATGGCCTATGTTGGACCACGACCTGTGAAAATGTAGGCCTTGGTAGGTCAGGCTGACTCATAAAATTTAAAGCCTAGGAACATATAATATATACATATTGTAATTTTGTAATTATTGTTAAAATTTTTACCAACCTTCCCGTGACACTCTGACATGACAGACCTTGTCAAGCTCCGTGCCAAGCCAAGACAATGTGGGTGGTGTCGGCTCACGGACAAGTCTAGAAACAAGACAGTAAAGAGATAGAAATCGCACTAGAATTTGTGGAAGTAATTAAAGTTTTTGCATCAATTCTACTAGGCTTCTAGGACATCATTCAAGTTTGTTAAGCTTGTAGAGATTGAATTAGATAAGTCACAAGAAGAGATAATTGAACTTAGGAAAAAGTTTAGAGGTTGCTGAAGTGAAAAAAAACCAAGCACTACTCAAGGAGCTTGACAAACGAAAAGACTGAAGGATTGAAATTCAATTTGGAGAGGAGACAAACTGAAGAGCAGCAAGAAAGACAAAGACTCTGAACTAGCTAAACCTGTAATGGAAGAAATATGGGGTTGTTGATGACACAATTTCCATCAGTTCAAGTTAGGCCTACCATTGTTGTATACCAGAGCTGAAATTTTTGAATATTTGGAATCAGGACACAATGATTATGGAAGTTGAACACACCGTGAGCTCACCAATGAGCCACCCACAGTGAAGGAATCCTAACAAGTTGCACACATTACACATTTTCAATGTGGAATAACAGTAAAAACCATTAGTATCAATTGTGAATGAGATCGTTCTTCTTGAATGCCTGGGAGTCAAGTATAGAACATACCCTACATTGAAAGAATATTTGGAGCCATTTTAAAATTGAAGTACTAGTTTCTCCCTTTTGGTTTAACTAATCCTTGAATGTTTGATTACATCTAATTAAACTTCTTTGTATAATTGTAGAATTGAGTTAACAACTTTATATACGAAACACTTATGAAAGTTGAAAAGGGGAAATTTTTTTTTGTTGATCAAACAAATTTTTTTTATTTTCATAAAATTTGCAAAATTTAAGAAATGAAACCACAATTCCAAGGATCAAACCAACCGTTGAATCGTCTTAAAAAAAAAAAAACCCCCCAACATTTTTGAACATTTTTTCATCCCCACCTTAGGGGTTTTAGCTTTGAAAATTCAACCGCCGAATGATCTTCGTTGAACGCATCGGTCGGTGCTCTCCTTCTCTCTGATGACCTCTCTTCTTCATGTTGACAACCTCTCTCCTTCTCTTCGATTTCTTGTTGGCCATGTATCTCCCATCTCTCCTGTTTTGTCAATGGCCGACAAAGACGGAAGATGACCAATGAAACGAAGTGGGGAACGAAGATGGAAGATGAAAGATGATTCAACCATCTTCCATCTTTCAAGACCTTCGTTCTAGATGATGACACATCCAAATAATTTTTTTGGATGACGTTGTCTAGACGGTTCATTTGGATTTGTCGAATCTAAATAAAAATCATCTAAATGATAAGTTTTGTGGTTGAATAGGTGAAAAGACTTTGATGACAATAGTTTAAGGTAGATTTAATGGTCGTTGGAGATGAAAATATTGGTTAAAGAGATGAAAAAAATTAGGTTTAGAGGGAAAATATGATTTTTTAAAATTGAAAAATTTTAATAAAAATGAAATTGTTAATTTTTAAAATTTAATATTATTATTAAAATTATTTTTTTTTCTTATATTTAACTCAGAGTTTTAATAAAATTTAATTTATTGGCAGGGGATTGGATTTTTAAAAGTTAGGGGAGTTTTGAAGTGTCGGTTTACATTTTACGTTCGGTGAAAACAAGTCTTTTGACCTATAAATAACGGTTGAGACTTTAACGTTGCTTTGCTTCAATTTTGACCACCAACTACAATTTGGCCTGGAGTGGATTTGATATTGACCAGTAGAAATGGCCCGTTCATTCATGTCCTTACAGTCCTTTCTTAGATTACACTGAACAAACAGCTCTTGGCGCTTAACTCATCTCAGTTCACCTCTCTCTGCTGATAAAGTTACACGTTGATGTTTTATGTCTTATGTGGGTTTCTTTCTACCACTCAATATTAATAACCGATTTGTGTTGGTTATGAAGAGCAAAACTTAACACGCCAATCCCCCATTTGGACTTTTTTTTTCATTGTGAGGAGCATAACTTAAAACGGAAATCCCCCATCTGCGCTCTTTTTTTTATTCCTTTTCAAGTTTTGTTCACAACCCAGTAGGCGATTCTGTGATGTTGTTATCTTTAATGGGAGTTTCAACTTGGTTTTCTATCTAGATTCTTGAAATTTGGTGGCCTTTAGGTTCTTCGGCGTTGTGGGAATTGCTGTTGAGAAAGATGTCAATGATATGCCGCAATCTTGATTTTCGAAGAAGTGTGCTTGATTTGGTGGCTTGTGGGTGTTCTTCTAATGCCTCCATTGATAGGTATTGGGCTAGAAGTTACGCAAAGAGTGTTTCTAGGAGAAGTAGTAGACACTTTGGTGCTAATAGATTGGTTTTTTGCAAGCAAAACCTCGCTCGGTGTCGGGTTTATTCAACTAAAACGCCTGAAACTTTGCTTAATGGTACTGATTTTTTATTACTAAGTGTTGGCTTTAGTTGATTTACTGATTGGTTTTTATCTAATATGTTGACTTGCTTCTTCTTGTTGTTGTATTGGTGTTTGTTGTTTTAGTAAATTGATAATGGCTGTGAATGCTTTAGTGTAAGATTGTTTGAATTTTGGTTAATGAGTGAGGCAAGTTATATATTTGGTGTACTTGTGGATTTATTTTAGAAGTGAGTCAAGGTCCTCCACCAGTTCTGGATTTGAAGAAAGAGGCAAGAAGTCCAGTTTCGCTGGCAAATATCTTTCAAGTGGTTGCTGATGACCTCAGGACTCTCAATCAAAATCTCCAATCGGTATTTCTTTGAAAACTTTTGATATTGTCAAGTGTGAGAATGCTACCTATCTTTATTTTTCATGATGTTAACTATGGAGAAAGTTTTTGTATAACAATTTAAAGATGAAGCAGGTTCATGGTGTTTTACTTTTTATTTTGTGTAAAGAGCAATACTATGCGTATCCACTTTTTAATACACAAATGCATACACATGATATGTTATTATGTAATTGGGTTATACTTTATTCTTAATTCAAAATCACTCAATCACTTGATGACATGCATCAAGTGAGTACCTATTTGTGTATATAAAATGGGTACACATAGTTTTATTGTTTTGTAAATATTGACTGGTGACTGCTGAGCTAAATTTCAGTTTGTTCTTATATGAAAGATGCAATTCAGTTTGGAATAAAATAGAAGAAAGGTCCCTTGTTCAATTAAATGCTTTTTGCTGAAATTTGGGGTAATTTCAATTGTGGTAGAGTTTTATATAGCACTGAATTAAGTTGTTGATGCCAACACTTATACTGCTAAAATACAGAGCTTGTTCTTGGTTGTGTTGTCTCTTCAGATAAGACTCTAGGTCTAATGAATTAATTTTGCCATTTTATCTTTCATTCCTGTCATTCTCTTTGATATATTTTTCTTAGATGCTACTTTAGGTTAGCAAATGTAGCCAATAGTACTCTAGGATGGTGCCTCATAGCTGACTAAGCCATAATTCTTTGTTTCCAAGTGAACAAGGTCTCATGCATTTTTCCATTTATCGAACATCTGTTATAAAAGCAGGAGTGGCCCTTGGTACCTGTTTATTCAGTATCCGATCCCTGTGTTTTATTATGTAGCTCATTTTTATATTCCTGTGATTATATTTATGATAATGCATTTCCAATTGCATGACTGTTTCACCATATTTATATACGAAGCTGAGTGTTTTGTCATTATTTTCTTATTGAATTGTAAATCATGTATCTGATCATGATTCTTTGTTAGATTGTTGGTGCAGAAAACCCGGTTCTTATGTCTGCAGCTCAGCAGATCTTTGGTGCTGGTGGCAAGCGGATGAGACCAGCTTTGGTGTTCCTAGTGTCAAGAGCAACGGCAGAAATGGTTGGATTGAAGTAAGCAAAATACAGAACCCTTTCTTTTAAACTCATTAAATTAAACTGGAGACTCATTCTGTACTGTTTTCTTTCAGAGAACTTACAACAGAGCATTGTCGCTTAGCTGAGATCATTGAGATGATCCACACTGCAAGTTTAATTCATGATGATGTATTAGATGAAAGTGACATGAGAAGAGGTATATGTGACATCAAGATCTTTTAGAAATCTTATTGACAGCTCTATGCCAATTTGTGTACACCTAAGTAAGAAACCAACACATGTCTGCATATTGCATTTTGGAGTGTCCAAATGCCCCTAATATATTTGTCAAGTTTTGCTTCTTGAAGTTTGATTGCACATAGATTTCCTACTTGTCTATCTGAGAAGAGTGTTTGGTGTCCTCTGTAGAAACCATTGTGATAGCTTCTTTGACCTAATTTTGGGTTTGCTTCTGACTTTAGCATTATTTTGATCAATGGCAAAGGAGAAATGTGGAATAAATTACATTTCCCAAGGGTTGGGCTACGTGGTAAAAGTCCTTCGTTTCAACCTAGAGGTTAAAGGTTTAAAATCCCATTGGGGCCACATACTTGGATGTTATAATCTACAACTTCCCGAGCTACCAAGATTGTAGAATCTGGAAGCAGTTCCCTATATAGAACTTGATGAATGTGGCAAAAGGTTGAGGAATTTTCAGGTATTAAAAGATGATAAAAAGATTATGTAAAGATCTTGAGAATGTAGTTGCTGTAATAATCCTTCTGGGTGCTTAAAAATTGATCATTCATGTGTATTGTATTCTGAAATTGGTAAATGGAATCAATTGATGGTATAGTCCATGATATGTGTCCTCTTCTTCCCTGTGACTTGGGCTTTATCAGTGACACTTGGTCTACTGGTGTATACCAGTTGCGGTACCACATGTTGTTCCTCTGACATGTTATGGTTTCTCCCCTTATGTTCAAACTTTTTGTCCCTTCAAAATTCCTTCTGATATGAACTAATAGCTGTTTATATGCAGGTAAGAAAACTGTTCACCAGTTATATGGCACAAGAGTCGCTGTACTGGCTGGGGACTTCATGTTTGCTCAGTCTTCGTGGTATCTTGCAAATCTTGAAAATCTTGAAGTTATTAAGCTTATCAGTCAGGTATGCAGACACCTCATCGCTTTCTATCCTCCAATAAAAATTCAGTATCCACTTTTTGATGGTTATGACGCTAGTCAATTACAAATTACATTTTGCGGCATCATAAAATGGGTGCACTCTGTGATATTTGTGTTGAATTAGTTTCATGCTTATCAACCTAAGTATCATGACAGGTTATTAAAGATTTTGCAAGTGGTGAAATAAAGCAAGCGTCTAGCTTGTTTGACTGTGACGTCAAACTTGAAGAATACCTACTCAAAAGCTACTATAAAACAGCCTCCTTAATTGCTGCTAGTACCAAGGGAGCTGCTGTTTTTAGTGGGGTTGATAGTACTGTGACAAATCAAATGTACGAATATGGTAAAAATCTTGGTCTGTCTTTCCAAGTAGTTGATGACATATTGGATTTCACTCAGTCAGCAGAGCAGCTGGGGAAGCCGGTTGGCTGTGATCTGGCAAAAGGAAACCTGACTGCACCAGTAATTTTTGCTTTAGAGAAAGAGCCAAAATTAAGAGAGACTATTGAATCTGAATTCTGTGAGACAGGTTCCCTTGAAGAAGCCATTGAATTGGTAAAGACTTGTGGAGGCATTGAGAGAGCACAAGAATTAGCAAAAGAAAAGGCTGATCTTGCAATCCAGAATCTCCGAAGCCTTCCTCGAAGTGCTTTTCGATCAGGCCTTGAGGAAATGGTGTTGTTTAATCTTCAACGAATTGATTAGTTAAAAGTATTTTCATAGTACAAGCTACTTCCTAGTGGAGCACCGTCATCGACAAGGTTGCTCAGACAGATCTCTACTAGTATTTCATGCACTCTTGCCGAACCTCAGGTGGTTATACAAAGACAAGCTGCCCGCAACCAGTTGTATATCATAAAAGGTATTGAGCAATAACCCCAGCTCATAATATTGTTTGTTCAAGCACACATTCTTTTCTTTGGAAAACAGAAAAAGCAATTCACAGCCATTGTTGTACACTAAAGTTTTCAAGATCATCAATAATGTCATGTTATTCTTCCTGAAACCTTCTTTTATCAGTCAAATATAGCTCATACTACCGTGTATTGTCATGTGACTGTATCTATGTATGCACACACCCACCTAGTTCATATGTTTAGAGGATGAGTTACCCCATCTTGTTTCGATGCCTGAAAATGTTTGGCTTGGAAGTGAAAATATCCAGGATCACAATCTGCAGAAGCTTTTGGAGTATGTTAGAGGAATATAATGTTTAATGCTGTACAGGCAAGGCAACATAGATAAGATTGTGTCAATGAAAGAGCATTGACTATTTAAGTAAAACTTGTAAGGCAAAACAGCCAATTATTTATTTAATCATATAATAATATAAATAATGTGCTCAATCGTGTATTAAATCGGAGTTACTTTATTCAGTTTTATCTATTTTCACATAGATCTCTCAGTTTCTGCTTAAAAAGGCATACATTTGCTCTTCTTAATTTACCTTTTTTTAAAAAATAATATACAAATATTCACTCATAAAGCACAATATTCTTCAACAAAATTTAACAAAAGGAAAGAAAAACTTAACAAAGACTAAACATTTTAACAAACACAAAAAAAAAAAATCTCTAAAATAAAAACAATAAACAATACAGATTCTTTAAATCCATTTTCATCAAAAGAATCCTGGACAAGTAATATTTTGGCTGAAAATTCTTTGCCTTTAAACTGGTAATCAATTTTAAAAATTTGTTCATGCCTAATCCGATAGTTACAAAGGTTTAATAAAATTTTTAGTAAATTACATGTTTCTGCTAAAGATTTGGCAACATTTTCACAACCTTTTAAGGGTAATAGGGACAATTCACTGAAACCCACTTAGCATAAAAGCATAGCAGGGGGTTAGGGTTTTCCTGATTGCCTTTGAGAGAACTCAGTGAGCTATGTGACAGTTCTGCTGTGGTTCCGTTGCCGGCATACAAAAACCTATTAATTCCTTTCTTTCTCTCTGCAAGTCTCCTCCTAGTTTCTTGCAATTATGAAGAAAGGTATTATACATGTTCACATGAATTTTAATAATTTCAAATCTTGTTTTGTTTTTGTTTCTGGGTTATAGTTCGGCCGATCCAAATGGGTTCTTGCTTATTTTATGTTTTGAGAGAACTCAATTTCACCCGGCCTAAAGTTGAATATTGGGGCAGCCTCAAGGTTTTACATGTCTTTCACTCATGTTCTAATTCAGGGAACTGCCCTAAATTTTTCTTTTTCATTTTCATTTTGATTGCATTATTAGAATTTTGGCTGTGTTTGTATTCAATGGAATTGGGGTTATTTTGAATGAAGCTTTGGATCAACTTGAATGAAGGCCACACCAACAGACCCTCTTGCAAAATTTAATTTCTGATTTGATATTTCAACTACTAAAATTCGCCTTTCTGTAATTTTTTTTGGATTATAACTAGAAGTCTAGAACCCTGTTTTTTACCAAGTATTTTTTTCCAGTGTAAGGGGTGTATAGGTTCGGTTTAGAGGACTTAAACCAATAAAATGGCTTAGCAAAATCTGAGGCTAAGCTATGCCCTGTGTCAAACCAATCAAATGGAATTAAAAAATTGCGATTACGGGCATATAAAAGTATCTGTTTCATATGTTTTTCTGATAATTGCTTAACTTCGTTAATATAACTATGAAACATGAGTCGAAGTAAATTGCATGCAAGAAGCGAAGGAGTTTGCCTGTGGATGGTGGATAAGAAGAAGTAAAAAACGTCAGATTTGAGTTTAAGTGAGACTGGATACAAAATCTGAAGCCCAATGAACATAACCGGAGGCCAGAAGATTATTCCCACTAAGGTTCGGTGAAATTTCAAAGTCATACTTAGTTTTTAAAACTATAAATATGCACCCAAATACTTATACACGCATTATCTCTCCTTGGGTTTAGAATTTTAGGCTGGGAGAGAGAGAACACAGTCAGAGATAATAAAGTTTGCCATCTTTAGTGACGGTTTCAACACTATAAGGGGATAAGGAGGAGATGATCACTTTTGAAATTTTTAGTAGAAAAAAATTATTAAAATTTTAAACTAAGAGAAAAAATGTGATAAGCTATTAGTGTTTTTTAATATTTTTAGTTAAATGTTATTTTTATCTTTAACTTTAACAATACATTTAATACAAAATATGATATTTAAGTTTTTGAAAATTAATAGTTATGAGTTTGTGAGTTCACCAAGCCTTGGGTGGGAATAAGTCTTTCGGCCTAACCAAAATCCCTTTCTTAATGATACTAAATTAAGGAGCCAATATTCAATGGTGAAGTCATCCGGTTGAAAAAGTTAGAAGTTAGATTTGCGTGTAGGGACGTCAATGGGGTAGGCATAGTATGTGTTATTTTTTCTTATTAAACCCATCAACTATTTCATTTTTATAGTTTAAATTTGGTCACGCATAGTAGGGATGACAGTCATAAGTGGCGGGAAGGGAATTTCAATTCTCGTAGCTATAGGAGGTAAAATTTTTGTCCTTGCTATGAGATGAAAATGATTCCTCATTCCCTCTTTGTGAAAAATAATTTCCTTTGCGTTTTCATTCTCGTGAAAAAAAATCTTCTTTTCATACTAGTTAAACATAACATAAATATATTAAATAACAAAATTAATTAAAATTAACACTTATCACTATTTCAAATGTTACAAATATTATATAGTTAATCGGGGTAAAGCAGGGCAGGGAGGGGATACATATATTCCTGTCTCTAATTACGAAGATATTTTTAATCCTCGTCTATTTCTATCAGAGAATTTCCTCCTCGTTAGAGTTGAAAATATTAAATTCGGATCGAAATTGCCATCTCTAACACATAGATTAACATAAAAATAATTTTTGAAAAATACAATTGACTTATATATCAGTACTAACACATCAATAAAAGTAATCCAATAATTACTAAATGTAGTAATTTTGTAGACTCACAACTTGAAGGCTTTTCATATATATGTATTAGATCAAACCTATTTTATTCTATACTATCAAAATATATGAGGCCCATAAGTGTGGTAGATTAGATCTTAACAGAAGTCAATTGGTTTTGTGTATTATGAAT
Organism: Mangifera indica; assembly: GCF_011075055.1. NCBI lineage: Eukaryota > Viridiplantae > Streptophyta > Magnoliopsida > Sapindales > Anacardiaceae > Mangifera > Mangifera indica. The sequence goes on along the minus strand of NC_058137.1, from coordinate 24,765,859 downwards.
TTCGATCTACACACTTATATACCTAATATATTCCAACACATACAATACTAAAGCTTTTGTAAAATCATGGGAACACCATTCTGTGGTTGTATGGTTATGCCAAGAACAGGGGTATGGGCATAGTTTGGAGAAAGTTGAAAGGAGAAATTTTGCAGAATCATCGCTAAAGCTAGTTTCATTTCCAATAGTGCAAAGTTTTGTCCAATGCATGTTCTGGGACCCCAACTGAAAGGGAAGAATGAAAGTTGATCGGTCTTCGAAGCCTTTGAAACTCCTTGGGAAAATCTATCTGGATTAAATTCCTTTGCATCAGCTCCCCAATATTCTTCATCATGATGAACTAGAAGTATTGGTATTGAAATGAAAGCTCCAGACGGTATAATAATTTCTCCCAGTTTGGCCTCCTTTATAGTTTGTCTTAGTAACAAAGGTGGTGGATATAATCTTAGTACTTCATGGAGAATTTTGTTTACCTGCAACACATACTTTTGCTATCATAAATAATGTAAAATTAATTTATCTCATGATGGTTTGGACTTAGTTCACGTTCCCTATTGGTGGGTGAACTTATTTAAGAAGGAAAATGTTTACTTACTTCTTTCAAACGGTTTAACTCATCAAATTGGGGTTCTTTGTCTCCGAAAACTTGAAAAACTTCTTCTCTTGCACGTTCTTGCCAATTTTGATGCATGCATAACAAAATCATTGTCCATATGATCAAAGTTGCAGTAGTCTCTTGCCCAGCAAGGTAAAAAAGTTTGCATTCATCAATCACCTCTTCAATACTCATTCCACTTTCTTTGTTCCCATTTTCTTGGATTTCTCTATGATTTGATTCCACTAATAAGCCCAAGAGATCATCGTAACTTGCTTCTTCAACTTTCAGGACCCCCTCTCTTTTCTTTATGATGCCTTTTATCATCTCTCGAATTTCCTTGTCATTGCTTTTCAATTTTCTGTTTGCTTGAGTAGGCACAAAACTGAAAGTTCAATATTCCATCTCATCAGAGCAAGAATGAAACAGTTGTTACTCACCCAATATTAATCTCACATAATCATAAAAATAAAAATTCAATTTACCTCCATCCTGGGATGTGGAAGGTGTAGAAAACTTGATTCAAAAGATTGATTTGTTGGCTTATAAGTTCAAATATTTTTCTTCCATCTTCATAACTACTACCAAATGTTGTCCGAGAAATCACATCTGATGTTAAAGCCTTAATATCAGGCCACACATCTAACTCACACGACTCTTTGTCAGCCATTGAAAATTTCCATTTTCTTATCATGTCCTTGCAACTCAGATACATCTTAGGCACCATACCCTAAAAGTAAAAAGACATTAAGCTAAGTAGCATGAAAACATAAACGTGAAAACGTGGAACCGCTTACACATTGTATCAAACTAAGAGTGCATGGAAATTATTTCAAGTCTTATAAATCATTATTAATTTAAGAGGATAGAGAGAAGAAAAACCTTTAACTTATCGAGATGGAAAGCTGGGTTTGCTATCTTTCTGACTTTGAACCATCGTTCACCCTCATAGATCCCCATCCCACTAAATACAGACCTGCCAAGTGAGTTCAGCTTGGGTTTTTGGAATATTTCGTGCCTTAACATGATTTCCTTTATCAGTCTGGGGTCTGTAATGTTTATATTTGGTATAGGACCCAACCATATAAATGAATTCTTCCCTGCATAAATTATTATTCATTTTATGTTAGAATTAAATTAAAAAAATTATACTAAGCGTACAACCTCTTTCATAGAAAGCAATGTGTATAAAATTAACAGAAGAGTGTAATATAAAAATAATTATTTTAAATTTTTTGCCTGGATTTGATAATTAAGTAGAACTGTAGAAGTTTAACCCTAACGTTTCCATGGTTAAATTAATATTTCCATAATTTTCATTATTCTATGTTAATTGTTAAGTATACCTCAAATCTTATTTTTATTATTAATTTTTATTGAAATAGTATTATATCATCTCATCATTTTGAGATTGCATGTATCAGCACCTTCAAGGATTTTCTATTTTACTTTGTATGATCAAACATAGTTATAATTTTATTTACGATATCTGCTACATGGTTATAATTTTATATATGATATTTGCTATGAAAAAGGATTCGGTTCACATAACTTTTTATTTATTTGAAAAAGGCCAAAAGACTTGTTCCCACCCAAGGTTAGGTATAATTTTAAATTCACACTTGTCAACTTTTAAAAACCCTAAGTTTCACTCATGAGCTAAATTTCGTTAAAATTTTTAGTAAAAGTTAAAGATAAAACTGCTATTTAATAAAAAATTTAAAAAACTAAATTTTTATTACATTTCTCCTCTCAACTTGAAAATCTAATAATTTTCTCTCACTCAAAGTTTAAAAAATGGTTATTTCCCTCTTAGGTTTTTTTCTCCTTCTCTCTAACAACTCATTCCTTCTAAGCTATCGACTAGGCTTCTCTTCTTCTCCCTCAGGCAGTCTATCTCCTTTGCTCTCCTTTTGTCTTCGTCAGAGACAAAAATGTTCTGTGTTCGTCAGATATTCTGTCTTCATCTGAGATGAAGACATTTTGTTTTTGTCTGAGATATTTAATCTCTGATGAAGACAAAAGAGGGGGGGGGGGGGGGGGGGGGAGGAGAGGATGACGACCCACCGAGGAAGGAGGAGAGAAGGCCAATCGACAATTAGAAAGGACTGAGTTGTTGGGGAGGAGAAAAAAACCTAGAGGAAAATAACTACTTTTCAAACTTTGAGTATAAAAAATTGTTAGATTCTTAAACTGAAGAGAAAATTGTAATAAAATTTTAGTTTTGTATAATTTTTTTTAAATAACAGTAACAAAAAATTTTAAAAGAATATGACTTATAAATAAAACTTTTAAGTTTATAAAAATTGACCGATGTGAATTTGCGATTACACCGGGCGTTGGGTGGGAACAAGTCTTTTGGCCTTCAAAAAATTGAGCCCCACATCAATAGAAAAAGCTTGTGTTAAAGCAATTTTATATCATTCCGTCAATTATATAACTTTACTTTATACGCGTTGCCGTAAGTGGCAGACAAATGAAGAAAAAGAAAGATAAGGTGGCACCATTCCACCGCTAAAGAAATTAAACAATCTTTGTCTCACTTTATCTTATACTTTGAACTAATTAGATCCTATTATTTATTCGATAAGGACAAGCAAGTCTAGCCAAGCAATCAAACTTTAAAAAATAAAAAGAAAAAGAAAAATGTTCTCAAGCATGAACATGTTGAAGAACTGAAGATTGAAGAGGACGATGCTCAAGCCTTGTTGTTGGGAGCTAGAAATATTATCAGTCACTATAACATCAAATTTAATCTATAAATTTGTTTTCGAAAAATCAATTCATAACTTGTTAGGATCTCCATTTACTATAAAGTATTGACGAATAACAAGTTTCTGAGTGAAGAAAAAGGCACACCGTAGTTTCTGCAGATGTGATGGTGGAACGGGATGACTCGAGATGCAATATCATGTGAGAATGGGCTGATGGGTCGTGTTTTTGCTTGTTTTCTCATCATGATCATCTCTGTTGTGTCTCCATGGAAAAGTTTGTAGTGGTTGCCGGAGAAGCCTTGTTGCCTAAGAAACTTCTCTAGCTTCTTTGGCTTCAACAAACCCAGTCCAGCAACTTCCACAGACATGCTGAAACGGCAACGAAAGCAACAGAGAAGGCAATAGATGTCACTGGAATCTCCATTTTCAGGAAAGGCTAAGAGAAATTAAAGAGAGAAAAATGTTTTGAGAAAGTGCTGGGTGATATGAAGATGCCTATTGAGTAGTATATTTTATGTTTAGCGTGATACTCAATTATTGTTGGGAAAACTGATGAAATATGAAGCCAACACATGGTAAAAGTTTCGGGTATGATTTACGCGTAAGGATGTTGATGGGCCTGCTACGGTATGGATAAATATAGATCCGACCCAAATCCATTGAGAGAGAAAATCACGAACTGTTTTCATTTTTTTTCTTTGGAATTTACGAGACCTAAAAATCCTGTCTCCATGAGCTGATTTCTAAAGTCCTTAGCGACTAATCTAGTTTGTAAAAAAGATGTAACTCACATCAAAGCTATGGATTATGTAATACTAAATCTTGTGTAAAATCATGTGAGTACCATGTTGTGGTTGTACAGTTATACCATGAGCTGGGGCATAAAAATAAGTTGGAGAAAGATGGAAGAAGAAATTTTGTAGAATCATTGATAAAGTCAGTTTTGTTTCTAGCAATGCAAAGTTTTGTCCAATGCATATTCTAAGACCCCAACCAAATGGGAAGAATGGAACTTCATCATTCTTTGAGGCCTTAGAAACTCCCTTTGAAAATCTATCTGGATTAAAGTCCTTTGCATCAACTCCCCAATATTCTTCATTGTGATGAACTAGAATTATTGGTACTACAATCAAAACTCTAGGTGGTATATTGACCTCTTTTAATTTGAACTTCTTCATAGTTACTATGACAAATAAAGCTACCAGTGGATATAGCTTCAGTGCATCGTAAAAAATTTTGTTTACCTGACACACATTTTTAGGAAGGAAGAGTTTTAAAACATTAAATTCTCTCAAGTAAAACATAATTTTATGAGGGATATATATGTTTACTTCTTTCAAACAATTTAACTTATCGAATTGTGGTTCTTTGTTTCTAAAAATTTGGAAAACTTCTTCTCTTGCACGCTCTTGTCAGTTCTGATGCATATACAATAAAATCATTGTCTATTCAATCAAATTTGCAGTAGTCTCTTGTCCAGCAAGATAAAAAGGTTTGCACTCCTCAATCACTTCTTCAATACTCATTCCACTTCTTTATTCTCATGCTCTTGAATTTCTCTATGATTTGATTTCACTAATAAAACCAATAGATCATCATAACTTGCTTCTCCAACTTTCAGTGCCTCCTCTCTTTTCTTGATGATGCCTTTTATTAATTCTATAATTTTTTTGTTATCATTTTCTAATTTTCTATTGGCTTGAGTGGGCGAAAACCTGAAAATAGATGAATTAATCTCCTAAGTACAAGCATGAAATGTACCAAGTAACCTTATTATAAAATTAAAATGATCCTAGTTATTTTAAATTACCCCCATTCAGGGATGTGGAAAAAGTAATAAACCAGATTCGTAAAACTAATTTATTCAATTAAAAGTTTAAATATTTTTCTTCCATCTTCAAAACTATTACCAAATGTAGTCCGAGAAATCACATATGATGTTAAAGTCTTGATGTCAGGTCAAAAGTCTAACTCACAGAATTCTTTATTGGTGATTGAGTTTTTCCATTTCCTTATCATCTCGCTACAACTCAAATACATACGAGGTAACATATCCTACGAAGAGAAAGAAAAAACAGTAGGACAATGTGAGGTTATCTCAATGTAAAGTGCATAAATTTTATATTGAGAAGAAAACATACGCATATATACACACTACTAAACAGAAATTCTTAACTTTTACAGTCCCTTATGTCTTTGAAAGGACGCCACATAATTAAATTGTTATGATTGATAATGTTATTCAGGACTTTTTGGAGGATGGAAGAAGAAAACCTTCAGCTTCTCTAGATGGAAAGCTGGGTTGGCTATCTTTCTGACTTTAACCATTGTTCACCCTCATACGTCACCATCCTACTGAACACCAACAGGCCAAGTGGGTTTCTCTGGGGTTTTTGAATTATTTCATTCCTTTAACATTATTTCCCTTATCAATTTGGGGTCTGTGATGTTTATGCTTGGTGTTGGACCCAGCCATAAGAATGAATTATTTCCTGTATCCACCATAGGTAATTGTTATTGATCCATAAATTAGTGAAACTTACTAAATATAGAATGATTCAGTATAAGATTTGCTTTAAATTTTGCATAAACATATATTACCGTGCTCAAAATTTTGATTTTTCTACGTTTTCTTTTTAATGCAGAAACTTTTCATTCTCATTCTCCTTAGTTTAAGTCAAAAAGTATTGATAGACAATAAAGCATATATTAAATCACTATGTTGTGTGTATCCATCTGTACATGCTTCATCATCTCCTAGAATTTTCCTTCCTATAAGTTTTAACTCTGAAAGCCAAGGTATTGAATGGTTGATTATGAATTAACATCAAGTTTCTAAAAGCCAAATGACTATTTCCCACCCGAGCTTTAATGAAATGACAATTTTCTACTCTATATGTTTGAAAAACTATTTACCCACTCATCATCAATTTTTGATAGTGGAGTTGTTGTTGAAGCTGAAGTTGGCTGTTTTCTTTTCTATTTTTTTTTTCCTTCAAGTATTGAGAATTTGTGTTGGTGGAGTTCTGGTTTTTGGGTTTACCCATCTATTTGCGCTTGAAAAACCAGGAATTGGGCATCATATCTGACAACCTGAACTTATAATTGCCCATCTCAAAACACCCTTCAGGTGTAAAAAGAAAAAAAAAAAGTGCAGAAATCACTCTTTGAGTTTTCGATTTCTCTCAAACGTGTAAAAGACTAGCCATGGTGACATGTTGAATATAAAGAACTCGCGCTCGCTGGACTCAAGTGTGAAGAAAGACATAAAGAGAGAGAGATTGGGCTTTGTGGTCCACACTGGAAGAACAAGTTTTGAATAAGGAAAAAGAGAGAGAAAATAGGAACCGACAAAACCAGTAAAAAAAGGAAAATAAGAAAAAATAGGATAAGATGAAAACATATGTTCCATGTTGATAAAAAAGTAGAAAATATCTTTTCATCAAAATTTGGGTGGACAATAGTTGATAAAATTTAACAGTTGACTGTTTTAAGATTTCTATGTAATTTGTTCTACTGTAATTTCAATAGACAAAATTAAGATCAGAATAAAGAAAGATAACAAGGTAGCGCAGGCATGCCACTTGCGAAAATTAAGTTTTTGGCTCACAAACAGACACAATCTTCTCCATCTTCTCACCCGTTAATCAATTCGATTCCAGATTTTTCGTTAAGGACAACCATAACTAGCCAAAGACGAAAGAAGTGATTGAAGTATATACAACAAACACATGATGGATTTAATAACTAATTAACATCTCCATTAACTAGTAATTAAAACTTAATTAATCGTTAGTATCAAGAGAGGAGGTCGGCGAGCCGTAGTTGCTGATGATACGATGGTGGAATGGAAGGATTCGCCACCCAATATCGGGGAGCCAGGGCTCATAGGTCTGGTTTTTACTTGTTTTGACACCATCAACATCTCTTCCGTGTCTCCATGAAGAAGTTTGTACGAGTTGCCAGAGAAACCTTCCTTTCGCAGCAAATTCTCTAGCTGCTTTGGCTTCAACCATATCCAATCCACAAAAATCCATACACATGCTACAATCGCTGCAAAAACAAAGGACAAGGCCATGGAGGTGACTGTGTCATCATCAGGAAGTGAGAAAAAGAGAAAGACAGGAAAATTGTGGATTGAGATGCGTGGCTTGTTTACTGCATTTTTTTTTAATATCTATAAAGATGCCTGGTTTGGTCAAATAGTTAAAATCCAGAATACATTAGTCAGATCCACAATTTACACTAAGCAAGTTTGTGTTTCACTATAAAGACTCGAATCCAAACATTTTTTCTGAAAGTTCTATTGCTCTACACCTTAATATTTAAAAGACAATGAAAACATCCAATATCAAATCTAAATAACATCACACCAAGGGCGAAGGCATATATTGTTGATTTTTAATGGAGATTTGTATGCAAAGAAAACATGAAAAAATGCAAAACAAAGGAGAGAAATTGGAGAGCTGGAATGGAAGATTTTTGTTGCTGTAAATAGTCAACATTTTTTATTATTTTCCATACATTTATATTTACATTAGTTTCATTAAATCCATGTACAGTAGCAGCTTAAATTAAGCTTATGCATACAATTTCTTACAAGCTAACCAAACTTTAATTATAAAAATACACAAAACACAACTACTACAATTTGGTATGATTGCAATTTAACCAAAAACATTAAAATATGGTTAAGTTTGTCATTATTTTAAGGCTGAAAAAATAATCCACATCAGCTTCAAGTTTCTGCACCATAACCATCTTCAAAAAATCAAAAATTTTCAATAGCCAACTTCACTGCTCTATAACTTCACCACTCCTTGACAACTTGCTTACCATTCCCAACTTGTTTATCATCTAAACAAACCTTTTGGTGTTTATTGCCTTAGTCAAAATGTTAGCTAATTGCTCATCTGAGCTGTAATGGATTAGCCTTACCTCTGATTCTTCTTCTGCTTGCCTAATGGTATGATATTTGATTTTGATATGTTTTGTTTTACCATGGAAAACATGATTTTTTGTTATGACTACTGCAACTTTGTTATTACAATAAACAGGTGTAACTTCCACTTGTTTTTCATGCAAATCATCTAAAATTTTTCTCAACAAAATGGTTTGATTTACCGCTGAAGCAACAACTATGTATTCAACTTCTACTATTGATTGAGCAACAACACTTTACTTCGTAGAATTCTAGCATATTGGGCCTAATTCAAGAGAAAATATGTAACTATAAGTGCTTTTGAAATCATCAATAGATCCACCCCAACCAATATCAACATAGCCACATAAATTTACCTCCAATTTTCTGCCATAAAAAATACCAAGACATGTTTTTGAGATATCTAAGTACCTTTTTGACTGCTTTAAACTGTTGTTGGCTTGACTTTTGCATAAACCTTGAAAGCAAACTTGTGGCATGTATTATATCTGATCCAATTGTTGTTAAATAAAGCAAGCAACCCACCAAGCTTTTGTAAACAGATAGTTCAACCTCTAGAAATCCATCATTCTTTTCTAGCTTTTAGTTTAACACTAAAGTGTTGTCAACTCCCTTTGCATTCTCCATGCCAAACCTCTTTAATATCTCTTTTGCATTTTTTTTAACCAATAAATGTCCCAACATCAGATTGAATTACTTCAATGCCTAAAAAGAAACTAAGCTTTCCCAAGTTTGTCATTTCAAATGCATTTTGCATCTCCAACTTTAGCCAAACAAACAATTCTTCATTACTTCTTGTAACCAGAAGATTATCCACATAAATGGATACTACCAACACATTTTCTTTGACAAATTTCACATATGATGCAGCCTCATTTAGGCTTTTTACAAAGACAAGCTTTAGCAATTATGCATTCACCTTGCTATACCAAGCTTTTGGAGCCTGTTTCGGGCTATACAAGGCTAAGACTTTTCTAAGTACACACACTTTACTTTCTTCACCTTTCTTTACAAATCTAGGAGCTTGTTCAATGTACTTTTCCTCACTTAATTCACCATTAAGAAATACAGATTCAACATCAAGTTGATAGAGGATTTAACCCTTTTGTGCTGCTAATGCAATAAGGAGTTTAATAATGTCAAACCTTGCACTACAAGTCTTACCTTTAACTTGTTTACATAACCATCAACATTCATTTTTGTTCTATACACCCATTTTATCCCTATTAGATGCATATTATGAGTCTCTCTGCAAGCCTCTAATTCTTTTTTTTCAATTATTTTTATCTTCTCCGGCATTGCAACCCTCTAACTAGGAAACCTTGATGCTTTTTCATATGTTACAAGCTCAAATACAACTATATTACACTTGTTATAAATATTAGCAAGTGATTTCATTTTAGGTGCTCTATCTTCATCATCATTGCTACCTTGTAGCTCATCTTCTGCCATATTTTTACTTTGCAAGTTAGACTCATCTTTCACCTTCACATGAATGTCATTGACTTCCCAATTCCATAATGAATCTTCATCAAATTTTAAGTCTCTATAGATGCTGATTTTTCTAGTTAAAAAATGATGTACTCTATATACTTTTGATAAGTCATTATAGCCAACAAAGATGCCTAATTCTTTTCTCTCTTTATTTCTAGTATATAAGTCCAGCAAACACATTCAAATATCCTCACATAACTCATATTTGGCTTTGAACCAAACCCAAGCATCATATGGTGTCATTTCCTTTAAGTTCTTGTTGGTAATCTGTTGAGTAAATACATTGTTGTATTCATAGTTTTTGCCCAAAAGCTTTTTCGCAAGTTAGCTTCAAACAAAAGACATCTAGCTATTTCCATCATTGTACTATTCTTCTTTTCACTCACCCTATTTTGTTGAGGCCTGTAAGGAGCTGTGAGTTGATGTTTAATGCCATTTTCCCTGAAATTTTTTTCAAATTTTCTACTAATATATTCCCCTCCATCATTACTCCTTACTATTTTTATTTTGTATTCACTTTCATTCTCCATAAGTCTTTTAAAACTTAAAAAGAAATATGAAACTTTAGATTTCAATTTCATGAAATAGACCTAACACATTCTATTAAGATCATCAATAAATAGAACAAAATATTTGCTTCCATTTAAAAAACTCTCCTTCATAGGACCATACATATCAGTGTGCACTAGTTGTAATTTCTCTTTGGCCCTCCATGCATCATTCTTTAAGAATGAGAGTTTGGTTTGCTTGCCTAATTGACAAGTTTAACATACTCTTCTTATCATTGCCACATTTAGCACCCCAATAGTAAGCTTTTTTCAATGCAAAAGTTTGAGCCTTTGTCATGAAAGTGTCCTAGTCTTTTATGCCATTTAACTGACTCATGATCATTACTAACAAGTGCTTGAACATTCAACTTATTTAGCTCTAAACAAAAACTTCTATGCATCATTTCGACTGCCATTAATTGAACCCCATTCGAATCATACACAAAGCATTTTTTTATTGTTAAATTTTAAAAAGTAATTCTTCTTCAACATCTGACCAATACTTAATAAATTGAGAGCTATATAAGACACAAATAAAACATCATTAATCATTTTTGTACCTGATTATGTATTGACAGAAACTGTGCCAACTCCTTTCACTTGCAAATACTTTCCATTCCCAATTTCAACTTTAGAGATTTTGCTCTTCTTCAAGTTGACAAAAAGACTTTCATCTGAACTCATATGGTTGGTGCATTTGTTGTCCAATAACCAAGTTTGAGAATGGACTTGAGCTTTATAACAACTTACTGTAAAGAACTGCTTTCAGGTTGTTTTTCCTTTTCTTATAACTTTTCAGCAACTTGTGTTTACTTCTAATATGCTTTGCCCTTGTTCTTACATACTTTCTCCATATGACCAAATTCTTTGCACCTTCTACATTGTATTTCAGGTCTACACCAGTAATACCTCTTTGTGTGGTTGGTCTTTTTGCAATGTTAGTAGGGTGGAAATCTGCCTTTTTTGCCCTTTTTTTCTTCTATCAAAGCTCTCCTTATTTTCTTTCCCTTTTTTGCCAAATTGTTGTTTATTTGAACTAGAACCAACATGTATTTTTGTTTTTTGATTTACAACAAAAGCCTTTTCAGATATTATCACTCCATCTTTGAATACTTGTCTCAATTCCACAACTTGTAAGGAGTTTGAAAGCTCTGAAATGGTCATGATGCTCATGTCTTTCGAATCTTCCAATGAAAAGATCTTTGCCTCAAACTTTTCTGGCAAACTCACCAATACTTGTGCTACAACTTTATTTTTAGAAATTAGTTCTCCAAGAAGAGTAAGTTGGTTCACAATCTTCATTAGCCTATCAATGTAATCTTTAACTGATTCATCCTCTTTCATTCTAAGCAAGGCAAACTTCCTTTTAAATTGAAAATTTGCATTTGCTTAGATTTGTCACTTCCATGGAATTCCAATTTCAACTTATCCCATGCCTCCTTTGCTGTCTCAGGGGCCATGATCTTCGCAAACATCACCTTTGATACAGCAAAATGGATACAAGATAAAACCTCATACCTCTTAGCTACTTCTTCAGAATGATGCTTAATTTGATTCAATGTTGGATTTTCAGGCGGCAGATTTGGTTGTTTATCTATCTCAATAACCATATCCCACAAATCGAAAGCTTTTAAGTAAGCTTTCATCTTCACTACTCAGACTACATAATTTTCACTAGAAAAGACTAGTGCAGACATCCCTGTAAAACTGCTTGAGGCCATGGTTTGCATTCTCAATTTCTTCTCCTTATTGCATACACTAGCCTTCCTTTGTTTCATACTTCTTTCTTGGCATAGGCCCTTACAAAGAACTAAAAGCTTTGACAACACTTGTTGATTTTTAATGAAGATTTGTATGCAAAGAAAGCATGAAAAAATGCAAAAACAGAGAGAGAAACTGGAGAGATGGAACGAAAGATTTTTGTTGCTGTAAATAGTCAACATTTTCTATTCTTTTCCATACATTTATATCTACATTAGTTTCACTAAATCCATATATAATAGCAGCTTAAATTAAGCTTATTCATACAATTTCTTACAAGTTAACCAAACCTTAATTATCAAAGTACACCAAACACAATTATTACAATTTGTTTTGTTTGCAATCTAACCAAAAGCATTAAAAAATGGTTAAGTAAGTTTGTCATCATTTTAAGGCTGAAAAAATAATCCACATTAGCTTCAAGTTTCTACACCATAACCATCTTAAAAATTTAGAAATTTTCAACAATCAACTTCACTGCTCCATAGCTTCATCATATATAACCATCTTAGGCACATGGATGACTCCTTAACAAGTTAATAAATTTATGATATGATAAATTACACAGTTATATCGTTGGATAGATATTTATTGAAATCATTAAATCTTACTTACGTTTGTCAAATTAGGCAATATGACTATTTCCCACCGAAGCATTTAAGAAATGATATTCAACCCCAGTTTTGCACTTGTACGTTAATTTTGTTTGAAAAAATTTGTTGAAATTTTTTATGAGATTGTTGAAAAGAAAAAAATTGTATAAAAAAATTTTAAATATCATTTTATCCCCAATATTTTATTAAATATATTTTAATTACTAATTTACATTAAATTAAAATAAAATTAATAAAAAATTTAAATTCAAATTTAATAGTTGTCATCGATATTTATTGGTGACAACATTTAAGATCAAACTTGAGTCAAGGTTTGCGATTTCATTATTTGGAACAATATGACAACAAAATGAATTCAAAATCAATTGTTAAGATCACAAAACCGTCCTTTCGAATCAAGTGTCATTATACATGTATTTGTGTTTGAAGGCTCCACCATGTAGAATCCTATCCCAAGTCCAATTTCACTCTCTTTGCCAAGTCAATGAAGCCTTTCTTATCCACACAAAGGTGTTACCACACCATCAATCACAAGAAGGCAAAAAGAGTGTCTCATGGATGCTAGCCAATGTATTCGATTAAGAGAATATCTATTTTGTGAGAAGAAATTTGAGAGAATAATTTTTTCTCTTTTTGTTGAATTTGAATGACTTAGGAGTTTAAGAAAACGTTTAATTTATATGAAACATTCTCATAACCCTAGACACATTTTGACCCCAAACTTTTATTCGTTTTTAATTAGACTCAATAATATGTTCTATATTTATTACCAAATTTCAAGACACATTAACAGAGATATAAATTCATTGTATTCAGGAAAACCCAAGGTGATCACTTTTTATGCAATAAACTCAAACCTCCTAAATCATAACAAACAACCTCATATTGTGTGTAACTTATAAGCTCTCTATTAAATTGATTGTGAATAAAATTGTGATGAATCTAAAATTAATCATCTTTTTTTTCATAGACCAAAACAACCTCTATCAAAATGTCATGACCACCGAATTAACAGAGTATCAACATTAAATTGATTATATCCTTTAATGGTACGATTATCGTGCAATCAAATTCTTTCATGATACTAATATCCCATTAAGGGTGAGACAAAAAAATAATGTCTATCTCAAATTCCTTTAACTTAATGATTTAACTTCAACAATAATGACCAAATATAATTAGATTTGGGCACCAACCTAATCCCATTGTGGGTATAAATTTAATTAGTTATCATATGTCAAATAACGTCACAAGATATCTTCTTTTATACCCGAGAGTAATGAATCCTATATCGATCCACTATAGCTATTCCAATACACTTCTTGATATAGTCAATAACTACCATATTGATAGCTCGACCAAAAAGGCTACATTAGCCCATTGTCAGACTAGATCAATTGGTGTACAAGACATTCCAATAATCTCAAGTCTGAAGGTCACATGTGTTGTTGTTCATTAGAAGATTTGTTCCACAAATATTGAAGTTACCACAACGTGGAATTCCTTCGCGGGTCAATCTTGTGGACATGCAATCAATATGCACTGGCGTGTTGCATCATATTGACAACAACAACTTTGACACATAAGATCTATTACAAGGTATGGTCGTTCAACACGATGATAACCTTATTGCATTTTTTGTGCCCCTGATTAGATTTACCACCAAATGTGTTCACAAAATTCTCACGATCAAATTACATATTGATCCCCTCACTATAGTTATATTAATAGAAACATATTCCTCATACACGCACATTATAAATAAATAAATAAATGATAATTTATTATTATTAAAATATGATACATTGTTCATGTGAAAATTACAAATATAGCCTTGACTATTGGTGTTAGAGTAATTAATTGCCATAACGGTGTCGACTAAAAAACATATAAACTCTCAAATTAGGCTGTCTTAATAAATTACCCTACAACAAATCCAACAAAAAGGTAATATGATATTGGATTAACATACAAATGGTTTAGGAATCAGAAATAAACTATCAAAAAACAATCCAACACTTATTATATAATCACAACAACAACAAACCTTACACAAAACAATTACAAATACACAGTAAGTATGGCAGGATAACTGCCAGCACACGACCCTTTTATTTTTTTTTCTTTTCACTTCTTCAATTATTAGATGCTGATTTCTAAAGTCCTTAGTGACTAATTAAGTTTATAAAAAGATATAACTTACATAAAAGCTATGGATTATATAATACTAAATCTTGTGTAAAACCATGTGAGCACCATGTTGTGGTTGTATAGTTATACCACGAGTTGGGGCATAAAGATAAGTTGGAGAAAGTTGAAAAGAGAAATTCTGCAAAATCATTGTTAAAACTAGTTTTGCTTCTAGCAATGCAAAGTTTTGTCCAATGCATATTCTAGGGCCCCAACCAAATGGGAAGAATGAAACTTGATCATTCTTTGAGGCCTTAGAAACTCCTTTGGAAAATCTATCAGGATTGAAATCCTTTGCATCAACTCCCCAATATTCTTCATCATGATGAACTAGAATTGTTGGTATCGCAATTAAAACTCCGGTGGTATTCTGGCTTCTCCTAATTTGAACTCCTTCATAGTTACTCTTGTAAACAAAGCTACCGGCGGATATAGCCTCAGTGCCTCGTGGAGAATTTTGTTTACCTGAAACACATTTTTAGGAAGTAAGTCTTAAAACATTAAATTCTCTCAAGTAAAGCATAACTTTATAAGGGATATATATGTTTACTTCTTTCAAGCAATTTAACTCATCGAATTGCGGTTCTTTATTTCCGAAAATTTGGAAAACTTCTTCTCTAGCACGATCTTGCCAATCTTGATGCATACACAGTAAAACCATTGTCCATCCAATCAAATTTGTAGTAGTCTCTTGTCCAGCAATATAAAAAAGTTTGCACTCCTCAATCACCTCTTTAATACTCATTCCATTTTCTTTATTCCTATGCTCTTGAATTTCTCTATGATTTGATTCCACTAGTAAACCCAATAAATCATCATTACTTGCTTCTCCAACGCTTAGTGCCTCCTCTCTTATCTTTATGATGTCTTTTATCAACTCTATAATTTTTCTGTTATTGCTTTTCAATTTTCTGTTGGCTTGAGTGGGCAAAAACCTGACAATAGACAAATGAATTTCCTAAGTGCAAGCACGAAATGTACTAGGTAATCTTAATGACTCCAATATAGTTTAAATTACCTCCATCCAGGGATGTGGAAGAAATATAAAACCTGATTCAAAAGACTAAGTTGCTCAGTTATGAGTTCAAATATTTTTCTTCCGTCTTCAAAATTACTACCAAATGCAGTTCGAGAAATCACATCTGCTGTTAAATCCTTGATGTCAGGCCATACGTCTAACTCACAGGATTCTTCATTGGTGATTGAGTTTTTCCATTTCCTTATCATCTCATTGCAACTCAAATACATTTTAGGTAACATATCCTACAAAGAGTGCATAAATTGTTCGTTTAGTAGAAATATATATGCATATATAAACACTACTAAAGAGAAATTCTTAACTTTTACAGTCCTATTTCAGATTTTGCACTAAATAACATGTTTAACAATGTAAGAACAATACATGATAAGTCATATTAGCTGACATATCACAAGCATAAAACAAGAAAGTAACATTACAATCTAACAATATTAGTAAATCAATCTTACTTGTTAGACTTTCATGTTATTAGGAATGCGGTTGGATCAATCTTTAAATCATGAGTCAAGACTTAGATGAAATAAAAATAATTACCCCACATAAAATAATAAAATATGACTTTGAATGAAAAGCAAAAACTGTGTGTCTTTGAATGGGCACCACAAAATTAAAAGACAATGTTATGTGATGACTTTTGGAGGACAGACAGAAGAAAAAATTGCAAATTGTCTAGATGGAAAGCTAGATTCGCCGAGTAAGGGTTTTTTTTTTTTTTTTAAATTGAACTAACATTAATTACCTAGATTTAATAATTTTACTGACAAATTTAAGTGGTTAATAAAAATAAGTTAAATTATGTCATCAGTGTAGACTTTAATATTTATTAGAAAGGTCTAATAACAGATTATTTATTGGTTATATTCTTTTTGCAAAACTTTAATATATAACTTTTGTAATTTAAAGAAGTTTCCAGAATGAAAAACTAGTTACTTCAATGCTAATAAATTTCAAAGAATTTAATCGGTTTAGAAACAAGATGTATCTAGTATTCTTGTAATCTTAATCTAATTTAATTTAATATTTTATAAATTGTGCATAAATTCCGGGAATTATTTTGAATTATTTTTTATAATGTTATGTTAAGGATAGTAAGAAGAAAAACCTTCAACTTGTCTAGATGGAAAGCTGGGTAGGCTATCTTTCTGACTTTGAACCATTGTTCACCCTCATACATCACCATCCCATTGAGAGCCAACCGGTCAAGTGGGCCTCTTTTGGGTTTTTGAAATGTTTCATACCTTAACATCATTTCCCTAATCACTTTGGGTTCTGTGATGTTTATGCTTGGCGTTGGACCCAGCCGAAAGAATGATTTTTTTCCTGCATCCACCATAGGTAATCGTTATTAACCCATAAGTCAGTAAAACTTACTACATATATAGAATGATTAAGCATAAGATTTGCTTTTGATAAGTGTGAAATTATAATATTTTAAATTTTAAAAATAAAATAATATTTAATTATATTTTTATTATAATATTTGAATAATATAATACACAAATTTTAAATTTTTTTTTAATCATAAATAGTGTGAATTTATCATATGTGGGGTCGTAAATAGTCATTTGCCTTTTGACTTCTCTGAAAAATAGGTTTTGTCAATTGTCACCTTTTTTTTTTTTAATTAGAAACATGTTTAAGAAGGATAAAAGACGATAAAGTCATGTATCTGTCATTCATTTGAATGTTACAAAAATTATTTTAAGATTTGTATAAAAATTAAAAAACCTTTTAACTATTTAAATTAAAGTTAAACTTTGATAAATAAATTAAAAAAATAAACTTATCAAATTTAAAGGGAGAGAAATTATTTTCTATCAATTTGGCCATTTCTAAATTCTTTATAAACTACTGATTTCAAAAAATGTGTGTGTATATATATATATATATATATATATATATATATATATATATATATATATATAATTTTAGAAAAAGTTTAGTAATAACAATGGAAAAAAATTATGTTGTACTCCAATAAAAATAATTATAATATTAATAACCTTTTAACATTTTGATGTAGGCCAAAAGACTTATTCTCATTTAAGATATAGTGAACTTTCAAACTCTTATTTTTTAATTTTTAAAAATTCAAACATTTGTTTATAATGAAATTCCTATTAAAAATTTCAAATAAGATTAGAAATATAACCATTATTTATTAAAAAATTTTAAAGTTTTATTATATTTTTCTTTATAAATTTAAAAAACTTACAATTTTCCTAAAACTCAAAATTTGAACACCAATAAATATTCCTAGGATTTGTTAGTCTCTTTTTCGGCATCGATTTACCATTTTTGACAGTTGATTATTCTCTCTCTTATCTTATCTCTCATTTCAGTCCCTTTCTCTTTCCTCTTTAGTCGTCTTTGGGTGTCTTTATTTGAGACGAAGACCATCAGTAATATCAATAGATAAAATTAAGATAAGAATAAAGAAAGATAACCAAAGACGAAAGAAGTGGTGATTGAAGCATATATACAACACATGATGGATTTAATAACTAATTAACTCTCCATTAACTAGTAATTAAGACTTAATTAATTTTAAGTTTGAAGAAAGGAGGTCGGCGTACCGTAGTTGCTGATGATACGATGGTGGAATGGAAGGATTCGCCACCCAACATCGTGGGATACCGGGCTGATGGGTCTGGTTTTTGCTTGTTTTAACACCATCAACATCTCTTTTGTGTCTCCATGAAGAAGCTTGTACGAGTTGCCAGAGAAACCTTCCTTTCGCAGCAAATTCTCTAGCTTCTTTGGCTTCAGCCATATCCAATCCAGAAAAATCCATACACACGCTACAATCGCTGCAAAAACAAACGAGAAGGCCATGGAGGTGACTGTGTCTGTGTCTCTGAACTCCATCATCTGGAAGTGAAAAAAAGAGAAATACAGGAAAATTGTGGATTGAGATGCGTGCCCTGTTTACTGCATCTTTTTTTATATCTGTCAATAAGTATTACAAAATCTCAAAACCCACCTTTAAATTGTTTTTTCGGCTGAACTTATCATCATCACTGTATCAAGAAAGTTTAGATTTTACTAGCTGTAACAGAGGATCGTATTTATATCTTTTTTTTTTTTTGAAATTTTATTACTCCACAATTTTGTTAACAAATTTTAGCACCTTAATATTGAAAAGATAACAAAAACATCCAATATCAAATCTAAAGAACATCACACAAAGGGCGCAGGCATATATGACCAGCTCAAGCACATGGATGGCTCCTTATCAAGTTAATAAATTATTGATATGACAAATTTCCAAAAATTATTGGGGGTGTTTGTACGTTTTAAAAGCCTTCAGCGTTAATATGATATTCTAAAAAATTTTTGCCCGATGAAAAAGGAAAAATTATTCAATAATGAGTCAGATGGATTACAGGCTTGCATGTCAGCAAATAGAAGGTTCTTTTGTATTAAATATCGTTAAACTTAGGACAGATGACTGTTTTCCACCGAAGGCTTAAAGAAACGATATTCTACCCCAATTTTCCACTTGTTTGTTGATTTTGTTTGAAAAAATTTGTTAAAATTTAAAAAGATGGTTGAAAAGCAAAATATTTTTAAATATTATTTTATCTTTAATATTTTATTAAATATATTTTAATTATTATAAAAAAAATAAAATTTCAATTTAATAGTCGCGTCTAATATTCATTGCTGATAACTTTTAAAATAAGAAAGTTTCTAATCTCATTATTCAGAACAATATGACAACGAAATACAATTCAAAATCAAACATTAAGATCTCCATCACACAAAATCCCATCCTAATCTCATTATTCAGGATCAAAGGTCATTATATATGAAATTTTACAAGATTTAGAACATGAAACCTGCGTTTGAAGGCTCCATCACACAAAATCCCATCCCAAATTCATTTTCACTCTTTTCGTCATGTCAACAAAGCCTCACTCATCCACACAAAGTCACTACGACTCTTCGAATCATAAGAAAACAAAAGAGTGTCTCACATGTGCTAGCATGTGTATTCAATTGAGATAATATGTGCTTTGTGAGAAGAAATTTAGGAGAATGATTTTTTCTCTTTTTGTTGAATTCAAATAATCTCCAGGATTAAAAGAAAGTGTTCAATTCATATGAGACATTCTTACAACACTAAACATACACATTTTACTCGACACCATAATTTTTGGTAATTACATTTTGATCCCAAATTTTTAGTCATTCTCAATTAGACCTAATAATGTGTCATATATTTATTACCAAATTTCAAGACACATTAATAGGGATATACATTCATCGTATTCAGTAAAACTAGAGGTGATCACTTTTTATGCAATAAAGTCAAACCTTTTGAGTCATATCAAACAATCTTATATTGTATGTGACTTAGTGGTTCTCATAAAAATGAATAGTAAATAAACTTGTGATGAATCTAAAATTATTCATCTTTTTCTTCATGGACCATGAACAATTTTTAGCAAAATATCATAACCATCCAACTAACAAAAAATCGACATTAAACTTATTATATTTTTCAATGGTACAACAATCAAATCTTTTTATCATACTAATATTCCATCAAGGATGAGATACAAAAGCAATGTCTACCTCAGATTCCTTTGATTTAATGATTTAACGTCAACAACAATGACTAAATATAATTAGATTTAGACACCAACCCAATCCTATTATGGTTACAAATTTAATTGGTTATTATGTGTTAAATAATGTCACGAGATATCTTTTTTTGTACTCGAGATTGATGAATCCTATATTGATCTGCTATATACACTTCTTGGCATAGTCAATAACTACCGTATTGATAGCCTAACAAAGAAGGCTACATTACTCTCTTGTCAAATTAGGTCAATAGGTGTATAGGACATTCCGATGATATTAAATCTGAGGATCACGTGTTACCGTTAATTATAGAATCTATTTCACAAACATTGGGGTTACCACAGGGTAAAATCCTTTGTCGGGTTAATCTCATGAACATGCAATCAACATACACTCATGTATTGTATCATATTGATATCAACAACTTTGACACGTAAAAATTGCTAGGTGTGGTCGTTCAATAAGATGATAACCTTATTGCATTCTTTGTGTCTTTTGTTAGATTGATCACCATATATGATCATATGATTCTCACGATCAAATTACATATTAATTCTCTCACTATAGTTCTATTAATATAAAGACATTCATTATACACATTAGAAACATAAGGAAATGACAATTTATTATTATTAAAATATTATAAATTGTTCATGTGAAAATTACAAATATAGCCTTGATTATTGGTTTTAGAGTAACTGCTATAACAGTGTTGACCGAAAGCATATATACTCCCAAATTAGGATATTTTAATATATTACCCAACAATTAATCCAACAGAAAGGTAATATGATATTGGATTAACATACAAATGGTTTAGGAAACAAAAATAAACTCATCAAAAACAATCCATCACCTATTATATATTCACAATAGCAACAAACCTTACACAAAACAATTGCAAATGCACAGTATGATAGGATAACTACTAGCACAAGACCTTTTTATTTTTTTTCTTTTCACTTCTTCATTTATTAGACGTTGATTTCTAAAGTCCTTAGTGACTAATCAAGTTTATAAAAAGATATAACTCATATAAAAGCTATGGATTATATTATTCTAAATCTTGTGTAAAACCATGTGAGCACCATGTTGTGGTTGCATAGTTATACCACGAGCTGGGGCATGAACATAAGTTGGAGAAAGTTGAAAAGAGAAATTCTGCAGAATCATTGTTAAAGCTAGTTTTGCTTCTAACAATGCAAAGTTTTGTCCAATGCATATTCTAGGGCCCCAACCAAATGGGAAGAATGAAACTTGATCATTCTTTGAGGCCTTAGAAACTCCCTTGGAAAATCTATCAGGATTGAAATCCTTTGCATCAGTTCCCCAATATTCTTCATCATGATGAACTAGAATTGTTGGTATCGCAATTGAAACTCCAGGTGGTATTCTAGCTTCTCCTAATTTGAACTCCTTCATAGTTACTCTGGTAAACAAAGAAGCTGGTGGATATAGCCTTAATGTCTCGTGGAGAATTTTGTTTACCTAGAAGACATTTTTAGAAAGAAAGAGTCTTAAAACATTAGATTGTTAGGATCCCAATACAAAGTATAGGACTTGGATCCCAAGTTAAAAAGTATGAGATTTTTATATAGGGTTTATATGACTTTGAGTTATTCAATCTTAATAGTTGACTTTTGAAGTATGATTCTATAAGATTCATATGACAAGTTCTATCAAATAACTTTATAAGGGATGTGTTTACTTACTTCTTTCAAGTGGTTTAACTTATCGAATTGCAGTTCTTTATTTCCGAAAACTTGGAAAACCTCTTCTCTAGCACGATCTTGCCAATTTTGATGCATACACAATAAAACCATTGCCCATCCAATCAAATTTGTAGTAGTCTCTTGCCCGGCAAGATAAAAAAGTTTGCACTCCTCAATCACCTCTTCAATACTCATTCCATTTTCTTTATTCCTATGCTCTTGAATTTCTTTATGATTTGATTCCACTAATAAACCCAATAGATCATCATAACTTGCTTCTCCAACTTTCAGTGCCTCCTCTCTTTTCTTGATGATGCCTTTTATCAATTCTACAATTTCTTTGTTATTGCTTTTCAATTTTCTGTTGGCTTGAGTGGGCAAAAACCTGAAAATAGACAAATAAATCTCTTACGTACAAGCATGAAATGTACCGAGTAACCTTAATGATCCCTGTTTAGTTTAAATTACCTCCATCCAGGGATGTGAAAATAGTAGAAAACCTGATTCAAAAGACTGAGTTGTTCAGTTATGAGTTCAAATATTTTTTTTCTGTCTTCAAAACTACTACCAAATGCAGTCCGAGAAATCACATCTGCTGTTAAAGCCTTAATGTCAGGCCATACGTCTAACTCACAGGATTCTTCATTGGTGACTGAGGTTTTCCATTTCCTTATCATCTCATTGCAACTCAAATGCATTTTCGGTAACATATCCTAAAAGAAAAAGAAACAAAAGGAAAATATGAGGTTAAATATGACTTTGAATGAAAAGTAAAAACTGTAAATCTTTGAATGGGCACCACATAATTAAATGATAATGTTATGTGATGACTTTTGGAGGACAGATAGAAGAAAAAATTTCAAATTGTCTAGATGGAAAGCTAGGTTCGCTACATTAGAATCATGAGCTAACATTAATGATGTTGATTAAATAAAATCAAATAATTAAACAATTTAATAAAATTTTTACAATTAAACTTAAGTTATTAATAAAGATAAATTCAATGATGTTAATAATATCAACCTTAAGATTTATTATAAGGGTCTTTTTAAATTTTAAAATACAACTTTCGATCATTTAGAGAGGTTTCAAGATACGAAGACCAATTACTTCAATACTAGTAAATTTTAAGAATAATGAATTTGGAAACATAACATATCTGGTATTCTTGTAATCTTAATCCAGTTTAATTTAATATTTTATAACTGTACATAGACTCTGGGAATTATTTTGAATTATTCTTGATAATGATATGTCATGACCTTTTGGAGGATAGAAAGAAGAAAAACCTTCAACTTGTCAAGATGGAAAGCTGGGTTGGCTATCTTTCTAACTTTGAACCATTGTTCACCCTCATACATCACCATCCCACTGAAAACCAGCCGGCCAAGTGGGCTGCTCTGGGGTTTTTGAAATATTTCATACCTTAACATTATTTCCCTTATTAATTTTGGGTCTGTGATGTTTATGCTTGGTATTGGACCCAGCCAAAAGAACGAATTTTTTCCTGCATCCACCATAGGTAATTGTTATTGACCCATAAGTTAGTAAGACTAACTAAATATAGATATAGAATGGCTGAGTATGAGATTTGCTTTCAACGCTATCACAGTGCTCAAAATTTTAACAGGTATGTTTAGAAAAAATTTAAATTTTGACAACGAAATAATATTTAATTATATTTTTATTATAATATTTTAATAAAATGATATAAATACTAATTGATGGTAAACAATAAATGTTGTCTTTGATAAATAGATTAAATTTTTTTTTTTAAAGTAATACTATATTTATTTTTTTGAATATATTTATTTATATTATTATATAATTAAATATTATTTTATTTTTAATTAAAAATTCTCCCCTGTTAAAAATCCTTTCTCTCAGACGTGTTAAAGAGAAAGGGAGAGATTGGCGTTTGTGGTTCGCGTGGAAAGAGTTTGCGTAAGAGTTTACGTAAGGGAAAGAGAACGGCCCCACAGAAATGTGCAATTCTGATGTTGCAGGCCATCTCGGTGCGGTTTGGCGAAAAGGGGTTTTGCCAATTCGCATCCTTCTTTTTTATGAAAAACATGTTTGAGGAGGAGGAAAAAAAAAAAAGAAACAGCAAAAAAATTGAAGCAAAACTGAGGAATAATATAGGAGAAAGATAAAGTCATGTGTCCATCGTTAACTAGTTGACGTTTTAAAAATTATTTCAAAATTACTAATTAACATCTCCATTAATTAGTAATTAAATCTTAAATAATTGCAAGTTTGAAGAGAGAAGGTCGGCGTACCATAGATGCTGATGATACGATGGTGGAATGGAAGGATTCGCCACCCAATATCGTGGGAGCCGGGGCTTATAGGTCTGGTTTTTGCTTCTTTTGACAGCATGAACATCTCCTGAGTGTCTCCATGAAGAAGCCTGTACGAGTTGCCAGAGAAACCTTCCTTTCGCAGCAAATTCTCTAGCTTCTTCGGCTTCAACCATACCCAATCTACAAAAAACCATACACATAATCCAATCGCTGCAAAAACAAACGACAAGGCAATGGATGCGACTGTGTCTGTGTCTGTGAATTCCATCTTCAGGAAGTGAGAAAAAGGAGAAATAGAGGAACGTTGTGGATTGAGATGCGTGGCCTGGATACTGCGTTTCTTTTTTTATCTCTATCAAGAAGTATTACAAAAATTGTAAGCGCACCTTAATATTTAAAAGGTAAACAAAATCATCCAGTATCTAATCTAAATAACATCACACCAAGAGCCAAGGCATATATGACCATATGAGGCACATGGATGGCTCCTTTACAAGATAATAATTTTATGATAAATTACATAGTTATATATTTGGTTGGATATTTATTAAAATCGTTAAACCTCACTTATATATGTCAAATAGGAGTTGTTTGTTATATTTCAAAAGCCGTTAGTGTTAATATAATATTCTCAAAATTTGTTGGCTGATTGTAGGAGATTCAATAATGAGGAAGGCATGCATACTTAGAAAGAGTAGTATTATATGTATAATTTTTGTATATAATTTTATGTATAAATAACGATATGTTATTATGTGATTAAATAACAACTAATCTTATGGTGAAACATTATTATTTGTATATAAAATTATACATAAAAATTATACTTATAGTTTTATTGCACCAAAAAATAAAAGAATCTTTTGTATAGTATACTGTATAACATAGGCCACATAATAATTTACTCCCCAAGGTTTAAGGATGTGAAGATTCTACCCCAATATTCCACTAGTTTGTCAATTTTATTAAAAAAAATATGATTAATTTTTTTTTTTGTAAGATTGATGAAAAGTTAAAAGAGAAAAAACCTCCTAGCTAAATAATATTTGATCTCCAAAATTTTATGGAATATATTTTTTTTTTAATTTCTAACTTATATTAATTTTAATTTAATTTAATAATTGTCAATAATATTCATCATCGACAACATATAAAAACACTAGTTGATATAATTTTGATTGAAATCACTTCAAATCGATACAATTTCAGTCAAGAACCGCATTAATGAATGTGGTTTTGATTGAAATCAAAACTAAATTAGTATAATTTTAGTCAAGAATTACACATTGCAAATCTTGACTAAAATAAAAATTGTAGGGGTGAGATGAAAATGAAGGGGAAAAAAGTGTGTAAGGTTAACATTAATTTGTTTATACTGTCGAAGATATAAGTGATATTAAATAAAATGACTTACATATTTTTTGACTATTAAACTAATGATAAATTTAAAATAGAGTTTTTAAATTTAATGGTTAGACTACTAATTTCATAAAACTTCGGATGGAAAATAGTTAGTTGGCCTAAAACATACTATCATACGTACTAATCATAGATTGGAGTGTTAAACTTGATTATCTAAGAGTATAAGTCAGATTTTTTATTACCAGCCTATTTAAAATATATAACTTGATTCTTTAGGCTGTATGTATAAATGTATATACGTTTAAGTTTAAGTTTCTTTTGGGGATATATTAAGATCAAAATTTTAATTTATTTGATTCATTAATTATAAAATTGATTATTAAATCTAGAGTTTACCTTATTTAATAAAATTAATTTGATTTTAAATATGATAATCTAGTTCAAATAAATTTTTTTATTAAATATATATATACATACACGCACATGGACAGAACAAAATTTAAAATTTAAAATAAAGACAAATGCTAATAGTTTAAGATGACGTCTAGAATGATGTAATTGCCTAAATCTAGAAAAAGGGTGTAGTCACTCCGACAAACTTGACCCTATTGTCTCTTTCTAGAAAAAATTGATCATTGAGGTTTTTTTTTTTTTTTAATTTTATAGATAATTTTTCACTTTATAGACCGGGTTGAGCAGCCAAGTTCACACTATATAATTGAAAAAGCATATTATTATTAGGGGGTTAGTTAAATTATTATTTTAATTCGGGATGCGTATTATTGGATTTGATAGATATACTTGCCAAATGTCTACGACCACTTAAAATTAAAAACTCAAAATTAAATGAAATGATAATTTTTTAATTTTAAGTTAAAAAAATTTATTTATTCACCTGTCCATCAATTTTACTACCTAATTTAACTGTAACAGGATAAAAAATAATTTACATAAGAACAATATTATACATATCTATTTTAGATACATAAATATATATATATATATATTATCATATAATTAAGTATTATTTTATTTTTAATTTAAAATTATCTATTTATATGTGATAAATATAAATATGTACTTATTTATCTATTTAAAATAAATATATATAATTTTATTGTTTATATAAATAAAATGCTTTTAGCAGTTTTTCTTGGGTTTATCAACTGAAAACAAAAATTGAAGTATGAGTTTCAATAGTTTCATATTGTTAATGTGAAACAATTTCCGACCTCTTTAAAATGTCTTTAGTCAGATTCAGGAGGAGAGTCCCATTAGCTTGCAGTCACAGCCAAAACAACATATTTGAGTGAGTTTGGTTTTGGGAATCTTTTATTATAAAAAAAAAAAAAATTTCACAATGTCATATATTATATGCAATATTATTAGATATAAATTATTATTATATATAATATGTATAAAAAATTATATTATATAATTTATAATAATAAAATAATACTAAAATATTATTTTACTTAATTATTTTAAAAATATTATTGAGTATAAATAAGTATTGTGCGTTACTTTATGATTCTCTCATCACTTTTGGAAATTCTTGTCAATATATTATAGCCTATTTTGACACCTTTTTGGAACAACTGTTCTGTTAGTTGAAAAGTTTAGGATGAAAACTCAAGTTTGAGATAAAATAACAATTACATCAATCATAAGATTCTTCTTTTTTTTTATGTGTGCTTTTGTCAACCACATGTGTTGACATTACTTACACATAAAAATACTACTTAAAAATGTGATGTCTATAATACATATCCATATGGAAACGAATTTCCTCAAATTACACAAATATAATTTGAGGGAGGATTTGGAAGTTGTGCAAGCTCAAATGATACATTGACATGCACCTATCAAAGTTTTAGACAGTTACCCATATGGCCCTAGCCCATTTTGACAAATTACAACTCCGACAAATGTAACATTTGCATATATCATAAGCGTTCACTTTTTTACCAAACAAAAGTTTGAATATGTGATCAAACAAAATTGAAATTAGTGACTATGATCATGAGATTTGATATCACTTAGATTTGACTAAAATAAGACTAATGTTGTGGTAGATACTTTGAGTAGAAAAGTCTTTTTATCCCATAATATAATATCTCCTAAAATAATTGAAAATAAATAATATAGACATTTTTAGTGACAAACCTATAATTTATTGAATGAGAGCCCGCGTGACTCTATCATTGTTAAAAGTGGAAACACATTAAGTTGTGTCTAAACAATTTTTTGGCTCAAATTCAACTCAAATTTATTAATCCAAAGTTACAAGTAGTTCAAGTTAAAACGACCAACTTAAATTCAAGTTAGAATGTTATATTTAAAAAAATGAATATTTGAATATTAATTGTTTAAACATGAAAGAAAGTTAAAATGGTATACATGAATATCTTCAATTATCAAGTTTGAAAATCACATGCATCACCATCCATTAAAGCATTTGTTCCATACATACCAAGCACTATTATATAGAATTCTTTGGCATGGCTGTTCAATGAACATACAATCAATATGTACCTATATGTTACAATAAATTGAGACAAATAATTTTGATACGTGAGATCTGTTACTAGATAGAGTTATTTTACAGGATAATAATCTTATTGCATCCTTTGTGTCTTTGATTTGAATAATGTTAAGGTTATGAACACTTTTATATTGATCACCATACGTGCTCATAGAATTCTTAAAGTCAAATTACTTGTTAATCATCTTGTCATAATTCTATCAATCTAAAGACATTTATTATACATACACATAGAAACAAATGAAGAAATTTCAATTTATTATATACAAAAAATGATACATTGTTTATATGAAAATTACAAATATAATCTTAATGGTTGGCTTTAGAGTATCTACTATATAAAAGTGTTGACTAAAATCATATAAACCCTCAAGTTAGGTTTTTTTAATTAAATTCCAAACAAAAAAAATCCAATTAAAAGGTAATATAATGTTGGATTAACATTCAAATGGTTTAGGAATCGGAAATAAACTCATCAAAAGCAATCCAACACTTACTATATATTCACAATGGAAACAAACTTTACACAAAACAAGTACACAATAAGTATGGCAGGATAACTACCAACGCAAGATCCCCTTCAATTTTTTCTTTTCACTTCTTAATTTATTTGATGCTTATTTTTAAAGTCCAAAGTGACTAATCTAGTTATAAAAAGATAATAACTTACATCAAAGCTATGGATTATCAATAAAATTATATATATATACTTTTGAGTACATACATAATATGTTATCATGTGATAACATTGCTCATGGATTATATAATACTAAATCTTCCGTAAAACCATGTGAGCACCATGTTGTGGATGTATGGTTGTACCTAGAGTTGGGGCATGAACATAAGTTGGAGAAAATTGAAAAGAAAATTTAGCAAAATCATCGTTAAAGCTAATTTTGCTTCAAGCAATGCAAAGTTCTATCCTATGCATATTCTAGGACCCCAACCAAATGGGAAGAATGAGACTTGATCATTTTTTGAGTCCTTAGAAACTCTCTTGGACAATCTATCAATATTGAACTCCTTTACATCAGCTCCCTAATATTCTTCATCATGGTGAACTAGAATTATTGGTAATGCAATTAAAACTCCAGGTGGTATCTTGACTCCTCCTAATTTGTACTCCTTCATAGTTACTTTGTTAGTCAAAGCTACTAGTGGATATAGTCTCAGTGTCTCATGGAGAATTTTGTTTAGCTGAAACGCATTTCCAGGGAAATTAATTAACCAATGTGAAGGAAGAGTCTTAAAACATTGAATTCTCTCAAGTAAAACATAACTTTATAAGGTATGTGTTTACTTACTTCTTTCAAGCGGTTTAACTCATCAAATTGTGGCTCTTTGTTTTCGAAAACTTGGAAAACTTCTTCTCTAGCACGATCTTGCCAATTTTGATGCATACACAATAAAACCATTGTCCATCCAATCAAATTTGTTGTAGTCTCTTGTCCAACAAGATAAAAAAGTTTGCACTCCTCAATCACCTTTTCAATACTCATTCCACTTTCCTTGTTCCCATGCTTTTGAATTTCTCTATGATTTGATTCCACTAACAAACCCAATAGATCATCATAACTTGTTTCTCCAACCTTTAGTGCCTCATCTCTTTTCTTTATGATGCCTTTTATCAATTCTATAATTTCTCTATTATTGCTTTTCAATTTTCTATTGGTTTGAGTAGGCAAAAACCTGAAAATAGACAAATTAATCTTCTAAGTGCAAGCATGAAATGTATAGAGTAACTTTATTATAAAATAGATTAAAGACAGTATCTACAAAGGAATGGAGCAAACGTTATGATGCTTAATTTTACCATTTTGCAAGTTCATTTACAAAATTAAAAATCACAATTTAGTTGAGTCAATTTTATGTAAAGTACTTTCTATGCATGGAGTTATTTTCATTTTTCGAAATTATTCATCATAAATTTCAATAAAATAAAAATAAAATGACCCTAATTTAGTTTAAATTACCTCCATCCGGGGATGTGGAAGAAGTAGAAGACCTGATTCAAAAGACTCATTTGTTTAGTCAGAAGTACAAATATTTTTCTTCTGTCTTCAAAACCACTACCAAATACAGTCTGAGAAATCACATATGTTGTTAAAGTTTTGATGTCAGGTCATACGTCTAACTCATAGGATTCTTCATTGGTGATTTAGTTTTGTGATTTCCTTATCATCTCATTGCAACTCAAACACATTTTAGGTAACATATCCTACAAAGAAAAAGAAAAGAAAAAAAAGGACAATGTGAGGTTGATTATCTCAATGTAAGAGTGCATAAATTTTAGATTCAGAAGAAAACATATGCATATAGACACTCTACTAAAGAGAAATTCTTAACTTTTACAGTCCTATAATTAAATTATTATGTTTGATAATGTTATGTGATGACTTTTTTGGAGGGTAGAAAGAAGAAAAACCTTCAACTTGTCTAGATGGAAAGCTGGGTTGGCTATCTTTCTGACTTTGAACCATTGTTCACCCTCATACATCACCATCCCATTGAACACCAACCTGTAGGAAATTAGAGAATTAACTCACAATACACATTAAAAAAAACTGAACAAGTCTGGAGGAAGAAACTTTAATAAATTTAAAATTAAAGAAAGATTTCATTAAACACGTAAGTGAGCATTTAAATGAAGACTCTCTCAACTTAGTTGTTACACCACAAAGCCATGACTCCTAATTTTTCTAACAGACACTTAGTGGACAACCCACTACTTAGACTTATTCAACATTAATTCTAGGAACTAACATCCACAAACCGGTAATATAGCAACAGTAAAAGACCACACTTGAATTATTTCCAACACAACCGGCTAAGTGGGCTTCTGTTGGGTTTTTGAAATATTTCATACCTTAACATAATTTCCCTTATCAATTTGGGGTCTGTGATGTTTATGCTTGGTGTTGGACCCAGCCGAAAGAATGAATTTTTTCCTGCATCCACCATAGATAATTGTTATTGATCCTAAATTAGTAAAACTTGCTAAGTATAGAATGATTCAGTATAAGATCTGCTTTAAACTCTGCATAATCATATATTACAGTGCTCAAAATTTTGATTTTTCTATGTTTTCTATTTAATTAAGTTCCAAAAGAATTCTCATTATCCTCAGTTTAAGTCAAAAGTATTGATAGACAATGAAGCATAATCCAATCGGCTTCAGTGATACCCTCTCCACAAAAACCCATACACAAAATCCAATCGCTGCAAAAATAAACGACAAGGCAATGGATGCGACTGTGTCTTTGTCTGTGAACTCCATCTTCAGGAAGTGAGAAAAAAGAGAAATACAGGAAATTGTGGATTGACATGCATGGCCTGTTTACTGCGTCTCCTTTTTAAGTATCTATCAAGAAGTATAACAAAAATTCTAAACGCATCCTAATATTTAAAAGGTAACAAAATCATCCAATATCTAATCGAAATAACATCACAGCAAGGGTGAATGCATATATGACCATACGAGGCACATGGATAGCTCCTTTACAAGATAATAATTTTATGATAAATTACAAAGTTATATGCTTGGTTCGATGTTTATTAAATTTGTTAAATCTCACTTATTTTTGTCAAATAGGGGTTGTTTGTCATGTTTCAAGAGCTGTTAGTGTTAATATAATATTCTCAAAATTTGTTGGCTGGTTGTAGGAGATTCAATAATGAGGAAGGCTTGCATTCTAGAAACTATAGTATTATGTACAAATTTTTGTATATAATTTTATGTATAAATAATAATATATTATGATGTGGTTAGATAATTAAAAATAAAAAATAAAAATACTTAATTATATGATAATATATAATTATTTATGTATAGAATTTACACAAAAATTATATACATAATTTTATGATACCAAAGAATAGAAGGTTCTATTGTGTAGTACAACTTGATTCTCTAAACTCCATATATAAGGGTTTTTAAATTTAAATTTTTTTTGATGATATATTAAAATCAAACTTTTGATTTATCTAATTTATTGATTGTAAAATTAATTATTAAATTTAAAATTTATTTTATTCAATATAATTAATTCGATTCTAAATATGATGATTCAGTTTGAATAAAATTTATTGATATACACACCCAAAAGAAAAGCAAAATTTAAGTTATAAATTAAAGACGAATGCTAATAGTGTAAGATGATGTCTAGAATGATGTAATTGCCTATAAAAAAGGTGTAATCACTCCGACAAACTAGGCCTCATTGTCCATTTCTAGAAAAATTCCGTCATTAAGTTTTTTTTTTTTAATTTTATAGAAAATTTTTTACTTTAAAATACGGGTTGAGCATATTATTATTAAGGGGTTAGTTAAATTATTATTTTAATTCGGATGCGTATTATTAGATCTGACAGATATACTTGCCAAATGTCTACTTCCACTCAAAATTAAATGAAATCATATTGTTTAATTTTAAGTTTGAAAATTTTATTTATTTACCTAGTCATCAATTTTACTATCTAATTTAACTGTAAAAAGGTAAAAAATAATTTATATAAGAATAATATTATACATACTTATTTTAGATACATAAATATATATATGTTTATATATATTATCATATAATTAAATATTATTTTATCTTTAATATATAAAAATATATATTTATTTATGTATTTAAACTGAGTATATATAGTTTTATGTTTTATATAGTCCAAATGCTTTTAGCAGTTTTACTTGGGTTTATCAACTAAAAACGAAGAGTGAAGTGTTCATATTATGAATGAAAAACAATTTCTGACCTCTTTAAGATGTCTTTAGTCAGGTTCGGGAGGAGAGTCCATTAGTTTGCAGCCATAGCTACAACAACATTTTTGAGTGTGTTTGGTTTTGAGAATTTTTTATTATAAAAAATAAAATATTTTCACAATATTATATATTATATTTAATATATTATTATATTTAATATGTATAAAAAATTATATTGTATAATTTATAATAATAAAATAAAATAAAAATATTATTTTATTTAATAGTTTTTAAAAGATTATTAAACATAAATATGGATTGTATGCTATTTTATCATTCTTTCATCACTTTTGGAAATTTTTGTCAATGTATTATACCCATTTTGACTTTTTTTGGAGCAATTGTTCTGTTCGTTGAAAAGCTTAGGATGGAAAATCGAGTTACAGAAAAAATAACAATTATATCAATCATAAGAAATTTTTTTTATTTGTGTGAAATTTATGACTTTAACAGTTTAAAAATAGTCATTATAAATCTATTTTCCATTATCAACCATCATTATAACTTTCGTCATTAAAAATATTAATTATAAAAGTAAAAAAAAATTTCTCTTTGTTAAAGCCTTTTTTTATAATATTATTTTTTATATGAGTTTTATAATGTATAGGTTATTTATAAACTTAATTTTATTTGTATCATACAATTGGGTTTAGATAAAACAAATAGTCAATCATATAATTTTATATTGTTATAAATTTAGATACACTTTTGTTAAATATTAAAAGCATAAGTGGTATTTCCAATTTAAAAGATGCAATTCTGCAACATCTGTTTTTGTAGAACAGATAGAGGGCTTGTTTTATTTGTCTCTTAAAAAACCGTAGCGCAGACCCTTGAGTATTTGGATGATTTAATTACAGTTCTTGGAGAAGACACTGAGAGAGCTAAATCCACATGCACTCTTATCTGTTTCTGCAAAAGTAAATGCTTAGAGAGTTACATTTTTTAAAGAAGAAGTATCACTTATGCTTATAATATATGGTTACGTAGAGCAGTGTGCAACAAACATAATCTTTGGAACTTAAAACATTAAGGTAAATTATACAAAATAATTTGGGTAACGTAAAAATGAGATTTTAAGTATGAGAATAAAAGTTTAAATTTTATTTAATAATATTTCAAAATTAAACTCTTGATTTAAATGATATAACAATTATAAAATTGGTCATTGCATTATGAGTTTCACATGTTGATACATTAATATACTTAGTTTGTCATTCACGGTAACATAATAACACTAATGTTTCAACAGTTTACTGCTAATTAATCTTATTTGTCAACACAGTTGACTGCTTTTCTTCAAAATCAAGTGGGCACCATGTTCCGGATTAACAGTAATAAGATGGAGATAACTCAAATGCAAAGTTTTGCAGAATTAAAACCAAAGCCATTTTTGCCTCCATGAGAGCAAAATTTTGACCAATGCATATTCTAGGACCCCATCCAAAAGGGACAAACGAAACTTGACTCTTCGCCGCCTTTGAAATCCCTTCAACAAACCGCTCCGGTTTAAACTCCGCCGCATCATCAAGCCGAAACTCTTGATCACGGTGAACCAGTATAACCGGCGTTTGAACCTCAACTCCAGCAGGCAGTGACAAGTCTCCAAGCTTTATCTCTTCCCCAGCAACTCGATCAAGAGCAACTGCTAGAGGGTATAACCTGAGCACCTCATATAGTATCATTGAGACCTGAGCAATCAAAATTAGAATCAATACATCAAAATCGAATTCGAAAGAATAAGAGAAAGAGAATTTTTCTATGATAGAAGCTTACAACTTTCAAGTGATTCAATTCATCAAAGCTAGGCTTCTTATCCCCAAATACTTGGAAAACCTCTTATCTTGCACAAGCTTGCCAATCTTGATGCTTACTTAATAAAACCAGAGTCCATACAAGCAAAACGGAGGTGGTCTCTTGACCAGCAAAGTAAAATAGCTTACACTCTTGAATCACCTCATCTATTGTCATCCCAACATTTTTGTTGTTTCCATCCTCTTTAATTTCCCTAAAATTGGATTCCATGAGTAAACCTAGTAAGTCATTCTTTGGAGCTTCACTTCTCTTCATCTTCTCTCTATTCTTAATGATACTCAAAAGTAAGGCTCGTATTTTAACGTCTATCCGTTTCAATCTCCTATTCCTCTTTGTAGGTAAAAACCTGCATACATATAAGCAATAGATATTATTGACATAATTTTCTAGTTTCAATATTAGATATTGTTTTACCTTCATCTGGGAATGTAAACAGATCGTATAATCTGTTGTGTGATATCAACTAATTCTTTGGGGAGTCGGAATATCTTTCTTCCTTCTTCGAAGTTGCTTCCAAATGCTGTTTTAGAAATCACATCACCTGTCAAATAAACAAGATACGACCATACATCCAACTCACATGATCCTTCTGCGGAGATCAACTTTTCCCATTTGCTAATCATCTCATTACAAACTTGATAGGATTCAGGTAACATAAGCTGTAACAAGTCATTATTATTAGGCAAATATGCTTGATCATATTGTTATTTGTATAGAGCAGAAAAACCTGTGCCATAAAAAATTTACAGTGCCATATTAGTAAATGGAAAAAATAAATGATTTATTGACCTTCAACTTAACTAGATGGAACGCTGGTTCGATGATCCTTCTATGTTTGGCCCACTTCTTCCCCTCATGCTCTGCAAGTCCAGTTGCAAGATAATTTGCCAGTGGGTTTCCCTGAGATCTATGAAAATCATCAAGTCTGGAAAATATGTCTTTTATTTGTTCAGCATTCATGATGGTCACCTGGGTATTGGACCAACTATATTGATAGCTCAACAAAGAAGGCTACATTAGCCTATTGTCAAACTAAGTCAATTGACGTACAAGACATTTTAATGATCTCAAGTCACATATGTTATTTTTCATTAGAAAATTTGTTTTACAAACATTGGGATTACCACAATGTGGAATTCCTTTGCGAGTCAATCTCGTGAACAT
The DNA here is from genome assembly GCF_011075055.1 of Mangifera indica. Classification (NCBI taxonomy): domain Eukaryota; kingdom Viridiplantae; phylum Streptophyta; class Magnoliopsida; order Sapindales; family Anacardiaceae; genus Mangifera; species Mangifera indica. The sequence goes on along the minus strand of NC_058137.1, from coordinate 24,729,703 downwards.
GCAATCAACATGTATTCACATATTGCATCATATTGACACCAACAACTTGGACACATAAGATCTATTACAAAGTATGGTTGCTCAATAAGATGATAACTTTATTGCATTTTTTGTGCCCTTGGTTAGATTTACCACCAAACGTGTTTATAAAATTCTCACTATCAAATAACATATTGATCCCCTCACTATACTTCTATTAATATAAAGACATTTCTCATGCACATATACATACATACACATTATAGATAAATAAATAAATGACAATTTATAATTATTGAAATATGATACATTGTTCATGTCAAAATTACAAATATAGCCTTGACTATTGGTTTTAGAGTAATTAATTGCCATAATAGTGTTGACTAAAAGCTCCCAAATTAGGGTGTTTTAATAAATTACCCAACAATAAATCCAACAAAAAGGTAATATAATATTGGATTAACATACAAATGGTTTAGGAATAAAAAATAAACTATCAAAAAACAATCCAACACTTATTATATATTCACAACAACAACAAACCTTACACAAAACAATTACAAATACACAGTAAGTATGGCAGGATAACTGCCAGCACAAGACCCTGTTTATTTTTTTCTTTTCACTTCTCGATTTATTAGATGCTGATTTCTAAAGTCCTTAGTGACTAATCAAGTTTATAAAAAGATATTACATAAAAGCTATGGATTATATAATTCTAAATCTTGTGTAAAACCATGTGAGCACCATGTTGTGGTTGCATAACTATATCACGAGCTGGGGCATGAACATAAGTTGGGGAAAGTTGAAAAGAGAAATTCTGCAGAATCATTGTTAAAGCTAGTTTTGCTTCTAGCAATGCAAAGTTTTGTCCAATGCATATTTTAGGGCCCCAACCAAATGGGAAGAATGAAACTTGATCATTCTTTGAGGCCTTAGAAACTCCCTTGGAAAATCTATCAGGATTGAAATCCTTTGCATCAGCTCCCCAATATTCTTCATCATGATGAATTAAAATTGTTGGTATCGCAATTAAAACTCCAGGTGGTATTCTGACTTCTCCTAATTTTAACTCTTTCATAGTTACTCTAGTAAACAAAGCTATCGGTGGATATAGCCTTAGTGCCTCGTGGAGAATTTTGTTTACCTGAAACACATTTTTAGGAGGGAAGTCTTAAAACATTAAATTCTCTCAAGTAAAACATAACTTTATAAGGGATATATATGTTTACTTACTTCTTTCAAACGATTTAACCCATCAAATTGCGGTTCTTTATTTCCGAAAACTTGGAAAACTTCTTCTCTAGCACGATCTTGCCAATTTTGATGCATACACAATAAAACCATTGTCCATCCAGTCAAATTTACAGTAGTCTCTTGTCCAGCAAGATAAAAAAGTTTACACTCCTCAATCACCTTTTCAATACTCATTCCACTTTCTTTATTCCCATGCTCTTGAATTTCTCTATGATTTGATTCCACTAATAAGCCCAATAGATCATCATTACTTGCTTCTCCAACTTTCAGTGCCTCCTCTCTTTTCTTTATGATGCCTTTTATCAACTCTATAATTTTTCTGTTATTGTTTTTCAATTTTCTATTGGCTTGAGTGGGCAAAAACCTGAAAATAGACAAATTAATCTCCCAAGTGCAAGCATGAAATGTACCGAGTAACCTTAATGACGCCAATTTAGTTTAAATTACCTCCATCCAAGGATGTGGAAGAAATAGAAAACCTGATTCAAAAGACTGAGTTGTTCAGTTATGAGTTCAAATATTTTTCTTCCGTCTTTAAAACTACTACCAAATGCAGTCCGAGAAATCACATCTGCTATTAAAGCCTTGATGTCAGACCATATGTCTAACTTACAGGATTCTTCATTGGTGACTGAGGTTTTCCATTTCCTTATCATCTCATTGCAACTCAAATGCATTTTCGGTAACATATCCTAAAAGAAAAAGAAACAGAAGGAAAATATGAGGTTAAATATGACTTTGAATGAAAGGTAAAAATTGTAAATCTTTGAATGGGCACCACATAATTAAATGATAATGTTATGTGATGACTTTTGGAGGGCAGACAGAAGAAAAAATTTCAAATTGTCTTGATGGAAAGCTAGGTTCGCTAAGTTAGAATCATGAGCTAACATTAATTATGTTAATTAAATAAAATCAAATAATTAAACAATTTAATAAAATTTTCCTGGATGAACTTAAATTTGAATGATATCATTAATATCAATCTTAAGACTTATTATAAGAGTCTAATAATATATTATATATTGGTTATATCTCATTTTTTTAACTTTAAAATACAACTTTCCATCATTTAGAGAAGTTCTAAGATATAAAGACCAGCTATTTCAGTACCGATAAATTTCAAGAAATTAACGGATTTGGAAACATGACATATCTGCTATTCTTGTAATCTTAATCCAATTTAATTTAATATTTTATAACTGTACATAGATTAGAATTATTTTGAATTATTCTTGATAATGATATGTCATGACTTTTTGGAGGATACAAAGAAGAAAAACCTTCAACTTGTCAAGATGGAAAGCTGGGTTGGCTATCTTTCTAACTTTGAACCATTGTTCACCCTCATACATCACCATCCCATTGAAAACCAACCCGCCAAGTGGGTTTGTCTGGGGTTTTTGAAATATTTCATACCTTAACATTATTTCCCTTACTAATTTAGGGTCTGTGACGTTTATGCTTGGTGTTGGACCCAACCATATGAACGAATTTTTTCCTGCATCCACCATAGGTAGTTGTTATTGACCCATGAGTTAGTGAAACTTACTAAATATAGACTCAAAATTTTAACAGGCAAGTTATAGTAAAATTTTAAATTTAATAACAAAATAATATTAATTATATTTTTATTATAATATTTTAATAAAATGATATAAATACTAATTGATGGTAAAAAATAAATGTTAATTTTGATAAATAGGTAAAAATTTTATTTTTTCACTAATATTATATGTATCTTTTTTATATACAAATAAATATATATTTATTTATATTATTATATAATTATATATTATTTCACGTTTAATTTAAAATCAATTTATCGTTTTAGTGGGGGCAAAGAGATGGTCATTTGGCCTTTTGTGTTCTCTCAATCGTGTTAAAGAGAAAGGGAGAGATTACGTTAAGGGAAAGAGAGTGGCCCCACCGAAATGTGCAATTCCGGTGTTGCACCATCTCGGTGCGGTTTGGCGAAAAATGGGTTTTGTCAATTCTTATCTTTCTTTTTTTTATGAAAAAAAAAAAAAGAAACAGCAAAAAAATAAGAAAAAAAGAAGAGGCAAAACTGAGGAATAATATAGGAGTAAGATAAAGTCATGTGTCCATCGTTAAATAGTTGATGTTTTAAAAATTATATCAAATTTACTAATTAACATCTCCATTAATTAGTAATTAAATCTTAAATAATTGCAAGTTTGAAGAGAGGAGGTCGGCGTACCGTAGTTGCTGATGATACGATGGTGGAATGGAAGGATTCGCCACCCAATATCGTGGGAGCCGGGGCTCATAGGTCTGGTTTTTGCTTCTTTTGACACCATGAACATCTCTTTGGTGTCTCCATGAAGTAGCCTATAAGAGTTGCCAGAGAAACCTTCCTTTCGCAGCAAATTCTCTAGCTTCTTCGGCTTCAACCATACCCAATCTACAAAAACCCATACACATAATCCAATCGCTGCAAAAACAAACGACAAGGCAATGGATGCGACTGTGTCTGTGTCGGTGAATTCCATCTTCAGGAAGTGAAAAAAAAGAGAAATACGGGAAAATTGTGGATTGAGATGCACGGCCTGGTTACTGCGTTTCTTTTTTTATATCTATCAAGAAGTATTACAAAAATTCTAAACGCACCCTAATATTTATAAGGTAAAAAATCATCCAATATCTAATCTAAACAACATCACACCAACAGCCAAGGCATATATCACCATATGAGGCACATGGAGGGCTCCTTTACTAGATAATCATTTTATGATAAATTGCATAGTTATATGCTTGGTTTGACTTTTATTAAGTTCGTTAAATCTCACTTATGTTTGTCAAATAGGGGTTGTTCGTCTTGTTTCAAAAGCCACTAGTGTTGATAGGATATTCTCAAAATTTGTTGGTTGGTATTGGGAGATTCAATAATGAGAAAATGTTGGCTGGTTGTAGGAGATTCAACCAATAAGGAAGGTTCTTTTGTATAGTATATTGTAAAACATTGGCCACATAAAATTTCGTACCCAATGTTTAAGGACGTGAAATTCTACCCCAATATTCCACTCGTTTGTCCATTTTATTAAAAAAATATGATTTTTTTTTTGTAAGATTGATGAAAAGATTAAAAAACAAAAATACCTCCTGATGATGATTAGGATTAGATTCAAATCGAATTAACTCAAATTCAATCACTTTTTCTATTTGTCGGGGAAGACGAAGTTCTTCGTCTTCTAAGGCGTCTTCGACGTCGATCGACCCTTCAAATAGAAGGAAAGAGATCGCCGGAAGAAGAGGATGTCTCGGGAGGGAGAGTCCGTCAGCAATGGAACCGGAGAGGTCGTCGGAGATTTCAAAACCAAACCCTAGGGTGAAACTATCATTTTTTAAAATTTAGGCTGAGAAAAAATTTTAGTTTTCAAAGTTTAGAGGGGTAAAAATAGATTATATTTTAGTTTATTTTTTAATATTATAGAGAAAATGACGATTTTACCCTTACCACTGTTATTTTTAACTGGTCATGGGTAGATATTTAGTGTTTTCATAGTTAAAGGGTGAAAACTTGTCATTACAACATACTTGGGTGGGAAATAGTCGTTTGGCCTTATTAAATTCGTTAAATCTCACTTATGTTTGTCAAATAGGGGTTGTTCGTCTTGTTTCAAAAGCCACTAGTGTTGATATGATATTCTCAAAATTTGTTGGCTGGTATTACGAGATCAATAATGAGAAAATGTTGGCTGGTTGTAGGAGATTCAACCAATAAGGAAGGTTCTTTTGTATAGTATATCGTAAAACATTGGCCACATAAAATTTGCTACCCAAGGTTTAAGGATGTGAAGATTCTACCCCAATATTCCACTCGTTAGTCCATTTTATTAAAAAAATATGATTTTTTTTTGTAAGATCGATGAAAGATTAAAAAACAAAAATACCTCCTAGCTAAATAATATTTGACCCCAAAAATTTTATGAAATATATATTTTTTAAATTTCTAATTTATATTAATTTTAATTTAATTTAATAATTTTCAATAATATTCACCATCGACAATATCTAGAATCATACCAGTTGATACGATTTTGAATGAGATCACTTCAAATTGAAATAATTTCAGTCAAGAATCAAACTAATGAATGTGATTCTGATTGAAATCAAACTAAATTAGTGTAATTTTAGTAAAGAATTACATATTGCAAATCTTGACTAAAAAATTGTAGGGGTGAGATGAAAATGAAAAGGAAAAAGTGGTTAAGATTAACATTAATTTGTTTATACTGTTAAAGATATAAGTAATGTTAAATAAAATAATTTAAGAATCTTTTGACCATTAAACTTACGATAAACTTTCACAAACGGGTGAAAAAATAGAGTTTTTAAATTTAATGGTTAGATTATTTAATTTCGTCAAACTTTGGATGGAAAATAGTTAGCTTGCCCAAAACATACTATCATACGACGTAACCGTAGGCTATTATCATACGTCGTAATCGTAGGCTGGAGTGTTGAACTTGATTTTCTAAGTCTATTTTAGATTTTTCATTACCAACCAACTTAAAATATAAACCTTGATCCTCTAGGTTTTATGCATAAACGTGCATAAATTTAAGTTTTTTTGTGATATATTAATATTAAACTCTTAATTTATTTAATTCAGTGGTTATACGATTGATTATTAAATTAAAATTTTGTTTTATTTAATATAATTGAGTCAATTTCAAATATAATAATCTAATTCAAATAAGATTTTTTGTTATATATAAAAACACATGCACATACACAACAAAATTTAAATGTCAAGAAACAACGACAAATGCTGATAGTTTAAGATGATGTCCAGAATGATGTAATTTCCTTACTCTAGAAGAAAGAAAAAATTAAATTTTAAGAAACAAGACAAATGCTAATAGTTTAAGATGATGTCTAGAATGATGTAATTGCCTTACTCTAGAACAAACTTGACCCCATTATCTATTTCTAGAAAAATTTCGTCATCAAGTTTTCTTATTTTTTAATTTTATAGATAATTTTTTACTTTAAAATACGGGTTGAGCAGCCAAGTCCACTCTCTACAATTGAAAAAGCATATTATTATTAAGGGGTTACTTTAATTATTATTTTAAATCGAGATGCGTGTGTTGATAGACACACTTGCTAAATATCTATTTCCACTCAAAATTACATGAAATGATTTCTTTAATTTTAAGTTTGAAAAATTTATTTATTCACCCGTCTATCAATTTTACTACCTAATTTAACTGTAAAAGGGTCAAAAATAATTTACATAAAAAAAATATTATACATACCTATTATGTATATATAAATATATACACATTTATATATATTATCACGTAATTAAGTAAAATATGAATTTTTATAGTTTCATATTATGAATGAAAAACAATTTCTGACCCTTTTAAAATGTCTTTAATCAAATTCAGGAGGAGTGTCCATTGGTTTGCAACCATAGCTAAAACAACATTTTTGAGTGAGTTTGGTTTTGAGAATTTTTATTATAGAAATAAAATATTTTCACAATGTTATGTATTATATATAATATTATTAGATATAAATTATTATTATATTTAATATGTACAAAATATCATATTATATAATTTATAATATTAAAATATTATTTTAATTAATTGCTTTTAAAAGATCATTGAATATAAATAAGCATTGTGTGCCACTTTATCATTCCTCTCCCATTTAAGGGATATTAATTAAAATAGGTAAAAAATTTTCCGCTTAAACTGTTTTAGGTAAACGTACAGTCATTTTACCTTTATAAACAAATTTATTTGTAATTCTAAAAATACTCTTCTGACCCTGTAGGTGTCATACAGGGTGCGTAGGCACGAGAAAAAATACTTAAGTGCGTGCGGAGTGCGGGGTGCGTGCAGAGTGCACGAGGTGAGTCCGGAGTGCGCGGTGCACGGTGCGTGAACTGCATAACTAAAAAATTGATTATTTCTAATCAACTACAAACATATTTAAAAATAAAAATTGATTATACTATAATATATTTAATATTTAGTATAATATATATAAATAAAAATAATAATTTTTAAATATATATTATATTATTATATATTTTAAATATTATATTATATTATTTAATTTTATATATATATATATAACAAAACATAGTGCGGCAGTGCGAGGGTGCGCGCACTCTATATATATATATGAGGGTGCGTATGCACCTGCACACACTCACGTATTCACGCATTCTTCACGCACTCAGACATCCCGCACGCACTCTTCACGCACTCGCACGCACCCACATACTCTGTATGCACTTTGCACACACCCACATATTCTGTACGCACACACGCATCTTGCGCGCACCCACGCACTTTGTACGCACCCACGCACTCTGCACGCACTCACGCACCTTGTACAACCCTTGACATCCCACACACGGAATGATTAAAAATGACGTGTAATAAGTCAGAGGGTATTTTTGGAGTTATAAAAAAATTTGTTTATAAAAATAAAACTACTGTACATTTACCTAAAAACATTTACACAAAAAATTTTTTATCGATTTTAATTAATATCCCCCCATTTAATCACTTTCTGGAAGTTCTTGTCAATATATTACAGCCCATTTTGACATCTTTTTGGGACAACTGGTCTGACAGTTGAAAAGCTTAGGATGGAAAGTCTAAGTTGGAGATAAAATAATAATTAGATCAATCATAAGAATCTTTTTTTTAATTTGTGTTTTTGTCAACCATATTTGTTCATAAAATACTACTAAAAAATGTGATGTCTATATTACATATTCATATCAAAATTAAATTAAATAAATATGAATTGAATCAAATCAAACTGAATTGACTTATAAGATTGATATAATTCGGTTTGAGTCTAACTTCACTAATAACAACTGACTTATAAGTTTTTTAGTGAAAAATTTAAAAATTCATTGTAAAAAGTATAATTTTATTTTGTTTTGACAAAAATATAAATAATTAGTTATTAAAATCATAAAAATAATGCTTATAATGATTGAGCATTCATCATGATGTTATTTTTCTCTCGCTAAAGGCTATTTGCTTTTGTAGTGAAATGAATTTCCTCAAATTACACAAATATAATTTGAGGGAGGATATGGAAGTTGTGCAAGCTCTAATGATACATTTTTACATGCGCCTATCAAAATTTTAAACAACTAGCCACATGACCCTAGCCCATTTTGACGTATTACAGCTCCGACAAACGTAACATTTACATGTATTATAAGTGTTTACTATTTCACTAAACAAAAGTTGAATATGAGATAAAGAGGATTGAAATTAGTGACTATGATCATAAAATTTGTTATCACCCAGATTTAACTAAGATATGAAAACAAGTTAAAATGATATAGATGAATATCTTCAATTCTAAAGTTTGAGAATCACATGCAACACCATCCATTAGATCATTTATTCCATATAAACCGGGGTACTATTATATAGAATTCTTTGGCGTGCTGGTTCGATGAACCTACAGTCAATATGTACCCATATATTGCAATAAATTGAGACTAATAATTTTAACACATGAGATCTGTTACTAGATAGAGTCATTCTATAGGTAATAATCTTACTGCATTCTTTATGCTTTTGGTTTGAATAATGTTAAAGCTATAGACACTTTTATATTCACCACCATATGTGCTCATAGAATTCTTAAAATTAAATTACTCGTTAATCCTTTTGTTACAATTCCATCAATTTAGGGACATTTATTATACATACATATAGAAACAAATGAAGAAATGTCAATTTATTATAAATAAAAAATGATACATTGTTTATATGAAAATTACAAATATAACCTTAAAGGTTGGCTTTAGAATACCTACTGTATAAAAGCGTTGACTAAATTCATATAAACCTGCAAATTAGGTTATTTTAATTAAATGCCAAACAAAAAAAAATCCAATTAAAAGGTAATATAATATTGGATTAACATTCAAATGGTTTAGGAATCAGAAATAAACTCATCAAAAGCAATCCAACACTTACTATATATTCACAATGGAAACAGACTTTACACAAAACAAGTACACAATAAGTATGACAGGAAAACTACCAACACAAGATCCCCTTCAATTTTTTTTTTTCACTTCTTAATTTATTATATGCTTATTTCTAAGGTCCAAAGTGACTAAACTAGTTTATAAAAAGATAACAACTTACATCAAAGTTATGGATTATCAATAAAATTATGCATACATACTTTTGAGTATATATATAATGTATTATTATATGATAACATTGCTCATTTATTATATAATACTAAATCTTGCGTAAAACCATGTAAGCACCATGTTGTGGTTGTATGGTTATACCTCGAGCTGGGGCATGAACATAAGTTGGAGAAAATTGAAAAGAGAAATTTTGCAGAATCATCGTTAAAGCTAATTTTGCTTCAAGCAGTGCAAAGTTCTGTCCAATGCATATTCTAGGACCCCAACCAAATGGGAAGAATGAGACTTGATCATTTTTTGAGGCCTTAGAAACTCCCTTGGAAAATCTATCTGGATTGAACTCCTTTGCATCAGCTCCCCAATATTTTTCATCATGATGAACTAGAATTATTGGTAATGAAATTAAAACTCCCGATGGTATCTTGACTCCTCCTAATTTGAACTCCTTCATAGTTACTCTGTTAGTCAAAGCTGCTGGTGGATATAGCCTCAGTGCCTCATGGAGAATTTTGTTTAACTGAAACACATTTTCAGGGAAATTAGTTAACCACTATGAAGGAAGAGTCTTAAAACACTGAATTCTCTCAAGTAAAACATAATTTTATAAGTGATCTGTTTACTTACTTCTTTCAAGCGGTTTAACTCCTCAAATTGCGGTTCTTTGTTTCCAAAAACTTGGAAAACTTCTTCTCTAGCACGATCTTGCCAATTTTGATGCATACACAATAAAACCATTGTCCATCCAATCAAAGTTGTAGTAGTCTCTTGTCCAGCAAGATAAAAAAGTTTGCACTCCTCAATCACCTCTTCAATACTCATTCCACTTTCCTTGTTCCCATGCTCTTGAATTTCTCTATGATTTGATTCCACTAATAAACCCAACAGATCATCGTAACTTGTTTCTCCAACTTTCAGTGCCTCCTATCTTTTCTTTATAATGCCTTTTATCAATTCTATAATTTCTCTATTATTGCTTTTCAATTTTCTATTGGCTTGAGTAGGCAAAAACCTAAAAACAAACAAATTAATCTTCAAAGTGCAAGCATGAAATATACATAGTAACCTTATTATAACATAGATTAAAGACAATATCTAAACTTCTGCAAAGGAATGGAGCAAACATTATGATGCTTAATTTTACCATTTTCCAAGTTCATTTTCAAAATTAAAAATCACAATTTAGATGAGTCAATTTTATGGAGAGTACTTTCTATGCATGGAGTTGTTTCCATTTTTTGAAATTATTCATCATAAATTTCAATAAAATGACCTCAATTTATTCTAAATTACCTCTATCCAGGGATGTGGAAGAAGTAGAAAATTTGATTTAAAAGACTCATTTGTTCGGTCATGAGTGTAAATATTTTTCTTCCGTCTTCAAAACTACTACCAAATGCAGTCCGAGAAATCACATCTGCTGTTAAGGTCTTGATGTCAGACCATACGTCTAACTCACAGAATTATTTATTAGTGATTGAGTTTTGCCATTTCCTTATCATCTCATTGCAACTCAAATACATTTTAGGTGGCATATCCTACAAACAAAAGAAAAAATAGAAGGACAATTTGAAGTTGATTATCTCAATGTGCGAGTACATAAATTTTAGATTCAGAAGAAAACATATGCATATATACACTCTACTAAAGATAAATTCTTAACTTTTACAGTCCTATAATTAAATTATTATGTTTGATAATGTTATGTGATGACTTTTTGGAGGGTAGAAAGAAGAAAAACCTTCAACTTGTCTAGATGGAAAGCTGGGTTGGCTATCTTTCTGACTTTGAACCATTGTTCACCCTCATACATCACCATCCCATTGAACACCAACCGGCTAAGTGGGCTTCTGTTGGGTTTTTGAAATATTTCATACCTTAACATTATTTCCCTTATCAATTTGGGGTCTGTGATGTGTATGCTTGGTGTTGGACCCAGCCAAAAGAATGAATTTTTACCTGCATCCACCATAGATAATTGTTGTTGATCCTAAATTAGTAAAACTTGCTAAGTATAGAATGATTCAGTATAAGATCTGCTTTAAACTCTGCATAATCATATATTACAGTGCTCAAAATTTTGATTTATCTATGTTTTATATTTAATTAAGTTCCAAAAGAATTCTCATTATCCTCAGTTTAAGTCAAAAGTACTGATAGACAATGAAGCATATATTAAATCACCATGTTGTGCCTATGCGTCTTACATGCACGAAAATCTGCTATTATTTTCCTTGAAGGAAAAAATAATATTTAATTACCTTTATGGTAATATTTAAGAAAATGACATAAATACCTTTTATTTAAACTAAATGTTAGATTTTGGTAAATGGGTAATAAATTATTTGTTCAAACTTAAAGGGTGAAAATTATTAGTTTATCAAAAGTTGGGTGGGACATAATCATTTGGCCAATTAATTTCTCTAAAACGTTTTAAAGCCCAGCAACTACGAAATGTTGAATATAAAGAACTTTTTATGACTCGCCGTCCTTACTATTGGGCGGAAGATTGAAGAGACAGAAAGATTGGGGTTGTGGCGGGAGCAAAAAGTTTGCGTTAGGCAAAAGCAAAGGGTCGCAGCGAGATGTGCGGTGTTGCACGATCCCGCGAAAAAGTGGGTCTGGTTTTTGCTTAAGAAAAAGTTGTATCATACTTTCTAAAAGGGAACCTGACTGCACCAGTAATTTTTGCTTTAGAGAAAGAGCCAAAATTAAGAGAGACTATTGAATCTGAATTCTGTGAGACAGGTTCCCTTGAAGAAGCCATTGAATTGGTAAAGACTTGTGGAGGCATTGAGAGAGCACAAGAATTAGCAAAAGAAAAGGCTGATCTTGCAATCCAGAATCTCCGAAGCCTTCCTCGAAGTGCTTTTCGATCAGGCCTTGAGGAAATGGTGTTGTTTAATCTTCAACGAATTGATTAGTTAAAAGTATTTTCATAGTACAAGCTACTTCCTAGTGGAGCACCGTCATCGACAAGGTTGCTCAGACAGATCTCTACTAGTATTTCATGCACTCTTGCCGAACCTCAGGTGGTTATACAAAGACAAGCTGCCCGCAACCAGTTGTATATCATAAAAGGTATTGAGCAATAACCCCAGCTCATAATATTGTTTGTTCAAGCACACATTCTTTTCTTTGGAAAACAGAAAAAGCAATTCACAGCCATTGTTGTACACTAAAGTTTTCAAGATCATCAATAATGTCATGTTATTCTTCCTGTAACCTTCTTTTATCAGTCAAATATAGCTCATACTACTGTGTATTGTCATGTGACTGTATCTATGTATGCACACACCCACCTAGTTCATATGTTTAGAAGATGAGTTACCCCATCTTGTTTCGATGCCTGAAAATGTTTGGCTTGGAAGTGAAAATATCCAGGATCACAATCTGCAGAAGCTTTTGGAGTATGTTAGAGGAATATAATGTTTAATGCTGTACAGGCAAGGCAACATAGATAAGATTGTGTCAATGAAAGAGCATTGACTATTTAAGTAAAACTTGTAAGGCAAAGGAGCTAATTAATTATTTAATCACATAATAATATAAATAATGTGTTCAATCGTGCATTAAATCGAAGTTACTTTATTCAGTTTTATTTATTTTCACATAGATCTCGGTTTCTGCTTAAAAAGGCATACATTTGCTCTTCTTAATTTACCCTTTTTTTTTTTAAATAATATACAAATTTTCACTCATAAAGCACAATATTCTTCAACAAAATTTAACAAAAGAAAAGAAAAACTTAACAAAGACTAAACATTTTAACAAACACACAAAAAAAAAAAATCTCTAAAATAAAAACAATAAACAATACAGATTCTTTAAATCCATTTTCATCAAAAGAATCCTTGACAAGTAATATTTTGGCTGAAAATTCTTTGCCTTTAAACGGGTAATCAATTTTAAAAAATTTGTTCATGCCTAATCCGATAGTTACAAAGGTTTAATAAAAATTTTAGTAAATTACATGTTTCTGCTCAAGATTTGGCAACATTTTCACAACCTTTTCACAACCTTTTAAGGGTAATAGGGACAATTCACTGAAACCCACTTAGCATAAAAGCACAGGAGGGGCTTGGGGTTTTCCTGCTTGCCTTTGAGAGAACTCAGTGAGCTATGTGACAGTGCAGCTGTGGTTCCGTTGCCGGCATACAAAAACCTTTTAATTCCTTTCTTTCTCTCTGCAAGTCTCCTCCTAGTTTCTTGCAATTATGAAGAAAGGTATTATACATGTTCACATGAATTTTAATAATTTCAAATCTTGTTTTGTTTTTGTTTCTGGGTTATAGTTCGGCCGATCCAAATGGGTTCTTGCTTATTTTATGTTTTGAGAGAACTCAATTTCACCCGGCCTAAAGTTGAATATTGGGGCAGCCTCAAGGTTTTACATGTCTTTCACTCATGTTCTAATTTAGGGAACTGCCCTAAATTTTTCTTTTTCATTTTCATTTTGATTGCATTATTAGAATTTTGGCTGTGTTTGTATTCAATGGAATTGGGGTTATTTTGAATGAAGCTTTGGATCAACTTGAATGAAGGCCACACCAACAGACCCTCTTGCAAAATTTAATTTCTGATTTGATATTTCAACTACTAAAATTCGCCTTTCTGTAATTTTTTTTGGATTATAACTAGAAGTCTAGAACCCTGTTTTTTACCAAGTATTTTTTTCCAGTGTAAGGGGTGTATAGGTTCGGTTTAGAGGACTTAAACCAATAAAATGGCTTAGCAAAATCTGAGGCTAAGCTATGCCTTGTGTCAAACCAATCAAATGGAATTAAAAAATTGCCATTACGGGCATATAAAAGTATCTGTTTCATATGTTTTTCTGATAATTGCTTAACTTCGTTAATATAACTATGGAACATGAGTCAAAGTAAATGGCATGCCAGAAGCGAAGGAGTTTGCCTGTGGATGGTGGATAAGAAGAATTAAAATCGTCAGATTTGAGTTTAAGTGAAACTGGATACAAAATCTGAAGCCCAATGAGCATAACCGGAGGCCTGAAGACTTATTCCCACCTAAGGTTCGGTGAAATTTTAAAGTCATACTTAGTTTTCAAAACTATAAATATGCACCCAAATACTTATACACGTGTTCTCCCTCCTTGGGTTTAGAGTTTTAGACTGGGAGAGAAAGAACACAGTCAGAGATAGTAAAGTTTGCCATCTTTAGTGACAGTTTCAACACTATAAGAGGATAAGGGAGAAATGATCACTTGTTACATTTTTGGTGGAAAGAAATTATTAAAATTTTAAACTAAGAAAAAAAAGTGATAAATTGTTAGTGTTTTTCAATATTTTTAGTTAAATGATATTTTTATTTTCAACCTTAACATACATTTAATACGTAAAATGTGATATTTAAGTTTTTGAAAATTAATGGCTATGAGTTTGTGAGTTCACCAAGCCTTGGGTGGGAATAAGACTTTCGGCCTAACCAAAATCCCTTCTTTAATGATACTAAATTAAGGAGCCAATATTCAATGGTGAAGTCATCCCAATGGAAAAAGTTAGAAGTTAGATTTGCGAGTAGGGACGTCAATGTGGTAGGCATAGTATGTATTATTTTTTCTTATTAAACCCATCAACTATTTCATTTTTATAGTTTAAATTTGGTCACGCATTGTAGGGATGGCAATCATAAGTGGCGGGAAGGGGATCTCAATTCTCGTAGCTATAGGGGGTATAAATTTTTGTCCCTGCTACAAGATGAAAAGAATTCCTCATCCCTTCTCTATGAAGAATAATTTCCTTTGCGTTCTTATTCTCGTGAAAAAAAATCTTCTTTCCATACTATTTACACATAACATAAATATATTAAATAACAAAACTAATTAAAATTAACACCTACTCACTATTTCAAATGTTACAAATATTATATAGTTAATTGGGGTAAAGTAGGGCAAGAAGGGGATACATATATCCCTGTCTCTAATTACGAAGATATTTTTTATGCTCGTCCATTTCTATAAGAGAATTTTCCCCTCGTTAGAGTTGAAGATATTAAATTCGGATCGAAATTACTATCTCTAACACATAGATTAACATAAAAATAATTTTTGAAAAACACAATTGACTTATATATCAGTACTAACACATTAATCAAAGTAATCCAATAATTACTAAATGTAGTAATTTTGTAGACTCACAACTCGAAGGCTTTTTATATATATGTATTAGATCAAACCTATTTTATTCTATACTATCAAAATATATGAGACCCATAAGTGTGGTAAATTAGATCTTAGCACAAGTCAATTGGTTTTGTGTATTATGAATTTCAATCTACACACTTATATACCTAATATATTCCAACACATACAATACTAAAGCTTTTGTAAAATCATGGGAACACCATTCTGTGGTTGTATAGTTATGCCAAGAACAGGGGTATGAGCATAGTCTGGAGAAAGTTGAAAGGAGAAATTTTGCAGAATCATCGCTAAAGCTAGTTTCATTTCCAATAGTGCAAAGTTTTGTCCAATGCATGTTCTGGGACCCCAACTGAAAGGGAAGAATGAGAGTTGATCGGTCTTCGAAGCCTTTGAAACTCCTTGGGAAAATCTATCTGGATTAAATTCCTTTGCATCGACCCCCCAATATTCTTCGTCATGATGAACTAGAAGTATTGGTATTGAAATGAAAGCTCCAGACGGTATAATAATTTCTCCCAGTTTGGCCTCCTTTATAGTTTGTCTTAGTAACAAAGGTGGTGGATATAATCTTAGTACTTCATGAAGAATTTTGTTTACCTGCAACACATACTTTGCTATCATAAATAATGTAAAATTAATTTATCTCACGATGGTTTGGACTTAGTTCACGTTCCCTATTGGTGGGTGAACTTATTTAAGAAGGAAAATGTTTACTTACTTCTTTCAAACGGTTTAACTCATCAAATTGGGGTTCTTTGTCTCCAAAAACTTGAAAAACTTCTTCTCTTGCACGTTCTTGCCAATTTTGATGCATGCATAACAAAATCATTGTCCATATGATCAAAGTTGCAGTAGTCTCTTGCCCAGCAAGGTAAAAAAGTTTGCATTCATCAATCACCTCTTCAATACTCATTCCACTTTCTTTGTTCCCATTTTCTTGGATTTCTCTATGATTTGATTCCACTAATAAACCCAAGAGATCATCGTAACTTGCTTCTCCAACTTTCAAGACCCCTTCTCTTTTCTTTATGATGCCTTTTATCATCTCTCGAATTTCCTTGTCATTGCTTTTCAATTTTCTGTTTGCTTGAGTAGGCACAAAACTGAAAGTTCAATATTCCATCTCATCAGAGCAAGAATGAATATTAATCTCACATAATCATAAAAATATAAAATTCAATTTACCTCCATCCTGGGATGTGGAAAGTGTAGAAAACTTGATTCAAAAGATTGATTTGTTGGCTTATAAGTTCAAATATTTTTCTTCCATCTTCGTAACTACTACCAAATGTTGTCCGAGAAATCACATCTGATGTTAAAACCTTAATATCAGGCCACACATCTAACTCACACGACTCTTTGTCAGCCATTGAAAATTTCCATTTTCTTATCATGTCCTTGCAACTCAGATACATCTTAGGCACCATACCCTAAAAGTAAAAAGACATTAAGCTAAGTAGCATGAAAACATAAACGTGAAAACGTGGAACCGCTTACACATTGTATCAAACTAAGAGTGCATGGAAATTATTTCAAGTCTTATAAATCATTATTAATTTAAGAGGATAGAGAGAAGAAAAACCTTTAACTTATCGAGATGGAAAGCTGGGTTTGCTATCTTTCTGACTTTGAACCATCGTTCACCCTCATAGATCCCCATCCCACTAAATACAGACCTGCCAAGTGAGTTCAGCTTGGGTTTTTGGAATATTTCGTGCCTTAACATGATTTCCTTTATCAGTCTGGGGTCTGTAATGTTTATATCTGGTATAGGACCCAACCATATAAATGAATTCTTCCCTGCATAAATTATTATTCATTTTATGTTATAATTAAATAAAAAAAATTATACTAAGCGTACAACCTCTTTCATAGAAAGCAATGTGTATAAAATTAACAGAAGAGTGTAATATAAAAATAATTATTTTAAATTTTTTGCCTGGATTTTATAATTAAGTAGAACTGTAGAAGTTTAACACTAACGTTTCTATGGTTAAATTAATATTTCCATAATTTTCATTATTCTATGTCAATTGTTAAGTATACCACAAATCTTATTTTTATTATTAATTTTTATTGAAATACTTTTATATCATCTCATCATTTTGAGATTGCATGTATCAGCACCTTCAAGGATTTTCTATTTTACTTTGTAGGATCAAACATAGTTACAATTTTATGTACGATATCTGCTACATAGTTATAATTTTATATATGATATTTGCTATGAAAAAGGATTTGGTTCAGATAACTTTTTATTTATTTAAAAGAGGCCAAAAGACTTGTTCCCACCCAAGGTTAGGTATAATTTTAAATTCACATTTGTCAACTTTTAAAAACCCTAAGTTTCACTTATGCGCTAAATTCCATTAAAATTCTCAGTAAAAATTAAAGATAAAATTGTCATTTAATAAAAGAATTTAAAAAACTAAATTTTTATCAAGTTTTCCTTCTTAGTTTGAAAATCTAACAATTTTTTCTTACTCAAAGTTCAAAAAGTGGTTGTTTCCCTCCTAGGGTATTTTCTCTTTCTCAGCTGTCGATTGGCCTTCTCTCCTCCCTCAGGCGGTCTATCTCCTTTGCTCTCCTTTTGTCTTCGTCAGAGACAAAGATGTTCTGTTTTCGTCTGACATTCTGTCTTCATCCAAGATGAAGACGTTCTGTTTTCGTCTAAGATATTTTATCTCTGATAAAGACAAAAGTGGGGGGGTGGGGGGGATGACGACCCGGGGATGACGACCCACCAAGGAAGGAGGGAAGGTAGCCGACAATCAGAAAGGAAAGAGTTGTTGGAGAGGAGAAAAAAACCTAAGGGAAAATAATTACTTTTCAAACTTTGATTAGAGAAAATTATTAAATTTTTAAACTAAAAAGAAAATTGTAATAAAATTTTAGTTTTTTTATAAGTTTTGTTAAATAACAGTAATAGAAAATTTTAAAAGAATATGACTTATAAATAAAACTTTTAAGTTCATAAAAATTGACTGATGTGAATTTGCGATTACACCGGGCGTTAGGTGGGAACAAGTCTTTTGGCCTAAAAAAAATTGAGCCCCACATCAATAGAAAAAGCTTGTGTTAAAGCAATTTTATATCATTCAGTCAATTATATAACTTTACTTTATACTCATTGCCGTAAATGGCAGACAAATGAAGAAAAAGAAAGATAAGGTGGCACCATTCCCCTGCTAAAGAAATTAAACAATCTTTGTCTCACTTTATCTTAAACTTTGAACTAATTATATCCTATTATTTATTCGATAAGGACAAGCAAGTCTAGCCAAACAATCAAACTTTAAAAAATAAAAAGAAAAAGAAAAATGTTCTCAAGTATGAACATGTTGAAGAACTGAAGATTGAAGAGGACGATGCTCAAGCCTTGTTGTTGGGAGCTAGAAATATTATCAGTCACTATAACATCAAATTTAATCTATAAATTTGTTTTCAAAAAATCAATTCATAACTTGTTAGCATCTCCATTTACTATAAAGTATTGACGAATAACAAGTTTCTGAGTGAAGAAAAGGGCACACCGTAGTTTCTGCAGATGTGATGGTGGAACGGGATGACTCGAGATGCAATATCATGTGAGAAGGGGCTGATGGGTCGTGTTTTTGCTTGTTTTCTCATCATGATCATCTCTGTTGTGTCTCCATAGAAAAGTTTGTAGTGGTTGCCGGAGAAGCCTTGTTGCCTAAGAAACTTCTCTAGCTTCTTTGGCTTCAACCAAACCCAGTCCAGCAACTTCCACAGACATGCTGAAACGGCAACGAAAGCAACAGAGAAGGCAATAGATGTCACTGGAATCTCCATTTTCAGGAAAGGCTAAGAGAAATTAAAGAGAGAAAAATGTTTTGAGAAAGTGCTGGGTGATATGAAGATGCCTATTGAGTAGTATATTTTATGTTTAGCGTGATACTCAATTATTGTTGGGAAAACTGATGAAATATGAAGCCAACACATGGTAAAAGTTTCGGGTATGATTTACGCGTAAGGATGTTGATGGGCCTGCTACGGTATGGATAAATACAGATCCGACCCAAATCCATTGAGAGAGAAAATCACGAACTGTTTTCTTTTTTTATCTTTGGAATTTACGAGACCTAAAAATCCCGTCTCCATGAGCTGATTTCTAAAGTCCTTAGCGACTAATCTAGTTTGTAAAAAAGATGTAACTCACATCAAAGCTATGGATTATGCAATACTAAATCTTGTGTAAAATCATGTGAGTACCATGTTGTGGTTGTACAGTTATACCATGAGCTGGGGCATAAAAATAAGTTGGAGAAAGATGGAAGAAGAAATTTTGTAGAATCATTGATAAAGTCAGTTTTGTTTCTAGCAATGCAAAGTTTTGTTCAATGCATATTCTAAGACCCCAACCAAATGGGAAGAATGGAAGTTCATCATTCTTTGAGGCCTTAGAAACTCCCTTTGAAAATCTATTTGGATTAAAATCCTTTGCATCAACTACCCAATATTCTTCATTCTGGTGAACTAGAATTATTGGTACTACAATCAAAACTCTAGGTGGTATATTGACCTCTTTTAATTTGAACTTCTTCATAGTTACTATGACAAATAAAGCTACCAGTGGATATAGCTTCAGTGCATCGTAAAAAAATTTGTTTACCTGACACATTTTTAGGAAGGAAGAGTTTTAAAACATTAAATTCTCTCAAGTAAAACATAATTTTATGAGGGATATATATGTTTACTTCTTTCAAACAATTTAACTTATCGAATTGTGGTTCTTTGTTTCTAAAAATTTGGAAAACTTCTTCTCTTGCACGCTCTTGTCAGTTCTGATGCATATACAATAAAATCATTGTCTATTCAATCAAATTTGCAGTAGTCTCTTGTCCAGCAAGATAAAAAGGTTTGCACTCCTCAATCACTTCTTCAATACTCATTCCACTTTCTTTATTCTCATGCTCTTGAATTTCTCTATGATTTGATTTCACTAATAAAACCAATAGATCATCATAACTTGCTTCTCCAACTTTCAGTGCCTCCTCTCTTTTCTTGATGATGCCTTTTATTAATTCTATAATTTTTTTGTTATCATTTTCTAATTTTCTATTGGCTTGAGTGGGCGAAAACCTGAAAATAGATGAATTAATCTCCTAAGTACAAGCATGAAATGTACCAAGTAACCTTATTATAAAATTAAAATGATCCTAGTTATTTTAAATTACCCCCATTCAGGGATGTGGAAAAAGTAATAAACCAGATTCGTAAAACTAATTTATTCAATTAAAAGTTTAAATATTTTTCTTCCATCTTTAAAACTATTACCAAATGTAGTCCGAGAAATCACATATGATGTTAAAGTCTTGATGTCAGGTCAAAAGTCTAACTCACAGAATTCTTTATTGGTGATTGAGTTTTTCCATTTCCTTATCATCTCGCTACAACTCAAATACATACGAGGTAACATATCCTACAAAGAGAAAGAAAAAACAGTAGGACAATGTGAGGTTATCTCAATGTAAAGTGCATAAATTTTATATTGAGAAGAAAACATACGCATATATACACACTACTAAACAGAAATTCTTAACTTTTACAGTCCCTTATGTCTTTGAATGGACGCCACATAATTAAATTGTTATGATTGATAATGTTATTTCATGACTTTTTGGAGGATGGAAGAAGAAAACCTTCAGCTTCTCTAGATGGAAAGCTGGGTTGGCTATCTTTCTGACTTTGAACCATTGTTCACCCTCATACGTCACCATCCTACTGAACACCAACAGGCCAAGTGGGTTTTTGAATTATTTCATTCCTTAACATTATTTCCCTTATCAATTTGGGGTCTGTGATGTTTATGCTTGGTGTTGGACCCAGCCATAAGAATGAATTATTTCCTGTATCCACCATAGGTAATTGTTATTGATCCATAAATTAGTGAAACTTACTAAATATAGAATGATTCAGTATAAGATTTGCTTTAAATTTTGCATAAACATATATTACCGTGCTCAAAATTTTGATTTTTCTACGTTTTCTTTTTAATGCAGAAACTTTTCATTCTCATTCTCCTTAGTTTAAGTCAAAAAGTATTGATAGACAATAAAGCATATATTAAATCACTATGTTGTGTGTATCCATCTGTACATGCTTCATCATCTCCTAGAATTTTCCTTCCTATAAGTTTTAACTCTGAAAGCCAAGGTATTGAATGGTTGATTATGAATTAACATCAAGTTTCTAAAAGCCAAATGACTATTTCCCACCCGAGCTTTAATGAAATGACAATTTTCTACTCTATATGTTTGAAACACTATTTACCCACTCATCATCAATTTTTGATAGTGGAGTTGTTGTTGAAGCTGAAGTTGGCTGTTTTCTTTTCTATTTTTTTTTTCCTTCAAGTATTGAGAATTTGTGTTGGTGGAGTTCTGGTTTTTGGGTTTACCCATCTATTTGCTCTTGAAAAACCAGGAATTGGGCATCATATCTGACAACCTGAACTTATAATTGCCCATCTCAAAACACCCTTCAGGTGTAAAAAGAAAAAAAAAAAGTGCAGAAATCACTCTTTGAGTTTTCGATTTCTCTCAAACGTGTAAAAAACTAGCCATGTTGACATGTTGAATATAAAGAACTCGCGCTCGCTGGACTCAAGTGTGAAGAAAGACATAAGGAGAGAGAGATTGGGCTTTGTGGTCCACACTGGAAGAACAAGTTTTGAATAAGGAAAAAGAGAGAGAAAATAGGAACCGACAAAACCAGTAAAAAAAGGAAAATAAGAAAAAATAGGATAAGATGAAAACATATGTTCCATGTTGATAAAAAAGTAGAAAATATCTTTTCATCAAAATTTGGGTGGACAATAGTTGATAAAATTTAACAGTTGACTGTTTTAAGATTTCTATGTAATTTGTTCTACTGTAATTTCAATAGACAAAATTAAGATCAGAATAAAGAAAGATAACAAGGTAGCGCAGGCATGCCACTTGCGAAAATTAAGTTTTTGGCTCACAAACAGACACAATCTTCTCCATCTTCTCACCCGTTAATCAATTCGATTCCAGATTTTTCGTTAAGGACAACCATAACTAGCCAAAGATGAAAGAAGTGATTGAAGTATATACAACAAACACATGATGGATTTAATAACTAATTAACATCTCCATTAACTAGTAATTAAAACTTAATTAATCGTTAGTATCAAGAGAGGAGGTCGGCGAGCCGTAGTTGCTGATGATACGATGGTGGAATGGAAGGATTCGCCACCCAATATCGGGGAGCCAGGGCTCATAGGTCTGGTTTTTACTTGTTTTGACACCATCAACATCTCTTCCGTGTCTCCATGAAGAAGTTTGTACGAGTTGCCAGAGAAACCTTCCTTTCGCAGCAAATTCTCTAGCTGCTTTGGCTTCAACCATATCCAATCCACAAAAATCCATACACATGCTACAATCGCTGCAAAAACAAAGGACAAGGCCATGGAGGTGACTGTGTCATCATCAGGAAGTGAGAAAAAGAGAAAGACAGGAAAATTGTGGATTGAGATGCGTGGCTTGTTTACTGCATTTTTTTTTAATATCTGTAAAGATGCCCGGTTTGGTCAAATAGTTGAAATCCAGAATACATTAGTCAGATCCACAATTTACACTAAGCAAGTTTGTGTTTCACTATAAAGACTCGAATCCAAACATTTTTTCTGAAAGTTCTATTGCTCTACACCTTAATATTTAAAAGACAGTGAAAACATCCAATATCAAATCTAAATAACATCACACCAAGGGCCAAGGCATATATTGTTGATTTTTAATGGAGATTTGTATGCAAAGAAAACATGAAAAAATGCAAAAACAAAGGAGAGAAATTGGAGAGCTGGAATGGAAGATTTTTGTTGCTGTAAATAGTCAACATTTTCTATTATTTTCCATACATTTATATTTACATTAGTTTCATTAAATCCATGTACAGTAGCAGCTTAAATTAAGCTTACGTATACAATTTCTTACAAGCTAACCAAACCTTAAATTATAAAAGTACACAAAACACAACTACTACAATTTGGTTTGTTTGCAATTTAACCAAAAACATTAAAATATGGTTAAGTTTGTCATTATTTTAAGGATGAAAAATAATCCACATCAGCTTCAAGTTTCTACACCAGAACCATCTTAAAAAATTCAAAAATTTTCAATAGCCAACTTCACTGCTCTATAACTTCACCATTCCTTGACAACTTGCTTACCATTCACAACTTGTTTCTCATCTGAACAAACCTTTTGGTGTTTATTGCCTTAGTCAAAATGTTAGCTAATTGCTCATCTGAGCTGTAATGGATTAGCCTTACCTCTGATTCTTCTTCTGCTTGCCTAATGGTATGATATTTGATTTTGATATGTTTTGTTTTACCATGGAAAACATGATTTTTTGTTATGA
The DNA here is from genome assembly GCF_011075055.1 of Mangifera indica. Lineage (NCBI taxonomy): Eukaryota > Viridiplantae > Streptophyta > Magnoliopsida > Sapindales > Anacardiaceae > Mangifera > Mangifera indica. Next base: position 24,705,716 of record NC_058137.1, on the reverse strand, counting down.
CTACTGCAACTTTGTTATTACAATAAACAGGTGTAACTTCCACTTGTTTTTCATGCAAATCATCTAAAATTTTTCTCAACAAAATGGTTTGATTTACAGCTGAAGCAACAACTATGTATTCAACTTCTACTATTGATTGAGCAACAACACTTTACTTCATAGAATTCTAGCATATTGGACCTAATTCAAGAGAAAATATGTAACTAGAAGTGCTTTTGAAATCATCAATAGATCCACCCCAACCAATATCAACATAGCCACATAAATTTACCTCCAATTTTCTGCCATAAAAAATACCAAGACGTGTTTTTGAGATATCTAAGTACCTTTTTGGCTGCTTTAAACTGTTGTTGGCTTGACTTTTGCATAAACCTTGAAAGCAAACTTGTGGCATGTATTATATCTGATCCAATTGTTGTTAAATAAAGCAAGCAACCCACCAAGCTTTTGTAAACAGATAGTTCAACCTCTAGAAATCCATCATTCTTTTCTAGCTTTTAGTTTAACACTAAAGTGTTGTCAACTCCCTTTGCATTCTCCATGCCAAACCTCTTTAATATCTCTTTTGCATTTTTTTTAACCAATAAATGTCCCAACATCAGATTGAATTACTTCAATGCCTAAAAAGAAACTAAGCTTTCCCAAGTTTGTCATTTCAAATGCATTTTGCATCTCCAAATTTAGCCAAACAAACAATTCTTCATTACTTCTTGTAACCAGAAGATTATCCACATAAATGGATACTACCAACACATTTTCTTTGACAAATTTCACATATGATGCAGCCTTATTTAGGCTTTTTACAAAGACAAGCTTTAGCAATTATGCATTCACCTTGCTATACCAGGCTTTTAGAGCTCGTTTCGAGCTATACAAGGCTAAGGCTTTTCTAAGTAGACACACTTTACTTTCTTCACCTTTCTTTACAAATCTAGGAGCTTGTTCAATGTACATTTCCTCACTTAATTCACCATTAAGAAATGCAGATTCAACATCAAGTTGATAGAGGATCTAACATTTTTGTGTTGTTAATGCAATAAGGAGTTTAATAATGTCAAACCTTGCACTACAAGTCTTACACTACAAGTCTTACCTTTAACTTGTTTACATAACCATCAACATTCATTTTTGTTCTATACACCCATTTTATCCCTATTAGATGCATATTATGAGTCTCTCTACAAGCCTCTAATCCTTTTTTTTCAATTATTTTTATCTTCTCCGGCATTGCAACCCTCTAACTAGGAAACCTTGATGCTTTTTCATATGTTACAAGCTCAAATACAACTATATTACACTTGTTATAAATATTAGCAAGTGATTTCATTTTAGGTGCTCTATCTTCATCATCATTGCTACCTTGTAGCTCATCTTCTGCCATATTTTTACTTTGCAAGTTAGACTCATCTTTCACCTTCACATGAATGTCATTGACTTCCCAATTCCATAATGAATCTTCATCAAATTTTAAGTCTCTATAGATGCTGATTTTTCTAGTTAAAAAATGATGTACTCTATATACTTTTGATAAGTCATTATAGCCAACAAAGATGCCTAATTCTTTTCTCTCTTTATTTCTAGTATATAAGTCCAGCAAACACATTCAAATATCCTCACATAACTCATATTTGGCTTTGAACCAAACCAAGCATCATATGGTGTCATTTCCTTTAAGTTCTTGTTGGTAATCTGTTGAGTAAATACATTGTTGTATTCATAGTTTTTGCCCAAAAGCTTTTTGGCAAGTTAGCTTCAAACAAAAGACATCTAGCTATTTCCATCATTGTACTATTCTTCTTTTCACTCACCCTATTTTGTTGAGGCCTGTAAGGAGCTGTGAGTTGATGTTTAATGCCATTTTCCCTGAAATTTTTTTCAAATTTTCTACTAATATATTCCCCTCCATCATTACTCCTTACTATTTTTATTTTGTATTCACTTTCATTCTCCATAAGTCTTTTAAAACTTAAAAACAAATCTGAAACTTTAGATTTCAATTTCATGAAATAGACCTAACACATTCTATTAAGATCATCAATAAATAGAACAAAATATTTGCTTCCATTTAAAAAACTCTCCTTCATAGGACCATACATATCAGTGTGCACTAGTTGTAATTTCTCTTTGGCCCTCCATGCATCATTCTTTAAGAATGAGAGTTTGGTTTGCTTGCCTAATTGACAAGTTTAACATACTCTTCTTATCATTGCCACATTTAGCACCCCAATAGTAAGCTTTTTTCAATGCAAAAGTTTGAGCCTTTGTCATGAAAGTGTCCTAGTCTTTAATGCCATTTAATTGACTCATGATCATTACTAACAAGTGCTTGAACATTCAACTTATTTAGCTCTAAACAAAAACTTCTATGCATCATTTCGACTGCCATTAATTGAACCCCATTCGAATCATACACAAAGCATTTTTTTATTGTTAAATTTTAAAAAGTAATTCTTCTTCAACATCTGACAATACTTAATAAATTGAGAGCTATATAAGACACAAATAAAACATCATTAATCATTTTTGTACCTGATTATGTATTGACAGAAACTGTGCCAACTCCTTTCACTTGCAAATACTTTCCATTCCCAATTTCAACTTTAGAGATTTTGCTCTTCTTCAAGTTAACAAAAAGACTTTCATCTGAACTCATATGGTTGGTGCATTTGTTGTCCAATAACCAAGTTTGAGAATGGACTTGAGCTTTATAACAACTTACTATAAAGAACTGCTTTTCAGGTTGTTTTTCCTTTTCTTATAACTTTTCAGCAACTTGTGTTTACTTCTAATATGTTTTTCCCTTGTTCTTACATACTTTCTCCATATGACCAAATTCTTTGCACCTTCTACATTGTATTTCAGGTCTACACCAGTAATACCTCTTTGTGTGGTTGGTCTTTTTGCAATGTTAGTAGGGTGGAAATCTGCCTTTTTTGCCCTTTTTTTCTTCTATCAAAGCTCTCATTATTTTCTTTCCCTTTTTTGCCAAATTGTTGTTTATTTGAACTAGAACCAACATGTATTTTTGTTTTTTGATTTACAACAAAAGCCTTTTCAGATATTATCACTCCATCTTTGAATACTTGTCTCAATTCCACAACTTGTAAGGAGTTTGAAAGCTCTGAAATGGTTATGATGCTCATGTCTTTCGAATCTTCCAATGAAAAGATCTTTGCCTCAAACTTTTCTGGCAAACTCACCAATACTTGTGCTACAACTTTATTTTTAGAAATTAGTTCTCCAAGAAGAGTAAGTTGGTTCACAATCTTCATTAGCCTATCAATGTAATCTTTAACTAATTCATCCTTTTTCATTCTAAGCAAGGCAAACTTCCTTTTTAAATTGAAAATTTGCATTTGCTTAGATTTGTCACTTCCATGGAATTCCAATTTCAACTTATCCCATGCCTCCTTTGCTGTCTCAAGGGCCATGATCTTCGCAAACATCACCTTTGATACAGCAAAATGGATACAAGATAAAACCTCATACCTCTTAGCTACTTCTTCAGAATGATGCTTAATTTGATTCAATGTTGGATTTTCAGGCGGCAGATTTGGTTGTTTATCTATCTCAATAACCATATCCCACAAATCGAAAGCTTTTAAGTAAGCTTTCATCTTCACTACTCAGACTACATAATTTTCACTAGAAAGAACTAGTGCAGACATCCCTGTAAAACTGCTTGAGGCCATGGTTTGCATTCTCAATTTCTTCTCCTTATTGCATACACTAGCCTTCCTTTGTTTCATACTTCTTTCTTGGCATAGGCCCTTACAAAGAACTAAAAGCTTTGACAACACTTTTTGATTTTTAATGAAGATTTGTATGCAAAGAAAGCATGAAAAAATGCAAAAACAGAGAGAGAAACTGGAGAGGTGGAACGAAAGATTTTTGTTGCTGTAAATAGTCAACATTTTCTATTCTTTTCCATACATTTATATCTACATTAGTTTCACTAAATCCATATATAATAGCAGCTTAAATTAAGCTTATTCATATAATTTCTTACAAGTTAACCAAACCTTAATTATCAAAGTACACCAAACACAATTATTACAATTTGTTTTGTTTGCATTCTAACCAAAAGCATTAAAAAATGGTTAAGTAAGTTTGTCATCATTTTAAGGCTGAAAAAATAATCCACATTAGCTTCAAGTTTCTACACCAGAACCATCTTAAAAAATTTAGAAATTTTCAACAATCAACTTCACTGCTCCATAGCTTCATCATATATAACCATCTTAGGCACATGGATGACTCCTTAACAAGTTAATAAATTTATGATATGATAAATTACACAGTTATATCGTTGGATAGATATTTATTGAAATCATTAAATCTTACTTACGTTTGTCAAATTAGGGGTTGTTTGTTATGTCTTAAAAGCCTTTGGCATTAATATGTTATTCCCACAAATTATTAGCTGATCAAAGTAGATAAAGTTATTCAACAGTGAGTCAGATAGATAAGTGGCCTGCATGCCAGCAAAAAGAAGGTTCTGCCATATTAAACATTGTAAAACTTAGACAATATGACTATTTCCCACCGAAGCATTTAAGAAATGATATTCAACCCCAGTTTTGCATTTGTACGTTAATTTTGTTTGAAAAAATTTGTTGAAATTTTTTATGAGATTGTTGAAAAGAAAAAAATTGTATAAAAAAATTTTAAATATCATTTTATCCCCAATATTTTATTAAATATATTTTAATTACTAATTTACATTAAATTAAAATAAAATTAATAAAAAATTTAAATTCAAATTTAATAGTTGTCATCGATATTTATTGGTGGCAACATTTAAGATCAAACTTGAGTCAAGGTTTGTGATTTCATTATTTGGAACAATATGACAACAAAATGAATTCAAAATCAATTGTTAAGATCACAAAACCGTCCTTTCGAATCAAGTGTCATTATACATGTATTTGTGTTTGAAGGCTCCACCATGTAGAATCCTATCCCAAGTCCATTTTCACTCTCTTCGCCAAGTCAACGAAGCCTTTCTTATCCACACAAAGGTGTTACCACACCATCAATCACAAGAAGGCAAAAAGAGTGTCTCATGGATGCTAGCCAATGTATTCGATTGAGAGAATATCTATTTTGTGAGAAGAAATTTGAGAGAATAATTTTTTCTCTTTTTGTTGAATTTGAATGACTTAGAAGTTTAAGAAAACATTTAATTTATATGAAACATTCTCATAACCCTAGACACATTTTGACCCCAAACTTTTATTCGTTTTTAATTAGACTCAATAATATGTTATATATTTATTACCAAATTTCAAAACACATTAACAGAGATATAAATTCATTGTATTCAGGAAAACCCAAGGTGATCACTTTTTATGCAATAAACTCAAACCTCCTAAATCATAACAAACAACTTCATATTGTGTGTAACTTATAAGCTCTCTATTAAATTGATTGTGAATAAAATTGTGATGAATCTAAAATTAATCATCTTTTTTTTCATAGACCAAAACAACCTCTATCAAAATGTCATGACCACCAAATTAACAGAGTATCAACATTAAATTGATTATATCCTTTAATGGTACGATTATCGTGCAATCAAATTCTTTCATGATACTAATATTCCATTAAGGGTGAGACAAAAAAATAATGTCTATCTCAAATTCCTTTAACTTAATGATTTAACTTCAACAATAATGACCAAATATAATTAGATTTGGGCACCAACCTAATCCCATTGTGGGTATAAATTTAATTAGTTATCATATGTCAAATAACGTCACAAGATATCTTCTTTTATACCCGAGAGTAATGAATCCTATATCGATCCACTATAGCTATTCCAATACACTTCTTGATATAGTCAATAACTACCATATTGATAGCTCGACCAAAAAGGCTACATTAGCCTATTGTCAGACTAGATCAATTGGTGTACAAGACATTCCAATAATCTCAAGTCTGAATGTCACATGTGTTGTCGTTCATTAGAAGATTTGTTCCACAAATATTGAAGTTACCACAACGTGGAATTCCTTCGCGGGTCAATCTTGTGGACATGCAATCAATATGCACTGGCGTGTTGCATCATATTGACAACAACAACTTTGACACATAAGATCTATTATAAGGTATGGTCGTTCAACACGATGATAACCTTATTGCATTTTTTGTGCCCCTGATTAGATTTACCACCAAATGTGTTCACAAAATTCTCACGATCAAATTACATATTGATCCCCTCACTATGATTCTATTAATAGAAACATATTACTCATACACGCACATTATAAATAAATGATAATTTATTATTATTAAAATATGATACATTGTTCATGTGAAAATTACAAATATAGCCTTGACTATTGGTGTTAGAGTAATTAATTGCCATAACGGTGTCGACTAAAAAACATATAAACTCTCAAATTAGGCTGTCTTAATAAATTACCCTACAATAAATCCAACAAAAAGGTAATATGATATTGGATTAACATACAAATGGTTTAGGAATCAAAAATAAACTATCAAAAAACAATCCAACACTTATTATATAATCACAACAACAACAAACCTTACACAAAACAATTACAAATACACAGTAAGTATTGCAGGATAACTGCCAGCACAAGACCCTTTTATTTTTTTTTTCTTTTCACTTCTTCAATTATTAGATGCTGATTTCTAAAGTCCTTAGTGACTAATTAAGTTTATAAAAAGATATAACTTACATAAAAGCTATGGATTATATAATACTAAATCTTGTGTAAAACCATGTGAGCACCATGTTGTGGTTGTATAGTTATACCACGAGTTGGGGCATGAAGATAAGTTGGAGAAAGTTGAAAAGAGAAATTCTGCAAAATCATTGTTAAAACTAGTTTTGCTTCTAGCAATGCAAAGTTTTGTCCAATGCATATTCTAGGGTCCCAACCAAATGGGAAGAATGAAACTTGATCATTCTTTGAGGCCTTAGAAACTCCTTTGGAAAATCTATCAGGATTGAAATCCTTTGCATCAACTCCCCAATATTCTTCATCATGATGAACTAGAATTGTTGGTATCGCAATTAAAACTCCGGGTGGTATTCTGGCTTCTCCTAATTTGAACTCCTTCATAGTTACTCTTGTAAACAAAGCTACCGGCGGATATAGCCTCAGTGCCTCGTGGAGAATTTTGTTTACCTGAAACACATTTTTAGGAAGTAAGTCTTAAAACATTAAATTCTCTCAAGTAAAGCATAACTTTATAAGGGATATATATGTTTACTTCTTTCAAGCAATTTAACTCATCGAATTGCGGTTCTTTATTTCCGAAAATTTGGAAAACTTCTTCTCTAGCACGATCTTGCCAATCTTGATGCATACACAGCAAAACCATTGTCCATCCAATCAAATTTGTAGTAGTCTCTTGTCCAGCAATATAAAAAAGTTTGCACTCCTCAATCACCTCTTTAATACTCATTCCATTTTCTTTATTCCTATGCTCTTGAATTTCTCTATGATTTGATTCCACTTGTAAACCCAATAAATCATCATTACTTGCTTCTCCAACGCTTAGTGCCTCCTCTCTTGTCTTTATGATGTCTTTTATCAACTCTATAATTTTTCTGTTATTGCTTTTCAATTTTCTGTTGGCTTGAGTGGGCAAAAACCTGACAATAGACAAATGAATTTCCTAAGTGCAAGCACGAAATGTACTGGTAAATCTTAATGACTCCAATATAGTTTAAATTACCTCCATCCAGGGATGTGGAAGAAATAGAAAACCTGATTCAAAAGACTAAGTTGCTCAGTTTTGAGTTCAAATATTTTTCTTCCGTCTTCAAAATTACTATCAAATGCAGTTCGAGAAATCACATCTGCTGTTAAATCCTTGATGTCAGGCCATACGTCTAACTCACAGGATTTTTCATTGGTGATTGAGTTTTTCCATTTCCTTATCATCTCATTGCAACTCAAATACATTTTAGGTAACATATCCTACAAAGAGTGCATAAATTGTTGGTTTAGTAGAAATATATATGCATATATAAACACTACTAAAGAGAAATTCTTAACTTTTACAGTCCTATTTCAGATTTTGCACTAAATAACATGTTTAACAATGTAAGAACAATACATGATAAGTCATATTAGCTGACATATCAAAAGCATAAAACAAGCAAGTAACATTACAATCTAACAATATTAGTAAATCAATCTTACTTGTTAGACTTTCATGTTATTAGGAATGCGGTTGGATCAATCTTTAAATCATGAGTCAAGACTTAGATGAAATAAAAATAATTACCCCACATAAAATAATAAAATATGACTTTGAATGAAAAGCAAAAACTGTGTGTCTTTGAATGGGCACCACAAAATTAAAAGACAATGTTATGTGATGACTTTTGGAGGACAGACAGGAGAAAAAATTGCAAATTGTCTAGATGGAAAGCTAGATTCGCCGAGTAAGGGTTTTTTTTTTTTTTTTAAAAATTGAACTGACATTAATTACCTAGATTTAATAATTTTACTGACAAATTTAAGTGGTTAATAAAAATAAGTTAAATTATGTCATCAGTGTAGACTTTAATATTTATTAGAAGGGTCTAATAACATATTATTTATTGGTTATATTCTTTTTGCAAAACTTTAATATATAGCTTTTGTAATTTAAAGAAGTTTCCAGAATGAAAAACTAGTTACTTCAATGCTAATAAATTTCAAAGAATTTAATTGGTTTAGAAACAAGGTGTATCTAGTATTCTTGTAATCTTAATCTAATTTAATTTAATATTTTATAAATTGTGCATAAATTCCGGGAATTATTTTGAATTATTTTTTATAATGTTATGTTAAGGATAGTAAGAAGAAAAACCTTCAACTTGTCTAGATGGAAAGCTGGGTTGGCTATCTTTCTGACTTTGAACCATTGTTCACCCTCATACATCACCATCCCATTGAGAGCCAACCGGTCAAGTGGGCCTCTTTTGGGTTTTTGAAATGTTTCATACCTTAACATTATTTCCCTAATCACTTTGGGGTCTGTGATGTTTATGCTTGGCGTTGGACCCAGCAAAAAGAATGATTTTTTTCCTGCATCCACCATAGGTAATTGTTATTAACCTATAAGTCAGTAAAACTTACTACATATATAGAATGATTAAGCATAAGATTTGCTTTTGATAAGTGTGAAATTATAATATTTTAAATTTTAAAAATAAAATAATATTTAATTATATTTTTATTATAATATTTGAATAATATAATACACAAATTTTTAAATTTTTTTTAATCATAAATAGTGTGAATTTATCATATGTGGGGTCGTAAATAGTCATTAGCCTTTTGACTTCTCTGAAAAATAGGTTTTGTCAATTGTCACCTTTTTTTTTTTTTTAATTAGAAACATGTTTAAGAAGGATAAAAGACGATAAAGTCATGAATCTGTCATTCATTTGAATGTTATAAAAATTATTTTAAGATTTGTATAAAAATTAACAAACCTTTTAACTATTTAAATTAAAGTTAAGCTTTGATAAATAAATTAAAAAAATAAACTTATCAAATTTAAACGGAGAGAAATTATTTTCTATCAATTTGGCCATTTCTAAATTCTTTATAAACTACTGATTTCAAAAAATGTGTGTATATATATATATATAAAATTTTAGAAAAAGTTTAGTAATAACAATGGAAAAAAATTATGTTGTACTCCAATAAAGATAATTATAATATTAATAACCTTTTAACATTTTGATGTAGGCCAAAAGACTTATTCTCATCTAAGATATAGTGAACTTTCAAACTCTTATTTTCTAATTTTCAAAAATTCAAACATTTATTTATAATGAAATTCCTATTAAAAATTTTAGATAAGATTAAAAATATAACTATCATTTATTAAAAAATTTTAAAGTTTTATTATATTTTTTTTTATAAATTTAAAAAACTTACAATTTTCCTAAAACTCAAAATTTGAAAACCAATAAATATTCCTAGGATTTGTTTGTCTCTTTTTCGACATCGATTTACCATTTTTGACGGTTGATTATTCTCTCTCCTATCTTATCTCTCATTTCAGTCCCTCTCTCTTTTCTCTTTAGCTATCTTTGGGTGTCTTTATTTTAGACGAAGACCATCAGTAATATCAGTAGACAAAATTAAGATGAGAATAAAGAAAGATAACCAAAGACGAAAAAAGTGGTGATTGAAGCATATATACAACACATGATGGATTTAATAACTAATTAACTCTCCATTAACTAGTATTTAAGACTTAATTAATTGTAAGTTTGAAGAAAGGAGGTCGGCGTACCGTAGTTGCTGATGATACGATGGTGGAATGGAAAGATTCGCCACCCAACATCGTGGGATACGGGGCTGATGGGTCTGGTTTTTGCTTGTTTTAACACCATCAACATCTCTTTTGTGTCTCCATGAAGAAGCTTGTACGAGTTGCCAGAGAAACCTTCCTTTCGCAGCAAATTCTCTAGCTTCTTTGGCTTCAGCCATATCCAATCCAGAAAAATCCATACACACGCTACAATCGCTTCAAAAACAAACGAGAAGGCCATGGAGGTGACTGTGTCTGTGTCTCTGAACTCCATCATCTGGAAGTGAAAAAAAGAGAAATACAGGAAAATTGTGGATTGAGATGCGTGCCCTGTTTACTGCATCTTTTTTTATATCTGTCAATAAGTATTACAAAATCTCAAAACCCACCTTTAAATTGTTTTTTCGGCTGAACTTATCATCATCACTGTATCAAGAAAGTTTAGATTTTACTAGCTGTAACAGAGGATCGTATTTATATCTTTTTTTTTTTTTGAAATTTTATTACTCCACAATTTTGTTAACAAATTTTAGCACCTTAATATTGAAAAGATAACAAAAACATCCAATATCAAATCTAAAGAACATCACACAAAAGGCGCAGGCATATATGACCAGCTCAAGCACATGGATGGCTCCTTGACAAGTGAATAAATTATTGATATGACAAATTTCCAAAAATTATTGGGGGTGTTTGTGTGTTTTAAAAGCCTTCAGCGTTAATATGATATTCTAAAAAATTTTTGCCCGATGAAAAAGGATAAAATTATTCAATAATGAGTCAGATGGATTACAGGCTTGCATGTCAGCAAATAGAAGGTTCTTTTGTATTAAATATCGTTAAACTTAGGACAGATGACTGTTTTCCACCGAAGGCTTAAAGAAACGATATTCTACCCCAATTTTCCACTTGTTTGTTGATTTTGTTTGAAAAAATTTGTTAAAATTTAAAAAGATGGTTGAAAAGCAAAATATTTTTAAATATTATTTTATCTTTAATATTTTATTAAATATATTTTAATTACTGATTTACATTAATTTAAATTAAAAATTATAAAAAAAATAAAATTTAAATTTAATAGTCGCGTATAATATTCATTGCTGACAACTTTTAAAATAAGAAAGTTTCTAATCTCATTATTCAAAACAATATAACAGCGAAATACAATTCAAAATCAAACATTAAGATCTCCATCGCACAAAATCCCATCCTAATCTCATTATTCAGGATCAAAGGTCATTATATATGAAAATTTACAAGATTTAGAACATGAAACCTGCGTTTGAAGGCTCCATCACACAAAATCCCATCCCAAATTCATTTTCACTCTTTTCGTCATGTCAACAAAGCCTCACTCATCCACACAAAGGCACTATGACTCTTCGAATCATAAGAAAACAAAAGAGTGGCTCACATGTGCTAGCATGTGTATTCAATTGAGATAATATGTGCTTTGTGAGAAGAAATTTAAGAGAATGATTTTTTCTCTTTTTGTTGAATTCAAATAATCTCGAGGATTAAAAGAAAGTATTCAATTCATATGAGACATTCTTACAACACTAAACATACACATTTTACTCGACACCATAAGTTTTGGTAATTACATTTTGATCCCAAATTTTTAGTCATGCTCAATTAGACCTAATAATGTGTCATATATTTATTACCAAATTTCAAGACACATTAATAGGGATATACATTCATCATATTCAGTAAAACTAGAGGTGATCACTTTTTATACAATAAAGTCAAACCTTTTGAGTCATAACAACCAATCTCATATTGTATGTGACTTAGTGGTTCTCATAAAAATGGACAGTAAATAAACTTGTGATGAATCTAAAATTATTCATCTTTTTTTTTATGGACCATGAACAACTTTTAGCAAAATGTCATAACCATCTAACTAACAAAAAATCGACATTAAACTTATTATATTTTTCAATGGTACAATTATTGTACAATCAAATCTTTTTATCATACTAATATCCCATCAAGGATGAGATACAAAAGTAGTGTCTACTTTAGATTCTTTTGATTTAATGATTTAACGTCAACAACAATGACTAAATATAATTAGATTTAAGCACCAACCCAATCCTATTGTGGTCACAAATTTAATTGGTTATTATGTGTTAAATAATGTCACGAGATATTTTTTTTTTGTACTCGAGATTGATGAATCCAATATTGATCTGTTATATACACTTCTTGGCATAGTCAATAACTACCGTATTGATAGCCTGACAAAGAAGGCTACATTAGTCTATTGTCAAATTAGGTCAATAGGTGTATAAGACATTCCAATGACATTAAATATGAGGATCACATGTGTTACTGTTCATTAGAGGATCTATTTCACAAACATTGGGGTTACCACAAAGTAAAATCCTTTGTCGGGTTAATCTCGTGAACATGCAGTCAACATACACTCATATATTGTATCATATTGATATCAACAACTTCGACACATAAAAATTGCTAGGTATAGTTATTCAACAAGATGATAACCTTTTTGCATTCTTTGTGTCTTTTGTTAAATTGATCACCATATATGATCATATGATTCTCACGATCAAATTACATATTAATCCTCTCACTATAGTTCTATTAATATAAAGACATTCATTATACACATTAGAAATATAAGGAAATGACAATTTATTATTATTAAAATATGATAAATTGTTCATGTGAAAATTACAAGTATAGCCTTGACTATTGGTTTTAGAGTAACTGCTATAACAGTGTTGACCAAAAGCATATATACTCCCAAATTAGGATATTTTAATATATTACCCAACAATTAATCCAACAGAAAGGTAATATGACATTGGATTAACATATAGATGGTTTAGGAAACAGAAATAAGCTCATCAAAAAACAATCCAACACCTATTATATATTCACAATAGCAACAAACCTTACACAAAACATTGCAAATGCACAGTATGGTAGGATAACTACCAGCACAAGACCTTTTTATTTTTTTTCTTTTCACTTCTTCATTTATTAGATGTTGATTTCTAAAGTCCTTAGTGACTAATCAAGTTTATAAAAAGATAAAACTCATATAAAAGCTGTGGATTATAATATTCTAAATCTTGTGTAAAACCATGTGAACACCATGTTGTGGTTGCATAGTTATACCACGAGCTGGGGCATGAACATAAGTTGGAGAAAGTTGAAAAGAGAAATTCTGCAGAATCATTGTTAAAGCTAGTTTTGCTTCTAACAATGCAAAGTTTTGTCCAATGCATATTCTAGGGCCCCAACCAAATGGGAAGAATGAAACTTGATCATTCTTTGAGGCCTTAGAAACTCCCTTGGAAAATCTATCAGGATTGAAATCCTTTGCATCAGCTCCCCAATATTCTTCATCATGATGAACTAGAATTGTTGGTATCGCAATTGAAACTCCAAGTGGTATTCTGGCTTCTCCTAATTTGAACTCCTTCATAGTTACTCTAGTAAACAAAGAAGCTGGTGGATATAGCCTCAGTGTCTCGTGGAGAATTTTGTTTACCTGGAAGACATTTTCAAAAAGAAAGAGTCTTAAAACATTAGATTGTTAGGATCCCAATACAAGATATAGGACTTGGATCCCAAGTTAAAAAGTATGAGATTTTTATTTAGGGTTTATATGAATTTGAGTTCTTCAATCTTAATAGTTGACTTTTGAAGTATGATTCTCCAAGATTCATATTACAAGTTCTATCAAATAACTTTATAAGGGATGTGTTTACTTACTTCTTTCAAGTGGTTTAACTCATTGAATTGTGGTTCTTTATTTCCGAAAACTTGGAAAACCTCTTCTCTGGCACGATTTTGCCAATTTTGGTGCATACACAATAAAACCATTGTCCATCCAATCAAATTTGTAGTAGTCTCTTGCCCAGCAAGATAAAAAAGTTTGCACTCCTCAATCACCTCTTCAATACTCATTCCACTTTCTTTATTCCTATGCTCTTGAATTTCTTTATGATTTGATTCCACTAATAAGCCCAATAGATCATCATAACTTGCTTCTCCAACTTTCAATGCCTCCTCTCTTTTCTTGATGATGCCTTTTATCAGTTCTACAATTTCTTTGTTATTGCTTTTCAATTTTCTGTTGGCTTGAGTGGGCAAAAACCTGAAAATAGACAAACTGATCTCTTACGTACAAGCATGAAATGTACCGAGTAACCTTAATGATCCTTATTTAGTTTAAATTACCTCCATCCAGGGATGTGGAAGTAGTAGAAAACCTGATTCAAAAGACTGAGTTGTTCAGTTATGAGTTCAAATATTTTTCTTCCGTCTTCAAAACTACTACCAAATGCAGTCCGAGAAATCATATCTGCTGTTAAAGCCTTAATGTCAGGCCATATGTCTAACTCACAGGATTCTTCATTGGTGACTGAGGTTTTCCATTTCCTTATCATCTCATTGCAACTCAAATGCATTTTCGATAACATATCCTAAAAGAAAAGGAAACAGAAGGAAAATATGAGATTAAATATGACTTTGAGGTAAAAATTGTAAATCTTTGAATGGGCACCACATAATTAAATGATAATGTTATGTGATGACTTTTGGAGGACAGATAGAAGAAAAAATTTCAAATTGTCTAGATGGAAAGCTAGGTTCGCTACGTTAGAATCATGAGCTAACATTAATGATGTTGATTAAATAAAATCAAATAATTAAACAATTTAATAAAAATTTTACAATTAAACTTACATGATTAATAAAGATAAATTCAATGATGTCAGTAATATCAACCTTAAGATTTATTATAAGGGTTTTTTTAAATTTTAAAATACAACTTTCGATCATTTAGAGAGGTTTCAAGATTCGAAGACCAATTATTTCAATACTAATAAATTTTAAGAAATTAACGAATTTGGAATCATAACATATCTGGTATTCTTGTAATCTTAATCCAGTTTAATTTAATATTTTATAACTGAACATAGACTCTGGGAATTATTTTGAATTATTCTTGATAATGATATGTCATGACCTTTTGGAGGATAGAAAGAAGAAAAACCTTCAACTTGTCAAGATGGAAAGCTGGGTTGGCTATCTTTCTAACTTTGAACCATTGTTCACCCTCATAAATCACCATCCCACTGAAAACCAACCGGCCAAGTGGGCTGCTCTGGGGTTTTTGAAATATTTCATACCTTAACATTATTTCCCTTATTAATTTGGGGTCTGTGATGTTTATGCTTGGTATTGGACCCAGCCAAAAGAACGAATTTTTTCCTGCATCCACCATAGGTAATTGTTATTGACCCATAAGTTAGTAAGACTAACTAAATATAGATATAGAATGGCTGAGTATGAGATTTGCTTTCAACGCTATCATAGTGCTCAAAATTTTAACAGGTATGTTATAGAAAAAATTTAAATTTTGACAACGAAATAATATTTAATTATATTTTTATTATAATATTTTAATAAAATGATATAAATACTAATTGATGGTAAATAATAAATGTTGTCTTTAATAAATAGATTGAAATTTTTTTAAAAATAATATTATATTTATTTAAATTATTATATAATTAAATATTATTTTATTTTTAATTAAAAATTTCTCTTTATTAGATAAGAGATTGAGATGGTCATTTGGCCTTTTGATTTCTCTCAGACGTGTTAAAGAGAAAGGGAGAGATTGGCGTTTGTGGTTCGCGTGGAAAGAGTTTACGTAAGGGAAAGAGAACGGCCCCACCGAAATGTGCAATTCTGATGTTGCAGGCCATCTCGGTGCGGTTTGGCGAAAAAGGGGTTTTGCCAATTCACATCCATCTTTTTAGAGGAGGAGGAAAAAAAAAAAAAGCAAAAAAATGAGAAAAAAATTGAAGCAAAACTGAGGAATAATATAGGAGAAAGATAAAGTCATGTGTCCATCGTTAACTAGTTGACGTTTTAAAAATTATTTCAAAATTACTAATTAACATCTCCATTAATTAGTAATTAAATCTTAAATAATTGCAAGTTTGAAGAGAGAAGGTCGGCGTACCATAGATGCTGATGATACGATGGTGGAATGGAAGGATTCGCCTCCCAATATCGTGGGAGCCGGGGCTTATAGGTCTGGTTTTTGCTTCTTTTGACAGCATGAACATCTCCTGAGTGTCTCCATGAAGAAGCCTGTACGAGTTGCCAGAGAAACCTTCCTTTCGCAGCAAATTCTCTAGCTTCTTCGGCTTCAACCATACCCAATCTACAAAAAACCATACACATAATCCAATCGCTGCAAAAACAAACGACAAGGCAATGGATGCGACTGTGTCTGTGTCTGTGAATTCCATCTTCAGGAAGTGAGAAAAAGGAGAAATAGAGGAACGTTGTGGATTGAGATGCGTGGCCTGGATACTGCGTTTCTTTTTTTATCTCTATCAAGAAGTATTACAAAAATTGTAAGCGCACCTTAATATTTAAAAGGTAAACAAATCATCCAGTATCTAATCTAAATAACATCACACCAAGAGCCAAGGCATATATGACCATATGAGGCACATGGATGGCTCCTTTACAAGATAATAATTTTATGATAAATTACATAGTTATATATTTGGTTGGATATTTATTAAAATCGTTAAACCTCACTTATATATGTCAAATAGGAGTTGTTTGTTATATTTCAAAAGCCGTTAGTGTTACTATAATATTCTCAAAATTTGTTGGCTGATTGTAGGAGATTCAATAATGAGGAAGGCATGCATACTTAGAAAGAGCAGTATTATATGTATAATTTTTGTATATAATTTTATGTATAAATAACGATATGTTATTATGTGATTAAATAACAACTAATCTTATGGTGAAACATTATTATTTGTATATAAAATTATACATAAAAATTATACTTATAGTTTTATTGCACCAAAAAATAAAAGAATCTTTTGTATAGTATACTGTATAACATAGGCCACATGGTTATTTACTACCCAAGGTTTAAGGGTGTGAAGATTCTACCCCAATATTCCACTAGTTTTTCAATTTTATTAAAAAAAATATGATTAATTTTTTTTTTTGTAAGATTGATGAAAAGTTAAAAAAAAAAACCTCCTAGCTAAATAATATTTGATCTCCAAAATTTTATGGAATATATATTTTTTAATTTCTAACTTATATTAATTTTAATTTAATTTAATAATTGTCAATAATATTCATCATCGACAACATATAAAAACGCTAGTTGATACAATTTTGATTGAAATCACTTCAAATCGATACAATTTCAGTCAAAAATCACACTAATGAATGTGGTTTTGATTGAAATCAAAACTAAATTAGTATAATTTTAGTCAAGAATTACACATTGCAAATCTTGACTAAAATAAAAATTGTAGGGGTGAGATGATAATGAAGGGGAAAAAAGTGTATAAGGTTAACATTAATTTTTTTATACTGTCGAAGATAAAGTGATATTAAATAAAATGACTTACATATTTTTTGACTATTAAACTAACGATAAATTTAAAATAGAGTTTTTAAATTTAATGGTTAGACTAATAACTTCATCAAACTTCGGATGGAAAACAGTTAGTTAGCCTAAAACATACTATCATACGTACTAATCAAGATTGGAGTGTTAAACTTGATTATCTAAGAGTCTATTTCAGATTTTTTATTACCAACCTATTTAAAATATATACCTTGATTCTCTAGGTGGTATGTTTAAATGTGTATAAATTTATGTTTCTTTTAAGAATATATTAAAATCAAATTTTTAATTTATTTAGTTCATTAATTATAAAATTGATTATTAAATCTAGAGTTTGTTTTACTTAATAAAATTAATTTAATTTTAAATATGATAATTTAATTCAAATGAGATTTTTTATTAAATATATATAAAAACAAAATTTAAATTTTAAAATAAAGACAAATGCTAATAGTTTAAGGTGATGTCTAGAATGATGTAATTGCCTAAATCTAGAAAAAAGGTGTACTCACTCCGACAAACTTGACCCTATTGTCAATTTCTAGAAATATTTGATCATTAAGGTTTTCTTTTTTGAAACTTTATAGATAATTTTTCACTTTAAAGTACGGGATGAGCAGCCAAGTTCACACTTTATAATTGAAAAAGTGTTGTAATCTGAAGT
This sequence comes from Mangifera indica, assembly GCF_011075055.1. Lineage (NCBI taxonomy): Eukaryota > Viridiplantae > Streptophyta > Magnoliopsida > Sapindales > Anacardiaceae > Mangifera > Mangifera indica. The sequence goes on along the minus strand of NC_058137.1, from coordinate 24,687,312 downwards.
CCTATATCGCTTTCGTGTAGTTTACTGAGTGTGTGTATAGGTAGGGGCCAGAGCCCTTAACTCAATAGACGTGTTTTAAAGCTGTGAGGGTCTGAACCTAAAGCGGACAATATATGTTGAACTGTTTATAACATGTTATCAATACGATTCGCGATAGGGGGGTGTGTTGTGACCTGAAGTCTTACATCGCTCTCGTGTAGTCCATTGAGCATGTATATAGACAGGGGTCAGAAGCCCTTAACTCAACAGACGCGTTTTAAAACCGTGAGCTCCTGAAGAGCAAAGTGGACAATATTTGTTGAAGGTGGCCCATGTAGGCCTGAAGCCTGCCCCTTCGAACAGACGCGTAATAAAACCGTGAGCTCCTGAAGAGCAAAATGGACAATATTTGTTGAAGGTGGCCCATGCAGGCCTGAAGCCTGCCCCTTCGAACAGACGCGTATGAAAACCTTGAGGATCCTGAAGATCCAAAGAGGACAATATCTAGTCGCCCATATAGGTCTCGGACCTGGGTACAGGCTTGAAGCCTTACCCCGCTAGACGCGTAATAAAACCGTGACCTCCTGAAGAGCAAAGCGGACAATATCTGTTGAAGGTGGCCCATGCAGGCCTGAAGCCTGCCCCTTCAAATAGCCACATTTTAAAGCCGTGAGGGCCTGAAGCCCAAAGCGGACAATATCTGTTGGGCTGTTTATAACACGTTATCAATACAATTCGCGATGTGGGGTGTGTTGTGATTTGAAGTCCCACATCACTCCCGTGCAGTCCACTAAGCGTGTATATAGGCAGGGGCCAGAAGCCCTTAACTCAATAGACGCGTTTTAAAGCCGTGAGGGACTGAAGCCCAAAGCGGACAATATCTGTTGGGCTGTTTATAACAAAAAGCATATTATCATTAAGGGGTTAGTTAAATTATTATTTTAATTCGGGATGTGTATTATTGGATTTAATAGATATATTTGTTAAATGTGTATTTATTTATTTATTTAAAGTGAGTATATATAGTTTTATTATTTATATAAATCAAATACTTTTAACAGTTTTCCTTTGGTTTATCAACTGAAAACAAAAATTGAAGTATGAGTTTCAATAGTTTCATATTATTAATGTGAAACAATTTCCAGCCTCTTTAAAATGTCTTTAGTCAGATTCAGGAGGAGAGTCCCATTAGTTTGCAGTCATAGCTAAAACAACATATTTGAGTGAGTCTGGTTTTGGGAATCTTTTATTATAAAAAATAAAATATTTTCACAATGTCATATATTATATGTAATATTATTAGATATAAATTATTATTATATATAATATGTATAAAAAATATATATTATATAATTTATTATAATAAAATAATACTAAAATATTATTTTACTTAATTGTTTTTAAAATATTATTGAGTATAAATAAGTATTGTGTGCTACTTTATCATTCTCTCATCACTTTTGGAAATTCTTGTCAATATATCATAGCCTATTTTGACACCTTTTTGGAACAACTGTTCTGTTATTTGTTTTTTTGTCAACCATATGTGTTGACATTACTTATACATAAAAATACTACTTAAAAATGTGACGTCTATAGTATATATCCATATGGAAATGAATTTCCTCAAATTACACAAATATAATTTGAGGGAGGATTTGGAAGTTGTGCAAGCTCAAATGATACATTGACATGCACCTATCAAAGTTTTAGGCAGTTACCCATATGGCCCTAGCCCATTTTGACAAATTACAACTCCGACAAATGTAACATTTGCATATATCATAAGCGTTCACTTTTTCACCAAACAAAAGTTTCAATATGTGATCAACAAAATTGAAATTAGTGACTATGATCATGAGATTTGACTAAAAAAAGACTAATGTTGTGGTAGATACTTTGAGTAGAAAAGTCTCTTTATCCCATAATATAATATCTCCTAAAATAATTGAAAATAAACAATATATATATTTTTAGTGGCAAACCTATAATTTATTGAATGAGTCTGCGTGACTCTATCATTGTTAAAAGTGGAAACACATTACGTTGTGTTTAAACACTTTTTTGTCTCAAATTCAAATCAAATTTATTAAGCCAAAGTTAAAAGTAGTTTAAGTTAAAACGACCAACTTAAATTCAAGCTAGAATATTATACTTAAAAAAATGAATATTTGAATATTAATTGTTTAAACATGAAAGCAAGTTAAAATGGTATACATGAATATCTTCAATTATCAAGTTTGAAAATCACATGCATCACCATCCATTAGAGCATTTGTTCCATACATACCAGGTACCATTATATAGAATTCTTTGGCGTGCCGGTTTGATGAGCATGCAATCAATATGTTTCTATATATTGCAATAAATTGAGACAAACAATTTTGATTCGTGAGATCTGTTACTAGATAAAGTCATTCTACAGGATAATAATCTTATTGCATTCTTTGTGTCTTTGATTTGAATAATGTTAAGGTTATGAACACTTTTATATTGACCACCATGCGTGCTCATAGAATTCTTAAAGCCAAATTACTTGTTAATCATCTTGTCATAATTCTATCAATCTAAAGATATTTATTACACATACAGATAGAAACAAATGAAGAAATGTCAATTTATTATAGACAAAAAATGATACATTGTTTATATGAAAATTACAAATATAACCTTAATGGTTGGCTTTAGAGTACCTACTATATGAAAGTGTTGACTAAAATCATATAAACCCTCAAGTTAGGTTTTTTTAATTAAATGCCAAACAAAAAAAATCCAATTAAAAGGTAATATAATGTTGGATCAACATTCAAATGGTTTAGGAATTAGAAATAAACTCATCAAAAGCAATCCAACACTTACTATATATTCACAATGGAAACATACTTTACACAAAACAAGTACACAATAAGTATGGCAAGATAACTACCAATGCAAGATCCCCTTCAATTTTTTCTTTTCACTTCTTAATTTATTTGATGCTTATTTTTAAAGTCCAAAGTGACTAATCTAGTTTATAAAAAGATAATAACTTACATCAAAACTATGAATCATCAATAAAATTATGTATGCATACTTTTGAGTACATACATAATGTGTGATAACATTGCTCATGGATTATATAATACTAAATCTTGTGTAAAACCATGTGAGCACCATGTTACGGATCTATTGGTATACCTGGAGCTGGGGCATGAGCATAAGTTGGAGAAAATTGAAAACAACAATTTTGCAGAATCATCATTACAGCTAATTTTGCTTCAAGCAATGCAAAATTTTGTCCCATGCATATTCTAGGACCCCAACCAAATGGGAAGAATGAGACTTGATCATTTTTTGAGTCCTTAGAAACTCTCTTGGACAATCTATCAAGATTGAACTCCTTTACATCAACTCCCTAATATTCTTCATCATGGTGAACTAGAATTATTGGTAATGCAATTAAAACTCCAGGTGGTATCTTGACTCCCCCTAATTTGAACTCCTTCATAGTTACTCTGTTAGTCAAAGCTACTAGTGGATACAGCCTCACTGTCTCATGGAGAATTTTGTTTAGCTGAAACGCATTTCCAAGGAAATTAATTAACCAATGTGAAGGAAGAGTTTTAAAACATTGAATTCTCTCAAGTAAAACATAACTTTATAAGGTATGTGTTTACTTACTTCTTTCAAGCGGGTTAACTCATCGAATTATGGCTCTTTGTTTTCGAAAACTTGGAAAACTTTTTCTCTAGCATGATCTTGCCAATTTTGATGCATACACAATAAAACCATTGTCCATAGAATCAAATTTGTAGTAGTCTCTTGTCTAGCAAGATAAAAAAGTTTGCACTCCTCAATCACCTCCTCAATACTCATTTCACTTTCCTTGTTCCCATGCTTTTGAATTTCTCTATGATTTGATTCCACTAACAAACCCAATAGATCATCGTAACTTGTTTCTCCAACTTTCAGTGCCTTCTTTCTTTTCTTTATGATGCCTTTTATCAATTCTATAATTTCTCTATTATTGCTTTTCAATTTTCTATTGGTTTGAGTAGGCAAAAACCTGAAAATAGACAAATTAATCTTCTAAGTGCAAGCATGAAATGTACAGAGTAACTTTATTATAAAATAGATTAAAGACAGTATCTACAAAAGAATGGAGCAAACACTATGATGCTTAATTTTACCATTTTGCAAGTTCATTTACAAAATTAAAAATCACAATTTAGTTGAGTCAATTTTATGTAAAGTACTTTCTATGCATAGAGTCATTTTCATTTTTTGAAATTATTCATCATAAATTTCAATAAAATAAAAATAAAATGACCCCAATTTAGTTTAAATTACCTCCATCCAGGGATGTGGAAGAAGTAGAAGACCTGATTCAAAAGACTCATTTGTTTGGTTAGAAGTGCAAATATTTTTCTTCTATCTTCAAAACCATTACCAAATGCAGTTCGAGAAATCACATCTGCTGTTAAAGTTTTGATGTTAGGTCATACGTCTAGCTTATAGGATTCTTCATTAGTGATTGAGTTTTGCAAACATTGGGATTACCACAATGTAGAATTCCTTTGCGAGTCAATCTCGTGAACATGCAATCAACATGTACTCACATGTTGCATCATATTGACACTAACTTTGACACATAAGATCTATTGCAAGGTATGGTTGTTCAATAAGATGATAACTTTATTGCATTTTTTGTGCCCTTAGTTAGATTTACCACCAAACGTGTTTATAAAATTCTCATAATCAAATTACATATTGATCCCCTCACTATGATTCTATTAATATAAAGACAGTCCTCATGCACATATACATACATATACATTATAGATAAATAAATAAATGACAATTTATAATTATTAAAATATGATACATTATTCATGTTAAAATTACAAATATAGCCTTGACTATTGGTTTTAGAGTAATTAATTGCCATAACAGTGTTGACTAAAAGCTCCCAAATTAGGGTGTTTTAATAAATTACCCAACAATGAATCCAACAAAAAGGTAATATAATATTGGATTAACATACAAATGGTTTAGGAATCAGAAATAAACTATCAAACAACAATCCAACACTTATTATATATTCACAACAACAACAAACCTTACACAAAACAATTACAAATACACAGTAAGTATGGCAGGATAACTGCCAGCACAAGACCCTATTTATTTTTTTCTTTTCACTTCTCCATTTATTAGATGCTGATTTCTAAAGTCCGTAGTGACTAATCAAGTTTATAAAAAGATATTACATAAAAGCTATGGATTATATAATTCTAAATCTTGTGTAAAACCATGTGAGCACCATGTTGTGGTTGCATAGTTATATCACGAGCTGGGGCATGAACATAAGTTGGGGAAAGTTGAAAAGAGAAATTCTGCAGAATCATTGTTAAAGCTAGCTTTGCCTCTAGCAATGCAAAGTTTTGTCCAATGCATATTCTAGGGCCCCAACCAAATGGGAAGAATGAAACTTGATCATTCTTTGAGGCCTTAGAAACTCCCCTGGAAAATCTATCAGGATTGAAATCCTTTGCATCAGCTCCCCAATATTCTTCATCATGGTGAATTAGAATTGTTGGTATCGCGATTAAAACTCTAGGTGGTATTCTGGCTTCTCCTAATTTTAACTCTTTCACAGTTACTCTAGTAAACAAAGCTATCGGTGGATATAGCCTTAGTGCCTCGTGGAGAATTTTGTTTACCTGAAACACAATTTTAGGAAGGAAGTCTTAAAACATTAAATTCTCTCAAGTAAAACATAACTTTATAAGGGATATATATGTTTACTTACTTCTTTCAAGCGATTTAACTCATCAAATTGCGGTTCTTTATTTCCAAAAACTTGGAAAACTTCTTCTCTAGCACGATCTTGCCAATTTTGATGCATACACAATAAAACCATTGTCCATCCAATCAAATTTACAGTAGTCTCTTGTCCAGCAAGATAAAAAAGTTTACACTCCTCAATCACCTCTTTAATACTTATTCCACTTTCTTTATTCCCATGCTCTTGAATTTCTCTATGATTTGATTCCACTAATAAACCCAATAGATCATCATTACTTGCTTCTCCAACTTTCAGTGCCTCCTCTCTTTTCTTTATGATGCCTTTTATCAACTCCATAATTTTTCTATTATTGCTTTTCAATTTTCTGTTGACTTGAGTGGGCAAAAACCTGAAAATAGACAAATTAATCTCCCAAGTGCAAGCATGAAATGTACCGAGTAACCTTAATGACCACAATTTAGTTTAAATTACCTCCATCCAGGGATGTGGAAGAAATAGAAAACCTGATTCAAAAGATTGATTTGTTCAGTTATAAGTTCAAATATTTTTCTTCCGTCTTCAAAACTACTACCAAATGCAGTTCGAGAAATCACATCTGCTGTTAAAGCCTTGATGTCAGGCCATATGTCTAACTCACAGGATTCTTCATTGGTGACTAAGATTTTCCATTTCCTTATCATCTCATTGCAACTCAAATGCATTTTCGGTAACATATCCTAAAAGAAAAAGAAACAGAAGGAAAATATGAGGTTAAATATGACTTTGAATGAAAGGTAAAAATTGTAAATCTTTGAATGGGCACCACATAATTAAAAGATAATGTTATGTGATGACTTTTGGAGGACAGACAGAAGAAAAAATTTCAAATTGTCTAGATGGAAAGCTAGGTTCGCTAAGTTAGAATCATGAGCTAACATTAATTATGTCAATTAAATAAAATCAAATAATTAAACAATTTAATAAAATTTTCTTGGATGAACTTAAATTTGAATGATATCATTAATATTGATCTTAAGATTTATTATAAGAGTCTAATAATGTATTATATATTAGTTATATCTCATTTTTTTAATTTTAAAATACAACTTTCTATCATTTAGAGAAGTTTTGAGATAAAAAAACCAGTTATTTTAATACCGATAAATTTCAAGAAATTAACAGATTTGGAAACATGACATATTTGCTATTCTTGTAATCTTAATCCAATTTAATTTAATATTTTATAACTGTACATAGATTAGAATTATTTTGAATTATTCTTGATGATATGTCATAACTTTTTGGAGGATACAAAGAAGAAAAACCTTCAACTTGTCAAGATGGAAAGCTGGGTTGGCTATCTTTCTAACTTTGAACCATTGTTCACCCTCATACATCACCATCCCATTGAAAACCAACCGGCCAAGTGGGCTTCTCTGCGGTTTTTGAAATATTTCATACCTTAACATTATTTCCCTTATTAATTTAGGGTCTGTGACGTTTATGCTTGGTGTTGGACCCAACCATATGAACGAATTTTTTCCTGCATCCACCATAGGTAGTTGTCATTGACCCATGAGTTAGTGAAACTTACTAAATATAGACTCAAAATTTTAACAGGCAAGTTATAGTAAAATTTTAAATTTTGATAACAAAATAATATTTAATTATATTTTTATTAATAAAATGATATAAATACTAATCGATAAATAGGTGAAAAATTTATTTTTTCAATAATATTATATGTATCTTTTTTTAATATACAAATAAATATATTTATTTATATTATTATATAATTATATATTATTTCAACTTTAATTTAAAATCAATTCATCACTTTAGTGGGGGCAAAGAGATGGTCATTTGGCCTTTTGAGTTCTCTCAATCATGTTAAAGAGAAAGGGAGAGACTACGTTAAGGGAAAGAGAATGGCCCCACCGAAATGTGCAATTCCGGTGTTGCACCATCTCGGTGCGGTTTGGCGAAAAATGGGTTTTGTCAATTCTTATCCTTCTTTTTTTTATGAAAAAAAAATAAGAAACAGCAAAAAAATAAGAAAAAAAAAAAAAGCAAAACTGAGGAATAATATAGGAGGAAGATAAAGTCATGTGTCCATCATTAAATAGTTGATGTTTTAAAAATTATATCAAAATTACTAATTAACATCTCCATTAATTAGTAATTAAATCTTAAATAATTGCAAGTTTGAAGAGAGGAGGTCGGCGTACCGTAGTTGCTGATGATACGATGTTCGAATGGAAGGATTCGCCACCCAATATCGTGGGAGCCGGGGCTCATAGGTCTGTTTTTTGCTTCTTTTGACACCATGAACATCTCTTTCGTGTCTCCATGAAGTAGCCTATAAGAGTTGCCAGAGAAACCTTCCTTTCGCAGCAAATTCTCTAGCTTCTTCGGCTTCAACCATACCCAATCTACAAAAACCCATACACATAATCCAATCGCTGCAAAAACAAACGACAAGGCAATGGATGCGACTGTCTCTGTGTCTGTGAATTCCATCTTCAGGAAGTGAAAAAAAAGAGAAATACGGGAAAATTGTGGACTGAGATGCACGGCCTGGTTACTGCGTTTCTTTTTTTATATCTGTCAAGAAGTATTACAAAAATCCTAAACGCACCCTAATATTTATAAGGTAAAATCATCCAATATCTAATCTGAACAACATCACACCAACAGCCAAGGCATATATCACCATATGAGGCACATGGAGGGCTCCTTACAAGATAATCATTTTATGATAAATTACATAGTTATATGCTTGGTTTGACGTTTATTAAATTCGTTAAATCTCACTTATGTTTGTCAAATAGGGGTTGTTCGTCTTGTTTCAAAAGCCACTAGTGTTGATATGATATTCTCAAAATTTGTTGGCTGGTATTAGAGATTCAATAATGAGAAAATGTTGGCTGGTTGTAGGAGATTCAACCAATAAGGAAGGTTCTTTTGATAGTATATCGTAAAACATTGGCCACATGAAATTTCCTACCCAAGGTTTAAGGATGTGAGATTCTACCCCAATATTCCACTCGTTAGTCCACTTTATTAAAAAAATATGATTTTTTTTCGTAAGATCGATGAAAAGATTAAAAAACAAAAATACCTCCTAGCTAAATAATATTTGATCCCAAAAATTTTATGAAATATATATTTTTTAAATTTCTAATTTATATTAATTTTAATTTAATTTAATAATTTTCAATGATATTCACCATCAACAACATCTAGAATCATACCAGTTGATATGATTTTGAATGAGATCACTTCAAATTGAAATCAAACTAAATTAGTGTAATTTTAGTAAAGAATTACATATTGCAAATTTGACTAAAAAATTGTAGGGTTGAGATGAAAATGAAAAGGAAAAAGTGGTTAAGATGAACATTAATTTTGTTTACACTGTTAAAGATATAAGTAATGTTAAATAAAATAATTTAAGAATCTTTTGACCATTAAACTTACGAGAAACTTTCACAAACGGATGAAAAAATAGAGTTTTTAAATTTAATGGTTAGATTATTAATTTCGTCAAACTTTGGATGGAAAATAGTTAGCAGGCCCAAAACATACTATCATACGACGTAACCGTAGGCTATTATCATACGTCGTAATCGTAGGCTGGAGTGTTGAACTTGATTTTCTAAGTCTATTTTAGATTTTTCATTACCAACCAACTTAAAATATAAACCTTGATCCTCTAGGTTTTATGCATAAACGTGTATAAATTTAATTTTTTTGTGATATATTAATATTAAATTTTTAATTTATCTAATTCAATGATTATACGATTGATTATTAAATCAAAAATTTATCTTATTTAATATAATTGATTCAATTTCAAATATAATAATTCAATTCAAATATAATTTTTTGTTATGTATAAAAACACACACACATAGACAACAATATTTAAATTTCAAGAAACAACGACAAATGCTAATAGTTTAAGATGATGTCCAGAATGATGTAATTGCCTTACTCTAGAAGAAAGAAAAAAATTAAATTTTAAGAAACAAGACAAATGCTAATAGTTTAAGATGATGTCTAGAATGATGTAATTGCCTTACTCTAGAACAAACTTGACCCCATTGTCTATTTCTAGAAAAATGTTATCATTAAGTTTTCTTATTTTTTAATTTTATAGATAATTGTTTACTTTAAAATACGGGTTGAGCAGCCAAGTCCACACTCTACAATTGAAAAAGCATATTGTTATTAAGGGGTTGGTTTAATTATTATTTTAAATCGGGATGCGTGTTTTTGATAGACATACTTACTAAATGTCTATTTCCACTCAAAATTAAATGAAATGATTTCTTTAATTTTAAGTTTAAAAAATTTATTTATTCAACCGTCCATCAATTTTACTATCTAATTTAACTGTAAAAAAGTAAAAAATAATTTACATAAGAAAAATATTATACATACCTATTATATATATATATATATATAAAATCACGTAATTAAGGGAAATATGAGTTCTATAGTTTCATATTATGAATGAAAGACAATTTCTGACCTTTTTAAAATGTCTTTAGTCAAATTCAGGAGGAGAGTCCATTGGTTTGCAACCATAGCTAAGACAACATTTTTGAGTGAGTTTGGTTTTGAGAATTTTTATTATATATTTTCACAATGTTATGTATTATATATAATATTATTATATATAAATTATTACTATATTTAATATATAATAATAAAATATTATTAAAATATTATTTTAATTAATTACTTTTAAAAGATCATTGAATATAAATAAGCATTGTGTGCCACTTTATCATTCCACTCCCATTTAATCACTTTCTGGAAGTTCTTGTCAATATATTGCAGCCCATTGTGACATCATTTTGGGACAACTGTTCTGTCAGTTGAAAAGCTTAGGATGCAAAAGTCGAGTTGGAGATAAAATAATAATTAGATTAATCAAAAGAATCTTTTTTAAATTTGTGTTTTTGTCGACCATATTTGTTGAGATTATTTATACATGGCCAAAAGACTTATTCCCACCGAAGGGATAGTGAATTCCCAAATTCTCATCCGTCAACTTTCAAAAACCTAAACATTACCTATGATTTGGAAAACTAACACTTACCCTCCAAAATTAAGTTAATATTAAGGGCAAAATCATGATTTAATAATAATATTTAACATTCATATCATTTTACCCCCTTAATTTGAAAAACTAATAATTTCGTCTAAAATTAAATTTTGAAAAGTAACATTTTCCCCCTACATAGGGTTTCCAATTTTGTCGATGAATTTTCGGCCAACGATCTCTTCATCTGGACAGTCATCGTTATCCAGACAAAGCCAACTTCGTTTGAACAACGAAGATCCAAACTAAGAGTTTCGACTCTTCGTCTGGATTCCATTGAATCCAGACATCGTAGGCCCAATATTGAACACCGAAGGGAGAGACGACATCGGGAGAGAGAGAGAGAGATCAACCATCGTTGGTTGAAAATTTGTCGACGAAATTGGAAACCCTAGGTAGGGGGGAAAATGTCACTTTTCAAAACTTAATTTTGGGTAAATTGTTAATTTTTCAAATTAAGGGGGTAAAATGATATAAATGTTAAATATTATTGTTAAATAACAATTTTATCTTTAATCTTAACTTAATTTTGCAGGGTAGGTGTTAATTTTCTAAACTATGGGTGGGTGTTTGGGTTTTTGAAAATTGGTGGGTGGGAATTTGAGAATTCACTATACCTTGGGTGGGAATAAGTCTTTTGGCCTTTATACATAGAATACTACTGAAAAATGTGATGTCTATATTACATACCCATATAGAAATTTTCACACCAAAATTTAATTAAATAAATTTGAATTGAATCAAATTGAACTAAATTGACTTATAAGATTGACCCAATTCGGTTTGAGTCTAACCCCACCGATAATAACTGGCTTACAAGTTTTTCAGTGAAAATTTTAAAAATCTATTGTTAAAAGTATAATTTTATTTCGTTTAAAAAAAAATTAATTGTTAAAATCATAAAAATAATACTTATAATGATTAAATATTCATTATCTTGTTATTTTTCTCCCGCTAAAGACTATTTATTTTTGTAGTGAAATGAATTTCCTCAAATTACACAAATATAATTTGAGTGAGGATATGGAAGTTGTGCAAGCTCAAATGATGCATTTTTAAACAACTAGCCACATGACCCTAGCCCATTTTGACATATTACAGCTCCGACAAACGTAACATTTACATTTATTATAAGTGTTTACTTTTTCACTAAACAAAAGTTGAATATGAGATAAAAGAGGATCGAAATAAGTGACTATGATCGTAAAATTTGATATCACCCAGATTTAACTAAGATAAGATCAATGTTGTGGTAGATACTTTGAATAAAAAAGTCCCTTTATCCCTGAATATATCATCTCATAAAATAGTTGAGAATGAAGAATATAAATATATTTAATGGCAAACCTATAATTTTTACTGAATGAGAGTCCACGTGACCCTATCATTGTTAAAGGTGTAAACAAATCAAATTGTGTCTAAACATTTTTTGGATAAGATTCGAGTTAAATTTATTGAGTAAAAGTTAAAAGTAGTTCAAGTTAAAACGATCAACTAAAATTCAAGTTAGAATGTTTTATTTGAAAATATTAATATTTGAATGTTAATCGTACAAATATAAAAACAAGTTAAAATGATATAGATGAATATCTTCAATTCTAGAGTTTGAGAATCACATGCAACACCATCCATTAGATCATTTATTCCATATACACCAGGGTACCATTATGTAGAATTCTTTGGCGTGCTGGTTCGATGAACCTACAGTCAATATGTACCTATATATTACAATAAATTGAGACCAATAATTTTAACACATGAGATCTGTTACTAGATAGAGTCATTCTATAGGATAATAATCTTACTGTATTCTTTATGCTTTTGGTTTGAATAATGTTAAAGCTATAGACACTTTTATATTCACCACCATATGTGTTCATAGAATTCTTAAAATCAAATTACTCATTAATCATCTTGTTACAATTCCATCAATTTAGGGACATTTATTATACATACATATAGAAACAAATGAAGAAATGTCAATTTATTATAAATAAAAAATGATACATTGTTTATATGAAAATTACAAATATAACCTTAAAGGTTGGCTTTAGAATACCTACTATATAAAAGCGTTGACTAAATTCATATAAACCCGCAAATTAGGTTATTTTAATTAAATGCCAAACAAAACAAAAATCCAATTAAAAGGTAATATAATATTGGATTAACATTCGAATGGTTTAGGAATCAGAAATAAACTCATCAAAAGCAATCCAACAGTTACTATATATTCACAATGGAAACAGACTTTACACAAAACAAGTACACAATAAGTATGGCAGGAAAACTACCAACACAAGATCCCCTTCAATTTTTTTTTTTTCACTTCTTAATTTATTATATGCTTATTTATAAGGTCCAAAGTGACTAAACTAGTTTATAAAAAGATAACAACTTACATCAAAGTTATGGATTATCAATAAAATTATGCATACATACTTTTGAGTATATACATAATGTATTATTATATGATAACATTGCTCATTTATTATATAATACTAAATCTTGCGTAAAACCATGTAAGCACCATGTTGTGGTTGTATGGTTATACCTCGAGCTGGGGCATGAACATAAGTTGGAGAAAATTGAAAAGAGAAATTTTGCAGAATCATCGTTAAAGCTAATTTTGCTTCAAGCAGTGCAAAGTTCTGTCCAATGCATATTCTAGGACCCCAACCAAATGGGAAGAATGAGACTTGATCATTTTTTGAGGCCTTAGAAACTCCCTTGGAAAATCTATCTGGATTGAACTCCTTTGCATCAGCTCCCCAATATTCTTCATCATGATGAACTAGAATTATTGGTAATGAAATTAAAACTCCCGATGGTATCTTGACTCCTCCTAATTTGAACTCCTTCGTAGTTACTCTGTTAGTCAAAGCTGCTGGTGGATATAGCCTCAGTGCCTCATGGAGAATTTTGTTTAACTGAAACACATTTTCAGGGAAATTAGTTAACCACTATGAAGGAAGAGTCTTAAAACACTGAATTCTCTCAAGTAAAACATAATTTTATAAGTGATCTGTTTACTTACTTCTTTCAAGCGGTTTAACTCCTCAAATTGCGGTTCTTTGTTTCCAAAAACTTGGAAAGCTTCTTCTCTAGCACGATCTTGCCAATTTTGATGCATACACAATAAAACCATTGTCCATCCAATCAAAGTTGCAGTAGTCTCTTGTCCAGCAAGATAAAAAAGTTTGCACTCCTCAATCACCTCTTCAATACTCATTCCACTTTCCTTGTTCCCATGCTCTTGAATTTCTCTATGATTTGATTCCACTAATAAACCCAACAGATCATCGTAACTTGTTTCTCCAACTTTCAGTGCCTCCTCTCTTTTCTTTATAATGCCTTTTATCAATTCTATAATTTCTCTATTATTGCTTTTCAATTTTCTATTGGCTTGAGTAGGCAAAAACCTGAAAACAAACAAATTAATCTTCAAAGTGCAAGCATGAAATATACAGAGTCACCTTATTATAACATAGATTAAAGACAATATCTAAACTTCTGCAAAGGAATGGAGCAAACATTATGATGCTTAATTTTACCATTTTCCAAGTTCATTTTCAAAATTAAAAATCACAATTTAGATGAGTCAATTTTATGGAGAGTACTTTCTATGCATGGAGTTGTTTCCATTTTTTGAAATTATTCATCATAAATTTCAATAAAATAAAAATAAAATGACCTCAATTTATTCTAAATTACCTCCATCCAGGGATGTGGAAGAAGTAGAAAATTTGATTCAAAAGACTCATTTGTTCGGTCATGAGTGTAAATATTTTTCTTCCGTCTTCAAAACTACTACCAAATGCAGTCCGAGAAATCACATCTGCTGTTAAGGTCTTGATGTCAGACCATACGTCTAGCTCACAGAATTCTTTATTGGTGATTGAGTTTTGCCATTTCCTTATCATCTCATTGCAACTCAAATACATTTTAGGTGGCATATCCTACAAACAAAAAGAAAAAATAGAAGGACAATCTGAAGTTGATTATCTCAATGTACGAGTACATAAATTTTAGATTCAGAAGAAAACATATGCATATATACACTCTACTAAAGATAAATTCTTAACTTTTACAGTCCTATAATTAAATTATTATGTTTGACAATGTTATGTGATGACTTTTTGGAGGGTAGAAAGAAGAAAAACCTTCAACTTGTCTAGATGGAAAGCTGGGTTGGCTATCTTTCTGACTTTGAACCATTGTTCACCCTCATACATCACCATCCCATTGAACACCAACCGGCTAAGTGGGCTTCTGTTGGGTTTTTGAAATATTTCATACCTTAACATTATTTCCCTTATCAATTTCGGGTCTGTGATGTTTATGCTTGGTGTTGGACCCAGCCAAAAGAATGAATTTTTACCTGCATCCACCATAGATAATTGTTATTGATCCTAAATTAGTAAAACTTGCTAAGTATAGAATGATTCAGTATAAGATCTGCTTTAAACTCTGCATAATCATATATTACAGTGCTCAAAATTTTGATTTATCTATGTTTTATATTTAATTAAGTTCCAAAAGAATTCTCATTATCCTCAGTTTAAGTCAAAAGTACCGATAGACAATGAAGCATATATTAAATCACCATGTTGTGCCTATGCGTCTTACATGCACGAAAATCTGCTATTATTTTCCTTGAAGGAAAAAATAATATTTAATTACCTTTATGGTAATATTTAAGAAAATGACAAAAATACCTTTTATTTAAACTAAATGTTAGATTTTGGTAAATGGGTAATAAATTATTTGTTCAAACTTAAAGGGTGAAAATTATTATTTTATCAAAAGTTGGGTGGGACATAATCATTTGGCCAATTAATTTCTCTCAAACGTTTTAAAGCCCAGCAACTACGAAATGTTGAATATAAAGAACTTTTTATGACTCGCCGTCCTTACTATTGGGTGGAAGATTGAAGAGACAGAAAGATTGGGGTTGTGGCGGGAGCAAAAAGTTTGCGTTAGGCAAAAGCAAAGGGTCGCAGCGAGATGTGCCGTGTTGCACGATCCCGCGAAAAAGTGGGTCTGGTTTTTGCTTAAGAAAAAGTTGTATCATACTTTCTAAATTCTTGCTTAAATGTTTGAAGATTTGGCTGTAATTTGTTCTACTGTAATTTCTGTAGACAAAATTAAGATCAGATAAAGAAAGATAAGAAGGTGGCACCGCCCTACTGCTTGCGGTTTTGGCTCACAGAGAGACACAATCTTCTCTATCTTCTCAGCCATAAATTAATTCAATTCTAGAATTTTTCCTAAGGACAACCGAATCTAGCCAAAGCGAAAGAACAAGAGATTGAAGAATCTACAACAGCACATGATGGATTTAATAACTAATTAACATCTCCATTAACTAGTAATTAAAACTTAATTAATTGTAAGTTTGAAGAGAGAAGGTCGGCATACCGTAGTTGCTGATGATACGATGGTGGAATGGAAGAATTCGCCACCCAATATCGTGGGAGACGGGGCCAACGGGTCTGGTTTTTGCTTCTTTTGACACCATGAACATCTCTTTCGTGTCTCCATGAAGAAGCTTGTACGAGTTGCCAGAGAAACCTTCCTTTCGAAGCAAATTCTCTAGCTTCTTTGGCTTCAACCATACCCAATCCACAAAAACCCATACACATAATCCAATCACTGCAAAAACAAAGGACAAGGCAATAGATTTGACAGTGTCTGTGTCTCTGAACTCCATCATCAGAAGTGAGAAAAATAGAAATACAGGAAAACTGTGGTTTGAGATGCGTGGCCTATTTACTGGTCTTTTTTATATCCATCAAGAAGTATTACCAAAGTTCTAACCCAGCTTAATATTTAAAAGTTAACAAAAACATCCAATATCAAATCTAAATCACATCACACCAGAGCGCATGGATTGCTCTTAACAAAAATAAAATTTGAGTAATAATATATATATATTTTTTATATAAAATTAAATTCATAGTCGACTTGTTAACATATCATTAGTATAATTAATTATATACTTAAAAATATATGTATATACAATATTATTGTTTATTAAAATCTTCAAGTCTCACTTAAGTCTGTTAAATTGGATGGTGCTTGTTATGTTTCAAAAGCTATCAGTGTTAATACATATTCCCAAAATTTGTTGGCTGATTACAGGGGATAAAGTAATATTGGCCACATAATATTTCCGACCAAAGGTTTAATTATGTGACCATTCTATCCAATATTCTGCTAGTTTGACAATTTCATTAAAGAAAGATGAGGAAAATTTGTTTAAGATTATCAAAAAGAAAAAGACAGAAACTTTCCAGCTAAATAATATTTTATTTGTTAAAAATTATTAAATTAATTTTATTTTTAATTAATATTAATTTTAATTAAAATTATAAAAATTAAAATTTGACAATTATTAATAATATTTCTAATTGATAACATCTAAAATCACACTAATTAATATGATTTTAATAAAATTTATATTAAAATAGTAAAATACGACATAGAAAATTCTCGTTAGAATCACATCGATTGACATGGTTTAGATTGAAATCATACTAATTCAACATAATTTTAGTCCAGAATTATACCAATAATTGCAAATTTTGACTGGAGAAAAAAAAAAATTAAGGGTTACATGAAAATAAGAGAAAAAAATTATGAAGATGATGTCTAGAATGATGTAATTGCATTACTCTAGGAAAATGATAGAATCACTCAGACAAACTTGACCCTACCATCTTTTTGTAGAAAAATTTCATCATTAAGGTTTTTTCATTTTTATTTTATAGACAATTTTTCACTTTAAAATGGGGGATGAGCAGCCAAGTTCACACTTTCTAATTAAATTATTATTTTTTAATCTTAATAATATAATAAAAATTTTCAAGTTGTCAAATTATATAAGTTATTAATAAAATTATTTTTATTAAATTATCATTTTATTGTTAATATATATATTTTTAAAAAATTTTCATACAACTTGTTACTTTAATTGAAAATAAAGTATTTTTGATATAAAAAATTAATAAATATAAAATTATAACAAAATTAAAATTATTTTAGTAGTGGTAATTAAATTATTTTTATATTATTTATCATATTATCTTAAACAAAGTAATATAAGAAATAAAAGATAAATTATCTATTTGATCAAATATTACGTTAAACCAAAAACCCCGTTTAAATATTTTTAGTATTTATGTTTATCAACAAAATAACAATATGAATGATATATAAACACATCATTAAAATGAAAATTCTAATTTAAACTCTAATCTATCTTATAAAAAAGTTTGTAACAGTATCGAAACATTACAGTCTTATATGAGATAGTATTTCATTGAGCAACAAAGTTTCTTTGTATAAAGATATTTTGTTGTTTTTGTTAATTATAATCACAAAAAAACTAATTTTCCCTTTCCTACTAACAATTCTTTTTTTTTTCTCTTGGCAGCCTCTTGAAGTTGTAGGTGATTTTTCTTTATCACCGACTGGCTTGGCCTTCAGTTTCATCATCAACTCATTGTCTTCGTAGCCAATCTCATCTATCATATCCATCTAATCATACAACAATATCTACATCCACAACATCATCAAAGTCAAATCTCATTGGTCTTCCACCATCCATTGTCATGTCACTTAACCAAAGTCATCTTATCTTCCGGTTCTACATACATGTAGCAAACCAGAGTCTCTGCCAAAGATTTCTCTACAAGTTAATTTAACTATAACTTCCACACTACCTCACCCAAACTCACATCCTAATTTTGTCTCACACAATATTCCAAAAAGAACTCATCCAGTGCAAACAGGATCACAAACCAACATATAGTCAGCACAACATAATTGTATAGTTTCACCAACTTCTGTAATTACTCTGTATGCTCACCCCACTAGTGAACACCAAAAACTAACATTTGTTTTAGATGCATTACAATCTTCACACTAGAATGCTATCTGAATATGATGTTTTGAGGAAAAACAAAGATCAGGGAACTTGTATTTCCAAAAAGAAATTAAGTCTTGCATACCCAATTAGCCAAGTTAGTTAGAGCTTCACTTCGAAAGACATAACTTCTAGAAGAGATATTACAAGTTCGTATTAAAACATGATTTTGGTACTTACAGAATGTCCCAAGATACATATAACTAAGTTAATTTAAGAAAATAAACCTTTCATACTACATTGATCATACTTGCAACCGATTATTGGAACAAAATATTATATATTAATAACGTTAAAATAATTAATCCAGATTATAAAATATTATGAATTACATCAAAACTAAGTATTATATGCAATACTAAATTTTGCTTAAAATCAAATGAGCACCATATTGTGGTTGAATGGTTACACCACGAGCTGGAGCATGTGCATAAGTTGGAGAAAGTTGAAAAGAGAAATTTTGCAGGAGCATAGCTAAAGCCAATTTTGCTTCCATCAAAGCAAAATTTTGTCCAATGCATATTCTAGGCCCCCAAGAAAAGGGGAAGAAAGGGACTTGATCATTCTTTGAGGCCTTTGAGACTCCTTGGGAAAATCTATCTGGATTAAACGCTGTTCCATTTCCCCAATAGTCTTCATCTTGATGAAGCAGAATTATTGGCATTGAAATCAAAACTCCAGGTGGCATAATGATGTCTCCCAGTTTGGTCTCTTTAATAGTTTCTCTGGTAATTAGAGAGGCTGGTGGATATAATCTCAGTGCCTCATGGAGAATCTTGTTTACCTGTAATATAGACTCTTCAAATTTTAAAATAGATATATATAAAGAGATTTCATTATACAATGTGTATTAATGTGCAAATTATATATCATATTAACCAATTTTATCTTAAACTCTATAAGCGATATGATTTTGATATCATTTGTAATATCACTGATCCAATCACTCACTATGGTTTATTTTTGGGTTTTATAACCCAAAATATGTCTTGACAGCTTGAGCTCTTATCTTAGCATCTTTAAGTGATGTAAGATATACATGCAAATCTAACATCTCTCTTTTGCTTTGTCAATGTGTGATTTGTCTGAAAGTGTTATATTGATCCCTTCATTTTAGAAAAATGACATGATCTCTCATAATCCCTCGAATGGAATTTGTAAAAGTGAAAATAGGTTTTCCATGAAATTCAAAGTAGGCTTGAAGAAGGAAGATGTATACTTACTTCTTTCAAGTGGTTTAGCTCATCAAATCTTACCTCCTTATTCCTAAAAACTTGAAAAACCTCTTCTCTTGCTCGTTCTTGCCAATTCTGATGCCTGCATAACAAAATCATTGTCCATACAATCAAAGATGCAGTAGTCTCTTGGCCAGCAAGATAGAAAAGCTTGCACTCCTCAATCACCTCTTCAAGGCTCATTCCACTTTCTTTGTTCCCATGCCCTTGAATTTCCCTGCGATTTGATTCCACTAATAAACCCAGTAGATCATCATTACTTGCTTCTCCAGCTTTTAGGACTTCCTCTCTTTTCTTTATGATGCCTTCTATCAATTCTTGAATTTCTTTATAACTACTTTTTAGCTTTTTATTTGCACTGGTGGGCAAAAACCTGAAAATAAACAAACTAATCTCATTAATGCAAGTTCTTCCTACTCAACCGATACTAATAAATTCAAATTACCTCCATCCTGGAATATGGTATGTGTAGAAAACTTGTTTCAAAAGATTAACTTGTTGAGTTATGAGCTCAAATATTTTTCTTCCATCTTCATAACTACTCCCAAATGCAGTCCGAGAAATCACATCTGAAGTTAAAGCCTTAATGTCAGGCCACACATCTAACTCATAAGAATCTTTCTCTGGGATTGAATTCTGCCATTTCTTCACCATCTCATTGCAACTTATATACATTTTAGGTAACATATCCTAAGAAATAGCAAATAAAAGACTTAATTTCCATGGGCACCCCATAAATATTATGTATGAATAGACTGACTTATACAGAGAAGAAAGATAAGAACCTTCAACTTATCGAGATGGAAAGCTGGATTGGCTATCTTTCTGACTCTGAACCATTGTTCACCCTCGTACATAAACATTCCGCTGAAAACCAGCCTATGAAGCGGAATCCTTCTGGGTTTTTGAAATATGTCATGTCTTAACATAATTTCTTTTATCAATTGAGGGTCCATGATATTTATGCTCGGCGTTGTACCTATCCATATAAACGAATTCTTTCCTGCATTAATTATACACCATAAGTTACTTTTATCATTCAGAGGTTATGGGGTAAGGTATATACTGAGCATGGATGAGTGATGAGTGAAAAACTCTTACTAAATAAAGAAGAATGTTCACAGACTAGAGATTAATGTTTCTTCAAGTCAAAAACATAATTATTATTATTGTACGATATACGATACGTATCTTATAATATAATGTGATATACAATGAATATATATCATATAATGTGATAAATATTATATGATATAATAAATTATAAATAAAAAATTATACGTATATTAAAATTTATCAAATTGATACGATACAATGAATATATCATATAATGTGATATATATTATCAATATACTTTTTGGATAAAGTGATGACGTGATAAAAGTATAGTCGAGAAAATTTTTATAGTTTGAGAGGGTTTTGTGATAAAGGCGTTTGGGGGGTGGAGGGGAGGAATATCGATCGAAGTGAGGCTGGTTTATAGATTTGAAAGGTATATAAGGCTTAAGGGCCAAAATGAATCCAATAACCTACTAGATTAATTAAGCGAGCACTAAGAGCCCCAAATTTTTCGCTGCTAGAGAAAAGTTTTCCTCTCACTACGAGACAAAATTTTCTCTCTTTTCAACAAGAAACGATTGCAATCAAATTTAATATAAATTTTGAACCCAGATCCATATTCTTCGATCGCAGACAATTCGATGAAAAAAAAAAAAGATATATCAGAAATAATTAAAACTCAATTACTCCTAAACCATACACTTGCCTTGAATTTTTCGACTCTTAACTAATCAATTCGATTGCAGATTGACAAGCCTTTCCAAAAGTGATGAAATGGGAGAAGAATGAGGAAGTTCTTAAAATTAACAAAGCAAACAAAATTAACCTTCAACAAAGCTAGATTGAAATGTTAGTTCAATAACTCATTAAGATCTCCATTAACTGGTAAACCTGAATCAAGTAAAAGTTTCAAGTGGAAATAAGCCTACCGTAGTACTTGATGATATGATGGTAATATGGAATGACTCGCTGTGCGATGTCGTGGGAGAAGGGGCTGATGGGAGTGGTTTCTGCTTGTTTTGTCATCATGAACATCTCTTTTGTGTCTCCATGAAGAAGTTTGTACGAGTTGCCGGAGAAACCTTGCTGTCTCAGCATCATCTCCACCTTCTTTGGCTTCAGCCAAATCCAGTTCAGTAAAACCCATGCAGATGCTAGAATGGCAGCAAAAACAAAGGAAAAGGCCATGGATGCAACTCTGATCTCCATTTGCAAGAAGGCAGTGAGAGGAGAGAGGAGAAATCTCCGAAAATAAGTGGTCTAGAATCAACGGCTAATTAGAAAAATAAACAAGCTTATTGCTTATTTTAATAAGCATAATAAAAGGGAATACGTCATTGCGAGAAAGACAAGGTACCACCAGCCTTTTAAATACTAGAGGGCAGAGGATGAATAATTATTTTAAGTTGTAAAATCAAATCATATACAGTATAATTTGATTCATAAAACAGTTTCACCTGAATTCATAAATTTTATAAAATTAGTTTAAAGTTTAAAGTTTCAAAATTCAATCAAATTATATATCTTTTTTTTTTTAATTTATATAATAATATTTGATAGAGACAATTAGATATAATACTTGTTTCTAATATTTATTTTATTCTATAAATTTATGGGCCAAAAATTTTATGTATATTTTACATGCGAAATAGTTCCATTTACTTTACAAAATTTTCAAATTATTTTTTAATTTAATTTTAAAAAGTTCTTAGACCCACCCTCTGTGCAAAACAACTGAATCAGGTGTAAAATACCAGTTGTCCCTCTTTGTAAGATAATGTATTAAATTATAGGAATAATAGACTCAGACGCCAGAGACTACATTGCATTATCTTGTGTTCACGCTTGCCGTATTCTATCTCCTTTATATATATATATATATATATATATATATATATATATATATATATATATATATATATATATATATATATAATACATAACTTATAACATAATATAGTATAGATAAAAATCAGCATATATTATGAAATGTATCGAATTAATATGATACAGTAAATATATTATATAATATAATATATATTTTATAATATAATACATATTATCGATTGATATTAATATACATTTTTAGAGAAAATGACGATGTAATAGAGGTGTATATAAAAATTTTAAACTTTAGAGGTATTTGTGATTTTTTTAACACGATGATATGCAAATTATAATTTTATATTATCTTATTTTATTAAAAACATATTATATAATACAATATGTGATTAAAAAATTATATTTTTAATACATAATACAATATATAATCAGGCTATCATATGCATAATATTAAACATCAGACGGTCTATTAGTAAGTGAAGCAATTTTATTTTTATATTGTCAAGTATTTAATAATAAAAATATGTGTATAATTTTATATACAAATATGAGGTGTTACCTTGTAATTAGATTTTGATTTATTTTTAATTTTTAACTATTCAATTATATAATGACATATCGTTATTTTATATAAAATTGTACAGAAAAATTATATATATAACATTCCTCAATATCTAATTATCACTAACCTTTGAAAACATACAATATATTTTAGACCAAAAGACTATATACTACCCATTGTTTAGTTAAAAGACAAATCCCCGCCTATTAATTTTTAAATACTTAAATACTCATTCATATAGTAAAATTTATTATTATAGTTAAGGGTAATATTGTTATTCAGTTAAAAATATTAAAAAACTAAAAAATTGTCATATTTTCCTATAAATTTAAAAATTTAAAAATTTTCTTTCATTTAAAATTAAAAAAATTGTATTTTCTCCTTTAGGGCTTGATTTTATCCAATAATCACTTTTTGGTGACCATTTTGAGAAGGTTGTTAGCTGGCCGTCCCACCACTTCCCTCCTTGATGGTTTCACCAACAATAGATAGAATTTTCAATATTTTTTGATAATTTTCAAACCTAAATAGGAAAATATGATAATTTTTTTAGTTTTTTAAATATTTATAGCTAAATGATAATTTTACTCTTTTCTTTAATAGTGAATTTTAACATATGTGTGCATAGTTAAGTTATTGAAAGTTCATGGGTAAAAATTTGTCTTTTCTCTAAACCTTGGGTGGGAATAGTCTTTCGGCCTATATTTTAATGATAAATCATATATCTAGTCAGGTTGATAGGGAGAGAAAGCAATGAAAATGACGTCCAAAATTAAAAAGTCAGACCAAAGATTATAAGAAATCTCACATAAATTGGCCAGATATAAGATAGGGTTATGAGACAAATAGGTAATTTTTTAATAAAAAACCTAATGGGGAGAAATACTAGCATGCAAAGAAAATGACGTCTAGAATTAAAAAGGCAGACCAAAGATTATGAGAAATCTCATATAAATAGGCCAGATAAAAGATAAGGTTATGAGACAAACAGGTAATTTTTTAATAAAAAACCTAATGGGGAAAAATACTAGTATATAATTCAATAACTTACTTTTTACAGACCCGTATATAAATATAAATATCAAATGATTCCTACAGAATTGAAATAAACAATTAATTAATAAATAAATAAATAAAGCAAAAAAAAAAAAAGAAGCTAGCTCTATAATTGTTTTACTTAATATTACTAATAAGTTTCTCAATACAATAATCTTCTCTTGCTATTAAAAAGCCTTCTTCAATCTGACATTAAAATACGCCCAATGCAACCTGTCATTTGAGAGAGGATTCTATTTTCTCCCAAGTTTTTTTCAGTCCTAGTACCGACCAAGCACAATCGTTTCAAATAGTATCATTTTAATCCTTTAACTTTGATTTTAGAATTAAAGGTTTAAAGTTTAAAATTTAGATTTTATGATTTAGGGTTTATGGTTATATATGGTTAGCACACTATTAACTAACTTGAAACTTATTATGAAATAGTGAAGAAATATTTATAAAGAATAGATATATATTGTTAGCTCACTATTATCAAAAATATTTTGTTGAAGTATGATCGGGAACTTGGAGATGAAGATACAATGGATTTTAAACCAAACAGTGGTTTAGAGGGAAATTTCAAATGTAAACAAAGAATCAAGTTTTATTTATCCGAAATGCAGCGGACAAAACATTTTGATTTATATATATGGTCGTATGAATATTTTTTTAAACTCTTTTATAATATTGATATACATCGGATTTATAATCATTGTATTACATAAGTATAAAATTTAATTTTATAATATTATCAAAGGATATTTGAACTATACTCTCTTATACATGAAATTTCCTTTATTAACGTTATAGCTACCCATAAGAGCAACATATATATTTTGATTAATATGACATATAGGTTAATTGATATTCAAATGAATTGAATTTATTTGATCTTGGATTAATTTATAATATTTTGTATTGATAAAATTGAAATAAAAACGAAATTACAAGTACAGAGAATTATTTTTTGTGAATTTAGATAATTTTTTAAAAAGAGTTGATAAAAAAAATGAGATTAAGAATATAATAAAAGAATTAAAATTAAGAGATTTGTAAATACAAATATAAGAGCAACTGTAGAAAATAGTTGACTTATGCACTGTTATATAAATTTTTATTATTTTTTAATATATTCAATAATAATGGGTTGGGCTAACCCATGACCCTAATACCTAGGCCTATAATTGGCCTAAAAGATTTATGGGTCAAACTTGACAAGGTTCTTTTGAATCAAACTTTATTTTTGAACTTCAAACCGGATCTTTATTTACTTTAACTCAATTGATTTGCCGAATTCTATTGAAAGGTCTTATCACGTGTGCCCATAAAAGATGGTAAGATTTTCTAATGTAAGTATTTTTAAAAAGGATAAAAAGAGGGTGATTTTGATCCTTCAAAAAATTTTAGGCTTATTTCCTTGTAAAACGTCAATCGTTGTTTGTAATTTAGCGAAGAAAAATATAAAAGAGAGAGTACTTGTTGAATAAAATAAGCCTTGGAGGGCAAGGGAAAAATATTACTTGGAGGGCAAGGGAAAGAGATTTTTGAGTTGATATATTAATATATTGAAAATTTAATTTTTTGTATTATATATATTATATTATAATATGTGTTGTTTAAAAATAAAATAATAAAAAAATTTTATTGGTATATTATTATTTTCTTTAAAATGCGTATTATTTTATATTATATATCTATTATATTGTATTAATTTAATATATTTTAAGATATATATAATCTTATATTTGAATTATACCATATTATAAAATAAATCTTATATTTTATAAAATATTGATAATGAATTTATATTAAATTTGGTGATTTATTGTATGATAATTTTTGCGGTTATAATAACTATTAAAGCATAAAAACATATATAATTTAATAATAATATCATCCATACAATTCTATATATAAATAATAATATATTATTATAAAATTTGATAATTTTAAATTAAATAAAAAATTTTAATTATATAATAATATATTATTATTTATAAAAAATTGTTGACGGGGATGGCATACCGCCAGTAAGAAAAGTTCGGGAGACCAAGTTAGATCCTTGGTGATCAAGTTAGCTGCCAACAAAAAATTCATCTTAAATTTCATTGTAGATAGTGACTTTTGACTATTAAACGACGACAAAAGTCTTCAATCCTGTTTTCGAATTATTAAGCAAAAACGAAAAGTCTAAAGTAAAATATCAGCAAAGCCCATATAAATTTTTTCACGCTCTTTCATGGTCTCTTTGAAATACTATAAATTAAGAGCATTTGGCTCTCTGTTAGTTCATTCTAAGCACCTACAATCGTAGATACAAATTAAACAGTCCATAATTCACTCATTCTGAAATGGAATTATCACTGAATTCCATTGCAGCCTCCATTGTTTTGGTCACAGTGGTAACACTGGCATGGACAGTGCTGAACTGGGTATGGTTGAGGCCGAAGAAGCTGGAGAGGTACCTGAGACAGCAAGGTCTCTCCGGCAAACCTTACAGGCTTCTGTATGGAGACTTGAAGGAGGCCTCCATGATGCTAGAAACAGAAAAATCCAGATCCTTCAATGTCTCTGATGACATTACACCACGGCTTGTTCCATTCCTCCGTAAAACGGTAAAGGATTATGGTATGTCAATCCCCAATCTTCTTATAAAATTTTTATTTCTTTCATGCATGTCTGGTATTTCAATGTATGAAGATTATATTATTAAGGTGGTCTTAATGTTTTCATCTTGTATATGACATTAACACTTATGTGAAGAGCGAAGCTATATGCACACAGTTTTATTATAACGTGAAATTGATTATCACTCTTCTTTGTCAACAAAAAAAAAAATGCAGGTAAAAATTCTTTTATATGGGTTGGTCCAATACCCAGGGTGACCATCATGAATCCTGAACAAATAAAAGACATATTTTCCAGACTTGATGATTTTCATAAACCTCAGGGAAACCCACTTTTGATGTATCTTGCAACTGGACTTGCAGAGTATGAGGGGAAGAAGTGGGCCAAACATAGAAGGATCATCCAACCAGCATTCCATCTAGATAAGTTGAAGGTCAATAATTCATTTATTTTTTCCATTTACTAATGTGGCACTGTAAATTGTTTATGGCACAGGTTTTTCTGATATATACAAATAACAATATGATCAAATATATCTGCCTAATTATAATGACTTGTTGCAGCTTATGTTACCTGAATTCTATCAAGTTTGTAATGAGATGATTAGCAAATGGGAAAAGTTGGTCTTCGCAGAAGGATCATGTGAATTGGATGTATGGCCATATCTTGTTAATTTGACGGCTGATGTGATTTCTAAAACAGCATTTGGAAGTAACTTTGAAGAAGGAAGAAAGATATTCGAACTCCTCACCGAATTAGGTGATATTACACAAGAGATTCTAGAATCCGTTTACATTCCCGGATGGAGGTAAAACAATTTCTAAAGTTGAAACCAGAAAATTATTTCATTCTTGATTTACTTTTATTGCTTAAATGTATGCAGGTTTTTACCTACAAAGAGGAATAGGAGATTGAAAGAGATTGACGATGAAATACGAGCCTTACTTATGTGCATCATTAAGAATAGAGAGAAGGAGATGAAAAGAAGTGAAGCTGTAAAGAATGATTTACTGGGTTTACTCATGGAATCCAATTATAGAGAAATTGAAGAGCATGGAAACAACAAAAATGGTGGAATGACAATGGATGAAGTGATTAAAGAGTGTAAGCTATTTTACTTTGCTGGTCAAGAGACCACCTCCGTTTTGCTTGTATGGACTTTGGTTCTATTGAGTGAGCATCAAGATTGGCAAGCTCGTGCAAGAGAAGAGGTTTTCCAAGTATTTGGTGATCAGAAGCCTAGCTTTGATGAATTGAATCACTTGAAAGTTGTGAGTTTCTATCATAGAAAAATTATCTTTCTTTTGCTCATTCCAATTCGATTTTAATATGCAATAAAACCACCTGTACAAACATATGTTAATTTTAATTTTGATTGCTCAGGTGACAATGATATTATATGAGGTGCTGAGGTTATACCCTCCAGCAACTACTCTTGGTCGAGCTGTTGACGAAGAAATAAAGATTGCAGACTTGTCACTGCCAGCTGGAGTTGAAGTTTCAACGCCGGTTATATTGGTTCACCGTGATCAAGAACTTTGGGGTGATGAGGCGGCGGAGTTTAAACCAGAGCGGTTTGCTGAGGGAGTTTCAAAGGCCGCAAAGAGTCAAGCTTCGTTTGTCCCTTTTGGATGGGGTCCTAGAATATGCATTGGTCAAAACTTTGCTCTCATGGAGGCAAAAATGGCTTTAGCTTTAATTCTGCAAAACTTTGCATTCGAGTTGTCTCCATCTTATGTTCATGCTCCTGATACAGTCATTACTGTTCATCCGGAGCATGGTGCCCACTTGATTTTGAAGAAACTGCAGACTGAAACAGTCAGTTAGAACTGAAGGCGCTTTCCACAATATTCTTTTTCCTTCCATCTAATTTCTGGGTGAACGAAATATGAGAATATTCCGGGCTTATTTTGTATCATTTTACCTAAATGTTTTAATTTCCAACAATTTTGCTTGTTGCAAACTGCTCTATGTAACCTTATATTATAAGAATAAGTGATATTTCTTGTTTGAAAGATGCAACTCCGCAGTATTTATTTTTGCAGAACAGATAGGGCGCTTGTTTTTTTCGTCATCTTACGCAAACTGTATTGCAGACCATTGAGTATGTGGATAATTTGACTACATTTCTTGGAGAAGAAACAGAGAGAGCTAAATCCACAGTACAAACACCACTATCACCTGGCATATTCTCTTAACTTAAGACTGTTATACGGAGAGACTCTGCTCTCCTAACAAACTTATGACAATTTGATAGAAAAAAAATTATCTATTTCTAATAAGAGACCTAACCATACATAGGGCTGGATTCGAGCTGAGCCGAGCTCGGCTCGCAGCCAGCTCGGGCTCGGCTCGGTTTTTTTATGGCCGGCTCGAGTTCGGCTCGAGCTCGATTTGAGTTGAACTTGGCTCGGCTCGAATCCAGCCCTAACAATACACATAACATACTGTTCACATTTTGGGTATATTGATAGAGTCTGTTTTGTTGTAATGGAATAATGTAATAAAATTATTGGATTTTAGACACATTTCATTGATATTACATTATTAAAAATATTAGTTTTAACTAGAGAAGTAATAATGAGAAAATAATATTCGATCATTATAGGTAATTTTTTTATTTTAAAGATTAATTATTTATATTGTCGTTAAAACTAAAAAATTTTATAATTTTAACAATTAAAAAATAATTGTTAAAAGTCTATTTTCTGTTATTGATTATCGTTATAACTTCTATTGTTAAAAATATTAATAATGAAAATTAAAAATTTTTTTTCCTCGTTAAAATCTTTTTTTTATAATGGTATTTTTTATATGAGTTTTATAATATATAGGTTATTTATAAACTTAATTTTATTTGTATCATGCAATTGGGTCTAGACAAGGCAAATGGTCAATCACATTTTACATTTATTGATTGGACATAAGATTTTACATCGCTATAAATTCAGGTGTGCTTTTATAAATATTTTTTTTTATTGATTGGACATAAGATTTTGATTTAGTGGATTCACATTTATCTCACCGTTATAATTGGAACATTTACTTGTTACACACGACTCTGTGTAACCTTATATTAAAGAAAAATTGAAATTTTTAACCTTATTTTAATCTATATATATATATATATATATATCATTCATTTTAAAACTTAAATAAATATACCACAACAGTAATCTACTTTTATAAAATATCTCTCTTTAAATGATCTCTATAGAGATTCTCTTTTTTTTCTAGAAATTTGTTCTCTCTTCTTTCTCAACTTTTAAATAAAGACTCATGCAAAGAGATCCTCTCTTTTTTTCTCTATAACCTTAGAATTGTACTGTGATGAGTAAAAAAAATCATTTGATAGAATTTAACTGAAAAAAATAAAGAGTTTACGTTTAACTGAAAAGAAATTACAGAAAAATTTAAAAAACCGTTGGCATTGAATTAAAAAGAGTTGGCGTTGGCCAACCCTTCAATTAAAAAAGGGTTGGCATGGGCCCACCCTTCAATTAAAAAAAGGTTGGTAAGGGTCCACCCTTTTATAAAATAAAAGGGTTGGCAAACCCCAACTCTTTTATTTTACTGATATGAATTTTTGGATTTTTTTTCATGTGGTGAAGCCATATAAGTTAAAATATTATTTCTATGAAAGAGAATCCAAAAATTTTTAAATGTAGTGGACCCTATTGTATGAAAGAGAATCCAAAAATATTCAAATTCAATGGGACCCACTATATGGGTTTTGGTATGAACTAAATTTAAAAAAAACATAAGCTAATGGGTGTTGGCATCGCCAACCTCTTGGCGTTGCCGCCAAGGGTTCGCTAACCCGGTCTTCGTTTGAAAATTTTTTAGATTTAAAATTTTGTATTTTATAACCATTAATATAATATTATAACAACTTTAAATAATAAAAACAATATGAAATAACAGTATTAAATAATTTAACAACATAAAATCACAACAAAATTAAATTTCACATGAACTCATGAACATGAATCTATCATACATTATTTGATTTTCAATTGTTCATAAAAAAAACACATAACATATAAGTTTAATTGTTTAATCACATATTTTCTTTGTTGAAGAATTTTTTTTTCATATTACAGAGATTTCTTCCTCATTGGAAGGCTGAAAAAAAAAGAGAGATAGTATTCTCTCTTTCCGCATGAGTTACAACAATAAGGGTATTTTAGAAAAATGTTATACTATTGTGGTAGTTTTATTTAGACTTTAAAATGAGTGGTATATATGTATACACGGTAAAAAAAAGGGTAAAATTTTTAATTTCCCTATATTAAAAGCATAAGTGATATTTCCAATTTAAAAGATGCAATTCTGCAACATTCGGTATTGAGTGCAAATATTTTTCTTCCGTCTTCAAAATTACTATCAAATGCAGTCCGAAAAATCATATTTACTGTTAAAGTCTTGATGTCAAGCCATACATCTAATTCACAGGATTCTTCATTGGTGATTGAGTTTTGCTATTTCCTTTTCATCTCATTGCAACTCAAATACATTTTAGGTAACATATCCTACAAATAAAAACTAAAAAATAGAAGGACAATGTGAGGTTGATTATCTCAATGTAAGAGTGCATAAATTTTAGATTCAGAAGAAAACATATGCATATATACACTCTACTAAAGAGAAATTCTTAACTTCTACAGTCCTATAATTAAATTGTTATGTTTGATAATGTTATGTGATGACTTTTTGGAGCGTAGAAAGAAGAAAAACCTTCAACTTGTCTAGATGGAAAGCTGGGTTGGCTATCGTTCTGACTTTGAACCATTGTTCACCCTCATACATCACCATCCCATTGAACACCAACCGGCTAAGTGGGCTTCTGTTGGGTTTTAGAAATATTTCAGACCTTAACATTATTTCCCTTCTCAATTTGGGGTCTCTGATGTTTATGCTTGGCGTTGGACCCAGCCAAAAGAATGAATTTTTTCCTGCATCCACCATAGATAATTGTTATTGATCCTAAATTAGTAAAACTTGCTAAGTATAGAATGATTCGGTGTAAGATCTGCTTTAAACTCTGCATAATCATATATTACAGTGCTCAGTATTTTGATTTTTCTATGTTTTATATTTAATTAAGTTCCAAAAGAATTCTCATTATCCTCAGTTTAAGTCAAAAGTATTGATAGACAATGAAGCATATATTAAATCACCATGTTGTGCCCATGCGTCTTACATGCATCAAAATCTGCTATTATTTTCCTTGAAGGACAAAATAATATTTAATTACACCTTTATGGTAATATTTAAGAAAATGACATAAATACCTTTTATTTAAACTAAATGTTTGATTTTGGTAAATGGGTAATAAATTATTGTTCAAACTTAAAGGGTGAAAATTATGATATTATCAAAAGTTGGGTGGGACAAAATCATTTGGCCAATTAATTTCTCTCAAACGTTTTAAAGGCCAGCAACTACGAAAAGTTGAATATAAAGAACTTTTTATGACTCGCCGTCCTTACTGTTGGGTGGAAGATAGAAGAGATAGAAAGATTCGGGTTTGTGGCGGGAACAAAAAGTTTGCGTTAGGCAAAAGCAAAGGGTCGCAGTGAGATGTGCGGTGTTGCACGATCTCGCGAAAAATTAGGTCTGGTTTTTGCTTAAGAAAAAGTTGTATCATACTTTCTAAACTCTTGTTAACTGTTTGAAGATTTGGCTGGAATTTGTTCTACTGTAATTTCAGTAGACAAAATTAAGATCAGATAAAGAAAGATAAGAAGGTGGCACCCTCCTACTGCTTGCGGTTTTGGCTCACAGAGAGACACAATCTTCTCTATCTTCTCAGCCCTAAATTAATTCAATTCTAGAATTTTTCGTAGGGACAACCGAATCTAGCCAATTCTAGAATTTAGAAGAAATGTCAAAAGCTGAAGTTGAAGAGTGAGGGTAATACCGTTGTTTTTGAAAGTTATGGAGGATAACTGCAGTTTAAAAAATATAGAAACCCTAGTTTGGTGGTGAAAATGTTATTTTTTAAAGTTTAAAAACTTTAAATAAAGATGAAATTATTAGTTTTTAAAATCTAGAGGAGAAAAAATAACAAATTTTATATTATTTTAATATAAATAATAAAATAACTATTTTATCTATATTTCTAATAGAAAAGATTAATAAAAGTTGGGTTATAGGTAAGAGTTTAAGTTTTTCAACAATCATAAGTGTAATTTTAAATTTGAACTAAAACTTGGATAAAAAATAATCATTTTTTCCAAAAAAAAAAAAACAAGATCATTACTTATTTTAATAAGTATAGTCAAAGAGAATAACATCATTAGGAGAAAGACAGAGTAATATTGTTATTTAGTTAAAAATATTAAAAAAACTAAAAAATTGTCATATTTCTTTATAGGTTAAAAATTTAACAATTTTCTTTTATTTAAAGTTTAAAAAATTGTATTTTCTCCTTTAGGGTTTGATTTTATCTAATAATCACTTTTTGGTGACCACTATGAGCAGGCTGTCAGCGGGTCTTCCCACCACTTCCCTCTTTGATGGTTTCACCAACAATAGATAAAATTTTCAATATTTTTTGATAATTTTTGAACCTAAATAGGAAAATGTGATAATTTTTTTAGTTTTTTTTAAATATTTTTAACTAAATGATAATTTTACCCTTTCTTTTAATAGTGAATTTTAACATATGTGTGCATATTTAAGTTATTGAAAGTTCATGGGTAAAAATCTGTCTTTTCTCTAAACCTTGGGTGGGCATAGTCTCTCGGCCTATATTTTAATGATAAATCATATATCTAGTCAGGTTGATTGGGAGAGAAAGCAATGAAAATGACGTCCAGAATTAAAAAGGCAGACCAAAGATTTTGAGAAATCTCACATAAATTGGCCAGATATAAGACAGGGTTATGAGACAAATAGGTAATTTTTTAATAAAAAACCTAATGGGGAAAAATGCTAGTGCGCAAAGAAAATGACGTCCAGAATTAAAAAGGCAGACCAAAGATTATAAGAAATCTCATATAAATAGGCCAGATAAAAGATAAGGTTATGAGACAAACAGGTAATTTTTTAATAAAAAACCTAATGGGGAAAAATACTAATATATAATTCAATAACTTACTTTTTAGAGAGCCGTATATAAATATAAATATCAAATGATTCTTACAGAATTGAAATAAACAATTAATAAATCAATAAATAAAGCAAAAAAAAAAAAAAAAAAACTAGCTCTATAATTGTTTTACTCAATATTACTAATAAGTTTCTCAATACAATAATCTTCTCTTGCTATTAAAAAGCCTTCTTCGATCTGACATTAAAATACGCCCAATGCAACCTGTCATTTGAGAGAGGATTCTATTTTCTCCCAAGTTTTTTTCAGTCCTAGTAGTACCGACCAAGCACAATCATTTCAAATAGTATCATTTTAATCCTTTAACTTTGATTTTAGAATTAAAGGTTTAAAGTTTAAGATTTAGATTTTATGATTTAGGGTTTAGGGTTATATATTGTTAGCTTACTATTAACTAACTTGAAACTTATTATGAAATAATGAAGATATATTTATAAAGAATAGATTGAATCGTAGTGATATTATTTTTATAACGTAGTTTTACTACGTTTTAGAAGCATATTTTTGATATCTTAGTATAACTTCTTAGTTAACATTCAAAAATATTTTGTTGAAGTATGATCGAGAACTTGGAGATGAAGATACAGTAGATTTTAAAGCAGACAGTGGTTTAGAGGGAAATTTCAAATGCAAACAAAGAATCAAGTTTTATTTATCCGATATGCAACGGACAAAACATTTTGATTTACATATATAGTCGTATGAATATTTATTTAAACTCTTTTACAATATTGGTATACATCGGATTTATAATCATTATACTACATAAGTTAAAATTTTAATTTTATAATATTATCAGAAAAATTTGAACTATATATGAAATTTCCTTTATTAAAGTTGTACCTACCCCTAAGAGCAACATATATATTTTGATTAATATGACATATAAGTTAACTGATAACATATTTTACCATTTTATTTAGAGGTGATCATAGGTCGGGCCAAACTTTGGATCCACACAATGATGGGCCTTTGGGCCCGGTCAACCCATGAAATTTGTAAGGTCTAACTCTATATATATAAGGTCAAGCAAGGCTTGGGTTTAATCAGATTGGTCTTATTTAAAAAAATTTAATTAAAAAATTTAAACACAAATTATTTTTTAATTATTAAAACTGAGGACAGTGCTTCGAATATTTTATTTATAATCCTTCGTTTGTAGCGGTGGAATACCATGGTAATGTGATGAAAAATATTATAATATAGTATAAATAAATTAATTTATATACTGTATAATTATAAACATAATAAAATATATATATCATACCGATTATCTACATAAATAATATTCAAATGGATTGAATTTATTTAATTTTAGATCAATTTGTAATATTTTGTAATGATAAAATTGAAATAAAAATGAAATTATAAACATAGAGAATTATTGTTTGCGAATTCAGACAATTTTAAAAAAAGGACTGATGAGAGAAAATGAGATTAAGAATATAATAAAAAAAATTGAGGTAGAGAGATTTGTAAATAAAATCGAAAAATGGAAGATTTGGGTTGTTTAGATAAGAGCAATTGTAGAAAATAGTTGACTTATGCATTGTCATATAAATTTTTATTATTTTTTAATATATTCAATAATAATGGGTTGGGGTAGCCCATAACCCTAATGCTTAGGCCTATAATTGGTCAAAAAGATTTTTGGATCAAACTTGACATACTATAATAATATGTCAGATTCGTATGAATTAAACCTTATTTTTGAACTTCAAATCGGATCTTTATTTTCTTTTAACTCAATTGATATGTCTAATTCTATTGAAAAATCTTATCATGTGTGCCTATAAAAGGTGGTAAGATTTTCTCATGTGACTATTTTTAAAAAGGATAAAAAGAGGGTGATTTTGATCCTTTAAAAAATTTTAGGCTTATTTTCTGCTAAAACGTCAATCTATGTTTGTAATTTAGTGAAGAAACAGTTTCTTATTTAAATATAAGAGAGAGACAGAGAGAATACTTGTTGAATAAAATATGCCTTGGTCGGCAAGGGAAAAATATTACTTGGAGGGCAAGCTAAAGAGATTTTTGAGTTGATATATTAATTTATTGAAAATTTAATTTTTTGTATTATATATTAGGTATTATATTATAATATGTGTTTTTTAAAAATAAAATAATAAAATATTATTAAAATAATAAAATTTTTTATTAGTATATTATTATTTTAAAAAATATCATAAATTTTTTTAAAAATTTAAAATTTTTATATGAATTTTTATTATATTATTATTTCTTTTAAAATGCGTATTGTTTTATATTATATATCTATTATATTATATTAATTTAATATATTTTAAGATATATATAATTTTATATTTGAATTATATCATATTATAAAATACATCTCATATATTATAAAATATTGATAACGAATTTATATTAAATTTGGTGATTTATTGGGTGATAATTTTTATGGTTATAAAAACTATTAAAACATAAAAATATATATAATTTAGTAATAATATCATTTATATAATTTTATATACAAATAATAATATATTATCATAAAATTTAATAATTTTAAATTAAACAAAAAATTTTAATTTTATAATAATATATTATTATTTATAAAAAATTGTTGACGGGGATGGCATACCGCCAGTATGAAATCTCCAGAAAAGTTCGGGAGACCAAGTTAGCAGCCAAAAAGAAACGTGTGGCTAATTTTTAACCAAAAAAAAATCATCTTAAATTTCATTATAGAATTATTAAACTTATACATCTATATAGTGACTTTTGACTATTAAACGACGGCAAAAGTCTTCAATCCTGTTTTCGATTATTAAACAAAAACGAAAAGTCTAAAGTAAAAATTTGTTCAGGCTCTTTCATGGTCTCTTTGAAATACTATAAATTAAGAGCATTTGGCTCTCTGTTAGTTCATTCTAAGCACCTACAATCGTAGAAAAAAATTAAACAGTCCATAATTCACTCATTCTGAAATGGAATTATCACTGAATTCCATTGCAGCCTCCATTGTTTTGGTCACAGTGGTAACACTGGCATGGACAGTGCTGAACTGGGTATGGTTGAGGCCGAAGAAACTGGAGAGGTACCTGAGACAGCAAGGTCTCTCCGGCAAACCTTACAGGCTTCTGTATGGAGACTTGAAGGAGGCCTCCATGATGCTAGAAACAGCAAAATCCAGATCCTTCAATGTCTCTGATGACATTACACCACGGCTTGTTCCATTCCTCCGTAAAACGGTAAAGGATTATGGTATGTCAATCCCCAATCTTCTTATAAAATTTTGAGTTCTTGCATGCATGTCTGCTATTTCAATGTATGAAGATTATATTATTAAGGTGGTCGTTAATGTTTTCATCTTGTATATGACATTAACACTAATGTGAAGAGCGAAGCTATATGCACACAGTTTTATTATAACGTGAAATTGATTATCACTCTTCTTTGTCAACAAAAAAAAAATGCAGGTAAAAATTCTTTTATATGGGTTGGTCCAATACCCAGGGTGACCATCATGAATCCTGAAAAAATAAAAGACATATTTTCCAGACTTGATGATTTTCATAAACCTCAGGGAAACCCACTTGCAAAGTATCTGGCAACTGGACTTGCAGTGTATGAGGGGAAGAAGTGGGCCAAACATAGAAGGATCATCCAACCAGCATTCCATCTAGATAAGTTGAAGGTCAATAATTCATTTATTTTTTCCATTTACTAATGTGGCACTGTAAATTTTTTATGGCACAGGTTTTTCTGATATATACTAATAACAATATGATCAAATATATCTGCCTAATTATAATGACTTGTTGCAGCTTATGTTACCTGAATTCTATCAAGTTTGTAATGAGATGATTAGCAAATGGGAAAAGTTAGTCTCCGCAGAAGGATCATGTGAATTGGATGTATGGCCATATCTTGTTAATTTGACGGCTGATGTGATTTCTAAAACAGCATTTGGAAGTAACTTTGAAGACGGAAGAAAGATATTCGAACTCCTCACGGAATTATGTGGTATTACACAAGAGATTCTACAATCCGTTTACATTCCCGGATGGAGGTAAAACAATTTCTAAAGTTGAAACCAGAAAATTATTTCAGTCTTGATTTACTTTTATTGCTTAAATGTATGCAGGTTTTTACCTACAAAGAGGAATAGGAGATTGAAAGAGATTGACGATGAAATACGAGCCTTACTTATGTGCATCATTAAGAATAGAGAGAAGGAGATGAAAAGAAGTGAAGCTGTAAAGAATGATTTACTGGGTTTACTCATGGAATCCAATTATAGAGAAATTGAAGAGCATGGAAACAACAAAAATGGTGGAATGACAATGGATGAAGTGATTAAAGAGTGTAAGCTATTTTACTTTGCTGGTCAAGAGACCACCTCCGTTTTGCTTGTATGGACTTTGGTTCTACTGAGTGAGCATCAAGATTGGCAAGCTCGTGGAAGAGAAGAGGTTTTCCAAGTATTTGGTGATAAGAAGCCTAGCTTTGATGAATTGAATCACTTGAAAGTTGTAAGTTTCTATCATAGAAAAATTCTGTTTCTTTTGCTCTTTCCAGTTCGATTTTAATATACAATAAAACCACCTGTACAAACATATGTTAATTTTAATTTTGATTGCTCAGGTGACAATGATATTATATGAGGTGCTGAGGTTATACCCTCCAGCAACCACTATTGGTCGAGATGTTGACGAAGAAATAAAGATTGCAGACTTGTCACTGCCAGCTGGAGTTGAGGTTTCAACGCCGGTTATACTGGTTCACCGTGATCAAGAACTTTGGGGTGATGATGCGGCGGAGTTTAAACCGGAGCGGTTTGCTGAGGGAGTTTCAAAGGCCACGAAGAGTCAAGCTTCGTTTGTCCCTTTTGGATGGGGTCCTAGAATATGCATTGGTCAAAACTTTGCTCTCATGGAGGCAAAAATGGCTTTAGCTTTAATTCTGCAAAACTTTGCATTTGAGTTATCTCCATCTTATGTTCATGCTCCTGATACAGTCATTACTGTTCATCCGGAACATGGTGCTCACTTGATTTTGAAGAAACTGCAGACTGAAACAGTCAGTTAGAACTGAAGGCGCTTTCCACAATATTCTTTTTCCTTCCATCTAATTTCTGGGTGAACGAAATATGAGAATATTCCGGGCTTATTTTGTATCATTTTACCTAAATGTTTTAATTTCCAACAATTTTGCTTGTTGCAAACTGCTCTATGTAACCTTATATTATAAGAATAAGTGATATTTCTCGTTTGAAAGATGCAACTCTGCAGCATTTATTTTTGCAGAACAGATAGGGCCCTTGTTTTATTTGTCATCTTACGCAAACTGTATTGCAGACCATTGAGTATTTGGATAATTTGATTACATTTCTTGGAGAAGAAACAGAGAG
This sequence comes from Mangifera indica, assembly GCF_011075055.1. NCBI lineage: Eukaryota > Viridiplantae > Streptophyta > Magnoliopsida > Sapindales > Anacardiaceae > Mangifera > Mangifera indica. The sequence continues at coordinate 24,647,665 of NC_058137.1, read as the reverse complement.
AGCTAAATCCACAGTACAAACACCACTAACACCTAGCATATTCTCTTACCTTAAAACTGTTATACGGAGAGACACTTCTCTCCTGACAATTTGATAGAAAAAATTTATCTATTTCTAATAAGAGACCTAACGATACACATAGCTTACTGTTCACATTTTGGGTAATGTTGATAGTCTGTTTTGTTGTAATGGAATAATGTAATAAAATTATTGGATTTTCGACACATTTCACTGATATTACATTATAAAAAATACTAATTTTAGTTTGAGCTTATTATAAACGGTATCTAAACTTCTACAAAGGAAAGGAGCAAACATTATGATGCTTAATTTTTCCATTTTCCAAGTTCATTTTCAAAATTAAAAATCACAATTTAGTTCAGTCAATTTTATGTAAAGTACTTTCTATGCGTGGAGTTGTTTCCATTTTTTGAAATTATTCATCATAAATTTCAATAAAATAAAAATGAAATGACCCCAATTTAATTTAAATTACCTCCATCCAGACATGTGAAAGAAGTAGAAAACTTGATTCAAAAGACTCATTTGTTTGGTATTGAGTGCAAATATTTTTCTTCCGTTTTCAAAACTACTACCAAATGCAGTCCGATAAATCATATCTGCTGTTAAAGTCTTGATGTCAGATCATACGTCTAATTCACAGGATTCTTCATTGGTGATTGAGTTTTGTCATTTCCTTATCATCTCATTGCAACTCAAATACATTTTAGGTAACATATCCTACAAATAAAAACTAAAAAATAGAAGGACAATGTGAGGTTGATTATCTCAATGTAAGAGTGCATAAATTTTAGATTCAGAAGAAAACATATGCATATATACACTCTACTAAAGAGAATTTCTTAACTTCTACAGTCCTATAATTAAATTATTATGTTTGATAATGTTATGTGATGACTTTTTGGAGCGTAGAAAGAAGAAAAACCTTCAACTTGTCTAGATGGAAAGCTGGGTTGGCTATCGTTCTGACTTTGAACCATTGTTCACCCTCATACATCACCATCCCATTGAACACCAACCGGCTAAGTGGGCTTCTGTTGGGTTTTTGAAATATTTCATACCTTAACATTATTTTCCCTTCTCAATTTGGGGTCTCTGATGTTTATGCTTGGCGTTGGACCCAGCCAAAAGAATGAATTTTTTCCTGCATCCACCATAGATAATTGTTATTGATCCTAAATTAGTAAAACTTGCTAAGTATAGAATGATTCGGTGTAAGATCTGCTTTAAACTCTGCATAATCATATATTACAGTGCTCAGTATTTTGATTTTTCTATGTTTTATATTTAATTAAGTTCCAAAAGAATTCTCATTATCCTCAGTTTAAGTCAAAAGTATTGATAGACAATGAAGCATATATTAAATCACCATGTTGTGCCTATGCGTCTTACATGCATCAAAATCTGCTATTATTTTCCTTGAAGGACAAAATAATATTTAATTACACCTTTATAATAATATTTAAGAAAATGACATAAATACCTTTTATTTAAACTAAATGTTTGATTTTGGTAAATGGGTAATAAATTATTTGTTCAAACTTAAAGGGTGAAATTATTATATTATCAAAAGTTGGGTGGGACAAAATCATTTGGCCAATTAATTTCTCTCAAACGTTTTAAAGGCCAGCAACTACGAAATGTTGAATATAAAGAACTTTTTATGACTCGCCCTCCCTACTGTTGGGTGGAAGATTGAAGAGACAGAAAGATTGGGGTTTGTGGTGAGAACAAAAAGTTTGCGTTAGGCAAAAGCAAAGGGTCGCAGTGAGATGTGCGGTGTTGCACGATCTCGCGAAAAATTAGGTCTGGTTTTTGCTTAAGAAAAAGTTGTATCATGCTCTCTAAATTCTTGCTTAACTGTTTGAAGATTTGGCTGTAATTTGTCCTACTGTAATTTCAGTAGACAAAATTAAGATCAGATAAAGAAAGATAAGAAGGTGGCACCGCCCTACTGCTTGCGGTTTTGGCTCACAGAGAGGCACAATCTTCTCTATCTTCTCAGCCATAAATTTATTCAATTCTAGAATTTTTCGTAGGGACAACCGAATCTAGCCAATTCTAGAATTTGGAAGGGATGTCGAAAGCTGAACTTGAGGAGTGGGGGTAAAACTGTTATTTTTAAAAGTTATGAGGGACAACTACAATTTAAAAAATATAAAAACCCTAGATTTGGTGGTGAAAATGTTTATTTTCAAAGTTTAAAAACTTTAGATAAGAAAGAAATTGTTAATTTTTAAATTCTAAGAGAGAAAAAATAACAAATTTTTATATCATTTTAATATAAACAATAAAATAATTATTTTATCTTTACTTTTAGTAAGAAATATTAACAAAAGTTGAATTATAGGTAAAAGTTTAAGTTTTTTAACTATCGTAAATGTAATTTTCAATTTAAACTAAAACTTGGGTGAAAAATAATCTTTTTCTCTTAAAAAAAAAAAAACATGACTATTACTTTTTTTAATAAGTATAATCAAAGACAACAACGTCATTACGAGAAAGAGAAGGTGTTACAAGCCTTTTAAATACTACAAGACAGAGGATGAATAATCATTTCAAATTGTAGAACCAGATCAAATTTCATTACAATTTGATTTATAAAAGAGCTTCACCTGAATTCATAAATTTTGAAAAATAGTTTGAAGTTTCAAAATTCAATCAAATTATAACTCCTTTTTTTTTAAATTTATATAATCTTATTTGATAGAGACAATTAGATATAATACTTGTTTCTAATATTTATTTTATTCTATATATTTATGGGCCATAAATTTTATATATGCTTTACATTTTACAAAATTTTGAAACTATTTTTTAATGTAGTTTAAAAAAGTTCTTAGACCCACCCTTTGTGTGAAACAACTGAATGAGGCGTAAAGCGGTATCTTGTATTAATGCTTGCCGTATTCTATCTCATTCATATATATATATATATATATATACACACACACATATACATATTTTATAATATGATATGATATAGATAAAAATCAATACATATTATAATACATTACATATTATCGATTAAGATCAGTATACATTTTTAGAAAAAATAATGATGTAATAAAAGTGAATGCAAAAAAATTTAAACTTTAGAGATATTCGTGATTTTTTTAATATGATGATGTATCAATTATAATTTTTTATTATTTTATTTTTTAAAAAGTATATTATATAATATAATACATGATATATGATTAAAAAATTATATTTTTAATCTATGATAAGATATATGATTTGGCTATTATGCTCGTAATATTAAACATTGGACGGTTTATTACTAAGTGAAACAATTTTATTTTTATATTATCAAATATTTAATAATAAAAATATGTGCACAACTTTGTATATAAACAATGATACGTTATCTTGTGGTTGGATATTAATTTATCTTTAATTTTTAACTAACTAATTATGTGATAATATATCATTATTTGTATATAAAGTTATATACGTAACACTACTCAATATTTAATTATCACTTACCTTTGAAAACATACAATATATTTTAGGCAAAAGGACTATTTTCCACCCAAGGTTTAGTGAAAAAAAATTTCATTTGTTAACTTTCAAAAATTCAAATACTCACTCATCTATTAAAATTTACTGTTAGTGTTAAAGGTAAAATTGTTATTTAGTTAAAAATATTAAAAAACTAAAAAATTATCATATTTCTTATAATAAGTTTAAAAATCTAATAATTTTTTCCTATCTAAGTTTGAAAAATTACATTTTCCCCCTTGGGTTTCATTTTTTCTAATAATCACTTTCCGACGATCACTCCCAGAAGGCCTTCAGCCAACCTTCTCACCACCTTACTCTCTAGTGGATTCACCAACGATAGATAGAATTTTCAATTTTTTTGATAATTTTCAAAGAATTTACCTTGTTCTCTAAATCGTGGGTGAGAAATAGTTGTTTGGCCTATATTTTAATGATAAATCATGTATGTAGTAAGGTTGACAGGGACAGAAAGCAACGAAAATGACGTCCAGAATGAAAAGTCAGACAAAACGATTATAAGAATTCTCATATAAATTGGCCAGATATAAGATAAAGTTATGAGACAAATAGGTAATTTTTTAATTAAAAAAACTAATGGGCAAAAATACTAGTATATAATTCAATAAACTTAGGTTTTAGAGAGCCGTATATAAATTTAAGGCCAAAAGAATTGTTCCCACCCAAGGTTAAGTGTAATTTTCAACTCATACCCTTTAATTTTTTAAAATTTAAACTCTTACCCATGAACAAAACTATGTTAAAAAACTCAGGTAATATTAAGGGCAAAGGACTTATTTCCACCCAAAATATGTTGTTTTCTCACCCACCCATGACCGTTTAAATCTATTAGTTTTAAAGACAAAATTGTTATTTTATATTTAATATTAAAAATAAACTTAAATTTAATTTTATTTTCCCTTCGTAAATACTAACAACTAATAATTCTCCTCAAACCTAAGTTTTCAAAAACTGCATTTTCTTGCTAGGGTTTCCAAACTTTCGGATCTAATTTTTTTAATGATGATCGACGATCTCTAGACATCATCTCTTCCCCTTCGAAGCATCTTCTTTTTGGTTGTGCTCTTTCTAACGTCATGAGCCATCGTCGTCGATAAAGACCACTCGTCTTTATCCACAACGATGCCTCACGACATCCAAAGGAGAACGGTTGGAAGGAAAACACGTTGTAGAGAAAGAGACTGTGCCTGGAGATTGTCGATCATCACCAAAAAAATTAGATTTGAAAGTTTGGAAACTCTAGTGGGAAAATGTAGTTTTTAAAAACTTGGGTTTGGGAAAAATTGTTAGTTTTTAGGATTTATGAGGGGAAATGATATAACTAATAGAATCAGTTAATTTTAATAGCTCATGAGTAGGTAAAAGAGATTTTTAAAATTAATGGGGAAAAATTTGGGAAATTAACATACTTTGGGAGGGAATAAGTCTTTTGGACTAATATTAAAGGTAAAATTATTATCTAATAAAAAATTAAATAACTAAAGTTTTAATACATTCCCCCTTCTCCCCAAGTTTAAAAATTTAATATTTCTCTCATCCAAAGTTAAAAAAGTAGTAATTTCACTTTTAAGGTTTTGAAATCATCATCGGAGATGACGAAATTTGTCATTTCTGATCATATCGACTCTCTCTCTCTACTTATCTCCTCTTACTGACTTATTCTCACCCATTAACGATAGTGATATTCTTAGAGTTAATCACTTTAATCGGTGGGTGTGAACAAGTCGACAGAGAGAGGTAACCATAGTTTCAAAACGATACAAATAAAATTACTATTTTTCAAACTTTGAGTAAAAAAAAATGTTAGATATTCAAACTAAGGGGGGGGGGGGGAATATGACGAAACTTTAGTTTTTAAAATTATTTTATTAAATAACCATTTTGTTCTTAACTTTAATTAAAAAATTTAATAGAATTTTACTTATGAATGAGATTTTTAGTTTTTAAAAGTTAAAAGGTAAGAGTTTAGGGTTATCCCTAACCTTGGATGGGAACAAGTCTTTTGGCCTAAATATAAATATCAAATGATTCTTACAGAACTGAAATAAACAATTAATTAATAAATAAATAAAGCAAAAAAATAACTCTATAATTGTTTTACTCAATACAATAATCTTCCCTCGCCATTAAAAAGCCTTCTTACAAAAAAAAAAAACATTTGACGTTAACGTTTGCCTAATGCGACCTGTCATTCCAGAGATGATTCAATTCATAATAGTTAAATTGCCCATCATATCTTATATTAAAAATTTAATTATTTATATCATATAATATAATTTTTAAAAAATAAAAAAATTTAATTGATAAATTATTATTTTAAAATATATTAAAAATACTTTTGAAAATTTTATATTTCTCATATTACATCATTATTTTCTTTAAAAAGTATAACAATTCGTATTGATAATATGTATTATATCGTATGATATATTAATTATATTGTATTAATTTAATATATCTCATAATATATATAATTTTTTTTATATTATATCATACTATAAGTTATATATTATATACCATTTAATACTAATTACTATGGTATATATATTTTTTATTTGTCTACTTTACAATGCAGCCTAGTACCTACATAAATTGACCAAGAACAATCATTTCAAATAGTATCATTTTAATTGCTTAACTTGACATATTGTTAGCTCACTATTAACTAACTTACACTGAAATAATGAAAATACATTTACAAAGAATAGATTGAATCGAAGTAATTAATATTGTTCCTATAACGCAGTTCTACTAATTTTTAGAAGCATATTTTTGGTATTTTAGGATAACTTCTCAATTAACATTCAAAAAATATTTTGTTGAAATATGATTAGGAACTTCGAGGTGAAGATATAATGGAGTTAAAACCAGACAGTGGTTTAAAAGGAAATTTCAAATGCAAACAAGAATCAAATTTCATTTATTAGATATGCATCGGACAAGAAATCTTGATTTATATATATAGTCTTATAAATATTTATATAAATTCCTTTACAATGTTGAAATACCTTGATTTACGATCACTGTATTATATAAGTTAAAAGTTTAATTTTATAATATTGTCAAAAGAGATTTGAATTATTCTTTTTTGTCTTTTATACAATAAATCTCTTTTATCAACGTGGTAACCTAAGAGCAACGTATACATCTTGATAAATAAGTATCTTTGAATGGTAACGTATAGGTCATAAATTAGATGGACTGGTCTTTATTGATAATATATCTTATCATTTTATTAAAAAGTTTTATCACATGTGACTTAGAAGAGATAGTAAGATTATCTCATATAAGTATTTTCCAAAAGAAAAAAAGGAAAGTCTATTTTTTTTATCTCTTATACATGAAGTCTCTTTTATGAGCAGTGTAACCTAAGAGTAATATATACATCTTGATAAATAAGTATCTATAAATGTTAACATATAGATCATAGATTAGATAGAGTGATATTGATTGATAATATATCTTACTATTTTATTAAAAAGTTTTATTATATATGACCTATAAAAGATGATAAAATTATTTCGTGCAAGTATTGTTTAAAAGGAGAAAAAAGTAGTCTATTCTTTTAAAAAAATTTAGGCTTATTTTCTTATAAAATGTCAATTCTTCGTTTGTAATTTAGTGAAGAAACAAAATTTCTTATTTAAATATAAGCAAGAGAGAGAGACTAAATAGAGGGGGAAAGACTACTTGGTGGTTCGAATGTGACTCGGAGGGCAAGGGAAAGAGTATGACTAGCAGGGCAAGGGAAAGAGAATTGTGAGTTCACACGTTATATAATTTGCTATTGGGAGCCAAAAAGTATTAGTAGTCATCATAGTCATAGTTGAATGGTGTATTGTTTTATATATTAAAATTTTGATTTTTGATTTTATATATTATATATTATATTATAAAATGTTTTTTAAAAATAAAATAATGAAATATTAATAAAATATAAAAAAATCATATTAAAATATTATAATTTTAAAAAAATTATAAATTTTTTTTATAAACCTTCATTACATTATCATTTTCTCTTAACTATATATTGTTTTGAAAGATATATTCATTATATTATATTAATTTAATATATCTTAAAATATGTATCATTTTTAATTTATATTATAATATATTTTTATTATTTATGAAAAACTGATAACGAATTATATTAAATTTAATGATTTATTGTATGGTAATTTTTATGGTTATAAAAACTATTTAAAGACATATAATTTAAAAATAATATTATGTATAAAAAATAATATATTATTATAAGATTTAATAATATAAAATTAAATATAAAATAATACTTTATAATATAATAATATATAATTATTTATAAAAAATTTGTATATTTTATTTGAATATATAATTTTGCTGATAATTTAATTTGACGGCAGGGTGCCAGGCATGGCATAACATATCTCCAGGAAAGTTCGAGAGGCCAAGCTAGAACCTTGGTGATCAGGTTAGCAGCCGAAAAGAAACACGTGGCTAATTTTTAACCTAAAAAGAAAAATCATCGTAAAATTCATTATAGAATTATTTACTAACATGCACTTGCGCATCTAGATAGTGAGTTTTGACCACTAAACGACCGCAAAAGTCTTCAATCCTGTTTAAGAATTATTAAGTCCAAAACAGAAAAATCTCATCAAAACCCATAAAAATATTTTCATTCTCTTTCGTGGTCTCTTTGAAAGACTATAAATTAAGAGCATTTGGCTCTCTGTCAGTTCATTCTAAGCACCTACAATCGTAGAAATAAATTAAACAGTCTATAATACACTCATTCTGAAATGGAATTATCACTGAATTCCATTGGAGCCTCCATTGTTTTGGTCACAGTGGTAACACTGGCATGGAGAGTGCTGAACTGGGTATGGTTGAGGCCGAAGAAGCTGGAGAGGTACCTGAGACAGCAAGGTCTCTCCGGCAAACCTTACAGGCTTCTGTATGGAGACTTGAAGGAGGCCTCCATGATGCTAGAAAAAACAAAATCCAGATCCTTCAATGTCTCTGATGACATTACACCACGGCTTGTTCCATTCCTCTGTAAAACGGTAAAGGATCATGGTATGTCAATCCCCAATCTTCTTACAAAATTTTTAGTTCTTTCATGCATGTCTGCTATTTCAATGTATGAAGATTATATTATTAAGATGGCCGTTAATGTTTTCATCTTGTATACGACATTAACACTAATGTGAAGAGCAATGCTGTATACACACAATTTTATTATAACGTGAAATTGATTACCACTCTTCTTTGTTAACAAAAAAAAAAAAAAAAATGCAGGTAAAAATTCTTTTATGTGGGTTGGTACAATACCCACGGTGACCATCATGAATCCTGAACAAATAAAAGACATATTTTCCAGACTTGATGATTTTCATAAACCTGAGGGAAACCCACTTGCAAAGTATCTTGCAAATGGACTTTTAGTGTATGAGGGGAAGAAGTGGGCCAAGCATAGAAGGATCATCCAACCAGCATTCCATCTAGATAAGTTGAAGGTCAATAATTCATTTATTTTTCCCATTTACTAATGTGGCACTGTAAATTTTTTATGGCACAGGTTTTTCTGATATATACAAATAACAATATGATCAAATATATCTGCCTAATTATAATGACTTGTTGCAGCTTATGTTACCTGAATTCTATCAAGTTTGTAATGAGATGATTAGCAACTGGGAAAAGTTGGTCTCCGCAGAAGGATCATGTGAATTGGATGTATGGCCATATCTTGTTAATTTGACGGCTGATGTGATTTCTAAAACAGCATTTAGAAGTAACTTTGAAGAAGGAAGAAAGATATTCGAACTCCTCACGGAATTAGGTGATATTACACAGGAGATTCTACAATCCGTTTACATACCCGGATGGAGGTAAAACAACTTCTAATGTTGAAACCAGAAAATTATATCATTCTTGATTTAACTTGATTGCTTAAATGTATGCAGGTTTTTACCTACAAAGAGGAATAGGAGATTGAAAGAGATTGACGATGAAATACGAGCCTTGCTTATGTGCATCATTAAGAATAGAGAGAAGGAGATGAAAAGAAGTGAAGCTGTAAAGAATGATTTACTGGGTTTACTCATGGAATCCAGTTATAGAGAAATTGAAGAGCATGGAAACAACAAAAATGGTGGAATGACAATGGATGAAGTGATTAAAGAGTGTAAGCTATTTTACTTTGCTGGTCTAGTGACAACCTCCGTTTTACTTGTGTGGACTTTGGTTTTATTGAGTGAGCATCAAGATTGGCAAGCTCGTGCAAGAGAAGAGGTTTTCCAAGTATTTGGTGATAAGAAGCCTAGCTTTGATGAATTGAATCACTTGAAAGTTGTAAGTTTCTATCATAGAAAAATTCTCTTTCTTTTGCTCATTCCAATTCGATTTTATTATACAATAAAACCACCTGTACAAACATATGCTAATTTTAACTTTGATTGCTCAGGTGACAATGATATTATATGAGGTGCTGAGGTTATACCCTCCAGCAACTACACTTGGTCGAGCTGTTGGCGAAGAAATAAAGATTGCAGACTTGTCACTGCCTGCTGGAGTTGAGGTTTCAACGCCGGTTATACTGGTTCACCGTGATCAAGAACTTTGGGGTGATGATGCGGCGGAGTTTAAACCGGAGCGGTTTGCTGAGGGAGTTTCAAAGGCTGCGAAGAGTCAAGCTTCGTTTGTCCCTTTTGGATGGGGTCCTAGAAAATGCATTGGTCAAAACTTTGCTCTTATGCAGGCAAAAATGGCTTTAGCTTTAATTCTGCAAAACTTTGCATTTGAGTTATCTCCTTCTTATGTTCATGCTCCTAATACGGTCATTACTGTTCATCCGGAACATGGTGCCCACTTGATTTTGAAGAAACTGCAGACTGAGACAGTCAGTTTGAACTGAAGGCCCCTTCCACAATATTCTTTTTCCTTCCGTCTAATTTCTGGGTGAAGGAAATATGAGAATATTCCAGGCTTATTTTGTATCATTTTACCTAAACGTTTTAATTTCCAACTATTTTGCTTGTTGCACACTGCTCTATGTAACCTTATATTATAAGAATAAATGAAATTTCTTGTTTGAAAGATGCAACTCTGCGGCTTGTTTTTTTTGTCGTCTTACGCAAACTGTATCGCAGACCGTCGAGTGTGTGGATAATTTGATTACATTTCTTGGAGAAGAACAGAGAGAGCTAAATCCACAGTACAAACACCACTAACACCTGGCATATTCTCGTCTTAAAACTGTTATACGGAGAGACTCTTCTCTCCTAACAAACCTAACAAACACCTGGCATATTCTATTTCTTATATGGGACCTATCGATGTCCACAACATACTATCCACATTTTGGACAATATGGTTAGAGTCTGTTTTGTTGTAATAGAATAATGTAATAAAATTATTAGATTTTAGACCTATTTCATTGATGTTATATAATACTAATTTTAACGAAAAAAATTATAACGAGGAGAAAATGTATATATTCAAATATTTCTAACATCATAATTCTAGCTTACTTTTCGTATTAACAAAATCATACAACAACAATGAGACATTTACATATGAGCACAATAATTGATTATAGAAAAGTTATCCACTTATAATTGTATTGAGAAACTTGTTAGTAATATTGAGTAATAAAATTATAGAGCTAGGTTTTTAAAAAAAAATAAAATTAAATATTTCATTCAACCCTGTAAGAATCATTTAATATATTTATATACAGTTCCCTAAAACGTCACTTATCCAATTATATACTCGTATTACATAAGTTTTTTTGTAATTAAAAATATTTATGTCCTTGTCTTATATCTTACTTCTGGATTCTTAGTTATAGTTTCGTATACGTCATTGTAGAGGTGATTTTTCATTCTTTCCTCTCTCTCTCTCTCTCTCTTTCTTTCTTTATTAACTTATCAATATGATTGAATTCGACTCAAATCGAGCTTAAGCTCAGCTCAATTTTTAAAAATGGAGCTCAATTTGAGTTCAAGCTCATTGAGTTCGCTGCAAATAAGTTTGAGCTTGAGTTTTAACTAACTCGTTATTAAAACGATATCTTTTTAATATATATTGGTCAAAACGATATTGTTTTGTATTAAAATTTTTAATTTACGAGTTTGACAAATAGCTCAAGTTTGAGCTCGAGCTTGCTTGAGCTTATTTAAAACTGACTCGTTTAGGGTTTGTTTGAGTCAAACTCGAGCTCAAATAAACTCAGTTTGAATCTAGTCCTACCTATAAAAAAATCAATTTCGTTGGATTTATTAAAGTCAACGGTTGATTTTTACAATTAAAATATATTCATGTCAATTTATTCAAATATAACACTAAAGATATAATTAAGTATTATTTTTTTAAACAATATTATATATATTTATTTTGAATATATTAATATATACATACTTATATATATTATCATATAATTGAGTATTATTTTATCTTTAATTTAAAATCATTTAATTATATAATAAATATATATGTTTGTGTACTGTTTTCTTTTTGAAATTTAAAATATTATGATAACATTTTTATTAAATTAAACTGTAATGTTACCAAAAGATTTGGTGTGGTTCTTTTTTTTAAATCAAATTATAAAAATGGTTTTAAAAAAAATCTAAACCAAACCAAATCAACGGAATTAAGTGATATTACACAACAGATTCTACAATCCGTTTACATTCCCGGATGGAGGTAAAACAATTTCTATGTTGAAACCAGAAAATTATTTCAGTCTTGCTTTACTTTTATTGCTTAAATATATGCAGGTTTTTACCTACAAAGAGGAATAGGAGATTGAAAGAGATTGACGATGAAATACGAGCCTTGCTTATGTGCATCATTAAGAATAGAGAGAAGGAGATGAAAAGAAGTGAAGCTGTAAAGAATGATTTACTGGGTTTACTCATGGAATCCAGTTATAGAGAAATTGAAGAGCATGGAAACAACAAAAATGGTGGAATGACAATGGATGAAGTGATTAAAGAGTGTAAGCTATTTTACTTTGCTGGTCTAGTGACAACCTCCGTTTTACTTGTGTGGACTTTGGTTTTATTGAGTGAGCATCAAGATTGGCAAGCTCGTGCAAGAGAAGAGGTTTTCCAAGTATTTGGTGATAAGAAGCCTAGCTTTGATGAATTGAATCACTTGAAAGTTGTAAGTTTCTATCATAGAAAAATTCTCTTTCTTTTGCTCATTCCAATTCGATTTTATTATACAATAAAACCACCTGTACAAACATATGCTAATTTTAACTTTGATTGCTCAGGTGACAATGATATTATATGAGGTGCTGAGGTTATACCCTCCAGCAACTACACTTGGTCGAGCTGTTGGCGAAGAAATAAAGATTGCAGACTTGTCACTGCCTGCTGGAGTTGAGGTTTCAACGCCGGTTATACTGGTTCACCGTGATCAAGAACTTTGGGGTGATGATGCGGCGGAGTTTAAACCGGAGCGGTTTGCTGAGGGAGTTTCAAAGGCTGCGAAGAGTCAAGCTTCGTTTGTCCCTTTTGGATGGGGTCCTAGAAAATGCATTGGTCAAAACTTTGCTCTTATGCAGGCAAAAATGGCTTTAGCTTTAATTCTGCAAAACTTTGCATTTGAGTTATCTCCTTCTTATGTTCATGCTCCTAATACGGTCATTACTGTTCATCCGGAACATGGTGCCCACTTGATTTTGAAGAAACTGCAGACTGAGACAGTCAGTTTGAACTGAAGGCCCCTTCCACAATATTCTTTTTCCTTCCGTCTAATTTCTGGGTGAAGGAAATATGAGAATATTCCAGGCTTATTTTGTATCATTTTACCTAAACGTTTTAATTTCCAACTATTTTGCTTGTTGCACACTGCTCTATGTAACCTTATATTATAAGAATAAATGAAATTTCTTGTTTGAAAGATGCAACTCTGCGGCTTGTTTTTTTTGTCGTCTTACGCAAACTGTATCGCAGACCGTCGAGTGTGTGGATAATTTGATTACATTTCTTGGAGAAGAACAGAGAGAGCTAAATCCACAGTACAAACACCACTAACACCTGGCATATTCTCGTCTTAAAACTGTTATACGGAGAGACTCTTCTCTCCTAACAAACCTAACAAACACCTGGCATATTCTATTTCTTATATGGGACCTATCGATGTCCACAACATACTATCCACATTTTGGACAATATGGTTAGAGTCTGTTTTGTTGTAATAGAATAATGTAATAAAATTATTAGATTTTAGACCTATTTCATTGATGTTATATAATACTAATTTTAACGAAAAAAATTATAACGAGGAGAAAATGTATATATTCAAATATTTCTAACATCATAATTCTAGCTTACTTTTCGTATTAACAAAATCATACAACAACAATGAGACATTTACATATGAGCACAATAATTGATTATAGAAAAGTTATCCACTTATAATTGTATTGAGAAACTTGTTAGTAATATTGAGTAATAAAATTATAGAGCTAGGTTTTTAAAAAAAATAAAATTAAATATTTCATTCAACCCTGTAAGAATCATTTAATATATTTATATACAGTTCCCTAAAACGTCACTTATCCAATTATATACTCGTATTACATAAGTTTTTTTGTAATTAAAAATATTTATGTCCTTGTCTTATATCTTACTTCTGGATTCTTAGTTATAGTTTCGTATACGTCATTGTAGAGGTGATTTTTCATTCTTTCCTCTCTCTCTCTCTCTCTCTTTCTTTCTTTATTAACTTATCAATATGATTGAATTCGACTCAAATCGAGCTTAAGCTCAGCTCAATTTTTAAAAATGGAGCTCAATTTGAGTTCAAGCTCATTGAGTTCGCTGCAAATAAGTTTGAGCTTGAGTTTTAACTAACTCGTTATTAAAACGATATCTTTTTAATATATATTGGTCAAAACGATATTGTTTTGTATTAAAATTTTTAATTTACGAGTTTGACAAATAGCTCAAGTTTGAGCTCGAGCTTGCTTGAGCTTATTTAAAACTGACTCGTTTAGGGTTTGTTTGAGTCAAACTCGAGCTCAAATAAACTCAGTTTGAATCTAGTCCTACCTATAAAAAAATCAATTTCGTTGGATTTATTAAAGTCAACGGTTGATTTTTACAATTAAAATATATTCATGTCAATTTATTCAAATATAACACTAAAGATATAATTAAGTATTATTTTTTTAAACAATATTATATATATTTATTTTGAATATATTAATATATACATACTTATATATATTATCATATAATTGAGTATTATTTTATCTTTAATTTAAAATCATTTAATTATATAATAAATATATATGTTTGTGTACTGTTTTCTTTTTGAAATTTAAAATATTATGATAACATTTTTATTAAATTAAACTGTAATGTTACCAAAAGATTTGGTGTGGTTCTTTTTTTTAAATCAAATTATAAAAATGGTTTTAAAAAAAATCTAAACCAAACCAAATCAACGGAATTAAGTGATATTACACAACAGATTCTACAATCCGTTTACATTCCCGGATGGAGGTAAAACAATTTCTATGTTGAAACCAGAAAATTATTTCAGTCTTGCTTTACTTTTATTGCTTAAATATATGCAGGTTTTTACCTACAAAGAGGAATAGGAGATTGAAAGAGATTGACAATGAAATACGAGCCTTACTTATGTGCATCATTAAGAATAGAGAGAAGGAGATGAAAAGAAGTGAAGCTGTAAAGAATGACTTACTGGGTTTACTCATGCAATCTAGTTATAGAGAAATTGAAGAGCATGGAAACAACAGAAATGGTGGAATGACAATGGATGAAGTGATTGAAGAGTGTGAGCTATTTTACTTTGCTGGTCAAGAGACCACCTCCGTTTTGCTTGTATGGACTTTGGTTTTATTGAGTAAGCATCAAGATAGGCAAGCTCGTGCAAGAGAAGAGGTTTTTCAAGTCTTTGGAGATAACAAGCCTAACTATGATGAGTTTAATGAAGCTGAGTAAAGTATGCAACTGTTGGAATTTATTTTTGATATATTGAATATGTTGACGAACTTTCTTGTTTGTTTTGAATTGTTTTAGTTTAAATTTAGTTGGAATGTAACCAATGCAGTCTTGGAGTTGTTAGAGCAGGTAAGTTTTTGGTTTGCTTTGTAAGAAATTGGATGGTTTAGCTTAATTTGAGCTGCTGTGTACTTGTATTAAGTAAGGTAGGATGTATATAAATGTATTATTAAAGTAATGAAAAGAGTAGTGACCTTTTACAGCCAAATAGACATCCTCCGTTCCAGCTCTGATTTTTCTTCTTTTCTCCTCTGTTTTTTGCGTTTTTTCACGCTTTCTTTGCATACAAATCTCCACTAAAAACCAACAATTGGTATCAGAGCCTTCTGTCTTTGTAAGGGCCTATGTCAAGGAAGATTTGTAGAAGTGTTAGAAAGAAGGAACTCAGATTGTAACCATGGCTTCCAGTAACTTTACAGGAGTGACTGCACCAGTTTTTTCTGGTGAAAACTATGCAACCTGGGCAGTAAAAATGAAAGCCTATTTGAGAGCTTTCGATTTGTGGGATGTAGTTGAAGTGGATAAGCAGCCAAATCCACTGCCTGAGAATCCAACACTGAACCAGATTAAACATCACTTTGAGGAAACAGCAAAGAGGTACAAAGCTTTGTCTTGTATCCATTCTGCTGTTTCAGAAATTATGTTTGCAAAAATCATGGCTTGTGAAATAGCAAAACTAGAGTTCCATGGCAGTGAAAAATCAAAGCAAATGCAGATTTTCAACTTGAAGAGAGAGTTTGCTTTACTTAGAATGAAAGATAGAGAATCAGTCAAAAGTTTCATTGATAGATTGATGAAGATAGTGAGCCAGCTCACTCTTCTTGGAGAAATCATTTCTGAAAGTAAGGTTATGGAGCAAGTTTTAGTAAACTTACCAGAAAAATTTGAAGCAAAGATTTCCTCCTTGGAAGATTCAAAGGATATGAGCACTATGACCATTTCAGAATTGTCCAATTCATTGCAAGCTGTGGAATTGAGACAAGCCTTTAGAGATAATGTTACAGTCTCTGAATGAGCATTTACAATAGCCCAATCATAAAAAACACAAGCTGGTTTCAGTTCAAACAAGCAGTATGTTAACAAGAAAGGAAAGGAGAAGAAGGATGGATATGATAAGAGGCAAAGAGGAAAGAAAGGCAGATTCCCACCTTGTCTGCACTGCAAAAAAACTAGCCATACAGAAAAGTATTGCTGGTATAGACCTGAGCTTCAGTGTAGAGGATGTAAGGAGTTTGGTCATATGGAAAAGGTGTGTAAGAACAAAGGAAAAACAACTCAGCAACAAGCTTAAGTTGCTGAAAATTTGCAAGAGAAGGAAGAGCATTCTGAAGAGCAGTTGTTTACTGTGGACTTCCATAATGCTCAATTTCATTCTCGAAATTGGCTACTAGACAGCGGATGCACTAATCATATGACCTTTGATAAAAGCCTTTTTATCAACCTTAGAAAGAGCAAAATTTCCAATGTTAAAATTGGAAATGGAGAGCTATTGCAAGTGCAAGGAGTGGGCACAGTGGCTGTCAAAATAATTTCAGGTACAAGATTGATCAATGATGTGTTACTTGTTCCTGGTATTGCTTTTAATCTTCTGAGTATTGGTCAAATGTTAGAAAATAATTATTCTTTAAAATTTGACAATAAAAAATGCCATGTGTATGACTCAAAAGGAGTAGAAGTAATGATGGTAGATATGATGCATGGAAGTTTTTGTTTAGAGTTAAATGATGTGAATGCTCAAGCACTTGTTAGTAGTGGTGATGAATCAATTAAATGGCATAAAAGATTAGGCCATTTTCATGAACATGGACTCAAATTGATGATTGAGGAAGAACTTCTTGTTGGAATCCCAAAGGTGGCAATGATGAGGAAAATTTGTGAAGCTTGTCAATTGGGAAAGCAAACAAGGCTTGCTTTTCCAAAGAGTGAAGCATGGAGGGCCAAGGAGAAGCTGCAGTTAGTGCACACTAATGTGTGTGGCCCTATGTCAGAAAATTCCTTAAATAGCAGCAAGTATTTTGTATTGTTCATAGATGATTTTAGTAGGATGTGTTGGGTGCATTTTATCAAACAAAAATCTGAAGTTATTGATGTGTTTGTGAACTTCAAGAAGTTTGTAGAGAATGAATGTGGATGCAAACTAAGAATGATAAGAAGTGACAATGGAGGAGAGTATACGAATGAAAAATTTGAGAAATTTTGCAAGGAAAATGGCATCAAACACCAGTTCACTGTCCCATATACTCCTCAACAAAATGGGGTGAGTGAGAGGAAAAATAGAACTGTTATGGAAATGGGAAGATGTCTTTTGTTTGAAAGCAATCTACCAAAGAAATTTTGGGCAGAAGCAGTAAATACTGTAGTCCATTTGCTCAATAGGCTGCCAACAAGAGCATTAAAAGATAAAAAACCTTATGAAGCTTGGTTTGGTTCAAAGCAAAATGTAAGTTATGTGAGAATATTTGGTTGTGTTTGTTGGACTTTTATTCCAGAAATGAAGAGAGAAAAATTGAGCAAGAAGGCTGAGTTAGGTATATTAGTGGGCTATAGTGACAAGTCCAAGACATATAGAGTATATCATCCTTCAAATGGTAAAATTGGCATTCATAGAGACTTAAAGTTTGATGAAGAATCAGTGTGGAATTGGGAAATAAATGCAGCCCAAAGGAAGATAAAGGAGGAGCCAATTGTGCACAATGAAAGAAAAACAGAAAGTGAGCAGCAAAATAATAGTGATGATGAAGATAAAGCAGTCAAGATGAAATCACTTGCTGATATTTATAGCAGGTGTAATTTGGCAATGATTGAACCTACCAATTATGAAGAAGCTTCAAAGTTTTCTGGTTGGAGGGTAGCCATGCAGGAGGAGATAAAAATGATATAGAAAAATGAAACCTGGAAATTGGTTGATAGGCCACTTGATAAACATGTTTTAGGTGTCAAGTGGATTTACAGGACAAAACTAAATGCTGATGGTTCTGTAAACAAGTTAAAGGCAAGGCTTGTAGTGAAAGGCTATGCACAAAAGAAGGGTGAAGATTATTCTGAAACCTTTGCACCAGTTGCAAGGTTTGATACTATTAAACTTCTAATTGCATTGGCTGCTCAAAAGGGCTGGTTTCTTCATCAATTAGATGTCAAGTCAGCTTTTCTGAATGGTGACTTGAATGAAGAAGTGTACATAGAGCAAGCTCCTGGGTTTGTGAGAAAAGGAGATGAAAGGAAAGTGTGTTTGCTGAAGAAAGCCTTATATGGTCTGAAACAGGCTCCAAAAGCTTGGTATAGTAGAGTAAACACTTATTTGGTGAAGCTTGGTTTTGTGAAAAGCTTGAATGAAGCTACATTATATGTGAAGTCAGAAAATGATGATGTGTTAATAGTGTCCATTTATGTGGATGATCTTCTGATTACAGGGAGCAATGCAAATTTGATCACTTGGCTGAAACTAGAAATGCAAAATACATTTGAAATGACTGACTTAGGAAGACTCAATTTCTTCCTTGGCATTGAAGTTTTGCAATCAGAATCTGGTATTTTCATTAGCCAACAGAAATATGCTAAGGAATTAGTGAAAAGGTTTGGTATGGAGAATGCAAAAGGGGTTGACAATCCTCTTATAGTAAGTCAGAAACTGAAAAAGAATGATGGATTTCCAGAAATTGAATCTACTGTCTTCAGAAGTTTGATAGGATGTTTGCTTTATCTAACAGCTACTAGACCTGATATAATGTATACAACAAGTTTGCTTTCAAGGTTTATGCAAAGACCAAGCCAAGAACATTTTAAAGCAGCAAAAAGGGTCCTCAGGTATGTTAAGAACTTTGCTGATCTTGGAATATTATATAGCAGAAATTTGGAGGTCAATCTACATGGTTTTGTTGATAGTGACTGGGGTGGCTCAATGGATGATTTAAAGAGCACCTCTGGTTACATTTTCTCTCTTGGATCAGGATCAATCTGCTGGAATTCAAGAAAACAAAGTGTTGTTGCTCAGTCAACTGCAGAAGCAGAATATATAGTTGCTGCTTCTGCAGTAAATCAAACCATTTGGTTGAGAAAGATATTAGGTGATTTGCATGAAAAACAAATGAATGCAACACCTATTTATTGTGACAACAAGTCTGCTGTGGCTATAACTAAAAATCCAGTTTTTCATGGCAAAACAAAGCATATAAAGATCAAGTATCATGCAATAAGGCAAGCAGAAGAAGAATCTGAAATCCAGCTAATTCACTGCAGTTCAGAAGAGCAATTGGCTGACCTATTGACAAAGGCTGTTAGCACAAATAAATTTGTTCAACTAAGGAACAAATTGGGAATGGTAAGTTTGTCAAGGAGGAGTAATGAAGCTGAGTAAAGTATGCAACTGCTGGAATTTATTTTTGATATATTGAATATGTTGACAAACTTTCTTGTTTGTTTTGAATTGTTTTAGTTTGAATTTAGTTGGAATGTAACCAATGCAGTCTTGGAGTTATTAGAGCAGGTAAGTTTTTGGTTTGCTTTGTAAGAAATTGGATGGTTTAGCTTAATTTGAGCTGTTGTGTACTTGTATTAAGTAAGATAGGATGTATATAAATGTATTATTAAAGTAATGAAAAAAGTAGTGACCTTTTACAGCTAAATAGACATCCTCCGTTCCAGCTCTAATTTTTCTTCTTTTCTCCTCTGTTTTTTGCGTTTTTTCATGCTTTCTTTGCATACAAATCTCCATTAAAAACCAACAGAGTTGAATCGCTTAAAAGTTGTGAGTATTGTGACATAGCCATCTGAAAGTTCTCTTTCTTATGTTCAATTCATTTGATTTTGCCAAATAATTTTTTAATGTTCAGGTGACAATGATATTGTTCGAAGTACTAAGGCTATATCCACCAAGTGTTATGACTCTTAGGGCTGTTAACCAGGAAACAAAACTTGGAAACTTGTGGTTACCAGCTGGTGTGGAGATCACCTTGCCGATTGTCCTCGTTCACCATGATCAGGAACATTGGGGTGAAGATGCATTGGAGTTTAAACCAGAAAGGTTTTCAGAGGGAATTTCCAAGGCAACAAAGAATCAAGTTTCATTTATCCCTTTTGGATGGGGTCCTCGGATATGCATTGGACAAAACTTTGCGCTGATGGAGGCAAAAATGGCTTTGGGGTTGATTCTAAAAAACTTCACATTTGAGTTATCTCCATCCTATGTTCATGCTCCCAATTATATTTTTGTTGTGCATCCAGAACACAGTGCCCACTTGATTTTGAAGAAACTATAGAGAGAAAAACTTCCACTTATTGTTACATAAAATTGACTGAATTCTTGTAACATTATATATGATACTCTTGTACCAAAAATAAACTGTTTCATATTTTTTTAAAAGTAGTTTCAACTTTGCTTCAAGCTACTGTTTTTTGAGAGACAAGCAGCAACTTACTTCAAATTCCCTCTTGAGGGTGGGGCTACCATTCACGTGGTACCTCTGTTATCTACTTCTCAGCCTTGGAGCTATAGCCCCTTTCACATTTTTAAGTTATAATCAGTTATTTATAATAATTGATTATGATTGACATCTTCAATGGAGGTAAGAAATATCATGGATCCTAATCAAGTGAAAGAAGTATTAACCAGGATCAATGATTTTTTGGAACCCAAAGCCATAAATCCACTTAGAAGAGATTGATGTTGAAGTTGATTGTTGGTAAGTGTTGTCATCGACACCCAAATTAAAATCTTTAATTCCTGCAACAAAAATGTAGTAAAGGAAAGTAGAGATCGTTCCCTCGAAGAATTTTAATTAATACGTCGTCACAAATCAATCAAAACTAGGAATAAGACAGTTTTGAATTGAATGCAAATTATAATTAAAAACAGTAAAAATTCGACAAAGTAATCTGAAAGTGATTAATCAATTTAACAAACCTTGGTATACGGTCACATCCACCATTGGAACTACGATTGATCATCGACAACCAAAAATATCAAATTAATTATTCAAATATTCGTTGTGGTATTAATTATCTGTCTTTTCTTATGATTAGTTAATCAAAAACATGTATTCTGGTTAACCCTTTTTTATTAACAACTTGGATACGATCTCGAATTTAATTAAATAATAGTATTAAGAATTAGAAAGACCAACGAAACAAGACAACACAAGCGTACGATGTTACATTTAATCTAGTTGAATATTTTCCCTAGGAATTACAGTTTCTGATGCATCATTTTTCAATTTGTCTCTTTGAGCCTTAGACAAATCAGCTGGTAACATGTTAATAACTAAATAATTCACAATGTTTGCGTACTAGAGCAGTCTATAGCTTGTTGAAAATAACTACTCATTAGGAAATTGCTCCTGCAGATTTTGTTCTGTTTTCACATGAACCAAACGGCTTAAATGGTTAGCAACATAATTCTCTTGTCCACTTTTATCTTTGATTTCCAGGTCAAACTCACTCAGTAGAAGAATTCACCTTATAAGTCTTGGTTTTGCCTCCTTTTTTGTTATCAAATACCTATGGGCTGCATGATCAGAATAAATAACAACTTTAGTACCCAATAAATAAGAACGAAATTTTTCTAATGCAAAAATAAAGTCAAGAGTTCTTTTTCAGTGGTTGAATAATTTTTCTGTGCATCATTTAAGGTCATCGAGGCATAATATATAGCATGCGGTGCCTTTCCAACTTGCTGGCCCAAAACAACTCCTACGGTATAATCACTCGCATCGCACATTATTTCAAATGGAATGCTCCAATCAAGTGGCTAGATTATTGGTGCAGAAGTGAACAGCTATTTCAACTTGTCAAATGCATTTTTACACCCTTCATCAAACTCGAAAGCCACATCCTTTTGCAACAACTTGCACAATGGCAATGCAATACAAGAAAAGTCCTTATCGAATGAATAATATCAACTTGCACAATGGCAATGCAATAAAGCGTCGGTAAAAACCTGTATGGCCAAGGAAAGAACGAACTTTCCACACACTAGTGGGGTAAGGCAGAGATTGAATAATATCAATTTTAGCTTTATCTACCTCTAGTTGAAACTACTTGCCCTAAAACTATACTTTGCTCAACCATAAAATGACATTTTTCAAAATTTTAAAACAAGGTTATTTCAATGCATCTTTGCAAAATAAGTGCGAGATTATGCAAACAATTATCGAATGAATCCCCATAAATAGTAAAATCATCCATAAAAATTTTGATAGTATGCTCAATATAATCTAAAAATATACTAACCATACATCTTTGAAAAGTAGTCAGTATATTACAAGCTTTGAATGGCATTCATCGATATGCAAAGGTTCTAAATGGGCATGTGAAAGTCGTCTTTTCCTGATCTTCTAGAACTATTGCAATATGAAAATAACCTGAAAAGCCATCTAGAAAACAATAATAAGCTAAGCTAGCTAGCCTTTCCAACATTTGATTAATAAATGGCAACGGAAAATGATTTTTACGAGTTACAACATTTAATTTCCTATAATCAATACAAACTTTCCACCCATTTTGAACTTGAGTGGGTATCAACTCATTATTTTGATTTTTTACCACTGTAATATCGGTCTTATTTGGTACAACTTGAACAGGGCTGACCCATTCACTGTCTGAAATTGGATAAATTACTCTAGCTTGAAGCAACTTCAAAATTTCCTTCTTTACTACTTCCATCATCAATGGGTTCAACCTCCTTTGTGACTGCCGAATTGGTTTAGCTCCCTCTTCAAGCAAAATTCGATGCATGTAGGTAGAAGGGCTGATTCTTTTAATGTTAGCAATAATCCATCCTATGGTTATTTTGTGCTTCTTTAGAATCTGCACTAGTTTTCCTTCTTGCTGCTTATTTAATTTATTGGAAATACTGGTAAGGTCTCTCCATCTCCAAGGTACACATCTGTGAGGTGATCTGGGAGAGATTTCAACTCCAGCTCTGGTGCCTACAAAACAAAAGGTATTAGTTTTTCATTAGGCACTGGCAGCTCAATATAAGATACATTACTTGTATTTTTCAACTCCTTGAACTCATTCATTTCTATCACTGCATCATGCACATCAGAATTTAATTTAAATTCATCACTTTCTTTCAAAAGTTTCTTATGGTTCGCCATTTCCAACTCATCTTCACCATCAAGTTCAAAAATATCATATGTTAGAGAATCAATTAAATCAATTAAATAAATAGGAAAATCAACATCAGGATACTTTATCACATCATAAATATTGAACTGGACAGTTTCACCATCAAACTCCATGGTCAGTGTGTTTTTATGAACATCAATTTTAGTTTTGGCAGTTTTCGAAAAAGGTCTTTCTAATAAAATAGGTGTTGATTGATCATTATTTTCCATGTCAAGAACACAAAAATCTACTGGAAAAATTAACTTATCATTAACCTAAATAAGAACATCTTTAATCAAACCCTTAAGATATGCATTCAATCTATCGATCAACTGAATAACTACACCTGTTTTTTCTAAAGGTCCAAGATTAAAAGCAGAATAAATGGAATATGACATTACATTAATAAAAACTCATAAATCTAACATGACTTTTTCAATTCTAGTGCCACCTATTGTGCAAGGGATGTAAAGCATACTTGGGTCTTTGTATTTTTCAAGAAAACTTTTTCGAATTATGGCTGAAACATTTTCTCCTACCCTTATTTTTTCACACTTTTTGAGTTTTTGCTTTCTTTTTGTTGTACACAGCTCTTTCAAAAATTTAGCATAGCGAGACACTCGTTTGATTGCGTCAAAAAGTGGGATATTGACTTCACACTTTCGGAAGGTTTAATATAAATCTGCATTGCATTCATACTTCAAATTTAAAGCTTCAGGAAAAAGAGGAGCAGGGTTATATTCATTGAAAGAAGGATATTTACCTGTCACTACATTCTTGTCTAGAAAATTATTTTCTATCGCCACTTTATCTCTGTTTTCTGCTTACTACATTAGTGCAGGTGGTGCTTTAATCAGTATCTCTAAATCTTTTCCATTTCTCAACATTATTGCACTAGCATTCTCCTTTGGGTTCACCATAGTTTGTGATAACAGTTTGCTTGAATTTTGTGGTTCCAACCTACTGATTGTAGTAGTCATCTGACTCATTTAATTTTCCAGATTTTAAATGTTGGTTCTGGTTTCCTGCTGAAATTTCACAGTGTCAGTAGCCAAAGTTTTAACAATATCTTCAAGAGATATACTTGAATTAAAATTTTGAGTTAGTTGCTGCTACCTAGGAATGTAAGGTTGCTGGTATGACTAAAAGTTATTCGAAGACTGATTTGCATGTGCATTCCCATAACGGAGATTAGGATGATCCCTCCATCCTGGGTTATAGGTATTCGAAAAAGGATAATAATTATAATTTCACTATTGTTGTCCTTGAAATCCACCTACTACATTAGCTTGTTCAAATCAATCCTCTTGAAGTGTTGGGCATATATCAGTTAGATGCCCTCCTACTAAATAAATTCTGTAAATTTTTGTTGCCCCCATTTTTCCTACAGCCATTTAACGTATAAAAGTAGTTAGATCATCAAGTCGTTTTTCAATATAAGAGACATTTACCTCATTGACATGCCAAGACGAATGGTCTGATCTATTCCAAAATTGTTATGAATTCGACGTCATGTTTACAATTAAATTTCAGGTTGCGTCAGGTGTTTTGTCAGCCAATGTTCCACCACTCGCTGCATTAATCATATTCCTATCATTTGGTACGAGTCCTTCATAGAAATATTGAATAAGAAGCTGGTCACTAATTTGGTGGTGCAGACAACTTGCACAAAGTTTTTTAAAGTGCTCATAGTATTCGTATAAAGACTATGTACTATGCTGCCTAATGCCACTATTTTTTTTCCTTATGTTGGTAGCTCTTAATGTTGGAAAAAATTTCTCCAAAAACAGCCTCTTCATCTCATGCCAAGTGGTAATGCTTCTAGCAAACAAGTAATAAAGCCAATCTTGTGCATCATCTTTCAAAGAAAACGGGAAAGCTTTTATTTTAATTTGTTCTTCAATTTCATACCTGTGCACACTACATGAAATTCCTTTAAATGTTTGTGAGGATCTTCACCTGTGGAGCCACGAAAAATGGGTAAAAGATGGATTAATCCATATTTTAATTCAAATATAGTATTAACATCTAAATTAGGAAAAGTAATGCAGTATAGTTGTTGATTCAAATCTGGAGTAGCAAGCTTTCTTAGAGTCCGATTCTCAGCCATGTGTTCTTCTGTTTCATAAGTAGATCTATGTGCTTACAGTCTCTTTTTTGCTTCTTTTCTCAATCCTTTTATAGTCTTTTCAATCTCTGGATCAAATTGTAAATCAGTTTGTTTTGAAGATAGCGTAACAAACATACAAAGTAAAAACTCCCCGACAATGGCACCAAAATTTGGTAAGTGCTGTTGTCAACACCCAAATTAAAATCCTAAATTCCTACAACAAAAATGTAGTAAAGAAAAGTATGGATCATTTCCTCGAAGAGTTTTAATTAGTACGTCGTTACAAATCAATCAAAACAAGGAATAGAGGGTTTTGAATTAAATGCGAATTATAATTAAAAACAATAAATGAAAAAAAATTCGGTAAAGTAATTAATCAATTTAACAAACCTTGGTCTATGGCACATCCATCATTAGAATTACGATTAATCATTAACAACCAAAAATATCAAATTAATTATTCAAATATTCATTGTGGTATTAATTGTTTGTCTTTCCTTATGATTAGTTAATAAAAAACATGCATTCTGGTTAACCCTTATTGATTAACAACTCAGATACGATCTCAAATTCAATTAAACAATAACATTAAGAATTAGAAAGACCAACGAAACAAGACAACACAAGCATACAACATTGCATTTAATCTAGTTGAATATTTTCCCTAGGAATTACAGTTTCCGATGTAGCAAACAATAAATCTCAGTTGTTACTTCGATTAGATGGATTGAACAATTATGGATTCAGCATCTAAACTAGCATTAGATCGTATCAATCAATAAACTAATCGTGTGCCTTAGAAATCAACTAATACAATCATAATAAATAATCCAGAAAAATAATCAATACTTGAATAATTAAAAAATACATTAAAGAACAAAACTTAATCTCACAATTCTTATAGTTCCATGGTTTTAGATCCCTTCAACCAAGAGAAAAGAGTTTAGCCACTGTAAACCATTCTAGGCTAGCCAAAATTCCAGAAAAATGTTTCTGCTAATTACAATGATGATTCTCCCAGCAAAATAAAAGTGTATTTATATATATCTTGTCCCCCCATTGAAATCCGGAAATAAAAAGCCATAATAATCCCTTAATCTAGCCAAGTAAATGTGATATATATCTTCCCCAAAAAGAAAAAAAAAATATATATTTTAATATATATCTTTCTCCTAAAAATATCATTCCTCATCTGTCTAAAATAATCTCATTTTCCAACTAATAATCACCTCTTTTCTAGGAAGTCAATCTTGACTTTTGTGGAATATCTCAGCTGATATAGACATCCAAATCTAAATTTTGAAATCTGCTCTTGTCATTTCACGTGCTCACGCCTAGTTAGCATCACAGATTTTGTAGATTAATAAGTCTACTCAAATTTTTAATCTTCTTGGCCCAACTTACTCAAAAAATGTTCAGAGCTTTCTAAATGTAAAAAAGATAAATAATTCTATTAGATTGAATTAAATTTTCATACAACATAAGAGAATTAGAAATTAAAATAATAACAATTAACAACGTTATCAATTGTTCTTAGTTTATTAGGCCTGAAGAGTCTCTCCGTGTAACAGTTTTAAGACAAGAATATGCTAGGTGTTAGTGGTGTTTGTGTTGTGGATTGACATGCTCGTGGCCCGGAATAATCTTATATTTCGTGCACCTGGAAATTAGATGGAAGGAAAAAGAATATTGTGGAAGGGGCCTTCAGTTTACCGTCAATCTTATTAGTCAACACAATTGACTGTTTCACTCTGTAGTTCCCTGCATCATGCTTTGGATGAACAATGATAACTATACCAGGAGCACGAACATAAGATGGAGATAACTCAAATGTAAAGTTTTGCAAAATTAAAGCTAAAGCATTTTGCCTCCACGAGAGCAAAGTTTTGACCAATGCATATTCTAGGATCCAATCCAAAAGGGACAAACGAAGCTTGGCACTTCACGGCTTTTGAAATTCCTTCAATAAACCGCTCTGGTTTAACCTCCTCCGCGTTATCACTCCAAGCGTTGAAACATCAACTCCGGTAGGCAGTGACAAACCTCAAATGATTTTTTAACCAAAAAAAAAGGTCCTGTCTACGGCGGGCAGTGACAAAGCTTAATTGAAAATTTGGTTCAATCAACGAGTATTTTCAGTTTTATTCAAAATTGACTAATATTTAAATTGATTTGGTTCTAGTTTATGATTTTCTCTAAACTAAAAATTTCGTTCAGCTTAATTTGATTCGAAAATTTGGCAAATCAATTTGGTTAAGCCATTTTAAACACCCTTATCTGTCATCTGAGAGACATTGGGATTAGAATTTAGCTTCTTACAAGTCTCCATACATCAACCAGAGGGTTTAACCTTTAAAGGCCATGCTGTCTCAAATATTTCTCCAGGACGCTCCATGCCCATGTTACTAGCGTAACCAAAACTATGAAGACTCTGTTACCAAAAAAAATATACAGGAAAAATAGAGTGAATAAAGGGGAAAATGAATGCTCTTTATTCAATAACTAAAACACCTTTAAATAGGTTGTAGTATGAAAAGATGAGACCAAATAAATAACCACTAAATTAAAGTGTGCAGAAACCATTAACTTGAATGTGCAGTAATAGGCCACTAACTTGAATGTGCAAAATTGGTTCCTAAAGTCTTGGCACAAACAGAACATGGGCAACAATTTCCTACCTACTAGGACACATTGCACACTTAAAAGTAAATTATTATTCAATAGACTGCGACAGATTTCAGCTCACTCTTCTCTGTTAACTGTAACAGCCAGCCTCAAGCTGGAATTTGATGTAAGTTGCAGGATGTCTCTACGAAAAAACTAACATTGAGCAGCCTTAATTGGTACAAGAGTATCATATATAATGTTCCACGAGTTTGGTCAATTTTATTTAACAATAACTGAGTTTTTTCGCTCTATAGTTTCTTCAAAATCAACTGGACACCATGTTCTGGATGCACAGTTAAAATTTTATTAGGAGCATGAACATAGGATGGAGATAACTCAAATGTGAAGTTTTTCAGAATCAATGCCAAAGCCATTTTTGCCTCCATCAGCGCAAAGTTTTGTCCGATGCATATCCGAGGACCCCATCCAAAAGGGATAAATGTAACTTGATTCTTTGTTGCCTTTGAAATCCCCTCTGAAAACCTCTCTGGTTTAAACTCCAATGCATCTTCACCCCAAAGTTCGTGATCATGGTGAATGAGGAGAATTGGCAAGGCAACCTCCACACCAGCCGGTAATGATAAGTTTCCAAGTTTTGTTTCCTGGTTAACAGCCCTAGGAGTCATGACTGCAGGTGGATATAGCCTTAGTACTTCGTACAATATCATTGTCACCTGAACATTGAAAAATTATTTGGTAAAATCAAATGCACAGAACATAAGAAAGAGAATTTTCAGAAACTATATCACAATAATACTTACAACTTTTAAGTGATTCAACTCATCATAGCTAGGGTTGTTGTTATCTTCAAAGACTTGAATAACCTCTTCTCTGGCACGAGCTTGCCAATTCTGATGCTTACTCAACAAAACCAATGTCCAAGCAAGCAAAACCGAGGTGGTCTCTTGCCCAGCAAAGTAAAACAGCTTGCATTCTTCAATCACATCATTGATAGTCATTCCAACATTTTTGTTGTTTCCATTTTCTTCAATTTCTTTGAAATTGGACTCCATAAGTATGCCTAATAAATCATTCTTTGCAGCTTCACCTGCCTTCATCGCCTTCTCTCTGTTCTTAATTATACCCATAAGTAAACCTCGTATTTCCTTTTCTAATTCCTTCATTTTCTTATAGGTCTTACTAGGCAAAAACCTACATAAGGGAGAGCAATAAAAGTTATCACTCAAAAAAATATCAACACATTCTAGGATCATATAATGTTCTGTTCTCAATATCAAACCTGGATCCTGGAATGTAAGAGGAACTTAGAACTTGTACTGTGAGGTCAGCTAGTTCTGTTTGGAGTTGGAATATCCTCCTACCATCTTCAAAATTGCTTCCAAATGCTGTTTGAGAAATCACATCACCTGTCAAATTTACAAGATAAGGCCAAACATCCAGTTCACAGGATCCTTCTTTAGAAGCCAACTTCTCCCATTTGCTAATCATCTCACTGCAAACTTTATAGAATTCTGGTAACATCAGCTGTAACAATTATTCATCAAAAATAGTTAGTATGTCATCATTGAAATATAAGCAAATTAAAGATTATAAAAATAAATAAGTTGACCTTCAACTTGTCAAGATGGAAAGCTGGGTTGATAATCCTTCTATGTTTAGTCCACTTCTCACCACTATAGTTTACAAGTCCAGTTCCCAGCAACGTGGAAACTGGACTCAGGGTATTGATTTTCGGGAAATCATGGATCCTGGTATATATTTCTTTGGTTTGATCAGGATCCATGATGGTCACCCTGGGTACTGGTCCATACCACATAAAAGAATTCTTGCCTGCATTTGTATCGATGCTTAATAACAATTAGATTTCTATTCATCAAATATTGTCTAAGTTGAAAAGTGAATCTAATTATATATAAAACATTCAATAAAATAATATACACCGAGTTTTGAGTATTCAAATTTTAAATTTGAGATAAAATAACATACAACTAGAAGTTCACAAAACTATGTGCACATAACATTACTATAGATCTCAAACATGGAAAGCAATCAGCCTCTCCTAAGTATAATTACTTTGCCCAATAGATGCAATAAACTCTATTTGCAATAAATCAACTTTTCAAAATTTATCATTGTATATCAATTGAAAACAAAAGAAGCTCACACATCTTGGCGTTTGCAGACATAAAGGAAGTTATCGAAGAAGGGGATTGATCACATACCATAATCTTTGACCAGTTTATAGGGGAATGGAAGAACTCGCGGTGAAATGTCATCGGAGAGGCTGAGGGGTTTGGATTTAGCTTCTGTTAACATCATGGCGTTCTCTTTGAAGTCTCCATACATAAACCTGTAAGGTCTGCCTTTAAGACCTTGCTGTCTCAGATATCTCTCCAGTTTCTTCGGCCTAAACCAGACCCCGTTCAGAACACTCCATGCCCATGTTACCACTGTAACCAAAACTATGGAGACTGCAATGGATTTCAGATCGTGCAGTTCCATTTCTCAACGATAAAGTAGACTAGAAATGAACTTCGGCCATAAGAACTGGGGATACTAAGCGTCGTGAGTCGTGACTGAGTTGAGATGCTGTTTTGTCCATCTAAATTCTCGGGCAGATAAATGAATTTAATATTCATGTTGGAGCACACGGAGTGACTCTCATTTTTTGTCACCCGCGCTTTATTCTTATGACACTTTTCCACCTCACACTTCAAAAAACAGTATTTTTTTCACCTTCTATTAAATTTTTTTTTGTTAATTTTAACAATGAAAGGGTATAAAGGCAATTGAATGAAACGAAAAAAGTTAAATACAAAGAATATTTTTCAGGTTTCGGACCTGTTTTGGGCTTATTTTAGCCACTTAAAAAACATATGAAAACAGTATTACATTTCCTTACATATATTAAAACCTGCAAATACACCCCGGTTAATAATGGATTTTCAGATCCCATTGAACCTCAGACTTGAGTAACTTAAGTCCAAACCTGGGTTGATAATTCAATAGACAAAATTTTTATTCACTCACCCAAGACCTTAATTTTGTTCGATCGCATCAATATTTAGGCCTTAGACTTATCTGGCCAAATAAACAACCTTAATTATTTGTAGGGAGAAGGACTATTTCTCACCTAACTTTTGATGTATTTTCAAAATACCACCCACGACAGATGAAAATCCACTTTTCTCACTCATGAGCCGTTAATATGGATGATATTTGTTTGCATAAGGGTAAAATATTCATTTTACCCTTGTTAGATGAAATGACAAAAATACCCTTCAATTTAGTCTACACAATTCATCTCAAAATTGATGTGAGGGTTTTACTATTTACCCCCCTTAGATTTTAGAAACTAACATTTCACCTCACCTAAAGTTTTTAAACTTTGAAAACTAACATTTTCACCCCCAAACCTAGGGTTTCCATATTTTTCAAAATACATTTGCCCCCCATAACTTTCAAAACTAGCAGTTTCACCCCCATTCTTCAACTTCATCTCCCGACGTCGTCTCCGGTGTCGTCACCGGCCTCCTCCTTCTCCTGGTGCGACGATGGTGGTGCGATGAAGAGATCTTCATCTCCTCGTTGCACGGTGCGACGAAGAGACAGAGATCTCTTCATCACACCACCATGCGACGAAGAGGTCTCTCTTCGTCTCTCCACCCAGACGACGAAGGATGACTCTTCGTCGTCCTTCGTCGCTCGTCGCATCGTCCTTCATCTGTTCTTCCAGATCTGGATGACGCTTTGTCGTCCAGATCTGGGCGACGAATGGTCATCCTTCGTTGTCCTTTGTAGTTGAAGATGGGAGATCGATCGATTGCATCGGTCGTCGGTGGTGGCCGGAGAAGGAAGCAAACCCTAAGGGTAAAATCTAAACTTTTCAAACTTTGAGGATGGGTTAGTTAGTAGTTTTTAAAACCTGGAGGGGGAAAACGGTAAATTTTAAAGTTTTAAGATTTTAAATAGTAA
Source organism: Mangifera indica (assembly GCF_011075055.1). Classification (NCBI taxonomy): domain Eukaryota; kingdom Viridiplantae; phylum Streptophyta; class Magnoliopsida; order Sapindales; family Anacardiaceae; genus Mangifera; species Mangifera indica. The sequence goes on along the minus strand of NC_058137.1, from coordinate 24,615,274 downwards.
ATGATGATTTTGCCCTTGTTCTAACTGAAAAATTAGACGACAATTTGGTCATGGGTGAGAAAAATAGATTTTCATCTGTCGTAGGTGATATTTTGAAAACGCATCAAAAGTTAGGTGGGAAATAGTCCTTCTCCCATTATTTGTAAGGACTTCTACTTGCCTCACAAGACGTTAGTCACTATTTTTTGTATAACTTTCCTATTCATTAGGTATTTTTTATTGTGTTGATTAAGAAAGAGACCTATCTTGTAACAAAGGCTAAAAGACTTATTTCCACCAAAGGTTTGATGAAATTTTAAACTCATATACGTTAATTTTTAAAATCTCAAATATTCTATCTTTTATTAAAATTCATTGTTAAGGTTAATAATAAAAATACCATTTAGCTAAAAATATTAAAAAATTAAAAATTTATCATATGTCTCTTTTAAGTTTAAATATTTAACAATTTTTCCTACAAAAGTTTGAAAAGTAAACATTTCCTTCTTAGAGTTTTGAAATCATCACCACTTTCGTGCAACTGTCGCAGTCTTTAATCATGTTCTCTCTCTCTCTCTCAGCTTCTTTCTTTTTCCCAATATCTCTCCATCTCGACCCTAGTCATCTTCGTCAATCGTCTATAATTCTTCGTCTTTCTCTGACGAAAATGGCTAGGCTCGGGATGGAAGGAGAGAGAATGTAGCCAAAGACAACAATAGTTGTCGAAAGTGATAGCAGTTTTAAAACCTTAGAGTAGAAATAGTTATTTTCAAACTTTGAATATGAGAAAATTATTAAATTTTTAAGGCCAAAGGACTATTTCCCACCAAAGTATGTTGTTTTCTCAAGTTTCTCCCCGTTAACTTTGAAAATCTCATTTACCCACTCGTGGTTAGTTAAAATTAACAGTTTTAAGGGTGAAATCGTCATTTTGTCTGTATTATTAAAAATAAACTTAAATTTGATTTTATTTTCCCCCATAAACCCTAAAAACTAACAATTTCCCTCAACCCAAGTTTTAAAAAGCAACATTTTCACCCTTAGGGTTTTCAATTTTTCGGAGTTAGTTTTTCGGCATCGTTTCTTTCTCTCCGACGACCTCCAGGCAATGCTTCTTCTTCTTTAGCGTGGCCTCCTTCCGACGGTTGTCTTGGGCACGGTCGTCGATGAAGACGATCATGCTTTGTCGAGACAAAGATGAATCATCTTTATCCAGAGACGAAAACAAGGTCTTCGTTAGAGAACAAAACACGTCTTTGTCTCGACGAAGCATGGTCGTCTTCATCGACGATCGTGCCCAGGACAACTGCCAGAAGAAGGCCACATCGGAGAGGAAGAAGTGTTGCCTGGAGGTCACCGGAAAGGAAGAAACAATGCCGGAAACTAACTCTGAAAAATTGAAAACCCTACCAGGGAAAATGCTGTTTTTTAAAACTTGGGTTGGGAGAAATTTGTTAGTTTTTAAGATCTTAGGGGCAAAAATGCGATGAATTTTTTAAGGGTTAGGGTTCCGTTAATTTTAACAGTACATGGGTGGATAAATAAGATTTTCAAAGTTAATGAAGGGAAACTTAAGAAAACCATATACTTTGGGTGGGAAATAGTCCTTTGGCCAATTTTTAAAATTAAAGTGAAAATATAATATTTTTTAGTTTTTTTTAATATTTTTAACTGAATGATGTTTTTATCTTTAATTTTATTAATAAATTTTAATAAAATAGTAAATATTTAAATTTTAAAAAATAATGTGTATGACAAGATATCACCAAACCTTGGGTGCGAAAAAGTTATTTGGCCTGTAACAAATTTCAATGCAGATTTCAACATGGCCGCTTGGATGAAGTCATTGCTCATCGCTTGAGTCAACCATGGCCGGTAAGTCTATCCAATAAGGCTACGCAAATTAAGGATGATGGTAAATGGAACTTCAAGGTATATTATTTTTACAAGTAATATTAGGCGTATAATTTTTTTTTTGTAAAAATAATTATATATTATAATACAATTAAATCGTTAAAAATTAAAAATAAATTATTATTTAATTATATAATAATATATTATTATTTATATATAAAATTATATACATATCCTTTATATATATTGCTTATCTATTTTTTTATTAAAAATATTAAAATAAAAGTGCTACATCAAGATTGAATGATGATAGCATTTTAAGCACATTTGAAATTTCCCTGAAAACATAAAGAAAAACGATAAAAAATACAAAATATATTACATGTGCAGTCAATAAAACCCTTACAAGCTAATTAATGTTCAATATTTTAACGCCAATATTATTTAACAATAATTGAAAGTTTTCATGCAACTTTCCTGAGAATCAAGTGGGCACCAAACTCGGGCTGAATAGTAATAATTCTGTGAGGAGAATGAACATAGGAGGGAGATAACTCCCATGAAAACTTCTGTAGAATCATTGTCAAAGCTATTTTTGCTTCCAGAAGAGAGAAGTTTTGTCCAATGCAAATTCGAGGACCCCATCCAAAAGGAAAAAATGAAGCTTGATTCTTTGTTGCCTTCGAAATTCCTTCCGAAAATCTCTGTGGTTTAAACTCCTTTGCATCCTCACCCCAAAGTCCCTTATTATGATGAACCAGGATAATCGGCAGGAAGATCTCTACTCCAGCAGGTAACAATAAATTTCCCAATTTGATGTTTTTGTGAACAGTTCGAGGAAGAACCACAACTGGTGGATATAACCTCAACACCTCGTACAATATCATCGATATCTACATTGAAAATTACCCTATCACACATTATTTTGTACAAATAAGTTTGTACATATAGTTATTCTTTATATTAACACTTACAACTTTTAAGTGAGTTAACCCATTATTGTTAGGTTTGCCATCTCCAAAGACTTGAAACACCTCTTCTCTTGCGCGAGCTTGCCAATCTTGGTGTTTGCTCAATAATATCAAAGTCCAAACAAGGAGAACTGAGGTACTGTCTTGCCCGGCCAAATAAAATAGCTTGCACTCTTCAATCACCTCATTAATAGTCATCCCAACATTTTTGTTGTTTCCATGTTCTTTGATTTCTCTGAAATTGGATTCCATAAGTATGCCTAATAAGTCATCATTCGTCGCAACCTCACCTGCTTTCATTGCTTTCTCTCTATTCTTGATGATATCCATGAGTAAAGCTCGCACTTCATTGTCAATTTCTTTAAATCTCTTATTCCTCTTAGTAGGTAAAAACCTATATATATATATATATATACATATAGAAAAACAATATAAGTAACAATTATGAAATCAGTCCGGAACATTTACAATCGAAACTTGCAATGCCTTGACGCCAGTCTCCAGTGTCGGCATTTAAACAGTTCACTGACGCATAACTGAATCAACATACTGTTTCCTTACTAGGTAGGCGTTCACCGACACTATCTAAATTTTTGAAATGATATGCAACGACAACTTTAGAGTTAATCAAGAAATACTAAAATTTAAGAAAAGCAACATGAAATTTTAAATTTTATTTTGATAGTTTTAATATACTAAATTACTAATTTTTTAAACTTCAAATGTAATTAACTTTTAATTTTTCGAATCGAAGGGGGAATAATTACTAATTTTTCAAACCTGCGGGGAAGGGGGTCACGTGACCCTTCTTGCCCTCCCTTTGATCGCCACTAATTATATGCCCACTCTACATAGCCGACGCATCATATATGTAAGTTCTCAATAACACATTTCCATTTTTAACATCATATATGTATACCTCAATCCTGGAATGTAAAGTGTCTGTGCAGCTTGTATTGCAAGATCAACCAGTTCTGTTTGGAGTTGAAATATTCTCCTTCCTTCTTCGTAGCTGCTTCCAAATGCTGTTTGAGAAATTGCATCACCAGTCAATTTTTTAAGTTCTGGCCATACGTCAATTTCGCATGATCCTGCTACAGAAACCAACTTCTCCCATTTGATAACAAGCTCACTGCAAACTTTATAAAATGCAGGTAGCATAAGCTGTGGCAAAGATTGTTTAAGTAAAGTTAGCATCATTAATTATGCATATAGACAATTCTTTGTATGAATACTGATAAATTGACCTTCAGTTTCTCCTGATGGAATGCTGGGCTGATAATCCTTCTATGTTTAGTCCACTTCTCACCCTCGTATTCTAGAAGTCCAGTTGCAATTTTCTTAACAAGTGGATTTGTGGCCTTGGATTTCTGAAAATCTTCTATCTTGGTAAGTATCTCCTTTACTTGATTTGGGTTCGTGACAATCAGCCGGGGTATTGTGCCAAGCCACATAAAAGAATTGTCGCCTACATTTTGACAAATTTTTAGAAACGATCTTAGATGGATCAGCATTTTTCATATTAAACTTATAAGAAAAACTGTCTACACCAATGCCAAGCCCAAAGCCAGAACCTGACAATGGGATCAATGCAGATGCAATGCCTCGGCACTACCAATATTGGGCTTGTGGTACACCTCCACCAAAGACACATACTATCAGGCCTGTCAAATAGGTCGTATGCCAACCTATATTGAGGATGAAATGTAATAGAGGGTTATTGTTTCTGATCAATGACAGGTTGTGCCGACTTACTAGAATAGTAAGGCCCCGAGCATGACCCAAAACCCCATAAGTCATACTTTTATACGTCGTTCCAAATTGACCCATCATATTATATGATTTTTTATTTTTTTTCCAAACCATGTCAGATCGATTGGCGAACCCTATTCACAGACCCCCAATACAAGCCACCCAACCTATGGATCCGGGCACAACTCATAAAATTGCGAAACGAATCAGTATTGGATGCACTTCTTTTCCGCAAGCTGGATGTGTTCAGCTAAGAAAAAGTAGGAGTCTCACACTGTTTCATGGTATAAATTGGTTTACTGCTTCTAAAAGAAAGGAAAAAAAAAAAAAAAACCTCTGAACCGAGAAACCAGCGACGAGACATCTAGCACTACATATTTGCCTTACAAACAACGAATTAAGATATAGTAAATGAAAATTAGTAAGCTTTATCATATATCCATCTATTTTCAATCACACCATTTCACTCAGGCAACTTGGGATTAGCGTTCAAAAAGGAAAGAAGGTCAAATAAGAAGGGAATTGATGACATACCATAATCTTTGACCAGTTTATCGATGTATGGAAGAACAAGAGGTACAAGGTCATCTGAAAGATTGAGGGGTCTGGATTTAGCTTCTTTTATCATCATCAAGTTCTCTTTCAAGTCTCCCTAAAGAAGCCTGTAAGGTTTTCCTTTAAGACCTTGCTTTCTCATATATTTCTCATACTTCTTCGGCCTAAACCATGCCCAGTTCAGTAGTATCCATGAACATGTTACCACTGTAACCAAAACTATGGAGACTGCAATAGATTTCAAGTCATACATCTCCATTAGCTCACTCAACTCTTACGTTTATGCACTGAATGAAATTGAGGGAGAGTTATTGATCTCACTTTGATATCCTTGTTTTTTGCACAATGTAGAAAGATACCTTAATATGAGATTTCATATCATATCATTGAAAATATTAAATTTTTATTGGTGCAATCCAGGGACCACCTTATCATTTTCTTGATCGATGACACTGACTGATCAACAAATGATTTAAAAATAATAAAAACATTTTCTGGCTCTCCAAATTTAAAATGTCAACTTCTCAGTTCATATTAACGTTGTCAATAAGCAATAGATAATATTATTGATATAAACAAGTGTAGAAACATGGTGAGACGTGAGAGGTGAGAGGACTTACGTGTTGCCAGTGATTAATTATTGATAATTTTATTCATATATTCAAATTTAAAAAATAAAAAAAGATTGTTGGGTATTAAATTTATCATCAATACTTCTTCTTCATTTTCCACTTTTATGTTTTTCTTTCTTATAGATGGTTTTGATGGTTTTGATGAGTGGTGGTTTGGTGGGTTTAAGCTTGTGTTGTGTGGGTGCTGGATATGGTAGATTCAGGTTTAGATATGTGGGAGTAGTGGGAGATAGGGTTTACAAACATAAATTGTAGGGATGAGATTACAGGTTGCCAAATATGTAAAATTGTCACGTTGTTATATTATATGGTACAAATGGGAATATTAATTAAAATATCCTAATTTTTTGTCTCTTTTTTTTTTTATACATATATAACTAAAAGATAAAATATTCAAAATAGTTTTAGATTTTTTATTCACATGTCAAAACATAAACTCATCCAATCAAAACATAAAACTCACCAATTCATCCAACTAAAATATAAAACCTATCAGATAATGTAATAAAATTTAATAATAAGAGGGTGGGAAATTTTAAATTTCTAGTTCGATTCGCTATCAATGCGATCAAAGGGCTTCCGTTCTTGCGTGAAAACCTGAAAGTTTGCCTTGTTAATTAAATTACTGACGCGTGTCTGCTCTGCCTAAACGTGTTTTATAATTATATGATGGGAGAGTTGTTCAACTGCCCTGTCCGGTTGTGGGTTTTCGGTGGTCGTAGATTCGTTCATTCTCTATTCAATCATCTCAGATGAGAAAATTGACTTTTCTGTCTTCGTAGGAATCTATTACAGTCTGCCTCTGTCTCAGCTTCTGGTCCCTGAAGAGTAAACCCCTCTGCTACTACAATGCTGCAGCCAAATTTACTGACCATCTCTTGTGCTCAGAAGGTTTTGGTATCAGTGCAGACACGTGATAGCGCATTGTACATTCTTCGCTGTGCCTGCCGGCAGTTTATTTGGCGCTCTTAATGGACGAACTAATAAACTTATTACATAAAAGGCTAAGTCCTCTTCACAAAACACCGTCCCTTTTTGTTTTGGGTGTTATTGGTTGAAGGAAAATCAGTTGACAATCAATCTTATTTGGAGTTGATCCAGCATCAATTAAAACATATTAAGGTTATTTAAATCTCTAAAATGTTTAATTTTGAGTATTTTATAATTTGTATATATTTATATATGAGAATTTGTTGTCATTGTAATGGATTGATTACATGAACATTGTGTATAGATTAGAGTAATTAACCCTACACCATAAAAACACACACACACACACACAAAAAAAGGCAAAAGAGTGATTGAAATTGTAATACTTTTGCACAGCCAGAATCATGTCAAAGCTAAATACCTTCATAAGAAATCATCTTCTGAAGTCACACATCTAAACAGAACTGATATAAGCGTGACAAAAATTGCAAATACAGAAGCATTAATGCATAGCAAATAGACCCAAACACACAAAATGAGGAAGTGAGAAACACAGAGGAGTTATAAGAACAAGTTGGGCCTTGTTGCCTTTTATGTAGTCTTGTGCTTCCTTGCAGATGGCCTAATTTTCTTGAAAACCAGAGGGAACTTGATTTTGGAGTTTGTGGAACTGCTTGGTGCTTTCCCTCTTGCAGAGCTTGGCAGGTATGGTGACTGTCTTGATGATCTGAATGCATGGATGCCTCACTCTGTGACGAGAAGCCATCTCAGTGTACATTTGTTCTACCGCACCGTTAAGAGTGGTGTCTCGGTATTGCTTGTACGTATTGTGATACCCAGTTCTGCTTTGATATCGCAACCAGATACCATAGTTCTTAACTTTGGTAGGATTCACACTTACCCTTTAAGGATAGGCTACAATGTGCACATCCTTCCAGGATTAGATAACATTAGACTTCCAAATAACATGTTGACATATCATACAATCATTCATATAATTTCAGGAAGCGGAAATAGGGTACATAAATCACTAATCGTGATTTGAAGGCCAAACAAATAGATTTGCAAAGGTTATTCAATTCCAATGGACAGTGGCAATCAGAAAAGCCATGAAAATTCTAGGATATGCACCAAACAGAATGGTCATCTTTCTGTTGCTAATTATAAAAGTGAGGAAAATGGTTCCAACAGCCATTATTTTAGAAAATAAAAACTATTTGCATTGATGATTTCAAATGATATGAAAATGCTACTGCCCATGCATATCGGTCCTCCTAACAGAACTTCTTTCCCAAAATTCATGCTATCTAATTCACTTCATAAGAATAAATATATTACAACTCTGTTTTAGGTGGAACTACACAAAAATTAAAGCCTTTAATATGATAACTTGTACCAATAAGGCAATTAGAAAAATCTAGCAGAATCCAAGGTAAAATCAAAGATAAATAAAATAAATTCAATGACCAATGAGCTCTTGGTTAAAACCATTGGTGTTGACCACAGAACCCAAAACCTGGAATTAAAAAAACCAGCAATAAACTGTAAAAACTCCTGTATATACAGTCAGCCTTGTTTGCATTAAATCAAGAGAACAAAAGTTATGACAATGTCACCATGGTCAAAATTTCAAGTCCTCCCAATAACAAATAATTCTATAGTATTATACCCCATGTTTAAAAGGTGGTCATTGATATAGTGATAGCATTAGACAGATCTCATATCGACAAAACACAAAAAAAATGTTAAGTTTGTCTGTGGATCTCACATCATTTAGAGATAAAAAAAAATTAATTGATTAAATAATTTGAGAACTTTTTAAACTATCAAGATGTATTTTAGGTTATAAAGCGTAAAAATAAAACCATAATGGATTATGTGTTGGTACGTGCTGTCGTTGACACCCAAATTAAAATCTTAAATTTCTACAACAAAAATATAGTAAAGGAAAGTAAGGATCATTCCCTCAAAGAGTTATAATTAGTACATCGTCACAAATCAATCAAAACAAGGAAATAAGGGGGATTTTGAATTGAATGCGATTTATAATTAAAAATAAATAAATAAAAATTTGATGAAGTAATCTGAAAGGAATTAATCAATTTAACAAAGTTTGGTTTACAATCACATCCACCATTAGAACTACAATTGATCATTGACAACCAAAAATATAAAATTAATTATTCAAATATTTGTTGCGATATTAATTACCTGTTCTTTCTTATGATTAGTTAACCAAAAACATGTATTCTAATTAACCCTTATTAATTAGTAATTCGGATACGATCTCGAATTTAATTAACCAATAGCATTAAGAATTTGAAAGACCAACGAAACAAGACAACACAAGCATACGACGTTGCATGTAATCCAGTTGATTATTTTCTTAGAATTTATAGTTTCTAGCGCAACAAACGATAAATCTCAGTTGCCACTTCATTAGATGGATTGAACAATTACAGATTCAATACCTAAACTAGCAGTAGATTATATTAATTGATAAACTAATCATACGCTTTAGCAATCAATCAACATAATCATGAAAAATAATTCAGAAAGATAATCAATACTTGAATAATTAAAACATGCATTAAAAAACAAAATTTAATCTCACAATTCTTGTAGTTCTATGGTTTCAGATCCCTTTAACCAAGAGAAAATATTCAGCCACTGTAAACCATATTTAGCTTTCTAATTCTCCATTTACAATGATGGATTCCAGCAAACTAAAAATAAAAATATATATTTTTTCTCCCTACTAAAATTTGGAAATAAAAGGTAATACTAATCTCCTAATCCAACCAAGCAAAAGTAATACATATCTTCCCAAAAAGAAAGGAAAATATATATATTTTAATGTATATCCTTCCTTCAAAAATATTTTTCCTTATCTATCTCAATTAATGCCCTTTTCTAGCTAATAATTATCCCTTTTTAGGAAGCAAATCTTGACTTTTGTGGAAGATCTCAGTGGACATCTAAATTTAATTTTCGAAATCTGCTTTCATCATTCACGTGCCTATGCCTAGTCAGCATCACAGATTTTGTAGATTAATAGGTCTGCTCCAATTTTTAATCTTCTTGGCCCAGCTTACTCCAAAAAATGTTCAAAGTTTCGTAAATACAAAAAGATAAATAATTCTATTAAATTGAATTAAATTTTTACAAAACATAAGGAAATTAGAAATTAAAATAATAACAATTAACGACGTTATCATGTGTCTAAAATGGACAATATCTTAATAATGAGCCAATCTATTGGGCGATGTTACAGATATACATAGAGATTTTTCTGCGAAACTTTAAAGGAGCTATTTGAGAGTGACAAGCACATATTTGCTAATTAGGAGCTGTGTGCAATACTACAAAGCACTATACAATATTGTAGATTTTTTTAAAACAAAAACAAGTGTAATACACATGCAATAAACTGAAAAAATGACCGCAGATTTCATTTATCAAAGTAACTTAAATACATGAACAAAACAACTAAAAAACGAACTAAATGGAGAACATAGTCCATAAACAGGAAAATAGCGACTAAATCAGAAAACTAATTCAAAAAATGTTACCACTAATCCTAAAGGATAGCAATATTCCTTGATTCTTTTTTGCACGTTTAACACGTTCAAAGGGCTACACACTCAGCCTAAAACATCATCACTACTTGCTTGGCATGCCAACTAAAGTTGTTTAGTACTGTTGTAACACTGTAGCTTTTCTGTAGTAGCTTCTAAGGCATCCTCTGCAATTTAAAGTCTCTCTTTAGATTCAAGACCCTCATGCTTTTTGTTCTTGCATTGCCCTGAAACTCATCCTTGAGATACTTCCAAATGTGGAAAGTTGTTTCCAAGTTCATAATTCTGATAAACAGTGTTTTTGATAATGCTGAATATAGGCATGGCTTGGCCTTAAAAAGTTGAGAACTTTTCTCCTTGTGATTCCTAATTTTCTACACTATGTGATCATATACCAGTTGTGGAACAACTAGCTCTTCTCCCACTGCTTCCCAAAGATCCCATGCTTGCAAATATGTCGTCATTTTGACAGCCCATGACTGGTAGTTTTCACTACTGAACACAAGAGGTGGAATAGGAGTAAAGTTGTTCGAGCTCATTATACCTTTGCACCTGAAATAAGAGTTGGGAAGACAAAATGTTTAATTTGAACCACTCAATTTACTCACTCTCAGATTACAAATCCTTTAAGAAATGGGCTTTGATACCATTTCTAGATTTTTTTAAAACAAAAACAAGTGCAATACATATGCAATAAACTGAAAAAATGTCCACAGATTTCATTTATCAAACTCACTTAAATACATGAACAAAACAACTAAAAAACAAAATAAATGGAGAACATGGTCTATAAACAAGAAAATAGCAACTAATTCAGAAAATGCTACCACTAATCCTAAAGGATAACAATATTCCTTGACTTTTTCTTGCACGTTTAACACGTTCAAAGGGTTGCACACTCAACCTGACACGTTACTGTTCGCTTGGCATGCCAACTGAAGTTGTTTAGCACTGCTGCAACACTACAACTTTTTTGTTCTAAGGCATAATTCGAACAAATATCAAAGCAAAACAAAAACTATTTCAAGTTTTTAGGTTTAAGGTGCATTCAACCAGTTTATATGAAGATAGCATTTTAAACACATTTAACATTTACCTATAAACAAAAAGAAAACAATAACAAATACAAAATTTATTACATACGCAATCAATAAAACCCATGCAAGCTAATGAATGTTCGGTCTTTGACACCAATCTTATTTAATAACAATTGAAAGTCTTCATGGAACTTTCTTGAGAATCAAGTGGGCACCGTACTCTGGCCGAATAGTAATAGTTCTGTGAGGACAATGAACATAAGAGGGAGATAACTCCCATGTAAACATCTGTAGAATCATTGCCAAAGCTATTTTTGCCTCTGTAATAGAGAAGTTTTGTCCAATGCAAATTCGAGAACCCCATCCAAAAGGGAAAAATGAAGCTTGATGCTTTGTTGCCTTCGAAATTCCTTCTGAAAATCTCTCTGGTTTAAACTCCTTTGCATCCTCACCCCACAGTCCCTTATCATGATGAACCAGGACAATCGGCAAGAAGATCTCTACTCCAGCAGGTAACAATAAATTTCCCAGTTTGATGTCTTTGTAAACAGCTCGAGGAAGAACCACAACTGGTGGATATAACCTCAACACCTCGTACAATATCATCGATATCTGCATTGAAAAATATTCAATCACAAATTGTTATATCAGTTTGTATTAATAAGATTGTGCAACATTTACCACTTTTAAGTGATTCAACCCATCACTGTCAGGCTTCTGATCTCCAAAGACTTGAAGCACTTCTTCTCTTGCACGAGCTTGCCAATCTAGGTGTTCACTCAATAAAGTCAAAGTCCAAACAAGAAGAACTGCGGTAGTCTCTTGCCCGGCTAAGTAAAATAGCTTGCACTCTTCAATCACCTCATTAATAGTCATCCCAACATTTTTGTTGTTTCCATGTTCTTTGATTTCTTTAAAATTGGATTCCATAAGTATGCCTAATAAGTCATCATTTGTTGCAGCTTCACCTGCTTTCATTGCTTTCTCTCTATTCTCAATGATATCCATGAGTAAAGCTCGCACTTCATTGTCAATTTCCTTAATTCTCTTATTCCTCTTAGTAGGTAAAAACCTACATATATGTAGAAAAACAATATAAGTTAAATAACAATTATGAAATCAGTGGTAACATGTAACACTCGGAAACTTGCAATGCCATGACACCAGTCCCTAGTTACAATCATATAATGATACATCTATATAGCTAATTGTGTATTTGTATAGCATTGTTAGCTCTATCCAAAGTTAAGTACCGAGTATCCAACACATCACAGTATCATAAAACTTTCCCAATTTTGACATCGGATATGTATACCTCAATCCTGGGATGTAAAATGTATGTGCAGCTTGCATTGCAAGATCAACCAGTTCCGCTTGGAGTTGAAATATTCTCCTTCCCTCTTCATAGTTGCTTCCAAATGCTGTTTGAGAAATCACATCACCTGTCAATTTTTGAAGTTCTGGCCATACATCAATTTCACACGATCCTGCTACATTTACCAACTTCTCCCATTTGATAACCAGCTCACTACAAACTTTGTAGAATGAAGGTAGCATAAGCTGTAGCAAATATTGTTCAAGTAAAATTGTTAGCATCATTAATTATGCACGCACAATTTTTTGTATGAATACTTATAAACTGACCTTCAATTTCTCCTGATGGAATGCTGGATTGATAATCCTTCTATGTTTAGTCCATTTCTCACCCTCGTATTCTAGAAGTCCAGTTACTATTTTCTTAACAAGTGGATTTCTGCCCTTGGATATCTGAAAATCGTTTATCTTCGTAAGTATCTCCTTTACTTGATTAGGGTTCGTGATAATTACCCGGGGTACTGTGCCAAACCACATAAAAGAATTGTCGCCTGCATTTTGACAAATTTTCAAAAATGATTAGTCTTAGATGGATCATTATTGTTCAAATTAAACATGTAAAAAATCCTGTCTACACCAATGCCAAGCCTAATGCCAGAGCCTGACATCCTTGTAGTTGCAATGCCTCGACACCACAAATATGGGGTAATGGTATTCCTCCACTGCAGACACATGCTCTCAGGCCTGTCAAAAGGATTAAATGTAACAGAAGTTTGTTGCTTCGTGAGAGACTTTTACCCTCATGCCAACCTATACTGAGGATGTGTTGAGATGTCATTCATGTAGCTTTAGGGGGATAGCTAAGAATAGACACATCTATGGCTGCGCTGAGCCATATTTGTTGTGGTTTGTCGAGCTCCCAGACATGCCAGCCACTGGAATAGCAAGGGTCTGAGGTATGACTTAGGCCCATGGTGCCTCTGTGAGCCTTTATTGGACCAATCTGTCATAATAAATGATTTTTTATTTTTCTTTGAGTTGTGTCGGATTGGCCCATGGGTCTTATCCACAGACTCCCAACACAAGCTGCCTAGCTAGTTTGTGTTCGTGTCATGCAGGCTCATTGGAATGGCAAAGTCTGAGATGCGAATTAAAACCCTTAGATCATCTCTTCATGAGCCTTTAGCTGACCAACCCATCATATTACAGGATTTTTTATATTTCTCATATCGTATCGAATCAACACACGAATCTTATCCACAGCCCCAAACATGGAACATTCAGTTTGTGAGCTCTAAAATCACTCAAAAAATTGCGGGCTGCATCAACAGGTATTGCGCTTTTATTCCGCGCCTTGAGGTGTCTGCCTAGGAAAAAGTAGGACTCTCGTATTGTTTCCTGTTATAAACCGATTTATTGCTTTTAACCAAAAATAAAAAAACAAAAACCCTCTTAACGCAGCTGAGTCAAAATCAACGGGGAGATATCTAGCACTACATATTTCCATTGCAAAAACCTAATTAAGATATAGTAAATAAAAACTACTAAGTTTTATCATATATCTATCATTTTCCAATCACACCTTTTCACTCAGGCGACTTGGAAAGGAAAGTTAAATAAGAAGGGAATTGATGACATACCATAATCTTTGACCAGTTTATCGATGAATGGAAGAACAAGAGGTACAAGGTCATCTGACAGATTGAGCGGTCTGGATTTGGCTTCTTTTATCATCAAGAATTCCTCTTTCAAGTCTCCATAAAGAAACCTGTAAGGTTTTCCTTTAAGACCTTGCTGTCTCATATATTTCTCATACTTCTTCGGCCTAAACCATACCCAGTTCAGTAGTCGCCATGCCCATGTTACTACTGTAACCAAAACTATGGAGACTGCAATTGATTTCAGATCATACATCTCCATTAGTTCATTCAACTCATATGTTTATGCACTGAATGAAATTAAGGGAGAGTTATTGATCTCACTTGGATATCCTTGTTACAATATTTCATATATATATACGAAAATATCAAATCTTTATTTACAATTTTTTTATTTTCCTGATCGATGACGTTTACTGATCAACTAATGATAATTGGAAAAATAAAAACGTTTTCTGGCTCTCCACATTTAAAATGTTAACTTCTCAGTAAGCAATAGATAATATTATTGATATAAACATGTGTAGAAACATGCTGAGAGGTGAGAGGACTCTTTATTATTATTTTGTTGCATAAATGCAGTTGCTGGAGCAAACAGCCCACAACCTTTGTTACCCAGAACCAAAGGTTTGTTTATAAATAAATCAAGTGATTTACCTATATTAATTATTAACTATTTTATTTTTTTAAAATTATAGTAGCACACAATTAAAAAAATTAAAATAACTTTTTGGATATCAAATTTTTCATCAATAATCTCTTTTTCCTTTTTCACTTTTAACTTCTCCCTCCTTCTCAATGGTTTTGACGAGTTTGGGTTTGGGTGAGTCGTGGTTTGGCAGGTTTGGGCTTGAGTTTGCATAAGTGGTGATTTTTGTAGATTCAAGTTTGGATACATGACAGTTGTGGGAGGGTTTCCAAACTAAAATGGTAGAGATTAAAATACAGGTTTTCAAACTTGCAAAACGATTAAATTGCCTTGTTATTTAATTCTAGTGAATTTGGGTTTAGATAAGTAGCGATTATAGTGACTAAGGTTTGTAAACTTAAATTGTAGAGATTGAATTATAAATTTTAAAACATTTCAAATTATCGTGTTTGATAATTTTAGTGTACTTGAGATTGAATGGCCGCTATTATAGGGGTTAAAGTTTCCAAACTTGAATTGCGGAAACTAAATTATAGATTTTCAAAAATATGAAATGATTAAATTATCATGTATAGAATATTAAGATGATATGCAAAAGTTATCTTTAAATTAATTAATTTATTTATTTACTTTAGATGACAAAATTATTATTCTATTCTCACAATGATATAATTGTTTTCTCTGAAAGATTAAGGTTTTGAATAAAAAATATAATTTATCAATTCAACGGGTGAAGTAGGTTTTACGGTCAAACTTGGGTGGAAAAATGAAAGTACTCATTCTATAGAACCAATTGATCTGCTGACGTTATCAATGAGATCATAGCTTTCGTTTTCATGGCAAAATTGCAAGTTTGATTATTTGTATTGTCTTGTCTTTTTTTTATTAACTAAATTTCTTGCGCAGCTCTGTTCTGCCAACTACCCCCTTCTCGGTTCTCTCTTGGTAATGATGTCCAACCCTCCAAGGATTATCCATGCCAATTTTGATGGACTTTGGATTTTTTTTTTTTTCGATAAATAAGCATAAATAAATATCAACAACAATGAGTTATCCTGACCAATAATTAGTAAAATTAATAAAATATTAAAATTTTTAAGATTTAATTTTTTATTATATTTGTGTTTTAAATTTATTTATTCAAAAAATATAGATAAAATTTTTAATTATCTAAAATTAAAAAAATTAACGAAGGGAAAACATCTTTTTGACAACTTTGCTATACATAATTATTCTCAGTTTAATCATCTTAAATGAGAATAACACTTTTTTTGGGTATTAATTAAAATATTTTTCTCCTTTATATATACATAATCATTTTTTTCTTATTTTATATATATAAAATCTAAAATATAAAATATCTAAAATAGTCTTAGATTTTATATTCATCTAATCAAGACTTATTCAATCAAACATAAACTCACTCAATTAAGACATAAAACTCGTTTACTCACCTACTCAAGATTGAGATATGAGATAAAATAAAATAAAAATGTGAAATTTTTTTACAACTTTAACAATGAAAAGATTAACCAGGTGATTGGGTAGCCGACCAAACACATTAATTGACTCGGTAGTTGGCCAAACTAGTCAAGTATTTAACTAACCAAAATTTTTTTTTAAAATTGGTCAATCAAATGATTGGCCAACCGATCAACCTATCCAACCAATCTTAAATTTTAAAGCCTTATCTTTTTATACGCAAAGTTAAATTGAAAATTGAGTATATTTGTATAATAAAAATAAAATTTATATATATATAAAAGATAAAAAAAAAGTTGGTTATTTTAATTAATAACCTGCTTTTTGTCTTTATAGGAATCTATTATAGTCTGCCTGCACCTGGACAGTAAAGTTTCTGTGGTTGAGCTTTCTTTTAGTGTGAAAACTTATGGTTTGTGTGAAAAATAATAGGTTACTTTGGGTGAGCTTTCTGGTTTTCAGAATAAGAAAAACTAAAAATAAGTTCCTACAATTTGAAGTGATAGTTTGTGAAAATAATATGATTATTTATTTTTTTTCTTATTTTAAAATTATTAAATTATATATAAAAAATTATATAATTTATTTGTATATATATAGGGTTGTTCTTCTTGAATTCCAATTGTTTAGCAACACATGCTACTCAACACTGCTTATCATGAATTTGATGTTTCGAATGGCCACCTTAGCTATTCACCCCTCCACTACAACAATGCTACTGTTGAATTTACTAACCATCTCTCATGCTCAAAGTCTTTCGGCCAATGGATCCATGAAAACACATCAAGTTCAACGCAATGGGGTGTGACTATACTACTACTAATGCATTGAATCTCATCATAAATCCAAAGTTGAATATGTTTGAACAAGAGCAATACTAAGATGGATGACCTCCTAAGAAGTACTCATATCACACCTCTCTTTTGAAACCTCACAAAAAGTAATTTGAGTGATTAAAAAAATAAAGAATTCATGTATAAAAAAATGTAAGTTTAAGTCTCTTAGCATTTTAAAATCAAAATTTCGACTTATAGGAACAATTAGTAAATACAAGATGTTTTACCTCTTTGGTATAACTAATTCAATCATGAAAGAATGCTCAAACTTGGATGAGGTTACTCTATTACAAAACAAAAAATTCAAATTAATGGTTCAGCTTATGTGAGACTGCCATCCCAATCCTATATAACATAATACTTGAATTACATCTTATAACAATACTCCAATTATAGGTATTTATATTTCTATATTCTAATCTAAATATCCTAAGTATTTTGACATGAATTCAAAGTAATATATGCGCGCGCTCACACAAACACATTACTAAAGCATGCCAATTCTTCCTTTTTCGGCCCAGAAACAAGGCTTAAAATGCTAAACTTTGTCATTTCATTAAAAAAATTAAAAAAGAGAGAGAGAGAGAGAGAGAACAAAAAAAGAGTGAAGAAATTGTAAAACTTTTCCACAGCCAGAATCATGTCAAAGCTAAATACCTTCATAAGAACAATTTAATTTTTTCCAAAGAAGGTTCATAACCATCTTCACAAGTCACACATCTAAATAGAACTGATATGACAAAAAAGCGAATACAGGTGCATTAATCCATACCATATAGCCCCAAACACACAATATGAGGAAGTGAGAAACACAGGGGAGTTACATGAACAAGTTGGGCCTTGTTGCCTTGTATGTAGTCTTGAGCTTCCTTGTAGGTGGCCTAACTTTCTTGAAAACCAGAGGGAACTTGATTTTGGAGTTGTGGAACTGCTTGGTGCTTTCCCTCTTGCAAAGCTTGGCAGGTATGGTGGCTGTCTTGATTATCTGAATGCATGGATGCCTCGCTCTGTGACGAGAAGCCATCTCAGTGTACATTTGTTCTACTGCACCGTTAAGAGTGGTGTCTCTGTATTCCTTGTACATATTGTGATACCCAGTTCTGCTCTGATATCGCAACCAGATACCATAGTTCTTAACTTTGGAAGGATTCCTCTCAAAGATCTGCAGTAAGTAGAGGAAATTGTTAGTAAAATATTTTCATAACAGAAAGTATTCCACATTCAACACATTAAAAGAAAAAAAGGCAGAAGTTTAGGAAATTCGCATTTACTCCTTTAAGAATAGGCTACAGTGTGCACATCCTTACAGGATTAAATAATATTATTGTCTTCCAAATAACATGTTGACATATCAGACAGTCATTCATATAATTTCTGGAAGCGAAATAGGGTACATAAATCAGTAATCATGATTTGAAGGCCAAACAAATATATATGCGAAGGATATTCAATTCCAATTAACAATGGCAATCAGAAAAGCCATGAAAATTCTAGAAAATGTACAAAAAAGAATGGTCATCTATCTGTTGTTGCTAATTATAAAAGTGAAGAAAATGCTTCCAACAGCCACCATTTTAGAAAAAAAAAAAAACCTAGTTCCAGCAATAATTTCAAATGATATGAAAATGCTACTACCCATGCATATTGGTCCTCCTACCAGAACTTCTTTCTCAAAATTCATACCATCTAATTCAATTTATAAGAATACGTAATCTTACAACTCTGTTTTATGTGGTAAAACACAAATAATTAAAGTCTTTGAAACAACAAGGCATTTAAAAGAAATTCTAGCAGAGTGCAAGCCAAAGTCAAAGATAAATAAAACAAATTCAAAGACCAATGAGCTCTTGGTTAAAACCAACAGTGTTGACCACAGAACCCGAAACCTGGAATTAAAAAAACCAGCAATAAACTCGAAAAATCCCTGTATATACAGCCAGTCTTGTTTGCATTAAATCAAGACAACAAAACTTATGACAATGTCACCATGGTCAAAATTTCAAGTCCTCTCCATAATAAATAATTCCCTAGTAGTATATATCACATGTTTAGAAGGTGGCCATTGATATACAAAGAAGTTTTTCTACAAATCTTTAACGGAGCTAGCTATTCCAGAGTGACAAGCACATATTTGCTAATCAGGAGCTGTGTATAATGCTACAACGCACTAGACAATATCAAGGCTAAACAAAAAATATTTCAATTCAATATAAAATTTGTACATACCTCATTAATTGCTAACATTTGCCCGTTGCTCTTCTTAACTTTCTTCAGCTTCCTCAAGAAATACCTAAAAAGAGCCACCTTTAATATCAGAAAACTTTCAATCAGCTAAATAATTTTCTTGTCGAATAACTAGCAATATACAATAACCCTGCAACTAATTCTCACAGACTAATATCTAATTAGAATGCTATCATGGACACCATTGTCCGCCTAATGAATCATAACTGTGTGCGTAATGCATGCCTATGCCATGTCATACAATTAAACTTTAGACATTTATGTGGAGACGAGGCCACTCCTTATAAGCAATCCTAAAACTCAATCAAATGACAGTTATACATCATAAGATAAACGAGAAAACTTAACACAGCCATTCTTCACAACTACAATTCATTACCATTTTAAAACACCCGATATAACAACCAAGCACAACACATCCAAGATTACTAATAAAATGATGTATCTTATATTCCAAACGCAAGTAAATAATAAATCCAAGTAACAATGTAGCAACATATAACAGACCAAAACTTGGATTTGCCACGAACTTCAGTGGTAGCCCAGAGCTTCATTCTGTAGATCCTGGGATGCTCATCACTTTCTGTGGGCAAAGCTCTTCCCACCACCTGGTACTGGTGAAACTGCAAATCCGAAGAAACCCATATCAAAACATCAAATTTTCAGCAATCCAAACGTGTAGAGAGAAAAGATAGATAAAGAAAAAGCTAAGTTACACTGAAACTAACCATTTTGATTCTGTAGAAGAGTGACTTCCTCTCTAATATTCTTTATTTGCTCATGAGCTTCTTATGCATTAAGAAGCTCAGCCAATGTGATCTCTGTGAGGTTTTTAATTTCCTCTAATGCAGAGATCTTAGCTTCAAAACTTTTTGGAAAAGTCACCAACAGTTTTTCGACCACCCCACTGTCTGGCATATCTTCACCAATAAGTCTGCGTTTGTTGACAATTTCCAGCAATCTATCTGCGTACTCCTTTGCAGTCTCGGAGTCCTTCATCCTCTGCAATTCAAAGTCTCTCCTTAGATTCAGGACCCTCATGCTCTTTGTTATTGCATTGCTCTGAAACTCATCCTTGAGATACTTCCAAATTTGGAAAGTTGTTTCCAGGTTCATAATTCGGGTAAACAATGTTTCTGATACTACTGAATATAGGCATGTCTTGGCCTTAAAAAGCCTAGACCTTTTCTCCTTCTGATTCCTAATTTCCTACATTGTGGGATCATCTACCAGTTGTGGAACAACTAGCTCTTCTCCCACTGCTTTCCAAAGATCCCATGCTTGCAAATATGTTGTCATTTTGACAGCCCACGATCGGCAGTTTTCACCAGTGAACACAGGAGGTGGAATAGGAGAAAAGTTGTTTGAGCTCATTATAACTTTGCACGTGAAATAAGAGTTGGGAAGAAAAAGTGTTTAATTTGAACCATTCAACTCGCTCACTCTCAGATTACAGATCCCTTAAGAAATGGGCTTTGATACCATTTGTAGACTTTTTTTAAACAAAAACAAGTGCAATACACATGCAATAAACTGAAAAAATGTCCACAGATTTCATTTATCAAAGTCACTTAAATACATGAACAAAACAACTAAAAAATGAAATAAATGGAGAACATGGTCCATAAACAGGAAAATAGCAACTAAATCAGAAAATGCTACCACTAATCCTAAAGGACAACAATTTTCCTTGACTCTTTCTTGCACGTTTAACACGTTCAAAGGGCTACAAACACAGCCTGACACATCACTACTTGCTTGGCATGCCAACTGAAGTTGTTTAGCACTGCTACAACACTGCAGCAGCTTCTAAGGCATAGTTCAAACAAATATCAAAGCAGAACAAAAAATATTTCAAGTTTTCAGGTTTAAGGTGCATTCAACAAGTTTATATGAAGATAGCATTTTAAACACATTTAACATTTACCTATAAACAAAAAGAAAACAATAACAAATACAAAATTTATTACATACACAGTCAATAAAACCCATGCAAGCTAATTAATGTTCAGTCTTTGACACCAATCTTATTTAACAACAACTGAAAGTTTTCATGGAACTTTCTTGAGAATCAAATGGGCACCGTACTCTGGCCGAATAGTAATAGTTCTGTGAGGAGAATGAACATAAGAGGGAGATAACTCCCATGTAAACTTCTGTAGAATCATTGCCAAAGCTATTTTTGCCTCTATCAGAGAGAAGTTTTGTCCAATGCAAATCCGAGGACCCCATCCAAAAGGGAAAAATGAAGCTTGATTCTTTGTTGCCTTCGAAATTCCTTCCGAAAATCTCTCTGGTTTAAACTCCTTTGCATCCTCACCCCACAGTCCCTTATCATGATGAACCAGGACAATCGGCAAAAAGATCTCTACTCCAGCAGGTAACAATAAATTTCCCAATTTGATGTCTTTGTAAACAGCTCGAGGAATAACCACAACTGGTGGATATAACCTCAGCACCTCGTATAATATCATCGATATCTGCATTGAAAATTATTCAATCACAAATTGTTATATCAGTTTGTATTAATAAGATTATGCAACATTTACCACTTTTAAGTGATTCAACCCATCACTGTTAGGCTTTTGATCTCCAAAGACTTGAAGCACTTCTTCTCTTGCACGAGCTTGCCAATCTTGGTGTTCACTCAATAAAATCAAAGTCCAAACAAGGAGAACTGCGGTAGTCTCTTGCCCGGCCAAGTAAAATAGCTTGCACTCTTCAATCACCTCATTAATAGTCATCCCAACATTTTTGTTGTTTCCATATTCTTTGATTTCTCTAAAATTGGATTCCATAAGTATGCCTAATAAGTCATCATTTGTTGCAACTTCACCTGCTTTCATTGCTTTCTCTCTATTCTTAATGATATCCATGAGTAAAGCTCGCACTTCATTGTCAATTTCCTTAATTCTCTTATTCCTCTTAGTAGGTAAAAACCTACATATATGTAGAAAAACAATATAAGTTAAATAACAATTATGAAATCAGTGGTAACATGTAACACTCGGAAACTTGCAATGCCATGACACCAATCCCTAGTTACAATCACATGATGATCCAAAGTTAAGTACCGAGTATCCAACACAACACAATATCATAAAACTTTCCCAATTTTGACATCGGATATGTATACCTCAATCCTGGGATGTAAAATGTATGTGCAGCTTGCATTCCAAGATCAATTAGTTCCGTTTGGAGTTGAAATATTCTCTTTCCTTCTTCATAGTTGCTTCCAAATGCTGTTTGAGAAATCACATCACCTGTCAATTTTTGAAGTTCTGGCCATACGTCAATTTCACGTGATCCTGCTACATTTACCAACTTCTCCCATTTGATAATCAACTCACTACAAACTTTGTAGAATGCAGGTAGCATAAGCTGTAGCAAATATTGTTCAAGTAAAATTGTTAGCATCATTAATTATGCACGCACAATTTTTTGTATGAATACTTATAAACTGACCTTCAATTTCTCCTGATGGAATGCTGGGTTGATAATCCTTCTATGTTTAGTCCACTTCTCACCCTCGTATTCTAGAAGTCCAGTTGCTATTTTTTTAACAAGTGGATTTCTGGCCTTAGATTTCTGAAAATCGTTTATCCTGGTAAGTATCTCCTTTACTTGATTAGGGTTCGTAATAATCACCCGGGGTACTGTGCCAAACCACATAAAAGAATTGTCGCCTGCATTTTGACAAATTTTCAGAAATGATTAGTCTTAGATGGATCATCATTGTTCAAATTAAACTTGTAAAAAATCCTGTCTACACCAATGCCAAGCTCGACGCCAGAGCCTGGCATCAATGCAGTTGCAATACCTCGACACCACAAATATGGGGTAATTCTATTCCTCCACTGCAGACACATTCACTTAGGCCTGTCAAATTGGCAGCAAGGCAACCCATATTAAGGATAAAATGTAACAAAAGGTTGTTGCTTTGTGAGAGACTTTTACCCGCATGCCAACCTATATTGAGGATGTGTTGAGATGTCATTCATGTAGCTTGAGGGGGATAGCTAAGAATAGAGACATCTATGGCTGCGCTGAGCCATATTTGGTGTGGTTTGCCAAGCTCCCGGACATGCCAGCCACTGGAATGGCAAGGGTCTAAGGTATGACTTAGGCCTATAGTGCCTCTGTGAGTCTTTACTAAATCAATCTATCATATTAAATAATTTTTATTTTTTCCTTGGATTGTGTCAGATTAACCCATAGGCCTTATCCACAGGCCCCCAACACAAGCTGCCTAGCTAGTTTGTGATTGTGTCATGCCGGCTCATTGGAATAGCAAGGTCTGAGATACAAACGAAGACCTTTAGATTGTGTCTTCGTGGGCCTTTAGCTGACTAACCCATCATATTACATGATTTTTTATTTTTCTCATGTTGTACAGAATCAACACACGAATCGTATCCACAGACCCAAACAAGGAACATTCAGTTTGTGAGCTCTAAAATGACTCACAAAATTGCGGGCTGCATCAACATGTATTGCGCTTTTTTTCCGCGCCTTGAGGTGTCTGCCTAGGAAAAAGTAGGACTCTCGTATTGTTTCCCGTTATAAACTGATTTATTGCTTTTAACCAAAAAGAAAAAAACAAAAACCCTCTGAACCCAGCTGAGCCAAAATCAGCGGGGAGATATCTAGCACTACATATTTCCGTTGCAAAAACCTAATTAAGATATAGTAAATAAAAACTGCTAAGTTTCATCATATATCTACCATTTTCCAATCACACCTTTTCACTCAGGCGACTTGGAGAGGAAAGTTAGATAAGAAGGGAATTGATGACATACCATAATCTTTGACCAGTTTATCGATGAATGGAAGAACAAGAGGTACAAGGTCATCTGAAAGATTGAGCGGTCTGGATTTAGCTTCTTTTATCATCAAGAAGTTCTCTTTCAAGTCTCCATAAAGAAGCCTGTAAGGTTTTCCTTTAAGACCTTGCTGTCTCATATATTTCTCATACTTCTTCGGCCTAAACCATGCCCAGTTCAGTAGTCGCCATGCCCATGTTACTACTGTGACCAAAACTATGGAGACTGCAATTGATTTCAGATCATACATCTCCATTAGTTCACTCAGCTCATATGTTTATGCACTGAATGAAATTAAAGGAGAGTTATTGATCTCACTTGGATATCTTTGTTACAATATTTCATATCATATATATGAAAATATCAAATCTTTATTTACAATTTTTTTAGGTTGCGCAATCCAGGGACCACCACCTTATCATTTTCTTGATCGATGACATTGACTGATCAACTAATGATACTTAAAAAAAAAAAGGGTTGTCTGGCTCTCCACATCCAAAATGTTAACTTCTCAGTAAGCAATAGATAATATTATTGATATAAACACTAGAAACATGGTGAGAGGTGAGAGGTGAGAGGTGAGAGGTGAGAGGCGAGAGGACTCTTATTATTTTTTTGCATAAATGCAGTTGTTGGAGCAAACAGCCCACAACCCAGAAACAAAGGTTTGCTATAAATAACTCAAGTGATTACCTATATTAAGTATTAACATTTTATTCTTTAAAATTATAAAAAAATTAAAATAACTTTTTGGATATCAAATTTTTCATCAATAATCACTTTTTCCTTTTTGACTTTTAACTTCTCCCTCCTTATAGATGGTTTTGACGTGTTTGCGTTTGGATGAGTCATGGTTTGGTGGGTTTGGGTTTGCATAAGTGGTGATTTTGGTAAATTTAAGTTCGGATACATGGCAGTTGTGGGAGGGTTTTCAAAATGGAATGGTAGGGATTGAAATACAGGTTTTCAAACTTGTAAAATAGTTAAATTGTTATGTTATTTAATTCTAGTGAATTTAGATTTAGATGAGTAACAATTGTAATTGCTAAGGTTTTTAAAGTTAAATTATAAGACAGAATTATATATTTTAAAACATTTCAAATTATTATGTTTGATGATTTTAGTATACTTTAGATTGAATTGGCTACTATTTTAAGGGTTAAAGTTTTCAAACTTGAATTGTAGGAACTAAATTGTAGGTTTTCAAATATATGAAGTGATCAAATTGTCTAAAACATTAAAATGATATGCAAAAAGTTATTTTTTAATTTATTTTAGATGATAAATTTATATTTATATTCTTGCAATGATATAATAGTTTTCTTTTAAAGATTAAGGTTTTGAATTAAAAAAATATAATTTATCAATTCAAGGGGTGAAATAGGTTTTACGGTCAAACTTGGGTGGGACAATGTGAATGACCCATTCAATCGAAATAATTGATCTGCTAACGTTATCAATGAGATCATAGCTTCTTTTTCACGTGAAAAATTGGAAGTTTGACGATTTGTATTGTCTTGTCTTTTTAATTCTGTTCTGCCAACTGCCCCCTTCTGGGTTCTCTCTTGCGTCTGCCTCATTCTATGGTGTCTTGAGTTCAAAGATGTAATAGAATCCTGGTAACGACATCCAATTGTCCAAGGATTATACATGCTAATTTTGATGGACTTAGATGTTTTTTTTTCTGGTAAATAAGCATAAATATCAACAAAAATTAGTTAACCTGACTCTAATAATTAATAAAACTAATAATATTATAACTTCCAAAATAAAAATTTTAGATTTAAATTTCTATTATATTCGTGTCTTAAGTTCATTTGTCGAATTTATTCGGGTGAAGTTTTCAATTATCCAAACAAAAAAAATTAACTAAGGTAGAGAAACAAGTTAAGCTTAACTTGTTACAGTCCAAAAAGATATCAAACTAGCGAAAAATAAAACCTATACATCACAAAAAATAAGAAAATAAGGCCAAAACCAAACTTCTACCCCAAGAACAAACCCCTTAGGAGAAAGAGGATACTAGAAAATCACAAAAGGGGAAACATCTTTTTGACAATTTTGCTATATATAATTATTCTCAATTTAATCATCTCAAATGAGAATAACCTATTTTTCGTCTTTGTAGGAATCCATTACAGTCTGCCTGCACCTGGAGAGTAAAGTTTCTGTGGTTGAGCTTTCTTTATAGTGTGAAAACTTATGGTTTGCGTGGAAAATAATAGCCTACTTTGTGTGAGCTTTCTGGTTTCTAGAATAAGTAAAACTATGCATTCAAATAAATCCATACATAGTTTGTGAAAATAATATAGTTATTTGTTTTTTCTCTTACTTTAAAATTATTCAATAAAATGTTATTATATCAAATTGTATACAAAAAATTATACGATTTGTTTATACATATAATATTACTCATCTTGAATTCCAATTGTTTAGCTACACATGCTATTCAACACAGCTTATCCTGCATCTGATGTTTCTCCGGCCACCTTATCTATTCACCCCGCCACTACTACAATGCTACTGTTGAATTTACTAATCATCTCTCATGCTCGAAGGCTTTGGGGCCTTTGTATCCAAAAAAACACATCAAGTTCAACATGGTAGGATGTGACCATACCAATATTAATGCACTGAATCTCATCATAAATCCAAAGTTAAACGTGTTTGAACAAATGCAATACTAAAATGGATGACCTCCGGAGAAGTATTTATATCACACCCCTCTTTTGAAAGCTCTCAAAAAGTAGCTTACATGACCAAAAATAAAATTCATGTATAAGAGAATATGAATTTAAATCCCTTCACATTTCAAAATCAAACTTTTGATTTATAAGAACAATTATTAAACACAAGATTTTTTACCTATTCGATACGATTAATTCAATCCCACGTCACAAAACAAAAAGTTCAAATCAATGGCCCAGCTTATGTGATACTGCTATCTCAATCCTATATAACACAATAATTGAATTACATCTTATAACAACACTCCAATTGTAGGTATTTATATTTCTATATTCTAATCTAAATATCCTAAGCATTTTGACACGAATTCAAAGTAACATATGTGCGCTCACACAAACACATTACTAAAGCATGCCAATTCTTCCTTTTTTTGGCCCAGAAACAAGGCTTAAAATGCTAAACTTTGTCATTTCATTTTAAAAAAAAAAGAACGAAAAAAGAATGATGAAACTGTAAAACTTTTCCACAGCCAGAATCATGTCAAAGCTAAACACCTTCATAAGAACAACTTAATTTTTTCCAAAAGAAGGTTCATAATCATCTTCACAAGTCACACATCTAAATAGAACTGATATGACAAAAAAGTGAACACAGGTGCATTAATCCATACCATATAGCCCCAAACACACAATATGAGGAAGTGAGAAACACAGGGGAGTTACATGAACAAGTTGGGCCTTGTTGCCTTGTATGTAGTCTTGAGCTTCCTTGTAGGTGGCCTAACTTTCTTGAAAACCAGAGGGAACTTGATTTTGGAGTTGTGGAACTGCTTGGTGCTTTCCCTCTTGCAAAGCTTGGCAGGTATGGTGGCTGTCTTGATTATCTGAATGCATGGATGCCTCACTCTGTGACGAGAAGCCATCTCAGTGTACATTTGTTCTACTGCACCGTTTAGAGTGGTGTCTCGGTATTCCTTGTACATATTGTGATACCCAGTTCTGCTTTGATATCGCAACCAGATACCATAGTTCTTAACTTTGGTAGGATTCTTCTCAAAGATCTGCAGTAAGTAGAGGAAATTGTTAATAAAATATTTTCATAACAGAAAGTATTCCACATTCAACACATTAAAAGAAAAAAAAGACAGAAGTTTAGGAAATTCGCATTTACTCCTTTAAGAATAGGCTACAGTGTGCACATCCTTACAGGATTAAATAATATTACTGACTTCCAAATAACATGTTGACATATTGGACAGTCATTCATATAATTTCTGGAAGCGAAATAGGGTACATAAATCACTAATCATGATTTGAAGGCCAAACAAATATATATGCAAAGGTGATTCAATTCCAATTAACAATGGCAATCAGAAAAGCCATGAAAATTCTAGAAAATGTACAAAAAAGAATGGTCATCTATCTGTTGTTGCTAATTATAAAAGTGAAGAAAATGCTTCCAACAGCCTCCATTTTAGAAAAAAAAAAAAAACCTAGTTCCAGCAATAATTTCAAATGATATGAAAATGCTACTGCCCATGCATATTGGTCCTCCTACCAGAACTTCTTTCTCAAAATTCATACCATCTAATTCAATTTATAAGAATACGTATCTTACAACTCTGTTTTATGTGGTAGAACACAAAAAATTAAAGTCTTTAAAACAATAACCTGAAACAATAAGGCATTTAAAAGAAATTCTAGCAGAATGCAAGCCAAAGTCAAAAATAAATAAAACAAATTCAAAGACCAATTAGCTCTTGGTTAAAACCAACAGTGTTGACCACAGAACCCGAAACCTGGAATTAAAAAAACCAGCAATAAACTCGAAAAATCCCTGTATATACAGCCAGTCTTGTTTGCATTAAATCAAGACAACAAAACTTATGACAATGTCACCATGGTCAAAATTTCAAGTCCTCTCCATAATAAATAATTCCCTAGTAGTACATATCACATGTTTAGAAGGTGGCCATTGATATACATACAAGTTTTTCTACAAATCTTTAATGGAGCTATTCCAGAGTGACAAGCACATATTTGCTAATCAGGAGCTGTGTATAATGCTACAACGCACTATACAATATCAAGACTAAACAAAAAATATTTCAATTCATTATAAAATTTATACATACCTCATTAATTGCTAACATTTGCCCGTTGCTCTTCTTAACTTTTTTCAGCTTCCTCAAGAAATACCTAAAAAGAAACACTTTTAATATCAGATAACTTTAAATCACCTAAATAATTTTCTCGTCGAATCACTAGCAAAATAGAATAACCCTGCAACTAATTCTCACAGACTAATATCTAATTAGAATGCTATCATAGACACCATTGTCCACCTAATGATGCATAACTGTATGCGTAATGCATGCCTATGCCATGTCATACAATTAAACTTTAGACATTTATGTGGAGACGAGGCCACTCCTTATAAGCAATCCTAAAACTCAATCAAATGACAGTTATACATCATAAGATAAACGAGAAAACCCAACACAGCCATTCTTCAAAACTACAATTCATTACCATTTTAAAACACCCGATATAACAACCAAGCACAACACATCCAAGATTAATAATAAAACGATATATCTTATATTCCAAACGCAAGTAAATAATAAATCCAAGTAACACATGTAGCAACATATAACAGACCAAAACTTGGATTTGGCACGAACTTCGTTGGTAGCCCAGAGCTTCATTCTGTAGATCTTGGGATGCTCATCACTTTCTGTGGGCAAAGCTCTTCCCACCACCTGGTACTGGTGAAACTGCAAATCCAACGAAACCCATATCAAAACATCAAATTTTCAGCAATCCAAACGTGTAGAGAGAAAAGATAGATAAAGAAAAAGCTAAGTTACCCTGAAAGTAACCATTTTGGCTCTGCAGAAGAAATGAGAAGGGTCTTTGCCTCTTTACAGGAAGAGATAGAGGAAGAGGGTTTATATGCGGCGTTCACTGCGATTTGTGCTAAAACCCTATGTTCTGTCTGGTTTCTCTTATTGCTTGTGCTTTGTTTGTTGGGTTTTCACTTACTAGACCGGCAATTTGTTGGGCAAAGTAAACCCATTAAAAGAGAAATGAAAATGAAATTAGAGCGATACAGACCCAATATGCACATTAGATTAGAAGGATCAAATTAGATAGTACTGCCATATATACATAATTTTTATACATAATTTTTATATATTGATAATATATTATCATATAATTAAATATTACTTTATTTTTAATTCAAAATTATCCAAACATATGATAACACATTATCTGCATACCCAAATTTTATATCAAAAATATATACATATAATTTTATTATTTTAATTTTGATTGATGGTTAAGACTGTGGACAACATCGTATTAAGTGACAATATGTACAATTATAAATACAAATTTATATATAAATAATAATATATCCCCATATAAGTAAATTTTATTTTATATGTAATTTTAAATCACTCAATTATATAATGACATATCATCATTTATGTATAAATTTGTGTTAATTATTTACCTACATAATTTTATTAACTTGCTATAAAGTATTAAGTGAAATCTCACGTCTCACTTGGTTGTACTTACAACTAAGGAAATTTTCTCTGTTTTTTTCCTTTGAGGAAGCCTGAAGAACTAAGCCTGTGCAACTGATTTTTCATTTTCACATAATCTGCGGAACATATATATATGATAAAATAATTTTCCAGTTTCCACATAGCTTGCTTTGACAGCAATAGGCAGCAATAATAGCTTCATTAATAAACAAGATCATTAAAACCGCTTTCTTCATATCAGTAAACAAGATCATTACTAGCAAATTGCATTGCATGAGGCAGTACCATTAACTATTAATAACACAAATTCACACCATGTTCAAAACCCAGATCGAATTTGGAAGTTTGGTCACGGCTATGTATCCATTTGGAACCTATATAACTACCAGTCATGAGCTCCCTTTGTTGCACCAAGAATAATTGCAATGGTAACAAGAACAGCCTGCACATTCAACCAGAGAAATAAATGAGAATCTCACATACGAGATTTAGAGGAAACATGTGTTCACATTTCCAGCTTGGCAGGACGATTCAATTTATTGAATACAATGATAGGTTAAAATCTGAGCTAAGCAAGCCATTAGCATTTATGATACCAATACAAGAAAACACTGATTCATTGAAAGAGCATAAAACAAAGGCTCACAGTTGGAATCTACTGATACTTATCAAGATAAAGCTAAATACCGATCTGAAAGAATATAACGTTTGACAACAAGACATTTGCAAACCACAAGGAAAAATGTTAAAAGGTAAGAAGCCGTATGTAAAATCCTTAAATTAAATCCTCAACATGCTAACAGGAACTTATGAACAGAATTTTTTAGTCTAAGTAGTGCGCATCACAAAATTGCCAAACAAAAAGTGGAAAAACTCAGGAACTTGCTGACAATATAGGCAGCAATACCTCTTCACCAGATCAGTAGAAAATGATGTGAAAAGCAGCCAATGCATCTACCATAAAAGTCTTGGTAACTGTAGTATTATTTGTTTGTCATGAAGAGATAAATATAAATGAAAGCGAACTTGGTAGTGAACAATATGCTTCACTCAAACCCCTCTCTCCCTTGCCCTCCCCTCCCATGTTTTCTCTTTCTCTGCTTCCTCAGTGTTCTCCTACCTGCCCCCTCTCCAATTTTATAAAACAATCATTAATTAAAAGTTACAAAGAATTTTAGGACGGTTAGCATTCTGACAATCACTTTCCTAAATGAACAATAAAGCATTTTGCAAATAGAAAACTTGAAACCAATTTGGTTCACCAGCTGGAATTTCCAACTTGTACGTTCAACATTTCTTCTCACAATTAACGACCTTCCTCAAAAGTAATGATGCTGATAAAATCTCCACAACCCCAATGAAAAGAATAGGAGTAGTCAATCCGTTAGAAAAAGTTTAATTGGTCAGGCAATGTTCATTGAAGATGCAAAATGATTAATAAGCCACTTGATCAACCAACATCTGATATCATAAAGATCATGTTAAGTTACCAATTAGCCCAAAAGTTTGATACATTATTGTATGGACTAATAATGGTATTTAAGCTCTAATAGAAACAAATGTTAATTGGTTCCAAATCACATATACTAAATTTCAACACTGCATATATCAACCATCATAGCTACCCACTACACGACATTGCAGTCACCAATACTGCACATCTCAGCCCAAGGAAGCATGGGTAGGACTCATTGTGAAAAGTTAAAAACAAAATCAAAACTCTGCAGCTTCGTTGGTCATGAAATCTTGGTGACATTAAAAAAGATTCCATATGCCATGCTCAATAAGAAAAGTCATTCTTTGTTAGGCCCTAACAAAGACTAAAATTCAAAGGGGCATTTGTTACGTAATTTAGGTAGCAGGAGCATTGTTAACTTTGATGTTCTCATTACGTGTGACATGAACTTCAGGTGATGATATACCCATATAGATGGAATAGCACTTTGAAATATCAGCTCGGTATAATGACAACTTTAAGTGGAACTCAACAAGCCAGAACAGAAGAGAGTTATCAAAACTAAAAGTGAAACTTATTGTTAAATATAAATAAAAATGAAAATATTTAGGACAAGATTAGTTCTGGAATCAAATGAAACCACAGGAAAGAGTTACTCACAGCAATGGTGCAAGTAATATATCCGGGTTTTTCTCGGGGATCTATCCTTGCACAAAGTAGAACAAAAAGCCCAACATACCAGGGGATGCCACCAAGGAAGAATCCGATGATAAACCTTCAAGAGAAAAGGCAGACAATTCATTATCCACATCAATGAATCAGCAGAGCAATTGAAAATTTTAAAATCAAATTGAAGGTCTAGACTAAGAAGAATACAACAATTAAGATGTCATAAAATATGAAAGTTTTTAACCCTTATTCTCTTAAGCTCATAACTTATAGATTAGTGTATGAAAGGAAGCAAAATCCACCCAAAAAAATGCAACTTGTTTTACTGTGGAGTCAGACACCTCTTTCAGAACATCATATCTGCTAAATTTCAGCTCTTCCAAATCACAGTCCAAAATAGAGGGAAGAAAATAAATTGTAACTTACAAGAACCATCCAAAACCAATACCACAGCAAGGAAGGCGACGCTCTCTCACTGGTCTCCCTTCAGCAACAGCATAACCTATAACATCACAGCATATCTTATCAATACTAACAAAACTTCCCCGCTTGAATTTTTCAAAGTACAAAAAGAAGAAATTAAATGATCAATTGAATACTTCATTCTCAATGAAAAAAAAAAAAAAAACTAAAAATTTCACTAAAAATCCGGTTAAAATATCAATTTTGCATCAGTCTAGGCTGTCTAGCATATTACTGACCAGGTACATTACCAGGTCAAACAACACAAACATTTACCAATCAAACCTAATTAGAAGAGAAAAGATTATGCCACAACTCACATTTCGTCACAACTATTAACCATTTCCCCGTTTAGCTTTTGACTTAAACATCAGAGTGGCTACACTGTCGGCCTCTCACAACAACTTTTCTCTTTTTTGTAATCACAAGGAAAGGTACCTTCTCAACAGTTTGTGAAAAAAGCTAATCCAAAATTAAGCGTCAACAATAACCGGATCAAGTTAACACTTTATTACAAATGAAAAAAAAAAAAAAACCCAAAAAGATATAATCAAAGTTATCTCTTTTCTAAAAGCAGCATCCAGATGAAACAAATGGACAAGAATTCATAAACCCATTCATAATCCTACTTAAATTTAATACTTTTCATTACCACCCTTATGAAAATTTAAAACTTTATGTCAATGATGTTCAAAACGTCATTTAAAGTTGTAGTTCCACAAAAATAAGGAAGAAGGTCAATCTGAATCGAATTTAAATGGGTACCTTGCACAGTCTGGTAGCCGTGAGGATAGTAAGGTCCGGAAGGCTCTGCGGCGCCAGGCGGAGGAACAGGCTGAGGGAACCCAATTACCGGCGGAGGAGGGTAATTAGCAACACCTTGAAACGTACCGTATTGAGGTGGCGGTGGAGGAATTTGTTCATGGTGATGTTGATGATGATGATCAACAACGACCGCTCTGTTTTTGTCTTCTTCACTCATATTGCTTGGTGGGATCTCTCAAAGCTTCGATTTTTTTCTTTTGGGTGTTTTCAATTAAATTTATGAATTTCTTTTGGCGAAGAAAAATGAATCAAATGAAGGTGCGTGCTCATCAATAAATAACTTACTCAAGAAGGATGGTGACCTGCTGTTGTTGACTGTTATTATTAGTTTTTTCCAGTCTGGCTTTGCCTTAATATTAATTTTATCTAAAACAATTACAAAAGGGATAAATAATAAACCTTTTTCGTAAATACTATTAAATATAACAGTCATTATATAATTAAATAATTTTTAATTATAAATAAAATAATATTTAATTAAATAAGAACATATATTTTATATATTTAATTATATAAGTATAATATTACTCATATTATATTAATCAGATGAAATAATAATGCAGAATGTTCCTTGTCATCCAAATGGAAGACCTGCCAAAGAGGTAAAAAGAAAATAAACCCCATAATATAATACATGAAAGCATTATCAGCAGCAATCCAGCTGGAGATTCTTCGGTTTGGTCATTCTGAGTTCACACTTCAAAAATAACACAAAATGGTTAGGATAAGCTTGACATCAAGATCAAAGCCATGTAGGCCCTGCCATTTCATGTGCCCCATTTATTATGAATAAATCTTTGGACAAATAAAATTTAATTTATTTATTTAAACATTTGCAATAATACATAATTAGACGATGTAATGATGTATTTTTTCTCCAATTTTAAAATCAAACGACAGGAAATTATACATCATTTTGCACACATGGTGACTTGAATGCCCCAACAACAATAAATATCAAGTGTAAAACTAGTTAGGCATCACTGGATAAAGGCTCATCAAGCTTTGGAAGCCGGCTCTTGCATCCCACAAACCATATTTGCAGGAACTGCAACGTCCATCATGCCTGGATATGACAGTTTTAGGTCTGTTTTGTAAGAATATACTGAGTTAGAGCTTTGACAGGCCTAGCAAGGATTGAAATTTAATTCAAGAGAAAAATTTCCTTGACAAAAATTGACATATTATTACTTACTGGCCATTATGTCTTTGAAACCTTCCTGCAAAATCATCGCATAATATATTGTTAAATGAAATGCATAAAATGAAAATCAAGACTGAAAGCTCTCAAGAAAATGGAAAGAAGATTTATCTTCCACCAGATGAAATAAATGACATAGAAGTTTTAGAAACAGAAGATTTTCCATTCTGCAGTTTCCTTCAAATACTCCGCAACTTGCTTAAAACCCAAGCCAGTAGTTAATGAGTCCAGGAGACTACAGACCTTATCACATGCGATCTTGGCTGAATTTTACAGAAGTTTAATCAAGGAAGTTATCTACTAGATGAAGAATGGTAACTTAAATTTAAAATTTTTCCTCATCGTAAAATTGAAGGAAACAATTTTTTGGCTGGAAACATTTTGCTTCTTGCACCACCGGTGTCAAAAGAAAATAAATCATGGAGAAAGAAGGTCCCAGAGATAGGACAGGTTGTATTTGCACAAATTTATTAGCAATATTGGACTCTTAAATCATCAAGTTATAAGGTGTACTAATATGGGCAACCTGCTCAATTGTTCTTACTATGAATGACAATCATCAATTGTTGTATTCTTAAGAAAATAATAACATAATAGGATCTTATCCCTTTCTAATTTACATATAAACATATAATTGTCAAGTTAGTTCTGTAGTGGGAATATTGTTAGTATGGTTTTCATAGAATGAATCCCTGAATCCAGCTTTCCTGGTACCAGATGAAGCTAAAAAATAGTTGCTTTAGCCAATTGATAATTAAGACATGAACAGTGAACTAAACCCTCCCTCTAAATCAGGAAATCCACTAGTAAACGAAAGATTACCTCATCCTTTGTTAGGCGAGGATTGTATTGAGTCTCTTCTCCCACTGTGCTGACCTGAAAACAAAAACTATTGTATAACCAACTAGTTCAAACAGATAAGAAAAGAAGTATTAAATGTTTCCTCACTGTGAATCCTCTGTAATCATGAGCTGGATAGATTAATGTGTCCTTAGGCAATGTAAATATCTGGAAACAAAAGGTGACCAGAAGTAAAAATTAGCAAAAGTATCAGCATCATAGATTATTTTGCAATTTTCCCTCCACGTTTTCACTGCATAATACTAACAAACATAATCTCAGGTTCTTGCCTGTGAATGCACCGACTTGTAGAGCTGTGCTGAACTTCCTCCCTACAAAAAATAACTGAATTAAATCCTTGCAGCATATCAGTCAATAAAGATTACAAAAACAAGCATCCATGTCACTCCATAAATTAAACATAATATGAAAATCTCTATTGTCATAGGATGATAAAAAAGCATAGAAAACACTCAGCACAATCTTATACTAATTCATTCAATCATTCAGTATCAAATAATTTACCAATGAAGAAGGAATTTTTATCACTGACAAAAAATGGTATAAAACAAGCAGAATTACATAATTAAAAGATGGGATTCATGAAACCATAACGTAGAGACAGATACGACAAGTAAAATCTAGAACTAGAACTTGTATGAGGTCCAATGGAACCACACTGACATACAATGTTTTAGTTAGCATTTGAATGCATACTTGGAAGTCTAGCAATGTAGAGACAACCTTGTAAAACCCCATATCAAATTGTGAACAGAAGATCAGTTATTGCTGTGCTTAACCATCCCTCTTATAAACAAGTAAAGTTTATAGAAACAAATAGCATTATTGTTAAATTGAATATACTACAGACTCAATTTCAAATAAGGCTGTGAAAGAAACACTACTTCAGTGTACATTGGTAAGCAAATAACACATCCAGAAAAAAGCACTTCACGGAATGTTAGAATGACCCAAAACTGAGATAAAAGAAAAGCCAATTCATGTGGCATTATCCTCTATCCTTTGACTAGATAGAGGGTGAAGCTTTGGCATTAAAACAGTTTCCAGCATCACTTAAGATCCAGATATTTGAAAATTGCATCAAGCGTTACATGGAAACGGTTTCATTTATGACCAATTGTAGAAAAGTATATTCTAAGAACCTTGTACCTGAAAATCAGTCCTCCCACACCCACGTATCAGTAGGGCATCTCCTGTGAATGCCCTCCTCGGTTGAGGTTGATCAGGCCCTTCTCCTGTAACATAGGTAACACAACCCAATGTATGTCCAGGAGTAGCACGAACCTGCATTTATTGAGTAAAGTAGGCAATTCAAAAAGAAAACTAGATCTGTCAGGCATAAATACATACCCAATGACATATATATTATGTAAGAAAATCAGCAATCATAAAAATATATTTTTCATCAGAAAGAGACTAGAATTATACTTCAATTTATAACTCAAATTTATCAAAAATCCAGAAATTAAATTTAACAAGATGCGACAGAAAGAATTGCTTTGCCAAATAAGTTTTATTTGTTTTAATTATTGGAAACATTCTAAGTCAGGTTGTACTCCAATTATCAAAAATAGCATTAACTCTTTGTTATCATCACTTGCCACGAGGCAACTTTCAACCATGCAACATTCTATACTTGCTCTCAGATATCACCAAGTCACATTTGTTTTTTCATTCACTCTAATCTGATGCAACTGAAAAGACATGTTACAAATTGAATACAAATTAACTTCTAGATATGGGATAACAATACAAGAGCATCTTAGAAGCCACCTCAAACTTATCGTCACACTACAAAATATAGATTTCAACCTCAAACTCTGCTTCTTATTACTGAAACAACAAATCAGTTTAGAAGCCAACATTCTTCGAGTTCTTTACACCAAAGCAAATGAAAAACAGCATTAATATATTGCAGAAGCTTATTGATCCGTACCTCAAGAAAGAGATTGCCAAAACAGATCTTTTCCCCAGGTTCAACCAGAACATCAGCCTTTGAACTACTTGCTTTCGAAATAATAGATTTTACTCCTGGAAGCTTACTCTGAAAAAATAAAATATATAAATAAATAAAATATACAAACACGATCACCAAATGAGATACAAACAAGACATCATAACTTGTAGTCAATGCCCCAAATGGATAATCTAATGACAAACAAACCTTAATTAGCCCAGTTCCAGTGACATGATCCGCATGTACATGAGTGTTCATAGCATAAACAAGCTTCACACCCAATTCCTTTATAAGAGACAAGTCTCTATCCACCATTTTGTCAACAGGGTCGATCAACTGTCAACACACACATTTCAACAGCGTATGGAAAACCAGATTTAAATTAGACCAAAAATAAGAGCAAAAGAACGCATTACATGATCAAATTTCTAGTACCAAAAAAACCACAATTCAACACAACTTCCCGGAACAAAAAAAAAGTAAAATTCCAGTAACATTACTGGAATAATTACAGATATCAGACAAAACCAGTTGGTTTCCTATTCTGATGACATATTCTTTTTTCTGATTTGAAACAATACATTCAACTAGTACTAATGATTTTCTATCTCAATAGCTAAATCCAATCCATCCCCATTACTAACTTTTAATCGCATTCCAACTTTTCATGTAAAGTTGAATGAAAAACAATTCTCAATTTTAAATTTTTAAACATCCAAACAAGTGTTCTATATCGGATTCGAACTTATGGAAACCAAGAAGATTATTTATTTTCCTTTTATAATTTCCAGAAACTGTTCTAAACTTTCAAATGGAGAAGTGAATTAGAAGTTACTGACAAGTGCGGGTTTATCCGGGTGGGAGACATCGGCGAGAAGGTAAGTGTAAGTGCAAGATTCTTTCTCGAACAGTTGACGAAACAACAGCTTTGAAGAAGAAGAAGAAGAAGAAGAAGACGTCGTGTAAGGAGAACCCATTTGCAGTTGCCCCTTGAACTTGACGACGAGAGGAGAATGGGAAGTAATTTTGGGTGCAAAATTGGATTTGGAGAGAAAGTTCGGTGAAAGCAGAGTGGATCTTGCAAGTCTTAACTGAAGCATAGCTTAGAAGAAGGAGAACGAAGACGCTCGAGTCAAGATTTGTCGTGAAGCTTTGAGTATTTCAATTAAAAGGGAAGCTATATTGGGGAGCCCGTCAAGGAAAGGAGGACAGTATTTTCTCCGTCACCACCAATCAATCATCACCGCCGTCTCTCACCCAACTTCGGAGTCAGACTCCATTATAATTTTTTTTTAATTAAAATTTACACTTCGTTGTCAGACTCCATTATAGTGTTTTTTTTAAATTAAAATTTATATTAAAAAAATTACAATGAGCTTACAAATGAGCCACATTGTCAAGTGGATAAGGATAGCACATCGAAACTAAAAGTGGACACTATCTTCACTTTTATAATCTATAAAATAGTATCGACTCTGTTTTTAATGGGAAAAGGAGTATTTCTGACTCTAGTTTTAGTTTTACCTCGAAAGGATATTCACTCATGATAAAAAATTTAAGTAACTATTTAAAGTTTAATTTATTTAGACTTATTCACATATTTTTTGTTAGAGTTAAAAGTTAAATTCGTCATTTTATTAATAATATTAAATAATTAAAATTTTATCTTATTTTCTCTCTTTAATTTGAAAAACTAACATTTATCCCCTGAATTAAATTTTAAAAAATTCACTTTTTTCCTCCGAAATGCAGTCATTTTCTCCAGTGACAACAGAGAAGCTTTCATCCAAAGATCGACCACCTTTGGACCACGGTCCTCCTTCTTGAACGACGATCCTCTAGAATAGACAACTTTGTTATCCAAAATGGATGACACTCGTCACTCTCTCTCTAGCCATGTCGTCGTCGGTGATCGGAGGGAAAGTGAAAAAAAAAATTAGGGATTTGGGGGGGTGAAAGTCACTTTTCAAAGTTCAGAGATGAGAGTAAAAGTTAATTTTTAAAATCGAAAGAGAAAAATGCGATAAAATTATATAACTAGGATGTAAACAGTAAAATAATGGTTTTATCTCTCTATTTAACAGAAAACTTAACGACAGTTTAGAGATGAGTGGATATTTGAGTTTTTTATCAAACGTGAGTATACTTTTAAGATACAGCTAAAATTTGGGTGGGACATAGTCCTTTTCTCGTTTTTAAAATCTATCCAAATTCTTATAATAATAGTATTTAAGAAGACATCATTGCAAGTATTAATCATACCTACACTTACTAGAAAGTGAGGTATGTATTAGAATTCAAATCTATACCTTTTTTGTTTTTTCATTTTTTGAAAAAAATTTTCCTTTTAAAAACAGTATCATAGATAATTTAGGCCAAAGGACTATTTCTCACATAAGGATCGCTGGTTTTTAAGTATCTCTCTTTTAATTTTAAAAATTTAAAATACCCACTTATAAGCAGTTAAAATTAACAGAACTCTAGCCTCTTAAAATTTTACCTCTTTTTCTCCCCTTAAACTTTAAAAATTAAAAGTTTTCTCACAACTTAATTTTTAAAATAACAACTATTTATTTTACTATAAATTATAAATAGTTATGAAAACTCATCCACAACAACTAAATTGAATTTACTTAACAAATCAACTGCAATTTTACCAAGTCACACTTTTTTTGTTTTAAAAAAAACCAAAATACTAAAATTATTTTTTTATAACTAACTTTAGTTATTATTAGTTTTTTTTTTTTTACAAAGTATTTAGTTGTAAAATTGACGTACGATTAATATATCTTGTTTGACGTCCCATGTGCCAAATAGAGGGAAATATGTGATAATTACAATGTTATCTTGGTAACTAAAATTATAGTGATACATAAATTTGTTTGACAATTAATATTTTACCCTTGAATTATGGTTTACAAAAATAATAAAACTATATGTACTTATTTTAAATATATAAATATAACATACTTATATACGTCAGTACATAATTGGATAATTTTGAATTAATAATCAAATAACACATAATTATGTGATGACACATATAAATATATACATAATTATATATCTAAATTGAATATACATAATATTACTCTCATACAATAGAACTATATATATTTATTTTAAATACATAAATATATACATATTTAAATATATTATTACATAATTCAATAATTTTAAATTAAAAATAAAATAATATTTAATTATATAATATATATATATATATATAATATTATATATTTAAAATAAATACACATAACACCGTTCAATATTATTTGATAGAACAACTTTATTGATGTTATATACTTGCATAATAACTTTCTCATAATTTGCATTAATTAATTATGAATATTTATTTCAGGTGCTTCCTAGGGGAGGCATTATCTAAGCAGATTGCACTTTGCATTATTTATGTGCATATTGGGTCCATATTCTTTGTCTTTGTTTTGAGGATGTTAATAAAATATTAAGGTCACACAATATGAAAATAAATGAACTCTGATTCATCAATGTCGATGTGGATTGAATTTTGGTGCCATTCATTGATGACAATGTGCGCATTCCAAAAGACACCAATGAGCTTGCATAGTCGGTAATCCTGATACAGTAATTAAATCCGTAATTGTTGATAAAATTTTACAAGTATTATTAAGATTTGAATTCAATTTTTTTTTTTTTAATTTTAATATTTTATCAATTTTATTAATTTAAATTCTATTTATTATATTACATAAATTTATATTTTAGTTATCCAAGTGAAAATCCTGATGTTCTATTGTTATATTTGTAGTACAAATTATTGCGATCAACAAATTTATGCTGTGTTACATACACCATTTACCATCTTCGTTAGAAATAGTGGCATTAGGCCAAACAATTGAATTGAGCAACCTCCAGATTCTGATTGTTCAACCTTAATGTTTCAAACCAAACAAAATTCAGTATTCGACAAGTTTGAATAAATATTTTGTTTTATAAAGATATTGAATAAAGCTTGAACTTATATACCACTCTCTTATATATTTTTAGTCTCTAATACCTCTGTTCAAGTGTAATCACCATGCACTATAAGACTTATTATTTGGCTTAGCCAGTTTTTGGTTAAATGTATTATCAATTGTATTCAGGAACACTTTAGATTGCTAGGCCCATCGTTTGACTTTTGTTCTAATATCATGTCAGAAATATATATTAGACTTATAAATGTGGAGATTAAAACTCATATTATACAAAACCAATTGATTTATGTTAAAGTATAATCTCTAACACTTATATATTATTCTCTTATATTCTATTTATTATATATGAGACTTTTAATCTCCAGAGATTGAAAGGAACCAAAAGAAAGTCTTGTCAAAATAACACCCAACACTTACCAAATTAAACATGCGAAAAATAAATAAATAAATAAATAAGAGTTTAAAGTAGTGCAGTTTCATGTATTTTGCTTAACAGATCTGTTCCACAATTTATCATTTACTCATATATTATCGAATAGTTCAACTTAGAATGCATAAAATTAAATATTAAAGCCTGAAAAGATAATCTTTTTTGACCAAATATGTCAACGCTGAGATCTTCTGGCTACCCTCCATGGACTCTTGATTTGTTGTATGGAATAACAAAATAAGATCTTGCACAAGACCACACAGCCTGCGTTCATCATAAGCGCATCAATGTACAGGTCCATCCATTTTCAAACAGTCTGCTTCTTCTTCTTGATATTGGAGACTAAGATTAATTTTACAGCTACTATTTGAGTCATTGTACACTCTTCGGGTGCAACATATCGATGATGATGATAGACAGATACGTCGATGCGATTTTCATGAACAAATTGCGCGGTCTTGAGCAAAATCTTGCTTACTATATATATAGCTTACAGTGATATCACTTCTCTTTGCCATGCATTCTCTCATGCTTGATATGATCCATCTGCAACAGAAAAGATCATCAGACTTCAAGGAAAATAAAATATCCATTTCAAACACAAGGAAAACAGATAGCTAAAAGAGAAACAATAAGAAGTTGTTCGATAAAATTTATGAACTAATTTAATGAAGAAAGGAGAGAAAAATTGAACTATAGGTTGTATATATGTATGAAGAAGAAGCATAATTGTCCTCCTTATATATAGAAAATCACTCAACAAGTACGTCCAATGAGATTCGTTAATTCAGATATGATTATAGATAATTAGTAAATTAGTTAAGAAATATTAAGAAACTAAATGTACATTAAACCTAAAAGTTTCTACTATTTAATAATTAAATAATCAATATTATACCACTACATCACTTTAATTTTGAAATATCCTCGAAAAAAATTTAAACCCTTATTCTGAATTCCCTCTATTACCATTTACGTTAACCTTTTGGAGGAGAATGAATTAATCCTTATTTGGTAGATTATGATGAAAATTTTAGAAAATTAGATGGTAGATTAATACGTTAGACCTAACATGAAATGATTAGAGGGCGTGATTTATTGGGCTCTCTGAGTAGTCTTTATATAATTTTGTTTTCTTTTACAAGATCCAGATGAATGCATATTATATCATGATTCACAGAAACCT
Source organism: Mangifera indica (assembly GCF_011075055.1). NCBI lineage: Eukaryota > Viridiplantae > Streptophyta > Magnoliopsida > Sapindales > Anacardiaceae > Mangifera > Mangifera indica. The sequence goes on along the minus strand of NC_058137.1, from coordinate 24,571,730 downwards.
GGTCTCAGTAGCTGGGATGATAAATCTCAATCAGTAGGGTCCGGTTGGGGTCATCTTTCTTTAGCCTAACGAAGTTCTGAGCTTAAATCATACAAATGTCAGGTCACAGTAATCAGTTCAACAAATAATTCTGGTTTCCTTCATATCGACAATTAAAGCTTTTGGTCATTTCATTGCTAAAGGTTTTAGCCCCCAAATTCGGCAAAATATTCCATCAGTTATTAACTGAACCTGGTAATCCGTTTGTGCCACGAAGATTAAAACTACATATATCATCATCATCATCATCATCATGGATGTGAGGTTAGTTGGAGCTCTGCAAGACTACAATGATTTTCGATGTGTGGGCACTTGCAAACTGGACATGGCTAGAGACATGTCACAGCAGGGATGAAAACTTAGCATTTAATTTTGCGGCACATGGTTGCTTGCAGATAAGTATTATATTCTCTGAACATTTCTGCAGATTATATTATTGTGTCTTGCAATTTTTTTAATTGCATTTTCTTGGGTCATCCTGTAAGATGATCAGTCCCTATCTCACTTCCCTTTTATGGCTATGCATTTTAAAAGCCGTATTGGTAGCTTGTGCTCTGTTATATATTGCAGGAAAAAAACTTTTATTGTTTTGGATTACTGGTGTGTAAGGCTCAGTTTGGTGTGATTGGAAAAATTTTTCAACCCAAACTGGAAATTTATAATTTGGTCTGGTTCTGATTATGAGCGGATTCTATTCAAATGATTTATTTTTAAATATATATTATTTAATAAAATTAATTGAATTATAATTTTTTAAAACATAAGATACATATGTAAAATAAATATGAAATATATATATAATATACATGTAATAAAAATAACAAAATAAATATGAAAAAAACAAGTTATACATCTACTTATTGTTTAGAAATTTTTGTTAAATATAATTTTATATATATATATACTTTAAAAGAATATAGTTTATAGTTTGGTTCGGTTTGAAAATCGTATAAACCACAACCTAAACTGAAAAAAACAATTTAGAAATATTTTAATTCAAACTAAACCATTTTACAAATTAAACCATAATTTTTAAACAACTCAATTTGGTTTTATGATTTGAACTGAATTATGCGTATCTATATTTTGAATCATTATGTCTTTCAAGCTTTTTATTAAAGGATAGTCTTAAAAATGTCTTCTCTCAATATATACAATAACGCAAACCACAAAACAGAATATGCTTCACCAAGATCACCTAATAACCTCAAGAATTTTCATTATCTCAAATGAAAAACAATTGGTAAGGTTTTTATACAATGCGAACTATGAGTTGGTTACAATTATTAAAACCGATCACCATTGCTTATCGTTACCCAACAACAACCGACTCTTTAAACTGATTACAACCTTACTATTGTAGTTTACTATCGTAGCTATGATAACAAGATTGATTAATTATTTCTCACCTCACTATCAAGGTTTATCTTATATAAAACTATGAATTGCGTACATTTGTTGATGACAAAATCAGCAACAATTAGCATTCGAAAGCTCTTTCTCATCACTTCTCAAAACCATCCCCGATGTGCTCGTATACACATTATTTTTTTCTCCTTTTACTTGTGTCAAAGCTTTAACCTCACTCTTCTTCTCCTTTCCCAAACAACTTCCTTCGCAACCTTGGAAAGTTCTCACCTTTCCTCGCCGTCTTCTTTGAATTCTCCTCTAACAAACCTATTTGCTATTAAGCTTGTAAATTCGTAGTTACAAAGAGTTGAATCAGTATTAATTTGTGTCAATTATTATGAGCAATGTCACGATGTGAATTATTTCCTTTTGGTTTCTTCATGATGTTTGCGAGAAATAAATTGATTGGATTAGGGCATCTCATTCCACGAAATTTCCTTACTTTTGTCTTTTTTTATTTCTTGTAATTTGCTTATGCCTATAAAGTGATAATTAAATTTTTATTTTATACTAATTTCCATATAATAACATCATGTGTAATCGCTATTAATTATATTAATTTTAATTAAAAATAATTAAAATTTACTAGTAAAATATGGATGAGGATATTAATGACGTGTAATAATATATTTAGACAAAATTTTAATTTTTGAAAATATTAAGGGTGTTTATGAAATTTTTAGGGATTTTTTAAATTCAAAGAAAGTTTGGGAGTCTTTTCAAATTTTTAAAATTTTAATATATCCCTTTATAGTTTTAAAATGATTATTATACCCAAAAAAAAAAAAGAATAAAATATAATAAATTAAATATATAAATGTCATTCTATAAACTATTAGATTATAAATATTGTCAAAATATACGTAAATGAATATAATAATTTCCAAATAAAGATATAAAAAGTATCAATTTGTATCAAATAAATTTTATAAAATTACCTTTATACCTTTATAATATTGTTTAAAGTTTAGTCTAATAGAAATGTTATTATAATATTTTAAATTTTGATAAAAAATGATAATTAATTATATATCTATTATAATATTTAAACAAAATAACATAAATATTTTTTACCATTAAAATTATTAATTGACTTTAATAAACATATGGAAAAATAGTTTTTTTTTTTTCAAACTTGAAAGGTAAAAATCTTTCATTTGATCAAGTTTGGGTGGGAAATATTCATTTGGCTTAATCATCAGTATCATTTAAAAAGTCAATGTATATTATTAGAAAAAAAACAATATTATACATACTCATTTTGAATATATAAATGTATATATATTTATGTGTGTAATCATTTAATTAAATATTATTTTATTATTAATTCAAAATCATTCAATCAAACGATGACACACATCAAATATCACTTTAGTTGTTTTCAATCTCTTACATTGAATTACACATATAATTCAATATACTTGTCATTGGTGCGATTTTTAAGATCAACACAGACGTGTAAATATTTAGAAAAGAGTTCAAACCCTAAACTTTGAAAGAGCAAACCAAAAGTCTACTAGTCATTATTTTATATGCCCATCTTTAGTTGTTAAAATTATGGCCACAGGACTTATTCCCACCCAAAGATTTGTATTTTCTCAGGCTTTTACCTATTAATTTTTGAAAAATCTAAACACTCACCCATTTAGTAAAAATAATTTTAAAAAACTGAAAATTTAATCACATTTCCTTTTCTAAGTTTAAAAACAAACAATTGTCATCCCACCCAGAGTTTAAAAATTATTACTTTCCTTCTAGGGTTTTGATGACAACTTTTCAATGATAAGCTCTTCTTCAATTATTGGCATTTTCTCTCCCTTTAGATTTTTCTCTGTTATCTTCATTTCTTACGAAGACAGCAGAGAAACCGTCAATTAATAATACACTTAATAATCTTGGGTGGGAACAAGTCTTTTGCCAATTAATAATACACTTAAATCAAATATATCGATAATCTCACATTAAAAATTAAGCCACATGCATGTGACCGACCAACTAGAGAATCGCGATAAGGACATACGTACTTACATACACATACATACTTCCCCACAATAAAATTTGTATTCCCCATAATTGATGCTTACAAAATTTATAATATCTGAAATAAAAAATAATATTGTCATTCCTTAATTTATGGACGGCATGTGCCAATGCCAATTCTACCGAAACGAACAATGCCAAGTGGCTAACATGCATGCATGTGACCATTATCATTGTAACAAAGCGCCTTCTTTGATCATCATCCATCCAAATCCGACAGCTCAGCCTTGGTTCACAGTTCATATTAGATTCAAACGGAATCTGCTTAGTTTGTAACCCGTATGATTTAATCAAACTCTAATTAAAAAATGTAACTCTAATTTAATCAAATTCTAATTAAAAAATGTAATTTGACTTTGTTAAAATTTAATTTAAATTGATGGTTTAAATTTATAACCCAGTTTAACTGGAGTTTAAAATTCAAATTAATGATTAGATTTGTAAATTGGTTTGACTAAAATTTATTGTTCCAATAAGTGATTTTATTTATTATTATAAGTTATGAATTTAAAATATTAATTTAAATTATAAATTTAAATTAACTAAATAAATTATTTTTATTAAATTAAATTAAAATTATTTTTAATTTTAATTATATTTTATTTACACTAAAATCAAATAAATTAATATTTAAACTCGATTGATTTCGTATCCATCCCATGGGACAATCATTTCACACAATGGGGCCATTCCCAATAAGTATTGAATAGGCTTTTGTGATATTCTATTAATTAAACATTATTATTATTGTAGTTGGAACAATGTAAATGTTCACACATGAGAAAAAATTTTAACATGTTTACATCATTTTTTTGTATTTGATTGATATTATGACTTCTGCAGTTAAGCCTTTCAAAATATTCACATTATTATTATATTTTAATTTTAAATTATTACGTTAAATAATTCAATTTTTGAAAACCACGAAAAGAATGTCCACCTTGTCAACCAACTCATCAACAGATAAAGAGGGCCCACGACGCTACGCGTATGGAACACGTACGACACGCGTCACTAAGCAGACAGTCGATCGATTTCCTACGTGTTGATCATTCTAACGTGTCTTTTCCGGGTCAGACCAAACCTGAATATAGCAGAATTAATTAAATAATTATCGTTAACTTCCTTAATAAGATACCGCTTTAAAAGCGTGAGAAGGATAATTAATACTTAATTAACGTAATTAATCTCTCATTAACTCTTGTTAATATCCAAATCTCCCTATCTGCCTTAACTTCTCTCCGTTTATAAACACGAAGACAAAACCAACTAGCCTATGTCAAGTTTCCAACTGTGAAACTGAAAATGTGTCAGAAACGGAGATTGCAACAAAACCCTCTCCAGTTTAAGTGGAGTTTTCTCGTACTTTGGTTTGACGAAGTTATGATTATGTTCTTGAAGTTGATGATTTGGATTTCATTCCACGAAGAAATTTAAGTTTTGAAGAAACTAAAGATGGCTACTTTAATAGAGGTTTCGATAATGCACCATGTGGGCATTGTCTTCTTGTTTCTTTGGTTGCTTTCTTTGTTCAATCGATGTGGCCCCATAGCTTTTTTCGTCTCTTTAGTTTATCTTTTCTTGGTAAGTTTATGACTAACGTTACTTATCAAAAAAATGTTTATGATTAAGTTTGATTGATTAATTTCGTTTTTATCGCTGAGTTTATGGTGATTTGTATAGCTATTGTGTTTTCAATGTGCCGTGAAAGGTTCATGAACAATATGTTGAGAGGTTGAGGAGAAAATTACAGTTTGAGGAGAGGAAGCAATCTTATCAGAGAAGGGTATTCAAATTCTCTCTCTTTCTCTTGGTTTTTAATTTTTTGATTTAGTAAGTTTTTTTTCTGGGCTGATGTTGTTTCATTTGACTTTTTAGTTGTGTAATGGGTATTTTGGTTAATTAGAGAATCCGGGATGATGAGATTTTTAAGAAATGAAAAGGCAGAAAGAAATTTTAACAAAATTAAATAGTTTGTTGAATTCTATAGAAAGGCGGTTTTGTTCTCTTATATTCGATAGAGTAAGGTACATAATTGAAGACAAAGATATGATTATTCTTGTTCTTTATCTGATTCCTGGTAAAAAAAAAAAAGAACTTTGATGCGCTGATGCTTTAATTCTATCTATTTACTTCCAGGTGCTTTCGGATTCTGAAACGGTGAGATGGCTGAATCATGCTGTTGAAAACATATGGCCTATATGCATGGAGCAGATCGCTTCGCAGAAGATTCTGCTTCCAATTATACCTTGGTTTCTGGAGAAGTACAAACCCTGGACCGCCGTATGAATCTCTTCATTTTCTGAATTGGCCGTATCAATTTTTTTTTTTAGTTATACCATAGCTGTTGATTCAGAATGGTAACTTTGTAAGAATGTTCTGTGATGGTGGAACGGTTGGCACAACTGTTTTTTTTTTTAATTGAAAAAGTGAAGAATTCTTTATTGCATATTTCAGTTTTATTGAAAGGTATGAAGTGTTGTATGAGTACCGAATTTTGGTATTACCGTGTCTAGTAGAAAGTGTGGTTGCCTTTAAATACGAACGTGTGTGGATATTTGTAGCTTTTCTACGTAGATTAAGTTATCCACTATATGAGTATATTGCTAATAACATATCCTATATGTGCAGAAGGAAGCTGTGGTTCAGCACCTATATCTGGGCAGAAACCCACCCATGTTTACAGAAATAAGGGTTCTTCGCCATTCTAATGATGATGATCATTTGGTATGTTATAATAAATAATGAATTAGTCATCTTGGAGCATGTTTTGTTTCTGTGATGGTCCTTCAATTACTTTGGTAACAACGTTTGGAGATTTTACTGTGTGATAATGGCAGGTACTAGAGTTGGGTATGAACTTTCTCACAGCAGATGATATGAGTGCGATAATTGCTGTGAAACTGAGAAAAAGGCTAGGATTTGGAATGTGGACAAAGTTGCATGTGACAGGCATGCATGTTGAAGGGAAGGTACAAATATGTATATTAATTGAATGGCATGCATTTATTTATCTTTAAAATAAATATTGGTCATTTGACATTAGAGTTTGTTACTTTTAACTAAAGAAGGATGAAATTGTTTGGGCTTAAGCTGGGTATCCTCTTGTAGGTTTTGATTGGGGTGAAGTTCCTTCAAAAATGGCCTTTCCTCGGCCGTTTGAGGTTATGCTTTTCTGAGCCTCCATATTTTCAAATAACAGTAAAACCTATCTTCACTCATGGTCTTGACGTTACAGAACTTCCAGGAATTGCTGGATGGCTAGTAAGTTTAGTTCACATTTGTAAAATGAATTTATCTGTTCTGCTTCATGGTATCTTTCTTAATCTTATTTAAAATGTCTTCTGTTTGATTAGGACAAGCTTCTATCTGTTGCATTTGAGCAGACACTTGTTGAGGTTAACTTCCTTTAGTCTCATTAAGTCGTCTTAAATTTGTGAACAAGTTTTAGTTATCATTTTTTCTTTAATCTAAAAATCTACATTTTATTTTGGGATGCATTTATAGGTCCCAAAACCAGCAACATTTTTCTCTGGATTGAATTTAGATCTTGTAATTTATCATTGTGCAGCCCAATATGCTGGTTGTAGACATGGAGAAGTTTTCCTCACCGCAGCCAGGTAATTAAATTACTGTAGAATTCTTCTTATAGGGTTGCACTATTTTTGGTTGTGGTCATTAGTTGATAACATTTATTTTGGTCCATTCTTTTTCATCAGGACGGGAAATTAGGGGTGTGGTTCTTTCATTATTTGTAGTTTGATTTGGGTAATGTTACTGTAGAAGGTTGAACTTGGATTGTGAGAAAGGTTTGATAAAGGGATTCCTTATGTTTCTTCTCAATAAATAAATAACAAAAAAGAAAATAAAGGGATTGGGTAGTGTGAGCGTATGACAAGACTCATGCATTCTGCCAAAAACCTGTTGGCTCGCTCTCATCTCCTTTTTAGGACAAAGGAAGAACGAAAACAGAAATAAAGATCGAGAAAGGAGATCATAGAGAGCCATCAGCCTTCTTACCATTGCTAGGCATAATAATATACCAGGTCAAGGTGAAATACAGTAGTGATGGGCCTTCTTCTTTGTCATAAATGGTTGACGAGGCCTATATATGCTTATATTGGATATGCATAGCTATGGTATGTGGCAAGTACAAAAGAAAAAGAACATGAGTGTGTCACTTGTCCTTGACTAATATGTTACCTTTGTAAAATATTATATAAACAAAATATTTAGAGGGAAATCTTGATACGATTTTGATTGGTGTCCAAATCTAGCCTTTTTTTCACAGAAGATGTAACACTAGAGGACCTGTGATGTTGAATCATAGTTTGCTTTGTAAAAATATTTGCAGGTCTCTTTTTTTCTCACAGATAGGATAAATTTAACCTCTTGATAATATGCTTTTCAGATAACTGGTTCTCTGTTGATGTAAAGGAACCTGTCGCACATGCAATTGTTGAAGTAATTGAAGCATCTGATATGAAACCATCAGATTTAAATGGTCAGGTTCTAATATTTTATTAGTCATTTCCCATCACATGTGATTTGTGAATGACTGGAATGAATTTTTCAGGTTTGGCTGATCCCTATGTGAAGGGGCAACTTGGACAGTACAGATTCAGGACTAAGACACAAAAGAAAACTTTGACCCCAAAGTGGCAGGAGGAATTTAAGATCCCCATATGTTCATGGGATTCACCTAATGTGCTATCTATTGAAGTTCGTGACAAAGACCATTTTGTGGATGATTCCCTTGGGTAATTCTCTAAACCTCACAATTCTGATATCTGCTTATGGGCAACAGTTGCATCCATCGTTACAAATAGTGCAATGCATTTATATTTCCATTCATCTGTATGTATAAATACAACATTCTGTCTTAACAAAGTGAAAATCTAGTCTAAGAAATCCAAAGCCCGTTGCACTAAAATTCCAGTTCCTCGCACTGTAAGTACCAACTGCTCTCAGAAAACCCTCCCCTAGATGAGAAAGCATGGATGCTACTCTAACACATACCCCGAAGTATGCTTTGAAATCTTAGTCCCAATTCTTAGGGAAGAAACTTTATAGAACTTTGGCATGTCTGTAATGTTATGGTTTTTAAGAGCTAAAGTATTTGAGTCCTACATTAATTCCGGCTACAGAGTTGATTTTCCAGTAACTTTCAGGTTCCTGGTAACAGTTATCATTATCTTCTAGTTGATTACTTAAAGAACTATGAAAAATGGATGCTGATATTGATTCTATTACTTGATTATTGTTTTATGTTTAGGCTGTCAATGTTATGCTCCAATCCCAGTTCCCTATTTTGGCTTTGTTATCATGATTTTTTCGTAGTTATGCACTCTTGACACCTTTTGAATTCTATTTTCCATTGTTTCATGAAAAATTGCTGATAACATTTTAAATGATTGATTCTTCTGCTATCTGCAGTGTCTGTTCCATAAATATCAGTGATCTTAGGGATGGCCAGCGACATGACATGTGGATACCTCTTAAGGACATTAAAATAGGAAGGCTGCATCTCGCGGTTACAGTAACTGAAGAGAGAGCAAAGGTAGTTTCTGTAAGGTTTGACTAAGGCACAATTGAAAATAAGATGCTTCACTACATTATAATGGAATACTTACATGGATTGCTGTAATGTGTAGTAAGATTGACATGAATTTCTGGCATAAATTTAAGCAGCGGGGAAGTCTGTCGGATGAGGAAACATTAAATAAGGAAGGAGTTCAAGATGAAGAGGAGTTACGAAGCAAGAAAGAAGTAGAGAACTCCTTTTCCAATGGAACTGACGGATGTTCCTTTTCATTTGTGACATCAGATAAGTCACCAAAGATGGCTGATAATTTTGAGCCTATACCCATTGAGGGGCAAGAGAAGTGTGGGATATGGGTCCATCACCCAGGAAGTGAAGCAGCACAGACTTGGGAGCCTAGAAAAGGAAAGAGCAGGCGCATTGATACCCAGATTCGTGGAGTGCATAATGATTCCTTTCATAGCACTGATACGGCAGCATCTGGATCTCTGAACAATGACAGCAGCAGTACTGACGAAAATACTGAGGGTGAAAATCGTTTTCGGCGGGGCTTACGAAAAATTGGTTCTTTGTTTCAAAGGAGTCCTAAAATGAGGGATCAACAAAAAATTGGTTCTATGCTCCAAAGGAGTCCTAAAATAGGGGATCATTCAGGCAGCATTTCAGAGCCTGTTTCATCTCCACGGGCTAACCTTAAAGCAACCAGTTCTAGGGAGGTTGGTATGAAGTTCATAGTAGAAGATCTTCCAGGTCCCATCTCTAGTAGCATTCTAAACGAAGTATGTATCAATTCAGATGGAAGTAATCCAGACAACCCTGAAAAGAGAAGTGATCCCGAAAGGTATGAAAAGAAGCATATGAAAGGTATCGCAAAGAGCTTTCTGAATCAAGCAGAGAAGCAAGCTCGCAACTTAAAGCATGCACTTTCCCGAAAAGGCTCTGGAAAATCTTTAGGTGATTCATCTACAGGGAATGAACAAGAAATTTATCCGGAATCCGACTCTTCTCATGATGAATCTCCTGCACCTTCCACTGTTGAAAGAATACCTGAGTGTCAATCTCCTACACCTTCCACTGTTGAAAGAATGCCTGAGTGTGGAAACGAGGAGTCTTGTAATACCAAGGATCATATCGTTCAAACTGGTTCAAATGATTCTGAAATGGATGTTGAGGACCAAAGGGAGAAGGTGAGTGTGGAAGCTGATGAGAAGAAAGGGATCAATGAGATAAGCAAACTGGACCGGAGCGGTAATGAATTGATCAAGACTGTAACTCCCCAGCTTTCTGAGGAGGATGTGGAACAGAGAGAAAATGGAAAATCTGGCTCAGCTGAAGATATAATCTCATAGCACTTAATGCTGTCAATGTGCTGAGTAAATTACAGTGTGAACATTAAGAAGATCTTGCCCCATTCTATTCATTTGTTGATTTTCTTAATCTGTATAGCATCCAAATAGAATGACTGGTACTAGCTTTGAAAAGTCCTGGTGCAGCTTCAAGTCTAATGTGTTCTTGTGGGTATGGTTGTATTTCATGTTAGCATTTTTGTATAGCAGTTTACAGAACACAATTACAATACAAATCTAGGACTATTATGCATATAATATTAAATCAAACAACTTGTTATTGAAAGAATAGTTAGCAGGACTTTAGTTACATTTATTTCTTTTGCCTTCACAGACCTTCATCTAGCAATCCATACAAAGCCTCTTGATAAAATCTTGCATTCAAATGACACCCCTTGACTTTCATTCTCTGCAAAAGCTTCATCCCCTCCTCAACCTTGCCTTGCTTCTGAAGCCCCAAAATATTCCAACAGTATTTTCAAAGAATAATATAAAATGAATATTGTTTTTACATATACATGTTCAATGCAGTTTCATGTTTCAGTAATTTTAAACACAATCCATAACAAAAATATTTTCACAAAAGAACACATCAAAATTTTTAGTTGCTCTGGTGTGTTTAAATCTGTTAAAGTTAAGCCCTTCAGTTTTTCCTTTCCGGGATTACTGTCAAATCCAAACATAATAACAATACTCAATTCCCGATTCTATTCCCTCTAACAAGAATTTACATAGTCACTGTTAAACTTGTAATTGTCTATACAATAACATATGAATTTCAACTATACTATCCTAATGACAGATATCTTCAATTTATGTGTTGACTGAAAGTACACTATAAACAGGCTATAATTAGTGAGTAGCAAAAATCATCTGTTTTTCTTTTTCCCAGCTAGAATTGGTTGAATATGCAAGTGCCGGTTGAAGGCCTCGTTGAAAAGGAGCTTAGTCTGGAAGGCTGATATAGCTGGGAGCCATGCAAGAATGGCTATAGGTGCAAAGAGAACAACTCCCATTCCGTAGTCATATGCTTTTGTGAGGACCTGCATAAAGTCCCATAATCCGACTTTCTCCACCTTTGGCCTCATTGCTTGAGCAACCTGACAAAAGCGAAATGTAAGTCAAGAGAGAATGGATAATATATGTTGTGTAACAAGTCCGAGTATAGATGCTTTAACTCTTACCAGTATTAGACCCCAGCCGGTTGGCAAAAATGCCAGGCAACATACAATTATGTCTTTGAAAGATAGTTGACATATGACAGAGAGTAAAATTATAACGGTTAGAGAACCTAGGAAGAGAAATGCTTTGAAAAACCTGAACACAAGTTGGTACTTAGCACTGAACACTTGTTTTCCTATGTTCACCGCCTGCAAATCATGTTTGAGATATCAAATTATTGTTGAGTTATAGCAAAGTGAATGAGATTTAATCTACAGTGGGAGAATTCTACCTTGACTGTTAAGAAAACTGCAAGAAGCACAACCCAAGAAAGCACATAAACCAAAAAATTTTTGCTCTTGTGGGAAATGTCAAGGTGATAGACCAAACCATATTGATACATGAAAAATCGAGTAGAAAGAAGTATCTCAAACAACCTAGCACCCAAGCCTGAGCGACGAAGGTGGTCTTGCTCATCATTCCACCAAGACTGCCAACTTTTGTCTTGTTGAATCCCTATGCCTCCTTGTTGCTTGATCCACTTATTCCAGTCTTTCCAGTCATCTACTATCTTGCCCCATTCAAATCCAGAAGGATTAAACAGAAATGGCGCGGATAACCAAGTAATTGACATGAACCAAATGGAGTATGTGATTAATACATATTCCATGCTGCTCTGATAGGACCGCCTAAACAAATCATAGACAATCAACAGAAGTAGTAGTTCAAATCCTTTAACAAAGTGGCTCCGTGAATATAATCTGTAGTTCTCAGTGAAGCTGGCATGAAACACTACTACTTTACGTCCTGTAGGCCTGTACTTAGCTCCACCATGCAGAATTGTTCGCCCATAATAATGGATTTTTGTTCCAAGAGAGAAAGTGAAGAAAACAGAAGCAAGTTGTAATTGCATTAGGACAAAATCTTTAAGAGCAGTAAGAAATCCTCTCTCAAGCCCAATCTCCATCACCATTGGTAAGCCTGTTAGGAGCCCAAGCTGAATAAATGATTGGGAGGCAAGAGCTGTTTCCAGTGATTGTATGTTTCTCATTTTAGCCTCAAGCATGAGTGCATTTTGCAACCCACTAAGAACCAGGTATAACTGCCCATAGAGGAATACATGGATTGCAGTCACTGAGATCTGTTGAAAATATTATTAATTATAAACTAATCAGCACAAATATGCAAGACGAGTAAGAATTACCAAATACTGCATATCAGAAATGAAAGAAAAAGACCGCATATATAACATTACTCTTAAGTTACAATGAAAGGAAATATAAGAGGCTTGTGATAAATTTGAACTGATAATTAACACATAGTTTGTCAATTTATTTTCCACCTTTCAAGTGTCCACATGGATCTGTTTCAACTTTCCACCATGTTTGTATGGATGATATTGTTTATTTACTATATGTTCAATGAAAATGGTGATTTTTTTAGATAGAGTTCTATGTAATTTGTTTTCAAAACAATTGGTAAAAGATGATAAATTAACTCAAAGAAAGATCATATTAGGGATCAACGTGGTTACCAGGCTACTGAAATAAAATCCAATCGTTGTGAAGTAACAAGAAAGCATCCGGAAAAAATCAAAACGATGCCCAAGGCGGTATATGTCCCGACTCAACGTTTGTTCACTGTTTCCATTAGCCACTTTGGCCTCAAACTTTGAGATTTGGTTTAGGCCCACATCACGACCTTTGCCCACTTGCAAATACTCATGGTAGGTGATACATCCACGTCGTAAGATAGAATTAAATCCTAAAATGAAAAATTCATGTAAAAGTGAAATAACATTGACCATATGATGGGATATATAAAATTTGGGTACTATATCCTACCAGCAAAAACATCCTCACTTAGATTGATTGTTTTTGATGCTTTGCTTATTCCTCCTCTTGTAATGTGGAATACCCTATCAAATATATCAGGATGTCCGTAATGAAATCTTACCCTGGAGATAAAAAGAAAACAAAAAAAAAACTAATAACTAGAGAGCATTAAGCACAGAGGAAAATATGAGTAGATTAGCAGAGTATTATAGTAAAAGAACTTAAAAAAAGGAAGGATTAGTGAAGCGATACTATATAAGCAATAGCAAAGCCATGCAAGCAATAGATATATTTAAATGAAACAAGGTTATTCAACTAAGTTTTTCATCAATCAAATTTGGAGTATTGTGCTTGTCTCTTCATGAGGTAATAAGTCATATAATTTATATACACAGACAAGGCAAAATATATGCACATATTCATACATCATTATTAAAAGCACAAGCTTGACGTATTGAATAGCTGTCACCTGAGAGGATTGGCAAGAAGCCGTTGACCGATGGTGACAAAACTAGTCTCTTGATATGACATGAACCATGCTAAAGAAGAAACACTGCAGTTTAAGAGGATTTAAGATTTTCAGTCCATAAAGATCTAAAATCACTAGGGTACTTTTATAGGTATATGAAGTATGTAAACACAAACTGATATTTAATATGACTGTTGGAAGTATTTTCCTCACAAGTTATGCGAGCATCATTTGACATAACATATATTGGCAATAGAGAGAACTTAGCCCCATGTATGGGCTGTAGATGCTGCAGTGTTGTAAATCAAACCTTCCCAATTTTGGTATGAATGGATTTTGTCTCAAGATCTCTTATATGCCTACAAGAGCCTATGCTCTCTAAACTAATTGGTTCCCACTTTGTAGGCACAAGATGCAATATTTGTAACTTCTGTGATAAGATGATCTGACCTTCCTGTAAATATGTGTTCCCTTAAACCAAGTATTGAAGGCGGCTGTCGTCCATGGTTCTGAAGAAATTCTTGCAGAAGATTCCTCATTTTGAAAGCTTCCTCCAGATAATTATCCTGAAAAGACAGAAACCATAAGAACAAAAGCCATTGGATTCATTAACTAGTAGCTATTGGTGCAAGAGCATACTTGGTTCATATCAATTGTTTGTAGCGCTTCTCCACGAGTAAAAATTATGGCATGATTTTGATTTTCAGGCTTCCCTTCTCCAATATTTGGTGGACCAGGAAGTTTTATGCGATATACTTCCTTCAAAAGATAATCAATACCAACAATTACTAAGTGCATGGCTACGATAGACCAAGAATATCCTACTTATCTGAATTCAAGTATTCTAACTCAGGTTTCAGTTTAATTGTTACATTGTGCATATAGATATATTGTTACATTATCTCTCCATATACATATCAGTAAAATTAAATTAGACTCATTGTCATCCAGGCCAGTTTTTTGCGCTGCAATCATGCCAAAGACATCTTGTCACCTTAGTTTGAATAAAGGAGATATATAGTATGCTCTTCCCATAATGACTAATTGAAAATATTGCAACTACAAATAACAAAGTAAAGAAAGCTTAGAATATGCAAACTATATAATTATAGTAACCTTCGTGTCTTTGGATCTTAAATCATAATTCTATCACCTGGTTTCTCAATTTCATATTTGATCATCAATAATTTCAGTGAATTTCACCCTTGAAAGATATGTGTATTATTCAACAAAATTTAGCATACATATAAGACAACATAAATTATTTATCTTCCTTCAGCCAGCCGAAAATTTCAAGCGCATTCATTCTTTTTAAATTTTAAAACAAATAACTAATACCTGATCAAGACCATTGACTGCCTTAACCAATATAGAAGAATAAACCTTTTGAGGTTTGTCTGCCACAATCACTTCTTTCTCCTCCACATAGGCAACACGAAGAGACGGGTACCTTAAAGTAATAATTTCATGGCTTTAGATGACTTGTAAAATATGTTCTACAAAATAAACTTCAAATTTCTACAACATTTCTTTCTCTTTCTGGTAAATAAATCACCTTATCATTAAGTCAATTATGTCTTGTGCATGGGGATCTCCAGAAGATTTTTGTGCACCAAATAGTTGACAGGAAACAATATATGTGAATTTCATGTCTACTAATGCATCTATTTTAGCAGACATAAGATTATTTCTTTCAGCAGTTTCAAATCCTTCAAGGATACCTGGCAGAAACAATCTCCTCAGCATATAATTTTAAGTGATGTACAGAGATTCTATAGAGCACACTTTTACTATAAAAAGGAAATATTGATTTAAAAAAAGTGGATCATAAAACAAAGGCTTCTAAACACTGTTATCCACATTCAAGATTGCAAACCTTCGTTTACGGCCATGTCAAGAAATGCTTGTATTTTTAAAGCTTCTTTGTAGTACATCATTCCTCTAACTGTTAAAGCCAAAGAACAGAGGGTAAAGTTCTGAACATTAGTGTTTTTGCTCTGTTTCAATCAAAAGTAAAATACATGAAATCAATTGATTTTTTTTTTTTTTTGGTTTTACCTGTTCTGCTTAGTGTCTGCCCACGAAAAGAGGCCCAGTTTCTAAGCTCCTCATCTTTTACTGAATCCATATTTTCACACCCCATCCGTTCCAGAAAGTTCTTCCATTCATCTTAAAAAAAAATAGGAACATGATTGAAGTTTCAACCTACTGGAAAGACATATATCAGTGAAGATGTCCTACTCTGTGTTACCTGGAAAAATCTCTTTCATATAGAAGATGATGGAGACCTCTTCTTCACTTGAATTTCGTAGCTCTTTCATTGAAAAGTTAATGTCTTCCAAGTAATGTGGAGTAAGAACACTGTACTAGAGAATGAACTTCATTAGGAAAAATATATGGCCTACGTTTTTATCAATTAAAAACATTTAGCTTTTTATTCCATGCTTCTTAAAACATTATTATAAATGGATATAAAGTTCTACAACTTTATAGGGGTTTGTTTTCTTGTGTATCTTAATAGTTATCACAACTATGATGCTTGTTTTAGTAACTACAAATTAGAAACCATACCACAAGAGAATATTATTGTTAACAAGTTGAATCTTAAAATATGTATTGTATGTATATATGTATGTATGTATAAATTATTATTGCATTGCACCCCGTCTGCTTTAGCTGAAAATTTTAATATCAGTAGAATGGTATGTTACAGAATAAACAGAGACAGAAAATAGACAAAGCTAATGCAAGAAGACTTAATGACAATGCTGAATTAAATGTCAGGCAAATATCTGGCTTAATTTATTTGCCAGATTGTTCAGAATTGATTACTATGTATCCTGAGAAGAACTGATGTAGATATGGAATAAAAAAGTACATATAAAACCTACACTAAAAGACTGCAATATATTCTACTTAAATTGTAGGTTGATGCTATTTGGTCCTATTATATCTTTGGTATTATCAGAAAGACTAGATAAAATCCAGTTCTTTTAAAGATAAAGAGACATTTCATAAAAATTTAATTAGCTTGTATCTATAAACATTTAGTTGATCTATCACTTCAAATTTCAGAAGTAAGACAACGTAAATACAACAAAATCACAGATAGAAATAGTTGTCATCGAGAAACAGAATGGGGAAGGATCAGTATATTAACCTGAATGACAGCATATTGCATACTTCAGGAGCACTGGGCATATCCATAAACAGGGAAGTAGCAAAGAATGAGATACGCTTACGAGCATCTAGGTTCACAGGTATGTCCATTGCCTTGTCTTTAGTAGTGAGCAACAAAAGAAAACGTTTAATCTGCCAGCCAAAGTTTGGAACAGAGGTTACATATATATATATTATATATGTATGTATGTATGTATGTATAAATATAAATGTAAGCGTTCAAACTTAAAGATCATGCACTTAGAACAGTATATGAGTTTACATGCCCGCCTGTGCAGAAAAGGTCAGAAACAAAAATTGAGATGGTTTACCAAATCAAAGCAGGGATAAACACAAATGAAAGAAGAACAACACCTGTTCATTCAGAGGGCCAGTGTCTTCAAAAGGAAAATATACAGAACTCTTGTTAGCAAATAACTGACGATTAATATTGTTGAGACAGAAGCCAAAATCCAGCTTAACCTCCTCAGATTCATTCAATAAACTGAATACTCCGTGCACATTGAAAACAGAATTTAGTAGAGCGAAGCCTCTAAATTATCTTAAAATGGGAAAAGTGACTGAGAGCACCAAACCTGGAACCATTTGTCATCATATCATTTATTACAAGCTCAAAGATATCCTGCAGAATCTTCACAACATTATCATGTTGCTTTTCATTTCCCTCGACCTTAAACAGTATTATAAGGGAGTAGATTAGGCTTCACAATTAGATAAGAAAAAATCAAACACTAAATTCAGCTTTGCATTGCAACAATTACCAGAAGTTCAACCAATTCAATACATTTTGCTTGCAGAGCTATGAGCTCAGAAATCTTGAAATCTTCAAGAAGACTAGATCTCTCAATACTTTGTTCAATTTCTTCTATAATTTTGTTAATAACCCTAAAAAGCAAAGCAGGAACCACCACAGTGTCCACAACAGTGTTATAGGCTGGAAATAACGAGAAAGCAGAATTACAGTTTTAACTCATCAATTTCATAGCTGAGTAAGGAAAGCTACATACAACAACTGGGCCATAAAGAGCTAGTGACCTTAAGAAGAAATCCTAAATATGCGCATAAAAGTTTAACTTTGATTGAAAGATTGCCTTATCTACCTTTTCTCCAGGTCACCAACAACAAGAATATCAAGAATGTACTTCAGTGATTCATAGCACTCAATAACAGCACAGTACATGTACTTGTCCTTTCTTATCTTCCCGAAAAGAATCTCATCCTTCCCAACAAAGTCTCTTGCAATGCTGAGTGCTGTTGAAAACTAACAAGAGTAGGGGCATCCTTTATATATGAAAAGAATATAATACAAAATCACATAATTTGTGTAACGACTATACCTTATTTGCTAGAAGGAAAATGGGCCAACGAATAATTCCAGTAAATAACTCTGATGACATAGGTATTGTCATCAGATCCAACTCCCTGTTCATGAAAAAACATATTTTAGAAGCTAGCAATCTAAAAAATTATTGACGAGCACATCAATAACCGATTAGCTCTACCTGTTGCTTATCAAGTCTTCTGACCGGAAAGTATTAACAACTTGATTCCACACTAAAACAAATTTGGCAACATCTTTTTTATCTTCAAGTACCTGATAAAATTCAATTGAATCATTATTAAGATAAAATAGAAAATCCTTCAAAAACAAATTTAACAATTTTGAAAAATTAGTTCCTCTCACCTTATAAAATCTCCTGAAAAAGCTTTTTCTTTTTCTCTTTTGGCCATTTTTCTGTGTGGTTGGGATAAGGCAAACATTGAATGCTGAAGGAAAGGTGTGAAATCTGCTTCTTAGCATTCCCAATGTGCGAATCTGTAACTAACAAGAGTTAAATAGTTTGGGATCATGCTAGTTGGGGAAGAAAATTACGTCTTACCTCTCCAAGATGATGCAAAATGCCATAAAGTCCACCAAAGATTGTACAGAAAACAGAATACCAAATCTGTGTATCCATGAAATACACCTGAGTACCAAAGATAATAAATTAATTATAGAAATCATCAATCTGGCAACAGAAAGGTAAAACATATCCAAGAAGTTTTCTGTGCACTGCAAAAAGGGCATGTAGTTCATCTTTACTATTTCATTAGTTGACATATCTATTAGAAACATCATTTACATATCCAGATGTTACCTTGCATTAAAATCCTATAATTGCATGTATGCAACAGGAAAAACAATCTATCAACTGATAATGAGCTTCATCACAACTAAATATACTCTACATTAAACATTGAAAGGAAACATTCCTGAAATTGTGGCAAAAACTCACAACTATGATGGGGGCCCATACAGCCACAATTGCACCAGCATTACTCTTGACTACAAGAGAAGAACATATCTTCATTAGGTAAATCAACACCAACAAAACTCAGGTTCGCCACTTGAAATAACACAATTAGAGAGATGGAATTTACCTTTTGGGAATAGTTCATGCCAATCATAATTTTGCACACCAATACTCATAATCATTCTTGTAGGTGCAATGAGTGGTCTTATCTGTATTTTTCAATTGGAAATTCTCACTAGTAAGTTCTATTGCATGCACAAATTTCTAAAGATAATCAAAGTCAGAAAGAATATAACAGCTCACACTTTCTGAAACCTAATCAAACATTTCTATTAAAAAGTTAAAAGGCTACAAGTATGAAATGGACTAGAAGTCCACAAGAAGCAAATAAAACTATTAGGGGCATTAAAATCTACACAAAAGGAAAGCAGTTCATAGAAACCAAAACCTCTGCTATAAACCAAAAAAAGACCACTCCCCAACACAAGGCACTGAGGCACTAAACAAGGAAAGCAATTCATCTTTTAAAATCTCGTTGAAGTTGAGATGAAATAAATACATATAATGAAAGACAGAAGCCTCTTCATCATGTTTGAGAGGTTTTAACCATCTTTCCTCCCAAGCTAACAAAGCACAGATAGATCTCAGTTTAAATTCCTATTACATGCTGCATAATTTAGAACTAAAAATGGTCTAGATGGTGCCAGATAATATTTATATTTTGTAACTAAATTTTTATGATGCTTCAAAGATCTTGCCTCTTTCAGATGGTTCAGAGATCTTATAATATTCCAAACTCATTGCCTATTTCCAGAACACCTTGCCATCAACATCATGTTGTTGGGAGTAAGTAGAGTAGTACTCACCTCAAAACTGTAGCTGAATGCTAATTTGCTAACCAATACTAATATCCAGAATAATGTATACCTGCATACAAGGAGAAAGGAAATGCGTTAATAAACACTTGATACAAAGGCAATAAACCAGAAAAATCATCACAGTTAGGAAATAGAGTATACTTGAACTGCGAAACTTGAGTTTCCTGCATTCCACGTCCGACAAATAATCTAGGCTAAATGAAGAGAACCAATTATAAGAGAGATATTACTACAAAATTTAAAAACAGTATGATTATTGGAAAAGAAAATGAAAAAAAGGTCTACTCAAAACATTGAGCTATATAGAGTATATAAAACATGGGAAATGAAAAAAAAGATTTAGCAATACGTCATAAGCTCTTGGAATATCGTATCTGTAATTTGACCTCGCATGTGATTATTTTTATTAAGCACAAATGAAAAAAAAAAAAAACTTAATAATAGTACATTCTTGTTCATAGTTTTACCAAATGTTGCACTTTATTCCATTAACTATATTTTTAGTACGTTTTCATGCCACAAATTTAACATTAGCTTCAACAGCTTTGAACTCAAGGTTCACATATATGATTAAAATATAATTTAGGTTTTTTATTCTCATTATATCTTGCTCAATCTTGGAAAAAAAATAAAAGCTAGAATTAGTACTGTAAACCATTGCAATATACTAACATCCAATGAAGGTCAAAATTCCCTATAAAACACAATTTTATAAAATGTTGACAGAAGTAGAACCAAAAAACAGATGTTAACTCTAATGATAAAATATAATTTAGGTTATTTATTCTCATTATATCTTGTTCAATCTTGGAAAAAAAAAATAAAAGCTAGAATTAGTACTGTAAATCATTGCAACAGACTAACATCCAATGAAGATCAAAATTCTCTATAAAACACAATTTTATAAAATGTTGACAGAAGTAGAACCAAAAAACAGATGTTAACTCTAATGAATTCTACCTGTGTCCACCAAGCCAGCATTGTGCATAACCGGAAATTTGAGACCTCAATGTATTTGCCAACCGCAGGAACAAAGAATAACACTAAGTCAACTGCGTTAGTCATCAAGTATATTGTTACTGCAACCATATAGGAAGAGAAACACAATTCTCCAAGCCAGTTCTTGTACTGTGTGGAATAACAAGTATATTTCCTTCTAGAATGTACATACAACACAGGAAGAACAATTGTCCATATAACTGCAACTACCAGCTTCATCACAAGTTTCCTTTTTTGAGAGGAATCCATCATTCTTCTGGCTTTCCAAGTGAAGGCAATGTCAAAAATTGCTGAAAGCCCAAATTAGAGAATGAGAATACCATAATTTTGTGTATATATGTTCATGTGTTTCAACATGCATGCATATATATGCTTCCCAAATTTTATATTTATGTCTATGCATATTTTTCAAGTATGTAAATGTTTCTGTCTCCATGAGCATGTGTAGCTGTACCTGAGCATGTTCATGTTACGCTGCCAAGACATGAGCATGAGGAAATAACAAGAGTTGAAATATGGCAATAGGTTTCAATGTCCTTATATTATTGTCAGAAAGAGTACTAATATTCCCTTAAAATGATATCAGTTATAGGAAAAATAGTTGCATATGCCCACACCTTGTATCAGTTTGAGAAAAGCAAAGGTAATGAAGATGCTCATAATGTCCTCAAATGTTTCCGCATCAAACATTTGAAGTGGAGACTCTAAATCATGGCAAGCTATGATAATCATTGCCTGAAAGACAACAAAGTGTATTGATCAAAGCCAAAACTATGACAAGAATACAGTTAGTACACCACTTTATCAAGTCAAAAAAGACCTGAAGGGATAGAATAAAAAAGCTCCACATTCTATCAAAGCTCCTAAAAATCTGCCAAAAAGAACGAATCTCCACAAAATTTGTCTTCCCCAACCATTTTGGCTCATGATTTTCTTCTTTAGCAGTCTGTGGGAGAAGAAATATATGTGAGAGAAATACATAACTAGAGTTTTGATATAGAACAGACGAATTGTGTTGATCTTGATGCCAGTATGCATTAAAATAAAATAATTCTTGCAAATTATCTAAAAGCCTCACTATTTAATTCAGGTAGATATGTCAAGACAAAAAACCATAGAAAACAGTTACAAAATAAAGCTCCACCAGCCAATGTAGCATGTCTTTTAACTGGTTTCTCTTTCTCTATTTTTTTTTTTCAATTAAACACACCCCAGTCCACTTCTTCCCAAGCGCAATCAGAAATCAAATATAATCCTACCACTAATTGGTATAAAGGAGATGGAGTTATCCTTAGTTAATCAAATTGTGCAAGTTACAACTCGCAAAACTATTTCTCAATAAATCTTATCTTTGATTTCACTTTGTAAAAAGAGATTTCCATGAGAAATAAAATCTTACGACTTCTTTGTCATTTTCACAAAATGTACCAAACAACCTCTCATAATTATAATGACGGACTCTAATACAAGGCAACCCAGAACAGTGGATGCAATAGATATCTGAATATATAAATATAATTTTTCAGTACACAGGTTCAACTATGATATGACTGTTAATCTTAAATCAATAAGATGCTACATGCCTTCGACAAGTTAGATACAACAGAGGGTTTGGAGGCAAAAGTAATGGTGCTATAGATTAGTAGAAGTGTAGAACACTCAGCTAGATGTTTCATGTCTATTTAATTAATAAATCAGATTTTGAGCATATGTACTTATGTGAGTTCTTTCATCTATTTACCACTTGTTCTTCATCTTCCATTTCTTCTCCTATACTTTTTTCTTTTTCAGCATCAAGCAATCCTTGGGCTTTTTTAACTTTACAATTAATTGCTGGCTGTACACAAAAAAAATCATGGTCCAAACGCAAGGGCCAACCTATCTCAAAGCAATCTGGAGACCTGAAAAAACAGAAACAATGATTATCCATGGTCTGAAGCAAGAATATGGAAAGTAGGCATAGAAAATGATAATTTAGCATTTGATTCCAACCAAAAATACTCATTCAGATCATCGTAGTTTCTCCACGTCGAATGGTGAGCTGTCCCACTTTTGTTTTTTGAAGATTCCTTCATTTTTGAATAAGAAAATGAGATGATTAATAGTACTATTTAGAAAGATAGGATTAGATCAAAGATGTACCTCATATATAACCCGGTATATTGGCTTAACCACATTGTTAAGGAAGGACTCAAACCCCCCTCCATAAGCTGGCATGACCTTCTGCCCTGTTGTCGTACTAACAGCACCGGTTAATACCCCATGCAATTCATATGCCATCTGAAATCAAACCAGGCATATAAGGATATATGTTTAAAGACAGAACATTGAATCTATATTATTCTATATGAATTTCACATTTATACCCTCAACCACATAACTGAGATCTGAATATTAGTGCATCAAGCTTACAGTGTTATTTCTGAGCAATCCTGTCAGTCATTATTATTGCTTTATTGTGGCATGCTTGAAATCACTAGCAAAACATGTGTCGCTAACAATCATAAGGTCAAACCACAGATGTCAGTTTCTCAGCCCTCACCCAAGCAAGTTGACCATGTCAATGATGTAAGAAATATTTTCCACTGATTTCTTTTCTCCCATTACAATAATAATATGGTATTCTTTCTTAATGCTGTTCACTCCATGAGAATATCCTTTAAGAAAAAATCTTTCTAAAATTTTTCAAACACTATAATGTCATTTTGATGGAGGAAATACTAAGAGTTTTGCAATCTTTCAAACGGATCCTTATCTTCTGTGGACATCTTTTCACTCTTTTGTAACCACTTCAATCAATCAATGATTTATATACATTTCTTCTCAAAAAAAAAAAAAAAAAACTAAAAGTTTAACCCTTGAATTTAATTCATTTATTCAAGTCCCTACTCACTCATCAAGTCATGTATTTCTATCTAGCCGAAAAGGAGTTAAGTTTTAGGAGAGGCTAGGATAGTTTATACTTTTCAAGTTCCAGAATGATGGGTAGAACAAAGGTAAGAAAAAAACAAGAACTATCAAAATATGTAGTACCAACTCAAATTCAGTTGTAAAACATTTTTCAACTTACATGGTGAAAAATATAACAAAGACACTCTGGCATAAACCGCAAGTTTGCAGCCTCCCCCCATATAAGAAGGTAAAGCCCTATATACAAAATTTTATATTGTTGAGCATCCTGTTTCACGCTAGGCAACCTTCAAAGACAAATAATTACTTTATCATTAGAAACTGAACAAGGGAATCAAAATTCTGTACAACCTTCTGAGAAGAAATCCTACCAACCGAAACAAAATATAAACATATACATTATTGGTGGATGAATGATTACTGCAATATAAATAGAAAAATAAGACACTCTTTGTTTAACCTAAGACAGAAAAAAAATTTCGTTGATGCAAAAGGAGGAGCAAATTAATCATTCTCTCACCTGATGCTGCCTTTTCTCCTTAAAAATTTGCACCAATTTGTGTAATTTTTAAAGAACTTTTTCATCAATTCATCGACAGCTTCATCCGCTAGCTGAATCATAAAAACAAACATTTCAGATTAATTGATAACCATAAGCTTAAATAGGTATAGTATCAAACAACTAAAGCACCTTCTTGTTAGAAGACTGTTGTTGAGAATGCCGAACATGGAGGTTTGCAAGGAGTAGAATTAGATGCTCCCTCTGGTTGGCCACATTTCCTTCCTGATTGAAACCACATAATATCAAAGTCAAGAGAACCCTGATGTCTCAAATTAAGAACCCAAAAACACTTCCAACTTGTGCTTCATACAAGTGTACAAAAGATATATAATATATATTGAAAAATGTTACAATTTAGTATAATCACCTGAAAACCAAAGCAATACTGAAGAAACTCAAACAAATCCACAAAATCACCGGATCTCAGGAAATCTTGGGCTGAAGGCAAACCACGAGTATTGCGAACGGCAGCAATTGCAGCTTCAATCTGTAGATATCAAGTTGCTAGTCACCAAACCTAATATCATGTTATTGCTATTAAACAACAGGCATACTGCAGCAGAATAAACCTAAGGCGCAAGTAAATTGTAGCACACAAACAAAGCTTAAAATAAAAGAATTCAAATCCAGAGCAGGCAACAGTTAATCCAATCTCAGCTCTTACAAGGCTTAAAAACTAAAATCTGTCTATCCTTTTTTCCAGAAATAAGAATTTGGCATCAAAGTCTTAGATATCTTGTGGTAGAAACCTGTCTATAGGAATAAATATAAAGAATATGGACCAGACCTCAGAGAATTGCAGAATCACGTGCTGAATACCTCCGTGATCGAGTGGAAGAATGTTATATGGCACATAGAACTGTGACTTTCTTTGAATATTGTCTCTATCGGCAAGGACCTAATAAAGAAGAAATACAGATAACGTGGTAATCAAGGTTCTAAAATTATATTATCACCAAATACAAGAGTAAAAGTGAAATGATTGAGAAATAGAAGCAACCTGATGACCAGCTGCAGTTGTCATATTCCTCAATACTTCATCAAGCACAGAAGCAATTTTACCAGCATTTGTCAATTTTTCTCTGTGAATGATACAAATGTAACTCCACAAATTAAATAGGAATAGCTTAGGGAAATGGGTATGGTAAATTTACCAGAACTTAAGCACAGGCGTCCAATATAATAAATTCAATTACCTGTCTTCTAAATAAAATGCTCCACCACTTTTGAGAACATAGTCCTTGTATATACAATAAACACGTCTCAGTTCACGAATGTCACTCTTTTCCTTTTTTCTATGTTTGGTTGTTTCTTCATCCTATAAATCATCCAAGTGTTAAAATGGCAAGAAATGTCAAAATGGATTAAATATAAAAAATATACTTTCTTTAATGAAAAGGATGAATAGATATATCCAATCAATAATTAAATGATCCTCAGAGCAAGAAGCTCCTTCTGTGTAAGGCAAAACTAAAAGGCACAAGACAACTGATTCGGTAATACTGATACATGAATAAAAATGACGCTTGAAAAAGAACCTAAATTGGGAATTTTAACAAACACTATAGTGAAATTCAGCAAGCAAAGAAGAACATAACAATAAGTATACATATGACAAGCAGAGAACACTTTGTATGTTTAAACAGGAAGCCCACGTATGAGCTATTACCTGCTCAAGCCGTTGAAGAAGTGAAGTTTTAAATTGCCGGACGCCTCTTCCAGTTGAATTTCTGTCCATTTCATGTGCTATTTCAAAAGCACGAAACCGGCCTGTTCAAGCACCAACATAACAATGAGAGAAAAGCAGTATGCAAAGTTGTTTTCGAACTTTAATTTCACAACTACAATGAGACTCAATCAGGCAATGGGGACACTGACTTTAACATTAAACCACATAATCTATCAAATAAAATCCTCATTTTGTCTCAACTTTTTCAACTACAATAATTTTCTTCTTCTCTAATTGCAATAAATAGATAACTTAAAGATGAAGAAAGCAGTTTAAGAATTCAATTCAACATTTTGAAAGAAACCCAAAGCACCATAGGAACTGAAATTTAACAGAAATAATAAAAAAGAAACTTACAGAGATAAGCAATACGAGGCTCCTCATTATCAATCAAATTGGCAACACGAAGGAACTTCTGGATTTCTGAAGCAAGAGTGGCAGGCAATCTCTCACTATCAAAACGTTCAGAAACATGTTCACGACCAGAAGTGAGTGATCTTGTAAGAGAAGAAGCCATTGTCGAGCTCTGTTCATCATGCTGCCTGTAATCTCTATTGTAATTGTAACTGTCAAATCTGTCATCATAAATAGGGTCTGCAGGAACAATCTCCTGAGACATTGCAGAGAAGAAATAAAAAGGGCACTTGTAAAAAATATTGCAGAGAATGGGAGAGGGAGAAACAGAAAGAAAAGTGAAGAAATAAAATATATAAACAGGCCGCTGATGGTAGAGATGGCGTTCTTGTTAAACATACTGGGTTGCTTAATGAGGTGTGCATTGAAGTGAGAATGGTGCTTTTTGGTGGGAAAGGGAAAATGTTAGTCATCTTTAAAGCTTTTGCTTTTTCATGGATAAATTTATGAATTTGTGTAGTTTAAGTGCTTCTGCTTTCTGCTGTCTGTGAAAGAAGAAGTGAAAGAGAAAGAGTTTCAGTGTTTTGAAACAGTGGAAAGGGCGACTTTTTGATTGGTGGAAACAAAAAAAAGCGCCTTTGAATTTGTGAATCAAAGAAGAGAAAAAGTGATTAATAGAAAAGCAAACAGATTAAATACACTTCTTTCCATTGAATCTTTTGTCACATGAATGAAAAATGGAACCTCGATTGGAATATCTATTCTCTTTATATTCTTTTTTTTTGTCAATTTTTACTTTCTTATTTCTCTGTTTTGGATATAATAAATTTTTAATCCGCATTTATAACACGTTTACGTAAATCTTACATCCTCAAAACAAGATAAATAGTTAGATTTATATGTATGTTTTATATCACTTAAAATATTAAGATATAATTAAAATAATTTATAAACTGTTTAAAAATAAAATCATAATAAATTATATATCGAAAATGATCCCAATATAAATGTTACTTTTATCACATTAAAATTATCCAAGGTCAAAAGCACTTTTAAAATAAGCTTTTGCTTTGCAAATAAAGAATGAAAAAAGTAATTCAAATAATTTATGTATTTGTGATTGAAATGGGTTTAGTTGTTATTACTGGAAAGTGGCAAACCGTGGCCCCGTTTGGGTTATTTCTTCTTCACTAAGAATCCAATAACCCTTGACAAATTAAATCAAGGCTAAAAGACTTATTCCTACCAAAAGTTTTTTGAATCCCCAAACTACTATCCCTTATTTATCGAAAATTTAAATTCTCACTCATAAATAGTTAAACTTAATAGTTTCAGAGTAAAATAATAATTTAACTAGTAATATATTAAAAATAATAATATTTTATTTTATTTTTTTATTAGTTTAAAATGTTAATAATTTTAGTATGATTAAATTTTAAAAAATTATATTTTTTCTTTTACGGTTTCATTTTTAATCCATCCTTCTCTAGCAATCAGAATTTGATTGTCATCTCTCTTTCTCTGCAGTTAACGGTCTCTCTCTTGATGGAATCTCTCTCCCTTTGGCGACATCAAGACGAGGAGACAAAATGTTTTGACAAAACCTATTATATATCAAGATCTTGTAGACCTCTTCATTTGCCATCCCAGTCGCATTCACAGGTTGATTCAGATTCTGGCCTCAAGTAGTTCATAGGGAATAAGTCTTCTGGCCTTGGATCAATCATGCACTTACCCATATCCCCATGACTATATATACAATACAATTTCTTATCTCTTTTTTTTTTTTTTTTGGGGGAAAACTAGAGATAGGGTTGGATACAAACAAAATCCGTTCGACTTCGAGTTCAGTTTGAATAAGCCCGAAACAAGTCAGTTCTATATAAGCTCGCTTAAACTCGATTCGAACGAGTCTAAAACAAGTCAACCCTATACAAGTTTGCTTGAACTCGAGCTCGAGCTACTCGTCAAATTTATCAATTAAAAATTTTGATACAAAACATTATCGTTTTGATCAATATATATTAAAACGACATCGTTTTAATAACGAAATAATTATAAATTTGAGTTCGAAATGAACTGAACCGAATTTGAGTCTAGTTCGAGCTTAGCTTCAATGAGCTCAAGCTCGAACTTGAGCTCTATTATATACAAATCAAATTAAATTCAAACTCAAGTGAGCTAAAATTTGAGCCAATTCAAATCCAACCTTGATGCTACATCTCAATTCAGAAATTGCAATTAAAATAAAAAGAGAATGAAAACAATTAAAAATTCACCATTAATATATTATATTAATGGGACGTCACTGGTTTCCAAGCTGCATGGCTTGAAGGGAAAACTTATAAAATGGTTAGTGGACAGCTGAGTCTGGATCATAAGAAACAAAAAGCAAAATACACGACAAATGAATTTTACCCAAGCTTATTTATTAATTATATTAATTGTCTCTCTTAAATATCGTATAATTCATTAAATTATTGGTCATGAAACATGTATTTCTTTTCTTTTATGTAATTTTTATATATATTAATTTTAAAAATATGAATAAAGGCCTTCAAAAGCTCATCAGTGTTAAGCAAATGATTCAACTACGTAGTTTTAATCATCAGAACATTCACACTTGCTGAAGAAGCGAGAAACAGTTAAAACTCTGGTAAAGAATCCTCAACTTCAAAATAAGGGTTAAAGAGGAGAAAAAGGTCAGTATTTGAAATTTAGTAAAAAGCATTTGGTTCTTATTTTTATTATGAAAGTTGTTATTGTTTGCGTTAGGCATTTGATAATTAATGTGGGTGGGAGCAATTTGATTCAGAGCTTGTGCTTGGTGACTCATTTGAAATTGACGTATTTTGTTCCTTTTTGCAATGAAATGAGTTATTTTGTGATAGATATTTTGATCTTTGATGTAAAAGGGACATTGAAGATGAGTTGTCCTGTCTCTGCAGTCAACATTACCTCTCTTCTTCTTTTCAGATTTTATGCAGAAAATCTGATCTCTCTCAATCTCAAATGCTGAAACTTTTTTCCTGTTGAACTTTTACTATGTAACCTATCTTCTTTAAAGGATGCACATTTTAGTAAGGGAAGTGATGGACATCAGAATAATGAATTGGCTTGACAGGCAATAGAAACACTTGGTGGAATTTATAAACATTCTATGGACCACCAACTTATAATACTATCAGAATGTTTTTCCTTCTTGTGCCAAGTGTCTCTTGCTCGAGGAAAATCCTGAGTCTTGTTCATAACTTGGCTCATTTGAAGGTGTTCTCACAGATTTCCAATTATACCAACGGCGGTGTGATGTGCTTTCTGCAGAAATCACCTAATTTAGAATCTCTTGAGATTCAATGGTAGTATTTTAAAGTGCAGAAATTCTAGATACTGCTCTGTTAATGGCTTGAAGTTCGATTTCCCAGATTAATTTTATGATATTTTTGGATTCTCTTACATGAATAATTTGTGATTGTTGTGCAGGTTTTCAACAGGACTCAGGTTTTGTTATTTACCAATATTCCTCAATGTTTGAAGTCTTGCCTCCGGACTGTTAGCATCTCATGTTTCAGATGGTGTGTCGAAGATGCTCAATTCCTGAAATATTTGCTTAAGCATGCAAACAGGTCAGAGAAGGTCACACTCTTCTGTTTAAGTGGTGTTGAAAGAAATCTGAAGAAACAGAAGAAGTTATGCAGCAAGTTACAGGCAATTCATAATTGTGTAATTGAGTTTCATCTTTGGGAACGTAATATTGTCTGGTAATTAATGTATAATTATAAATTTAGATTGCATAACATCATCGTTTAGTTAAGAAAGTGCTGTGGTTGCTTCTCTCATTATTATTTAATTATTTATTGTCTTGTTCAACAAGCACATTAAATAAATCAACTCCTTGCTTCGCAAGCCTTCTCTTCCTAATCAACTCTAATATATATAAAAGTAAAACACACCCAGAAACGCAATTCCTCATCATTCTTCATTTCAATTTCAGCCCACAACACATTTTTGTGCAAAATGAAGAGAGAAGGTCGCCAACATGTTATGGTCAGGACCTACCGGGTCATACCATCTCCACGGAACCCGACACCCAATACCCGGTTCGTTAACCAGTTCGACTCGCCCCCGACTGCTGGGTTATTTTCCAAAGTGCCATCAAAGCCCACCAATCACTCCAAGTTTACAGGAAAGTGTGGCAAGCCACGGTGTGTTGAATGCCATCTGCACCCGGCTTGTAAATCCAAAGACAAGACCAAGGGAACCAAGAAGCTTAACTCACGTGATTTGGTGTCGAATTATAAGTCGATCACGTGGTGGGTTGCAGATAGTCCACCCGGTTTGAATTCTTCTGGGTTTTCTGCCACGGAGATATTGGATCATTTGTGTTCTGATTATGGAGATGAGGAAGTTGATGATTATGATGGCGATGTTTAAAAATGGTAGAATTTTGGTCTCAAGCATGAAGAGACATAGTGTTATGAAGTGGGGATCTTTGAAAAAAACTAAATGAGATAAAGCTTGGTTGTATTGTTGATTCATTTTGTTGTTGTGAATTTTAGTGTGACACAAAGTCAGAAACTTATTTGAAGAACATTAATTAGATTTTCCATATTGATAAATGTGTCAAGAATATTATTATTTTGGCCAAAAGACTATTTCCCACTAAGATTTGCTGAAATTAGAAGTCAATAACAGTTTTACATATGCAACTTAATTTTCACAGAACAATAACTAATCCCGGGACAAAAAATATAATTTAACATTTAAAAGAGTAATTTGAGCGCTAAAAGAAAATGTTTTGAGAGTTTAGATTCAAATTTTTTTTGTAATATTTCAAAATAAAACTTTTAAATTATCTAATTAAATATTTATGGAGTCTATCATTGAATTTAAAATTTAAAGTGTGGATGATTTGGCCTTGTAAGGGACATCCGACTCCAGTGAAGTTAAAAAAAAAGTACAATTTATCAGCATATCACGTTAATTTGTGTTTCAGTCCACAAAGAGTTATGGCAGCCATTTTTGTCCAAGGTCGGGGACTCCATTATAAAGCTGAGAAATATCAGTAAATCCACCGAATTCAACGAAGCAATCCATCTGATCATCTCCTTGAAAATCCATGTACCAGCTCAAATCATCTTCGCTCAGCAATAAGGAAGAAGGGTCCTCAAGCTCCATAGCATCCCATGAAAACTCATCCAAGAGTTGTACATCGTTGCTCATAAGCAGTCTTGAATCCATTTCAGCATCTTGATCTTCCATTCTTGTTGGGTTTATTTCCGCCTCAAGGGATCGAATGAAGCTCTCTAGTTGTTCATCATTGTACTCTTCACTCTGGGATTCTTCCATTAAGGACGTAAGAAACACACTGTTGAGTTTCGAGACATCCACTCCGTTGTGATTTTCAGGAGCTAGGGAAGCCATTTCTGAAGAATATGTAAATTCTGAAGAAGGAAGATTGCACAATGACTCACTCAAGTCACTTGCTCCTTAAATAGCTTAGCCAATGAAGATATGTCAATGGTATTATTGTCGGTAGAAGAAACTAACAGCAGACAGTAGATCCACCAAATCCATATAAATTAAGAAAAGATGTAAACGGATAAAAAAATGATAATAATGGAGGATAAAGAAATCTTTGAAGTGGGGTTGCAATTAGAATGTGTTTTGATAAGAGCAAAGTGGGGCTCTGGAGAGACAACAGCCCATGAATTCAGTGAACATGGTGGAGCCAATTGTGTTGGTTGGAGTTAAGAAGACAATTCATGCTTATTTTCTTAATGGGATCTTCTTAATTGGCTTGTGTGTGTATGTATATATATATAATTTAGATGTTGAATGACTAATATTAAACAATAAAACCCTCTCAGGATCATCTAGATGAACAGAAATATTTAGCACTTGAAGTTGAAGCACAGGGAGGCAGTTGTGTTTTAAAGGATAACTAATTATTGAACAGGTTGTCTGTTTGTCTTCTTACTTGTTAGAATCATGCACAGAGCATCAAATCAAGTTAATTAATTAAGCAATTTTGGACTAAAACAGACCCAAAACAAAGTCTATCATTAGAGGATGATTAATGAATAGACACCCAGTTGAAATTAACTAACGAGTAAGTAACATTTTCCCACCCAAGGTTTGGCCTAGAACACTGCGAGATTATCAAAGTTTACAGAAGAGGCATTGTGATTGTGAAACACTCAATCAAAACACAAAGCATTGGATGTGGGGCATATATAATTTTATGCTTTCCTACATCAACTCCATTATTCATGAAATCATCCAATCAATGCATGGCGGAGTTTCAGGAGCGAAAGAAGCTAAGGCATTTTTGTGGAATAATTTTCAATAAAATACGATATGCAATTTGAGAATACAATAATCGGAAGTCAATAATGTCGATAGAAGAAACAAATTACAGTGGACAACACAGCCAAATCCACATCCAAAAGCATTAGTTACTAGTAAGTAATCATGAAGTTTTTAAATGCTAAATTCCGAAGAAAATTCTAGTTGTAAATTATGATCTTGACAACTCAAGCTGTGCATGCATTGAAGGACAGGAGGTGGCTCCGGCAAGGTGTTGGGTGGATGTTAGACCTTGCCATCCACCATTTATTATTATTAACCCACATCTGTCTGATCGATCGATGCCTGCCCTCAATAAACAGTTAGCCTCTTGAAAGCTTAAATATTTATAAAATAGAAATGCACTTGGAAGTACAAACACTTCTCTTCAATTATTCAATCTTTTAGCTATCTAATACAGGTCGCCTGGTCGTCTTCTTAGGAAGATTCAAGTGATGGAGACTGGTTTAACTATTTATGCTCCTATCTAGCTTACTGTACTCTGTGCATTGCATTACTGCTTCCCAAAACAAGAAAAAAAAAGATTGAGGTTACTTACCTTCAGTAATACGAGATATATTTAAGAGGCGTTTGGTTTGAAAAATATTTTATTATCAAAATTAAAATATTATCTTTAAAATATATTATCTCGAAGATTATTGAATATAATTTATTACTATATTTGATAAAATTTAATAAAAATGAGTAGGTATAAATAATTATTATGTTTAATTAGAAATAATAAAATAATACTAGTATATTATTTTACTTAAATACCCTTGAGTATAATTATTCTAAAATATTTTTATGTTATTTATTATATTAATTAAAAATGAGATTATTATTTTCTTAAAAAATTAATAAATAATGATATAGTTGTAATAAAATCAAAATTATATTGATAATATTTTAATACTTAAAATCAGTATGATAATTAAATTACCATTATGTTCTCTCCTACATTATTATTATTTTGTTTGATTTATAAATAATAAAAGATAAATTATCAAAATAATTTTTTAATCCATTTAACCAAGTGTTTCTAAAAGTTGTTTAATTTAATATATTTTAAAATAATTATATTAAAAAATATTTAAATTAAATAAAATAATGATATTTTTTATTATATTCTGCAAAACATAATAATTATATATTTTTATTAAATTTTATCAAATAGTTTTTTTATAATATTTCTTTTTAATATTAAAACGTATCACACTCCAAATACTCTGTAGAGTACAAAACTTTTTATAAATGTTAAGTATAATACTGATACCGACCAGTCAACTGTTAATATCAAATCGACTGTTCAAATCAGGTTTTTCTTTTTTAATTTCAATGAAAGCGCAACATGTTTGACCGAATAGGTGGCAAATCCGTGGGCGATCATGCTTCGTATTAAAATCAGCCTGTCGGTACGGCCCGTTAACTTTGTGATAATATGCATTACACTTCACAAATCATTATCTTCTCCATTATTAAAACCACATAGAGTGGTTGCTTTCTGTGCTTCAACGAATCCAGATCAGTACAAGCCTGTCACCTTCAATAATTTAATCAACAATGTTGCTTGCAGGACACTTCACATGGCAGTGGGTTCAGATTCATCAAATCCTACTCCACATTCGAGGTGACAACATGTGATAATCCAGCATATGGGAGAGTTTGAATCACAATAAAAAGAAGTTATACGTATAAAAAAAAATATTTGTTTAAATTTTTTTATGATATTTTATAATTAAATTTTTAATTTATTTAATATAATAATTATAAATTTAATCACTATATTTAAAGTTTATTTAACTAAATCTAATTCAAATAAGATTTTTTATTTAAAAAACCTTTTAATGATTGATCTTTTTAGTGTTTGTTGGACGGTTGAGACCAAACCCTAATATTATGCAATTGGAAGCCACCAGGTACGTCTGTGGAGATTTTCTATATTATATTTTCCTTCTTTCAAAGTGCATGTTATCTCATGCAAGTTTGAAAATTTCAGCAATTGATTAGGTACTTTTATACTATATGATTTGGTTTTATCTGGAACTTATTTGCTCGGCATAATGTCATTTTTTTTTTATATTTTAATTCATTATTTAATTTAATACTAGTTGCACATGAGCACATTATTGAAATTAGGCTGCCTTCTTGGTCATGTACCACCTCAAATTATTGCCTATAAAATGAGCCGCACTTCTCCTCTCAAGTCATTGTGTTACATTTTCAAGCTTTTCCCACTTTCTTTTCCTCACTTCTCATAAGAAAAGTAAAATAAAATCAATCTTGCAAGATGGCTTCTTTGGTATCTGAAACTTGGGCAATTGTCAATGGTGAAGATGACTCCAATGGAGTCGAAGTTTCAAAATTTAACGATGCCCTTCTGCTGTCTTTACTAGAAGAGTCAAATGGGGAAGAGTACAATGATGAACAAGTGAATAGAGTAATTCAATCTCTAGAGGCTGAGATTAATGCAAACATGTTAGAAGCAAGCCATGATTTGGCTATGGAGCCTGATGTTCAGAATTGCTTGGCTTCAATGGAGTTCGAGTGGGCAGAAATGGAGCTGTTGCCATCTTCACCGAGTGATGGCATGAATTGGTGCATAGATCAATCTGAAAATGAGTTGAATTTCTTGGTTGAAAATGGGGATGTCAGTGATTATCCTCAGCTTTATAATATTGTTCCCTTGGAGGAACATAGTTTCTGCTCTTTATGGCAGGAAACTTATGATTAACAATAATGTAGAATTAATTTCTAATCAAATATACACTTAGTAATTTTAATGAAGAAAAATTACTTAATTTCACTTATTATTAATATGAATTTTTAATTATTGATCTCTGGATCTGTTCTATCAAATTATTCTTCATTATCTTGCAGCACCTTCTGATACTAATTTCCTAACTGAAAATAATAATAGTTTTTTAAATCTATTGCACTTGAAATCAATTAATCATTTATACGTAATTGATGCAAGAGGGCTTTATTAATGATATAAAGAATTATCTGATTTGCAAATAGATAATTACTAATTATATATATATATATGCTACTGTTTCATAAGTCTCATTACACAATGAGCTGAAACCATTTTCCTCTGAGGAAAATCCCTATTCAAACATAAAATCCAGCTCATTTTCACACTGATCCATGCCCCAATTCATGTCATCACTAGGTGAGGATGGCACCATCTCCATTTCTGCCCACTCAAACTCCATGGAAGCCAAGCAATTCTGAACATCTTCGTCGCCAAGAAATTCAGGCTCCATAGCTAAATCATGGCCTGCTTCTAACATATTTGCATTAATCTCAGCTTCCAGAGACTCAATCGCTCTATTCACTTGTTCATCATTATACTCTTCACCATGTGACTCTTCCAGTAGTGATATCAAAAGGTCACTATTGAATTTTGAGATCTCGACTCCATTTGAGCCATCATCTCCATTGGTGATCAACCGAGTTTCAGCTACCATGGAAGCCATTTTTCAAGATGGAAACTGATTTTTTTCTGACAATTCCAAAGCAAAAGAAAAGAGGGATATTGTATAGAAAATGTAACACTATGAGTTGAGGGAAGATCGAGAACAGCTTATTTCAACGGCAGCTTCTTGTGGTGGATCATAATTTCAATAATTAACAATTATGCACATCATTATTATGCATTAGATTAGATGAATCCACCATCAAGAAAGAGGAGTAATATAAAATCCACACTTGTCGAGAAAGAAAAGCTTTCCAAGTTGGCAAATCTTGTCCATGTTTATATAATACCCCGCATTAGAACATAAATATAATAGAAAATATTCAGCGATGGTAACCGAAGTTCTAGTATATTATAATGTTTTTTTGTTTTGATCGGGGATGTCATTTCAGATACATAATCACTACATCAGATAAGTTAAAGTTTCAAAAATACGATAAAGGTTTGAATCCAAACCTTTATCTTAAAAATTTTAATATTCTATCAATTTTACTAATTCTTAGAGTCTTTATTTTAATGTTATAGATGAAAATAAATTATGTTAATATAGAGTAATGCAGACGTGTGGCTCTCAATAATATTGATGCATCCAACCGACAGTAAGGGGAGCACATGTTGGCACCACAAAAAGTTGAGTGGAATTGGATCTCAAAAATCTGTCAATGGATGGTGATTGGTATATGAACCCTAGGCATACCCATGTGAAGCTTAAGTTCTTCAGTAAACACCGAATCTTCATTATTATATAATATATATATTTCACCTACTGATCGATGAGAACTCATCCCACAATTCCAATTCTTGATTCGTTGAAGCAACGCAATCCAAATCACTCAACTGTTTTTATAATACTACTTGAGAAGAAGATCAATGTGAACTGTTATTAAAGTTAGCCAGCCGGCTGTGTTTGATGGTCACCGATGGCTTTCTTTCTTTTCTCTTTTTTTTTTTGTTTTTAATTTTTTATTGATGCCACCTCAATATGTATATTTATCCCTATATCTTTATATTTAATCAGTTTAAAAATAATTTAAATAATAAAATAAAAAATTTTAATAATATATCAAAATCAAACTCTTTATTTGTTTAATTTAAAAGTTATACAATGGATGACTAAATTTGATACTGTTTAATTTGGGTGGTTCACTTTGAAAAGGTCTTCAGCTTATTAATTGGGCCTATATTGTCGGCCCATTTTTTTGCTCCCAATTTAAATATAAACAATTATATGTGTATTTTGAATATCCATCCTTAAGTCGAATAAATCGACCGCGCCTTTAAGTGCAATCCCTGATTCAAAAACTCCTCAATTATTATTATGCTTAAAAGACCAGCAGCTAGCTACACTGCTGTGTAAACGTCTCTCTCGCCATAACTCTTCCCTTCACTACCCAAATTTCTCGACTCCAAAATCCCCCCAGACGATCAGCTTTATTATTCGCTGCAACACCCAGATAACCTTAAATGGAAGAAACGGAAACATCAAAGAAGCTGAGTCAATATTCAATAGCATGCCTTGCAAAAGTACCGTTTCCTGGACAGCAATGCTCACTGCGTATGCGCAGAATGGCCTCATTGAAAAAGCCTAGAAACTGTTCGATGAAATTCCTCGGAAAAACACCGCTTCGTATAGTGCTATGATCACGGCTTACATTAAGAATAATTGTGATGTTGATAAAGCATATGAATTGTTTGAGACGATGCCGCCGCGTAATGAGGTGTCTTACGCGGCGATGATCTCGGGTTTTGTTCGGAGTGAGCAGTTTGATAAGGCGGAGATGTTGTATGTTAATTTGCCTGTTAAGTTTCGTGACCCGGTTGGTTCAAATGCTTTAATTAGTGGTTATTTAAAGATGGGCAGATTTGAAGAGGCCGTTAAGGTTTTTGAGGGTATGGTGATGAAAGATGTAGTTTCTTGGAGCTTAATTGTTGATAGGTATTGTAAGAAGGGAAGGGTTGTTGAGGCAAGAGAAGTTTTTGATAAAATGCTGGAGAAAAAAGTGGTTACTTGGACGTCAATGATTGACGGATATATGAAAATTAAATGTCTTGAAGATGGGTTCGGGTTGTTTTTGTGTATGAGAAGAGGAGTTGTGGCATTCAATTCAACTACGTTAACTATAATGTTTGAGGCTTGTGGTAGTTTTGGTCGACAGTTGGAGGGACTGCAGATGCATGGATTATTTTCACGCTTGGGATTTGATTTTGATATCTTTCTAGGAAATTCTATTATCACAATGTATTGTAGATTTGGCATGGTTCATGAAGCTAATAAAATGTTCCGCTTAATGAATAAGAAAAATGTGGTTTCTTGGAATGCTTTAATTGGAGGTTATGTTCACAATGATGAAATTGAAAAAGCTTATAGAAATTTTGAAATGATGCTAGGAAAGGATATGGTTTCTTGGACAACTATGATTGCTGGATTTTCAAACAAAAGGAGTATTGAGAGTTCCATTGAGTTGTTCAGAATGATGCCACAGAAAGATGATATAGCTTGGACTGCCGTCATTTCATGTTTCTAAATAACAGGGAGTATGAGGAAGCTATATGCTGGTTCATTAAGATGCTTCAAAAAGGAATAAGGCCAAACCAGATGACTTTCAGCACTGTCCTCAGTGCTTCAGCTGGTTTGGCAACATTAAATCAAGGGTCACAGATTCATGCTCATGTGGTAAAACTGGATATGGAATTTGATTTGTCTATTCAAAATTCCTTAGTTTCAATGTATTCAAAGTGTGGGAGTTTGACTGATGCCTACAGGATATTTTCAAATATTAAGGCACCAAATATTGTGTCTTTTAACACAATGATTACTGGCTTTGCACAGAATGGCCTCGGGGATGAACCTCTTATTTTGTTTAGGAAGATGGAAAATGAAGGGGTACAGCCAAATCAGGTCACCTTTCTTGGTGTTCTCTCTGCTTGTGCACATGTAGGATTAGTAGATGAAGGATTAAACTACTTTAAATCCATGAAATCTTTATATAATATTGAACCAGGGCCTGACCACTATGCATGCATGGTAGATGTCCTTGGTCGAGCTGGATCACTAGATGATGCTATTGATTTTATCCATTCAATGCCTTTTAAGCCACATGCTGGGGTCTGGGGGACTCTTCTTGGTGCTAGCAGAACCCATTTACATCTTGATCTTGCAAAGCTAGCAGCACAACAACTTATTGAGTTGCAGCCTGATAATGCAACCCCTTATGTGGTTTTGTCCAGCTTATATTCTATCATGGGAAAAAAGAAGGATGGGGACCTAGTAAGAATGGCTAAGAAATCAAAAGGAATAAAGAAGAGTCCAGGTTGTAGCTGGACTATTGTGAAAGACAGAGTTCATTTGTTTCTTGCTGGAGAAAAATGCCACATGAACTTGGAAGAGATTAAAGATACACTACAGATAATTTCAAAGGAAATGAGAGACTTGGATTGTCCTAGTTATGACTGGTTTCCTTTGAACAATGTGTCATAAATTTTTTTAGTTTTTTGCCATCTATCTTGGTGACCTTTGACCAATGTGTCATAAGAAATCAAAAGGGATAAAGAAGAGTCCAGGTTACATTTCTTTTTCCTGGTGAACATCTGTGGAAGCCATCTATCTTAATCATACGAGAGAAGGAGTTTGTCGAGGTGAAGTAGATGATCTTCTGAGTTTTTGCCTTCTCAATGCATTTTGATGGCTAAAAGATTGTGTTCAAGAGGATATGTCAGTTTATACAGATGGCTTGTGGTTTATCTATAAGTTATCTTATTTTGAAAGGACTACGTTAAATTTAAGCTGCCAGCTGAGTATATACAGGTCAGCTATATTTCAAAATGCAGGGATGTTTGCCCCGGTCAGAAGCATTATTGCATATCCTCTATGTACCATGCCTCCCCATCTCCTTAATAGAATAAGATTGTGGGGCTTTGAAGGTGACTTTGTAACAACTATACTGGAAGGAATTTTGACTGGAGTTTAGCTTATTTAATTTGTTGTTCCGGAAGTATTTGCTAAGTAAATTTGAGAATCAACCTATAAATTGAGCTAAAGCTTTGACATAATTTTAAAAATATGATTAGAAAACTTTACATTAGAAATAAATTAAGATAAATTAAATAAACTAAAGTGGAGTGGATGAGGTGACATGTAGGATTGAAGCATAAGTCTGTATAACAATGTCCAATTATATCTCTCCATATACAAACTTCTTATAGAACACCTATTTCTTAGAAACCAATATGCATGACTCTCTTGTTTGACATATTTTATCTTTTATGTTTTATTAAATAGGCCCAGAGACTTATTCCCACCCAAGGTTAAGTTAATCCCCAAAGTTTCACCTCTAGGGTTTTAAAAACCCAAATACCCTCTCAATATCTAATTTTTATTAAATTTTTTAATTAATTATAAGGGTAAAACTATCATTTTATTTTATCTTTTAAATTTAAAAAACGAATAATTTTACTTCACCTAAAAATTTAAAAAATTATATTTTTAATCTAAAATTTAAATTCTCATAAATGAAACTTCGAGGATAGACTAAACCTTGGGTGGGAATAAGTATTTTGGCCTATTAAATGTTATCTTTAATGAAAGTCTATCACATGTGTACGTTGGTAGTATATTATCCTTTTTTATATTTAATTGTAAATTAAAATGTAGTCATATAATAACAAAGATTCTAGAAGCTTGCATTTGCAGTCATGGAAGAAGATTGCGTGGCCCGGAAGGTAGTTGTGTTAATATTCTAATGCGGGGACTTCTGTATAAACATGATTACTGGAGGAATCTTCAAAACCGCGGGAGGTTTGACTGCAGTTTTTGTTGATTCAATTGAGCAATTTTCTAAGTCAACTGAAAAGCTCCCGTACAATGTTATGTGAATTGATTACTTTCGGTATAAGACGACTCAATTTTTGTATTTTCATCCTATTCCTACCGGTACTAGATTAAATTTTCTTTTCATGTATAAACTCCAAAATTAACACCCAAACTAATACGGCTTAAAAACATGGTACATGGATCACTTAAAATTACGGCCAAAGGACTTATTCCCGCTCAAGGTTTCCTCCTTTCCTAAATTTTCACCTATTATTTTTTTAAAACTCAAATATTTACTTATTTAGTAAATTTTATTATTATTATTATTATTAGAAATAAAATTGTTATTTAAAAATTTTATTTAAAATAATAATAATTTATCCATATTTTTTATCTTAGTTTGTTGTTCATGTAACATCGACCGATCGATCTGTATCAGTTGAAACATAGATTCATGGATAATTTAGTCACTTTGGTCGAATTTTTTTATAATTTTCATATTGAAAAACCACCAAGAAGAGAGAGGAGATACTGGTTGTGGGGTTGACGACGTGTCATAGCGAATTGTTAGGAAAGAGTCACCAAAAAGAGAGAATAAATTTTTAAAAATGTAAGTATAATGTTTTGAACTTTGAAAGAGATAGTTATTAACCCTAAAATAGGAAAACTCTAGGAACCCTAATGGTAGGGGTGAAAAAGTAATTTTATAAAATTAAATTAAAGAAAAATTGTTAGTTTTCAAAACTAAAATAGAAAATATGGGCAAATTATTATTTCTTTAAATAAAATTTTAAAATGACGATTTTTCTCCTACTAATAACAATAAAATTTAATAGATACATAAATATTTAAGCTTTTTAAAGATAACAGGGGAGAGTTTGGAAAAAAAGGAAACTTTGGGTGGGAGTAACTCCTCGGGGCCTAAAATTAAAGTTAAATTAAATGGA
The DNA here is from genome assembly GCF_011075055.1 of Mangifera indica. NCBI lineage: Eukaryota > Viridiplantae > Streptophyta > Magnoliopsida > Sapindales > Anacardiaceae > Mangifera > Mangifera indica. The sequence goes on along the minus strand of NC_058137.1, from coordinate 24,529,399 downwards.
TGATATAAATGCGATTTTTTTTTTAATTCCAAACTTAAAAATGATTCCTATTTAGGTTTAATGTTAAGATCTCAGATATAAAGTATAAGATTTAAAAAGTGTGAGTTTTTAATATAGGATTTACATTGTCTTGGATTTTCTAATTTCAACAACTAATTTTTTAATATGATTCTCTTAAAATCACTATATTTTTTTTCGTGCAATGCGGGTAGAGTTCGCTTGCAAATTGGCCTACAAATCCACTACAATTTCACATTGAGACATATGGATGTCCAAGATTTATATCAACTCATTTTTGGATATCCCACGTAAATGAGATTGATATTAGGAATTTAACTCTTTTTGTTCTTTGATATTTGTTCGACTTCATCTAATCACAGAAGAATCAAAGTAAAGATATAGGCAGTTATTTTAACAAAGTGTTCGTAAGTTTTATATTATTCAAACATAAAAATTCATTGAGAGGCATATCAGGACTACACATTTTGAACCATCATTAATTCAGAACAATTTATATGCTTATTATATGAAGCATTACACTCTTATTAATTGTGAAAATATGAAGTTGACAAACAAGTTTCTCAACCGCTAACAACCACCACCACAGCCTCCACCGCCACAACCTCCACCACCACAACCCCCACCGCCACCGCCACCGCCACTACTAACACTTGCAATAGCAGCTGCAGTAGCCAAACCAGCACCTCCTCCCAAAATAACCATTCCACCATTTAGTGTGCCACTGCTTTTGGTTTTTTTCTCTCCTTTTTCGACATCAACATGAGTTCGCTGAGGTGGAGGAGCTGTCACACGAGGTGCCGGAGTTGTCACACTCGGCGCCTTACCATGGGAGTATTGATTTGTTTCCTTCTTTTTGCGGCCACCGTTGCACAGACAACACAGCATTATTAGGGCTGCAATTACAGCTACACAACAAGCAATAACTATAAGAGCGATAACGTAGGCTTCTATCTTGAAGCTATCGAAAAGTAAATAAGAACAAGACTTGTTATGAACATATATGTTCTTTCAATCTTATATATATACATATATATATAAAAGCAGCTGAGTTTTCGTGGTGACAAAGTTTGAACAACTACATTTAAATTTCCTGATGAATTTATGGGAAATTTACATCCTATTTACATTCCAATTATCCCTTGGACTTGAGGAAAGAGGCATGAAGGTTGACGAAAGTTGAATGGGTTGACTTCATGATTTCATGTGAATTTCTTGAGAATATTCAGCGAAAAAAAACAAAAAAAAAACCCCTTTGTCCTAGAAAATATATTAATCATGTTTTAGGCGCATAAGAAAATCCTTAACTAAATTATATTTTATCTTTATCTTAAAAAGTTAAATCCAAAGATTGTAAAACCGAATCTATCAAATCATGACTCAGCATTTGAAATAGTTTTAATGCATGGTTGGTTTACTGTCCGTTCATTGACTTAACTCATCCATTAAAATTAAAATCATCTATACACGTTTGCCGTCCTAGGTTAATAAATGCGGACGTTTTCTTCATGGGTGGGGTGGGAAAGCTTCCCTAACATTGATAATCATAATACTGTTTCTACATGCTTGAGTCAAGCATTAATTCTGCTACGACTAAAACTTATATAATTCTGTATAATTCCGCATGATTATAGCAATCATATATGATACATAGTATAATTTGAAGTAGTATCATTATTCCAAGATAAATGTTCCACTTGTCATGAAAACAAGTTTTATCATTCTCTTTCACAAGTTTTATAAATGTTCAGTGTAAAGAATAAATAACCAGATCAAATTTGTTTACACCTTTTATAAAAGTGAAAATTCAGTTAGACCAGTAAATCAAAACGATCTGATTGATTCGATTAAAATCAAACCTTCAAATAGTTTATGGATTAGTCCAATTTTAAAAACCTTGGTTAAAACCCAAGCTTTTAGGCAGAATTTTACAATTAAGGCAATTATTTTATATATAATTCAAGTGCCTTTCTTTTTTCAAGCTAAAACAGATTAACCAATAAATCTGGTTTTAAATTTTGATTATTCATGGGAAGAAAAAGGGAAACTTCCAAAATACTAAATTATTAACTCCTTTCTTATTTTTCTGAATACCGGATTTGAAGGGTTATGCGTTTTTTGACCTTTGAATTTCTTCATCAGATAAAGAGATAAGCATTAGTATATTATATAATATATTTAATACTGCATCGAATTCCTTGATGTGAACATTGACTTTTAGCTAATTATCTCTTAAGGATATTTAAATACTATTATTTTAATTTATTACATATTTATAAATAAAGAAGACTTTGTCATATGAATAAAATAAATGACAATAAGAAATGATTGTGGAGTGATGTGGGACAATATGCAATAGAAAGAATATTATTATTATTATTGTTATAAATTATTTAAAAATAACCCGAAAGAAAGATAGAAGGACGTGGAACTTTTTTATTGTGAAGTAAAATACTCTTAACCATAACTATTTGGAGAGGGGGGTAGGGTGTTTGGTACACATTTTCCACCATCCCATAACCAATGAAAAATGACTTTTCAGTCTACAAATATTAAATTACTACTTATAAATAATTATATTAATTTTATTAAATAAAAATTTAATGAGATAAAAACTAAAATAAAAAATATATATAATTATTTAAGTTCCTGAAAAATAGAATTAGATATACTTAAATTATCTTATTAAAAATTTTACTAGAAAAACCTAATAAGATAAAACCTAATGAAGAAAAAAAAGAGTATAACACACATTTTATCTTGTATGTAACAAAGTTTTCCTTCAATTTTTTTTCCCCAGTCATTGCTACCTCAAAGTCCTCGCCGCAGTTTTCTATTTATGTAACAAAAGAGTTCCTGTATAACCTATAACATCCCCAAAACCACCACCACAGCCACTGCTACTGCAACCACCACCACAGCCACTGCTACTGCAACCACCACCGCAAGCTTCAACAACCAGCCCCAAGAACTGCTTCCACCACCACCAACACCACCACTAGCACAACTACCTCCTCCTCCGCCACTGTCACTAAATCCACCTCAGGCAATGCTTAAACATTCTGCAGTGTTTGTAGTGGTTACTATTAATAATGCCACTCCAGCTTGAAATGCAATTCTGCCATCTTTTTCGCCACCACTGCCCTGATATTGGAACCTTTCAACTTGAGGGTATGTATGGTCAGGTGCAGTGTTAGTTCTATTATCCCCAGTTGTTGGAAGTTTAACATGTCTCTTTTGTTGTCTAGTTTGCCGAGACAAAATCGAATTAGAATTTCTTTAACCGAAATAGGCAATCAATGCAATAGCATATGCCTACGTATTTCTTTCGGTGCAAAACAAAGACTTTGAAGGCTTGCATTTATGGAAGAAGATTACGTGCAAATATTGTAACAGAGGAAGTTTTTGCACAAGCTTGGGAAATTTGAGAACCGGGGGAGGTTTGACTGGAGTTATTCCAATTGAATCTTAATATATCAATTTTGCTTTTCTCTCTTGGAGTTCCTACAAATTAAGTTCAAAAGATTTTAACAAAACTTGAGAATTTTGGCTAGAGGCTCTTGTTCCTGAATTATCATGACATTTTAAAAATTTAAGATGTCATGTTTGGGCCAATTAACCAACAAATTGAGCCAGAGCTTTCAAATAATATATATCATCTTTATATACAAACTCATCTAAATGGATGTATTGTCTTATGATCAAAGAACTTTATACTAGTGTTAAATTAAGATAAATTAAATTATCTAAAGAAGATAATGTGACATATCATCTTTTTTGTTTTCTTTAATAAATCTTACATTTTAAATCATTCAATCATATTATTATATATCTGTCAGTTTGTAATATATTATCTTTTATCTTTAAATGTAAATTATTGTGTAGTCATACAATAACAAATATTCTGAAAGCTTGCAACATGGAAGAAGATTGCGTGTACCGGAAGGTAGCTGTATATAATTTAATGGACGGAGGGACTTTTGCACAAGCTTTGATTACTGGCGGAATCTTGAGACAATAAAATTATATGTATAAATAATAGATATAATTTTATATATAAATAATTATGTATTACTATATGATTAGATATTATTTTTTTTTTAATTTTTAACTATTTAATCATATAATAATACATCATTATTTATACATATCATTATTTATGTATAAAATTATACATATAATATTACTCATCTTGAAAACCATTGGAGGTTTGACTAGAGTTTTTGTTGATTCAATTAAAATGGCTGATGAGCAAAATTTAAAATCAAGCCTTTAAGGGATAACTTAAATGATAAAAAAGAAAGTTTCATATATAAGAAGACATAAATTTAATTTAAATCTCATATAATGATATTTTAAAATCAAACTCTTGACTAATCTAGTTTAATGATTATAAAATTAGTTATTAAATTTAAAATTTGATCTATTCAGAATGATCGGTTATCCGACGTAAATAGAATTCCTCGTTAACCAAAGACAATTTCAAAGTCAACTAAAAATCTTCCACATAATGTTTCGTGAAATGATTACTTAATTTAAGACACCTCATGTTTTGAAATTTCATCCTACATCCCTACCAGTATGGTACTGGTATAAAAATTTCTTTTCATATATAAACTTCAAAATTAAGAATTGCATTGCATATTCATTCACCCAAACTAATGCGCCATAATAACATGAATCACTTTAAATTAAAGTTAAATTAAATTCAATAACAAAGATGATGTATTTGATACGTGCTTTAAATTAATTAGAAGCAATAGTTTTTCATCATTAAGTTTGAAAATTTTATTTTTTTCATTCATCCATCAAAGTTAGATATTAATTTTATAATTAGAGGATATTTTCTCTTTTTATATAATATATAATAGACTTAATATTATTAACACCCAAGCAAGCAAAATAAATAAATTATATTTTCACTCTCATCTTACTTTTTTTATTTACTTCTCCTTTCTTGTTTCTTGACCGTTAAAAACATCTAAGGGAAGTTGACAGACGTGGAAGCATTAGCTTCTAGATTCAAGATGTCACTTGTCAGTTGGAGGTGCATCGGTGGAGATCGAAGAGGGAGAAGTTGCTCAGATGTGAAGGAAATCGAAGAGGGGAGATGTAAGTTGCAGATTGGATTTGAGTTGTGGGAAGAAGATCAAAGAGAGAGAAGTGTTAGTGTTGGTGTTGGAGAAGAAAGTGACCTAGGAGGAGAAAGAAGTGAGGTGGCAATGATAGAATAAGGTGCAATTAATGTAAATTTTTTGTAGGAAAGACTGGTCGTTGGTGATAGTAGAGAAACAATTGCTAGTAAACAAGAATACGATTTTAGACTCATCAATGACTAAAAAAAAATTTTTAGGTTTTATAATTATTAACTAAGGCTTGATAAAAAATTTTATAAATTAATTTTTTAAGAGAAAATTATCATTCATTTTTAGTAAAAATATTCAATATTTTTATCATTTCATCAATTTTATAAAAAATTTAAATATGACAACACTTTTACCAAATTATCACCCCTCTTTTTAATTTAAAGAAACTAAACTTTATATTTTTCATATGGAAGGGAACAAATTTGTATTTGGGTATGCAAAAACAAGTGTAATCTTTAACATCATTAAAAATTAATAACATAAATTTTTGTTTTAATTAAAAAAATGATGAGTTAGATAATTTTTAGTTAATGACTTGATGTAGATTATTTTAAGGCTGATATGAACAACTACACCCCCATATAAATCTCAATTTAACTCTTTTCCTCCTTTATTTTCATTCATCCATACTCAAATTACCAAACTCATATAACCAAACAATAAATAAAAAAATATCAAACAAAATTTTTTTTATGACGAGGAACTTTATTCGAACTGAACCGTTATATTAAGACCAAATCAATCACATCAAACAAGATAAACCCTGAATCCAATGACTGATCTTATAACCATTAAAGTCTATTGATATGTATCACCACTAAATCTCTGGTTATAACTATTAGGTGTGCTTTATTGTCTAAGAAAATAATGATATCCCAAAATAATTTTTTAAAAGACAAAATTATCCTCATAAATCAAATATTTGTCATAATCCTAATTTTAATATTGTTTGGTTTTGCAATTCTAGACAATGATCGGCCACAAAATTTTTCTTTTGCATATAGAACATTATGATCATCATGTTCATGACCTCCATTTTGATATCAAGTTTATTGCTTTACTTCATTTAAAAAAAAAAAAAAAAAGACGGCCGTGATAGGCATGGAAAGAATTCAACAAGAAAGTATGAAAGATAGTGGAAAGCATGCGTCACTGTCAATGGCCTACCTCCGTCAACACTGCAAGAATTTCGATGAATTGTCTACCTCTTTCTACACTCAAGAATGTGTTGCAAATTAATTGATTAACTCAAACTAATATGCCATAACATGGATCACTTAAAATTAAAGGTGATTAGGTAAATTTAATAAAACAACAAAGATGATATATGTGATTTGTGCTATCAAAATTAGATTTAAGTTTTAATAGTAAAAAATATTTTTTTTTGTCACTTGTACAATATATAATAAGGTTATTATTACTAACACCTTAAATAGTACAAATAAATTAATTTTCACCCTAGTCATTTTATATTTTTTTCATTTTCTTCTCATTTCTCTTTTCTTGGCTAGTAAAAACACCTAGAGAGAGTTGACGGATCTAGAAGTGGTAGTTTCCAAATCTAAGATGTGAGTTGTCCATTGGAAGAGAATCGATGAAGATCAAAGAGGGAAAAGTTGTTAAGATGGGAATGAGATCAAAGAGAGAGATGTGAATTGCAAGTTGGATGTGAATTGCAAGTTGGATGTGAGTTATAGGAAGAAGATCAAAGAGGGAGACAATGTTGGTGCTAGACAAGAAATTGACTAAGGAGGAGAAGGCTATGAGATTGCAATGATAGGAGAAAGTGTGGTTGTTGATGTAAATTTCAAGAAGGAAAGGTTAGTCGGTGGCAACACAAGGGTGACGATAGCAAAGAAACAATCGTCCGTAAATATGAATAAGAATCTAATCTTGTTGGTGACTTTATATAATTTTTAGTTCTTATAATTGCTAAGAGTGGATAACAAATTTTATAAAGCTTTTAGAAGAAAACTATTTTTTAGCTTTAGTAAATACATATGACAATTTTTGTCCTTTCATCAACCTTACAAAAAAATTAAGAGATGATATTTATTTTATTTTTAAAATGATAATTAAGATAATTCTTCGTTGTCGACTAAATATAGGTTATTTTAAGACTTGATGTGGACAGTTGTAACCCATCAAAATTCCAAATTGACTTTTTTTTTCTTTAAATTTAATTTTACAAAAACCACAAAACCTACTTAAAATAATAAAAAAACTTGAGTGGAATTAAAACACATTCACATGCAAATTGCCAAATTCACATAATCAATCACAAAATTTAGCTACTATTAAAACAAACGGCAAGTTCCAAGCTTTCTAACTCAAAAAATTTCTACTATAAAAAACAAAACAACAAATTAATTATGGTTGAATTTTGCTTGTTTTGAGTAGGTTTTGTTTATTCTAGATGTGTTTTGTGTTTCTTTGTGGAGTAAAGTTGGTTGAGATTTTTGTGAGTTACAAATGGAGTAGTATTATGCATAACTTTTATATACAAATAACTATGTATTCTCATATAATTGGATAGTTAAAAATTAAAGATAAACCAATATTTAATTACTTAATAACAGGTTATTATTCATATACAAAAATTACGTATATAATTTTACTGGTTATAAATGTTTACATCATCATATAAAATATTCACGTTAATACACAAATTATTTATATCATCATGTTTTTACTAGAAAAAGTATCCCATTTTTCATATTTAACATTTTTTGAAGTCCAGTATTAATTTAGTTTTTTTCAATTAAAAATAATATAAGTTTAATCTGAAAAACAAATTTCAATCTCTTAAATAGATAAAAAGGTAGTTTGTTATATCTAAAAATTTTAACAAAATTTATTGATTAATTCAATAGACAGATCAGAAAATAGACTTTTTCAAATTTAGATGAAGAGAAATCTTTGTTAATCAAAGCAGAAGCGAGAAATAGTCATTTGGCCTAAGCAACATCAACAATTTAATAAGTATAATGTCCGCACTCTTTTTTCTTTTAAATTGAAACTTGGGTTTAATAGATCCAATAGATAATGGCAAAAATTTTCAATTATCGATATAAAAAAATTGGATGAAATTTTTTTTTTGTGATATTAATTCAACCGGTTAAATTGTAAATTAATTTATAATTTGAGTTGGTTTATATGTAAATATTAACTTATTTAAAATTTGATCAAATTAAGTAAATTTATTGAATCAGAAAAACTATTAAAAACCAACCATTTGTAATTATGTTTTTATTGAAATAATAAAGTGTCAATTGTTTAATTAAAATATTTAAAATTATGTTTTATATTTCAAAAATATGATAAATATTTATACTATGCATAGTTATCAATATCTTATAATATATATATATACACATATATCATACGATACGATGTGATATACATAAAAAATGATATATATCATGAGATATATCGTAATTAATATGATATAATAAACATATTATATGATACGATACATATTACTAATACAAATCAATACACGTTTTAGAGATAATGATGATGTCGTAGGGTTAGATATGAGAAATTTTAAAATTTTATAGGTATTCGTAATATTTTTTAAAATAATGACGTATCAATTATATTTTTTTAATTATTTTTATTTTTTAAAAATTATATCATATGATACGGTGTAATATTTAAAATGTAAAATTAGATTTTTAATAATGATATAACACATAATTTGATTACATGATTCTATGCATATATATAGAGAGAGAGAGAAATAGGTGATACAGTAACATACTTAAATTTGCAGACGAACTTTCAAACATAAAAATTTTACTGAGAGGCACGTCAGGACTACACATTTTGAACCTTTATTTCTTCAGATCAATACAATATATGATTATTACATGAAACATAACAGATAGCTGACAATCAAGTTCCTCAACAACCTCCACCGCAACCCAAATCAACCCTACTAAAAGTTTGTCCTCCCATAATAACCATTCCACCATTCTTTGTGCCACTGCTTTTGGGTTTTCTCTCTCCCTTTTCCACATCAACATGAGTTCGTTGAGGCGGAGGAACTGTCACAGGAGGCGCCGCCGGAGTTGTCTCACGAGGCGCTGTACTAACAGGATTTTGAGTAGTTTCCTTCTTTTTGCGGCCACTGTTGCACAGACGACGCAGAATTATAAGGGCTGCAATGACAGCAACGCAACAAGCTATAACCATAAGAGCAATAGCATAGGTTTTCATCTTAACTATTTCTTGAAGCTGTCGAAAGTAAATAAGAACAACTCCTTTTACGAACTTATATGTTCTCTTAATCTTATGTGTGTGTCGTATATATACACACATACGACAACGATTGATCAACTATATTTAAATTTCTTGATGAATTTCTGGAAAGTTTACATCTTATTTACATTCCAGTTATCCCTTGGACTTGAGGAAAGACGCATGAAGTATGACGAAAGGTTAGTGGGTTGACTTCATAATCTTCATGTTCATTTCTTCAATGCACTTTTGCAACCTGTTTCCGGACAAGCCAAAATCCTCCACAGATAGCATTAGTAAACGTTTTTGTTTTTAAATGTAATTTCCGGACAAGTAGGAAATATAATATCGAATGGAAATATTCGCTTTAAATTTTAATAATACAGCTTCTAAATACAGATTTGTTAACTAATTAACATATAAAAGTTAAGATTTAGAGGGTTATCTGGGCAGGCTGGAGCTCTAGATAATTGATTAGGCCCCATTTGATAATGAGAATTTCATATAATATATTTTAGTTAATTAGGATATTATTTAATTGAAATTTCAATAATATTATTAATAGTTTAGTTGTTATTAAATAACAATAACTTAAATATTATATTTGAAAGTTTTGAATATATATTAATTTTTAACCAACAATAAAATCATATATATTTATTTATTTTAAATATATATGTATTTATATATATTATTATATAATTAAATAATTTTAAATTAAAAATAAAGCACAATCCAACCCCCCATATCCACCAAACTAAAAAAGGAGCCCTCTCTGAGTAATATCTTAATAATGTACAACAGGACAAAATACTAAAGAAGAAGCTTATCATCTCCCTTTGTTTGCCCGCCATATCTTCCAAACATTCCCTAAAAACTCCACGTGGTTTCACATAAACCTCAAGAATCGAATCCAAGCCAACCCAACGCTGTAAAATCACAAAGTTGTGGACAATATTTCACGTTGATTGGAACTTTTTATCTACCCTTTTGAGTTATCTTCAGCATTTGCTTCAGTTCATTTCAATGGCTTCAGTCTTTAACGCCTTCAAGCTGTTGTTTCTTTTGACTTCACTCTCGTTTTTTGATTTGGGTTCATGCGGAGAGCCCCAAAAGAGCTTGAACATACTCCCACCAACATGCACCAGAATTGAGTGTCCAAAGTTTGACAGTGTTGAAGTTGGAAATGGCTATGAAATTCGAAGATATAGTACGGCTCTGTGGATGTCAACTTCTCCTATTCAAGATATTTCTCTTGTTGCAGCCACCAGAACTGGCTTCCTCCAGTAAGACCGATCAGTTCTTGAATTTAAATATATAATTAGTAAGTTAATTTGTAATTCGCTTACGAATTACATGATTAACACATCATCTATAAAATCTCTTTACAGGCTATTCGATTACATTCAAGGAAAGAACGACTACAACAAAACAATTGAGATGACAGCTCCAGTGATAACAGAAGTTGTTCCAAGCGATGGACCATTTTGTAAATCTTCATTCACTGTCAGCTTTTTTGTGCCTGAAGCGAACCAGGCCGACCCGCCGCCTGCAGAAGGCCTCCACGCTCAAAAATGGAATCTCACATATGCTGCAGTGAGGCAATTCAGTGGGTTTGTGACAGATTCGAATGTGGGAGAAGAAGCGGCCGCCTTGCAGGCCAGTATTTCAGGCACTAAGTGGGCAAGTGCCATTGAGAAAAGCCATGGAAATAACTCAACTTATTCAACTTCAGTGTACACTGTTGCTCAGTACAACTCTCCATTTGAATCTGACAACAGGGTGAATGAGATATGGTTGTTGTTTCAGATAAAAGATGAGAACATACTGTGAGAAAAACTTTGCTAATCAGTGTTGAAGTGAAAACCAAAGCTGCAGGGAAACGAGTTTGGCTTTATGATTACTGTAACATGTAACATGTTGAGAGATCAACTATAAATAAAGTGTCATCTATTCGCTAATATAGGAAATGTTGGTTTGATAATCTGTATTAAATCTACAAACATTGAATAAAACACATCACCGAGGATATCTCTGAGATTTGGGAAATGGAACTTTACATTTTTCAACAATAATATAACAGAGAACATGAATATTCCTTTTCTTGGGTGTTTTAACATTTGATGGCTCAGAAGCCTCAATCAACAAACTATTGGAAACAAAAATTTTGAGGCACTTCTGCCTGGCTTAGCCTAAGACATCTACTTACCCATGAACTAGAGATTACAATTACTAGAATCTAGACGTCCGATAATTTACAAAACATCGAAGTTACTATCAGATGAGGATTCAGCTGAAGAATCATTGACCTGGGTAAAATCTCTATGTAGTTTGTGTGGAGATTGAGTTGTTAGCTAAGAGTCCAGAACATAGCCTTTCTTTTCTAAAATGAACCTAGTCTGTGGCTTACTATTTGAAAAAGTCCTGCAGCAAACTGTGTTGCGACTGGCAGATTCAGCATACCCGGTCATGAAGATTGAGACTGGATCTCCATTTGTATCAGAATAATCAACAGTGCTGAAAGAGTCTCTTGCACTCTCGGTTGTGAAAGAAGCCTCATCTGAGCTTGTGAAAAAGGACCAATCACTTGAAGCGGCATCAGAGAACTCCATGCTTGTTGGCTCAACATATCTTTCCATCATGGGCAGTGTACTTTTATTTGAAGCCCTACTACGAATACCATTAAAGTTGTGCTCAGTTACGGTAGAAACAATTTCTGGTCTGAGATCAGATGAAAATTCCCGGAGCACAAAATCGCTGCTTGCTTTGTTTGGTCCTTGTCTTGAAGACATCTGAGTTTTAGGTGTGCAATGACTTGCAGAAGCTGGAACCGGCTGTCTCATAGCTTTCCCAGAAGTTGTTCTTGGTGGTGGTCGGGGGCAGGACCTATGCAAGCATCTATATATGAGCACAAATCGAATAGAATAGGAACACATACAAACAACATTAATCCAGTGAACACAGGTACTGGAAAATATTCAGGACCCTGACATAAGCAAAATTTTCCATAACCATAGACATATATATCAGAAAAAATATAAAATGATAAACATTAAGAAAAATGTAAAAAGACCGGTGACCAGCTTTGGAAACAGAATTTTTGGGAGTTATCATATTTTCAGATTTACAGGGTAAATATAAAATGTAAGTATGTCACAGAGAGAAAACACTTCTTTCTAACGCAGTTTAGCAACAAATCAAATGTCTACCTCATGTAAAATAAGATATATGCTCCTTCTGACATCACCTGGCTCATTGGCACTGGATGAACCTGTAAGCCAGGAAAAAAAAAAGGGAAAAACTAATCATCTCTTACATTAAGAAACAAAGTGATAATTAAATTCATAAATTACACTCAGAACCAATTAATCTTGTCTGATCTGAATACATCAAACAAAAGAATCATGTTCTTTAGCATAATCCAGAGGAAAACAAAATACATTAGTAAAGAGGTTCCCTTCTGCCATGAAATGGAGGAAACAAGCTAAAGCCTCAAGTCAGTGGGGACTCATACATACATATTCTTTCAGAATATAGAACAACATATGAAAGACAGGAAGTGATTCAAGTACATTAGACAGAACAGTTATGTTCAGAATAGATTGGAATTTAATCCCCTATATCACATGCAAATAATCAACATATTTTGCCTGACCAAAAGTACTAAAAGAAACATATGTACCTCAGTGTCATCTATCCTGAACCAATTGCCCTCCATGTCTTTTATATACGACACATAATGCCCAGAAAATGATGCATTCTGTGTGTCCAAATGTACAACAACACCATAAAGCATGTAAAGTGGAGGCATGTCACCCGTTCCAGTCATAAATGGAATCATGTCCAGCATTGCAGGGAAAGTGATACATTTATTTATTTTCCCATATCTTCCTTCCTAATGAAGTAAAACCCACAAGTTAACAGATCAAATAACAATAAGCCCAGAAATATAAACAGATAGTATAAGAACAATTAGATTTCTATACAGATGTGCCAGCCTCAAAATCAATTTGAAGATATTAAAACAGAGGCATCCAGTGACAGCATTTGACTCCAAGTTTGAAAAAATAATATTAATCTAAAGCGAAATAATATTACTAAGGGAAACAGAATAACATAAAAAATTGACTCTCATGAATAAAGCAAGTATACCTGGAATCTCTTTAAAACAATTGTTAGGATGTTTGGTGCCTCATGTATACTCAACTGCTTCCTTGCTCGGACATACGAAGCACACCTTTTCATCAAAACATAGCAGAGCCAATGAGTTAACAAATAAACTTATTGCAATAAACTTAAAATTTCAAAGAACATGTTTCAAGAAAATTTTATCAAACCTTCCACATCTGTACATGTTTTCGCCATCTAAATCCTCAGCAGTTGTAAATTGAGTCAATGCATCTTCCAGTGACTCAACCCAGCCAAATATTTCTAATGTGAGATCCATAATGTTTTCATATCGCTCTGACTCATGATGACATCTAAGACACTTGACCTATGGCATTGAAATTGACAGAGATGTCATTCAAAACTACCAAAAGAATAAAAATGAAGATAAAATATATAGTACAAAACATTATTAGAACAAAATTTAATATTAGTTTTCAAAGGAGCCAATGAGCAAAAAAAACCTTTGACAAAAGGCGCCCACCAAAAGTATGTTGGATAAAAGTAGTTTCTTGCAGCCTAGGATCAACCCTGCTTTCACCACCAAGTCCCTCCAAGCATATGGATTGCATCGAAGCAATCAGAAACCTGAAAAAAAAAAAAAAAAAGGCAGTGATGTACAAGATTTATCTTCTTCAACGTATAAAAAACTGAAATTAAATTTACAAATTGAAGTATAGAAGTTGAAAATTTTTTATGTCAGATAAATTCTGAATTCAGATGTTAGATATGTGAGAACAGAAGTAAAGCAAAGTAGAACCAGTGTCTCCTGTGAAAAAGTCTTTAAAAGGAAAAAGAAAAAACCAGCTCACAGATCTTGAAAGACCTTAGAAATTCATGTGCATCTTCCTGGCTTCCATCCCCAATTTGACAATTAATACTTCGCATATGTAACAGGATTCTGCCAGGAGATAGAGGGCCACCACTTTCTCTTAACATTATTACATGTTGCTCAAGTTCACACATCAGACACCAATCTTTCCCGCAACCTATCACTCAAATGATAATTAGGAAATCACATATATGCTTAAACACTACACTGATATCAATATCATCGAAGCTAGCACTTAAGGGAAATGAGCAAATGTAATTACAGGCTCTGGAATGTGATCTATGCAGCCAGTAGACAACAAGAGGCTTAGTGCAGGTCAAACACTGTAACACAGCATTAGCATAGCAACTGCACAATAAAAGTTATAATCAACAAAATAGTGAAAGAAGCAAATCAAGAAACTAATGCATGCCCAACTTTTAATCTATACAAACAAATCAAAACATTTGTGTTTAAATTATCAAGATTCTAAATCCTTGCTTAGAAACAGGCATAGTCAAAAGGAAAGGCCATACCTATTTCCACAGTTTACAAGGCCCCTGGGTGATAAAACAAAAACTTCACAGTGGAAAAACTTCACAAATTCTTCGTAAGGAAACAGCACCTAAGACACCACAATAACAAATATAAATGAGATCTGTCAATAATTCAAGAATCCAGCATAAATAGTGCACAGATTGCAGATTATATCTAATTATATTGAGAGGAAGCCTACCTTCATTTTCTTTTTTTCAAGCCAAAGTTCTGGGGCATCCTGTCTGAGTTTGGATGACTTCTTTAAGCCCATCATCTTCATAATTCCCATTTTGGAGACCCCACTGCTTCTCTGTGCTGTGATGTTTTCTCTCACTCTAGGAAATTCTGTATGAAAAATCCAAAATTAGGAAAACCAGAAACTGCAATGTATAGAAAGGAGAAGTAATCCAGAAGACCTACTCAGTTCATCCTCAGTCAGTCCTTTCCTTTCTTTTTCTGAGCATAATTGTTCACCAACTAGTTTAGTGGACGATTTTGCCAATTTACAAGATTTGGTCCCCCTGGGATTCAATGCTTTTTTGACATTTATATTTCCATTGACTGCTGTCATGTCAGAATAACAGTCCACCACTTTGTCATTTCCACCAGGAACAATGTCAGTCTCATTTTTATGGTCATTTGTCCCATATTTTGCAGAATATGGTGCGACTGGAAATCCAGAGCTGCCTCTTGATTCAGATACATTTCCAAGTTGGCTTTGATAATAATGATTTTCATGAATTGTACTTCTTGCAGGTCCCTGAGTATGGACATTAGAGCCATTGACACTGTGTCGTTTCCAACTTTCTTCAGCTGACACAAGAACATCACTAGTTCTTGACTGCAGAAAAAGGTTACCACAATCAGAAACTGCAAAATGATTACAGAAAAATTTAGGCATATGAAATAGAAACTTAAAAGGTAAGAACCTTATGCTTCAATGGAGACTCTTTTGGTGAAACATTAATAGAGGAATTCGGATTCGTAGAGCAACTCCCTAGGGATCCTTTGTCAGAATCAAATACAGTTGTGTCCTCTCTTCTTAAAGGTTCTTTGTTGGATTTACAGCAAACCCGCTTATCTGCAGTTCTCTCCAGCATAGAGATATGAAAGGAATCAACTGCAGAGCAATGTGTGGCAGCATAGGCACCTCTGCATATTGATGGATGAATCATGTCATCTAATGGCGCTCTCTCCATCCCAGCCTTACTATAATGCCCAGATAACTGAGAGCTTAAGTTTTCATATAGTAGAACTGAATCTTGAATTGATTCAGCCAGAGGAGATGAGCATGAGCTTGTTTTCTCTAATTGCTGGCATTCTTGATTATGACCTTGTCTCCAGTGAATTATCTGACACTTTCCAGAACTGCACACAGGTTATCAGTGTGAATGTTGAGTGATTCTAATAGAAGTTTAATTACAATCTTATAGACCACACCTGCTGGTGGTTAAAACTACTCACACAATATCTTTTCTTGACCTTACCTAATGGATCATAAATTATCACTTAAGCAAAAGAAAACTATGGGTATCAAAATCTGACAAGGTTGCACAAAATTCAAAGATAAAAACAAATTGATCAAGTAAAAGGGCACATTGCTTTGATGCATCTCAAAAAGGTTCTTCCTTAGACAAGGATTCAAGCTCTTTAAAAGTATATATTAATAATAAAGTATGTTAAACAGAAAAGGAAAAGATAGTACCAATATCTGACAGACTTGCATCTAGAACAGCGGGTTGTAGAAGGAGCAGAGCATCTGGCACAGACATGAAGTACATTTTTGGATGTAGCAACAATAGGGATAACACTAGCAGTAGCCATTGCTTCTTCTTCAAACGCTTCTTCAGCAGCTAGTTGAGCAAGCAAACTTATCCTCTCCCTCTTCTTTGTAGTTTCACTCCATTTACCAAGTAAGAAATAAGCAACCACAGGAAGCACAACCAGGACCAGAAATAGGAGAGGTACATCAGCTTCCCTTGGCTCGAGCATGTCCCCACCAACACATTCATGTCCAATTTTGTCTAAAACCACTACCCAAAAGATAGTCTCTTACGCTAAATGAGTTGAAATTAATCAATGTCTAGAATCCACAAAATGAAATGTAACATGAATCATGCTCACCCTTTAAACCAGTCAAATTACTGATTCATAATATACAAAGAGTCAAGCAATCGGCACTGAAAAACAAATATCTTACATTCCTCTTAAGTAGCTTGCATATAAGTAGATGTGCAAGTGTGTGTGCATACAAATAAAAGAACTCTTTTCATATTGGTTTTTATAGTATCCACCCCTATGCATCAGATATGAAGGGTACAATGATATATTTTTCTAACATCTTATCAGGCATTCAACAAAAAGTAAAGAGCAGTAAAGGAAGCACTGTTATGAAAGACTGTACTCAAATTACTTCACTAGACATGGACTAAGTACTTGCTTCATTCAATATAAAGTGGTACATAATCACTAAATTAGACAAACTAAGACCCCTTGTTTGTTTTGTGGAATATCAAGCATCCAGATATTTTCAAAGTCCATAGAGATAAAAATTAATTCCGCATAACCCTAGCAATGCCCAGGTTCTCGCAACAAGCTCCAAAGAGCCTCATCATCTATTTATGCATTGATCCAGTCACAGTAATGGTATATCTGAACTGCAAAGCCCTCAAGTCACAAAGAGTATTTCATTCATTTTTTTAACTTTGATAGAAAAATGTAAAATTTAACAAAAACCCCAAAGAGCAGCAACCTAAGGAAATCAGAACCATACAAAGGTACACCATGAAAACCAATATTCAAAAAGTAAAAAACTAACCTAAAGAACAAAGCACCCAAAAAACTCCTAAAAATGCCCAAAATTTCTTTTAAAAAAAATAATAGAATCGAGAAAATTACAAGCCCAATGATGTCAACAAACTTATCCTGAACCGCTGTTAGAAGGCTGCTGTCCCTTTAACTAATTCCTCTCCCTCAACATCATCCACATCAAACAAAATTTAGCCCATACAATGGCTACCTTTACACATCCTGAAGCCAATATCATGTAAATCCTCACAACAATATTGAACCCCATAAAACATACCTATATAGCTTTCAAATGACTAAACCTGTCAAAATTGAAGAGCTCTAAAACACACAGGATCATAATGTAAAGCCCGCTGACTTAAAATGTATCCATAAAAAATTACGCCTCAAATCTCCCAGCAATTCCCAACGCATGAAACTCAAAAAGAACAAAATTAAAATTTTCTCCCAACTAAAGATAGCTAGTTGAAATACAAGACCTTAAGACAAACCCATCTCTCAAAACACTCACATTTCCACAGAATTCCCCAAAATGCACAAAACAACACAAAGAAAATGCAGCATTGTTGTACTGTAATAACATCAATACTTCACATACCAACCATTGTCTCAACAAGTCAAAGGTTTCAAGAACAAAACTCAAGAAAGAGAAAAAAAAACCGAGATGAAATCAAGCATTACTTCAAATTAAAGATTCAAGCACAAACCAAACAAACTGATTAAAAAAAAAAAGCAAGGTTAAAAGTTGAGTATTGGATCAAAAACACACCTGATGGAAGGAACGAAGAAAGAAAGAAAGAAGAAAACGAATGAGAGGCCGAAGCGAAAACACTATCTTTGCTTGTCTTTCGTTGTGCTTTGTCTTCCTTCTTGCAAAAAGATTCTTTGATTCTTTAGATGGTAAACATACAACACTCTCTCTGTGTTCAGTTTTTGGTTTGCTTCGCTGCTTCACACTTTGGACACTTTCTCTCTCTTTCACTTTTTTTTAAGATTTGGTAATATTTCTGTCTCTTCTGCTCAGACCTAACTATCATACTTTTAATCTATTTCACCACGTGTCTTCTGACTATTCGTTGTTAACTGAGACAAATCAAAATCAATTATACTCACTCAAATTATTTTTATCATCATTTCAATTTTGTATTTTAAAAAATTGTAAATAAAAACTAATAAAATTAATTTTCATTTTATGTATGACTTATTATTGACATCCCTGGGACCCATTTGACAGAAGATGATTGGTTTTTGGCTGCAAGTGGGACCCAAGAAGCACGTATTTCCCAATGATTTTAGCTGAGCGAAACGTGGACGGATGGGATCATTCTGGAGGACAATTATACTGTTGTGTGACAGAGACGACACGAATTTTTATATTCTGTTAATTAATTTTTTAGTCAAAGTTTTGAGGCTTTGACCGTGTGATGTGTGAGGTGGTGTGTGTGCATCCATGCCTATGATATCATATACTACTCCAACAGTTAGATCATCACATAAGGATGCGAACAAAATCACGGTCATATGATGACCTTCACATCTTTAATTACCTCCGAAAAGTAAGGGAATTCATATATTTATATATAGAATTTGGAGGAAAGGTGAGATCGGATTTTTTTATTACTGGAATAAAATATTGTAATAATTTTTTTTATCATCAAATTAACATGGGATAAAATACTCTTATTTTAATGGGCCAAATGACTTGTTCCCATCAAGATACGGTAAAATGTTAAAAGAGATTCTTTTTAATTTTTTAAAATTTAAATATTTATTCTAAATAAAATTTTATTAAAAAATTTAATTAAAATAAAAATTAAAGTTACTATTTAATAAAAAATTTAAAAATATAAAATTCATTATATCTCCTTCGTTAAGTTTTAAAAAATAGTAATTTTACTTTAATTTAAAGGTTTCAAACTTTAAAAAATTGTATTTTTTCCTTTTAAACGTAGGGCTTACTTTCTCTCCACTATGACCATCATATCTTGCCATTAATGATGATACTTTCAATCTTAATCTGTAGAAAAAAGTCTGATTATCTCTCCCTAAGTTAGGATATTGTCTAGATTCATCTAGATTGAATAAATCCTGATGAATTGTCTAGACGATGTTTTTGTCAACCAAACAAAACATCAATAAATGACTTTTTATCTGGATAACGATGTGTCTAAACAATTTCCATCTATTTGTGATCGAAGAGGAGAGGAAGAGATAAAATATGAAGGAGAACAACCAACAACCAAAGATGATAGAATTATTATCAAAGAAAAAAAAAACTCTAAAGAGAAATTACCATTTTAAAGAAAATTTAAAAAAAAAAAACTGTAAATTTTTAATTTGAAGAAGGTATATAATAGAAGTTTAATTTTTAGATTTGTTTAATTAAATAATTATTTCACTTCTAACTTTAATTAAAATTATTTTATAAGTAAATTTTTAAATTTTTAAAAATTATAATGTAGGATTTTAGATTTTCATCGTGTCTGGGACCAGAATAAGCCTTGTAGCCTATTTAATGTAATTAGCGTAATCCGAAAAATATCAATCCGACTGAAATAAAATTCTTTCTTTAAAAAAATTTTTAAATTAAAGATACCTTTCTTAATTCTTAGTTTACCCCCAACAACCGTGTATCACCACCGTGCCAACACGACCCACAGACATGCCGGAGTGAGACCGGCAGTTTCCCTGTTTAAAAAGTGTTTTCAGTTTGTTGATGTCATAACTGGTTCAAAGTGATAAGATGTAATCATAGAGTGTAGATTTACTTGTGTAAAAGCGCATCGCCAGTTTCAACATTTCTAGAAATTTTCGATTCGACTTTGTTGAAGTTGATAAAAACAATGCAGTATTTTCTTGAGTTGTGTTAACATTTTGTGTGGGCTTCAATCCGTTGTGTAGGTTTGGATTTGGAGTGCTTATAAAAACCAGAAACATGATCTATTATTTTCCTTCCTTCAAGTGCTCAATCAGTAGCAGCTGGTGTTGCTGGTTTAATTGAGAATTCCTTGTGTCGACTCCCTAATGCCCTTTCGCCTCTCCCACAACAATCTTCTCAAGCCAGAAGCCCTGCTTCATCAGAATCAGTTTTATGCTGTAAATGGAATTCTTCAGTGGTAAAATGAAAATCTTGTGTGATACCCTCGTGCCCTATCCCCTCATGCCACCTTATTTTCACATTTATTACTGCCATTTTTTGGGTAAAAAACAGTAATCATTTATACTTAACCTAATTCATGCGAACAGCGTAAGAGAAATTCTTCCTTCATCGAACCCTTGAATCTTTAGCTTCCACAACAGCAATCACAGATGGCTGTAGAGGCACAACAAACCGAAGAATCAACCACAACAAGAACCTACTGGCGATGCCGCAAGCAAGACTTCTTCCCCGAACCTTCCTTCCAAAGCTTCACTTCCTACAAGTCAGCACTCTCACAAACATTCCCTCGCCTCAAAAATCGCCTCTTTTCTCGCTCCACAGATGCCAACGAGCTCATCACTCTCCAGAAAGAAAGCCAAAAATCACTTAACAAATGCCTCACTTGGTGGGACTTAATCTGGCTCAGCTTCGGCTCCGTCGTCGGCTCCGGCATATTCGTCATCACCGGCCAAGAAGCTCATGACCACGCCGGCCCCGCCATCGTTTTATCCTTTTTTGTTTCTGGGATCTCGGCTTTGCTTTCTGTTTTTTGCTATACAGAGTTTGCCGTTGAAATTCCCGTTGCAGGTGGGTCCTTTTCATATCTTCGTGTTGAATTAGGCGATTTTATTGCTTATATTGCGGCCGGGAATATTCTTCTAGAAGCAGTTGTTGGTGCAGCCGGATTAGGGAGGTCTTGGTCTTCGTATTTGGCCAGTATGATTGATGCTGATAACTCAGATTTTTTGCGTTTTGAAGTTAAATCTTTTACCAAAGGATTTAACATGTTGGACCCGGTTGCGGTTTTGGTGCTTTTGGTTGCTAATGGGATTGCAATAAGCGGGACGAGGAGGACTTCGTGGTTGAATTGGATTAGTTCTATTGTGACTGCTTGTGTGATTGTGTTTGTTATTGTTGTTGGGTTTATTCATGGCAGGAGTTCCAATTTAGTGCCATTTACACCCTTTGGGGTAAAGGGGGTTTTTGATGCTGCAGCTGTGGTTTATTGGTCTTATACTGGTTTTGACATGGTGGCAACTATGGCTGAAGAGACTAAGCAGCCGGCCAGGGATATACCAATTGGTTTGGTCGGCTCAATGTCAGTGATTACTGTGATTTATTGTTTGATGGCTCTGGCGTTGAGCATGATGGTGAAGTATACAGAAATTGATGTAAATGCTGCATACTCGGTTGCTTTTGAACAAATTGGGATGAAATGGGCTAAGTATCTGGTGAGTGTTTGTGCTCTTAAGGGAATGACTACAAGTTTGTTGGTGGGATCCCTTGGTCAAGCTCGATACACGACTCAGATTGCAAGAGCTCATATGATTCCTCCCTGGTTTGCTCTGGTTCACCCCAAAACTGAAACACCTATTTATGCTACTTTGTTGGTAACCATTCTTAGTGCTATTATTGCATTTTTCTCTAGTTTAGATGTTTTGTCAAGTGTTTTCTCCTTTAGTACACTCTTAATATTTATGCTTGTGGCTGTTGCATTGCTTGTGAGGCGGTATTATGAGCAGAGTGTTACTCCAAAGAATGATTTGGTTAAGTTTCTAGTGTGTTTGTTTGTTGTGATTGCTTCTTCAATTAGCATAGCAGCTATCTGGAATTCAAATGGGAAGGGATGGATTG
Organism: Mangifera indica; assembly: GCF_011075055.1. Lineage (NCBI taxonomy): Eukaryota > Viridiplantae > Streptophyta > Magnoliopsida > Sapindales > Anacardiaceae > Mangifera > Mangifera indica. The sequence goes on along the minus strand of NC_058137.1, from coordinate 24,506,895 downwards.
GGTATGTGATAACTGCAGTGCTTTGGTTTTTTGGGACTCTAGGAATGACATTGCTTCCAAAGCAGCGTGTTCCAAAAGTTTGGGGGGTTCCTTTAGTTCCATGGTTGCCATCACTGTCAATTGGGATGAATATATTTCTGTTGGGGTCATTGGGTTATGTGGCATTTTGGAGGTTCGTCATTTGCAGTGTTGTAATGCTTGTGTATTATGTGTTGGTTGGTCTTCATGCTACTTATGATGTAGCTCAGCAGAACCAGGAAGAATCGAAACTCAACGAAGGCCTGTGAAATTTGTCAAGGGATGCTTCAAAACTGAAGTGGTAGCACATTAATGGTGGTATAGACATTCTTTTTATATTGCTAAAGAAGTAAGGATGATCTGTGCGATTCTGCGCAGATTGTTATTAGAATCTGTAGTTTTGAAATGAAATTGCATTAGTCCATACATTGATTGTTTACTTCTTGATCTCTTATCAATAATTAATGCCTATTCTAATCAAGTCTGTTGTTTGTTAAATTTTCAATTTACATGTACATTCCCGTGAAACTAAAGCTTATTACTTTGACCCAAAGGTTAATAAAACTGATAGAGTATCAAAACTTTCAAGATAAAAACTTGGGTTCGAATCTCTATCACGCTTATGAAACTTTAACTTACCTGGTGCAATTATTGTAGATTCAATAATGATATCCTCAGCTTACCCGTCCAACAAACACTGACAGGTTCTCCAATTAAAAAAAAAAAAACTATTACTTTGAAAATCACAATTTTAAGAGTATCAAACTAGTGAGAAAAACATTAAAATCTATTTCTTGTTGTAACTAATTCTTCAACTTTCATTTTGTATTTGTAGACTAAATAAGCAAATTTTCCCTATTAAATACTATATGAAGGGCTCTCAAAGAATAGTTTGAGTGATAAAAGTGAGGGCATCTAAGCAAGAAAGAGGACATGGGTTTTCCAATCTATTCGAGTCATATCAAGATTAAATAATTAACTTATTTTTCACATAACATATGAGGTCAGTCGATTTGTTTTCAGCCTATGTCTTTTCAGTCTTAGAGGAACAAGAATTGAAATGTTTTACCAAAAATATGCTCAAATCTGCACCTTATACTTGTTTCTTCATTTGCTTGAATCATGTGGCTTATATTTCTTGAATTGGACCACAAATTACAATTGAACAAGTGAAGTACCAATGGATAAAGACAGTTTATCTGTTTATAATCATCACTAATTCTTCCAACTTTTCTCTTGTATGCAGTGAATTTGCAAAATGGTGATTCAAAGTTCACAAGACTTACCACCATATGCATATTCAAATTAATTTGGTAAGGATTTTATAAGGGTCTTCTCTTCATAGCAGCTTGATGTGTTAAAAGAAAAGTCTATGTAATGGCAATATTCTGACTGCCTTTTTTTTTTTTAACTACTAACTCTTATTTTAGCCAAATTACGCCTTGTGTGTCTAATTGAGAATTACCTTTTCGATTTAATCATGTTTAAATTGATCATGCCAAACAAGAGTAAACCCAAATCAAGTGAATGATCCTATAATCACCATACAGCTCATTCAATATATGTGTATTTATACAAACTGACTCTTAACCATGATAATTAAATTATATATTGTATTATATATCAAAAACTAAATATCTTATATCATATATTATATTGTATCGTAGAATATACCTTCTAAGAATAATATAATAAAATAACAATTAATTAATTAAAATTATAATTAACATATTATCAATTTGAAAAATATCACAAATACTTTTAAAAATTTAGAATTTTTTATATACACTTATCTTATATTTTTATTTTCTATAAAAATAAGATACAATTTATATTAATAATATATATTATAATATAAGATATATACTATGTGGTTTAATATATCTTAAAAATATATATTATTTTGTATGATGTAATATTATATTATGAAATAGGTATAGTGCATTGTATTATTCTGACAATAGTATTAAAAAAATAAACTTCCTCTGGCTTCGGAAATAGCTTAGAGCCTTGCTGGCTGCCGACCAACGATTATGTCAGAATACTTTTGTTGAAAAAGATGGAAAGGAAATCCTAGCTTTTCACGCGGTTTACTCTTGGGCCTTGGCAGGCTCAAGTCATGGTCTAATGCCTGTTGTTGTTCATGATGCAGAGACAATAATGGTCCCAATGAAAAGAACCCACAAGATTCTTCTGTTTTACAATGTGCCACCGATCTTCTTTTCATCACCAACCTTTTCTTCACTGTTTGGGATTCAAAATCAGCGACGCACTACACTTTTCTCCTCTAAATTCAGTTAACCCAAGTACATCTTTATTTTACAAAGTATTCAAACTTCCATACTTGACTGAAGAAACTTTTACTGATGTGTTTATGCATTAAACAAGATAGGTACTCTTAATCTAAACCATTGATTTGGGTATCACATACATTATGAGGCAACTATTTTCTCAAAGTGGATCAGCCTGTTATCTGCAAGTCTTGAACTGTATGCTGATTTTTTGTATTCAAACCAAGTAAACTCTTTGTACAAGCTTTGTTCATGGCCTTCCATGAGTGAAGGTAGTGGAGCTATTTTCTCTCTTAATGGTGGTCCACCAAAATAAATCATTGAAACTCTAGATTTCAAACTGTTCGCTAGAACTCTATGCCATACACTCTTAAACCTCCCATTGGTCAGCACCTGCATAATCAACCACCCAACACAGAAATCTCCATTAACGAACAGTAATTCAACTCTATTGATCATCAATACAGATAGGAAAAAACATTTCATGCTTGGGTACTGGCAAAAGCTTTTGATGGCAGCTATATTCGATAGTTATAGATAAGAATGACGTGCATGTATGCACAGAAGAACAAACAGTGAAGTCTTGAAAAAGTTAAAAAGAAAGATATCTTGTCTCTGCGATAGAGAAAGGTGTGACTAGTGATGATGGACAAATAAAACCATAAAAACTGTACAAATTGTATACCTGTAATGAGTCTCCAACATTGATGAAAAAGGAGTTTTGATCAGGAGGAACTGAAATCCATCTCCCATCTCTGAGAGAAATTTGCAAGCCGGAAGTGTTGTTGGATCTCAACGCAGAAATAATTTGAGGGTCTGTGTGTTCTCCAAATCCAATCGTATTGTTCAGAGCCTGAATATCCGGACATGGCGGATAGTGATTCAGCCTAAAAACAGAATCACTCTGTTCATCCATCAAAAGCTTACTGAACACATCTCTTTGTTGAATCTTCAATCCATCCGCCATCAGTTCCAGAATCTCACACGCCATTTTCTTCACCGCCGATACATAATCATTCAAAGCGGCGCTGCAGCAACACCAAACAAGATTATGAAACACAGCTATGCAAACGAAAATAAAAAAGGAATGATTTTTCTGCAGGTTTATACCGAAACTTTTCCGGATTTTTTCCGAGAGGATAAACGAATCGTTGGAGATTAGAATCTTGATTGGCGGTGAAGAGGAGGTACTCAACCCTACCCAAATCGCCGTTTGGGCCAATACTTTTGTTGCCATAGCCGAAGGGGCAAGGAGGGCCGGCTTGTTCCTTCTCCGAGAGGGGTAAAGAGAAGAACTTGACGGCTTCAGCTTCGAGTCTGGAAATGAATTCCAGGGGAACTCCATGGTTGATGACCTTGAAGAAACCGAAGTCTTCACAGGCCTTGATCATGAGAGTTTTAGCATCGGGCTTTGAAAGGTCGATCAAAGGGATTGCGGGAAACAATGTGGAGGTATTGCACGAAGTTTTTGTGAATGGAAACTGTTCTATTGCTGGATTGTACAAGGCAACCATTGTTGAGTTTGCGGATGAGCTTTCTTTACAGAAGAAGTGAACTGAATTGAATTGAATGGCATTGAGTTCAGCGGGACAATTTATACAAGAAAAATACGAAAAAGAAAATAAAAAATTGGAGAGAATATTTCATGCACCCTTGGAATTTTATTTAAAACATGGAGATCCTGTAATTTCAAGAAGTAGAAAATACCCCCCTCAAGTCTCAAACAAAGAATTGCTATTCAAATTCTTATTAACAAATAATTAAAACTAAGTTATTAACAAAGATTCTGTCATGCCTAGAATCTTTCGAAGTACAGTTAAAAATCATGATTTAATTGTGTAATAAAATAAAAGATACGGGGAATATTAGAGTGAAATCGACCGCATCATGTCTTATGGATAAGCAAGAATAAATTGGCCTTTAGTCAAATATTTTTATTTTCATTCTTTTATTTTAAAATCATAATTTACCGATTTATTTAATTACAAAGCCACCGGAAAGTAACTGGATGTAGTTAAGGTCCCACACATCATTCTTTTGTACAAAGAACTGTTTTAAAATACACGTCTTGAAAGGCCAGCCTCCACTTCTAACTGTCCTTCATCTCTGTACGTACGTGGCTTCGGCTCCTTCGTAACTTTCTGTATGGATTATATTTTAGGCCAAACGACTATTTCCCACCCAAGATATGTTATAATGACAAGTTTTCACTCTTTAACTATGGAAACATCAAACACCCACCCATGGTTGGTTAGATTTAACAAAACCATAACGGTGGTAAATTTAATCTCATTTTCCCCCCTAAAAGTTTAAAAACTAACATTTCTTTCTCTAAGTTAAGTTTGAAAAGATTACATTTTCCCCCCTAGGGTTTATTTCCAAACCCTTCCAATTTCCAAACCCTTCTCCGTCGCTTTCTCCGGCGCCATCACCGGCCGTCTTCCCCTCCCAACAGTTTCTCTTCCACCGACAACCCCTCTCAACTCGACCTCAACGCATCCGATGCAGAGAGAAGCCGTCTAGGAAGAGAAATCGTCTTCCCAGATGAAGACGACTCGTCTTCCCAGAGGACGACGAGTCGTCTCGTCGTCTTGTCTTCATCTTCCCCGATGAAGTTCTTCGTCTTCCACAGCTTCTCCGACTCCAATTGGAAGTCCAAATGGGAGAAAAGAGATCTCCGGAAGGTGAGGATGCTTCGGGAGGGAGAGACCGTCGGCAATGCTTCAGGAGGGTGAAACTGCGATTTTTTAAAACTTAGGCTGAGGAAATTTTAGTTTTTAAAGTTTAGGGGGGCAAAATATATTCTATTTTAGTTTATTTTTAATATTTTAGAGAAAATGATGATTTTACCCTTATCACCGTTAGGGTTTTGTTAAATCTAACCGGTCATGGGTGGGTGTTTAGTGTTTCCATAATTAAAGGGTGGAAACTTGTCATTACAGCATACCTTGGGTGGGAAATAGTCGTTTGGCTTATATTTTATTCGTTAAATTTTCAAATTTCTTTATAAAATTAGAAATGAATTGATAAATTTCAGTTCCACATGGCCAAAAGACTTATTCCCGCGCAACTTATACCCTTCAAGTTTTAAAAATCTAAATATACACCCTTCTATTAAAATTTATTATTAAGATTAAAAATAAAATTATCATATATAAAAATATTTAAAAACTAAAAATTTATTACATTTTTTCCTCTAGATTTAAAAAACTAATAATTTTTGTCATATTCAAAGTTAAAAAAATAACCATTTCCCCCATCCAACCCTAAGGTTTTATACTTTTCAAAATTTTCTTTTGCAACCGCCCTCTAAACTTTTAGAAAATTTGTTTCACCCCCCAAACTGTTTCCATTTGTTGCCCTTCTTCCAGCAACCTCCTTCTCCTTCTCCAACCATCCCTCAACCAGGGATTGAATAGTCGATCAGCCCAACATTTGTCATTAACAATTTCGCTCCCTTACGGCATAATGACGACGACGCAGTTCTGTGGACCTCTCTTTATCTCTCAATGTTAGATGACAACGAAGCATCTGATGGTGACGTAATTCTTGAGCGATGGTGACACAACTCGGTTTTGAAGCGATGGTTGTCTCTTCCTATATGGAAAAGAAGATATGGAACTCAGTGACATCTCCATCCAGGAAGAGATGGCAATGATGTTGGAGATGTCATAGTCTCTTCTTCTCTGCTTTAGTTTGTCATCGTTGTCGAATATAGTCACCAGAGAGAGAAGAAATAAAACTTAGGGATTTAGAAGGGGGATGGTCACATTTCAAACCTTAAGCGGGGGGAAATTATTATATTTTTAAACTTGAGAGGAAAATGTGATAAAATTTTTATTTTTTAAAACTTGTTAGTAAATAACAGTTTTACCTCTAATTTTAATTAAAATTTTTAATAGAAATTGATTTATGGATGAGAGTTTGGGTTTTTGAAAGTAGTAAGGTGGGACTTTGGGTTTTCACTATACCTTGAATGGGAACAAGTCTTTTGGCCTTTTCACAATTTAAAAATGTCTAACAAGAATCAAAATATTATCATGGGCGGTGGTAGAGGTTTAGAAATGATTGCTTTCCACCTAAGGAGATGTAGTGAAGAATTTTTATCCATTGGAGTTTGTAAAGTCTAAATTGTAGTTAGTGGTAGATCCATAAATAAAATTAAGAGAAGTCAATATTGAATAAAAATAAAATATATTAGAGCTACTAAAAAATAAAGAAATTTAAAAGACTTAATATAAAATTTTAAGAATTATATTAATATTTTATATATTTAAAACTAAAAATTTTTCTAAATCTATAGGGGTCAACAAAATTTTACATATATCAAATTAAAAAATTTTAAAAGTCAAGGGGATTCATCTGACCTCCCTTAACCCCATCTCGGTCCCCCTTAATTCTATCAATGGTCCTTAATTAAAAGAACTAAAAAGTCATTTATATTGAAGATTTTTTTTTTTCTCTTTTATTTTTTATTTCTTTTTTTCTTATCATTTGTAACACCTTTTCCTTTTCTCCCTTTCTATTTTATCCTTTTTCCTTCCTTATTTCCTTTTCATTATCACTCTTTTCTGTCATTTGTTATCTCTTCTCAATCCAATCTCAACTGATTTCCCAAAATTTGAATTGACATCTCATATAATGGATCTCTCTTGTTGTCTTCTCAGTTTTTTGCCAAGAAAAAAGTCAATTGGATAAATCATCGCTAGTGATCCATGTGTGTCTTATCTCCCTCTTCTTGCAATATTTGTGTCTCAATCATCTTTGTCGACAACAACTCCTTCCTACCATGGTTGATTCAACTACTTCTTTGTTAGTGAATAAAAATATTTTGGTTGTAGGGGTGTAAGTGATAAATTTTGAAATTGATTAGGGTTTTGATATTTTTGAAGACTTTAAGTAATAAATTTTAAAATTAGTAAAAATATATTGATAAATTGGACATTTATATTAAGTGTCAATAAATATTTGATAATTTCAATAAAAGGGTAAACAATCACTTCCAAAAGAACCAAACATAATTCATTAAAAGAATAGATGATAGGTTAAAATTTGGACCTTTTAAATTTAAATGTGAGAATTTGTTATTTTATCAAAGTCATTTGGCTTTTAGAATATAGTACAAAATCAATCATTCATTACCGACTGAAATTTTCCACCCAAACTTTGATGAAATACATATTTATCATTTAAGTTTGAAAATTTTATTTTTCCACCGTTATCCAATTTTATTAATGAAAAGCAATAATTAGAAGGTTAGAAAAGTTATTTTACCTAAAATTCTCTCAAATTCCAATGTGTATTAACATCTATTAAACACATAAAGGTTATATTTCACTTCATCTAAAAAAATTTTCTTCTCATTTTTTTTTTTTAAATTTTCACTTCCCTCCCTTCCTTTATCTGCCTACTTCCCCCTTTCTTTCATTATCAAATTAACTTTTTCCATCTCTATTCTTTATTCACTGTAAGTTCAATTCCCCAATACCTATACATCTCAAATCCTTTTCTTCACTTTCTCCATAATATCTTCGTAGCAAACACAAACACTACATCAATCAGATCCAAGCAAAATTATTGGGATCGGAATTAGTGAGTTGGATGGTATTAGTAATGTCAAAAGAGAAAAGAAAATACGTGAAATTAGAAATTAATGTGGATAGGAGGTCTCAACAATGCTCTTTTCAATTATTTTTTAATTACACAAATTGATTTGATATACAAATTGAACCAAGTTTATATAAACATTTTTTTTTAATTTAAAAAGAAAATTTTTTAACTCGAAAAGAAAATCAAATTCAATATGCCCATCTCAAGTGAAACCAAAGATTACATTAGGTGAAGTATCTAGAGTGCACTTTCTTATGGGGTGTTTGTGCTCTTAAAGTTTGTAAGGCTATTAGCGTTGGTCAATTTGGTATGCAAGTATGACAATTTTATAAAGGGATCATAAAGAGGGGTGGGCTGTGACAAGTAACTTTTCAAAATCAAAACTAGTCAAGTTGATCAGCCTTTAGACAAGTTTCTGAAAGTGTTCATAACTGTTTGAACAAATGTTATTGATGAGAGTGTCACAATTACGAAATAATGGTGGTGGCGGTGATAGTGACAAAACTAAGATGATGAAGATAAAGATCCGACAACCATTGGTGATAGATATGAGTGTTTTTCATTGACTTCTTTTATTAAATTTAGTTTTTTTATCATCGATAGTGATGGTAAAAATGATTAGTTTAAGGTATATTCATATTTAAAAAAAAAGACATATTTGATAATTGATATTTATATTAAATATTAAAGATAGTCCTATAATTTTTTTAAAAGAATAAATTAGTAATTTTATATATTAACAAAATTAGCGAACATATCAGGAAATAAATTTTTTTAACTTAAATAATATTATCATTTCATCAAAATTTAGATGAGAAATGGTCATTTATATTCAAATGTATATGGATAATTGTACCAATTAATTATATAGTAAATCACATGTTAACCAATTCTTTTGTATATGGTCTGCCAATTGACAAACACTTAAATATCTTTCAAACATTTGAATGATCATTAATCATGTCACAAATAATATTCCTTTAATATTTGGATGGCTAGCTCTGGGGGCACATGTCCCCATTAAATAATATAAAGTATTATTTTGTAAAGACCTAAGGAATATTTCTACATGGTGAAAAAATAAAAACACATTTATACAAGTTTAAAAATTCAAAGATTTATCGATATCTAAATTTATGTTAAAATTATTATTAAATGTAAAGGTAAAACTATTAGTTAAACAATAATATTTAAAAATATATAATTTTATCTCATTTTTCCACTCAAATTTTAAAAAAATTAACATTTCACCATGGTCTCAACTTTAAAAAATGACTTTTGCCCCCTCAATCTCTAGGTTTTCTTCTCTCTTATGACGACGACAACCATCATCTCTTTTCTCCCTTCTCCTTCTATCACAATCGATGACTCTAATGAAAGGTGAAGAAGCTTCAACTGACTACAAATTGAAGATGAAGGATCAGCTTCGATGACAAATCCCTTGCGTTTCCATTGAATCAATTGCAGTCTTTCCATCGCCTTTTGTTGTCGACTTGCCTATGGATCTAGATGTGGTCATCAATTCCAATTAAATCAATGACTTCGTCTATTTGTCTAGACAAATAATAGTCTTCTCCTGTGAAGACAAGTCTTAAAAAAGAGAGAGAGATAGTCGGACAATGCCAATTATTAGAGAGAGAGCAATTTTGGTAGAAAATCAAAACCCTAAGGAGAAAAAGTGAGTTTTTTAAAACTTAATTTTGAGAAAAAAAATTTTTGTTTTCCAAACCAAATAGAAAAAAAAAAATTTTATTTTATTTATTTTAATATTACTAATTAAACGATGATTTTACTCTTAACTATAAAAAAAAAATCTTGAATATGTAAAAATAGATTAAACTTTGGATAGATACTTGGATTTTTAAATTCTCACAAACATATTTTTATCGTTTTACCTAATCTTGAGTGGAAATAGTCTTTTAAACTTTTAAACTTTTATGAGCAATAAACACCCTTCTCCTTTATTCATTAATCTCAACGTATATGTTCGACATTTTTTAAATATTTTTTCTCCCACTCAGAGTATATTTATATTTCCAAATAAATTTACTTTTCGGTTTCTCCTGCTTGTATGGTTAATTTTTATATTTTTTATCAGCAACTTTTTAACGTTCTAATTTTTTTCTTGTTCCCACTGAAACAGAAACAGGCTCCCTCCCTATAAATAAATGCTGTAAATGATGAAATTTTTATAGGACGTATCAAATATTTTAGAGATGCATGGTACCATAACGATAATCTTAGGTATTAAACAGCTCACACAAGTTGTACATTTTTTTTTTCAAATGATTATAATTTATTGAGGTGGCTTTGATATGACTTTACGATAAGATTCAACCCAATTTTAATTTAGACTAGCATATAATGCCACTAAAATGGTAAAAGAAATATAAGCCATACATGTTATGGTAGTGGGTGGGTAAGGCTACTCCAATTTATAAAGTTAGATATGTACTCCAAAACTAGGTTAATCTTATTTTCGATTTTTTCAATTTAGAATATGAGTTACATAAACCATGTAGCATGGAAATAGAAACACAAAACGGAAATGTTAAAAAATGTATAAATATAAAATATATATGAGATTTTTCTAAATACGAAATGTATAAAGTACGTACTTAATTTTGTTTGGTCTATCAACTGACAATCAAATACACAATGTATATCCAATTTGATAAAATTGATTTTTCAAGCTTTTATCCATAGTTGATATGCATAGTTAATTTAAAGTATCAAGCTTGATAGAATGAATGAGGGTGACCATGCCAATGTGCATCATAATCTATCTATTTTATGTCTTTAATATTGTAAAAGGAAAGGCGTAGGAGTTTGTTTGGGAAAATGATAAGTCAACAGTATCATCATAATTGAAAGTCATGAATTGATTAGCAATCTTATAATAATCAATAATGCATAAAATGAATGGACCCATATATAAAGATCTTACCAAATTCATTATTCTTTCGCAAATCATGACGTTATTCTCCCTACCTTCAAATTAAAACAACAATGGCCTACCTATCTCATTTATTGGTGGATCACAGGGCATTGCTTAGGCCAAATGACTACTTCCCAAATGATAAATTCTCATTTCTTAAGTTAAAAAGAGTGCAATATTATGTGTATTTATTTTAAATATATATTTATATATGTTATCATATGACTGAATGTTATTTTATCTTTTATTCAAAATTATTTAATTATTTAATGACATATATAAATGTGTATATATTTATATATTTAAAATAAATAAGCATAGTTTTATTATTTAAAAAATTAATTTTTATTTGCCATCTATATCTATTAATGAATATGGTTGTTTTTCTAAAAATTACTGTTTTGCCATTTTATTAAAATTACAAAACAACCTTTAAATTTTATTATAAATATTAAATTATTAATATATTTTTACTAATTAAAAAATTTATTACTTACACTTAAAAAAAAATTAAAATTCTAACAAAATTTTAGAATATTGTATTTTGATCAATTATGTGAGGGTAAAACTGCCATTTTTTTTATTTTATATATGTATTAAGATTTTAAAATTTACTGAAAACACCCTTAAACTTTTCGTTAATTTCCAAAATCTATTAAATTTTTGTTAACGGCTCTAATATTTGTTAAAATTGTAAAGGAAATTAAAAAAATAATGGAGAAAAGAAAAATAAAAAGAATAAAATAAAATAGAAAAAAAAGTGAAAATGGAAAAATTTACATAAGAGTAATACTATGTATACTCATTTTGAGTACATAAATGAGTATATATTTATATACGTTATCATATAATTGAGTATTATTTTATCTTTAATTTAAAATCATATAATTATATAATGATATATATAAATATATACTTATTTATATACTTAAAATAAATATATATAATTTTATTTTATTTTACGTAAAATAATCTTTCTACTATCTTACTTAATGGAATCCCTTAACCGAATTTAAGAATAGGTAGGATTTCAATTTTTTTAAATTTAAGTGATAAAAATAATTATTTTAATAATTATTTAGTGAAAAATAGACCTTTAGCCTATAATATAGTTTGTTATTAAAGTGTGGTTGACAAATCAAAGAAAAAGATAACGACCCCACGCCCATTTTGGTATACGTTTATTCATATGAATAATCAAATCAAATTTATTGATTTCTTGTTTGTTTTAATTAATCTTTGAAAACCTACGAATCATTTATGAAGGTGACATGAATCCAATTAAAGGAGAAAATGACGAAGGTGAAAGAGACAAGTGTGGTCAAAAGGAGGCTGCGCCGACATCTCATCCCTCGAAATCTAATTTCAGATTTATCCTCTTTCCCCTCTTATCCATCACATTTTAAATGTTTCTTTTTCATGATAATACCGCTGTTAAATAATTTAAATTAAGGGCATTTTTAATACAAAAATAATTTAATCGTGCCAATCATGTTAGGTGGGCAATCCTTAGCCATCATCATCATCAAACTTTTTATCATCAGCCGCACCCAACCTTCTTATTTACTAGCACGTTTGATTTGATAATATTTTATTAATAAAATTAAAATAATATTTTATTTATAAAATTTAAAAATCATTTTAAGGTAAATTATTTAAAAAATTATTAATTATAAATAATTATTATTTTTGATAAAGTTTAATATATATAAATAATTATTATATTTAATTAGAGGTAATAAAAATGTATTAATAATTTATTTTATTTAAATATCTTTAAGGATGATTATTTTAAAATATTTTTTATATTACTTATTATTTTAATTAAAAATAATATTAATCAATATTATTTTAATAATCTTTTAATACTTAAAGTGAAAGTAATAATCAGATTATCATCTATATTATTTACCACATCACTATTGATAATAAAATATTATTATAATTTTTTATTATTGACAAATAAATAAGGTAACGTAAATAATAAAAGATAAATTATTAAAGTAATATTTATTGCATATGAACCAAATGACCCCTGCAGATTTCCTTACCCTATTCTCCTCTTGTCATCCACTCTTGATTGGGTGCAGTTTTCTCTACTCTTACATTCCATTTAGTTCGAGTGAAATAGTATCTAATATTCCTTCTTATTTACATAACTAAATATAATAATTATTTTTAAGTCAAAAGCGAAGGTTTAGTGTAAATTCAAACTTATATTTATTAATTTTTAAAAATCTAAATATTTACATGTCTGTTAAATTTTATTATTATTATTATAAATAAAATTATCATTTAACACAAATATTTTAAAAAACTATAAATTCATCGCATTTTTCTCTCTTAAGTTTAAAAAGTAATAATTTTTTTCCTACATAAAGTTTGAAAAATGACTATTTTCCCCCTTAGTGTTTGCATTTTCTCCATTATCGCCCTTTAGTAACCAAAGTCGACCAACCTCAATCGTCGATGCTTCTCACTCTCTCGAATGATGACAAATTGTCGATTAATCGGAGGTGGACTAACAATTCATAGGAGACAAAGAGATTTATTCCAGATTGTTTTCTGTGCACAAGCCAATTGTTTAGGGTGGAAAAGAGAGGTCGTCGACATTGAAGATCGTGGCCGAAGAGGAAAAGAAAAAAACCCTAAGATTTGAGGGGTGAAATGTGACTTTTTAAAATTAAAAAACTTTATGAAGGGGTGAAATATTAGTTTTTTAAAATTTAGGGAGGATAATATAATAAATTTTATTTTTTAATATTATTAATAAAATAACGATTTTACCCTATTTTTAACAAAAAATTTCATTTCCAATTAGCCTATAGATGAAATTTTAAATTTTTTAAATATTATAAATGTGACTTTAAAATATATTAAAACTTTAGTGTGAAATAGTCTTTAGCCTTTTGAAAGAAATTAATTAAAATAACCTATTTTAATGGAGCTAAATGACATTAACCGATTAGGCACTCACGTGAGCATTGCCCAGAACATCCATCAGGCAGGCTGTTACGCAGTTTCCTTTTTGGGCCCAGTATCAAGATGCTAGCACTCAGCAGAATACTTTATGATCCAGCCCTTTAAGATAACGGGCCGCTAACATTTGGCCCTTATTATGAATCGAAGTTAACATCTGTGACTGTGACATGAACCCTAGAAAATTTCGAAAATCTTGATTGTGTTAGCTAAGCGCTAAGCTTTCCTGATGAGACTAATGACTAAACTTCCTATCGTCACAAGAATTAGAGTCGTCTTTGCTTAAGCAGCAGAATTCATCTGTTTCTTCTCTTTCTTCTATTTTGAATCTCGATCTGGGAACTTTCTTCGGCTCTTTCTCTGATACCGGTAACTATTCCTGTCTACTTGAACAACTTTTAATTTATCTGAATTATTTTTTCTTTTTTTATTGTTGATTATTTTATTCTTTTGTATGGACTTGCTATATTTCCCGCGTTTAGTGCTTCTTGTGTGTAGATCAGTTTATGCAAATCCAATGATGATGGTGTAAAGTTGAAATTAACCGTTTATAATTTCTTGAAGCTGGTTTTTTATATTTCTTTTAGCTTTTAAGATGTTGATCAATCGTTTATAATCTCTCATTCTAATGTAAATTTGAACTAAATAGACCATTCCTATAACTAAATTAATTACAAAAAAAAGAATTTACAAAACAAAGCATGATTGATCACTGTATAATGAAATTTAAAATTTCAGTTTCAATATTTCAAACAATATAATGAAATGCGTGCTTACTCTAACTTCTTACCTCTTCGCATTTTGTATTTTCAGAGCAACACCAAGGCTTTGATCATTAGTCCGTGCCAATTCTACTCGTAGAAGACTAGAAGTAAGTTGTCTTCATCTAGATTTTACTTCATTGAGTTATGTATTATGGATTTCTCTTGTTTGTAATTAGTTAAATTTTGGATTTTAGGTTTTTCTATTCATTATTCGATTAGGGTTGGAATTATGTTATGATTAGGTTTTGTTTTATCTCTCCTGATCTTGATTTGGCAGCAGTTCAAACACTTCATCTATCTTAGTTCCTTTTAGTTTTTCCCCTATCTTGGTGTTCATAATCTGTCCTTCTCTGGTTTCTGTATTCTTTATTTCTTCTTCTGTTGACAGTTGGCTTTCTATTTTATTTTAGTCAGAAGGAGGAGAAAATGGGAGAAAGAAAAGTGCTGAACAAGTATTACCCGCCGGATTTTGACCCATCAAAACTTCCCCGGATCCGACGACCAAAGAACCAGCAAATTAAGGTCCGGATGATGTTGCCCATGAGTATCCGGTGCAACACGTGTGGAAATTACATTTACAAAGGCACCAAGTTTAATTCTCGCAAAGAAGATGTAATTGGCGAGGTAATTTTTTTTCAATTTAGTTAATTATCTTTTGATTTTATGCTATGTTTTTTTAAATATTGAATGCTTTTGCAGACATATCTTGGAATCCAAATATTTAGGTTTTACTTCAAATGCACAAGGTGCTCGGCCGAGTTGGCTATGAAAACAGATCCCCAAAATTCAGATTATGTGGTGGAGTCTGGTGCAACTCGTAATTTTGAGCCATGGCGTGATGAGGATGAGGAAGCTGACAAGGAGAGAAAGAAGAGAACTGATGAAGAGACAGGGGATGCAATGAAAGCTTTGGAGAACAAAACATTAGATTCCAAAAGAGAGATGGACATCCTTGCTGCACTTGATGAAATGAAATCTATGAAGGTCTGCCTTAAAAATTTCACTTCATATTTAGTATTGGACATTGAAAAGAATCTGTAATTGGGTATTGAAATGTTCACTTTTCTGTTTTTTGCAGTCTAGACATGCGACTGTCAGCGTTGATTCAATGCTTGAAGCTTTGCAGAATTCAGCTGCAGAAAAGGTATTGGTAGATTATAATCAAATTTCTTAGCTTGATTGAACAAGTGTATTTTTTCAGTCTTTTCTCCCCTGAAAAGCTTTGTACTAATTGATTCAACAAGATAAATATTGCATCAATTATCCTTTTTGTGGAGGTTTTTTCATTTGAGTTTATTGTATCTCCTATGATCTGAGTTGTGTTTTCCTTTTAGCCAGAATGAGGCAGTGGAGAACTTCTTGGTTTGTTTTCTTCTGTGCATTTGCAGGGTTATTTTAGAACGTCCTGCTGCCTTTTAGGCCTGGATGATTTGTATTATTCTTTCAAACAACTCCATAAACATTGTGGTGTCTCCACTTAATTTTTTTATAGTATGAATCTGTAATGATATTAATGCCATTTTTGTATATTGTTATGGCACTTCTCTGCATGGAACTACTTATGAGTGATGGATGAAAGATGAGTGCACATGCTGAAAAAATTTGAATCAAATGGCTGTGGTACTTAATTCTTTTACCTTGTTCCCCATCTCTTCTTTATTATAAAATCCTGACCAAATCAGTGGGTTCATGTGATGACAGGAGAAGAAGTTGGAAGAAGAGGATGAAGCCCTTATCAGATCAATATTCCATGTTAGTATCAGCATCCTCTCTTGCTAGTTTATTCCTCGTCCCATCTGATTCTTTGTTGATGATTGATTTATAATTTGTCTTTGAATGCAGAAACCAAAAGAAATTGTTCGAAGGATTTCTGATGAAGATCTGGATGATGGAGATATGTTTCAGCTGGAAAGTGAAAGCAGTGAAAAATCAAACAATAACTTGAAGGTATGCTGTTGTGGTATCTATGGGTTATGCTATTTGTTTATTATGTTATAGTTATGAATGAAGAAATTTTGACATTGTTTTTGTTCACTCTAATCTTAATTCAATCATACACATTTATTCATGAAAGTCAACAAGGTGGAGTAACATCATCTAAGAAATGAAATAATACCAAATATTTTGTCTTGAGACTTCATTCAAAACCAGCTATGCATGCTTTGTACATGCTCCAAGCTTTATCTATTCTGGATGGATTGTGCATTCACGTGATCTGTGGCTTTGTATTTTGTACAACCATGTGAGCCTTTGTTGAGTTCTTTCTTCACTGGCAAAGATGACACATCTTTTAAGCTTATTTTATGTCTTGTATTGGCAAAGTTTTGATAGTAATCATGAAATGTAAATTTGTGAGCTTATGTTTTCATGTATGTGCATTGCAGAAGAGAAAGGTTTCTGAAGAAATTCCAAGTAAGCCAACTGATTCTTTAATAAAAGACAGCGTTGACAGCTCCAGTAATAGAGGTATGCCATGATCTTTTGATTGTTTGTCTTCTTAATTCATATACTCTATATATGGCATGCACTGATTATAATGGATCGTGATAAAAAGAGCAGTGGAAACTCTTTTCTATGCCTCATTTTTTTTCTTTTAATTTCTAGTAGGATAAGGTTGCCACGTGTTTCATTAATCATGATAAAAAGAGCAGTGGAAACTCTTTTCTATGCCTCATTCTGCAGCATTGACTGATTATAACTGCCTGAGCAATACTTTGGAAACCAAAGTTGAATAATACTCATATCAAAATTGAAATTATATTCATAATTTCTTAATTCATGCCAACAAATCTGCACACTGTTTTCTCTTGATGAATTTTCAGTCATGCAATCTTGGCTTCATGCTTAGATTATGTAAACCGAATTTCTATCCATTAATCTTTTGCAAGATTCTACCCTCTAACATGATGATACAAAATATGCCTTTACTAGAAGCTGATTTTATGTATGCTACAAACCGAAGTAGTGTCAACAAGATAGGAATGTAATACAAAAGACTTGAAGAGTTGGTGAAGTTGCACAAGTAACATTATATCTTGTATGGTAGACTAGAATTTAGGAGTGTCAGTTTGTCATTTACCAGCGGAAGTAAGGAGATACCAAGGAATAGGGTTGGATTCAATCTGCCAAGTTTGGACTACACCTAGTTTGAGATTGATTTGAATTCAAAAGAGTCAATTTGAGATTGACTCAAGATCAATGAACTGAGACTTGAACATGGTTCCAAAACAATTTAACTTTGAATTTAATCCAAACCAGTTTGAACTCGGTTTGTTTATGAGAACGAGTCCTATCCTTAGGCTCAAACTCATCTCAGTCGATCTGAGCTAGAATTCGAGCTCAAACAGTTCTAATCGAATCCAACCTTACCTAGGAATGTAAACTAGACACCTGTTATCAGTGTTCCGGTTTTTGAGATAAATGGGCTCACTCATATGTATTCAGTTTATGCATGAATTATCAAAACCTATGCCCTTTTTTTTTACCATTATGGAATTTTACTTTGCAATGATTAGCTACTAACATATTCTTGTTGTGGCTGGCTGTCAACAGAAACTGTGAATGATTCAGGTATCAAAAGTGATTCAAAGCCCCCTCAGAAAACTCCTTTGGTTAGGATAGCAGTTATCAGAAAACCACTTGTGGCCAGTGACACAAAAGTTGCGGCAAAATCTGAGAACCAACAGGAAAGCACTGGACTGCTGTCACTCTGCCAGAACTATGATAGTGATGATGAGTAGTTCAGTTTTTTCGTAAATCAAAGCTTTACACTTTCCTTGGACTCTTCATTGTAAAATTTCTGTTGAAATCTGACCGTTCAGGAAATATATGCATAATTCATTTAAAACCACTACATAAATAGATTGAACTTATTTGTTGTTTAAATTTTAAACATGTTTATTGATTGGTTTTCCTATTGAATAGAAGGAAAACTACTTAATAGTACTTACTATTATTCCATTAGAACAAGATATTGGAGAATGGATGTGCAGGAAGAAAAGATCAGAAAACAATACATTCGCTCTTTAAAGCATTCATGGAAGCAACAAAATGCATCATCTATAAGATGCAGAATGGATGTGCGGGAAGAAAAGATCAGAAAACAATACATTTGCTCTTTAAAGCATGCATGGAAGCAACAAAATGCATCATCTATAAGATGCAGCTCCTGGAATGACCATAATTCAAGTGCAACAACATACTGGAATCATCTCAAGTGTTAAGATCACTACATAACTTCAAACACTTACTATTAAGAACACGATCAACCAACAAGTCATGAAATAGCATGTGACCATTTCACTAACATTATCGATACCGAAAAAGGATTTTGGCTTCACTGGAGAGAGTGATTCTTTATTATTTGTTGCCTTTCTTCTTCCATAAGTCTCCGAACTTTCTAATTCCAGAACCCTTTCGCTTACCACTGCTGAATCCATCATCTATGTCATCTGTTATCCCAGGCGATCCTACAAAGCCAGCATACCCACCTGCCAATGGCTCAAACACACCGCCAAAGTGCTTATCCATGGAGACACACCTCTCAGGAATCCTCCCATTCATCTCTACACCCCCTGCAAGCACAGCTGCCGCAGCATCGGCTGCTTTTCTCCACTGTTCTGTCTGCACTCTCAGCTTCTTCATCTCTGTTTCTAGCGCCTCTTTCACTCCTGCCACAGCTTCCAGCTTCTCCTTTAACTTCACTGCCTCTTCTTTACTTGCCTTCAGCTCTTCTCCAAGTTGGCTCAGGTTCTGTGTCATTTCCTCATTTTTTGCTTCAGCTGTGGAAATGTTCAGGGTAGCTTCATTCAATTGCAGCTTCAGGTTTTCATTTTCTTCACCACTTACCACTAGCTCATTTTCCTTCTCTTCTAACTTGGATTTTAGCATAGTTATCTCTTCATTTGCTAAAGATAAGTCATGGATGGATGCTTTCTTGGGCTCCGGAGTTGCCGGTGGTTCGGTTGATACACCAATTTTTTTGGTCTCTTTTTCCTCAGAGGTTTGTTGGCTGATTTCAATCTTCGGGTCAACTGTTACTTTCTCTACTGGAACTTCAAAAACATCAGTCTCCCACCCAATTTTATCCTGAACTTCATCCCCAGGATTGGTTTCTGTTATTTTAGCTTCTTTGATTTCACTTGGAGAATGCTGTTTTGTAATCTCCATAGACTCTGGAGCTTTTGGTTTCTTGGTTTTCTTCTCCAGTTCTTCTTGAGCTTCCTTCTTTGCAGCCTCGGCTGATGCCAACTGGTCTTTCAGAACCTTTAGCTCTTCTTGTGCCTGCCCAAGTTGAGACTCTAAGTCTGCAATGCGAGTGCCAAGTTTCTTCGGGTGTACAGGATCAGAGTGAGGGGCACCTCTTGGGGAACGACGGTCTCCAACCTTGGGACTGCGATCAGCAATTGATCGATGATGGGGAGGATCTGAATCAGAACTTGATGTCCTGAGCTGATGCGGACCTCGAGGAGACTGTCTTTGAGGCATTTCCGACCCCCTGTTTCTCATTAAAACAAGACAACAAAATCAACCAAATATTATTTACACACTCCACTTGAATCTTATTGACAGATGCTATTCACAGAAATAGACTAAAGGTATATAAAACAGAAGGAAAAACCATGACTAAATGGAATTCGATTATACGAGTGATCCCACAAAATGGAAAGCAACTCAACAGAAATCACATCCCCAGATGAAATGATAAACAAAGTAATCGCGATAAGATTAGTGTCTCTAACCTTGACCTCGGCATTTTGAACACTAGAAGATCTATGAAGAAGAAGAGCTATGCGAAGGAATATGCAATCAAAAGCTTGTAATCTGCAGAAATCAATTTGCCGAAAGCATTAATATACAAATTAAATCAAGGCAAATGAATGCAATAGAAACATAACAAGAACATCCAAGCAGATGTGAAATACATTGTTAAACCAAGAATAAACAATTCTTCGATGGTTACACCATTTAGGCCAGCAAAAGTCACAATGAGTCTTTGATTCTTATACCTGCAACTGCTGGAAGGTCAAAACTCAAGTGCCTGTAAACAACAAAATTATAATCTGTTTATATCCTTTGTCTTGCATACAGATTCACAATATAAAACAAATGAGGTCTGGCCACGGCATGTGACTGTCAAAGTAAATTTTCAGACTTTCCCACACAAACACAGGATCACCACAGACATTGCAATGTGATTCATTATAAGTTCTTCATCAACCAAAGAGCAAAGGAAATACATTTTTGCCATCCCCACAATCAAATGGCCCCTTACGCAAAATTAGAATTACAAATTATACATCAAATGCCCCACAAGGAATAGAAATGAATGAGCAATATCATTTCAACATCTTCCGTAGCTCATCGCAGAGCAGCTGAGCCATGAATTTCAAAAGAGGGTTAACACTTTATTGGCCCACCATTTTAGGCAACCAATGAGATTTCAAATTATTCAATAATTGAAAGCAAAACTTTTCACTTTAATTTTGCGCAAAATTTGAACCAAACCCACCTCCATCTTTTTCACATAATGAATTACTTTCATATTGCTGATTAAATCATGCCAGCAAAACAATGTGAAAAACAGAAAAAAAAAATGCAACACTATTAGCGATTTCCACTAACTTTATAGTGAATAATGTGGCCATCGATAAATGTTATTAGTACTTCTTGCCAGTAATGTTGCTTGCTAGAAACATAATGTTTCCTTAACAAAAATCTTCTTACTTTGCCAAAACTTATCTACAAGAAACCAAAAACACAAAAAACCAACAAAATCCCAAATGAAAATTCCAAGGAAATCACTTTTTCCATGCCTCCACGTGTTTTTTATTTTCTCAAGAGCTTTTCTGGGCAGTGCAAAAGCACTTTTCTTGTTCCATCAATATCAAAATGTGCGCATTTTCTTAAGGCTTTAATAGAATAACTTTTTTTTTTCTTTCCATATTTTCAAACTCACAATGGCACTTATAATATTCTACTCCCTTTTTTCCATTGCTTCAGCTTTGCTGACAAGTTTTAGAGTAGTGGATGATATAAAAAGGAGCAGAGGCAGGCATGTTATGAATAAATACGAAAATCAGAGCTCAGGATGAAGCAAAAATATTTATCCCACGCGCCTGGTATTGTATCATAGAAATTTGCTAAATTTGTATGTATTTGTACATACAAGACAACCATAGACCAAAAACAAAATTCGTGTACTGAAATCTGTTGGTTTATAATTTTTTAGTTGATAATTCAAACAAAACATTAAAAATTAAAATTTCAAACAGATCACTGGTCATAAATCACCATGTTTGAGGAAGTTGATTAAATGGGTTAGATCTTAAAAAAATCTCAACAGTATTTCGAGACCCTGCTGATGATTATGTGTTTGGTAGCTGAGAAAAGAAAAGAAAAGTGATTAGATTTTACACTCCCATTTTAAACAATGAAACAAATCAAACCACAAGAAAACCAGCAATGCCAGACAATATGTATGCATATATAGCATAAAAAAAAAAAAAAACAATGCAAGAGAAGATGAAGAAGAAGAAGAATATCAAGAAAATAAACTTCTTTTCACCTCACCTTGTTTTCTGAATGTGAGAGCTTTAGCTTGAGCAAGACATATTCTTCATCTATGATGAATTTATGAGAAACCCTTTTGAGGAAAATACAAGAAAATCAATGAAGAAGAAAGGTAAACTCTTTTTCACATTAAGTGATTGAGACAGAGAGAAGTAAAGTTTGAAACTTTGCAATAAAGCAGGTGGTGGGATTGAATAGTGAGTGTGAGTGATGGCACTGGAGAAGAGGACAAAAAAAGAATTTAAAAAATAATGGGGGAAAGCAAATCAATTTAATGTAATGTTAATTCTTGAAAATACAACTTGTGTAATAACAATTGACACTGTTGTCTTCCTCTTGTTCCAATGACAGTGGTTGCAATTTTTCAACTGCATTACAAATTTTATTATTCTTTTTCAAATTTCAGATCTTTTAACTTATGCATCTTAATCTACATTACTTATAACTCACACTTCTATATCTCCTAGCTGTATCATATATATAATTATATATTTTTCCATCATGTATAATTTATAAATAATAATTTTAAAACTGACAAAAACATAGATATTATATGTTCTTCCAATCATAATATTTTTCCCCATAATGAGTGAATTTGTGATCTGATTCTATTACATGTTATGACTTAGAGCAATTGATGTGTTAAGTGGAGTACTAGTTTATATATTGTGCTCAAGAATAAAATTATGTATATAAATATTTTTTATTCACATTAATTGATATGATAATAAATAATTGAATTAAATTTTATTAAAAGTTTGAGAATGCACAATAAACCATAGTTTTGAAAACTAAATCAAATTAGCTGATTCAACGAGTTGAACCGAGACTCATAAATTAAAATGGTTTTGGTTCGTTTAAAAACCGTTTTTAAAGTTAATTCACTTTGGATCAAAATGAATAATTCGAATCGATCAATTAAACTAGATAAAAAATCGAGTTTAACCACTAGTCAATTAGTTTAACCATTGATTGGATCGGATCATCATTTTTATCAGATCAATGTTTGATCCAATTAAGAAAACATTGCAATAAACAATAATATTAAAAATACTGCAGATTTTTATTTTTTCACATATTTTTGCCTTTTGTGTAAAATCATTTGGGTTGAACTATTTAGGAGAATAATATTTAACCATTTTATTGTATACATCAATTTTGAATGATAATTAACACCAAGTTTAGCCATAGAAAGAGATTTGATATGAGGAGTGATGTTTAAAACATTCTTCCTCATGTCATATTCAAAATACATGCCATTGTTTGAGATATAATGGAAGTTCATAAATATGATTGCCCACATTTTGTTTTTAAGTGACAGACCTAACTCTTTATAGAGTAATGTTGGACACAAGTGAAAAAAAGAAATCCCAACTAACCTTCAATTTAATGTAATTGGACCTATGTTCAATTTTTAGAAAAAATGATGTGTTTTCAACATGATTAATTTATAATGATAAGATTAATCTATACTCTCAGGGCAGTACTACTACTAGAAGAACACCATGAGCTAAGATTCCAAGTGAGTGAATATTATTTCTTCTTGTATGAGTCAAGCAAATGCAAGTCTTGATATTATAGTATTTGGGTAACATGATTATTTGTTTGTTGGTTCTACCAGTTTATGTTTCCAATAATGCAAATTTATCATCACATGCTTATGAATTATTTAATTAATTTTTGGACTAAATTAATTAATCATACAATTATAACAACATAAGACTTTCCATTAACCAATTACGATATGAATCATGGCATCTTTAGTCCATCAAGCATCTACTAATGAGTTTTCTTGTAAAAGTTATGACATTAATCACTTTTAACATCG
This sequence comes from Mangifera indica, assembly GCF_011075055.1. Taxonomy (NCBI): domain Eukaryota; kingdom Viridiplantae; phylum Streptophyta; class Magnoliopsida; order Sapindales; family Anacardiaceae; genus Mangifera; species Mangifera indica. The sequence goes on along the minus strand of NC_058137.1, from coordinate 24,482,895 downwards.
ATTTGATTATTGATCTGTTGTAAAATCTTTTGTGAACTGATAAATTCTAGTCAAAAGTTTACTTTTGAAATATCGTGAGAGGATTTGAACTATTGCTCTCATGTTTAAAATTTCAAGCTTTTGCTACTCAAACTATCCCCTGGAGGCTAAGCTTGTGTTTTATCTTGATATCCTATGCTATGAAACCATGAATGCAAAATGTTGTGGTCCTAAGGAAGGTGTATGACATGTAATGAAAGTGCAGTGGAGGACTAGAATTGACAAAGCAAGCATGTGAAATCAAAACATATTGCTTCAGACAAACCATGTGACACCTTTCAATGTTTCTCAACTACTCTCTCTCCCCTACTGTACTTGGGACCAACAGCCAAAGGCCATGATTGGCTTAATCATAAACACAAACATCCTGAAGCTACTCTGTCTGCCTACCCATGGATGGATTCAAATACACATTTACATTTAACAATTGATTCATCATCTATCTCATTTTAAAATGTGGATCAAACACAAGAGTGTCAGGCATATTGTTTCAATAATGTTTGATACATACATGAATTCATTTCTGGTGGGAATTTTGCCAAACTGGAACTTCAGGAATTCAAGCCTTATATCAGCCCCATTTTTCAATGTATGGTTGCATCAGTTAAAATAAAATAAAATACTTCTACTCTCCTAAAATGTGCTGATCTGACGCAAATTGCTATTCACACTGGCAAACAGACTGCATTTAATAATGGTTTCAGTTTTTAATGACAAACTTATGCCCTTTATCACAACCTAAACTCAAAGGCATCTTTCTTCCATGGGACTTCTTATCAAATGTAAATCAAAAATCATTCTAACTCAAAGAATACCATAACCAACTCACCGACATTTCATTCATTCAAATAATCTGCTGTCTTTCCTTTTTTTTTTTTTTAACATTTTATATATGGAGAAATAGAGTCCAAGGAGAGGGAATCATAACTACCTTAAACTTTGAACTAGCTGGAAGCAATCTAATGTGCACTTGTCCTAGCTCAAGACTCAGCCAGCTCAGCTGAAGAGCTACTGCCAGCTTCATCTGTTCAAGAACTCCCACCACTGACAACTATTGCCGTCAAACTCCAGGTCCACTGGTCACAGATCCAGCCTCAGCTAGAGAAACGGCCATGGCCAGCATCATCTGCTCCTCAAAACTCTCAGGAACTATAGCTCCTGGGAAATTTTGGAAGTTGCTTTCAATCTCATCAGATGTGGGCATTCCTGAAATTCCAATTCCATCTTCTAAGACATCAGAGCTTGCATAACTGGTACCTGCTTCGGCCAGTTCTGATCCACGATCAACACCCCATTCACCTTCATCTCTAGCTGCTCCCACTCTGCCATCAGGTGATGAGTTGATGGAGCTCTCAGCAGGAGGATAGTTCTCTGCATCTTGGTCCACCCTATGGTAGAACCTGCTACTACCCGGAAGCTCGTTGAATCGAGAAAGATTTGCACTATGGTTTATAGATAATTCTCCGGTTGTTTGCTGACGCTCAGCAAGAGCAGCTATTGCACAAGCAAGCCCACCAGAAGGGGATGACGATGTACCAGCAATTGGAGCCACAGTTGATGAGACATAGTGATTTTCTGTAACATACTCGTCAGATGGAGCAGCATAAGCAGGGTGTTTTTGTCTGCCATTCTCCTGTAGAAATCATTTTTATAATTTTGATGCGACTTCAGAGAACAAGAAATTTAAGTCTAATTTGAGACAGGGACATCCAAAATAATAATTACAATAGTAAGTGGCAGATTTCATATTGTCTTTTTAGTGCCTCAGCTAACTGTGAGTTTGTACCAAAAATCGTTTCTATAACATGAACATAGCATTTAACAAGACAGAATTCATAATAACAAAAATTCTGGAATATTTCCCTCAATTTGAAGGCAATACATAACACTCAAACTCAAGAAAATTTTCCTGTGAAATAGTTTGTTAATCACCTAGAAAATTTATATTTGCAAGGTACAAAAAGGAGAAACCTCAGAAAACATAACCTAGTAACTGAACGTTGGTCATAAATAATGCCAAAACACAAACATAAGAAACTTAGCTGGCCAAGATCAAGCAGAGACATTAATTGATCTTGGAAATTTTTAGTTCAACTGCCAGTAGTAATAAAAAAAATTGTTTATTCACAAATTTGAGTATGGTTTCTGCACAGCCCACTCATAACAATTAGCAAATCACTTTCATAGAAAAGTGATTGCCATTTATTAAATGCCATATTACCTAGCAGCTTTCATAGTAAGGTAAACCATATAGTCCATAAATCTCTTTCTAAATGAGAAACTACAACAACTCATTCCCTTTAGTTGTACTGCTCAAAATTAAACTCATTGTAAATATATATTGGAGTGCCGTTTACCTGAATGGAAAGCCAGATTGCTTCCATGACCATTATATCTTCCAAATCCAGGTCAAATTCATCATCTCTGCAATTTATATAATGAAAACAACTAGCTTCAGATTCCATTTAAAACATCAAATGGACCTCAAATAACTAGAGCTACTAGATAAAATTTCAAATTCCACATATAACAACATATGGTCTTATATTACTCTAAAAAGTCTTATGCATACTCAGGTTCAATGCAGTTATAAAGACAGCCTGTTATTTTTGCAAATATTTAGAGTCAATAATTAGAATAATGTGATCTTTATTATCACAGATTATAAATCTTTAGTCCGTGCAGACCAGCCACTTCTGACATTAACTTTCCCAAAGTAAGTTGTTCCAATTTTCATGTAAGTCTTCAGACTTCTATACTAATGTCACATATCATTTGGTTCATAGTTCTATACTTATGTCACAGTATCAACTTCATTTCAAGTTCTAAAAAGGGGCCTAGGCTTCCTCATTAGGTCACAAGTTATTAACATCAAAATCTTCTGTTGCATTAGACAACCAGATCATTATCAAAAGACACACACACAAAAAAAACACTGTAACTATAGTCTCAGAAGGTTAATAACTATAGTCTCTCTAAAATTCAGCCTGCATAAACTTCATAAGACCAATTCAAAATAAAGTCTGTATATGCTTCAATCTACAAGCAAAACTCAATCCATTTACTTTTTACTAACAAAATTAAAATTTGAATAAATCTTCCCTTAAACTGACAGCAAATGCAGTGCTCTACACCTCAGTAAGTAGATGGCCTTTAGTTCAACACCAAATTATCTTGGATTCCAGTAGAGTGTCATAGGGGTTTTCCCCTTATTATTAAAATAGGAAAAGCAAAAAAAAAAAAAAAAAAAAATCAAAAACCCAATCAGATTGTTTCTTCATTGCAATCAAATCTCTGTTAATTATATCTCAAAACTCCATAAACTTTGACCATCAATATCAAGTCCTCCAAAGCTCACTGACATAAATATGATGATAACAGATGATTTTTGTCAACTAACTCAAGCATTTTGCTGAAGCTTACACATATAAATATGTCCACGTCGAGGGAGGGGTATCAAGAGAAGTAACAAATACCTAGCACAGCTAGCAAGCTCAAAATCCGCACAAAATCCAGTCTGTTGGCTATGAAGTAAATCTATCTAAAATCTATGATTTTTCAGAAATGTGATTTTTGTGAATCAAAAGTTATCATATTGTCATATATGGAACACCAGACAACAAAATAAAAGAGACAAATTAAGAAGGCAAAAAATCTAAGCAAAGAAAAAAAATAACAAATTTCAAAATCTTTGAGACCATAGGTTCCATTTTAACAATTTTGGTCATTCCTATAAAGTTGTTTTATTAATAATTATCAATGAATAACCACCAGGGAAACAACTAAAACTATATAGCAACTTCAACCATGATAACAGCCAAAATCCAATACCTATTTTGTCTTGGGTGTGAAGGTTGTCTAATAACAGGAGTAGGACATGAATCTTGGAAGGATACAATTTCATCACCTTCCACAGATCTAGATGATGGAACTGCAAAGAAAAAATGTAAATCAAATGAAGCAGACACAGATTTTATTAATTGTAAGTGCAAAAGGAACAACTATATAATTTTACAAACAGGAAAAAAACGAAATGATACCAGCTGTTGTGCTGTATTCAATCTCTACAGGTGCTACACTTGTGCTTGATGAACTCAATTGTCTTTTTTGCCTCCTTTCTTCCTCATCCTGTAGCTCCTGCTGCCGCATCCTTATTTTTGCTTCTATAACACGTTGTTCTTCCTGCAGGAATTGGAAAAATGTAAATTATAGTAGCATTCCATCAGAAAATAAATATCCAAACATTCTACAATTTTAGGAAAGCTCTGGGTGACCAGATCTCACAATTTGCTCAATTCCTTTTTCCTCCTTTGTTTTCACACCTCGATACTCCACAGCATAATTTGAGGTTTTGCAAAAAGGACATCTTTAAATGTTAAGAAATACAATCACAGGAAATATGAATTAAACAATGGATATAGAAACAATATAAAATCAGATATTTATATTGCGTTTTAAATTTGAACAAATTGCATTAATACTGAAGGATACTGAGTAGGCCGACCAGAATTAGGATTCTTCATCTGCAAAAAACACTCTGATCCAGGAAAGATAAATCAAATTACATGCAAACATTGATTTACTGAAATGAAAAAAAATTGATGCAAGGGAGAGAAATTAAACCACCGAATATCTACCGGTACAAATGCCTTTCATGCAACATCTTGACCGGTTGAGACTTGGATAATACTACAAACACAACCAAAATAAAAAACCAATTGAATTGTCAGATTCAACTAAACCTGAATACACAAAATAAATCTAAATCTTTTGCTTTTTTTCAAACTCCTCTTGTAGGTCATGGAAAAATGGATGACAAACAAAAGATAAAACAATGTGTTCTTCATCATTTAAATCCACTAGGCCCCCAAGATAAATGAAATATTTGGGAATTGTTGGAAAAGCAACATCAAGTAAATTTTTTTCTTGAAAAATATTAAGCCAAGTCACGGATTTCTTTTTTTTTTTTTATGGACCTAGTTCATATTTTCATCCTGAATTTTATAAAGGAACCAGAGGAGAAGAAACAAAGCCAGTGTTACAAAAATAGATAAAAAGAACAAAGACCGAGATAGAAAAGCACTAACCAAGAAGCATATAGGGCACTCTTCGAGATCATAGCAACACTCATCATCCCCAGGATAGCAAGGAGCAAGCTTAGAGTCAAGAATTAGCTTCCTAAGCTTCTTAGCATCCACGTCTTTATGAACATATAACCCCTGTGGTTTCGTGAACCTCTCATCTACCACTTGTCTCCTCCTTCCCAGCTTATTACCCATCCAATACAATTCTCTTATCTTTTCTTTGCCTTTTTGTTTAGCCCTCAAATTTATCAGAATACAAAAATCAAAAACAACAACCACAACGAAACATTCTGTTTCACTTCACTCATACATTTGATTCCTACAAAGACGAACCTTAATTGAACATAATCAAATGTAGCTGGCAACACATTCAATAGACATCTGCATAGAAGCTTAAACCCTATTTAATACAGACAGAAAATGAATTCACCAAAATAAGCAACAATTGGCTGCCCAAAAACATTTTCAAACCCTGCAAGTGCCAAAAAAAGAAATCAAAAACCCAAATTACAATGAATAAACACTTGCTAGGGCGAATTCACTACAGCAAGTACTAAAACCCTAATTTTAACACCAGAGCAAAAAAAATCACAGCTCCGAATCGCAGTACTAACCTGTCCAATTGACTATTGACTCAACAATTTGCCGCCTAAATTCCACAACACTATAAAAAACAGAGACAAAAACAAGCTTACCTTAAAAAAAAAAACAAAATAAAAATAAAAAAAGAATTACCAAAACGAACGGAGATAAAAACAAAAGGAGATGAAATGAAAACAACAATTAAGTGCTTAAGAAGAACAAACCTTGAAATTCGTGAGCAAATTGTTGTGAAGAGAGAGAGTCTCTCTGATGAAGAGAGTGGAGAGATCGAGAGATTTGTTATCAATAAGAGAAACACGATCAGAACTTTCTCTGTTATATGAGACAAACAAACAAAGAAGCCTCTGCCTTCTTTCTTTCTTTTTTTTTTTCTTTATTTCTTGCTACGGTACGGCGACGTCTCGGAATATTTATTATTTGTTTGATTAGTTTTCGTATTTAAAGTCTTAAAGAAAATAGTTTTAATGATTTATTTATTAGTTTGTATTTAGTTATTGCCGTTATAAGGAGAAAGAGTGATCTCTTGTGGACGGAAACTCAAAGAGAGAGGGAGAGAGAGTAGCAAGGCACGAAACGGTGGAGTATTGAGAGAGAAAAGAATCATCACAGCATCAACAAAGGGAATATACCCACGCTCGGCGATGGGACGCGTGGGCTTGTTTGATGCATGGAAATGGAAATACTATTTGATCTATTTGGCATAATAATATTGAGTTTCACTTAATTTATTTATTTTAGAATGTTTCCTTTTTAGTTATTGATTATTTTATATTTGGAGGATAAAAAATAAATATAAAAATGATACTTATTTTAATTTAATTGATTTTATATTGATTAAATAAATTACATTTTCTCTCCAGACTTTTGTTTATTAATCTAGTTGTATTGTTTGTTAATTAAAATTTAGATATTTTAATTATTTAATTATACCATTTATATAATAAGTTTATAGATCATTTAGGGGTATTTTTTGTTATTCTAGTTGACAAATTTGACTGATATTCTTTTAAGTAAATTTTTATAGAATTTGAAAAAAATAATTCAAACATAGTATTATTATAGAGATATTATTATATATAAATAATTATTAAATTTTATTGATAGCAATACAATAATTAAGATATATTTAGTTAAATTGCCATACATTATGGTAAAATATATTCTTTGGATATATTTTGAAATATTATTATAAAATAAATAAATTAAATTATATTTTTCAAATTGTCTCAATATATTTTTAAAATATTGCATGTGTTATTTATTATTTTAATTTGAAATAAGGTATTTTCATTCTAAAAATAAATTTATAATAAAATTAATTGATAATTTTTATTATTTAATGTATTTATTATATTAACTTAATAAGATGAAATTATTAAAATCTTTTGTTAAATGTCAAATCACTGTTTCACAATCTTAAAATTTTTATTTTTGATAATAAAAAATCTCATTCGAATTTAAACGCTTTTTTTAAAAATAAAATAAAATTTAATCTTAAAATATTATTAAAAACACTTTAAAAAAATATTTTTTTATATAAAACCTTTTCTTTTAACATCCAAATTAATTTAATCTTAATATTTACAAAGATATCAATTCACCGAAAAGAAAATAAAAAGTGTGGGTGTGCTTTACGCTCCAATGAATAGAGTGAGCATCTGAATCAATTATCATGATGAAGTAAGCAAGATGACCCAATTGAGGGACATTCCTGTGAAGTTTATTATTATCATTATTATTAAGTAATGATATCATACGGCCGTTCAATTGGTTGACCAAAATCTATAAAATCTGACAGGTGTCTTAGGTTATAAAATTAATATGAACAGGTTTTTCTTCATTTATATTATTTTCCGGCCACCCAAAGTCTTTCATCTCATTTTAATACACGCAGAAAGCATTGAATAAGACAACACTGTTATAACTAGTCTTTGATTAGGTTCACCCACATTGGTTAAGGAGGGTGAACTATGCTTGCTTGGGCCATCCCTTCTCTTCGTTTTACCCAACGTTTTAACTCTTTGTATGTCTTTGTTGCAAAAAGAATAATATTATATACATTTATTTTATGTATATAAATATATATATTTTTATATTTAAATTTAAACTTATATAATCATATTATGATATATATTTATTTATCTTATATGGGTATACATAATTTTATTGTTTTAAAAAATATAGAACAATGTTTTATACATATATATAAAATTTAGATACATAGGTGATGTATTATTATATAACTAAATGAAACTTTATATTTAATTTAAAATTATTCAATCACATAAGAATGTATTATTTGTGTATTCAAATTATATATAAAAAATATGTATTCGATTTGCTCTTTTTAGTTTTTATTATTTTGTCAACTTTTAATCAAATAAGGATAATATAAATTAAATTAATAAAAGATTTTTCTTCTTAAAAAATGTTCGAAGTTGCAAAGGAATAAAGAAAAGAATAGGGCAAGTATGAAAGGAAATGATTTAATTAAAAAAAAAATGAGTGGGGGTCACTCCTCTTAGTTTATTTATGAAGATGAAGATTATATTATTCTTGTTAATATAGAATAATTTTAAACAATTGTGGTTTTCAAAGATTTAAAAACCAGACCGGCCGGTCGAACTGGTCAGTCTGTGAACCGGCACTGTAGTCGGGCGCTGATGAAGGCAAAACCGTTTTGGAATTGAAATCGGATTAGACCGCGGTTGAACCATCGGTTCTCTCCTGAACTGCAGTCCAACCCGGTCCAACAGATCTCGGTTTAAGGCTGCATATAAAACAATATTTTCTTTTTTTCCCTTGTTCCTTCCAGTGCACGCAGATGCAATCCTCAGTTGCTGCAGCCGACGAATTTCTTCGACAAACTTCTTGTTCCTTGTCGATGATGGTTTAAATACGGCGGTCGACGACAACGCTACCGCCGAGGGGTGTTGTTTTGCAGGCTCACAAGGAAGCAGTTTCACGGCTATATTTGCAAGTTTCACGACGACTTCTCGGCTCAGACAGTGGCTGACGACGACAAGTTTCCGTTGTTGTTATGATAGACGACTTCCCAGACAACGACTGGAAGCTGGTGTTTTGTAAGGCTTTGTAAACTCTTTGGATCAATTACTTAAGGCTGTGAAAACTTTTGAAAGTTTCAAATTTAAAACTGCGTGAGTGAACAATGAACTTTTGTGAATTGCTTAAGGCTTTTGTACAGTGAACTTCATGATGTGATTAGAAAATACGTTATTTTCTAATACTGTTAGAAACAAAACAGTATTATATACTCAAATTTAAAATTGAGTGAAGTGAACTCAATTAGAAAATATTAATTGATTTATTATTAATTTGTATGGAAAGCAGTAAGTAAAGCAACAACGTACACATGTAGATTTTATGACTAAATTGTAATTCCGGTTCAATCGACCGGTTCAAACTGTCCAACCGATCCGATCGAAACCAATACTTAAAACGATTTTTATCCCGGTCCGGTTTTGAAAACCTTGGTTGTTTTACCATATATAATTACTGGTGTTTAATTATAGTTCAAAACACTTATTACCACTAAAGGTTTAATCTATTGTCAAACTTTTACCTTTTAGTTTTTGAAAATTTAAATACCCACATGTTAGCTGTTAGAGTTAACAAAATCTATTAATACAAAAATATAATTGTCATTTAACTAGTAAAATTACAAAAAATAAAATTTTCTCGTATTTTCACATTTTAGATTTAAAAACTCATTATCATTAACGGATAAGTATTTAGATTTTTGAAAATTAGTAGTTCAAAGTTTAGTATATGTGAACAAGTTTTAAAAGGTGGGATTTGTAGCTAGTATTGAAAATGAAAATTAGATATGTTATTATATGTGACACGTTACACATTTAATTACCAAATTAATTTGATGATACATTCATTAATTAATTATAGTTAGCTAGATATATTCTACATGAATGGAATCTCTACATAAATTTAGGTTTCATGAATTTTTATATTTTAGATGCAGAATTTGTGTGTATTTATATTTTATATATTTAATTAATTAATAATGTTTGAATTTTTTCAACTTCTAAAACAAAAGAGAGAAAAAGTTGGTAGAAACATATATTAAATTATAGTGGCCTTAAAATTGTATTATAAATAATAACAATGAATTATATAGTCTTTTTTTAATTAAAGAGCTTGCTTATTGAGATACAAAATCTTCCTAAATTGTTTTTAATAAATGGACAATCAATGGTCAAGAAACTAAGGGGAAATGAGTAATTATCCTAATTTTTAAATTTAGAATTGTGAAAGCAAAATTTAATAAAATATATAAAATAATAATAATAATAATAATAAGTAGGTTTATCTAATATTTCTTTTTTGCATTCAGTTTAACCCAAATGAGTGATGCTAATTTTGAGTGCATCATTTAAGTTATAATTTATGTAGAATTGTGGAAGAAGAAGAACAAGAAATTTGAAGAAAACACAAAGCAAAGAATTTTGCAGTTTCATTACCTAATTTATACTAAAATTAGTATCCAATAAAAATGATTATAGATGTTATATTTTTTTTATTTTTTGTTTTAAGGTGTGAAGTTTTGGCAAGCAACCAAACCCTAGACAGCACGAAACTTCGAATCGCCGTCAAGTCAGTATCAAGGAATACCAAAATCAATACGTTATACAAAACTTACTCTCTGATATTTTCACACCTTTGTGGCTTAAATCCATCGACAAAAGTATTCTAAAATCTCGTGAAGCCACAGGGACTTCTGCATGGGATTACCAAAACGGAAATATTTCTATATAATATTCTATATTATTTACAAAGTATATGCATACATAGAATAGAACAAATGAATGACAATATGATTAATAAAAATCAGACATACATGCATGATGTACATGACATGCCTCAATCAATTTGCCCACATCCCATATAGCTCATCCACCGGCGGCATCTCGTTGAGCAATCTTTCAAAATCTTTAAACGACAAATCCCTCATCAAAATCGAATTATTTCTTCTCTCTTTCATCGCCGCCATCTCCGCTTCTCTCTTCCTCCTTCTCCTTATCATCCCCGTTGCCTCTGCCGCAACTCGAGAATCTTTCCCCGTCAATTCCTGCACCACCGACTTGAAGCTCATCTCATCCGTTTCCACATACTGCGTGTTTATCACCACAATCTTCACCGGCTCTCTCTGCCCGCCACCTGACATCCGGAAAATTAATCTTGTAAACACTTCTTGCTCTACTAATTCTTCGACGTATACAAAAGCTTAACCGATTCAGAATCAACTCGTAAACATGGATATTTATAGAGAGAATCGAAGGAGGGGTGTACGGAGGATTCTACAGTGAAGAAATATTGAGGAGTTAAGACAGTTTTGACCGTTATGTTAATGTTGTTGAAAATTGTTGCAGTCTAGAGGATAGATGCAATGAATATTAAATTTTGATTGGGTCATCGCATGCCATTCAGGAATTACAGTCCTCCAGGCATTTCACTGGAAGTTGCATGGTTTGACTTCAGTTTATGAATTGGCACTAAGTCAAAAATTTACGTACAAAAACGACCCTGGTTCCATATTGAAATTAAATAATCAGTTGGATAGATAATTTTTCCAGAGGCCAATGGACTATATCCCTTAATTTTGAAAACGCCAACCTTTTAAAATTTTATTTTTTCCCCAAAACTCTAAAAACTAACTATTTTCTCTATAGATAAAGTTTAAAAAAAAATGATATTTCCTCTTTTAAAGTTTAGTTTTCAATTTCTGACACCAAATTTGATGTTATCACTAGCGACGAAGATTCCTCGATGCATTACCATGCTCCGATAGTTTCTCTCTCCTCCTATAGACGTTCGATTGACATCAAATAAAGTTGAGAAAACGAAGATGAAGATCGTGTCTTTGTTTGGGAAGACGAGATCTTCGTCTTTGTCTTTTGAGACAAGGAGCTTCATCTCCCAACAAAACTCTTTATCAACGACATTCTAGAGGAGGGGAGAGAGACCATCAGAGTATGATGATATGTCAGAAAATCTTTGTCATCAATGATGGTGTCAGGAATTGAAAATAAACTTTGGGAGGAATGTCATTTTTTGGTCTACGAATAAACTTTTAGTTTTTAAGGTTTTGTGAGAAGGGAGAAAAGGAGATTAAATTTTAATTCATTTTTAATATTACAAATAAAAGAATGATTTTGTTCTTAAAACTAACATATTTACCCTCTATAAATGGAAGTTTGAAATTTTTATCATTAAGATATAGGAACTTAAAATAAAAATATACTTTAAATGGGAAATAGTTTTTGAGCAATATTATGTGTACCCACTTTGGGTACACAAATGCATACACACTCATATGTGTCATCATATGATTGGTTATTGTTTTATTCTTAATTCAAAATCATCCAATCACATGATGACACATATAAATGTGTACATATTTGTATACCCAAAATAGGTACACATAATTTTATTGATAGTTTTTTGGTCTTTTCAAGAATTAAAACCAGATTGGAAAATAATCCTTTGGCCAAATAGGTAATTTACTGTTACCTTTCATTAAGTTGAATTAAATTAGAAATTAATTATTTTGCGTTGATTTTTAAATTTTGACGGTGATTACCCTTGTTTACCTGAGGAATATTGATAGAATAAATTAACTAGATTATTACTTTGATTAAGATATGAACCATTTTCGTAGGCATGTAAAGCTAACCTTGAAGAATTTTGTGTACGGTTGGAATTGATCCATCAATTGTTAATTACAAGAAATCTAAATTTCAAAGATGTTTGAAAATGGAGGCGTGTAACTTCTCCTGCCACAATCCTTTTGTGATGATGCAGTTGTACTTTGGCGTCCACCGAAGATTTTTAATCTAGAACCTCATATGCCATCTAGCATTCACATCATTAATTACCTGCTAGCCATAGGAATAATGGGTAATACCGTATGTGCATATTTTAACAAATAATTTTAATTATAAAAAAGATTTTATATATAAAAAAATTATTTATATATACATATAATTTTATTAAATTTCACATTAATAGAGTCAAATTTTTTATTTTACTATTTTTTATTAAAAGTATCCAATTAAGGTGATAGTTTTTTTTTTTTTTTACAAAATCCTCAAATTGTATAGTAGAAAAACCTTAAATTGCATTTTTTTCCCAATTTTTCCTCAAAAATTACAAAATACACCTAGAATAAAATAAAACCTACGTAGTCTCTTTTCAACTACAAAAAACCCACCAAAATTGATTTGTTGTTTTTATTTATTCTAGTTGAGATATTTTGAAGAAAAAAATTTGAAATTTCGTTACTATTTGAGCTCAGCAAAGAAAACATAATACTAACGAAATTCTTTATGGTGATTGATATAAGAAATTATGTAATAAATCCATTCTTCATAGTGTAAAAATAATAATAATAACAACAAAACAATATTTACTGTCTTAGAATATTCATTTTGAAACCTAATTGCTATAATTGCTTATTTTCAATGCCCCTTTAATTATAAGAAAAACAATACTATTTCACGTAATCTTTGGAATAATAAGAAGATAATATCACATTTTTTCACGGTATGACACAAATGACACTTAAACCATTCTCAATCAAACTATGTTAATAAGAACAGATAATATAAAGATAAAATAATAATTTTATTTATTATAAATTTAAAAAAAAAATAAAAAAAGAATCTTTTTATATATTAGACCTAGATGTTTTAAATATGATAGCTTAATCTTGTATTAGGTTTCAAAACTTGTATTTACACTTAAAAAATTGTAGCAACTACTTAACCTCAGCATCACTATAAAGTCATGATGCCAAGGATGCTAAAAAAAACAACATTGTGTGACAAAAAAGTACAATAGAGACAACGTGAATTGAGTAGTGATATGGAAAAAGATCATCGTTAATTTTTAATTTGAGTAATCGAAGATTTTGTAATGATGACAGTCGTGTTATGAAAAGTCATGATAACAATTTAATCTTTTATTAAATTTGAAAACTTGCATTTACACTCATAATATCGTAGCCATTATTGAATCTTACCATCACTAAAAAGCCATGATGCCAAGGATGCTAAAAAAACAGCATTGTGTGACAAAGAAGTGCAATAGAGACTACATGAATTGAGTAGTGTCATGTAAAGAGATCATTGTCGATTTTTAATTTGAGTAATTGAAGATTTTGTTAATAAGAATTAACAAAATTAGTGAGATAATCAACCAAAAATGAAGATATTAACACCTGAGTGATTTTGGAAGCCGAATCAACATAAAAAATGGTTATTAAAGGTGTGAGAATGACTAGTAAGTTTGTTGGCTCAAAGAAACGAGGGGTGTGGGTGAAAAAAAAAAAAGAAAAATAAGAGGGTTTTTATACAATTTAAATATTTAAAATTTCTTTAAAATTTTATTTATTTAGGGTTATATTGTGATTTTAAAAAAATAAAATAGTAAAAATAAAAAGTTAATTTCACCTCTCTAGCATTGTTTTTTATTTTTTTCATTAATATAGTTTGATTTTATGTGAGAAACTTTTATTTATACTATCTAAAGACAAAGATGTTTTTAAATTAAACTTTAGGTGGGAAAATGTTATTTCTTCGTATAAAAATTAGAATCAGATTTGAGATATAAAATAAAAATAATAAAGTTTCTATTGGATTGAAATAGTCAATGAATTGCATGTAAAATATGGCAAATTATAATTTATTGATAAGGTCAAAAGCGTAACTGCCAAGGAAAACATTGCAATTAAGGCACAACAAATGGTCTAAACTTCTATTTAGAAAACGATGGTGATTAAATTTTGATTAAGACAAAGGGCACCATCGGCTATGTCACTACCTGTAAATTTCTAGAAATAATGCATTAATTTTCTTAAAAGAAATTATCATCAAATTGACAATGATCATCTTCGAAATTAGAAGGAAGAGGTCTCATTGATTATATTAAAATCCACCGCCAGTTCTGCTATTTTTATTCCAACTAATATATATTAAATTTAATGGGTCCTCGAATTGTATTATTTTGGTCATAGAATTGATAGGAAAATGTTATATATTTGTAAATTAGCAAATCAATTTTATTATTTACTTATGTGGGTACAATTAAGTAGGATTCTTTCTTTCTTGCTTGCCATAAGAAACAAGAAAAGAAAGAAAAAAGAAAATTTTCCCATTAGGCCTTTCGTGACAAATTAATACAGTTTAAAACAAATTAATTTATTACATCTAATACCCTTAGATTAATAAGTTAAATAATGGCCAAAGGACTATTTTCCACCCAAACTATGTTGAATTCTCAAAGTTCCTCCCGTTAACTATAGAAATACCATTTATTCACCTATAAACAATTAAAATTAACGGTAGTAAGGGTAAAATTGTTATTTTATATTTAATATTAAAAATAAACTTAAATATGATTTCATTTCCCCTTCTAAATTTAAAAAAGTAACTTTTCTCCCCTAAGCTAAGTTTGAAAAGATCACATTTCCCCCCCTAGGGTTTAGTTTCCAAACCTGTTCACTTTCTCCGATGCCATCGTCGGTCGTCTCTCCCTCCCGACGATTTCTCTTCCACCGACGGCCAGCCTCAACTCCACCCCAACCCATCCGGCGTAGAGAAACGTCATCTCGAAAGACGATTGTCTTCCCAAACGAAAACGAGACGACTCGTCGTCCTTTGAGAAGACGATTTCTCTTCCCAGACGATATTTTTCAGCATCATATGGGTTGGGGTGGAGTTGAGGTGGGCCGTCGGAGGAAGAGAAACCGTCGGGAGGGAGAGACAGTCGGCGATGGTGCTAGAGAAAGTGAACGGGTTTTGAAACTAAACCCTAGGAGAGGAAATGCGATTTTTTCAAACTTAGCTTAGGGAATAAAATATTAATTTTTAAACTTTTAGAGGGGAAAATGAGATTAAATCTTCAGGGGTTAGGATTTTATTAAATTTAATTGATCATTAGTGGGTAAATGGTATTTTCATAGTTAACGAGAGGAATTTTGAGAATTCAGCATAGTTTGGATGGGAAATAGTTCTTTGGCCTTAAATAATTATGACAATTCTCTTATTTTTAGAAGATCAAACAAATTATTTAAATATAGACAACACTATATATATATATATATATATATATATATATATATATATATATAGATAATATATTATTACGTGAAAATATATAATAAATAAAAAATTAATAATGATGAAAGTAATTGCGTAAATGAATGTTGATGACCATACAATCAATATATTTGTCAATTATTCTAATCTCTTTCTATATTTAAATGTAATTAAAGGACTTTCTAAATTGTGTTTTATTTTGTGATAAAAAGGAAGGGTTGTCAAACTTAAATTCCGGAACCTTTCTTTTCTTTTTTGACACAAATAATTACACCCGTTTTAGGCCATTGGTTATAACATTTTGGATGGCTGAGATTCAGTGCAACTTACATATCTAGGCACTTGAAAAATAATATCGTTTAGATTTAATCTCAGCCATTCAATTGGTTTAATCTAACGGCTGGAAATATGAAATATCTCTCATATCAGAATCCCATTTTTGTCTATTGAGGAAAGAAAGCTAAGGTCTAATTTAATTAATATTCATGCAGAGAATGATATTGTTTTAGATTTAAAAACTAAACATACAAATTTTTGATATAAAATAATTAATTAAGCATTTATTGAGTTAAATTTTCCTTTTTAAACAAATTCGTCCCTTTACTTTGTATCATCTCATTGTTGTATTAAAGAGTTTGTATATGAAATACAAAGCTTGTGTAAACATAAGGGCTCTTAATCCATTTTTATATATATTAAGAGAGGAATGTTATGTATACAACTTTATATACAAATAATGATATATCACTATGTAATTAAATAGTTTTAAATTAGAAAAAAAATAATATCAAATCATATAGTAATATATCATTGTTTTCACGTATAATTTTATAAATATATAACTCTTTTACATAAATAAATATAACATAATTTGTTATCATACGATTGAATGATTTTGAATTAATGATATAATAATATCTAATAATATGATGACATATCATGTGTGTACACATAACATTGTTCTTATAGAGTAAGAATAAAACTATGCATGCAAAAAAATTGTACAAATTTATTTATACTAACCGAGGTGTCACCTTGTCATTATTTATTTATTTTCTCACTTCAAAATCACTTAATCAAATTCTACCACATCAAAATATATGAATAAGTTTGTGCGATTTGTGTATACATATAATATTACTCTAACATAAATCTTGATGTAACAAGTTGTTTTTCATTCCGGACAAACGCAACGCAATTGATGTAGGCAATTTTTTTCTGAATAGTATTATATACCTAAATAATGGTATAAATTTGTATACGAATGATAACAAACCAATAAGTGATCGGGTGTTTTCTTATCACTAATTTAAAATCATCGAATTATATGATAACATGTGATTGTTTCTGTATATAGTTTTATTGAAAAAAATTATAGACAATTGGAAGCATAAAGTTAAATACAAACCCAAATTCCCTTATGATTGAAGAAAATACTATATATACATATATCGAAATTTATTAACGTACAATGTGTAGAAAATAGTGCGACTCACAAAATTATTTTGTACATTCTGAATTTAATCGCATTACCATGTATATAGTAGTAAATTCCTCCATTTCTCAGCTGTTAAAAGGAAACATAGCAAGAAAATGAAAACAAAATACCAAAAAATCTCAAGCTCCAAATGGAAAATAAATTATTCTATAATTTTCTTTGCATCTCTATAATCGTCACTTTAATAGAATATAATATATAAATCAAGAAGACGGCAGAAAGAAGAACAATAGCAGCTAGATAAGAAGATATGGGTTTGACTCGGGGATTTTCTAGTGTTTTCTTTTTAATTTTATTGTTTGCATCAGTCTCAAAAGCTCACGAGCGCCGCATCAAGATTTTTGACGTCAGAAAATATGGTGCAGTTGCAGATGGCCGAAGAGACAACACAAAGGTAATTAATTTATCCGCTATTACTCGCAGAGAATTTAAAGTATGTCCTTTGATAGTGATACTATTTGAACTGGGTTGTATGTTTTTTTTTTTTTTTTGTAGGCATTTTTGAAAGCTTGGGACGAGGCATGTAAATGGCGGGGGGGAAAGGCCAGGGTTTACATACCAGGTGGAACATTTTTTTTAAACTCGGTGAAATTTTTTGGTCCATGCAAGAGCACAATCCAGTTTTTAATTAAAGGGACTTTGAAATCTCCTAGTAATCTGAAAAGGATGGAGAGAGATCGATGGATAACTTTTAGACATGTCAATCGGTTGGTCGTCACCGGCGGCGGCATATTAGACGGTCAAGGATCCTCTGCCTGGAACATAAATACTTGCCACAAGGAACCTAACTGCGGGGAATTTCCAGTTGTAAGTTCGATGCTTGTGTTTTCTATTAATTTACCTTCTTTGTGCATTCAGTTTGTGATAGAGTGATATAATTGTTATTTCAGTCTGTGAGATTCGAGTTTATCACAAATTCAAAGGTGTATAACATTAGATCACTCGATAGCAAAACCACCCATTTCCTGATGTTCGGCTGCAGCAACGTCAACATAAGCAATGTCGTAATATCAGCCCCCGGAGACAGCCCCAACACCGACGGAATCAAAATCGGAGCCTCAACCAAGATCAGAATTTCCCATTCTCGGATTGGCACCGGCGATGACTGTGTTGCCATTCTCCCTGGAAGCTCCAACATCAACATTTCTGATGTGTTTTGCGGCCCTGGCCACGGCATTAGCGTTGGAAGCCTTGGAAAGTATCCGAATGAGGATAATGTTTATGGATTGATTGTAAAAAACTGCACACTCAGTCGCACGACAAATGGTGTAAGGATTAAAACATGGGGCTCTTCTTTGGCCAGTGTTGCTGCAGGGCTTACATATCAAGACATTTTCATGGATAATGTGGCGAATCCCATCATCATCGATCAACAGTATTGCCCACAAGCTAAATGTCGACGGGTATGTACGATTAATTATCTTGTTCTTGTTATAAACTATAAAGCACGGAAATTTACCATGGGATGCTTTTCTTTTTCGGGTGTTACATAAATATAAAAAATTTTGAAATGTTTTTAAGATTTTTTTTTTAACAATTAAAAGTTAATTTTATCTTTCACTTTTTTTTACAATTTTGAATTATAACCATCATTTCATCGTCTTATTTTTTCCAATATATAAAGCTTCTCCCCACTCTAATATAATAAAACCATCTCCTCCCCCTCTTGGGCTTATCTAATTGTCGGTGAACATTTGAAAAATTCATTTTGTCGAATTTGATATAAATTGTTCACTGGGTTTAGAGAAATGTGTATTTATAAAAAAAAAAAAAAAAAAACTTCTATATTTTTCATATTTATATATTTTTCTTATATTTTTATTTTTTATATTTAAAAAAAAAATATGTTTCAACGTTTCTATTTTCATACAAATTAGTTTACAAATAATAAACCTCAAGTGACTCAACTTCTTGTGTTTACACAGCTTCCCTCGCATGTCCAAATAAAAGACATAACATACAAAAACATATGGGGATATTCCAGCACAAAAGTTGCAGTGAAATTTGATTGCAGCACGAAGTTTCCATGCAAGAATGTAGTTCTGAGTGATATCAATCTATCTCACAAAGGCTCCCATGATGTTGCAGTTTCAGAGTGCTATCATGTTAGTGGAGCCTCTTATGGCCAACAAACCCCACGTTCCTGTATATAGTCCTTCATGTCGAAGTGGTTTTTTTTTTTTTTTTAAATCTGGAAGAAAGATATATTGGATTTGCAATATCACATCACATTCAGATTAACTTAATTGTAGAGGAAAATTTTATATTCATAACAAAGAAGATGAACCACTTCTTCAAGTTAGAGATTCTTATACATTTAGAAGACATTTGTAGTTTTTATTCTTGATTGAATGTGCTCCTAATATATTACTAATTAACACAATATATTACGGCAAGTCAATCCAATGGATGTTTTAAGTTCACATGATGGAAATACCCAAAAATAAAAGTAAAATATTGTGATTAACAAAACTAGTTAAATAGTAAAACTTTCAGGAGAAGAGTTTAGTTTTAAGTTTTTGTTACGGTCGTAAAACTTTAACTTATCTAGACAAAAAAATATATATATTACTGGAAGGAATCCATTCAATCCTTTACTCCTTCTATCCGCATGTATAATTGTATGCTTAGGAATAATTTGGTTCTCATCCGGATTTAGTTCTTCCGACCTCTATTGCTTTTCTTTATTTTTTTTCTCGATGATAGATGAAATTTCTATCCACTTTTGCATCTACTTTAATCACCCTATTCAGTGCTTTTGAGTTGGAGTTTACAAGCTACCATTGTCTAATTAATGGTGGCCGTCCTAACTGAATCAAACCCAGAACAACACTGATGATTGGTTAAATTTGGACTCAAAACAATCCTCATTTGCCAACAACATTCTATTTTGGTTAAAATTTAACCCAAATTCTACCAAACCAATCTGGGTTGACCCAGTGGGGGAACCAGCAGTGTCAGTGGGGCCACATGACCCACATATCTCATCCCTTCTACAAATCCATATTTTGATATGAAGAAACTGCAGGACCCAGATTGACATTTATACTAAAATTCCTGAGGCAGTGTTCTAAATACAAAATCAGCGTCTCGACCGTTGTAGCATTACTGTTTCTAGTTACTTAGTCAAGGTATCCTGCACGAGCATGCCAGAATAGGGCTATAATCATATCCCCAGAAACTGAAAATTAGCAGGCATGATAAACTAACTCTGAGATCAAAACAAAGGGGGTCGAATGTGATTATTTGTTCAAAAGATCAAAGATGGTCTTGTAAAAACTTCAATTCTGAAGCAGGTAACCATATGTTTGGTCATATAAAAAGTTAGTGTTGTGACAGGAAAAGACGGAAATACAAAAACAAAGGGAAGTTTCAACATCGCTGCAACACGACAAAGTTACTACTCATCAACTCGGAAGTCACCTGATACCATCCATGGATCTTAAGAAACTCAACTGTCAGCTAGTTCATTGCCGGGCGAGTAACTCGAGGCCTCACAGGTGTCTTTGATGGACTTATCCTGATGAATTATCGAGGTACAAATAGGGTAACATTAGCTTTATAGTACAAAGTACTTATGTACTCATATTGACTGTAAAGAGTTTAAGGATCCACACCTGATGGGCTGACTTCCAAGGACCATCCCGCTGCAATTCAGAGCAATAATGGCACTCTCCGCCTGTGATGCAATAAAAAACATCAGACTGAGTAATGGACAAGATTTGTCATTCTCAGCAACACAATATCATGAACTGTATATCACGAGCATTGGGCAAAACAATAATCTAGCAATCATCAATTTATCATTAGGTAACGAATAATTTCAGTGCAAGCATGTGCACATTGATGATGCAATGTGGGAATCTACATGGTGTTAATAAGATAAATGAAAAAAATAAAAAGAATGCAACAATGTCTTGCATCCTCAAGAATTCTAATGTGTAAGTGTACGATTTAATAACTTTACAAAGAAAAAGTAATGGCAAAGAACATGAGGACTGCAAATTATCACAAGATAAAAAGAAGGCTAGATTTGGCAGCAGAAATTTAGTCATAAAATTGAAACCACAGGGAATTCGAAATGTTCTTCATAAAACTGTTGTCACAACCCATAGTGCAAAATTTATAGTACACTTCATTGACTATATCAAGCTCTTCCTTTCAAATTGTAAATGTATGGGGATATTACACAAAGTAACTTAATAAAGCGGGTAAATCATGCAGGAACATATACTATTAGATATCCAAAAACAGATTAACTTGCTTTTGACTTGGAAGATATACAGCAATAAATAATGCATCTAATTTTCATGCATATCTTCAGGATGTTAATCAAATGCATGACTATAAGAAAATTATTACAAAACAAAAACAACTACTAACACAGGTTTCTGCAATTCATGCTTCTCAGAATTTTAGACTTGAAAGTGTTAACACTTCTCCAATACCTAATTTCATGATTTCACAATGTTTTCATGAATAATTATTCTCCAAAAACAAGTTTGATAACACATACCGAAAAGGAGTTCAACATGTACCCATGGACTCACCAAATCAACAATGTTAAGAGAGCATCTTTTCAAGAAAAAATGTAAACAAATATTTCAATATTTTATTGCTTTTAACAGTAATAGCCCAATAGTCTAATGCATTTAAGTCTTAACAATGTGTCACAGAGACTATTACAGATACCAATAACAGGAAACACAGACTGCTGCATAGCATTATTCTGCTCAAGTAGCTGTGTTGTAATAGCCCCCGAAGAAGATGGAGTGGAAGTTTCAATTTCCACTCTTATTGGTGGAAAGGAAAAGGAAGCTGAAGATCATACCTAATTTCACAAAGTAAATTAAAAAGTCAACAGTGTTCAAAGACTAAGAAACTTAAAGAGGGGATCGGCTAGCATCCTCAACCATAGAATTTTTGCTAAAAAGTCAAAAATTTTAACATATTTTGTTAACTACCACCCAGATTGATAAAAAAAGTTCACAGCATTGTTAGTTCACTACAGAATCACAGCAGATCAGTTGTACCAAGAATAAAAACTCAGTAAGTGGAGAAACCTCATACTAACAGAAAAATTCTGTGATATGCTTCATTATCAATCTAAAAACAAATAGATCTAAATCCATCTTAGGTATCAAAAATGTTTTAAAACATCAAACATAGTGAAAAAGTGGGATACAATGTCTATATTTCATTTCTTTATTAATATATCCAGTTGCTAGAGGTGAATGGTGAAAGCTTTACCACATAACAACATAACTTCTGCAAATATAAGGAAACATCATGTCAAATTGAAACACCATGAAGACTCAAGATATGCCTACAGATTTAGGATCATCTTCTTTGGAAAGATCCTCATAGACACAACTAACAACCAAAAAGTTCTTTATTTTTATCCAGTAATACAGACATCTTCACTGTAACAGGAACGCCAAAATTCCTACTACTTGAAACTATACTTTCAAGCAGTATGAGAACTGTCATTAGGGACTTGGTCTTTCTTGTGGTGGAGTAAACACTAAAGGACAAAGATTCATGGCTAGAAAGTGTACTTGACATATTTGTGCACGGGAAAGAACAGTCATTGCTCTTTCCTATAACATTTCCACTTAACTGGATCTAACCATCTGATTAGAAAAAGAGATGTCGAAACAAGCATTCCTATATGTTGGAAATGAACTCCTAACCCCCCGCCCCACCCCCACTAACACACAGGGAATAAGATAGCAGATAGCAAGATCATCTAGATAAGCCATAAGACCAAGTACATTACTTAAAGGCAGATATTGCAAGATTTTAAGCGTCATATAATGCAACCTATATTCAAATATATAGATATTATAACCAAAGTGAAAAATAGAGTTTGTATGACATGATAAACATATTCAAACACTGTGTTTCCAAATCATTAAATCAAAAGTGAATTACCATGGCAAACTCAACGAAAGCTATACGAGTTGAATGCACATTATCTCCCAAAAGTCTCAGGCGAGTAACCTGTAAATCAGGATATAATTTCAACCATCAAACACCTCTTTGCAGCCACACACTTTGTAGCTGTTAAGGGAACAAAAGATAAATGATAGGAAAATTTGGTAAAGTCCAACCTCGCCACAGGCTGCCTCAAAGAAATTTTTAACTTCAGCTTGAGAAACCTGCACTTAAAATGATATCTTTAGCTGAAACCATACCAACTGGAATGAACTTACCCCATAAATGTGGAAAGAATTGAGGGCAAAACAAAGAACACAAAGATAAAATCAAGAAACAACAGCAGAAGCGTTTGAACATTCACCATTCTAAACAAAGCCTCACCTTCTTGTCAATATTTGTACAATAAACTGTCCGGGAACACATCTCCCTTTCATCTTCAGACTGCATTTAAATAAAAGTATAAAAATTTATAAAGAAAATGCAACCTAGAACAAGACATTAGGATAATGGTCAAAACTATACAAATATGAAGTCTATGCATCACAATAAAGTAATGCAAAAAAGTCTAGAAATCACACATTCATACCCTAGGGAGAAATGTAGGATTCACAGGAAGAATAGCAGTTTTTGATGGTAACACCCTAACCGGATAGTACCCTAGCATTGTCCCGCCAAGATTTAAAGCTGTTCTTGCTCCATCTGTGGAAACAAATTTCATGCAACTTGGAAGACATGATAATCAAAAATCATCTTGGTTCCAAAAATGTCAATAGCACACTTTATGACACAAGAAAATTCAATACTTACACTCATCAGCAAACTCCACGAATGCAAAACGAAGAACTGAGTGTGGATCACCACAAACTCGGCAATCAACAACCTTCAACAAAAATTTTGTTAGGACTTTCGTAACGTAAATTTATTATTTTTTTCTTTTGTTAAGATAGTCTGAAATTTTGGCAATTTTAAGACTCCTACTTCATTTTAAATAAAACATCTAACATAGCAAATCACCAAAATTTGCAAAACAAAACATACACTTGTTTGAAAGCCATTTTTATTCGTTCCCAATACTCTAAAGCAGCCCACTTTTAACCATCCAATAATGCCCAAACATGTACCGATTATCTAGCCTTAAACCTAGCTTTTTGTACTCACTGCCCCAAAACCCAGCAAACCTTTTCCTTTAACTTGAAACAAAAGTAGAAGTAAAGTTCAACCAGTTTAAACATTAATCTAATTTTCACACTGTAGCTGTGATCAGTAGTAATTTAAAGATATATGCTGTACAGAGCTCCAGATCTCTGTTCAAAGGATTGTCCTGCATCACTCATTTTATAGTATGATTTGACCATGCACTTATGTGTAATGACATCAGAAGCATATTCCCTAACTAAAAGTATCAGAGCAAGCTCAAATTATATCACAGAACACCACGTGATAAGAGCATCTTAATCATGCATAATGCACTCCCAAAAGCTGGCAAATGTATTTATTGTTAATTATCTTTTGACATAAACACATTAAAGAAAGTCAAAATGCAAAACGCCAAAGTAAGAACGGACAGAAATAACAAAACATTTGCAGCAACTCTATCCCATCTGTTAAAGTGAACTGACTACAAGGAACAATGAATGTTAAATTGAACATTTGCTTGGAAAAAATCATAAAGTAAAACCTTATGGTGAAGCAAAATAAGATAATAAATACTGAGTATTCAGGTTGAAACTTATTCAGGCAATAAGATACCCATTTATGAAAACATCTAACACAAATCATTACTATACTACCATAAGCAGTATAACTTACTTGTCCACAACTACTAAATAACCCAGCAAGCCGCTCTTCAGTAATCTAAAATAAACACGGTCACATTCCAACATTAGCATCCGAAGATAAAACTAGAGAAATACAATTACATTTAGTTATGAAAACAGTAATCAATCACAACAACATACACTCTGATCGATATCAGAGACATATACTGTACGTCTGATACTATCTTCTCGTTGAGCTCTGAAGGCTCGCCCATTCAGCCTCTTCCTTCCCTGAGAATAATTGTTTCTCCTCTGAAAAGGAGAGAAAGAAACAAAGATAACATTTAAACAAATATAATCATAGAAACATACTGAATGCAAGAAACATGACATTAGCATATAGATTTCAGCAACCCAAAAAAAAAGTAAAATATTAGACAATAATTCAAGTTATACAAAGACTGAAAGCAACCTTGATTAACAATGCGTTATGAAAGCAAGAACAATTTTAAATTTATGTATTAATGACAAAAAACCAACCCAGAAACCTTTTTCTATTTACCTTGTAAACAAAAAGGAACCAACTTGCATACGAACCTCCATAAGAACAATGATAAACTTTAAATAATTAATTCTAAACATATTAATCAAACTGCCAAAAATATTTAACGAGAAAAACAAATCAATAATGCATAATAAATACAATTATACGCACTCCCAAAAAAAAATTAATATTAACCAATTAATACTAATAAAAAATGACACAAAAAAATTATTATGCACAGTACTAAGCATTCTCATACTCAAAATCAATTTTCTTGATCATCATCAATCAATAACCAGAAAATGGAATATCCCAGAAAGACTAAAACCCCGTTTCCCCAAACACTTGAAAACTTGATCAAAATCAATGTTATCAAAATCTCACAACAGAACGAAAATTAAGCCAAACCCATAAAAAAAATCGTGAGAACTAAACAGAAAAAGTAAAAAGAAACAAATTTTACAACAATAGCTTGAAATGAACATGATGGGTAAAGTACCCTTCTGGGGAAACTATCATTGGCAGAATGCTTATTATTGTTAGCAAAATTTTCGTTCTGATCATCACCGTTTTGATGATAATATGATGGGAAGAATTCCTTAGCTAAAGGATTCAACTTTGTGAACATATCAACTAGCTTTTGCACATCGAATTGCGAATCCGATTTCATCGATTCCAACTTATTGTTATTCTTCTCGTTGTTCTCGTTGTTGTTGGTGGTGGTAGTGTTTGCAGTGGTTGGTGTGGTGGTGGTTGTGTTGGCGGCGGTTTGTTCACCAGCAATTTCAGCAACAGCAGCCATAGGATCCAAAAAGTTATAGAACTTTCAATGTAAATTGAAGAAAACAAAACAAATGAATCCAATTAAACAATAAAAAAAAAAAAATCAAGTTTTCTTTTCAACTCTCAGTAAGCAAAAACAAATACAAGCGATATACACTACCCGATTCTGATTTATTAAAATGCTGTTTATAAACAGATACCCAAAATGGAAAATTCCTTAAGAAATGAAAACCAAAAATCAAAAAGATTGATTTTTTTTTTTATATATAAACACAAAGATAAAGAAAATAAAGAAAAAGCATTGTTGATAGATGATAAGGATGGTAATGAAAGATTTATTAGAAAGAAGAACAACAGTGAAAAAGTTGAAAACTTTGTAGCTGATTTTGTTTGGTTTGGTGTATCGGGAGAGAAAAAGAAGAGAGTGAATTGAAAGTGTATAAAATTGAGGCCGTTATAAATGGGAAGGGAAGGACAGCAATGAAAAGATGACCAAAGGAGTTTATGTTGCCACCAATCGTTTGGTGAAATGACATATTCCCACCTTTAAATTTGAAAACGTCATTTTCCTCCTGTATATTAAATATATTTAAATATATATTATTTTATAAAATTATTAAAAATAAAAAAACTCTATTTACCCTAAAAAAATTTATGAAATAATTTCTATAACAATTAAAAATGATAAAAAATTATTAATACAAACATAGATAAATGTATTAATAAGATGTAATAGTATGTTTGAGGCAAACAAATTTTATATAAATTTAGGCATGTAAAAAACTTTTTCAAGTGTTTTTGAAAATTCAAACAAATTTTAGGTGCTTTTAAAATTTTAAAATTATAATATATTCTTGTTAGTTTAAAAAATAATAATTATATTTCAAATAACATAACATAATTTAATAAATTATAAGTATAAATATCATATTATAAACTATTGAAACTATAATTATATTTTAAATATATAGAGTAAATTCATAATTTCTAGGAAAAATATCTATTTGCCTTTTGTAATTTTAAAAATTATATTTACACACCTAAAAAAATTCACAATTCAATTTGGTAGGAGTGTTAATATTATATTTGAAATCTTTTTAACAAAATGACAATTAATTATATATTGATTATAATATTTGAACAAAATAACATAAATAATCTTTGATTTGGACTTTCATATATAGATGAAAAAATAGTATTTCAAACTTAAAAAGGCAGCAATCAATTTATCAAACTTTGGGTGGGAAATAGAGATTGGAGTTTTTGTTGATGAGTTTCATAATTCAATACACTATACAACAAAATTGTCAAGGCCTTTTTTGTTTTTTTGCCCATGTCAATATTCAATTGAACACCAACTCATATTTTGAAATTAGAATTGGTATTGTCATCCCCATAACTCCTATTTGGGGTTTTTGGGATTGCAATTTCTATCTCCATTATCCCTTTCCTTTTCCTTCCATTGTCATTTGTTTTTATTTATGTTATTTATCTTTCAAAGGGTTCTTGCAGATTTGTCTCATTTAATAATTATGAATATGAATATAAAAATATGGTTTTTTTTTTTTTTATATAAATTAATGGACAATCTTTGACTGATTGTGTGAATATGATTCAATAGCAAATGAGCTTGATGATATATTTATATTTCATGTGGTATCCTAATGATTATATACTATTTCAGTATTTAATTGAATACTTAAATTTGAATATATATAGTTTTATTGCATATATATATAGATAGAGAGAGAGAGAGAGAGCAATCTTATATATATACTTTTAATATATAAAAAATTTGGTATCATGTGTTTTAGTGTTACTTTATCTTTAATTTAAAATCATCCAATCATATAATGACATATCATCTGTATATTAAATATATATATATATATATAGTTTTATTTATATGATATAATAATGAAAGAAATGTTAAATAAGAGTGTGAACATACCATTTGATATATATTTATGATTTTGAAGGTAAATTTTTAATTTATAATCACATGAATAAGTATTGATAACATAAAACATTATACCTATAATGATAATATGATAATATTATGAGTAATATTATGTATATATATTTTATATATATATACATATATGTTATATATGATTAAATATTATTTTATTATTAATTTAAAATCACTTAATCAAATCATAGCACATCTATATGTATATATATTTATATATAAAAAATATGTTCATATAATTTAATTATAATATAATAATTTATAAGTTAGTATGGTATGGATGTTAAATTGATTGGAGGTTGTGTATTTCAATAAGATTTTATACTTTTAATTTTCCAAGTTGTATTATTAATTCAACTCAAGTTGAAATATTATAAAACCGACCACATTCGAAGCGTGAAGGAAGTAAATGTGTAAATTATATTCTAACAGCATATGAATTTATTGGAATTGGATAGAGGGCCATATATAGTTGCAAACGGTTATAAACAACCAAACATATATTGTCCGCTTTGGATCTTCATGATCCTCACAGTTTTATTATGCGTCTATTGAGTTAAGGGTTTCTGGCCCCTGCCTATATACAGGCTCAATAGACAGAACGTGAGCGATGTGAGACTTCAGGTCACAACACACCCCCCATCGTTATCGTGCTGATAACGTGTTATAAACAGCCCAACAAATATTGTTTGCTTTGGATCTTCAGGATCCTCACGATTTTATTACGTGTCTATTCAGTTAAGGGCTTTTGGCCCCTGCCTATATACAAGTTCAGTAGACAGAACGGGAGCAATATGAGACTTCAGGTCACAACACAAACATCAATTATTTATTTATTGCATAATTAAGACTTGAATTGTTATTATTATTATTAGGCCATAAGACTTATCTCCATCCAAAGTTTGCCATATTTCTGAATAAATATTTATTATGTATTAAGAATCTAAACATTTATTTATGAACGATTAAAATTAACAAAATTAATTAATATTATTTTTTTAAGTTAAAAAAAAAATAATTTTCCTTCTTAATTAAATTTTGAAATATTATATTTTTCATCCAAAATAACAAGTTTACCTTTGAAACTTAATTGATTTCGTTAGTTTTAACTATCGACGAGTGAATATTTGAGTTTTCAATATTTAATAAATGTTAATTTAAGAATGTAACAAACTTTAGATTGGAATAAGTCCTTCGGCCTTCTTATTATTATTATTATTATTATTATTATTATATAAAATACTCAACATTGCCAAATTGATTGAAAAGATGGCATGTTTTAAATAATTTATTTTAATATATAAATTGAAATTAATTATCAATTATAATTTATTGTTTAATTATTTAATATTCTTAGCTGGCCTTTTTATGATGACTATCCCTATTTAGAAATAAATTTGTATTGATTATAATTATAAGTTAAAATACCTATGCCAATTGGACAATATAGAAAGTATATAATAATACTAATACTCATAATTAGATAAATATTTATTATTTTTTAATTCATAATTAAGATTGTGATTCTGCTATCTATGAAATTGTTGTATTTAATATCCTTCTTATAGTAATATAAAACTAAATAAAGGCATATGCTTTAGAATAATTTTATTAACTTTTTAATATGCAAAAAGAAATTTCTATCAAAATTTGTAAAAGCATGTTTATATTTAAATAAAATTTACATCTTATTTTTCAAGTTTGTATATAGTCAGTTGATACTCAATAAAATTATATGTATCTATTTTATGTATACAAATAAATATATATTTAATAAATGTCATCGAGCAATTAGGTGATTTTGAATTAAAAATAAAATAATATTCAATCATATAATGATATATCATATTATTAGTGTCATTAGTCAGGATAATATTGAGTTTATAGGTTAAAACAATCACATCAAGTGAATATAAGTTTATCATGAGTAATTAACACGCATTGATCCCTTCATCACAATTCTATCATTCTAAAAACATTTATCAACTTCTGAATACAAAAAGAAATAAGGACATTTTATTACTTAGAATTATGATGATAATAGTTTACACAACTATGATGATTACTTTTAGGGCACCTACTTAAACACTTGTTGCGCTTTAAGGATTAACTTTGAGGTGATAGTTTGACTACACAATAAATACTTTAAATAATAAAATTATATATATATATTTTAGACATACAAATATTTACAATAATATATGTCATCGCATAATTAGACGATTTTGAATTAATAATAAAATAACACATAATCATACGATAATACATATAAATATAAATATATATATACTTAAAATAGGTAAACTCAAAATATTAGAAAAACACGTATCACATTGATAGTTGATTTATATATGCTTTTACCACCCTAAAAGACAAATCAAACTCAAAAGTGTTTTCCACAGTATTGTTTGTGAAAATTTAATATTTGTTAAAATTATGCATAAGCTCATTGCTTCTATTCAAAAGTGCTTAAAAAAGAGGAAAAAGGGAAAAAAAATGAAAAAGGAAAGTACTTTTTGACAAACATTTCCTCAGTAAAAGTAAACATTTAGGAAATGAGATACATAGTACTATTTAAGACGCTAAATTTTATTATATGTATTTATTTTGAATATATAAAATGTATATATTTAATAAATATTTTTATATAATTAAATATTTTTAAATTAATAATAAAATAATATTTAATTATATAATAATATAAATAAATATATATTTGTTTGTATATAATATTAATTTTTTTTATCTTAGAAAGAAATATAATATATTATAACTTATTGCTTGAAAATGTAAATGTAATTGAAGTTTCAACCTTCCCTTGTAATTTTATATAATATTCTCCCTGACCTCAGGCCCTAAAATTTCACAATTTCCTTTTTATAATAATAATCCATTACTAAAGCAAGATTTATTTGTCTTTTTTGAATATTTTATTGTACCAATCTAGTTTAGAGACAAAAAGTAGACATAACCTAAAAAATTAAAAAAAAAAACAAATTTTCCTTTAATGATTGTGTTTGGTGATAGTTGGGACATTCCATTCAATGAATAATTTTCTTTTTATCCCACAGAAAGTACAAGATTTAATGGTTGAAATTTGAGGACTTTTCATGGAAGAAAGAAAAAAAGAAAAAAAGAAAAAAGCTTACAAGATTTATATTCTACTCAAACTTTACTTGTTTTATTTATTTTTATTTTTTTATCTTATAGAGAGCTTTATATTGCCTTTACCAAAGTGGGAATTTAACATGTGCCCTTGAAATTGATGTTTACTTTTATTAATTATTTATTAATCACTTTAAAAACCTAACCCTTTATTATTATTTTTTTAATTTGTTGTTAAGTGGTTCAATCATGAATAAATATATGTTTAATATTGTTGGCATTGGGTTCTATATTCCTTTTCCTTTTTTCTTTATTTATTCACTTGCCTGATCAATCACTCTCTCTTCAAATTCCCACAAATACATTATTATTATACTCTCATCTATATTCTTCTTCTTTACATGCTTGTTTTCATTTAAATTGTCATGAATTATTTATCTTTTAATTTTATCATTTGTCCCAAATAAATTATATCAAGGAATAATTAAAAAAACCCAAAATTAAAGAGTTTATATCAAAGTAACCACATCTTTGACTTTTTTGCCATATAACCATGAGAGTCTTTGACTTTAACAAAATTAGGTAATTTCAATTATTTTCAAATTTTATAAAAGTTAGATAATTTGAGGATCATAAATTCAAAGACAAAGATTTATAGTATATTTGATAGTTTTCCTTTGTTATGCACAATTTATTTTTCTATTGTTCATTGCATTTACTCATTGTTGGTCACACTTCTTTCTCGTTTTGAGTTAATCTTTTGCATTTTAAATGTTTTTAAACATACAAAAAAAAGGGAAAAAATGTTAGTGATTATTGTTATTTAAGAAAATGGAAGTGCCTTTTTATTGTGTTTAAGAACTTTTGTTAGTGATTTGGGTGAAAAACTCGATCAAGGACAATCCACAAATTGTTCCCCAAGTTGTGTAAAAAAATAACATCAAATCATATAAAATTTTACAGTCTTATGGGTATCAATCATTTTTCATGCTACCCATAGATAGTAAATTTCACAAAAGCCGATATTTTACACAAGCAAGGTATTTTGTATGAGGGTTATGTATTTTTTCAACAGGGGCATGTAAGATCTTAGTTGGTACAAAATTTTTCAACATTTTACGTTTATTTCAATAATTATTCAACACTTTACAGTATGTTTCAATTTCTTCAACATTTGATTATCATTAATGATTTGTTTGATCTTTTGTTTCACAATGTAAGATTAAAGAGAAAAAAGTGCAGGGTTTGACAATTCTCGACCTTCCACCACTTTAGAGCATAAAGATGAGATGGGCAAAGTAAGCAAAAGATTGAATGAGTAATAAAAGATGTTCTATTCACAAAGATTTGTTTTAGGAGTTTGTTGGAGTTGGACACCTCCAAATTTAGGAGAGTACTGACTAATTTAACGCTATCATCAAATCAACAAGGGAAACCCTACTGATGAATTTTGGTTTCATGTTAAAGTGTAGACATGTGGTTTAACATATAAAAGTTCAACTGGATGACCAGTTAGGGATTCATTCACCATACAAACATTTTCAAATACATTCCCAAGTCGACACGATGTAAAATATGAGATACACATTTTCTGAATAAGAGGATGATCTATAATGATCTTGTATGGACTGTCTTAAGCATGCAACATAAGGGGCCAACAATGGAGGCGTTATGACATTGACAATATTATATGAACCTTGATATCAAAATAGAATGAACTAAATCATGATTTTTTTTTTAATTTGAGATTTTTTTTCCCCTTTTGTAGATCAATTTAATTTTCAAAATATTTCACCGAAATACTTCAATGGTTAATAGGGCTTAATTTAAAAAAATATATATTCATAAGCATGAATTTTGATAAAATAATTGTCTCTTGTCAGCACTCAGTCACTCCAATGCCCTAATACCATCTGGGTATGTACACAAAACCATACATCTCTAGAGATAAACTTGCATTACCTGTACCATCTTTTTCCAGGCTAAATGGCATCTGGCAGCTGGCTCATCTGTGCTTATACGGCCTCGAAGAAAACTCGATGCTCCAAAAGGCCTAGTAAAACGCTCCTCATTTTTTCTAGTGAAACAGGTTTCAATATAACACCATCCATTCCAACTCTCATGCAGTTCTCCTTGGTTACTTTGTCAGTATTTCCGGTCAGGGCTACTATCAGTGGCCTTTCATGACGCCTTGTAAACTTTTGGTGTATAAGGACAGCAACTTCGTAACCATCTATACCAGGCATCCCAACATCCATGAAGACCACCTTGTGCTCATGAGATAGTACGCGCAAGCAGTCCTCACTTGAGCCAACGGTCATTACATCACATCCCAGGTGCACCAAAAGCCCTTTTGTGACTGATCTGCTAACTCTGTACAACAAAATGCATTCAAAATTCAGTTGCATGGTATGAACCATTAAATATATTAGGTACCACCCCTCTAAACTAAAACAACGGATAAAAGAATTGCACTATTACTAACCCATTATCATCCATGACAAGAACTTTGAGCCCTGTAAAATTTGCCTGTGGTCCTGATATTTTTGGCATGAAAGAGAGCTTAGATTCATTTGAGCTCTCAGGGATCCCAAGTTTCACAATGAAGATAGCAGTGGAACCCTTGCCAAGACCTTCACTTTCAATCCATATATGTCCCTCCATAAGATTAACAAACCTGGTCACATAGTACAAAGGCCAAGAACATTGCAGATGTCTATTTGTTAACCATCGGTATAATATAACACCTTCAAAATTTTAGTACCAAATTTACAAAAATCTACCAAGCCAAACAATTGGCAAATTTATGTGACC
Organism: Mangifera indica; assembly: GCF_011075055.1. NCBI lineage: Eukaryota > Viridiplantae > Streptophyta > Magnoliopsida > Sapindales > Anacardiaceae > Mangifera > Mangifera indica. The sequence goes on along the minus strand of NC_058137.1, from coordinate 24,448,623 downwards.
GAGTTATAGCAAATGATACATGAAATGAAAGTTAAAAATTGTAAGATATCAACAACATGTTACCTCTTACAAATTGCAAGGCCAAGTCCACTGCCATTGAAATTTCTGGTAGCTATTGATTGATTTTGCGCAAATTTTGTAAATAACTTGGGAATATCTTGGGGTTTAATGCCTGATCCAGTATCTTTAACCTACACAAAAGAGGAAAGTATTCTAAGTATTTAACTTCTAAGTCTATGTTACTGAGCATCCCAAGACAGAAGGCTTCCAATTCAGCATCAGAGAAACCAAACCTGTACACGCAGGTAAAAATGATTATCACTTGGCACTGGAAAAAATTCTGGGGCTCGAGAGTCTCGTAAGGACTCTGATTTTGCAACAAAAGCAGTGATTGAGATGTTGCCTTCTTTTGTGAACTTTACAGCGTTGCCAACAATATTTAGGAGAGTTTGCATTAAGCGCTTTTCATCACCAACAGCATACTCAGGAAGATCAGGAGCCAAATTCAATGCAACCTGCAACTTCTTGACTGATGCAATAGGCTTGATCAGATTAAGGACCTGTTGTGGAAAATAAGCACATCACCATAACAACCACCAATACTTAGCAATTTAAGAAATTTTATACACTTTGTCAGGTTCATAATGCAATTAAAGCCGATTTACAAACAGCAAAGTTCATAAACTTACCTCCTTGAATAGAGCATGAAGATTAAAAGTTCCAAGTTGAAGTTGTAGGCTACCATCTTCAAGCCTCGAAAGATCTAATACATCATTTATTAGAGTAGCTAAGAGATTACTGCTCTTAAGAATTGTTTCAACCATCAGTCGCTGCTCAAGTGTCAATTCAGTTTCTTGCAGTAAAGAAGAAAGGGCAACGATTGCATGCATTGGAGTTCTCATCTCATGGTTCATAACAGCCAGGAAATCATTGCGAGCATGAATGGCTGTTTCTGCTTCTCTCCTGGCGAGGTCAAGTGCAATGTTCTGCTCCAAAAGAAGATCCCTAGCCCTCATTGATTCCTCTAAGATGGCAGCATGAGAAAGAGCAACAGCCACCTAGATTAATCATGAAATTCTACAAATAAACTCCTTTGAATACTATCATATAATACAATCCAACTGAAATGCAATGTCAAAATGGAAAAAGAGCAGTCACATGATTAAGCTGTTGGACACATTCTCCTGTTGTTGGTAACATACACACAAGATTAAGCTGCTGGACATATTCTCTCTTCTTTCATTATTTTAGAGGGTAAGATAAAAATGCCAAGCATATTCTCAAAGGTCAAAGTAACTAAGAAGGCACAAATATTTTCAATTGGTCAATCACATGATTATACTGTTAAAACTTAAATATCATGATAAGGTCTTTATCTACAAACTTAACATGTTGCTTACCACTGAGAGAAATGGGGATCCTGGTATTAGTAGTGATACTACACACCATTGTATCCCATGTCCAACAATATTATGAAGAACAAACATTCCCTCAACAACTCAAAATACGAGTTAAAAATAATATAAATGGGCATCAAAGTAAGGAAAGTTACGAAAAGCAAAGATAAGATATAGTTCCATAAGGTGGACAAGTCTTTAACCTGATCAGCAACCACTTCAACGAGTTCCAACTCATGAACATGCCACTGCCTTGCACTATCTGAGGGAAGCATCAAAACCATCAAAGCATAGCGTTTTGTTGAAAGTTCTGGCCAATCATTAATTTGAAAATTTGAGAGATGCAGGAGTGGAACACGAACTGCAACCACCTCGCCAGGCATGTATTTTCCTGCAAGAGGCCTTAACCTTGCCACAGGACAATTTGGTGATATCTTCACTGCATGACTGCTAGTGAATACTTGACTGATCACAGGAAGTTGGGTGGGTACAGTACATCCAACTGGATTCTGTTGGTGAAGCGTGTATGAGAGTTGAAGCTCTAAACCAGTTCGTGTTGGCATCCACAAGGCACACTCTTCCAGTGCCAAAGTTCTTCCCAATTCAACAAGAGTGGTCTTCAGTATGGTATGTCTATCCAAAGTGCTTCTGATTTCATGAGTCAGCATCCTAACATGTCGCCCAGTTTCTTCCTGTGTGCGGATCAAGCCCATTTCTCTATCAAGCTGTGCAGCCTTGTTTTTTAAAAATAGTTCTCTAGTTTTAACACTTAACAGATCAGGTATAATATGTACAAGCATAAGGGCCGTTGCACAAGAAACCGCAGCTGTCAAAACCTTAGCGGTGGTCATTACTATTGCCACAGTCCTTGAATGCATATTAAAAGTCCACAAGTTTATAAGATGTGTCGCCCCACACAAAACAATGAAAGCGCCAAACTGTACAAGGACCCATCTATATGGAAACACGGCAGATTTCTTCACAAAGTAGATCAGCTCTAGAGGAATTGAAAAGTAAGCAAGTGCAATGAAGAAATCTGAAATATATTGATACTTCATCAACAATTCATCAGCTGGCCATTGTGGTTCAATGCAGTTGCAAGACTCCATGTTGACTGAACCACCTACTCTTTTACATGCCAGCAACAGAAGATACAACAATTAAAAAAATGCCCCTTAGCAATAACAAAAACAATAAAGAATCAGCAGAAACTCAACTCCATATAAATTAACCATTAATAATGTCAAGAGTAATTATTGAAACAGAAACGCTATGAACCCTGATTCATAGATTTAAATGGTCTTCAACAGAAGAATGTTGAGGCACAAACCATAGCCACACCCAAAAAAAAAAAAAAAGAGAAAAACAAGGTGCTTTCAACTTATCGTGTAAAAAGGCTCAAACTTGCTCTTTCCAAATGACCTCGAATCCTTACAATACACTATCAAACCATCAGAACACATACACCAAGACAAACTTTAATGATAATAATAATAATAACAATAATAACTTCAGGAAACTCTAATCCTTCGTTCGATTTCTTTTCTCAAATTACATCAATAAAAACAAAACAAATCCGATAATTGTTGCCCTTCGAAGTTCTAATAGCGTTGGCACAAAAATAAACAATGGGAAGCAAGACGTTCAGTTACGTAGAATTAAAAAACACAACTTCTACCAGAACATTAATAAAGAAAAAAGCATTACTCAGATAGGAAAACACAAAAATATACTCGGATTTCAAGATAAAAGTAATTAAAGAAGAAACCGAGATGGCAAAGCCAAGCCTATAACAAGAATCAAACTGAAATAAACCCATTTAACATCGCAAGTTCAAGAAGAAGAAAATTTTCTGGGCAAAATACAAACCTTTAAGCCCGTGAACAATTCATGAGACCCACTTTGACGATTTACTTGAGATTTTGGGGGGTCTCTACAACTCAACTCTCTTTCTTCTATGCGAGGTAAGTGGCTTGCCAGGCCTTTTAGTCTATTAGTAGAAACTGGAAACAAGTGGCGGCTAAGTTGACACACCCGACTGTGAAGTTTCTTCCATCACCGCTCATCAGATCACTCTTGATCTAATGGTGATGGTCACAGTTGAGGCCCTTGACGTTTGTTCCCCGGTTCATGAATGTGAACACACTGTCTGATTTCAGACAACAGGTGCTTAGTTGCTTTAGTTTGGTTTGGTATGAAGAGAGAAGTAAATGTTTTTTATTATCTGTAAATGAAAAATTAAATAAAATAAAAGTAATGTTTTTAAATTAATTAATTTCCCATATAAAATTTTGTTTTGGAAATAATTTGACAAGAGATGGAAGGGTTCAATGGATCTGGCTCACATATGGTAAATCTGGGGACCCAATTGCCTTGACCCTTAAGTTTACCCTCAACTTAGGCAATTATTATAATAATAAAATTATATATATTTATTAAATACATAAATAAGTATATATTTGATATATATTATTTAATAATTATATAATTTTAAATTAAACTTAAAGTAATACTTAATCATATAAGAATATATTATGTGTACATATATTTGTGTACGAAAAAATATATACGTTACGTGTAGTATTGTTTTTATTATAATAGCAAATTGTGAACACATTTTTTATATATAATTTGAATATATAAATATAATAAAATTATATATATTCATTTTGAATACATAAATATGTACACATTTAATATGTACTATCATGTGATTAAATGATTTTGAATTAAAGATAAAATAATACTCAATCACATCATGATACATATAAGTATGTATTCATTTGTATACTCAAAATAGATACATATAATATTACTCATATAGATAATATGTTATCATATGATTGTGTGTTATTTTATTTTTAATTTAAAACAATATGATTACATAATAATATATTATTTATATATTTAAATTGTATATATAAAATATATACATATAATTTTATTATTATTATAATATATTGATTAAATTTTATTCTATTTAGGATAAAAGAACATATTACCCTAATTAATAAATATGGGACCAAAAAAAAATATAAAAATTATACGAGTATAGTATAATAAATTGTGAAAATTGTGTTTTATAAAAATATGATTATAAAATTTAGATAAAAAATATATAGCATATATATATGTGTTTAATATGATACATAATCAATAATATGTTTTTAAAAATATGATAATATTAATCATAATTTCGGCACTCTTCTTAAAATACTTGATTAAAATTAATATAACATTTTAAATCAAAACATTTAATTAGCCTTTAGATATGATATAATGACACAACCAAATTTATACACTTGGGGCAAGTTGATGAGAAGCAACAAAATAGAAAGGATGAATGGCAAGTGGAAGAACAACAAAAACTAAACAATGAGGAATAATCTAATATTGAAGTCCATGAAGGGATCAAAGAAGTGCCGACCAACAATTATCTAAAAAGGACTAGAAAACCGCTTATGTGGCTCAATGATTTCATTAGATGAAATAAACTTATCTTATATAGATGAGAGCAAATATAATCAGTAAGTTTTATTTAATTTAGTTTGATATTATCATGTTTAGTTGTCATATATATCTTATTTTTGTATTTATCATGATTGGTTGTCATATTAGTTATCATATGAGTGAAATCATACATATATATCTTGCTTTTGTATTTTGGAAAATAATAGAGAATAATCTTGTATTCCATATTATTCTTCTTTGTTACCTTTCCTTTTTCTTCTCAATTTGTTTTCTTCAATTGGAGCTGACACTTGCTCGAAGAGTGGTTTTATTTACGATCAGGCTATATCTCAAGAATCGTTAGGTGGGTCGTATCATATAACATGATATATAATCTATTGTTAAATATAATCACAATATTTTTACACAGAATATATAGTTAATCAATCATAATAATTAATTTTTCTAATTTACAACTTTTATCTAATACAGTCAAGTTATATTCAATTTATGTACCTATCATTGTAAAAAATAACAAAATGGTTTAAAACTAAATATTAATTAAAAAAAACTCTAAACCCTTAATTAAAAATAAACTTGAGAAATTATATCATCTTTTTAAAATTTTTATATTGCCCTAATCGAAAAAGACTTTAAATACTAGTAATTGTGTTATAAAATATGATTAATCATACATATGTTTTTCTATATATGGATCAGAATTGGCCTCTAATATCAAATGATAAGAAAAAATTATAAGGTCTTTTTTAATAATTTTGACTGAGTTTTTTAATAAAAAATTATAATTTCTTTTTTAATAATTTTCACTGAGTTTTGAATTTTAATAATTCAATTGCGGCTAAAAATCGTTTTCCGAATGTCTGTCACGATAAAAATATTCAATGGGCTTTCAGCCCATTTCATGCCAAAGGACATTCGGCCTAACTTGGTTGCTCTTGAAGGATCTTGTCAATTTAACTTCAATGGGCTTTCAGCCCACCAGACATGAATAACCTGATCCTTGGAATATACGGGAAGGGAAATAAAAATAAAACCAATAAAGAAGAGTTTTTGTCACGCTTGTAAAATCTAAATTTGAAGTCCTCTCAATTCTTAAAACTTTTGAGCATTTTTCCCTTGTAAAATCAAAATCAATTTTTATTTAACCATACACTATAGGGTGGATTCAAATTGAGATGACTTGGTATTCAATCCAACTGAGCCAAATTTTATATGTAGAAGAATCACTCAGATTGATGCCAGCTTCAGAACTCGCCTTATCAAGGACTATTTTTCTTCTTTATCAACAATTCTTCTTCTTTTCTAGTGACTCTTCTCCTTCTATTTAAAAAATCAAGCAAACGAAACTCAAGCTGGTCATTTTGAATTTTAGCTGAGTTTGAGTTGGTCCTTGTTCAAGTTCAGCTCAAATCAAATCTACTCTTGCATACTCTTATTCTTTATTTGGGCTGAAATATATAGGCTCATATAAGAAGCAAGGGGAGGTGTCACCCATTTTCAATTTGGGCCATCAACGTTCCACATCTACTTCTATTAGAATTTAGTTCCAAGAAACAGGCAAATTTCTAAACAAGATATTGGCATCCCAAAATTAAAATTCATAACTCCCATTCAAAGAATGTATTTTTTATGATCATCTCTAGGTCAAAAATATCTGATAAATCTTTTGACTGTCTAACCAGGTTCACCCCCTTAGGTTATGTTATTCAATACGCCAAGTTTCCATGGTCTTTTAGTATGTTTTGATTCCAAATTTTCCCTTTTTAGAATCAAGTTTATTAAGAACAAACTCCATTCCTCTTTCTTTTTCCCCAAAAGATGATTTTTTTTTTTATTTAGTATGATTGAAGTAGAAAGACCAGAAATTCCATTCCCATTTTCTCCTTCTTCCGCTCCTTACAAACATCGACATAGTGAAAGTTGGCAAAAACCCAATAAAAAATTTTAATATTCGATGTCTTTATTTTTTCAAATCTCCACCTAAAAAAACAAATTTGTTTATATTTTCATTTTTTGATGAGTGACTTATCCAAGTTAGATACCCTCTTTAAGACCAAATCAACTACACTGAATAAGTAAAATTTTAAATTTAATAAATAAATTTATAATCGTTATACTAAATCAATCAAAAATTTAATTTTAAAATATTATTAAAAGAGATTTAAATTTAAACATTTTTACGTATAAAACTCTTTTATCACTACTTAAATTATTTCGTAGAACTTTTTACACATTTTTTAACCATATTAAATTATGTGAATTCAAGCGAAAAATATAAATAACTTATGATAAATGACCAAAAAAAAAAACCCTCACACGGGTTTGTTTAATTTTAGAATTATTAAAGCGGTTGATTTATGTGACATGTGTCAAATAATGATAGGGAGAATACACTATAAACTTTCCTTAAAGACAGAAGTGGTCGGTTATTAAAGTTGAGGTTAACTTAACTTTTGTTGTCTTTTGACTAATTAGTTTAACTTAAGTGGTCAAAACTCTGTCTTTTCTTTGATTTGAAACGTGTCGAAAAAGGAGTGGCCAGGTGTCAGTTTTCAAGTGTGGAATTGAACAACGTGGCATTCAATTAATTTGGCGGCAGGTTGGTTTTTAAGATTTTCAGCCGTTGGTTTAGTTGAAGCAAAATTGAGATTTGTCGTATTTTAGTTTCAAAATGTCTCAATCTTCTTTAACAAAATTAGCCTACCATCACCAAGGATTTTGACATATTATTCTTATTATGTGTCAATTTTTCACGCTTTGCTTGTATTCATAAATCTAATAATGAGAAGATTTAGATGATCTTGAGTTGACTCAACTTAATATTGACATAGATATTATTAATATTCAAAAAGTATGATTCTATAATAAATACCCTCTTAGTAGAGTTATAAAATCCTAATCATTAGGATTTATGTATAAAATATAAAACTATAAATTAAAATTTTACGATCGTAAGAATATTTAGAACGTTACCCTGCAATTTGAATTTGTAGAGTTTTTCAAATAATTTATATTGGAGTGACTAATTTTTTGTTCTTGAATCGTCCATGAATTATAATTTTTAATAGGTAAAATTACATTGTGTGATTTCGGAGAAAGGATTTAACCAATATATAATAAGTTATTGTATTTTTTATAAAATATTCAATAAACCTTAAAAGTCACACTAATGTTATTTATTTAAATTATATTTTTAAAATTTATTTGAATTATCTTTAATTAACCACTTAAACTTATATACAGATTGTTATTAAATCATTCAATTATTTGATTTTATTAAATTATAATTATAATTAATGTTATCGCCCTTTCAAAAATTTTCCAACATTTAAATGAATATTCACTAACTCATAATAAGAAATGTTACAATAATTCATTAACAATATGTATTTTATTAAGTTAAATTAACTTTATTGTACAGAGGCCAAGGGACTTATTCCCACCTAAGGTTTAGTGAAATTTCAAAGTTACATCTGATAAGTTTTAAAAACTTAAATACTCATCTATATATTATTAATAAAGTTAATAAAATCTGTTAGTTTTATAGGTAAAATTATTATTTAATCATTTATATTAAAAAAATTAAAAATTTATCTCATTTTCTCTCGTAAACCCTAAAATTAACAATTTTTCGTCATGATTAAACTTTAAAAAGCTTCATTTTGACCTCTGCTAAGGTTTTAATTCTCCAACAATCTTTCGATGACATCTCTCCCTCTTTGGCATATTTCTTATTTCCAATCATTTTTTTCCGACATTATTGACTAGCATCCTCATTGGTAATATGTATTTTAATAAGTTAAATTAACTATATTGTATATATTATTCAATCATGTAGAGAAATCATGAATGATAACATTAGTGTTGATTATAATTTTTTCTGTTAAACGTGATGTAAAGAGAAAGTCCCACGTCCCACATCTTCTACAAACTTCTTGTTTAAGTTATAATAACGTGGGAAAAAGGCATAAAGTTTGAAGTAAAATAATAATATAAGAATAAAAATTGGGGTCCCATTAATTCTATAAACGATTAAACATTATCATTTGCCTATTAATGTTAATCCTCTTAATTAAGTAACCATTAACAAATATTAAGGTTACAAAGATAAGACAAAATACTATATTAAGTAATGTATAACTTTAAAAAAAGAATTGATATTTATCGTGCAGATGATGAAATTATGTGTTAGGTAGATAGTGTTATATTGGTTGATTAAGTAACGTCTTCAATGACATTAATGTACTTCACTAATTAGTTATTTCCATAATCTTTATTATTAAATTTTTAATTAGGGTTTAATCTCTTTAATCAATGCATTCTCAACAATGTTGAATGGGATCTCATTATTTTGTATGCCCACAAACTCTTTTTCTTTACAAGAATATATTGTCCACATGTTTATCTTGATCACATATATTTATATTATTGGTTTATTTATGACATGACAATTCGGTCTGTAAAATCAGATATTTAGTTTGTTAATTTCTTGATAAAGATGGAGGCGAAAAAGAGGATAAATATATGACATTGACCCATTCTCTTCCGATTCTGATGTCTCTCCTCATTCATATATTCTTTAAACTCTTATATATGAAATTACCTTTAAAAGTTTTAAACTATTATAAATGTATTATAAAGTCGTGTGTGTGTATTATAAAGTTTTAATTTTTCTATGGGAATTTTTCTACCAAAAAAGAATATGAATTTTTTGTCATTCTTATATTGGGAAATGAAAAGAAATTTTTTTTTATAAAAACAAAGATAAAGATAAAGATGCCCTTATCTGTCCTGTTGTTATCCTTAATTATTGATGGTTGTTTCCTAACGGATTTAAAAAAAAAAAAGAAGTGATAAAATTGATCAACATTTTGGTCATGTGTTCGGAAGAACAGTAGAGTGAATAATCTTAATCTTAGAATGTGGACATACACGCATAAAACCAAAACCATGGTCAAATTGTCATAGCCACAAACATTCAATAATTTTGTCCCAATATCCAATAAAATTGCGACACGATTCAGAAATCACAATGTCATGTCATTGATCATCGTGTTTCTTCGTACACTATAGTAGATAACATTTTAAATTGATAAGATTTGCATATTCTCTGTATTCTTCCTAGGAGCATAATTTATTTGAAATAACAATATAATTTATTTTAGAATATAAAGTTTCCAAAATCCGATTGAGAAGTTGGCGCGTGCTGTCCCACATGAAACAAGATAAAAAGATGGTTAGCAGGAACTTGTCTGGGGCAAAACAAAAAAAAGTAAAGCTCTTCCAAGTATAAATGGCCAAGTGTCCCTCTGTCTCTGTCTCTTGATTAGATTGGTGTCCACTGCACCTCTTTTATATCTTTTTACCTTTGCTAATCAAACAATAATAGCGACATTTGCTCAAAATAAATATAATATTAAAAATAAATACGAGGAAAGTTAACGGTCTTCATACCGACACTCTCCTTAATACTATTATTTGACCTAATTCATGGTTTAATAATAAATGTGAGGAAATTAAAAGAAGATATTCAATGAACGATAATAACTCTTTTGACTGTTCAATGCTCATGCCCAGAAGACAAATGTAATGCAAAAACAGTTGACTTCATTTGACTCCTGTTGCCTCTCTTCCTGGTGTCTTGTCCAAATCACTTTCTCATCATATTTGTTAAAGAAAAAAATAAAAAAAAGGTAATTTTGACTTGAATGAAGCTTATCCCTTATCCCCCAATAAGAATTTACATATATATATATATATATAATAATATATATTGTTGTTACTATGTTTGTTTTAGAAAGATTTCTATAATTTTTTTATTATGTATGCTGATATAATAAATAATATAAGAAAAATATTATTACAATCTTTATATTAGATATTAAGATTATTAAATTAATTTTAATTTTATTATTATTTTATCTTTATTTATTAAATTTTAAGATAAAATTATTCTTAATTTTAATTAATATAATAAGTGATATGAAAAATATTTTTTAAAAAAAAAATACTAACAATTAATTTATTTTATAATTTAAAAATATGAAAAAAATTTAATATATTATTAATTTTAACAAAAAAAAGTGTTAGTTTAACTAAACATAATATTAATTTAAATAAAATAATCTTTTAAGGTATTTCATTAAAATAATATATTAATATTTTTTATAATTTCTAATTAAAAATATAAATTATTTATACACACTAATTTTATAAAATATAGTAATAAATTGATATTTAATAATAAAAAATTATATAAATCAAATATATTTGAATAATATTAAGATTGATATACAATTTTTGATGATACGAGAAATATACAAAGAGCGCAAAATTTAAAAAAAATTAAATCATATTTAAAAATAAAATTATAATTAAAAATGAATGTGCCAACTAGGCTTCTATATTTTCTTAAAATTTCCTTATTGATAAAATATCTAGCTCTACGCCTCTACGAATACAAGGTGTATAAAAAACTTATGCTACTACCATCATGACACGTGTCAACAATAATGATGCTTCTATAGAAAGTTCGTATTGCATTAAATTTGATTAGAGTCAAAATGAAGGGATTGTTTGGAAAATTGGAATGTGGGCCATTCTATGCACAGGATCTGCTTCAACTGATTTGACACGTCCCAACCCTAAACCGCTTTCTCTCGTTAACAATTGGCAGGACGGCTCTCATCCAAAATATGTGGGTCGAGTGGGCCCCCGGACAATATTCGGGCCCACTGCTCCAAGTCCATTTGGCTCTTACTTACACTCCAATTTTATCACGTGCTTTGTCTCTCTCAATTCACCATCGCTCTTTCCCCCAATTATTTGGGAATAGCATCATTTTGGCGTTGAAAAGGAAAAATATTCTCCAATTTTATTTTTTAAAATCTTCAAATTCAATTTAGAGAGTAGATTTTCAATATATTTATGAATTTTAATTTCCATAAATAAATATAGAGAAAAAAAATTAATGATAAATATTTTATTATTTATCTACATAATTTATGGAGTAAAAAGTTAGGTAAATCCTCTCTTCTTCCTGTGAGTGGGATGTTGGGGTGACTCAGAAGATAGCCAATTGCCCATTTGTTGACCTGTCACAGCTTGCCACGTAATATATTCGGACAGTCCGCTTCATCAAGCATTTTTTGTAACAAAGCAAATCAATCATGTTACATTTTTCATCATTTCATGTAATTTTATTTCAATTTGTACGAAAAATTATGCTCGATTTTACACTTGGCATCCACATTTTGGCCATCAACGGTCCACATTCACCCAACTGGAAATTCATGGAAACTTCCCTCAGGTAGACAAGTTCTTCTTTTCTTCTTCTTCTTCATCATCATCTTCCTTCATGTTTCATGCATCTCATCATTTTCGTACATTTACAACGAATTGAAGAAAATAGAATTGCCATTTCAATGGTGAATAATGCTGCCACTTAGAACTTATAGTACATATAGTTTGGCTTTATTAGCAAACTAGGTAACACATTTTCAAGTAGGAGGGGCCAAAAATCCGATCACCGTACACCAATAAATTGATCCCAATAGTTTTTTCCAAAAATGATCAATAATAGTGCCAAAGTGGCCAGCCATGACAATATCAAGCAAATATTGCCACAATACTATTACTAGGCAGGCACCGATAATGAAGATAAAAACCAATAACTTTATATCAAATCAAATAATGTAAGTCAAACCTTTTCTTCGGGTCAAAATTTTCACATGTCTCCCTCTTTAATTTTATTCGATATCACACCGTACCAACCATGCCTTTACCTTTAAATTATCATCACTGTGTTTTAAAAGAAATCTTGGAAGAAAGAAGATGGACGTCGATTTGGTTGGTTTCTTGAATCCTGGAGCCTCCCTAATTATGCATAGAAAGCAATGTTAATTATAGATTTAGTTGTCGGTTCGTTGGACTTGGTAGTTGGCAGTTTTTTCTGGTAAGGTCGGTTGGTCCATCGTTCAATTTTATTTTATATCTTTATTCTTTAGGATTTTGTTCTTTAACCAATGGAGGCACTGAAACTCCATGCTTTAAGATATGACAGTAATATAAAAAATTGAGTAAAGTTCTTAATCTATACTCATAAATACAATTTATATTCTGTATAGAATACATATAATAACTGCAATGGAGAGAAATACCCGATTGAAAAGGCAATAAAAGAAGATATAGGGAGAAAAAAGAACAAGTTGAGGGGAGTCTTATGATGTTGAGACAGTAGAATGTTGGCGATTTGGAACAATGAATGGTGGGTCGGTTGATGGCTCCAGGGAAAGTGCATGCAACTATAATTATAGATCGGTGGTTGATCCGAACATTATGGGAAAAATACCATAATTATAATAAAGTAAGTGTTAGAATTTTAAATATAAGGTATGAGACTTAAATCTCAAACAGAAAAATATAAATTTCTAATATAAAACTTATATAACTTTTTACTTTTTAATCTCAATATATAGTTTTTGAGTTATGATTCTCCTAATATATAATTACACACACAATATATATATAGTTGATCACAGTGCGTGCCTTGTGTTTGCATGGTAAAATAGTGCTTGCTACGTCCAAATTATTTCTGCTTTACGGTAGGGTGGATATGCTTTTGTACATTTGCATGGTTGTAAAATATTTGTTTCAATCCAGTGTAAATCAAGGCTCATAATTAGGACTTAATTGGAAGCCCCATTATTAATTAATTATTATAACATTAAAATTGAGATTAACGTCACAAATTGGACATGTATGTAGATATCGTAAGAATCTAGTGACGAACGAATGTTGGATTAAAGATCATGTCTATCAAATTATAAAATTATTTTCAAGTAAAATTTATATTATTTTATTGTATATATAAATCGTGTTGGGTCAAATTAAGCCGGTAAAATAACCCAAGTGTTAAGTGGTTTATGGAGCCTAATCCACTTGAAAAAAATAGGTTAATTTTTTAAATGAATGGAACTTAATTTAAAGCTTGTTCGTACAATTTAATTAAATAAATAATAAAAAATCTTCTACCTAGAAATACAGTTGTTTATGCCGAAGAAAAATTGCTAGATGATAATAATATAAAACAAAGAAGCCTCACTTTTCTAAATTGACGATCATAAGTGTTTTTAGTGTTCTTACAATAAAGTTATACGTTGATTTATTTGTCATGATTATACTAATTTAATAATATTTATCACATGCATACGTGTTTTACGTACGTAAAAATAGATTAAATATTGTTATTTATTAATTAAAACTATGATAACGCGTTTGAATGAAATTACAAATTTAACCCCAATAATTAACTTTATAACACTACTCTAACAAGTAGTGGGGGAAGAGGAAGAAGATAATGGTGGCAACAGCGTTTTTGGGATAATGAAAGAGTTGGTTGGATAGAGAAAGTGATAAGGGTAAAAAGATTTAGAAAAAAAGTGGTCTTTACAAAACTTGACATTTAAAGTTTTTTTTTTTTGGTAAATTGAAGTGATATAATAATTTTGAAAAGTAATATAGTTTAGTATAACAAAATAATTTAATATTTCGTTACTATGTTAGGTTTCTTTTTCGTTAACATAATTCAGTTTTGGTTAATATAATATGATTTATATCATTAACGGGTGAAAAAGTGTTTTTCAATCAAAGTTTAATTAAAAATAATAATTCACTTAATTTTAAAAAAACCACCTTTTTGATTTAGAGATTTGAATAATTTTACACATTACCATGTGTAATTACTTTTTAAGCAATACTTTAGGGTGGATGAAAGTTTTTTTTTTTTTTTATGCTAAATAAGAAACTATGTTTTTTCATTATTTAAGTTTGAAAAGTTTATTTATTTTATAATCGGTTAAATTTGTCAATAAAATTTATTAAATTAAAATATTGTTTGAGTTTGAAAAGTTTATTTATTGAATAGTTTGTTAATTTTGTTAATAAAATTTATTAAATTTTTTGAAAAGTTGATGGGAACAAAAAATGTTCACTATCTTTGTAGAAGTTTAAATAAAATTTACTTCTAAAAAATTTAGAAAAATTTTATCCACCCCTTAGAAATCATAACAACAAAAAATTTTATTTATTGCTTACGAATGAATATTCCTCTCCCACTTTGTCGTCCCTTTACAAGACTCAACCAGTGAATATATTATTTTTGAAAATTATATTGATGATCGCATCTTCTCTTGTTATTGACACTTTATTGTCAAAATTATAAAAAGTCATTAGTGAGACTATAATCTTATTTTTGCTCGTCGATGACTATTTTTATCTTATTGTATCATTCTCTTACAAGACTCAGCGATTGATTGCATTGTCTCTTTCAAAAATTACACCAACGACTCTCTTGTCGTTGCCACCTCATTGCCTTTTCCTCCATCAATTTTTTCTCTGGCTCTAGCGACTTCTCTCTTTCTGATCTCTCTATTTTTTGTTTTATAGTAAAAAAAAAAAATGAAATTCTATTAAACTGTTTTTATCACTTTGTAAGGTTGCATTGTAAACTAAAAAACAAGCAAAAAAAAAAGGAAAAAAGTGTAGAATTGCTTTTGATCCTCCGGTGGTTTCTCGAATTTATGGTCAATCATCAACTAAGCACTTGTTGAGGAAACAACATCTGAAAGTTATGAGTCTCTCTCTTTGTATAATTCAGTGAACGAAACCCAACATATCTAAAATCACATGAAAAATGAAAAAAAACACTTTGAAGTGGGGATTTTGTCAGCTTAAGGATTCATCACCAGCCGCCTTCAAAATCTTGCTGCATTTTAAGTTGTTTCTTTTCTAAAAGAAACCCAATAGAATAACTTGGAAAAGAGTTCATTAATATAATATGAAGATAACATGTTCTGTTTGTTACCAGTGTTTTGTATAAAAATGGGTAGTGAAATGAAAAGCTTTTAAATTGGGACATTTAATGGAGGTGAATTGGTGTATAAAAAAACAAGAAACAGAACATGATTTTCATAAGAGAAGAAAAGGATAAAGGAAGCAGGAGGAGAAGGAGAGCGTGTGGGGGCAACTGATGTGAAATAGATATGGAGTGAAAAGCAGAACCAATCAACCAACAACACAAACATCAATAGCCACCACGTGTACAGCATACACTTATACATTGCTTCTCATTCGAGGATTCAACGCGGGAATAGCATATCCTATCTAATCAAACACCACTAATCGAATTTAATACCAATCTAATAATTGGTTTAAGATAAAAATTTAATTTTAAAATACTATTAAATTTAAAAATCCGGGTTAAAATCCCGCTTATTTGCCGCTTTTCTTCTTCTCCTTTTGCATAAGACACTTTCCAATTTCACTTGTTTGATAGGCTAATCAAGAATTATGTAAAGAAAGTGAGAGTGAGAGGAAGAGAGAGAGAGAAAAGAGGCATAAATGTGTGTTCGTGTCAAAATATGAAGGAAACTAATGTCGCTCGTCAGCATTCTCCACGCCTCGTTTCAATTACTTAATATTTTTGACGAAATAAAACCTTCCTCCTTTAAACTAACACGTGGATGTCTTTTCTCTTCCTTTCTCTCCATATATACCCCCCCTCCTCTCCTCAACATCCCCCAACATTCTACTCCCTTTCTCTCTGAATTAACAGAACAATCATTGCCCACATTAATAGTCCCACTTTCTCACCAAATTGAATTCTGAGTTTGTCAAAATAGATAACCATGGCGGCAACAACCAGCTCTTGCGTGGCTAAGCCTCTGTCTTCTTCTTCTTCTTCTTCTTCTTCTTTCGAACACTTGGTCTCAAATTCAAGGCCTAAAAATAACATCACTTGTTCACTTCAAACCCCTTCTGTTCTTCATTTACCTAAACAGTCTTCCACTTATTCTCCATCAAGGCAGCCTAAGGATAGCTTTACCTCTCTTTCTTTAACCACTTCTTCATCTACTTTTTCTTCTTCTGAGAATAATTTTCCTCAAAATTGGAACTTGTTACAGAGAGCTGCGGCTTTGGCTTTGGACGCAATAGAAAATGCCTTAATTTCCCGCGAGTGTCAGCAGCCACTACCCAAAACAGCTGACCCACGTGTCCAAATCGCTGGGAACTTCGCCCCTGTCTCGGAGAACCCTGTCTCTCACTCCCTTCCGGTCACCGGAAAAATCCCAGATTGCATTCAGGGTGTTTATGTCCGAAACGGAGCTAATCCTCTTCACGAACCCGTCGCTGGCCACCACTTCTTCGATGGAGATGGCATGGTTCACGCGGTACAGTTCAATAAAGGCTCCGTCAGCTACGCCTGTAGGTTCACTGAAACCAACCGTTTCGTTCAAGAACGTAGTTTAGGCCGTCCAATGTTTCCCAAAGCCATTGGCGAACTCCACGGCCACTCAGGCATCGCAAGGTTGCTTCTTTTTTACAGTAGAGCTGTCTTCGGACTTGTTGATCCCAGCCGCGGCTCTGGGTGTGCCAACGCTGGACTTGTTTACTTCAATAATCGTCTTTTAGCCATGTCGGAAGACGATTTACCTTACCATGTTCGTATCACTCCTTTTGGTGATCTCAAAACGGTGGGTCGATTTGACTTCGACGGTCAGCTTAATTCAACAATGATAGCTCACCCAAAAGTTGATCCCGTTTCAGGCGAATTGTTTGCTCTTAGTTATGATGTTGTTCAAAAGCCTTACTTGAAGTACTTTCGTTTCTCTCCGGATGGCTTCAAGTCTCCGGATGTTGAGATTCCTATTGATGAACCCACAATGATGCATGATTTCGCCATTACTGAGAATTTTGTTGTGGTTCCTGATCAACAAGTTGTGTTTAAACTACCTGCAATGATCCGCGGTGGCTCTCCGGTTATCTATGATAAGAACAAGATGTCAAGTTTCGGGATATTAGACAAGAATGCTACTGATGCTTCGAAGATTAAGTGGATTGACGCTCCAGATTGCTTCTGTTTCCATCTCTGGAATGCGTGGGAGGAGCCTGAAACTGATGAAGTTGTTGTGATTGGTTCATGTATGACTCCCCCTGACTCTATTTTCAATGAATGTGACGAGAATTTGGAGAGTGTTCTATCTGAGATCAGACTCAATCTAAAGACTGGTAAGTCCACTCGCCGCCCGGTAATTTCCCAGTCAGAACAAGTCAATTTAGAGGCTGGAATGGTTAACCGGAACTTGCTTGGAAGAAAAACCCGGTATGCATATTTAGCCCTGGCTGAGCCATGGCCTAAAGTTTCAGGCTTTGCAAAAGTTGATCTTTCAACAGGAGAAGTCCGCAAATACATATATGGAGACCAAAGGTATGGCGGCGAGCCTCTCTTCTTCCCAAGAGGGTCTAATTCAGAAAATGAAGACGATGGTTACATTCTCGCCTTCGTTCATGACGAAAAGGAGTGGAAATCCGAGCTGCAAATCGTTAACGCCATGACTTTGAAGCTCGAAGCTACAGTTAAGCTTCCATCTCGAGTTCCTTATGGCTTCCACGGCACTTTCATAAGCGCCAAAGACTTGGAGAAGCAAGTCTAAAGTAAATTACTTACAGGGTTTTGGTATATGGGAGGAGGGAGATTTACCAGAGGGATGCCTGCATATACTTCCCCGGAAACTCCTCCCCTGTGGGTCTCTGCATAAATTTATCGCCTTTCTGTCTTTCTTTTTTGTTATTCAATGGTGAAAGGTTTTGAGAAACCAGCTTGTAGCTTTTGGGTGTAGCTAGGATTGAAGCTCAGCTGGTTTTCTGCTTATTCTTTCACTATTTGTGAATAAGTACATAAATTACAGTGAAAATATATGTAATATTTTGTTGTTCTGTATTTCTCTGTTTCTCTCTGTTTCATATGTGAAAATTTTATTTGCAGAATGTCAAACTTTGGACCAATCTGATTCGAGATATGGATTCGACCCAAAATCTGTTAATGATGTTCTGATTGTATTTGTATGCAGATGGAAATGGTGATTGGTCTATTTCTTCAGATGCTTGACAGTTAGTCCATTTCAGGCATCTGTGAATAATAACATTGGAAAGTTGAAAGATAGAATTATGATACACTAAATTCAATAGAATTACCAATTGGCAAATGGAAAATGGAAACATTTGATTGGCAGAATTTCAATTGTTAGGTAGATGAAGTTGCCAATGGCATGATGAAACATCATGGTACCAGAAAAAAAGTGAGACATTTCAGTAGGCGCCTAAAAGCAGATTTGACTCCATGAAAATTCATAGAGACAAGTCCACTTTGCAAAGCTTCTTTCAACTGTGAATGAGATTAGGTTAGGCACAAATGGTGATCATCAACCCAAATTGTTTTTCTTCTGCAAAAATGCAAATGGAAATGACAGAAGATATGCACCAGTACACATGTATTAAAATATCAATCAAATCAAGAAAATATCAAAGATTTTTTAATGGAAATTATGGACTCATTTTGGAGAAAGATAATTTCACCAGATCAGCATTCACATAGTAGTCAATCCATTTGTTGATCAAGAATCTATACTTTAAAACACACTAGAATGAATGAATTTGCAGCATTCATTGAAGATAAATGCAATGTCTATGAATCGATTTTGCATCGTGAATTGTGGTTTCATTCATAAATCTCAATTATTGGATAAAAATTCTCTTGCCCATTTATTAGTAGTGGTATATATTGGTGGTTGGAGGGTCCATTCCATTTCCATTGAAAAGAATTCATCTGAAATGAAGTTTTATCATCATGTCATTTCCCACTACACAGATGGGTCTCCTCCCATCGTTGAGTTTGGATTGTATTTCTTTCAGTCATGGCCTTATTTTGTTTTTATGTCAAGATGGAATGTGTTTTCTGTGAGCTTCAAATCCAACATATGTTTTCACTCAGACTTTGTCGAATGTCGCCTTCCCTTACTTCATACACATGCTGCAATTTTCTCTCAGATTTTCGAGTAAAATTAGCTGAAAGAAAATGACAACCCTTGATGCATTATCGTTGTAGAAGCTCAGGAAATCAACATTGGCCAGCGAATTTTCTTGGATGAGAAAATGAATCAACGACATGAAATGACAGTGAAATGCCACTTAATTACGGTTTGCCCAAATCCTTGCTACCCAGGGAACTTATGATTTTCCTTGTATCCAAACAAACTCTGGCACTTGGCAAATTAATGAATGTGCCCTTCTCCTCTGGCAATCTCAATGTCGACGGTTCATAATGGTTCCTAGTTTCAGAAAATTCCAACCTTTTCATCATCTTCATCTTCACCTTTTAGCTTTATTCAGTAGGATTAATGATTCATGAACTATTAAGTTCAAATATTTCTCATCTCATATTATTTAAATCACTTCTGATCCTAATTGATTAATTTCTGAGTTTTAAATTCTGATTTATTGGTCACACGTGAAACATTTAGATCATAAGAGGAAATTAAAATAACACATGGCAGAATTGAATTTGTGGCTATTGTTGTAGGCATGTGGCAAAAATTAGAAGCTTTAGGCATATATTGATTGCGAAAGGAGAACAAAATCTCATTATTATTGTTGTTTTGGTTAAGGATCAAGAAACCCACCCAATCCGGATTGTCTTTTGAGGTCGAATCAACCATGCTTTAGAATATCACCAAACCTTCCATAATTTACTGCTAAACTGTCGTCTCAGTCAGTGGCTCTGTAATTGGAGACAAAATACAGTTTTTACCATGAGTTCTTCCAGTTAGACGAAAGTAAATGCGAGTTTTCTGTCAAGTTAAGAGCATTAAGAGAGAAAAAAAGTTTTACTAATTCAATGCATATTATGTAAAAAAAATGAAAAAAGAAGAAAATAATACATTGATAGATTAATTTTTTGCAATAAATACAAGTGTGCATGCATGTAGGCAAAGACAGCCAGGCATGGGCATACATTTAGCAAATCAAAATAGTACTAATTTAGGTACTTTGAGCTATTTAGAGGTTTCCAGAATTACCCACATACTATTTTCGATTGATTTTAGGATTTCCATGATTTCAGCAGCCTGGTAGCAAAAAATATAAAGGTTTCAGAATTTAAAACAATGGCAGAAAAGCTAGCGTCAACATTAATGGAAGCGTAAGCAGCCGCAAATTTAATTATCAGTGAGAAATTCTATGCTCACATGCATGGTCGACGTTCTCAGTTTGATATGGGTATCGTAAACTAAGCATTGAATTATGCAGATTTATGAAAATGAGTGGTCACAGAGCAGCCGTCTGAGATTTTCAGAGTCATGCATGGGTGCACTCTTGCTAAGGCCAAAAGTCTAATTAACCCATCTTTATCTTTCTGTGTGGCCTAGATCCATCCCAAATATTTCGGATCAGCAATCTGTATATGCACATTTTACTACCCACAATGGATGAATATCGACAGGTGCATGCCGCAATTAGTCAGCTTGATATTTTCTCATCAAACTATCGAGAAATTTCTACAGCTCATGCAGCTGAGTTGTAACTTTGAAACATTAGTAAACAGTGAGCAAAGGTTTGCATAAGCAAATTTGGTGGCCTGGTCTTGGCCACAAATCTGCAAGTCTCAAAATATATGTGATGCAAACTGAGACGTATACATTTGCATGTGAAAACGAAGCTTCAGATATTTTAACCATATATTTCCAAGGATGATATGTGTGTGTGTGTGTGTGTGTGTGATAGAGAGGATAAATAGAACTGGAGCAACTTTCATTATATATATATATATATATTAAGAATATGCACAGGTTAATTTCTACATGGATTCAGCAGAAAGAAAGACTCCAAAAACATGAAAATTAATATTATTTGTACACGCATGCATATGTAAATTGCGGCCATCAGCCAGTTCCCCTCGTTTCATTAGCAGAAATTATGACTGAATATGAAGTAAAAAACATGAAAATATATATTCTGCGATCGTTCAAAGTCTGTATAACATGGGCGTCGGCTCTGAAACATGAGCATAGAGCAAGAGGCGTCACCGAAGAGATGTTACAGCCACAGAAATATATATATATATATATAGATTCGTAAAGCGCAGAGATTTCGAATGGCTGTTTTGATTTGATCATCATCTGTAAAAGATGAATAACTATTTTTTTATTAACTACACATGGGGTTGTAAATTTTCTGGTCTTTGAAGCACCAACTGGGCGATAGTTTCAAGTTGGTGCTTCAAAGATTAACATAAGATGACTGGCTAGACTTAGAATCAAACAAGTAAGCTGACACAAGAATATACAAATTGAGTTATTTGCTACCTGAAGGAAACAAAAACTGATAAATCTGGATGAGTGTCGAATAGGTAAAAATATAAAATACCTTTTCAGAGATATATAATGAATGAAGATACAGCAACCAGTATTAATAGATATTCATCTTCTGGCTCTCACATCCACAGCCCTCAAGAGAGAATCTTAATTTTTAGGCCCACAAGACAAGACCATTCATAATAAAACATTTTTCCAAGAAAATTCTCAAACCTCAAATTGCAAATGCATATATGTGTATATGTATATATATACCAGCTATTTTCAGCCGACAAACATTTGAAAGCTGCGAAGAATCCACAGAAAAAGGCTTGCAAAAGAGACAAACAGTGATCTGTACGTGTCAATGGAAGGAAAAGCGGTCCCCTTTATTGGAAAGATTGTGACACAGAATTTTGAAAGAGAACTTTAAAGTCTATTTCTAAAGAAGTGCTACGTGTACAAGTTCTAGTGACGCATCGACTTCCATCTCAGCTTTGCTTATTTTTGATGACTTCATGGCATGCCTCACCCACAAAACAATAATTCCAAGAATATAATCTCCTTAAGTACATCATCTCACCATCTTCATAACAAAACTGGCAACAAAACACCACTACTTTTTATCTGTTGCAGTTTCATAAATAATTTCTGGGTTCATTCATGCTGATATATGATTTAAAAAATGGTGCTAAGTTATAATAATTGAGTGATGGACGTGGCAAACCTTAGACCAGAAAGAATGGTACTGGATTTGATTAATGGATAAATATACAAGCATATAGAAAACAAATGCAGCCATTCAAGACATGTATGATTTCTTTTCTCTATTATTTTATGCATGCATGATTGCCATAATGAAATACAACTAAAAAGGCAGACTGGTTCTATCAGTGGATTGATATTAAAACGAAAGAGAGCATTTAAAATGTTATGTTCTAACTTCTAGTTCCTCAATGATTGTAAATTCTGATGCAAGAAAATGACAAATCATTAAATTGTATATTGTATTTGCAAAATCTCACTTCAAACTTATCAATCTCTAACTCCTATTTACACTATCTCACATTTTCATTTGTAAAATCTCACACCAAAAACAAAAAAAATCAATAAAAAATAAAATCATTAAATTGAGGTATAAAGATTAGTCTGAGTTCTATAATTATTGTATACTGTTATTTGCTTCATATATTTTACAATGAAACAGACAATAATGACAAAAAATTGACTAGATATGGACAATTAAAGTGTTACCTTGAAATAATTTCTAGGTAGTATCCGACTGTCCAGATCCAGTTTTAAACAGGGGTGTAAGAGTAAGAATATTTGTTCTATACTTATTGTGTTTTGTTATATGACTGATATACTATTAAAATTATATGGAAAATAGGCAATAATGGTGAAATTTTGACTGGACCTGAGAAATTAAAGTACAACAATACAATAAGATGTGTTTTTGTGTTTTTACCATTGAGGTAGAAAGTGTAAGATTTTCAGTCTAATGGGGGTGAGGTAATTTACCTTTAGAGTTTTAGGACATTATATACAAATATATAAATATGAAAGTTTAAACACCAGGAAAATTATAGTGAGGTATTCTCATCAAGCCACAAATTAATGACTACATAGTGCAATACATATGTTTTAACATGTGATTAGATATTATTTTATTTATAATTCAAAATCACACAATCATTCGATGACACATCAATTGTGTATTAAAAAAAAATGTACGCATTGTTTTACTGAACTTGTCCAAATCCTTCCAGATTCAAAAACAATTGGTTGCAAAACAAGTGATAGCAACATTTTAATGGCATATCAAGAGACAATTTCTTATAGAAGAACAGGACATCCTTGCTTTTTATCCAGACTACATCTAAACTCTTCTAGTCGAGGCAATACTCAAATAAATACGATAAATTTCTTACAAAAAAAATTGTAGTTTTGGTGGAAAATAGATATTAACTTTGGATCACATTCCACTGAACTTCAAAACTTTCTCTGCAACTATAATCTGGATCTATTGCTTTTGAGATTCTTTCATACAAGAACAAAACTGCAGTACCTCAAACAATAATATCTGAAGCCCTCCTCGTGAATTTCGGTTGGCGAACAGCACCAGGAAGTAAACCTATAACCATCTTAAGAAAATAAGTGTATTTACATAGAATTAAAAAAACAGATGGAAAGCACCTAGCTGCCATGGGAAGATAATGGCACATCAACATCTTTCCTAGTCGATATTCTTGAAAAAGTGTTAACACGAATAACAATACAGATGGATTTTTCTTTGTTTTAAATTTTGGGCTTTCTTCAACCTCATTCATAAAGGTGTTCTGGAAAACTCCCTTGAAAAATTCTTTCTGGAATACTAAGCCAACAGAGTTTGTTTTTATAAAAACAAAAACTGCTTTAGTGACCAGAAAATGCTAGGGAATAAAACAATCCCAAGGCTTTTAATTTTTCAGGTAAAATTGATATCCAAGCAAACCCAAGATAAAATAATACAGTTACTAAATTTAAGTTTATCAATTACAAATAACCAATGACATACCAAGCAAGGTAGTAGATATTCAATCCTCCTCCATAGGTACATCTGGAATATCAAACCTGTCTTCCTCAATTGTTTTATTGATCACAGAAATAGGTCTAGGTAAGAAAGGTCAAGGAATACAGTTTTTGAATATGACCAGGAAAAATGAAATGTACCATGGCGAATCATAGCTTATTTTCATTCCAGAAGTTAGACCCATTCAAAGTGAAAGCTATCAAAAGCTCAGATGTGGAATGTGTTCATGCAGAAAACATCGCCCTATGATTCAGTTCACATGAATTTTATTGCTAGCATTACAAAGAATGTAAATTTCTATACCAACTTAGAAAATTTAAAAATCTCAAGTTCAGTTCTTGGCAGCATCAGTCAATCTCTTAACTGACTTTTACTGACATTTTTAATAACCATACATAGGAAACATATATAAATCATGAATATGTATATCACAAGACACAGATATTGAAGGTTGTTTTACAACATTAACAAGTACTTTTTATTACCCTTCCCACAAGATGTCAAACTTCTTCAATGATGTTTTTATTCAAGACAATGGTAATTCCTAGCTTGAAGCAAACATTGCCGTAATTCTTTGAAACATGAATGCTATAAAACATTCCTACACAAAAACAAACTTAGAAACTTAAAACTCAAAAGCTTTAAGAAAAATTTTGCCTCGGTTTCTGACGCGTACCTAGTCCTAACAGTTTCCAAGAACTTTTGTTTCTTTCTCATTTTTTGAATTGGAAGAACCAAGAGGTATGAAGACTGCTACTGGTTCATAATGGATACATAACATCCCAAGATTAAAAACAGGGAAAGTTTCATGAATGTTAGAAAAAAAAAAAAAACCACTGCATGTGCAAGAATATGTGATTTTCACAAACTCCCAAAAGAATATTGTTGGCAATATGAAGCTTTTCACAAAACAAAGGATATAAATCAACATAAGATCGTCCTCCTTCTCACCACGATTGCGGCTACTTTCAAGCTCCCTGATAATTTCAGGAGTAACCTAATATATGCAGGGAGTAAAAGTCATAACCTGCTTAACTTGTCTTAAATAAACCAGGATTTTCAGGATAGATAAGAGAGAAAGCGATAAGAAAAATAGACAGTAGGGACAATGCTCTTACTAATTTATGTTTTTGCTTTTTAAGTAGAATTCTAAGGTCATCTTTACCCTCCTTCCGCAGTTCATTCTTGTACCTGCCAAAAAAATTAACATGGGAAGTCCATGAGAAAAAAGCCCAATTTCCACTCAATTTTATAAAGATTACTAACAGTAAAATAGCATAAATAGCTTAAAGTACAGTAGAAAAACCTCATAGGAAGTGAGAAATTTTATCATGCAGTGATATTAAGCAGTCAATATATATTCTGATGCATGTTTCAATGAGTATGACTGCAAATACCAAACCGGCCAATGCATAATTATCATTTTATAAACTTCTAAGAGGTTTTACATTCTTTTTTTTTCTATTCTGGACTCTAAAATCAACATGTCTATAAATTTTTTAGCGGTTAACAACTATTTAAATCAACATGAAACAAATAGATGACAATAGGCAAAACAAGAATTTTTTGTAACATACAGAAGCAGAAAAAAAAATCTTAATTGAATATGTGCTAACCTCTGCACAAATGCAAGAAGTGACTGGTGCCAAATTACAGGCATTATTCGTGTATCCTCAAGAAATCTCATGAAATGAGCAACAATAGCATCAACTACACGATATGGCAAACCATATTTCTTCTCCAAAAGAAGCTTTATGAAGTAACTGCAAAAAATTAAAAATATATAATATGAAGTAACTTTCAGCTTATTCTGCAACAACAAAAATGAGACACCTTCAAAGAATTTACTATCGTCTACAGTTGCAAAGGCAGCATTCCTTTGATTGAGTTGTCTCTCAATTTACATGCTACAGCCAAAACCTAGATACATACAGTGACACTGCTCTCTTTGTTTCTCATCTCAATGCTGCACGTAGGCAGTTGTACATACATAGAATTTACAGTATTAAAATTATAATTATCTTCTAAGGCTATGCATTCTGCGTCAGAACTTTTAATATGAAGAATCCAAGCTATCTTATCCCTGACAAATTCTCTTTCTACCTCAATTCTCAGCCGGTTAAATGTTCAAATCACAACATGCCAATGTTTCTACTTCAAATACTCAACTCAACGTTACATTTTTGCACATGAAGGCACACCATGCACACACTCACTGCATTCGTACAAACACATGCATTCATACATGCACACCTAAGACAAGCTCTTTTGTGCTGACATAATAAATCTGCATACCTTGTAGTGCCACAATATTCCATTTCGGCAAGCTTCAGTAAAGCAACACTGTAATTTGAAACAGAAGTTTGAGTTAGATGGTTCCCATATAAATTAAAAACTTGAATATAAGGTATAGTTGTTCAATAAAAATGTTATCATGAGCCAGAAATCTGTAGTAGCAAATTTCACAAAATTAAATAATTTAATCAATTAACTATCATGTGAAAGCCAATGGCACTTCTCATCCGGGGCTCTCAGATACCCACAACAACTGATGATTAAAAATTTTAAAACACCTATTTAACTTATTTGTAATAGCAAACTGAATGAGAACAGGAAAGCAATTAAATGAAGGGCAGTATGATGGTAATATAATCAACAATACAGTAAAGAAAACGCCTTTCGACCCCTAAACAAATTTCCTCCACAACTATTCTTATTTATAAACAGTATAACTCCATCACTATCACTCCATTCATGCCCAGTAGAAGTGATATATTAGACTTTGACCTCAATTAGTCAAAAAGATCCATCCAAATATTCTATATAATCTCGATAAGCTTTCCCTCAATATCCATCAAATTAAATTTTCAAATATCCATTACAAACTTTTATTCAACATGACTACCAAGTTGTGTGTCAAAGAAGTCCACGGCTGAAACATATCCAAGTTCAATCAAACAACGGAAGAGAGTATGAAAAACATATAATAGCAAGCAAGAACACAATTAAAAGAATGAGCAGGAAATGCAGGAAGGGGCATAAGTTTATTTTAATAAGTATGTAACAATAATAAAAAAAGAATTTATTACTGCCCCACTATGTAAAATAAAAAGAAAGAATTTTCACAATCGAATGAGGTTTACAGTGTTCCTAACCACGCATTCTCCCTACCCCCCAAAAAAAGAAAACTAGTGTGAAGAATTTTCGAATTGAGAATTGATCTAGTCAATCAAAAATCTCAATCTTCCCCATCTTTACAATTGCAAATAAAAAGTATCCAAAAGAAATTCTTGTATAATATTATACTTTAAATAATGTTCAAATCAAAGATCATTTAATAAGCAACATCATCCACTAACATGGATATAACCAAACCAAAGCAGATGCCTGCTTGTAAAATTTTAGCAACTAAAATACCATATTACTTAACCTCAAATTCCCTAAATCAAATCCTTCCACACATCGACTAGATTTAATCCTTTTTTTTCTTCCCGACAATGCCCAAGTATTTAGAAGACCTAGGAGTACAATGCATACCTTGAGTGAAGCATAGGAATGGAAACTTTTTCAATAACACTCCCAATGATGACAGCTTCTCTGAGATTACATGTCCCAGACTGAATATGAAAAAAAAAAATAAATAAACTTAGAGCATACATTATGACTAGAAAAATCAAACTACTATGTGATTGATAAATTTTTGTGGCCAAAGAGCAATTGCAAATATGACTTAAGGTGACATATTTGAAGATGTACACCTTGCACAAAGGGAACAATATTCCCTTGTTGAATGCAGCAGGTTTATACAGAGATTTTTTCAAAGCTTGATATAGAGCAAAATGGAGCTTCTTATTCTTCCGGATGTCATCTCTAATCCGAGGGAGCAAAACAAGTTTGTAAAAGCGTTCTGCTTTCTTTGCATTCAGATTTGAAGCAAAGATTCGTGTGGCTTGAAACACAGCATTAGGCGACCATTTTTCAGGTTCAGTTAGGTACAAGACATCCTCCCACATTTGTGTTGAAGGAATGTGCTTAAATGCCTTGGGCATTTTCCCTGCCGTGTATTTACTAAGAAACTCACCAACCCTGCACATTTTGTTCATGCCATCAATATTTTTATTATTATATTGATAAATTGATTTATTAATACATCCCTCTTTAGAAAACAGAAGAAAAAAAGTCTTTCATGAAGCATTGAATTTTTCCTTGAAGGACTAATACTGATGAACTTAAACAGAATTACCCTTTATACAAGTTTATGAAGGATTCATCCAACTTTGGTAAGGGGCGGGTTTCTGAAAATTCCAACACAAACAGATAATTAGAACAAGCTAAAAATTATAATAAAAAAAATTGCACCAACATGATTCTCAGATGATAAAGAAAACAAAGACCTGAAGCCAGGTTCGCATCGTTTTCTTTGATCTTCTTGATAATGAGGTCAGCAAGTGTAAGTTGCGGGCCAGCATCCTTTGATAAGAATGCCTCCAGTAATCGCTCATCTTCCTCATCAATCTCTTCCTGCCATACATGATGAACAAAAGGTTAAACTAACCGATTAGTTTTCCACAAAAATAATTAGCCATATGATGGATTACAGAAAATTAGGCCAAAATTTTTCCTGGTAGTAGTAATTGTATCAAATACCATATTTACAATATTTTACAAGTCACATCCTATATTACAATTCAAGAAGTTACAAGTTCCAAAATGCAAGCCCTGTTTCTCTTATTAGGGATATCATTTTTCATTGGATAAAACCTCCCAATTTGGGATAGGATAAACAAGTTAAGAACAAACAACATATCACATACCTCATGATTGCCAAATTGACTTTGAGTCTCAGAGAAACCACCAAATTCATCGATATCCTCTTCTTCTTCTTCAACTTGCTGCTTACTCTGATCTTCTTCGGAGAAAACAAAGGCGTTTTTTTTAGGCTCTTCAGTCTCTTCGAGAACCTCCTTCTGCTGAATCAACGCTTCCTTCAAAATCTTGGAACTAATACCCGAAGAAATCATCTTTACAATAATCCAAAAATAAAGCTGTAAGAACACAGATAACAAAAATAAAAAAGTCAAATTCACTAAATTCAACTTCGAACACTAACTTTATCTTCCTTTTGGTGGCGTTTAGAAGGTTTAGATCTTTTCTTTGAAGAAGCCACGGAGTTTCCATCGTCAGCAGGAAGAAAAGGCTGAGGGTTTTGCATTCTTTCCCGTTTTCTCGCCATTGTAATCAACTGGTAATAGCTGATGCAAAACCCTAATGCTTTGTTTGTTGTTGGAGGCAAAGCAAAAATCCTGGCGGGGCGGCTGTTTCGTTTGTTGAGTATAAGTAGCCACAATGATTCCCCGGTATCCATATTAATTTTGTTAGACCCCAGCAAATCTAGGACATATGTTAGAGCCAGCATATTTCAGAAACTATCACTTGCACCCCTAACTTTACTTTAAAAACAAAAAAAAAGTAGACCTCTTTGGTTTTACCTACTAAATTATTCAATTTTAAAATACCCATCATTTTCTTCACCAAAACTATATTCATTTTGCTCATATAGGTCCATATATCACAAATATACTATTCTAGTGAAATCGTTTGTTTCAACTAATTTGATACATAAACAGTACTTTGCGTTGCATCTGCAGATTTTCTTTCAAGCAATTTCAGATTATTTGTCGCACTGCCATTGCAGATTTGCGTATAAAAGTATAGCTTAATGACAAAAGATTTAAAATCTCCCAAGTGAGAGAGCTTAAGTGCAATGTTCATCGACGACGTATTAAAATTAAATTTTTAATAACCTTGATATAATAATTGTAAAACTAATTACTAAACCCAAAATTTCATTTACTTTATGTGATCGATTTAACTCCAAAAAACAGTATAACTCAAATAAGATTTCCTTCTTATCCCAAAAAAATAAAAAACCCCTAGTGCAGATTTCATCAATTTGCAAACTTGTACACTGCACAGAAGAAGTAAACACTACGTCATACTACCAAGAGTATACAACTCAAAAAGGTACTATCCCGCTACATTTTGCTGATTCCTATAAATTTATCATACAAAATGAATAAGATTCCGCCCCTTTAAAATTTCTTTCTCAACAGAACCAACTTCACAGCGTCAACCAGAATATTGTTCCACAATTTTTTGAGCTCATCCCTTTCATCTCAACATCACCGGAAGGGCACCTACAATTATAATTGTGTTTGTCCAAGGCAGACGATTCAATCGACAGTTTTGTAAATTGCTGGAATATTGCTCAAAGCAACAAGACTGTCATGGAATCCTCTCAATCATTGTCTCAAGAAAACGTGTATCTCCATGACCACAAACATTTTCTTACCCAACCCACACCAACAGTCACACAAGTATTTATACCTGAATGTACTTTTACTCCAAGCCCCATCAACAACAAATCTCACAGAACTGCAAAAGTTATCAATAGCAGCAGAAAAAAAACATCAGCCAACCATCCAGATTCTGAATTATCAGGGATTCCCTATTAGAAATTTTAAAATTTGACAGGCTTAATACCTCATAATATACCACTTCAGTTGATCAAGAACCTGGAGATTCCTGTTTTTCTTTGCCAAATAACCAGAGACGTTTGATAAGGTCCTCTTTCAATGGCTCTGGTATTTGTGAAATAAAAGTTCGTTTTGCATCTGTTATCAGCAACTTCCTGCAATGAACGAAGAGGATGAACAGCGTTTCTAGGTGATGCAACCAAAAAATTATAATAATAGTTTAACAGCAAAGAAGACAACTAGAGAGATAAAAGGGTTGTTTGTTTTAGGAAAAAGGTATGATTGATGTTACCTTTTTCAGAACAAAATAATCATTTTAAGTAACTTTTATTTGAATGAAAGCATTGAACATTTTGGCCATTTCTGAAAACACTATTTCATAATTCTTCAGATCACAATGAGAAAGTAGGTAACTCAGTTTTTAGAAGGATGTAAGAAATGGAGATCTGGATCCAGATCTAAACCGAACAGTACAAAAACAAGAACTTGGCGTTAGCAGCAAGAAGGCTGATGGAGCAATAGGGACTCCTTGATGGAGCTGCCCGCAACTGCGGCAAAAGTGCAAGCCCTAAAACTAAAGCTCCAACTGCAAGGGTATAACATTTGTTGGACTACATGTGTGATTCTCCCATAGTGATAATAGATTCCAGCCTCTAATTAATAGCACTTATGCAAAATAGCCCTTATCTTTTAGTATATCATCAAAAAAGAACCCATGTCTATCCTTTTTCAAAGCCCAATGTTGCTTTCTTTTCCACCAAGTGGCGCCATGCAAAGTAATATACTATAAATTAACATTTTTTTCTTTTTCTAGAGTAAGACACGAAACATGTTCTACTAAATCAATTAGCTATACAAAAAGTGCACAACGGAAACCACAAAATCCCAAGGAAAGACCACTTAACTTTGTAAATTATACAGCCCTCAAACTAGACTATAAACGCATCAACATCTATTACAAATTTAGACCAACATTCTGTCTCAGTTAAGATTTAAGATGAATGAAAGAATGAAGGGTCCTCAAGTGTTTGAAAACAGATGCCAAGTGAAATCTAACCAAGTGACACGATTAGCACACTGAATTTAAATTTGAGAATGACATGAAAAAAGCGTGTAGAATACTGACAATAGATTCATACTTTTCTAAGAATATAAACCTGAAATTTGACTATGTATACAAGTATTACTAAATTAGAGGCATTCTGCACATCTTGATTTATAGATTGCTGCATCTGGCACTAATGTGTCCTTGGCAATGCTTGCAACTTATGTTTATAAACACAAATCATGGAAGAAATACCATACTCCAGGAACAAAATAAATGTTCATAAACACAAATCATTGAATTGCCAAAGCTAGAAACTCATGTTCATAAGCAAAATATTCACCCAGTCCTTAAAACATGTGTTGCAGTTCAATGCCAAAAAAAGAAAGAGCAATCCGCCATATAGCAAAGTAAAAACTCTAAAAATCTGAACTTGGG
The DNA here is from genome assembly GCF_011075055.1 of Mangifera indica. NCBI lineage: Eukaryota > Viridiplantae > Streptophyta > Magnoliopsida > Sapindales > Anacardiaceae > Mangifera > Mangifera indica. Next base: position 24,415,978 of record NC_058137.1, on the reverse strand, counting down.
AACTTAACAAAAATATCCAGTCAAATAATTCAAGTATACTAAGACGACTTACTTCAAACCAGCACCACTTGGAGCATTACCAGCTTCTTGTGCACATAGCCTCTTCCTTGAACTCATAAAGCTGTACACGTTTTCAGACCAACCACATGACCGTAATACAAAGGAAGCTTCTTTCTCCAAACTGAGATGTCAGAAAAAAAAAAAAAAAAATAGTGATAAAGCTGGAGAAAAAGGGATCAACTTAAGTCAAGGCAAAGATGAATAACTTATATTAATATCCATGAATTTTCGTAAGTCTCACTTCCTAGTGAAGAAACATAATAGACTCCACAGGCAATAGTAGCATGTGTAACCAAAAAACAAAAAGATATGAATTTTATCACAAATAATGGGAAAAAAAATATTGGGCAGATTTCACACTTTACAGGAAGCACTAGAAGAGGATCCAATAACAATCTAGTGTCATTAATATCACAAATAAATGTGTCCTCGGACTGATACTCCCATTCATAGTTGCAACATATGTATCTATTTAGCAGGGCTGTAAAAAAGTACTTATTATTTTTTGGCTCAGAACTAATGTTTGAAATGATCAAATGATTAAAAAGACCCAAACAACCATCTGCTTACATTATAGACTTAAAATGACACAAAATTTTGACATAATTCAAATCCCATTTCTCAATCAAATGTTCATAATCCTAATTAGTTGGAAACATGCTGCAAGAGTGAGATACATGTGACTAAAAAAGAACTGAAGAATATTATGAACATAAACGAACCAAGACAAAATGAAATGCATAATCGTGGCAAACAGAAAAAAAACCTAACCAGCACAAGTTATACCAACAAGAAACAGTTCCAAAGCAATTATAGTAAAAGCACATACAATTCTCTCAGTTCTTGAACTTTTGCCTGAGATTGAGGATCCTGTGCAAACAAAATGCAACACTCAAGCAATTTCCTCTTGCTCCCAGAGACAGAGTGGCCGTTAATACTACCATTAAGCGGTTTGGTGTGATCAGACCCTCTAGATGGTGTTATCCCATTCCTCATAACATTGCCTTCATTGTGATCTAGTTTTACTGATGTAAAACCAATATTTTTAGTAACACCATTTTCGCTTACCGATGCTGGTGTGACACCATTTTCTTTATCAAGAGCATCAACTCTTCTACTTTTGTTAGAATCATTCCCATTCATCAACGAATCTTTATCAAATTTCTCCTTATGAACCGAATCTTTAACAGCCCCATTTATTTTCATATTCTGAGTCTTAAGACCATCAATCTTTCCTTTATTCGTTGGAGAAACTCCTTTGCAACCAAAATTTCCAGAAATATTGAATTTCAGTTGTGGGGTAGAAGACACTTTCTCAACCTCAGAAATGGTAGAGACACTCTTCTGAGATGACCGCTCAGCACTTGGTTTAATACTCACCGGATTCAAGGGAACAGCCGTCTTTGCGCCTTTATGAAACCCATTGCCATTTTCACCATATTTAACACCATTCAAAGGAAAAGTGCTACTGGCTGATTCCGGTCTTTGGTTAGCACGAGAAAAGAAGAGAATATAAACTTTCTCAGACAATACCTCCTGCAGAGTTGAAGGTGAGACATAGGAGTCATTACAGCAATACCACCGGCCCATTGCATCCTGTACACAAAACAGAGAAGAAATATCAGCAAACAGATGGCATTCTTAATTGCCCAAACTCATATATGTGTTAAACTAAAATAAAAACTTAATAAGTCAGACCTTGATATAAGCATAATAATGCCCCGAATCCGGTGAAAATCCTGAATGCACAATAGTACCAAAAAGTTTATATTCTGCTTGTGGATCCTGTGTTGCAAATAAAATTCATAAATTCTGAATGCTTAAGAGAAACTTTTAATATATGCTTCAAATAGCATTGAGATCACTTCCATGTGTTGTAATGTTTATGACATGTCTTCACATGCAACCAATAAAATTGCTATTAGTTTTTGTGTGTGTGTGTGTGTGTGTGTGTATGAGAGAGAGAGAGAGAGAGAGCCCACTTCTGTTTTTTATTCCTAAAAAATAATCAAAACATTTGATGCCTCTTGTCTGCATTTTTTTGTCTAAATAAAGATTCCAATTTTCTTATGCATCTATGTCTTAACTTTCCATATAAATTTTGGATCACACTTCAAAATTTGGAAGTCAACAATACAAGAATTCAATTTTTGTCTACATGACACAATACAATAATATTACAATTTGGCAAACAATATGGGCTTCAATTATGTAAAAGTACTTTCAACAACATAAGTAGCCTTTAGCCTTAGAGATAACTGCACCTAAAGGTACAAAACTATTGCAGTTTTTTATTGAAGAGACTGAACTTTGAGATTTTCCTATTGAAAGGATCGAACTTTCAAATTTTCCTATTGAAAAGATCAAATTTTCAAATTCTTATTGAACGGACCAAATTTTCCATATTTCCCATTGAATGGACTAAACAAACAGAATTAAGCTTGTTGTTTTGTTTGTTTCTGTTTGTTTTTGGAAGCAAGATGATTAATTTGTATCTTCAATAGAAAATAGTAAAAATTTGGTCCCTTCAATAGAAAATTTTAAAAGTTTGATTCTTTCAATAGAAAAAAAAAAAAAACTCAATCCCTCTAATAGAAAAAAGTGATAATTCAATATCTCTTGATCTTGTTATCCCTACCCCTTATCTATTGTTATTCACTAATACGAAACATTTTTTCTCTTTTCTCTCCTTTCATTATTAACTCTTCATATTGAATGGAGGTACCCAATAAATTACTCTTGCTCCTTATTATCTTTTGATTTTGACTCAAAAATGAGTTAGCCCAAGGTGAAAGAGAAAACTGTTGACATTTCTATAGTCTAATATTCCTCACCAACTAGTGACTAACATTTCCACTAATCTGGATACTACCCAGTAAAACAGAATACCAAAAACACCTGCGACCAAATGTCTCCTACTAGACAATGGAGGGATTCTTCCCCACCCAACCCTTCTAAACATAATAAAAGTTCTTTCCCATTATACCTCATGTCTATCACCTAATTCACAATTAAAAAGTCATATATACACAAAAAAAACTTTATAATGTATGTATGATAAATCTATTGATTTTACTTACAGAGGATTTTAGAGTAGCAAGACTCCAAGTCCATTACTGGGAAGTAAAATTACCCATAGTCTATGTACATTCTTTAAACCTGGTTATGAGTTTGGCATAGAATTACTAAAAAATTTTTTAATTTCTGATCATTTATTTGATCCCATAATCACAAACTCTTTTTTCAAACAGTTACCATTTCCCACCTGATCGTAGATGGCTCTAAGAAGACTAACACTCACACTACAAATATGGGGAAACATTATGAGATAATATATTACCTGTGATTCTTTTCCAGCCTAGGATAGTCAGATGATACTAAGTTCTTCCTTACAAGTTGCACGATTGTAAAATCACACTTGAATTATTTTACAAACACCAACTTAATAACCAGGACACTAAAAGCAAAAAACTTAAATGTGTAGAGATTGATAAAAATTCTGTTAGGCTTCAGCTCCTAGGAGTGGCAATATCCTCTGACTCCAAAACCATCCAGGTGAGGGTGTACATACTCTATACTGACTTTCACACAATTTCATACATTTGTGCAGGAGCTTAATCCCACTCAAGAAGACTTATGAGGGCACATAACCAACAGATTATTGACAATGGTACACACCTGACTAGCTTTGCACATGAAGCTTGAAAGAATCAAAATTTCTTCAAATGCAATGATCTTGTCGATTTTCCCACCAAACATCCCTTCAAACCTCTATTAACACAACCAACAATTCAATCAAAAAGCAATCACAAAACAAAGTCAAAAAAAGCAACAATAAACTTAACAGCAGCTCCAAACCTTCAGTTGAATTACAAGGATATTAGGTGATTGAAGAATTGACATTTGCTTCCTTGCTGCCACCAATTTCTTACAACTAATCAAGTATAAGTTTCTCAAACAAAAAAAAAGCTACCATTTAAAAATAAAAATAAAAATAAAAACCAACAAAGTTCTTGAAAAAATAACTTACTTGTCACATTTATACTTATTATTCCCATCCAAAACCTCAGGCTGAAAGAACTTCTGCATTGCATCTTTAAGCGAACTACTATGCAAAACATCAAGACAAATATCCATAATTTCATCAACCTTATTTGACTCAGCACCACAAGACAAACACTTCACCTGACTCTGCAAAGCTCCCCCAAATATCTCCTTAACCACACTAGTACCATTACCCACACTCCCATTCAACGCCTCACGGTCACTCCCCTTACGTTTCAACTTTTCTATACGCAAACACGTGTTGTGACACGCATCAATCACATAACGCAGAAACTCATGTGCGTCCTCCTGTCTCCCACCCCTAAAATGCTCTGCGAAAATCTTCAAACAACTCTGGATCTTCGCTGGAGTATCCAGAGTTAAATCCAAGCTCAATGACCGCACAATCCTCTTCTCCAGAATACAAAACGGACAGTCACGTGCTAAATCACCTAATTAAACATATAATCTTAAAATTAGGGCAAGAAATGAATAAAACTTGAGCGAAAACATAAGAAACAAACATTTAATAAGAAAAAGGAGGAATACAGAGAGAAGAGTGCTTGAGATTGAGACAGAAATTAGCGAGAGGAGGAGTGTAGGTGAGGCACTGAAGTACGCTGTTGAGATAACAAGAATTGCCGAGATTTCGTAATCCTAAAGGAGGGCCACGTTTGCGTTTATCACTGAGTAAACTCGGCTGCCAACTCATTTGAAGATTGTGGTGTCGAAGTCCCATCAACGGAGACATTTGAAGATTGTGGTGTTGAAGTCCCATCAACGGAGACCAATGCCTGCTGAGATAGATTCATTGGTCGTACGCGGCCACGTTTGCGTTTATCACTGAGGCACTGAAGAGGGAGGAGGTAGAAAACACCCCAGTTTCCTTCTCTTTGATTTGAGATTTCATTTTTATTTTCGTTACTTCCCCCCTTTCTATCTTTCTTCCTTCTGAAGACATTTCAATTTTTTATTTTTATTTTGAGTAAATGACTATTTTCTACCCAAGGTTTGGAAAACTGTATTTTCTACCCTTGAATCCTGTTATTCCTAGCTTCAAAACCAAATTACAACTTCCTTTTAAAAAAACTAATGGAAAAAGGTATAAAAATCATTTCAATATCCTAAAATTTGAAAAAATATATATATATTAGGATTGATTTAAAAAAAAAATTTCATTCAAAATCAATTTCATTAAAAAAAATTTAAATTAACATATTATCTCTAATTATATTATTTTTTAAATTATTATATCATCTTATATCAACAAAAATTTAAAAAAATCTATTTAAATATCAATTTTGCATTAACACCAATTTCTTCTCTTTTTCTTTTGTTGTCAGCACTTTTTTTTATCATTTCATTTTATCTTCACCCTTTTCTTTTTGAGTGTCCAATGAATGACTCATTTTCGACATTGTTTCAACTTTTAGCCTAACTCCTAACATCAATCTCATTATCCCCTTACCATCTACAACTCATTCCATCAACAATAGAATTTATAATTGATCAACATTGATGCAATCATGGTCTCTTTCATTCTCTTTGCTAGTTATTTATCATTTACACTTGAACTCATTAGTGCCACACACAGGATATTTTTTCATAACAGGACTTGACCTCACTCACATCTTTGTTGTATCTCACTTTGTTGACAATGCCCATCAATGATCTTTGCTATCCACTCTCTCTCTCTCTCTCTCTCTCTTGCTCAAACCTATGGGGTGTTGGATGAATAAGCTCCATATAAACTTTCTATTTTTATTTAACTAGATATATAAAATTAATATCCAATTTTATAATAATTTTGTAAACATCAAACATAATTGAACTAATTTGGGGAAAATAATGACAATTTCAATAACATTTGTAATTTCACTCTGTTTATTTTAAGGATAAATCATAACTTCTGTCATTCAATAATCAATATTAATATATGTAGTGGAGGACTCGTGGTTCGAGGATAATATTTTTAACTCGAATAAAATATACATTTATTTGGTATCTTTTATTCCCTTATTTGATTTATCAATAATAAAATATTACAGTAATTTTTTATTACTAATACTGATATGAAAGATAATATAGGTGATAATCTGATTACCACCTTCACCATAAGTATTTAAAGATTACTAAGATAACATTGATTTTATTATAATTATATTATTATTTATTAATTTTTTAAGATAAAAATAATTTTTTTTTAATTAATATGACAAATAATATAAAAAATAATTATATTAAAGGATATTTAAGTAAAATAATTATTTATACAATAATTATTCTTTTATTGCCAAACACAATAATTATTTATACCTACCAAATTTTATCAAACATTATAATCATTTATACCCAGTAATCTATTTTTAAGGTAACTTTTATATTTTGGTAAGGTCAAAGGACTATTTCCCATCCAAAGTATTATATTATCTCAAAGTTCTCTCATTAATTTTGAAAATCTTATTTACCCACCCGTAAACGGTTAAAATTAATGGACTCCTTAAAATTTTATTTCTTTCCCCCCTCTCCCCAACCCCTAAAAGCTAGCCATTTCCCTCTAGGTCGAATTTAAAAAAAAAAACATTCTCCTTCTAGGGTTTAGTTTTCAATCCCCGATGCCATCACCAATGACAAAGCGCTCTCGGCACATTACCATGCTCCGCGCAGCCTCTCTTCCCTCCTTTGGAACATCGATCGGCTCAGATCTGACGTCATCTTTGTTTGAAAAGTTGAAGAGCTTCATCAGAAGACAAAACTCATTGTCTTCTCAAACGTCTTCTCCTGGAAAGACGATTGTCTTCCCAGAAGAAGACGTCTTCGTCTACCGACGAAGTTATTCAACTTTCCATACGAAGACGACGTCATATATGGACCAATCAACTTTCAAGAGGAGGGAAGAGAGGTTGTCGAAGCATGGTGGTACGTCAGGAAAACTTCGTAGTTGGCAATAGCACCAAAGATTAAAAACTAAACCCTAAAAGGGGACTGGTATTTTTTAAAACTTGGTCTAAAGAAAAATGATAAGTTTTTAGGGGGTTAAAGGGAAAAACTGAATTAAATTTTAATTTATTTTTAATATTATAGATAAAATGATGATTTTACCCTTTAAATCGTTAATTTTAACTGCCCATAGGTGAATAAATGAGATTTTTAAAGTTAACAAAAAAAAACTTGAGAAAACAACATACCTTGGGTGAGAAATAGTCCTTTAGCTTTTTAGTAATAAAGTATTACCCAAACCAAACGCCCCCTTATAGTTTTGCTCCTCAAATTTCCGTTACAAACTTTATCTGTGCCTTATTCAGGGTATCAAAATGCAACTGGCAAAGTTTAATGAACCCCTTTTTGGAAAAAAAAAAAATCATTCCTGTGGTTGTTATTAAACAAAAGTTCATTTCCTCCCCTTAAATTTCAATTTTACCAATTGAGCTCAATTCTTGAGTAAACCAATTTACATCTGAATCAAGGCCCTGCCAATACTGGCACCATACTGTCACTAGGTTACCAAAAAGGTCACTGAATGTTGCCCTGTATAATTTGACTCTTTTGAAATACCAATCCAACAATTACCCAGTATCGGTAATGGGGCGACAGACCCAGGTTTGGTGTTCACTGAGCAACAGTGTATATATATATATATTTTTGAGTATATACACACAGATAATATATGTTTATATGATTGAATGATTTTGAATTAAAGATAAAGTAACACTCAATCATATAATGACATATCATCTATGTATACAATTATATACTCAAAAATGTATACACAATACATTGATCTTTCTTTAGACAGATATCAAGATGAACTGCAAAAATGAAATGAGAAACGAAAGGTGTATATCATGGAATATTACCTGAGAAATGGATTTCAACAATTGCTTTGCAGAAATATCACCTATGTTCTACTGTTATTCAATGTTGAAAAGTCCCTAGTTTTTGGTTTTTCTTTTTTTTTCTTACTGATATAGTTGTGAATCACTTCTTCATCAAACACTTTCTCCATTGTGAGCTAGTTCATTAGGTTGGGCTCCATACCGGCATATACAAAAATGTAGGAGCACCTGTGACCACCAATAGAATGGATATGACCTTAAAACTGAATCTTCACCAGAAAAATAATCCAAAATTACAAACACAGAGGTTTCCTGCAATAGACATTGTATATTGCAGTAACATCAGTCAACAATTGTTTATCGATTAACAACTGATATTTGAAAGAAAAAGTTCAGTTATATGTATTTACATACCTCAGAAGTATTTTTGCAGACAGCTGTTGGTATATAACTATCTTTCAGAAGTTGAAGATGAAGATTCCTTTGTTAGAGATTGAGCATCTAGAGAATCATTGGTGCTAGATCTAGAAGCTTCCTTCTTCAGCTTGCTATTATTATATGCAGCTACACCAGCGATGGCTGTGTTGGAACAAAAAACATATTGAAATAATATAGAGAGAAAATCAAAGTATTTATCAAAATTTTAGTAAGACTTCCAGATCAGAGCTCGTGACTTAATAGAAATCTGTCCTCTACAGTTCATGCAAAAGAAAGGACGTCAAATCAGTGAGTTAAAACACTGAGATTTAACACTTGATATGAAACAATGATAATACTAATCTTTTAAAAGAAAATATTTAATTGAATCTCTATCCAAAAGAATTCTACAAAATATCAACAAGAAAAGTCATCCTATCGTATTTATAATAGAGAAACAAATGCACAGTTCTGGCATACAGAAGACAAGTAAAACATTCACTGTGAGAAGACGAGGCAGAAGTTGCAAATATAGCTGGTGGGCAAATTTTCCCCCAAAAATTTCAAAAATTAACCATTTTTTTTATATAACAACTATCCCCTGCCAAGGCAACTATGATTCCAGCACACCCCAGCTGCCAAACTATAAACAGATCTAGGCTGTCATTGCCAATTTTCACTCTCTTTCAGAAGGAAAATTCCTTCACTCTTTCACTGGAGCCAACACTATACAGGTCGCAATACAAGGAATACTCACACAGCTACATGCAAAGAGTGTGTCAGTGTGTGTGAGAGAGAGAGGTACAGAAACTTACCAATCCCATACCCAAAAAGATTTATAATTGTCAGCTTTGTATCTGCAAAGAGAAGGGCAGACACTAAGACGACCACCCAATCCTTAACAACCCCAGCCACACGAATTGTCAGAGCACTGGTATGTGATATCACAAGGAATACTGATAAGTTCAGTGCAAACGTGCAGAGAGAGTTGAGTGCTAACATGAGGGGCTTCAAGTTCCAAGTTCCATGTGCTTCCATCTTTGATTTCTCTAGAAAGATCCAGGGCACCAACAGGCAAATAGCACTGACAAAAGAAACCAATGTTGATCAACAAAGGCATATTTTCTGTAGAAGAAAAAACAAATTTTCAACAGAAACATCACATATATCTTAAACAGAAATATAATTAAGAACATGCCTGCAAGGACTAACATAATACATGACAGAAATAGGATTTAATTTGAGACCCTTCCTCTTAACCAGTATCTCCATGAAAATAAGTCTTAAAGCTTCTCCAATGACACCACCCATTTGGTAAACAACTCCAATCCAGTTTATATCCATTTCCCCATAAGAAGCCACTAGGACACCAAAGCTTATCACTGACATTATCAATAGCATTCTGCAGCTCATGACCTCAAGTCCTGCTGCTACTCCAAGAATGAAAACAGCCACTGGCACTGCAAATTCCATTCTGAAATTGATCAAAATCCCTCTCCAGAAAATATAGAAATACATGCTACCTAGAACTTTAAAACTGATGCAAGCCTGAGAAGAGCAAAAATTTCCAATAGAAAAAGAGTATAAGAGTCTTACTAATAAAACTAAAACATATACAAGTTTCCCACACAGACTCTACATGCAAGGCTAAAGAAAGAATCAAGAAACAGGAACGAAACAACTCACTAATTGCCTTCAACATTTGTGCGAATGCAACTGAAATATAGAGGTAGGCAGTGTTTCCCAGCCAAAGAGTCATTGCAAAAGTTGCACCAATTGGGATAACTGATGTAACATATCTGAAAACATATAAAAACTTGGTTAGACTTAGGAAAGCAATGAATGCATGTATTAAGTACACACAAATTCATGAAAAAAGAAAAAAAAAAATGCTACTGGTTCATGAGAGTGATCTTGGTGGAAAAGAAAGCTTTACAAATCACAATCAAGGGGCCAAGGACTCACAGATAAATGCAATTCCATGACATGAAAAATTGTTCTACCTGGGAATGTCATAGATAAACCCCTCATCTAGAAATGACAATTTTCCCTTCAAACTTTGACTTGATATAAATGATGACAACAAATATTCTGCTTTACCTTACCTAATGGAATATAAGAATACAGGGCTTAGCTGGGTAATACACAAAACAAAAAGCATGCCAAATGACAATTTTATAACATTAGTGAAAGGTGAATTTAGAAGAGACTCTATCTTACATCAAGTAAGGAAAATCTTTTAACTTAATCATATTTCATCTCCCATAAGCCTGACTTTCCAAACAATAAAGCACCACCTCTAATCTATATTATGCAAAGAAAACCCTTTTCACAAAAGTAAAACAATCTCCTTGGAACCTTGGAGCCACAAAAGATGCTAACATGCAATTCACTAATTATTTTCAATGTGAAATCAAACTAATGAAAGCTGAGCAACCCTGTTGTGACGTGGGACCAAAGTTAGTGTAGGTAACAAATGGACCATTAGCAGATAACAATGGACTAAAGTCTAACTTACTTTACGAAAGAAATCCAAGGATCATACAACATTTCAATTAAAGCACTGCAGTGGTTACAACAAACGAGACTGATAAATTATCAATCAACAGCTCAACTTTACAAAGTCAAACCCATTACTCACATTTCTGGAGTCATTCCTGCCTCAACCTTGAAGATCTATGAAGAAAAAAATAGCAATCAGGAGTTGGAAAAAAAAATGTATTGCTCAGTCAGAGACTATCATAAGATAAAAGAAAGCTAGGTACCTTGAAAACTTTGGTGAGAACAAAACATAATACAGAGGAGAACACCATATGAAGCAGGGTCAACCCAAGTGGGTAAGGGAAGTTTATTTCCTTCGATGATAAAACCCACTGCGGTTCACAAAAGGATAAAAACAATGTGGTCAAGGTAAATGTCTATAAAAGATATGAATGTGTGAAAAATAACATTCAAAGTTAATTCTAACAAAAGAGATATCAACGCAAAAGTTGAAGACAAAAATAGTTTCACTAGCTCTCGTGGATAAGTATAACAGATAAGGTATCATACCTTCAAAATTCACAAGAAATGCACCTTAATGTTTATAGTTTATCCTTATGGCCATCAAGTCCAAATAAAAATATTTGCAAAAGTATTTATACAAGGGGAAAACAATGCTACATATCTCCACAATTTACATTATGCCAATAAATTATCAAGAAAAAAATTATGCTATTTAAAAATCTAAAATAAAGCTGAAACTCTTCACAAAAATGAGAAAAATCACTGTACGATTTTAAACATGGCACGATCCAGCTCATTCTATAATACAGCTGACAATCAAACCCTCACTCTAGTCCATGAACGGCGAAGTTACTTCAAGTTATCCTGCCTGATTACATTAATTTCTTAGTTTTTTTTTTTTTTCTCCAATAGTTAAAGAAACAAGAAAGAGTATGGTTCTTAGCACCAAACACTCTACCAAAATTACAAATGAACAAACTATTAAGAATTACAATCAGTTGGTTTACGATTTGTACTATGTCCATCTCCCGTAGTTCAAAGTCCCACATTTACAATGAAAATTCAGTAGTCTAGTTAAGCTACCTCAAGATTTGATGAAAATGAAATTTCACCCCCTAGGTTTAAGAAATATCAACAAATGTCCCCTAATTTCATAAATTCCGTTATCAATTCCGCAATAATATACTTGTAGACTATTTAATTAACTATTTGAAGAGTATAACATTCAGCAGAAGCAAGGGAGGTTCGTTGAAATTTGTAAAACGTAAGAAGTGTAACTGTATTTTCTCGAAACCTTAAGAAATGAAATAACGAGCAAATAAAAATTCAGGTAGGAATTTCGAACAGCTACAGAGTCCCAAGGCAAAAGTAATTAGAGATAATTGAAGCGAAATGTTGATTAAAGATCGGAGCAGTGAGATAGAGAGAGACCTTGTTGAAGAAGATCTGACCACTAGAGAGGGCGATGTAGAGGAGAATGTAAGCGTAAGTTAAAACTCCTTCTCTCAACATTTTTCTTTCTTGATCCGCCATTGCCGCTGTCCAAAGAAGCAACTGCTACTGCGACACTCTCTCGCACTCTCAAAAGGATTATTTTTACGGGCGTTTGGTTACAAAACTGGAAACTTATTAAAGATAGATTATTATTATAGTAAATACTAATAAAAAAATATTAGTTTTCATTTAAATATTTTTAAATATAAATATTTTAAATTATTTTTATATTTTTTATTATATTAATTAAAATAAAATTATTTTTATTTAAAAAATTAATAAATAAATATATAATTATTAATAAAATTTGGTACGTGTTGTCGTTGACACCCAAATTAAATCCTAAATTCCTGTAACAAAAATGTAGTAAAGGAAAGTAGGGATCGATCCCTCGAAGAGCTTTGATTAGTATGTCGTCACAAATAAATCGAAACAAATAAATAAAAAGGGGGTTTTGAACTGAATGCAAATTATAATGGAAAACAATAAATAAAAATTCAGAAAAGTAATCTAAAAGGAATAAATTGATTTAACAAACCTTGGTCTTCGGTCACATCCACCATTGGAACTACGATCGATCATCGAAACAAAATATCAAATTAATTAATTGAATATTCGTTGTGGTATTAAATTTACCTGTCATTCCTTACGATTAGTTAACCAAAAACATGTATTCCAATTAACCCTTATTGATTAATAATTCGGATACGATCTCGAATTTAATTAAATAATAGCATTACGAATTAGAAAGACCAACGAAGCAAGACAACACAAACGTACGACGTTGCATTTAATCCAGTTGATTATTTTCCTAGGATTTAAAGTTTCTGACGCAGCAAACGATAAACCTAGTTGCCACTTCGATTAGGTGGATTGAACAATTACGGATTCAGCACCTAAACTAGCAATAGATTATATTAATTGATAAACTAATTGCGCACCTTAAAAATCAACCAACACAATCATGAAAAATAATTCAGAAAGATAACCAATACTCGAATAATTAAAAGATGCATTAAAGAACAAAAATAAATCTCACAATCATTGTAGTTCCATGGTTTCAGATCCCTTCAACCAAGATAAATTACTCAGCCACTGTAGAACATGTTTTGCTCTCTAATTCTCTCAATACAATGGTTGATCATTCTCAAATAAAAATAAGAATATATATATATTATCTTCCTACTAAAAATCTGGAAATTGAAATCAATCCTAATCTCTTAAACCAATCAAGCAAAGTGATACATATCTTCCCAAAAAAGAAAGGAAAAGATATGTATTTTTAATATAAATCCTTCTTCCAAAAATATCATTCCTTATTTAGCTCAATTAATCCTCTTTTCCAGCTGGTGATTATCCCTTTCCTTGGAAGCGAATCTTAATATTTTATGGACTCTTGCAACAGATCTGGACGTTCAGATCTGCTTTCCGGATTCTGCTCTCATTTTTCACGTGCCCACGCCTAGTCCGCATTACGAAATTTCCAGTTTAATATATCTGCTCCAGTTTTTCCTCTTTTTGGCCCTATTTATTCCAAAATTGCTCAAAGCTTCCTAAAAGGCAAAAAGATAAGTAATCCTATTAGATTGCATCAGATTTCCACATAACACAAGGGAATTATAAATTAAAATAGTAACAATTAATGGCCTTATCAGTTATATTAATAATTTTTTAATAATTTTAAAATGATAATTAAATTATTATTTAAATTGTTTATCACATCATTATTAAGTATAAAAGATTAATAATTTTTTTATTATCTATAAACAAAATAAAATAATATAAATAATAAAAGATGAATTATCAGAATAATCTGTTAATTCTTTAAATAAAATAATCCTAAAAATATTTGATTTTAAAAATATTTTATTTTTATTAAATATAAACTAGTAGATTTTTTTAAAAATAAATTATCAATATAATATAATAATTATTTTTTAAAATTATTATTATATTTAATAAAATTTAATAAATATAAATAATTATTATATTTAATTATTAATAATAAAATTATAATAAATAAGAATATAATTATAATATAAAATTAATTTAATAATATTTTAATATTTAAAATAAAGATGACACACCAAATTATTGTTGTATTATCTAATAATAATAGAATTTAAAATTTTTAAATAAAAAAATAATATAAATAATAAAAAATATCAGAATAATCTGGGTCAATGAGACGCCCTATTATTGGACTTAGTACACACGGTGCACTAGAGGGGGAAGACATCAATGTAATTAATATTAAAGATTTAGTTAATAACTTTCCATCCCTGAGGGTTTGTGGAACAAATTTCTTTCCCAAATCTTCAACTTAATTTCGACAACCATTCCTAACAATTTCATTTCTAAAAACATGATTTCACTCTTTTCAAAAATAGTATTAAACTATATAATTAATATTCAATAATTTAAATATTTAAATATACTATTATAACTAGATTATTTTTTTAGGATATAACGAGATATGTAAATCTTTAATCTAAATAATTAAATTTTGATTTAATAATTGAATTTAAAGTTATAAAACTTGAAAATTAATTGCTTATTTAGTAAATTTAATTAATATTTTTGTAAATCTATATATATTTTACTTATATTAGAATTATGATTGAGCTATAAATTTGTGTGAAATACTTTTATGGATTGTGGTTAATATAAATACTTTTAATTATATTAGATTTAATTCGGTCATTAGGTTTTATAGTTTTTTTTTTTATTTTCTCTTTTTATATTTCTTTTATATTATTTTCTTTATTTAAATATTAGTGTTTTTAATTTTTTAAGTTTTTACTATTTGATTAATAAATAATGGCAGAACCATGGAAATAAGGGTAGAGTTAAACCGAGTCAGCTTGGTTTCAAAAGTTAGTTTAACTCAATTTAATTTTATTTGAATTCAAACAAAAAGATTTAAGTTGTATTTTAAACTGAGTTAAACTGAAGTTATGAGATATTCAATTCGAGTTTAACTAAAACTTATGGTTTAAATAGATAATTCGAATTTATAGTTTGGTTTGGGTCAAATTTGTGGCCCAATTTGACTTGACTTCATAGCTCAAATCGAACGGGTTTGTAAATTATTTGGATAAAAGCAAAGTCGTTTTGCCAATGAACCATAAATTTAAACCACTAATTTGAATTAAACTCAAACTGAATTGAGTCGAATCATTTTTTATTTAGGCTGAACTCAAGCAACCACTAATATTGGTTTAATGAAATCAAGTAAAACTCAAATTAAATTATTTTTTATTTAAATCAAACTCAAGTTAAGAGGTGTTTGGACTTGATTAGGTTAATATCCACCCCTACATGGAAGGCCCTGAACAAAAATCTTGATTCCACCACTAGTGACAATGGAGGATGGAAATGGGAAATGTTTCGACAATTGTTGTGGGGAAGTAATTAAAGAGTTTTTTGGGTTATTCTAGTTGATGAATAATATTATATGTACAATTTTATGCACAATATCATCATAGGATTGAATAGTTAAAAATTAAAAATAAATTAATATCCAATTATATAATAATATATTATTATTTATACATATAGTTTTATTATTACTTAATTTGTTAGGATGAAAATTAAGAAAAAAATCTTTAAAAAAAAATAAAAAACAAGAAAACTAACTTAAAAATGTGCGTGTCACTAGTTCTAATCTTGAAAAACCTCGACAAATTAATCATGGATTGGTCAACCCGACCCGACCAGCCATCCCACAAACGATCCATGAGGCTTCCACTTCAAACTGATGGAGAGAGGGAAAGCAACAGCACCATGCACGCAAGCACTCACATAACTCGCTGATAATTCAATCTCTTGAATATTTTTTTTTTTTGGAGATGATAACAACGATAATGAAGAAGAAAATCTATGAAACACACAAAGTTTATGTGGACGAGAGCCACCCATTTGCCCTGATAAGATTTGTACTGAAACGCTCAACTCCAAATGCTCATCCACTCAACTTGTAATCTACTGCAACTCCCTTCTCTTTTATTAATTTTTATTTTTGTATCTGTCTCATTCAATCCCACTTGTTTTGTCTCCATTCATTCTTGTATATATAATTTTACATCACTTTTCTGTACTGCATTCTCTTAATTTCTCTCCTCCCTTTTTACAAATCTAATCTTCACTGGTTTTTTATATGCACTCTGCTGCATAGTCCTTTACTCTGAGGTACATATTCACTCTTTCTTTTCTATAACAACTTTTCTTTTTGTTTTTCTCGTGTGGGTATTTTGGTTAATGAGTTGAGCTCGAATAGTATACTTAATTGGAAGGTGGCTTTTTCTTTATTGTCAAATATAGATTGTTTAAGAGGAAGAAGACGAAATCAAGAAGATGGAGGAAATCACCAATGTTATGGAGTATGAAGCCATTGCAAAGCAGAAGTTGCCAAAGATGGTTTTTGATTACTATGCTTCAGGTGCAGAGGACCAGTGGACTTTGCGTGAGAACAGATTTGCTTTCTCCAGGATCCTGTGAGCTTTCTATCTGTTAGTTTAATGGATATATAGACCCCAAATAAAGCAATTGACTGTATATAATCTTTTCTTTGTTAACAAATTTGCTTTGACGATCTGTGAAAATTCTGTGGTGATTTTTGATTACTAGGTTTCGACCTCGGATTCTGATTGATGTGAGCAAAATTGACATGACTACCGCTGTCCTAGGGTTCAAGATATCCATGCCAATCATGATTGCCCCAACAGCCATGCAGAAAATGGCTCATCCTGAAGGTAAATGTCATTGTTTCTGTTGATAAAGAGTTGTTTCATTCAACTTAAAAGTGTTCTTTGGTGAGGTTCCTGGATATGATATGTCTCAAGTCTTGATTTGATTGAAATTATGTGATCAGTATCGATAATTAATTAGGAAACTCAGTTCATTAGAATTTTCATTGCCTACATGACTGAAAGAAAGGTTGGAAAGTTCAATAAACAAGTATTGGACTTACCAGAAAATTTTCAGTTATCAAGTAAGGGTATTAGAAGAATTTCTTGATGTAACTATGTTTCATTACAACGCTATACACTGTTTAAAGTAACTTCGAAGCTAGATTTGAAGCCTCTCCGAAAATGGCTAACTATATAAATCAGTTTGAAGGAAAAATTGGTGTTAATCTGATAAAATTTTTCATCTTATGCAGGGGAGTATGCCACTGCTAGAGCTGCATCAGCAGCTGGAACAATAATGGTTTGGCTTGCCTCCTTTTTCTATTTTCCAATTTGAATATGTATACTTGTTTCCTTAAGCAACTCCTCACCAGGAATCATTGCCCTTTCTCTAAGAGTAAAGTCGAAAAGATTGCTAAGTTTCTAATCAGGACTAGAGTTTTCCTGCTAACCAATAAAACATGAAAGTGATAAAATTACTGGAGACATAAACTTGAGGGAATTGTATGGACTAGAATTCTAATTGAAGCCAGTGATCGAGGAAACTTCAAAATGGTTGATTATTGGTTCCATCATTGAGCTGTTGGATATCTGTCCAATCTTTTTGCAAGTCATAGTTCAAGTTAGATGCACATAATTATTTAACAAGTCGGTTCTCAGTCAAGGATTTATGATTTGACTACATGCAAATATGCTTCTGAAACTGCCATGGAATGCTTTAAGTTCACCAGGGATTACCGCAAATATGTTTCAATTAGTAGATTCACTTCTTTTGTGGGTATAATTATGCTTTTGCTTCTATATGTTTTGGACTAAAATCATTTCGCGTTTTTCTTCATTTCTCAGACACTGTCTTCATGGGCTACTTCAAGTGTTGAAGAGGTGGCTTCAACAGGACCTGGCATCCGCTTTTTCCAGCTCTATGTAAGCCTAGCTAATATGCTTAATGTCCTCTATTGGTTAGCTAAACTAACTGATGAATGTCTCAGTTATCTGATTAACGATATTTGCGGTTGTTTCATTTAGGTGTACAAGGACAGAAATGTAGTTGCCCAGCTTGTGAGGAGAGCTGAAAGAGCTGGCTTCAAGGCTATTGCTCTCACAGTTGATACCCCAAGGCTTGGTCGCAGGGAAGCTGACATCAAAAACAGGTTAACAACTGAATTTAAACTTGTTTTCGACACATCACTTGCTCAAAGATGCGATTGATTTTTCTTTCTGAATTCTGATGTGACCGAATAAGTTTAGCTGTAAATGGTTAAAAGTTCTATATTCACTTTTAGACTGCTTCTGATTAGCTCTCTTGCAGATTCACTCTACCACCATTTTTGACATTGAAGAATTTTGAAGGTTTGGACCTTGGCAAGATGGATCAAGTATGTGCCGTTGATTCAATTTCTTTAAATAACTTGGAAACATGATTCAGATTGATGAAATCTATTTTACATAATACTGATTTTCCTTTATGGTCCCGAACAGGCAAATGACTCCGGACTTGCTTCATATGTTGCTGGCCAAATTGATCGTAGTCTGAGTTGGAAGGCATGTTACAATGACTCACGGACTCGCTTATTTATCTGATATTATGCTATAATATAGTATTGTTAAGCGTGAATACTTTGAATCAGCTGAACTTTCAGCTAAAAAGACATTTCCGCTGTCTTGAGCATTATGCGAAATCTTAAAATGGGGATAAAAGCAAAATGAAATGCTGGGGAAGTGGCCATTTGTGAAGACTCTGCAATTAAATGATGTATTGTGTATGTATACAGGATGTAAAGTGGCTTCAGACAATCACCAAATTGCCAATTCTAGTGAAGGGTGTGCTCACAGCAGAGGATGGTAAGAGAAATGTACCTTAGTCTATTTCAAGTCTGTCACATGAATAAATCCATGGATCTGAATCAATTTTTTGTGCCGGATATGCAGCAAGGCTTGCTATTCAAGCTGGAGCAGCTGGGATCATTGTATCCAACCACGGAGCTCGACAACTTGACTATGTCCCTGCCACCATCATGGCCCTGGAAGAGGTAAGTAAAGAGGATCGTGCCCGAATACTGATAATTTGTTCAAATTCAGCTCTCTCCATTCTCATGACATGAGCTTTTCTTTGACTTCTTGAATTCAGGTTGTTAAAGCTTCGCAAGGACGAGTTCCTGTGTTCTTGGATGGTGGTGTTAGGCGTGGAACAGATGTCTTCAAAGCCTTGGCTCTAGGAGCTTCTGGCATATTTGTAAGTTACTTCACCCCCATTTAAGGCATTAACATGCACCATGCTCAGTATCAGCGTGCTTCATTCAAGCCATTAAATTTATGATGGTACTTCCATTTTCAGATTGGACGACCCGTGGTGTTCTCATTGGCGGCTGATGGAGAGGCTGGAATAAGAAAAGCACTGCAAATGCTGCGCGATGAATTTGAGCTAACAATGGCACTAAGTGGTTGCCGTTCACTGAAAGAAATCACTCGGGATCACATTGTCACCGATTGGGATCTTCCTCAGCCTCGTATCGCCCCCAGGTTATAGAAAAAACATGCTTGCAGAATGGTAGCAGAACAATAATTTGGTTTCTTTCTAGCTATTTTATGTTCAAGAGTTTGCCTGCCTGCCTTTTATCGAAAATTCATATCAGTTTCATTTTTTCTAAAAACATTTTAAGCTTCTGTAATGATCATGATCATGGCTACTTCTGCCTTCACTGTATATTCTTTCTTCACCAATTGACATATATAGCTTTGGGTCGAGGATACTGGATCATCTGTGAGGTTTAGAAATGAAATTGGTGCTACCAATTTGGTACTATTACAATTCATAAGGTAAAAATAGTTGAACCACATAATTATTGAGCAATGCTTTGTGTCAGAGGTGTTAGTGGGCTAGACTAAGTTGTGAATAAATTAGTTTATACTAATAATAGAAATATTTCTTTCTCAAATCCTTTTAGGTTAAAAAAATATAAAATCAACCCTTTGAAAATATCATATACATCAATTATGGCAATTTAATGTGGGATTTCATCTTGATTTCCACAAAGCCAAACGTGAATTTGGCACTTGCAATGCAAGCAATGACCGACCCATGATGACAATAGTTAAAAAAAACAAAAAGGAAAAAACAATGTAAGGACATAATAGTACTTTTATTGTCTATTTATTAAAAAAAATTATCGAAATCAAATATTTTAAATATGATAATTTAACTTTTAAAAATATTTAAAAACTCATAAATCAATCTTTAAAATCTTTACAAACCTCTATATATTTTAAAAATAATTACTATATGATTCTAATAATTGTAATATAACATTTACATTAATAATTTACTAGATTTTATTTAATTATGTGAAGATGTAATTATTATTTTTAAAATTATTAGAGACAAACTGTTATTTCAAAAGTTTTTTAAAGACCCATAAACTTTTTACAAAATTTAGTAACCCCCTAAAACTTTAAAAAAACCTCAATATTTTAAAAAAATATAATTTATCCTTAATTTACAATTATATGAGAAAAACACTTTTATTTATAACAAGTCGTGTTAGACCTACAGGTTATGTAGGTTGTGTCGAGACCTTCAGGTAAGGCCCACAAGTTGGTCCTAAAACTATTATCAAAAATATAAAAAATTAATTAAAAATTAAAAATTATAATTTAGTGGCTCAAGTAATAAAAACACATGGGTTAACTCATTAAGGCACGATCCAAGGGTCTTAAGCCATGTTGTGAGTTCTTCAATCATAACGGGTTGGCCTAATCCATAGATATAATTGATCATATTATAGTTAATCTGACATGACTCACCACCACATCTAGTTCAAAGTGTTACTATATTATCGATAAGAGAAAAGTTGTAGAAATATCGTATTACTGAAGTGGGAAGAACAGTAAATATCTAATTTGCCCTTCTTTTTGGGTGAAAATGTCATCAGTTCAAAACATGAAGGTAAACATTGCCACTTTTTTGAATCTGTGGGTTAATTTAATTTGTCCAACATTATTGAAAAAATAATTTTACACTCAACTTAAATATTCCTCCCACAGTCTTTTGTTTCCAACAACTTCAAAAATTGGCCAATCAAAAACCCAACAACAGGCATCTGAATTTCAGTGGACAAAATCCTACTAGAATCTTCTTTTTGAACCTCCCGGAAGAAAAATCGAAGTCAAAAAGTCAAAATATCTATAAAGAACAAAGAATCAAGGTACTGACTATTGCAGAAAACAAAAAAGTTTGGCTAATGAAATTGCAGCTTTAATTACTTGAGCAAAAGGTCGGCTTCATTAATTAATTTAACAACTTGGAGACGCAAGCAATGACGAACAAATCAACCAAACAGAACATAAATACAGCCTTTTGCCTTAGTTTCATTCAATTCTATCACACATTATCAAACCAGTATCGTATTCTCAGATTTTTGTAACAATGGCAGCTGGTGAAGTAGTTTTGCTGGATTTGTTTTTTAGTCCATTTGCCACGAGAGTGAGGATAGCTTTGGCAGAAAAAGAAGTTGAGTTTGAATCAAGAGAAGAAGATTTGAGCAACAAGAGTTCTTTGCTTCTCAAAATGAATCCTGTGAATAAGCAAATCCCAGTTTTGATTCACAAGGGCAAACCCATTTGTGAATCTCTCATCATAGTCGAGTACATCGATGAGGTCTGGAATCACAAATCTCCATTGCTGCCTTCTGATCCTTACCACCGAGCTCATGACAGATTTTGGGCTGATTACATCGACAAGAAGGTTATTAACTTCTCCTATGTTTTAATGATATCTGTTTTAGTTACCCTTAAACGATAGTTTAAGTGGTAAAAGAGAGGAACTAAGATTTCAAATCCCCTCTAACAAAATTTCAAGATTAAGGCTATTCATAACATTACAAATTTTCATATTATTTTACATCTTTTTTTCATCAATTCTAAAGATTGGTTACAATGAATGCAGATTTATCCGGCTGGAAGGAAGTTGGGGACATCATCGGACCATGAAGTGAAGGAAGCAGCAAAGAAGGAACTCATTGAGAACTTCAAACTGTTGGAAGGAGAGCTTGGAGACAAGCCTTATTATGGAGGCAACAAATTTGGCTTTGTGGATGTGGCCCTGATTCCCTTCTACACCTTTTTTTATTCATTTGAGAAGCTGGGAAATTTCAGTTTTGAAGCCGAGTGCCCAAAACTAGTCTCTTGGGCTAAGAGATGCATGCAAAAAGACAGTGTTTCCAAGTCTCTATGTGATCAGCACAAGGTTTATGAAGCTGTTTTGGAGATGAGAAAGAAGTTGGGGGTTGAATAAGAGGAGATCTAGCTTATTATCAATGTTAAGAGTTCTGTAGTTTTTATTGAGAGTCAGTGATTTTGTTTCTGTGTACGTTCTCTCTTTTTAATATTGTGTGATTTTATGTTTAGTTCAGTTTTGTTGAATACCATTACCATGAGACAAGGGGCTTCTGCTAGTCGTTGGTTTTAGTAATCTTTATTACAAAAATAACAAATTATCTTAAGGGTGCGGTTGATTGATGTAATATTTTATTATTAAAAATAAAATTTTAAATTAAATATTAAACCAGATTTGATCATTGGAACCATCCAACTAAATATTTTTAAAAATTAATTATTAAAATATAAAGCCAAATATCCCATTTATCAATTTTATATTTATATATATAAAATCAAATTAAGTTTATTCAAAGATAAAAGATTTAATTTATATATTTAATAATAAATTATACAAAATTATGTTAAATATTATTTTTAAATAATTAACTGATTGGATCATTAATCAATCGGTATGATCGTTGATACTGTCTCCTTCTCTAATCAATGTTTGGTCTGATTTCAAAATTACTGAAAATTTGCTTAGAGTAGTTTGTTTTTAACTTAAAAGATTGCCTTCATGAGTCGGTCATTGCTTGCATCACAAGTGTCAAATTCATGTTTGGCTTTGTTGAAGTCAAGATGAAATCTCCTTAATTAGTTACAATTTATTCATCATCCCCACAAAACAAAAGCAAAAGCTAGAAAATATAGCATATATCTATTCAATCTGTGCTACAATGGCAAGTGAGAAAGTCGTTCTACTGAACTTTACAGCGAGTCCTTACGCAGCGAGAGTGAGGGTAGCCTTGGCGGAGAAGGAAGTTCCGTATGAAGCACAAGAAGAAGACTTGTTTGGCAACAAGAGCCCTTTGCTTTTACAGATGAATCCTGTGCTTAAACTTGTCCCAGTTTTGATCCATAATGGCAAACCCATTTGCGAATCTCTCAACATCGTGCATTACATTGACGAGGCTTGGGATGAAAAATCTCCACTTCTTCCTTCTGATCCTCACCGCAGAGCAAATGCTAGGTTTTGGGCTAACTTCATTGACGCCAAGGTAATACATTTAAATGCTTAAATTAAAGCACAGATATTTTGTTTTATATTTTTGTTTCTGTGCAGCAGGTTGGATTGCCAAAAAAAGTCTTTCTTGGTAGATTTTTTTTTTCAAATGTTCTTTGAGGTCCTCCCGAGCTTTAAGAAATTCTGGAATATGATTTCAATAGACATTCAGTTCCCTTTGTCTATTTAGGACTTCTTGTTTTTGGGCTTTGCCCCTGATTTATGGAAAAAAAAATCACTTCCAAAAAAAGAATCATCTTTAATGACGATCTCCTTAACTTGCATGAAACTGGGTAGCATAATATTGCAGATTTTCGATACAGCGAAGACGTTTTGGACATCAGAAGCCGAAGTTCAGGCTAACTTGAGGGTAGTGGAAACAGAGCCTGGAGAGAAGCATTATTTTGGAGGCGAAAGCTTTGGATTTATGGATTTGGCATTGATTCCAGTGTTCAGCTTCTTCCAAAGGTATGAGAGTCTGGGAAAGTTTAAGGTAGAAGAAGAATGACCGAAGCTTGTTGCATGGGCTAACAAATGCATGGAGAAAACCAGTGTCTCCAACTCCATGTGTGACCAGAAGAAGGTTTATGAAGCGGTTATGGAGATCAGAAAGATGCTGGGGGTTGAGTAAGAGACCGAGCTTCATGATAATCAAATGAATGATACAACGCTATGTGGTTAGAGTTTCATGTTTTTAATTTCAACTGATGGGCTGATGGGCATGGACGACCTTTGATTGCACGTTGATTGTGATTCTGACAAATCGCATCTTAATTGTTGGCTGGACATGTCAATGGAACTGGACTGGGCCGTGGCACGAACACACCCCTTATTTTGTTATGCATGCAGGTTATGTGGGTCACGTTGGAGGACTTAAGATGAGGCATGCAGGCTGGGCCGCTACAAGGGCCTTTTTACCATATTTATATTGCACTTATTTCTAATTAATCAAGTTTATAAAGTGAAGTCATTCTAATTGTTTATACACATTTTTCATTTAAAACATATTAATTTTTTTTATTATCAAAATATTATAAAAAATAAGAATTAACAAAATAAAAAAATAAAATAGAAACTAAATTGTTAATAAATATTAAAAAGAATGGTAGAAGTAGTAGGTACAACAAAAAATACAAATGACCTTGTCTAAAGGTTATTTGCATGAGTTTCTCGGTTCTTCTTGTTGGCAGAGTATATAAACAACAACTATCCCAAATCTCAAGTATTGAATAATTTAAGAAGACGTAATTAGAGAAAGCAAGTTTCAACGCAACCTCACTGGTAAAATAAATATTTTTTTAATTATAATATAACAATTAGTAATAAAAAATGATTTTATGTCATTTGAAAATATAAATAGAATATGATTTGAAAAAGTGACCTACAATTTATGATCCTTCGTTGTATTAATTTGAAAGAAAATATAAATTTGTAAATTTAATAATTATTTTTTAAAAAATTATTAAAAAAATCAAACACAAAAAAATAAATGAATAAATTGAATAAAAAAATGTAGAGAGAGGTTGAAGAAAATATAGAGAGAGATCGACAAATTAGTTTTTAGATGGGGATAGGCACCAATTTTTTCACATAAATTTTTTGAGGTAAACTTATAATGATTTTACTTTTCTAAGCAAATTTAAATTTGTTTTGAATAATACCCCTCTCGGCTAATTACATCACCTTCTCGATTAATTACGTCATATTTGGCATAATTTTCCAACAACCTTTGAACATACTATGTTTGGTAAGTTATGATTCAAATAATCAAAAACTTATTCGAAAACTGATTAATTTTTGTTCTAATACAGATCAGAACAAAAAGATAAACTTAGGTGTGAAGAATGTTTGGTTAGTTTTAAAGACAAAATCATTATTTTATATTTAATATTAAAAATAAACTTAAATTTAATTTCATTTTCCCCCATAAACCCTAAAAACTAACAATATTTCCCTAACCCAAGTTTTCAAAAACAGTATTTTCCCCCTAAGGTTTCCAATTTTTCAAATTCAATTTTTTTGGCAACAAAGAGACTTATTTGGTGATCTCCAAGTAATATCTTTTTCTCTCCGGTGAGTCCTCCTTCAAACGTTGTACAACATCATCATCGTTAGAAAACGAAAATGACTTGTCTTCGTCTCTAGCGATGATTAGAGAGGAAGAGATGTTATTTGGAGATCATCGGAGAAATCTCTTTGTCATCAGAAAAATTAAATCTAAAAAATTAGAAACCTTAGGAAGAAAATGTTGTTTTTGAAAACCTGGTTAGAAAAAATTGTTAATTTTTAGGGTTTAGGAGAGAGAATAATATAATTAATTGACTCAGTTAATTTTAACTGTTTATAAGTGAATAAATGAGATTTTTAAAATTAATAAAAGAAAATTTGGAAAAACAACATACTTTGGGGGGAGAGGGTGGAGGAATAAGCCCTTTGGCCTAATATTACAGATTGAAGTGTCTAATTTGCCCTTCTTTTTGGGTGAAAGTGTCACTTGTTGAAAACATCCAGGTAAATATTGCAATTTTTTCTGAATCTATGGTTTAATTTTTTTGTCATGTCATACCTGAAGGGAAAAATAATTTTAAACTCAATTTAAAACTCCCCGTTGTTGTTGCCAACAACTTCAACAATTCACCAATAAAAAAAAAAACGCCCAACAACAGGCATTTGAATTTCAATGGACAAAATCCCACTAGATCTTCTTTTTGAAACCTTCAGAAGAAAACCCGAAAGTCAAAAAGTCGAAAAAAAAAAAGAATCACGGCACTGACTATTGCAGAAAATCAAAATGTTTGGTTGGCTAATGAAACTGCAGCTTTAATGAGTTGAGCGAAAATTCAGCTTTATTAATTTAAAATCTTGGAGAAAGACCAGCCCTTTTTTATGCAAGCAATGACGAACTAATCAACCGAATAGAACTGCGGCTATATATACTGCTTTTTGCCTTAGTTTCCATTCAATTCTATAACACATTATCAAACCAGTAAATCGCATTCTTAGATTTGTGTAACGATGGCAGGTGGGGAAGTAGTTTTGCTGGATTTGTTTGCTAGTCCATTTGCCGCGAGAGTGAGGATAGCTTTGGCGGAGAAAGAAGTTGAGTTTGAATCAAGAGAGGAAGATTTGAGCAACAAGAGTCCTTTGCTTCTCAAAATGAATCCTGTGCATAAGCAAATACCGGTTTTGATTCACAAGGGCAAACCCATTTGTGAATCTCTCACCATAGTCCAGTACATCGATGAGGTCTGGAATCACAAATCTCCATTGCTGCCTTCACATCCTTACCAACGAGCTCATGACAGATTTTGGGCTGATTACATCGACAAGAAGGTTATATCTTAACTTCTCCTATATGAAAAAAGAAAAGGCTATGACAAAACACCACAAATTTTCATATTTTTTTTACACTTTTTATCAATTCTAAAGATTGGGTACCATGAATGCAGATTTATCCAAATGGAAGCAAGTTGTATACATCATCGGATCATGAAGTGAAGGAAGCAGCAAAGAAGGAACTCATTGAGAGCTTCAAAGTGCTGGAGCGAGAGCTTGGAGACAAGCCTTATTATGGAGGCAACAACTTTGGCTTTGTAGATGTTGCCCTGATTCCCTTCTACAGCTTTTTTTATTCATTTGAGAAGCTGGGAAATTTCAGCGTTGAAGCCGAGTGCCCAAAACTTGTCCCTTGGGCTAAGAGATGCATGCAAAAAGACACTGTTTCCAAGTCCCTATGTGATCAGCACAAGGTTTATGAAGTTGTTTTGGAGATCAAAAAGAAGTTGGGGGTTGAATAAGAGGAGATCTACCTTATTATCATCGTTAAGAGTCCTGTAATTTTTATTGAGAGTGAGTGATTTCGTTTCTGTGTACGTTCTCTCTTTTTAATATTGTGTGATTTTATGTTAAGTTCAGCTTTGTTGAATACCATTAACAAGAGAAAAGTGGCTTTGAGTGAGTTTGCTTTCGATAATTTTTTACTATAAACATAAATTACCATAAATATATATTACTTTTAAGTGTGTATTTGATTGATATAATATTTTATTATTAACAATAAAATATAAGTAATCTTTTAATACATACGATAAAAGTGATAATCAAATTACATTTTATATTACTTACTATATTATTAATGTTAATAAAAAAACAACATAATTTTTTATCTCTTTGTAAACCAAAAGTGAATAGATATAAATAATTATCGTATTTGATTGAATATAATAAAAGAGTTATAAAATATTATTTTATTTAAATGTATTTGTATAATTATTCTATAATATTCATTTTACTTGTTATATTAATTAAAAATAGAGGTATTTTAATTTTAAAAAATTAATAAATACGAATAAAATTATAACAAAATCAAGGTTATCCGAGAAATCAAATAAAGTAATTAATGCAAATAATAAATTAAGAGATAAATTTTAAACACAACCTTTGATTACTCCGAACCAAATTGGCGTCGGTGCATCTAGCTTTTCCAATAGTGCTTCTCAATTACAGATTGAAATTCCTGTCACCATACATTCATGCCATGGAAATTGCTTCACTTTTGGGTTATGAATTTTTATTGCTACCAGAAGTGGAATCTGGTAAATTACAGTCATAAACGTTCCCACATTGAAGAAGAAAAATAACATAAAGAGACATAGCAAATATAATTACAATAAAATAGAAATACAGTAGCTACACGGCCTGGCCATGGCCGGCACTTCGCAGCAGAGACTTCTCAATCTGTCTTGAAAGGAACATAGCAGGAGAGCCACAAGATGATATTGAAGGCAGGTTTTCTTTGTTATTATGAACACCCAAGTCTTTTTCTTCCTCTACTATTGTGGCCAGCATTATTTTCAATGGGCGCTTGGCCACAGAGATAAACTGTGGTGGAGCAACTTCTGTCGTAATCCTTGCTCCCTGAAATTTGGCCATTGATTTCATTCCAAAACAACCTTGGACAATCGGCATGAAAGAGTGCATATGAAGAAGAAAAGTGAAGATGGTATGGCTGGACACTGGAAAGATTGTGGCACTATATATAGAGTCTAAGATAAAGTGTAAAGAGCAACGATGCTCGTATATAATTTAAATATCAAATAATATATCATCATTGAATTGGATGTTATTTTATCTTTAATTTAATATTATTTAATCATATAAAAATATATTATTTATATATAATTATATGATAATATATTATCTATACACTTAAATTATACACTAAAAATTATAGCCGCATGGTTTGATTGTGGATTAAGAATGGTCCGTGTGCCATTTATTAGTCGGCTTGCTTCTGGGCTCAGCAGTTTTGTAGTTTTCATGCCCAATTTATTAAGCGCATGCTTTTTGGAAAGATGTTTGTCATGTTGATGCTAGCCGCCATGTGATTTCGTGGTCAAGAGGCAATCCATAACCGCGTAACTTCTTGCCAATTTCCTCCCAAAAAACCGCTTTATAGACAGGCCAAATAACCATTTCACACCCGAGGTTTGATGAATTGTACTGTCCACGTTTGAGATTGAAAAAACTATTTTTTCACCTGTTTGTTAAATTTGTTTAAATATCTGTTAAATTTTTTATAAAATTGTAGAAAAGATTTGAAAAACTCTCGAAATAAATAATACTTTGCTTTCAAAATTTTATTAAATAATTTTTTACACTACTAATTTATATTAATTTCAATTCAAAATAATAAAATTGACTAGTATTAAATATAAGAGTATCAATAATATATAATCATATGTCTGAAAGATAAAATAAAAATTTGGAAAATATATAAAATTTTTAATTAGAAAATTTAGTGGTATTTTGGGAATTCAAAAAAGTTTAGGATGTTTTTAAAAATTAGAATTTAAATATATCTTTAGTAATTTAAAAAATGATAGTTACAACCTAAAGAACTGAATAAAATATAACAAATTAAAGGTATAAATATTATATTATATACTATTGAAGCCAATTTTTTTGAGCCGAATTGGATATCAACCCGATGGAGGGGTGATCTGATTTAACCGAAAGTCGAATTGGTTGATTGGTGATTAGATAAGTTAATTGTTCAAAAATAATATTAAAAATTTTTTGTATAATTTATTATTAAATACATAATTTGACTTATTTAACATTAAAATACGATTAGTTTGATGATATATATAAAAAATAAATAAGATCTTAGTTCAACTTTTCACAATGAATTTTAAAAAAAATTAATTTTTTATATTGACCGAGTCAAATCTGATTTTATACATAGACTAATCAATTTAATTAACAGTTAACGATTCAATCAGTCAGATAAACTAATCCAATATAATTTTAAAAATTATTATTAAAGCTATAAAATATTTTCAAAATATATAAGGGTGAATATAATAATTTTTTAAAATAAAATTGAGAAAACATTCGTTTACCTTTAGTAAGTTTTGACAAATAAATTTACACTTCATAATATTATCCTTGGTATACTCCATAAAGAGTGTTGTTATAATGGGTTAAACCTTGAGGAAAAATGACAGTTGATTACACCATTGACCATTGTTATATTCTCTGGATAAAATAATAGGCCAAAAGACCTATTCTCACCTACTAAAGTATAGTGAAAACTCAAACTATCATCTTCTAACTTAAAAAAATTCAAACACCAATTTATGACCCAAATTTTGTTAAAATTCTCAGTTAAAGTTAAAGATAAAATTATCATTTAACAAAAAAATAAAGTTTTATTATATTTTCCTCTCTTAATTTGAAAATATAACATTTACCTAACCTAAAGTTTGAAAAGTGGTAATTTCTTCTCTAAGGTTTTCTCTCCATTTTTCCAGCAATCGATTTCTTCCTAACCGTCGACGAACCTTCCCTTCTTCTCCGTCAGTGCTCCACCATTCGTCTTCGTCTGAGATGAAGACATTTTGTCTTCATTTGAGATAGAGACAATGGTCTCCATCTCTGACGAAGAAGGAGAAGCGCCAATGGAGAAGAAGAGGGAAGGTCGATCGATGACTGAGAAGAAATCGGTCGTCGAAGAGAATGAGAGAAAACCTTAAAGAGAAATAATCACTTTTCAAACTTTGAAAGAAATTTTGGGGGGAAATGTGAGTTTTAAAATTGAAGGGGCAAAATGTAATGAAAGTTTAATGTTTAAAATTTTTTTGTTAAATGAAGATTTTAATCTTACACCTAATTGAAATTTTTAACAGAACTTGACTTATAGGTAGGTGTTTAGGTTTTTGAAAGTTAGAAGATAGGACTTTAAAATTTCACTATATTTTAGGTGGAAACAAGTCTTTTGGCCAGAATGATATAAATAGTTTTTGAGAGATAAAGCCAATGACTATTTTGACCAATAAGAAGGAAAATTAATTTTTTCAAATTTAAAAGGTGGAAATTATAATTTCCTCAAACCTTGGATGGGGATAGGTATTTGGCCAAAGAATTAAAAAAAAAAAAAATTGACATGCGGGAGGGTCGAGGGTATTAATCTGATTGTGTTGAACCTTGGATTCGTCGGGAGGGCATTCTCCAAATAGATAGCTACCTGTCTCTGAATCTTAAAAGTTTTCCATAGTTTAAGCTTGACTAATTGGCATGCTCTTTAGACTTTGTATTCTGATAAGCTAGAACCAAAAATGTCCCCGCAAACTTTCCTCATCTGCAGGAAACCATTGAACTAAAAACAGCCACCACCTTTTTCAGTATTAATTTGCTTGAAGGCGATGTGAGTGATGATAGCCGCCTCCGAATTTGCTCTCAAATCCTTATCTTCTTTTTGCACTACCAAAAAGGTCAAACGTTTAGCCTTCACTTAAATGCTGCCACCCAAACGGATAACATAGGAGATTTACGAAGACTTCAAATATAAGAGTGCAGGTTTAAATCTATTCAAATGATATTTTAAAATTAAACTTACTTATATAATGTAATAGTTGTAGAATCGGACCTGAAGTTTCATCTATTTATCCGGTGACGTTTTCTTAGAGCATTTTTAATGTAAAAATTACATCTTTCTAAGTACTAACTACTTGTGAGTAAAGTTTGATATATAAATCTTATGTTAAAGTTTCATTTATGAGAGTTCCACAATTGGTTTTGTAGTTTTTGGCACTCATTTCCTTAGATTCAAAACTTGTTTTACTTATTTTTCACTTTAGGAGATTGAAAAATTTTAGCATCAAATGATCTTTACAGAATGTATTAAAATGTCTATTCAAAAATTTAACTTTGTTCATTCTTATTAGAATTTCTGGTCATGTCCATGCCGGAAGCTTGTCTCTTGGCCTAAATGATCGATGCTTGCAAAAGACCATTACAATGCTCAAAAGGTAGTGTAAGTGAGAAAAGAGTAAGATTTCAATCATTATAATAAACACGTCCAAAATATACTTTTTGACAAAATCTCGCTGATTGGTTGTATTATAGCAGGATAAGTAATTGAAGAATTCGTTTAATTGGACATAAACAAGATTTATTTTTTAAGGTTACTATGTAATTGTTCTTATCTCGCTTTGTGGTTGTGGTTTAATCCTGGTGTGTCCATCTATATCCCGCTATGCATCCATGTATTATTTTGTAAGTTTGATTTCTGATATATATGAAGATGATGAATTTGATAGCAAAACTGTAGATTACAGAGGATTAATATGAACAAATAATGCAGAGCTGCGAAACTACTTGATAGAAAGGAGTAATTCTGTCTTATTACAAGTAAATCTTTTGATATTATTTTAAGTTCCAGGGTAGCTGGAAAAGGTTAGCCACCAAACTAAACAAAATTTATTAACATGAAGTAGTCATGGCAAAAACAACCATAATGCTCAGGCAAAATTGTTGTTTTGTTTCTCCCTACAACTCAGTAATTTATACATCAATTTCTCCAGTGACCACAAGTTGAATTGCTTGCAGCAGTTTAATTGCTTCTCAACAAGAAGGGTTTCTCAATCTGTAGCGAAAGAGCACGAGCAGGAAAGCCACAGGCTGAGATTGGATGTAGGCTTTCATAGACTGCAAAATCTTTTTCTTCTTCAACAACTGTGGCTAACATTATTGTCAATGGTCGCTTGGCCACGGAAATGAACTGGGGTGGAGCAACTTCTGTTGAAAACCTTCCAGCTTGTAGTTTGGCCATTGGAAGTTGATGAAAGTTTGGATAATTGGGGTGGAAGATTGTGAAGAGAAATTAAAGAAAGGAGAATGTGAATGGTTTGGCTTGATGAAAGGTCAAAGGGAATTTATAAGGTTGAAATTCCTGGTAGGGCCTTGGGAAGACTGACACATTACTGTACACATTTATTGGTTTCTTCTTCGAGAGGCAATTCATAATTGTCGATCAAAATTTATCAGGATAATGAAATGCTTTATCGTTAATTCAAAAAGTTGAATGATCAATCTATTTATTATTTGGAATTTATAAGCACATTCTTGAAGAAGGGCCGCCTTAGCCATAGGTTGCTTATCTGCAAGCACATGCATTGAACATAAAACAAAAGCCAACTTTTCAGAATCAATAGCTTGACGGCGATGTGATGTTCTCAAAACATAAACCAGAGCTTCCTTGCATTTTCTTGATGAGATGAGTGGCGTGCCCAGATCCTCCGTTTTCCTTTCATGAAAAAGGCAGAAATACCGAGCCTTATCTTGTCAAACATGGCTCTTTGAGATAAAATGACTTTTTTTTTTTTTTTTAAATAAAGAACTCTATCCGAATTAGATCATTCTTTTATGGTCAAATCAATCACATTGATTAAATTAAATACCAAATTAGGTTTAATGAATTATTATATAGTTTAATTTTGAAATATCATCAAAAAGATTTGAATTCATATTTTATTATACATGAAACCTCTTCTTTACCATTCAAATTACTCTTTGGAGGTTAAGGGCTCTTTCTATCTTTGCATGTTTTTGGGTCTTTTTCATTTCTAATCCAAATATATATTCAAAATTTTGAGATATAATTATTGAAAAAAGATTTACCTTTTGTTATATGAATTCATATCAACCAACAAACAAAATAACTTTGTTGAACAGCTATCTTTCCCCCACACTGTTGTAATTGCCTCATCTCTCTCTCTCTCTCTCTCTCTCTCTATATATATATATATATTTTATTTTGGGGGTAATTAAAAGAATATGTAGAACAAAGAAATCACGTGCCTACAAAAGACTCAAAAATACCCTAAACCCACCCTGTCGGAAACGATAGAATGACAGAGGTAAAGCTAAAAACTGATAAAAACTATTTAACCAGAACAAAGAACAGCCTATTTAAAGATCTATCAAGGTACCTATAATAATAATAGGATTCAAAAAGATTTATAAAAACTGACAAAAACTATTTAACCAGAACAAAGAGCAACTCCATTTAAAGATCTATCAAAATATCTATAATGATAGAATTCGAGAAGAGGACCCTACAACAATTACCTTCTCTTTACATGAACATTTACTTTTATGTCAAATTTGATAGTTAAATTTTGTCGTCGAAAAAGGGTAAATGATAATTTTGCCAAATTTGAGGGAAAAATGATTCCTTTTTAAGGTATTATTAATGTTTTCTGAATTGAAACAAATAGAGAGATAATCAAACAAATCCTTCAATCTCCTTCTAGATATCTTTTTTTAGATATTTTTAAATGTCCAACTTATTCATAAAATAAATGAAAGACAGCAAATAAATATATGCTTTCGGGGTTTGTACGATCTAATTTGGTGTTGTTTAAAGATTTTTTAAAACTAAATAAAAAAACGATTTAGAAAAATTCTAAACTAAATTAAACAATTTTATAATTCGAACCAAACTAAATCAAATGAAAACAAATACGGTTTAATCTGATTTATATTACGGTTTCAAACTATTAAAAATCATTCATTTCAAAACATTTCGTACTTAATAATTAATAATTGAATTATGTGTATCTAATACATCAAATAAACATGTAAAATAACTATGAAATACATATACAATAAACATGTATAAGAATGACAAATTAAATATAAAATACAAGTGATACAACTAATTATTTATTAAAAAATTCTATCAAATAATAAAATATGATTTATGAGTTGATTTGATTTGAAAACTGTTCTAACCGTAATTAAAAGCTAAATTGTTTTTTTTTAAATTATCAGTTCAAACTAAACCATTTTACAAAACAAATCAAACCGTAATTTTTAAATGCTTTGGTTTTCCAATCTCCTCTTTTGAGAGAAATGGAAGAATTTCTTGAAAATCCTACGTTCCATTTGTTCTTTTTATCCCTAACAGATCATCAATTACGCTTTGCATTCCTTCCATAATTTAAACCTATACATGATTTCAACATATTTCTACTTAACAAAGACTTCCCACTCGAATCAATTGAAGTATTTATCAATCTTTGAGTATGCTGAAGATGGGTTGACAGGTTGTATGCACGTTAATCTTCACGGGGGATATGGGTCCTTGAATTGCACTTGTCCATATGACAATTACAACCAAGATGATTTGGTCACACCAAGCACAAGCTATAAATGATTTTTGTGATGCGAATTCCAAATTTGTGCCCATATCGATTTTCCATCTTCAGAAACTAAGGTAGATGAGTTTGAAATGTGGCTAAAATGTGGCAAATCGAGGCATGCTTTCCAGGGACCATTAGAGTATGGCTCAAAATCTTGCTTCGCCTGCAGGTAAGGCGGCAGTAAAGAGGTAACATGACTTGCTATTATCCCACAAAAGTATTTTCTGTCCCCTTGATGCAACCTGTTTCTGATGCAGCAAGATAAACAAAGACTGACGGTATCTCATCATGTTCACTTGATGCAATGAAGAAACATATCGGTGATGAATGATTTGAACTTATGATATCACAGTTTCTAAACCTACTTCTAATAAACTTATCTTGCATGCCATGTTATCACAAGTTGCAGCAGCAAAACCACAGAATGGAAACCTGGTTTAAGTGGAAAATGTTCAATTCACTAGAATTTTTTCCTAAAGATAACACTTTTGCAATTTGTATCGAACAAAATAATGCAGAACTAATGAAATTTTATTGTGAATGTTAGTGGCAACTACATTTGTGAAACAATGTTTATGTTTTAGCAAGCTTTGAAGGCTGATAAAGTGAATAAGCATTTGCACTAAACAACCAACCTAACAGCTATTAAATACTTCAAACAGACAACCAACCAACCTTTTGTTGAACTTGTCTCTGGCTATCAGAAAATAATGTGAAATTTCTACCACACTAGATATTATTGATAATAGATCTACATAGAAGACCATACCTTCCTGTGCTGTAGAATGAACTTGAAGAAATGATAACTATATTGCTCTTCTCATTGGCTCCATATTGAAACTTAACGTCATGCACGAATTAGCACTACCCATATGTATGGATCATTCTGGTTTCTATCATGCTACAAGCTCTTAATGAATTAAAGTGTAATTAATTTAATGCTGTTTGATTATAATGGAATTTTTAACTATGGCCAAAAAGCAAGTATATGATTGTATCTCCAAACAGTAAAAAATAGAAAATGAACCTGATTGCTGACGTCTTGAGAGTAATTACTGTTTGATTTACTTAATTTAGCTAATACAGATTAAAAAAAAATTAGGGATAACCACAACAAATTTGTATCACCCTGAAAATAACTTGACCAGAAATCCAAACTGCTTGCTTCTGCTGTTCTTTGCAACTTTGTTCTTTCTGTTTTGGTGGTTATACCATCCTTCTAAGTTTAGATTCATATCATCAATATTCCAAAAGTGGGAAAAAAGCATTGAAAATATGGAAGTACACAAGCGAACATTGATATTAAGATAATTACTATTCTTGTTTTGAATATGAAAGCTATATGGCTAAACTCTTGAATCGAAAAATTGACTACTATACTTATTTATAGCCTTTGGTACAGAATGATATAAAATGGAAAAATTGTGCAATAGAGCCCTATTATAGCAGTTATGAAATTCAAACAGTTGTACTTAAGGCAAATTGAACTTTGCTACATGTCTATCACACATCCATGCAAGCATAATGCAGAAACCATACTTGTCATTTAAAGATTGTATCCCAAGGGTGCATTAAAGAACTGAAATGTTACTCTTAAGGTAATGTTCTAAGGTATTTGAGGTTATATTTTATAGCCCAAAAAAAAAAAAAGCTTTGTCACTTTGC
Organism: Mangifera indica; assembly: GCF_011075055.1. Classification (NCBI taxonomy): domain Eukaryota; kingdom Viridiplantae; phylum Streptophyta; class Magnoliopsida; order Sapindales; family Anacardiaceae; genus Mangifera; species Mangifera indica. The sequence goes on along the minus strand of NC_058137.1, from coordinate 24,379,182 downwards.
CAGTTTATAATTTAAAAGTAACTTTAACTTTTATTTATATGCATATCAGAATTCATGAAACATTGCTACCTGGCAACAAGAATAATCTCAAAAATACTGGAGAAGACCCAAAACAGCTTTCCTTTTGGGCATGCTAGGAATGGCTCCCTTCACTTGGACACAGAGCGAAGCAGCCGCCGCTGTATGAATTTTAATTTGACATAGAATGATATTAGTTCAATGATTATAAAAAATGTGCAGCTAAAATTAGCACTTTGCATGCTGACATTCTTTTCAGCAACATACCAGCAAATCTCAAGCATTCCTCTCTGGACTTGCCTTCCACCAGAGCCACAGCAAAAGCAGCAGTAAAAGTGTCCCCAGCTCCAGTAGTGTCTAGAACTCTTGCAGCTAAAATGGCGGGTTGTTTGATTGGTTTTTCTCCTTCTACAAATAAAGCCGCCCCTTTGGCTCCAAGTTTCACCAGGACTTGCTTAACACCCTGAGCATAGACTCATTAGAGAAGTTTTAACTAATTCAACTCAAAGCTTAAATCTATAGTCACAAGCCTTTTATGGATTTATAATTCTGTGGAAGAACAAAATAGGAAAAGTTTGCATACAACTGAACAACTAGTGGGATGATTTCATGTAAAGCAAACATAAGAGCTTCTTTTGAAAACTGATTGGTGCCTATGTCTTTCACTTTAAGCACAGTACGTCTTAGTGAAGTGCCTATGCCTCATAAAATGACCTGATTACAAAATTTGTATTCTTTTCATTTCATGAATGTACAAACAAAATACACCGTTTGATAAACATAATGCAATGAAACAAATAAATTTCTACAGTCCCACCTCCCCAAAAAATGTCCTTTGTTTACAATTTTTTGGGTCCCCAAAGAAAATTTTTTTGCAACAGGCAAGTAAATCAGAAAGTCTTCAAAAGTAACAGTTATGCATGCCAACGATAATAATAAATGAATGATTGGCACCAAATATTATGTATTGTCCAAGCTTTTATATTGACCCCTGAATGAATTAAATGCTGTAACAAAATTAGGCAGGTACTTTCATGACAAAAGCCATCAGCCACATTAATTTCCAAGAGTATGTAATTGTTAAACTAAATATGTAAGGATTAAAAGTATAAAAAAAATATATTCATGATTTTTTTTCTACTAGAGAAACTTGTCACTTTTCTCTTTCAAAAGTGTTATCCACTTTTAACTAGTTGTCCAATTAGTTATGTGTTCTCTTTTGACCACAAAAAAAGATCATTACATGTACACATTACTGATGTATTATTTATGAACACATAACTAATTAAAAAAAAAGAACTAGTTAAAAAGTGAAGCTTTACTTGTTAATAGTGGAAAAAGATAACAGTTTTTTAAGTTACCTTAATTATTACATATTTAATAATTTATTACATACTCTTGTAAGAAGCACTTACCACTCTTTGAATAAATAATGTGGCGAACAACCTTTGCCATCAAAACTGCCACCAAGACCCATAGATTAATCCAAGTATCAATATAACAAGAGTTCAGACCATGGTTATGAAAGCCAGATCGGCCACCGGACTAGTTCCACTGAGACCCATTGGCAATCCAATTCGATTGAGCGATCTAATGGCTTTAGCCATTGGACAAATTTGAATTGCAGTTCAATTGGGCTAATTGTGCAATACACCACTTAACCACCAGTTTTACCCCAATTCAAGGTCAAACTAACTTCTCGACAAAGTCAACACAAACCATGCTAACATCAACATACATTTTATAAATTTGTTTTTGCAAATGTTGGGACTTGAACCAAAGTTCTAACATTTGCTAATACGTAGACAACACCATTAAGTCATTAATTTCATTTGTGAAATGTTATAATTACAGGACTGGGCCTTAATCAAATCAAAGGCCTGATCTAGGTGTTTTCTAGTTTGACCAATTGGACTAATGGTCAAACCGAGAAAACAACACTCTTTAAATAAATTTATATTTGTAACAATTCACAAATGAAATTAGTGGTCCAATGATATTGTTTATATATTAACAAATGTTGGGACTCAGAGTTAAGTCCTAGCATTTGCAAAAGGCATGTTAACATCAACATGGTATATGCTGACTTTAGCATGACATCACACTAACATCAACATGACCTTGTACCGATATAAAATCAGTGGTTAAACCACAAACCAATCAATTAACTTGGATGAATTGCGGTTTAAAATGGTCCAATGACTAAAGTCATTAAACCACTCAATCAACTAACTGGACAATGGTTCCTAATCGAATTAGTTCAATTTTTATACCCACGATACAAATATCAATTTATTTAAAGAGGTTTATTTTCTTGATTTGACTGTCAGTCTAACCAGTTGAACTACACCTTTAACTGAGTTAAGACCCAATTCGATAAATTAAAACATTAGTTCAAATTATATATGATATTCAAAATCTCATATAAGAAAAGCTTTATGTGTGTATGTGTGTATATACATAAGGGAGATTTCAATAGTCCTTTAACTTTTTCACAAGTTGGTATACTTAAATAAAAAGAAATGAAAGGTTAGGATATCGTTAAGGTGGAAATTAATATTTGACATATCATAAATTAAATTTATATAAATATTATTTATCCTATGAAATATCTCCTCATTAATTATATAGCATCATTTTGTCTCATATATTATAAAAGATAGAGTGATGTTACACAATTAATGACAAGAGATCATCTATACAAAGGAGGATATTTATTTAAATTAATATTATGATATGTCAAAATGTTATTTTCTACAACAACCACATATTGACTATTCGATTTATTTTAATCTTTCACATGTTTTCAAATCCACAAATCAACTCTATGACACATAAGTTGATAGTTCACAAATTTTTGTCTCAAGCAGACTCCCTTTGTGGTTAAAGATAAAATTTCAATTCCAAGTCAAATCTTGACTTCAAGAATTTAATCAAACCTCCAAAGAGTTAGGAATGGATTTTATATTAGCATTTTAGGTCTACACCTAGGGATTTCTCCGTATATTTATACACACACTTAATTAGGTCTAAAAATGATATTTGTGCCACATATGGCCTCAAAGCCAACAACAACGATAATGAAAAAGACCAAGCGAAGATTTGTGTGTCAACACTCACCATTTTATGACATTTCAACACAGCTTGACTAATCTGTTCAAAACTGTCAGTTGGCATTCCAGTCAAACGGCCAAGTTCACTTTCATTTGGGCTGAAGATATCTATACTGTTATATAGCTCTTGCGGGACTGGGGTATCCATTCCCCCTGCATCTAAAATGACAGGAACACCTGCATTTCTTGCCGCCTAAAGATATGAAGGTGTTAGATTATAATAGAATTATCAAAATAAATGCCGATCAAAGAGCATCATGTATATCCAGAATGCAATAATAATAGTATTGGAGGAAACTAAAACTTAAAACTGTTCCGACTCTGGCAGCCAATGATATACCACACTCAACAATCTATTATCATTTTGGAAGCTCAATAATTTTAGCACATCATCATGAGCAATGAATGGTGAAAAACACAACTACCACCCAAATTTCTTTGTCCTTAACCTGAAACTCCAGAGATGTAATACTCTTAAGGGGCCACAACAATTACAAAGTTGTTGAAACTTTGTCAGCAGCCATAAAATAAGTTCTAAAAGTCTCAGAAAATTAATTCACAAATCAGGTGACATCAAAACAATGCAACAAAAGAAGACAATACTCTAACTTGTCCCTGACAACACTGCAATCAAATAAACTTAAGCAGAAACCTGAATAGGATGATAGCTCTCATATATTACCATTCACAACAGAAAGAGCACTCCAAGACTGTAATTTCAACTCATTGTTGAATATAACCAAATTATTAGCCGTATATACAATGGATTGAGCAGATTTACCAAGCAATAACTGATCATCAATCATGATTGGAGACAATGCACTAAAATCAACAATGCATTGAAATAAATACACTTTTAGAGATACCCACAAATTAGCAACTCAGAACCGGCAGCTTAGATGAAATGACAAATGCAGTAGCCTATGTAACAAATATGAACACAAGAACCCTCTTTCCTAGGTAAGGAATCAATAATACAACAACCTATAGTCTATAGATCCCATGATAGACATGATGTCAATGGGAATAATCACGGTGACCTCAAACCATCAAAAGTTAAATGATCTAAATGTGAGCCGTAAAAACAAACAATTTTTTCTAGGTGCATAAGGATTCAGAAGAGCTTGCTCACATTTTCCAATTCCCATTATCCATGTCCTACCTGCGCTAATTTTTTAGCCAATTAAGCTCAGATTTTGTTTATTTCACTTCAAAAGCCCAAGTCACCTCCATAATCGATGCATCTTGACACCTTAAAAATGTTTCATTTCCCTTCTTGGTATTGCAATATTTTATATTTGTCTAGCCTATTTTAATCAACTGACATGAAAAAAAAAAAAAAATCTTATGATGATAAAACAGCTAATGCCTTCAAACACACCAAAATAACAACTGCAAAGATAGAGGAAAGTGAAATTTAGATCTCACGTGTAACTAGGCTTAATCCTAATCTTATAGAACTGACAACGGAAAAAAATCTTGAAACAATCTCAAACTCCAGACCTTTGCAACTTGAATGTTGACAGAATCAGGAATTTCCCTTTGAAGCAAAACAATCCCAGCATTTGTAACAACCTTCAAGACCTCATCACCAAAATTTTCAGGCCAACCACTCATATTAGTCCCACCAACAATGATAATAGAATTTTGTCCATCAGCCTGCAGCATCACCACAGCGTGTCCAGTGGGCACACTCCCCTTCACAACACTCACATACTCCAAGCCAACACCACACTCACTCAAAGCCCCAGCGATCAATTTCCCATTAGCATCTTCACCTACTTGCCCCACAAAGTAAGTCGGGTGTGAAAGTTTGGCCCCACAAGCCGCCTGATTAGCCCCTTTTCCTCCCGCAAGCATCTGACTATTTTTGGCTGAAATCGTCTCTCCTTCAGCTGGAAGTCTGTCGATCTCAACATAGATGTCAGCATTGGCTGAGCCAACCACAACTAAAGGTGGGATCTTTGAGGGGTTTTTGCGAACCGGGGTCTGATTTTGGAGCTCGTTCTTTATGGCGAGTGAAGGGAAGGAGCGGCGATTGGTGGATCGAAATAGGGCTATGTTGATCGTTTTGCTAAGTGGTTTTGTTGTGGGGATGATTTGAGATTTGAGTTGACAACTGTTTGTGGGTGAAAGTGCTATTGCTTTCATCATTTTCTCTTCTATTTCAAGAGAATAGGAATTGAAATATGATTTAAGGAGAGAGACGGGCTTTGGATCGGTTGACTTCACCCAGGATTGATTTCAAGGAAGAAGTGGATATATGATGTTTCAGAGCCCATGCGTCGTCACGCAGTAAACTTACGCGGATGCCACGTCCCAATTCACGGAATATCGTACATATTAAAGTTTAACATTTTATGCCTAAATAGCATCCGCCCCAATTTACCTATTTTGGGAATATATATATATATATATATATATATATATTAAATAATTAAATAATTTTAAATTAAAATTAAAATAACATTTAATTATATCATAATAAATTATTCACTTTATATTAAATATATTATTAAAATTAGAAATACTAGTGAAAATTGATAATTTCTTTTATCAATTTTACTAATGTCAAGAGTGTTTTTTTTTTCTTAACGCAGTGTCAAAAAATTTCAATTTTGAATATTTAATAAAAAACTAAAAGTTGGATACATATTAAATATGATAGGGAGTCTAAATAGGCTCGCAATCAAACCTGAACTCATTTTTTAACATGACCTACGAATAATACGATCCACAAAATGATGAATCATGATAGGCATTAGACTATACGGGTTGTGCTCAAGAACCATTACTCAACGGCTCCTACACATCTAGGGATACTCATAAACTAAGTTTGAGTTTGAATATTCTTTTATTTGAATTCAGTTTAAATAAAAAATAATTTAATTTAAGTATTATTTAAATTCATCGAGTCAATATTAAAAATAATTTAAGTTTAATTTAAATAAAAATAATTTTATTTGAGTTTGACTTTAATTTATGACTCAAATTCATAACTCAGATATATAGTTTTAATTCATAATTTGAATTCATAACTTATTGACAAAACAATGTTGTTTAGCAATTATTTAACATAATTTGAATCAAGTCATGAGTCAAGTTTGAATTGAATCGGGTCATATATTTAGCTCACGAGCCAAATTAAGTCAAATTCTCTATAATTCTAGTTTAATTCAATTTTAAAATGAATCAAACCTCTTAATTAGAGCTTTATTCATATTCGAAGTAAACAAATTTGAATTGAGTTTAATCAAGCTGAGTTTGCTTTCAAACTCGAGGTACCTCGATTCAAATCTAACTCTACACACAAGTAATAGTTAGTACAACTATCTGTTTGTTCTATAAATTTTTTTGTTTTTTGTAATTTTCTATAAGAGTAATACTATGTGTACCTATTTTGGGTACACAAATATATACACACTCATATGTATCATCATATGATTGGTTATTGTTTTATTCTTAATTCAAAATTATCCAATCACATGATGACACATATAAATATGTACATATTTATGTATCCAAAATGAGTACACATAGTTTTATTGGTTCTATAAATACCTCAGCCTCATATTAAATTCCATTACATCCACTCACCCGTCTTTACGTAACTCTCTCAGCCTTGCATGTCAATGTTCAACGTTTCGACTCACTAATTTAATTTTCAAATTTTCAAATTAATCTGTCTCCATTTTTTCCTTTGGATTTGACTATTTTGTCAATTATTTATTTATAAATGTTTTTAAAATTAATCATTCTAATTATTTTGACATGATGTTAGATATAAATTTGAAAAATTAATGATATTTAAAAAAAAAAAAGTAATCAACCGATTATAAAAATTCACTTTTGTAAATTCAAATGGGAAGAAAAAAACTCAATATAAATACTATACAAGAGACCTAAATAAAAATGAAATCAGATCATTTACAAAGATGCTCTCTTTGGTCAATTCAATTAATATTTAGTAAAGGCATTGACTCTTTTTTTTTTTTTTTTAGTTGTATAATGGCGAAGAGGGCTGATTATGCTTCTTTACGTGATCAAATTTATAGGAAGAACATTAGATATATATATATATATATATATAATTGAATATTCTTTTATTTTAAATTTAATACTACTCAATTATATGATGATATATTATTAGTTTTATTATTATAAAATAGGTCAATAGACTATTTTTCATCAAGTTTTAGTTCAATCTTAAAAATATCTCTGTGACTTTTCAAAAACTCAAACACTCATCAATAAATTAATTTTGAATTTTTTTAAATAAAAAATTAAAATTTTTACCATCGAAATACTTTGTCTATACAAAATTACTACCCATTTTATTTACTAAATATTTATATCACAAAATTACTTTTATATTCAATCTTCAAATTTTAAATACATAAACTTTGTGATTTTGTTGAAAAAATACAATTTTATTAATAAATATTATTTTTTATAATTTAAATTAATTGGAATACTGATGATTTAACCAAAAAAAATTAATTAAATTAGGTTGGATGTATATTTATGATGTACTTATGATAAGATTGGTACAAAAAAGACAACCGCAGAAGATAAAGGATAGGCAAGAAGGCACACCTAGAGAAAGAGATGTGTAGTTACGTTGCGCAGCCATTTATTGGTTATTCTCTTTAAATGTTTTTCTCTCTTTTAAGGTAGGGAAAATTACTATGGCCCACCCAATTTTTAGGTCATACTCAAATCTGTCCATGAGGGATAAAAAACCTCTTTTTTCACTCATAAGTAAACTTATGTTAATTTTTTCTGTTAAAAAATAGGTAAAATAGTCATTTTACTATTTATATTAAAAAGTTATAAAGTTTATTACTCTCTGCCTCTTTAGGTTTTAGAAACTAACATTTCACATTTACTTAAAGTTTTTAAACTTTGAAAAGCAATATTTTTACCCCCAAACCTAAGGTTTTCACATTTTTTAAAACAAACCACCCCCTATATCTTTCAAAAATAGAAGCTTCACCCCCCATTCTTCAACTGCATCTTTCGACATTGTCTTCGGCGTCGTCTCTGACCTCCTCCTTCTCCTGGTGCAACAACGGTGGTGTGATAAAGAGATCTTTATCTCCTCGTCGCACCATCGTGTGATGAAGAGGTCTCTCTTCGTCGCTTGTCATGTCATCCAGATGCAACGACGAAACGTCGTCCTTCGTCTGTTCTTCTAGATTTGGACAACGTTTCGTCGTCTAAATCTGGGCGATGAAGGATGACCTTTCGTTGTCCTTTGTAGTTAGAGATGAGAGATCAGTGGAATGTATCAGCCGTCGGTGGTGGTCAGAGAATGAGGCAAACCCTAGGGGTGAAATCTAAATTTTTTAAACTTTGAGGATGGGTTTAGGTGTTAGTTTTTAAAACCTGGAGGGGAGAAATGGTGAAATTTTAAAGTTTTAAAGTTTATAGGTAAAATAATGATTTTACCCCTGTCCCTAACTGAAAATTTAGACGGTAGTTTGGTCATGGGTAGGAAAAAAGATTTTTCATCTCCTGTGACTATAGATTTGAGAATGGCTTAAAAATTGGGTGGGAAATAATCCTTTTCCCTTTAAGGTATTTATTATGTTGCCAATGACGGATTTTACGAGACAATTTATTGAGGTACAAATTTATGTCATTGTAGAGTACCTACCATAGTGCTTCATTGTAGTTTTCATAAACAATATTCTACACTATAAATTAAGACTTGGGAAGAGATTGGGCAACACTTGACAGTTCTGTTCTGTTGTAGAAACTGAGGGATAGGATTGTGTTAGAATAAATAAACTCATTAATAAAAAAGTTTAAATTAAAAAAAAGTTAATATAAATATATATTCAAGGGTCAATAAAAAGCCAACAACATTTTCATGGACTCCATTTAGTAACTCCAATAAGTTTTTTATTCATGCTCGATCCGTCTCTCTCTTAGATTTTGTCTTTAGAAATTACTTATAAAGTTTGTTTGTTTTTTTAATAAAGAATCTCATCGGAATCAAACTGTCTCATCCACTCTCTAAAGAAAAATCAAATTTTTTTTACCCTTTAAATTTAAAAAATTTAATCTTCCATCCCTAATTTACTCTATTGTTTCCCAAATATTTTCCTCTTTTTATTTTACTGGTTTCTGTTATTCTTTTTATTTTTTATTTTTTATTTTTTTTCTATTATTTTTGTTTTCTGTTTTCTCTCTTTTTGTCCTTTTTCAATTGGTTGTCCCTTGATTCCTTCTCATCATTAGTCATCTTGTCTTAATTTGGTCGTAATTGGTTTTTCAAAATTAAGATATGATCGAAAAAATTTTTGAAGGGTCTAACTGATGAATTTTGAAATTAATTAAGATTTTAATATATTTTAAATATTTAAATAATAGAATTTTAAATTGATATATGAATAGATAATATTTAATGAAAAATTAACATAATTCAGTTACAAAGCTAATAAATTACGGAAAATTAAACTTTAAAAAATATAGGATGGAAAATTATGGTTTCATCCAAGTGCTGCTGGAAAGTAGTCAATTTGGTGATTTTACAATTTGTAACATCACGATGGTGATGCTTTTGTTACCAACACACTGGACAATAAGACACATGACATGTCTTCATAACAGGCAAATAATGAGACTTGGCCCCATGTGTTGACTTGGGTGGATAAGGGTAGGGTTTAATTCAGACCACATTTATTTAAATTTAAGTACAAAAATTTAAATGTTTAAGCTCACACTTTAAAGATATTCCATTTATAAAATTTGTAAATTAAAATATTTGATTAAAAAAATTAAAAAAAATTATTTTAATTAATATATATTAAAATAACATTATTTGGCACAAACGTATTAAAATGATATTATTTTAATATTGAATCAAGTTTAAATTTTAATTTAAGTTCAAGTTTGAGTTTTATTTTATTTAAATCTAACTCTAATTAAGGGTCGGTTTTCAAAGCAAAGAGTTTGAGTTCAAATATTTCAATAGAAAACCAAAATAAAATTTTTAATTTATCTAATTTAATAAATATATAAATATTTATTTATTTAAAATTTAATTTATCCAATGCGATTGATTTCCACTAGAAAGGGACTAACGCAGTTAGGATGGGATCCTCCTTAAAATAATAATAATTAGGCTTGGGAAAGTGTGGCTCGCCATGAATGCGATTCAATGCTTCTCTACCGGTCTCACCTAAACTCCATTATTAGGATCCATCCCGCTTCTTCTTTTCTTCTTCAAGTACCTCCAGGCTCCAGCAATTTCTTCATCTTCTTTGCATTTTCACTAAAGGTTTATTCATTTGAGTGATTTTACATAATATTTTCAGTTGAATCAAAAGATCGGGGATGGATAAGATAGAGAAGGGAAACAATGGTGCACCTATTGGTCAATCTTCACAGCCGATGGTGCAGCGTCCGAGGGATGAAGATGATACGCCAGCGCTGCGGAGGGCGGAGCCTTTTGCACGATTGGTGCCAATGGCTCTATGTGTTGCGGCTCTGGTTGTCATGCTGAAAAACTCTGAGACTAATGACTCTGGCTCAGTGTCCTACTCCGACCTCGGAGCTTTCAGGTTTATAAATATTTTAAATGCTTTATTCTTATGCTTGTTGATTGGATTGATTTTTTTTTTTTATTGTTATTTGTTTTTTCAAAATTAAATTCTGTATATTTGATGACAAAAATTACAATCATATTACTGTGAATACATCAATGTAAAATTTGTCTACTTATAATACAAAAATTTATAATCTGAAAACCAAAAATCTCAAGTATGGGTTGATTAATAATTTAAGATGGATGAGTTAAAATTTAAATTTAATTAAAAAATATTTAAACTCCAAATCCGTTTCACGAAAACAAATCCTAATTTTTTGTTCTAACCCTATTTTTGTGATGATTCAGGTATTTGGTGCACGCCAATGGAATTTGTGCTGGTTATTCTCTTCTCTCAGCTATAATTGCAGCCGTGCCTCGCCCCTTCACCATGTCTCAAGCCTGGACTTTCTTCTTCCTCGACCAAGTAATTATTCGGAGAGTAATACTACGTATTCAAATATATTATACAAACTGATTTGTATAAACAGATATGGTAATATCCTGGTGATTACAAACTGTTATTATAATTTGTTTATATCCATAATTTTGTTAAAATTTGATACATTTATTGTTCCAACCACGATTTAATCTTCTAATTATGTTATTCATTTGGGCCCAGGTGCTGACTTACTTGATTCTGGCTGCCGGAGCGGTGTCAGCCGAGGTGCTGTACCTGGAACAAAAGGGAGATTTAGCCATCACGTGGAGTTCTGCTTGCGGCACATTTGCCGGATTCTGCCACAAAGCCACCGCATCAGTAATCATCACATTTGTTGCAGTAGCTTATTATGCAGTGCTTTCACTCTTCTCTTCCTACAAACTGTTCAGCAAATATGATGCTCCCGTTATCACCTATCCAACCACCAAAGGCATTGAAATTCCCCCTGTTTTCGATGGCTGACCGTATGTACTAGACATAAAACAATAGAACTTTGTAATGTTTTTAATTTAATCCCACGAGTGCTCCATATGAATGGGGTCAAATGTGTCGTCCGATTTGGTAACTATTTGTACCGTATCAACATAGTTAATCGCAAACTATATGATTGTTAAGTGAAAGAATTATGCTCACATGTTACATTGAAAGTTTATTTTATAAAGTATAATAATATTTATTTGATAAAATAATTTATATTTAATATGACTTCAATCCCTAAATTTTATTGGATAATACAAGTACGGTAGATTGAACTTTAATACAAATTAATTATTTTGTATAATATGAGTTTTGTATAATATATTTAATATTTAATGTAAAGATGTGACTCTTTATAATAAAAATAAGGCCAAACGACTATTTCCCACCCAAGGTTTGATGATTTCTCAAAAGTCTCCCCTTTAACTATGGAAACACGAAACACCCACCCATGACCGGTTAGATTTAACCAAACCCTAACGGTGGTAGGGGTAAAATCGTCATTTTTGCTATAATATTAAAAATAAACTTAAATAGAATCTATTTTGCCCCCTTAAACTTTAAAAACTAAAACTTTCCCCCAGTCTAAGTTTTAAAAAATCGCAGTTTCACCTTAGGGTTTCTTTTTGAAATCTCCGGCTCCATTGCCGACGGTCTCTCCCTCCCGAAGCATCATCTCCTTCCGGCGATCTCTTTCCTTCCATTTGGACCCCCCATCGGAGTCGGAGAAGCCGTGGAAGACGAAGAACTTCGTCGGGGAAGACGAAGTTCTTCGTCTTTCCAGTCGTCGTCGTCTTCATCTTCCAATTGCTATCGTCGTCGTCAGATAAGTCGTCTGGGAAGACGATTTCTCTTCCCAGGCGACTTATCTCGGCGTTGGATGAGTAGTGCAAGAGTTTAGGGAAGCCGTCGGTGGAAGAGAAACCGTCGGGAGGGGAAGACGGCCGGTGATGGTGCCGGAGAGATAAACCCTATGGGGGAAATGCGATATTTTCAAACTTAGCTTAGGGAAAAATGTTAGTTTTTAAAATTTTAGCGGGGAAAATGAGATTAAATTTACCACCGTTAGGGTTTGATTAAATCTAACCGGCCATGGGTGGGTGTTTGGTGTTTCCATAGTTAAAGAGGGGACTTTTGAGAAATCATCAAACCTTGGGTGGGAAATAATTGTTTGGCCTAAAAATAAGTGACATCTTATGATAAAATGATATAACTTTTTATTAATAATAAGATATGACTCTTTATAATGAAATAATGTCACGTTATTCGAATATAATTTTCGATGGAAAGTCTTTGTTAACTTTATAAATAGGAGTTGGTCTTTCGTCGGCCCCTTACATATTTATGCCAATACACAACACTTACAAATTTTACTACACACAACACACTAGTAGCAATATTTACAGATAAAAAAACTTATGTTTTTTTAATCTATTATTAAGTTAATGAGTTAAGTGAAAGAAATCAATATTATCTAAATTCTTTATAAATTCTCTTTATGATTAATACATTATAAAATATGAAGAAATCAAGATATATTTTTCTATCTTAAGTCTATATGAAAAACATGAAGTTTAAGATTTATAAACATAATAATTGTTTCTTTACGAATGTAATAATGATTTATATTATGGGCATAATAATTAATTATTTCTTTATGTATATAATGACTTATATTATGAATATATTAATTTAATATTTAATTATTTTCTCTTAATGTAATTATAATTTACATAAATGATAGTTTAATATTTAATTATTTCCATTATGACTTACATTAAGTTGTTAATTTGTTGGTGTTAAACTTGACTATAATGTCAACTTATTATCTATTATTCTTGAAAGAACAATGATATAAATTCACACTTTTTTGTACAATTTGAATACATAAATAATATATTATTATATGATTAAATATTATTTTATTTTTAATTTTAAATTATTTAATTACATGAAAACACATAATCTATATACTCTAAAAATATTTATGTATAGTTTACTTGTTCTAGAAATTTCAAATCCACCCAAATTTCCAGCAACGTATTGATAAAGCATAAACTGAAAAATTAAAAATCTAATAACAAAAAGTCACACAGATTTGAAGAAGAACAAGGTCTTGTATATCTCTAAACATCAAGCTTAGGTGAAAGTCCTAAAAAAAAAAAAAAGAAAGAAAAAAACAAATGAGCATCCAGAGAAGTTGCCTCAACTTTAATTTCCTTTAACCATATATGCTCTGTCTATGCAATTTAACATAATAAGAAAAAGAAGACATTAAAGTTAAAATAATTTAAGAATTATGCTTTAGTTATACAATGGCGAAAAAGAGGTTAAAAAGAAGCAAATGGAGGCCAACTAACTGTCTTTTGTTACAGTTCATTTTCTAAATATGACAAGAACAAGGCTCATTGGCTCATGGAGAAAGTAAAACCCAAGTCAAATTAAACACTGCATGCAGCATCATACAACTAACTTGACATCATTTTCTTGTACTTGTTGTCTAATTTGCTCATGCCTTGCGCTATTCCTCTACTCCAAGCCAAACTTCTTCCTCAAATCTAAGCAAAAGCCAAACACCTTCTTCTCATCAGGAAGTGTCTTAGAAATGCTCTCTTTCTGCATGCATCTCTTAGCCCAAGCAATGAATTTGGGGCACTCTGTCTCTACATTGAACTTGCCCATTGTTTCATATGTGTAAAACCAACAATAGTATGGGATCAAACATACATCTACATATCCGAGGGTCTCACCCCCAAAGTAAGGCTTGTCTCCAAGCTGCTCTTCCAGCTGTTTAATAATTTCAACGAATTCCTTCTTTGCTGCTTCCTGTTGTTCTCCTGTTGTGTACCATGTCCTCCTGCCAGCATCAAATACCTGCAGTTGGGTCATTAAAATTTTCCATGATTAGTTCATTGACCTCTTTTGAGACTTAGCTGGAGTCTGCCAGCATTTCAACAACAAGAATTGAATTTCCTCAAATCTCCTATAAGAAATGGCTGTATTTCCAGGGAAGCTACCAAATCAACAGTGGATGGGCTACTGCACGTTGCCAGATGCTGCCTTAACTTTGACATGCTAGGAAATAAATTTTTTCCTTCAGTAAAGGGAAACATAGAACTAAAATGGAAAGATGGAAATATTTATTTTAATGTGTATCATTGCCAGGACACAAACACATATTTGTCAGCTATTCATTGAGTTGATCTAGAACTATTTCATACAGCCATCAAGTTTGCTGGTTTTTGAGTTCAACAAAATCTTCAATAAAATATGAAAATCATCATATATAGCCTCAAAAATTCATCACAATCCTCATAGAATTTTAAGAAAATATGTACGAAGAATCCACAGAAGTTAAAAAAAACTGAAAAAATGGAACCAACGCATGCTAGCTAAACCTTATTGATCTTATATCAATGAAATCGCAATCAAAATAATAAGTGTCAACTTCCAGTAACATAGCCCAACAAGTCAAAAGCTATTTCTGTACACAATAATCAACTTTCTTTAGAACCTAAAGAATCACATTTTGATCTCAAAAAAGGATATACTCCCATAAACACATTTCCATTCATGACATAAAAACCAACTTACCTTCTTGTCAATATAATCAACCCAGAATCTAGCTTGAGCTCTCTGATAAGGATCAGAAGGAAGCAGAGGCGATTTATCCTTCCACACTTCATCAATGTATTGCACAATGATGGATGACTCACAAATGGGTTTTCCTTTGTGAATGAAAACTGGGATCTTTTTATAAACAGGGTTCATCCGCAGAAGCAAATCACTCTTGTTCCTTAAATCCTCTTCTTTCAACTGATACTCGATTCCTTTCTCTGCCAACGCAACCCTGACCCTTATTCCAAACATGCTGGGCCAAAAATCCAACAAAATCACCTCATCTGGCATGATTTCATAAACTTAATTTCTGTAAGCGAAGACTAAAATAAATATATTGCAAATTTTACCACATTTCTTCCCACTTATATTAATAATCTACAAAGACAAAATTTTGAGTACATTACATGAAATTAAAAGGCCAAATCAAAGAGTTAGCTACGGATTCAGCACTAAACATACCCGTTTTAACTGAAGGGGAACTCAAAGAATATTCATCACTTTCATTGAAGTTCTTGGCCATGCTGCTTGTACTAAATTTGAAGGAAGAACTGAAGCCACATTTCAATGCGTTGGATTTTTGTGTCTTTAGCTGACCGGGAGACCCTTTGAATCCCACCAATCGGCAGCTTTTAACCAGAAAAGTATGATTTGTGGCTTGTTTCGGGGAGGGCGGCGGACTAATAAGTGGTCGGTGAAGTGAACCCATCTTCTGCATCATCTCCTTCAAGTTGAAGACCTAGCAAAAATGTATCTTTAATAAGAAATTAAATTCGGGACGGGGGAAGGAAATAATTGCGAAATCAATTAAACACGTTCATTTTTTATAATCTTAATATAGAAAACTGGGTCGCCGAAATACTGAGGTAGGCCAGGCAGTGAGAATAAATGGAGAGTTGTAATTGTATGGCGTGGATCATTATTAAGTTTTAATTTCAATAATATTATATTATTATATAATTAAATATTATATTTTTTATTATTTAATTATATAATTACATATTATTATTTATATAAATTTTTAATTTTTAATTAATCATAAGTATGTGTCTTTTGGCATATAATTAATAAAGAATTGTCATTGCTATAAAAAAAAAAAAAATGTGTAGATTCTTTTTTTCAGACAAAAAAAACTTATATTGTCTTTGTAAGATTAAACCAACCAATACAAAGTTGATAAGGTTCAAACCCATACTCTCGTATTTGAGCACTAACCTTGCAGGCAAATGTGGATATATTTGTCTTTCCAATTTTTTTAATATAATTTATGGATAAAAAGTAAGAATTAGAAAAGGTTTTATTAAGAAACCAAACTGAGGTGAAAGGACACAGAAAGGAAGTGTCCTTCATTATTCAGAAAGAAAATCACAAGATCATTAGCTCATGAAGAAAGCAGAACACTTTCCCAAACAAAACATATTTGACATTTCTCTCTAATCCAACCCAAACATCTTCCTGATCTCTAAGCAAAACTCAAACACTTTCTTCTCATCAGGGAGTGCCTTTGCAACACTATCTTTCTGCACACATCTTTTTGCCCATTCAATCAGTTTGGGACAATCTGCCTCCAGGCTGAACTTCCCAAACCTCTCATATGAATAAAACCAACAGGAGTAAGTGATCAAACATATGTCCACCAACCCAAATGCCTCTCCCCCAAAATAAGGCTTCTCTCCCAGCTGCATCTCCAAGACCTTCATTATTTCAGTGAACTCCTTCCCTGCTGCTTCCTGCTCTTCCCCTTTTGTCTGCCATGTCTTCCTCCCAGGACCGTTTACCTGCAATTTTATGTGCATCTTTTTTATGCATCTCATTTTTCTTTTTAATATGAAACTGATTAAAAATATACAAAAAGGAATTGTGTTTTGTTAGAAATTTTAAATTACACATTAACTATAATTTTAGTTTAATAAAATTAAATAATTGAATAATTCAATCATAGATTATAAATAAACTTAAGTGATCAAATAATAATAAATTAAATATACTTAAAAGTTATGATTTAGTGTGAGCTTGATAATTGATTATATATTGGATAAGTTTCTACTCTGAAACTAATACAATATAGTTTTTTTTCATTGAAAGTTATCATTCAAAAAGATTTTATAAACAGAAAGATCAATCATTTTAATACAGGTAATCTTAGCAACGTTACATATTCATATGCATGATGCTCTAAATGTTCTTATAACCCTAAAGAGTTTTAATTCATCATTTTGTAAATCCTGTGGAGTTAGGATTTCATGACTTTATGTTTTGTTTATGAATATTGAAAAAATTCAAATATGTTCAAATAAAAACAACCTAGAAGTTACCATCTTATCTATGTAATCAACCCAGAACCTAGTTTGAGCTCTCTGGTACGGATCGGAGGGAAGCAAAGGAGATTTCCCCTTCCACATCTCATCGATGTACTGAACAATGATGGAAGATTCACAGACGGGTTTGCCGTTGTGAATGAGAACTGGGATCGTCTTATTAATCGGGTTCATTTGAAGAAGCAGATCGCTTTTCTTGTTGTTCACCAAATCCTCTTCTCTATACTCATACTTGACTCCTTTTTCTGCCAAAGCAATCCTGACCCTTAAACCAAACATGCTGGGCCAGAAATCCAACAGAATTACTTCATCTTCCATTGTCTCAGAAGCTCAGTTAACTGCTGATGAGCAAAGGGTAAAAGGTAGAAAAAATAATAAAGAAGTTGGAGAGGATGATCAAATTTACTTGGTCATTATTTCTTGAACATGTTAGTGTTGCCAGTTAACTGCCAAGTCGTTTTCTTGAAGAGTCATGTTAGTGTTGTTTTTTCATTGGTTTAATCGTAGTCTCTGTTTTTTCTGAGCTGACAAAAGGAAAAAAATAAGCATTTGTCCTTTCATATTTATATTGTAAACATTGGTTGAATCGTAGTCATGCTAAGAAACTTGAATTTTGTGACATTAATTTATGGTAAATAAGCAAGAAAGGCCGTGTTTGTTTATGTATTACATTTATCCTTTTGTAATTTTTTGCTAATTAATTAAAATAATCATCCTTCAAAGGGGTTGTATAAAGATAATATTTCATTCTAACCATACACTTCTGCAGTTAAGATGAATTAAATCGGTTTTTGCATTCTAAGAGATAATTTGAGTAGTAAAAAAAAAAATTTTAGGTATAACAAAATAGATTCAAGTCTTCTCTCTTAAAATTTTAAGATCAAACTTTTAACTTAGTTCAGTGATTATGAGACTAGTCATTAAACTCAAATTTAACCTGTTTGATTTGGTTGATTTAACGGGAATAAAATAATCAAAATCAAATGAGAATCTTTGTTACAAAAAAAAAAAACTAACTTTTGACTCTGTTTCATCTATTTCAAAACTCACGTACTAACAGATGTATAGTTATCATTACACATACCATTCATCTCCTATAAGTCTTGATAATTCAAATAAACTTTTAGCATAAAATGAGTTAACAGTTAGTACATTTGTTGATATTCATTTTTTTTATTGCTCAAGGTGTATCGATTGATCCGAGGTTTCATATATATTATGTATAATGTGTAAGGTGAAAAATATCAATGTACCCCCTAAACATAAAATATATATATACCTCATGTATTACATATTGAAATTTTTTAATAAGCCTCATGCATATTACATATTGCAAAATTTTAATAAAACCTCTTGCACATTGCACATAGTTCGATATCAATAAGCCATTACATATTGTGCAAATAATTCAATATCATATTAGGTGATTGATATAGAAACGTTCATAGTCTTGATATTATTCTGATCAATGATACATATAATATGATAAAGTAATCATCACACTAAACGACCTATAAAAGTATTGACAAATCTCCAGTGTCAAAGTTTTAGATATCAATTCGGTTTAACACATGGGTGTATGCTAATAGATAGTGTTATATGTGATTCCTTAGTTTGAGATCATTGAAATATTTCATACATCAATTGATTGAGTTTGATGTTAGTCTAATGTAAACTTTCTTAGAGGGTTATTAGTACAATAGTGATTGACTATATTGATAAATGTAGCGAGATTATAATGAATCAACAAATAATTCATCAGTCTCAAATATGAAAGAAAGATATAATAGTGCTATTTGATTGATAACTACGATTAATGAAATATGTGTTCGTAGTGTGGATTTGGGTCAAAATCTGCATTTAATCAAACTTGATTATTATTTTGGAAGTTAAGTCAATAAGTTAAAATAATCAAAATAGATACTACTTTTATCTCTTAACTTTGATAAGATATCAGTATGATAATATAATTAAAAATCTATTAAGTGTAATAATCCTTCTTTTTTTTAAATAAAAAAATTATTTAAACCAAGGCACTCTAGTAATAACATATTTTTTTACTGTTGGAAATTAAAAACCTTCTTGCCTATTTGTACTTTATATAAATAATTTTATCATATAATATTTTATTATTAATGTTGCACTTGAAAAAATAAATGTTTACCAAATTATAAATAGTAAATGATTTTAAAAATATTTTTATAAGGACCAAAAAAAGGGTAAATATAAACGAAATTGAAGAAAAGAACAGAGGAAGGAATCATGTTGTCCTATCAATAAGGAAGGTTAGACATGTCATTTGGGTTGGGCCAAATGGAGGCTCGACCTGAAACACAAAAAAAGTTTAGGCACGATAAAGCCCGGCCCGACACTGTAGAGTGTCGGGTTAGGCCCATTGGTCTTTCAGGTTGGGCTTAAAACTTTAATATTAAATTTATAGACTAACTCGATATGGTTTATAAAATAAAAATTTTTATTTTTTTTTTGGACAATAGAAGCAGAAAATTTGCTTCTGCTGCCTTGTGGCAGAAGCAGATTTCTACTTCTGCCAAATGGTAAATTGGCTTCTGCTTAATTTTTTTAAATTAATTTATTTTTTTAAATAAATCTATTCTATTTTCCTTCATTTTCACTTTTATTTACAAATCTTTTAATCTCTCAATCTCAACTATTTCATTATATTTTTAATATCATTTTCTCTCATTAACTCTCTTTCGAAAAAAATCTGAATTCGTAAATAATAATTCTTTATATTTATAATTTTATTTTTATTTTAATTTTATCATTACAAAATATTATAAAATATCTAAATTCACAAATAATAATTCTTTATCTTTGAAAAATTCAGAGATTTAGATATAGAAGATGAGTAGATAAATGTTATATAGTAGATATATTTTATTTATGTTTTGTAATTTATACCATATGTAAATTAATTTATTTGTACTATGTTATCAATTTATAATATTT
Organism: Mangifera indica; assembly: GCF_011075055.1. NCBI lineage: Eukaryota > Viridiplantae > Streptophyta > Magnoliopsida > Sapindales > Anacardiaceae > Mangifera > Mangifera indica. The sequence goes on along the minus strand of NC_058137.1, from coordinate 24,358,632 downwards.
TTCATCATGTAACCATTGTATTCCTTCGCCACAAGTGAGATATTATAAATAAAATATTCGAGATACTGTTATTAGTTTTAATAATTAAAAAATAATTTGTATTTAAAAATTTTAATTAAATTTTTTTAAAAAACATTGATTAAATGAGCCGGGTTGGCCTAATTAAAGCCCAACCCGACCCGACCCAATTAAGGTCTGTTATTATATGAGACGGGCCTTTATATTTCAATGGATCGGCCCTGCCCAAAGGCCCATTACTGTTTGGGTCTTGGGCCCGGCCCATTAACCCAATGGACCGAGTCGGAACCAACCCGGCTAGACCCATTGACATCTCTAAGGAAGGTTAATCCTTCACCAGTTGTATTCAAACAAACCTTTACATGAAGTAATATTAGATTTTGACCTTTTACCGTATGAAAGAGCAATGTTATATATATATACAATTGATATATAATTTAAGTATATAAATAATATATTATTATATATTTGAGTATTATTTTATCTTTAATTTAAAATTATCTAATTATATGATAATATATTTTTTATATACTTAAATTATATATATAGTCTTATTATATATGAAAATATTTTTCGAAGTCACAGGATGATTAAAAGATAGACAAGTATTATTTTTTCATATATCCAAATTCCCAAGCCAGCTATAATTGCCATAAAATATGAATAATATATATCATGGCAAAAAGGATCATTGATCAGCTTTAGGCCTTAGTAGCTCAACCCAACATCTAAAAGACACCCACAAGTCAAAAAATCACCCAAAACCTCAGTCACTGGGGGAAACAAATATATAATAGAGAGATCAAATATGTCGAAGTAAAAAAATATCATGATTGAAGCGTAACGTGTAATATTTGATAAATAAGGGAGAATAAAGTCAACAGTTTATTTAGGGTAAATTGGATAAAAAATTTTCAATTTACTGAAGGAAAAATATGCTTTCCTGACCATTTTTCTTCCAAGATAAAGAAAAACATGCACAGGGACATCCTTTTTTTTTAATCTTTTATGGCAAAAACTGTGGCTGGGATTGACATAATTTATACAATAATAAAACTATACATATACAGATAAAAAATTAAATCAGAATATATGCAAGCAAGATAGGGAATGAGAGATGACCAAAAGGGGATGCCAGGAGAAGCAGAAAGACAAGGCAATGAGCTAAATTTGTTGTTTTATGCTTTTATTCAAAACACCAATATCCAGAAGAACATTAGGCAAAACGTAAAATACAACAAATGATCCCAAAACCAAACCACAAGGACACTGTGAATTGTGTGTTTTCTCCAATTTATTCAGCAAGCGAAACAAAAATATAACAAACACAAACACAACACAAGGCTCACACCGCAACAATTGCCTTTAACCTAACTCTAAATATTTCTCTCTATTCAAACCCAAGACTTTTCCTATATTCTGTAAGAAATCCCAGAACTTTCTTCCCATCAGGGAGTGACTTTGCAACGCTTTCCTTCTCCATACATCTCTTTGCCCATGCACTGAAATTGGGGCACTCAGCTGCTACACTGAACTTGCCAAACGTCTCGAATGCATGGAACCAGCTGTAGAAAGGGATCAGAGATAAGTCCACGAACCCAAAGGCCTCGCCTCCGAAGTAAGGCTTGTCTCCCAGCTGCCCTTCCAAGGTCTTGATTACTTCAATGAATTCCTTCTTTCCCTCCTCCTGTGCTTCACCTGTTGTGGTCCATGTCTTCCTTCCACCTTCTAATAACTGCAATTTTCTTTACTGAGTTAGCATCTTTATTATGAAATAGGCAAGACTTCGGATCAAACTTCTTAAAAATTACAATTTGGTTTCTTAAATGATTTGGTTTTGGTTGATAAAGTGTAGAAAAACAGTTTTCAATTTATGTTACGGTTTGAACTATTTTCAAACCGAACCAAACCTTCAAACGCGGTGGGTTTGGTTAGTTATTTTCTCCAGTTAACACATACAATGAGAATGGAGGAAATGAAACCTCCATTCGATTCAAGTAATCATATTTTATAAATTGCAGAAGAAAAAGGCAAATCCTACAAGACATCAATCACAAATTAAGCAAACAAAAATCTTGAAAATAATTCAATTTTTTTTACCTTTTTGTCAATAAAATCAACCCAGAATCTAGCTTGAGCCCGCTCATAAGGATCAGAGGGGAGTAAAGGAGTTTTATCCTTCCAAACCTCATCGATGTACTGAACAATGATCAAAGATTCTAAGACGGGTTTCCCATTGTGAACAAGAACCGGGACCTTTTTATGAATGGGATTCATCTGCAAAAGCAAAGGGCTCTTGTTCCTCAAATCCTGCTCTTTGTTCTCATACTTGACGCCTTTCTCCGCCAATGCAATTCTCACCCTCATGCCATAGATGCTTGGCCAAAAATCCAACAAAATCACCTCGTCCGCCATCGTTGCAGAAACTCCAAACTCAGAATAAAAGATTTTATGAAATGATGTTGATGAAAAATGAAGAGTTCGATGGAGTATTTATAGGAAACCATGATGTGTCTGTCGTCATCACATATGTCTTTTTTTTTTTTGGAAAAAAATGCAAAAAAAGAATAAAATATTTTGCCAAGAAAAAGATTCTAGGTGCTTCTTCGACATGGTCATCGCTTATGTCATAGTTCCGCCGCCAGTCAAACTACCGATCCTCTTTTTTTTTTTCTAATAAAAATTTAACATTTTAATCAAAGGGAACAATTTTTTTTTTATAAATATAATAATGATTTGAATTTAAAAATTTCTTTTAATTTTAATATTTCATTAATTTTTTTCTTTTTAATAACCATTTTTCACAATTTATGTAATGATGTTGTTGAAAAGTGAAGAGTTTAATTGTATCTTTACAGAAAACTTGGATGTGATAAGGATAAATGTTGTGACGTAGTCACAAAGTTCATACATTGTTTCTGTACATAACTCTTACTCCTATTGAAACCTTTGACGGAAAAAGAAAACGAACATTAAATTTTTTGCCAAGAAAAAGATTCTAGAGGCTTCTACATTATAGTCATTGCTTACCAGATTATTATCCACACTAATTTCTCTTGGCATTACTAATTTATATTTATATAAAGAAATATGGGATACCCTTTTCCCGTAATATTAATAATTAAGCAATATTAAAATTTAATAAATAATTATTTATATATAAAATTATACACAAAAATTATACATATATATTATTTAATGAAAACAAGAGGTTATAGACAAAATGGAAGAACTAAAACCGGCTTGCTCAGAGATAATTATGGAGATTTATTAATATTTTAATTGAATTATAATAAAATATTATATTATTTCTATTGAAAAGGAAAAGAGTACTTTGGCTTATTGACATAAAAGGAAAGTTTGATTTTAATAAAATTATTTTCACAAATAATAAAAAATTTAATTTTATATATAAATAATGATATATTATTATATAATTAGATATCATTTTATTTTTAATTTAAAATTATTCAATTATATATTAATATATTATTATTTATCTGTGCTGACATTACTTCATCTTCCATTGTTTCAGAAGCTCAATTAACTGCTGATGAACAAAAGGTAAAAGGTCGAAGAAATAATGAAGAAGTTGGACAGGATGATCAAATTTACTTGTTCATTCTTTCTCTTAGTAGTTTTCTTGAAGAGTCATCTTACTATTGTTTTTTCATTGGTTTAATCGTAGTCTCTGTTTTTTTCTGTGCTGACAAAAGAGAGAAAATAATCATTTGTCCTTTCATATTTATTGTGTAAACATTGGTCTAATCGCACTCAAGTTAAGAAACTTGAATTTTGTGACATAAATTTATAGTAAATAAACAAGAAAGGCAGTGATGGTTTATATATTACATTTATCCTTTTGTAATTTTTTGCTAAATAATTAAAACAATCATCCTTCAAAAGGGTTGTACAAAGATAATCTTCCATCCTAACTCTACACTTTTATAATTAAGATGAAGTAAATTAATTTTTCCCTTTGGAAGGATAATTTGAATAATAAAAATATAAGATTTCAGATATAAGAGCATAGATTCAAGTCTTCTTTCTTAACATTTCAAAATCAAGCTTTTGACCTGATTCAGTAATTATGAAACCAATCATTGAACTCGAATTTGACCTGTTTGATTTGGTTTATTTGACCCTAATAAAACAATCAGACTTAAATGAGATTCCTCATTATCAAAATAAAAAAAGAATTAAATTAACTTTTGACTCTATTTCATCCATTTCAAAACTCATGTACCAACATATGTATAGTTATCGTTGCACATATCAATCACCTCTTATAGATCTTGATAATTCAAAGAAACTTTTTAAGCACAAAATGAGAAAACGGTTAGTACATTTGTTGATGTTCATTTTTTTTATTGCTCAGGGTGTATAGATTTATCAAAGGTTTCACATATGCTGTGTATGATGTGTAAGGTAAAAACATATTAATAAACCCCCTAAACATAAAATATATATACCTCATGCATTAAATATTGAAAATTTTTAATAAGCCTCATGCATATTACATAGGGTAAATTTTTAAGCATAGTTTAATATCAATAAGCCATTACATATTGCACAAATAATTCAATATCATATTAGGTGGTTGATCTATAAACGTTCGTAGTCTTGATATTATTCTGATTAAGGGTACAGATAATATGATAAGGTAATCATCATATTGAACAATCTATAAAGTTAATAACAAAACTCACGTGTCAAGGTTGTGAATATTAATTTGGCATAACACATGAGTGCATGCTAGTTGCATGTCCACTGAATAGATCTAATAAGAGAATTCCTCATCGATGGTAACCACAATGTTTGTGGAATAAAATCTCTAATAGATAATGTTATATGTGATTTCTAGATTTGAGATCATCGAAATATTTCATATATTAATTAAATTGGTTTAGTTTGATGTTAATCTAATGTAAACTTTCGCAGAGGGTTATTAGTACGATAGTGATTGATTATATTGATAAATGTAGCAAGATTATATTGAATCAACAAATAATTCAACACTCTCAAATACGAAAGAAAGATATTGTAGCATTATTTGATTGATAACTACAATCAATGAAATATATGGCCGTAGTGTGGATTTGGGTCAAAGTTTTTATCTAATCAAACTCAATTGTTATTTTGGAAGTTAAGTCAATAAGTCAAAATAATCGAGATAAACACTACTTCTGTCTCTCAGTCTTGATGAAGTATCAGTATGATAATATAAATTACTATATAATTAAAAATCTATTAAGTGTAATAATCCTTCCTTTTTTTTTTTAAATAAAGATTATATTAACCAAAGCACCCTAATAATAATATTTTTTTTTTCTGGTGGAAATTAAAAACCTTCTTGCATTAATTTGTACTTGATATAAATAAGTTTATCATATAATATTTTATTATTAATGTTGCACGTGAAAAAATAAATGTTTACCAAATTATAAATAGTAAATGATTTTATAATATTTTTATAAGGACAAACAAAATGATAAATATAAACGAAGTTGAAGAAAAGAACAGAGGAAGGAATTATATTGTCCTATCAATATGGAAGGATCATCTTTCACCAATTGTATTCAAGCAAACCTTTACATGAAGTAATATTAGATTTTGACCTTTTTAACATATAAAAGAATAATATTACGTGTATACATGATTAATATAATTTTAATATATAGATAATATGTCATTATATAATTAAATATGATTTTATTTTTAATTTAAAACTATTTAATCATATAATAATATATTATTTATATATTCAAATTATATATAAAAAATACATATGCATAATTTTATTACATATAAAAATATATTTCTAAGTCAAAAGATGATTACAAGGTAGACAAGTATTATTATTTCATATCTCCAAATTTCCATAAAATATGAATAATATATGTTACGGCAAAAATGCTCATTGATCAGCTTTCGGCCTTAATAGCTTAACCCAACTTCTAAAATACATCCACAAGTCATAAAATACCCAAAACCTCAATCACCTGCAGAAACAAATATATAATATTGAGGGGTCAAATTATGTTAAAGTTAAAAAATAATAAATCAACAAAAATAGTGAAATTTAATAAGAGTTCCTAGGAAATTTTAGAAATTATTTTGATATTTTTAATAAATTAAACTAATATATTTTGAAGACTTAAAATGATATAAAAATATTCATTTTTCAATTCTAAATGAGCAACTAAAATATTTAAAACCCAAAAGGGTGACCCCTTATTGAGTCCCTTGAGCCCGCTACTGTCGCCAATAATTAAACTAGAATATTATGATTGAAGTGTAACGTGTAATATTTGACAAATAAAGGAGAATAAAGCCAACAGTTTATTCAGGGTAAATGGGATAAAAAATTTTCTATTTACTGAAGGAAAAATATAGTTCCCTGACCAATTTTCTTCCAAGATAAAGAAAGACATGCGTAAAGACATCTTTTTCTAATCTTTTATTGCAAAAGCTGTGGCCGGGATTAGTTGCATATACAAATAATTTATACAATAATAAAATTATACCTGCCTATTTTAGATATACAAATGAAAAATTAAATCAGAATATATGCAAGCAAGATAGGGAATAGGAGATGACCTAAAGAGGAAGCCAGGAGAAGCAGAAATAGAATGCAATGAGCTAAATTTGTAACTGTATGCTTTTATTCAAAACACCAATATCCAGAAGAACATTAGTCAAAATGTAAAATACAACAAATGATCCCAAAACCAAACCGCAAAGACACAGTAGAGTGTGTGTTTTCTCCAATTTATTCAGAAAGCGAAACAAAAATAAAACAAACACAAACACAACACAAGGCTCTCACCGCAACAAATGCCTTTAACCTAACTCTAAATTTTTTTCTCTATTCAATCCCAAGACTTTTCCTATATTCTGTAAGAAATACCAGAACTTTCTTCTCATCAGGGAGTGACTTTGCAACACTTTCCTTCTCCATACATCTCTTTGCCCATGCACTGAAATTGAGGCACTCAGCTGCTACACTGAACTTGGCAAACGTCTCGAATGCATGGAACCAGCTGTAGAAAGGGATCAGAGATAAGTCCACGAACCCAAAGGCCTCGCCTCCGAAGTAAGGCTTGTCTCCCATCTGCCCTTCCAAGGTCTTGATTACTTCAATGAATTCCTTCTTTCCCTCCTCCTGTGCTTCACCTGTTGTGGTCCATATCTTCCTCCCAGCTTCATATAACTGCAATTTTCTTTACTGAGTTAGCATCTTTATCATGAAATAGGCAAGACTTCGGATCAAACTTCTTAAAAATTACAATTTGGTTTCTAAAATGATTTAGTTTTGGTTGATAAAGTTTAGAAAAACAGTTTTCAGTTTATGTTATAATTTGAACTATTTTCAAACCAAACCAAACCAAACCTTAAAATGCGGTGGGTTTGGTTAGTTATTTTCTCCAGTTAACACATACAATGAAAATGGAGGAAATGAAACCTCCATTCAATTCAAGTAATCATATTTTATAAATTGCAGAAGAAAAAGGCAAATCGTACAAAACATCAATCACAAATTAAGCAAACAAAAATCTTCTTTTTACCTTTTTGTCAATAAAATCAACCCAGAATCTAGCTTGAGCCCGCTCATAAGGATCAGAGGGGAGTAAAGGAGTTTTATCCTTCCAAACCTCATCAATGTACTGAACAATGATCGAAGATTCTAAGACGGGTTTCCCATTGTGAACAAGAACCGGGACCTTTTTATGAATGGGATTCATCTGCAAAAGCAAAGGGCTCTTGTTCCTCAAATCCTGCTCTTTGTTCTCATACTTGACGCCTTTCTCCGCCAATGCAATTCTCAGCCTCATGCCATACATGCTTGGCCAAAAATCCAACAAAATCACCTCGTCCGCCATCGTTGCAGAAACTCCAAACTCAGAGTAAAAGATTTTATGTAATGATGTTGATGAAAAGTGAAGAGTTCGATGGAGTACTTATAGGAAACCATCATGTGCCTGTCGTCATTGCATATGTATTAAAAAAAAAAAAACTGCCAAAAAAAGAATAAAATATTTTGCCAAGAAAAAGATTCTAGGAGCTTCTTGGACATGGTCATCGCTTATGTCATAGTTCCGCCGCCAGTCAAACTACTAATCCCTTTTTTTTACTAACAAAAATTTAACAATTTAATCAAAGGACAGCAAATGATCCCGAAACCAAACCACAAAGGACACAGTGAGAGGGCCCATTTTCTCCAATTAATTCAGAAACCAAAACTACAAAACACAAGGCTCAGACAGCAGCAATTGCCTTAACTTAATTCTAAATCCCCTTTATTCATACCCAAAATATTTCCTCAACTTTACAACAAATCCCAGAATTTTCTTCTCGTCAGGGAGTAACTTTGCAACACTTTCCCTCTCCATACATCGCTTAGCCCAAGCAGTGAACTTGGGGCACTCTGCTGCTAAACTGAACTTGGCGTACGTCTCATGTGCATGGAACCAGCAGTAGTAAGATATCAGAGATAAGTCGACGAACCCGAAGGTCTCGCCGCCGAAGTATGGCTTGTCTCCCAGCTGCCCTTCCAAGGTCTTGATTACTTCAATGAATTCCTTCTTTGCCTCCTCCTGTGCTTCACCTGTTTTGGCCCATGTATTCCTCCCAGGATCATACAACTGCAATTGTCTTTACTTAGTTAGCATCTCTGTTATGAAACTAAGAAGCACAGTGGTTTCTGGGTTTTTAAAACTCTTCTAAACTGATGCGTAACGTTTCGGAAATATAAAAATTTTGAAGAAACGCTTCTCATTTCTTTATTTTTTAACCTATTAAAAATTAATTTTATATTTCTCTCTCTTTCAAAATTTTGATTTCATTACCTCTTTTCTCCGACATATGAAGCGTCTCCTTTCCAGCATGTCAGCAAAAACTCGAAACAGTTTATTTTGTTATTATATTTTTTAAAAGAAATACAAATTGCATTTTTTTTTAATAAAAGTTTGGTTTAAGTTAAAAAATTCTAATATTTTTTATATTTATATTGTTTATATTTCTCACCGCGTTTCCAAGCTTCCATGCTAAATATGAAAACTAGATTCTATAAATTTCAGAAGAAGAGGGCAAAAATTTCTCCTGCAAATCATCAATCAGAAATTCAGCAAACAAAAAACTTAGAAATACTTCAATTTTACCTTCTTGTCAATGAAATCTACCCAGAATCTAGATTGAGCCCGCTCAAAAGGATCAGAAGGGAGCAAAGGAGTTTTATCCTTCCAAACCTCATCAATGTACTGAACAATGATGGAAGATTCACAGACGGGTTTCCCATTGTGAATAAGAACCGGGATCTTTTTATGAATGGGGTTCATCTCCAAAAGCAAAGGGCTCTTGTTCCACAAATCAGCCTCTTTGTGCTCATACTTGATCCCTTTCTCCGCCAATGCAATTCTCACCCTCGCGCCAAACATGCTGGCCCAAAAATCCAACAAAATCACCTCCTCCGCCATCCTTGCAGAAACTCAACAGACTCAGAGTCCAAGATTTTATATAATGATGTTGTTGAAAAGTGAAGACTTTAATGGTATTTTTATAGAAAACTTAAATGTGATAAGGATAAATGTTGTGACGTAGTCACAAAGTTCATACATTGTTTCTGTACATAACTCTTCCTCCTATTGAAAACTTTGATGGAAAAGGAAAACGAATATTAAATTTTTTGCCAAGAAAAAGATTCTAGAGGCTTCTACATTGTAGTCATTGCTTACCAGATTATTATCCACACTAATTTCTCTTGGCATTAATAATTTATATTTATATAAAGAAATATGGGATACTCTTTTCCCGTAATATTAATAATTAAGCAATACTAAAATTTAATAATTAAAAATTAAATATATATTTATTTATACATAAAATTATACATATTATTTAATGAAAACAATAGGTTATAGACAAATTGGAAGAACTAAAATCGGCTTGCTCAGACATAATTATGGAGATTTATTAATATTTTTAATTGAATTATAATAAAATATTATATTATTTCTATTGAGAAGGAAAAGAGTACTTCTGCTTATTGACATAAAAGGTAAGTTTGATTTTAATAAAATTATGAATATAAATAATAATATATTATTATATGATTAGGTATTATTTTATTTTTAATTTAAAATCACTCAATGATATATTAATATATTATTATTTATATATAAAGTTGTATTTATTATTTATACATAGAAATATATTTTATTACTAAAAATAAAATATTATTATAAATATAGATTGTCTAAAAAGATTAATAAATTCAAATTATTACTATATTTAATAAAAAAATTATAGGTAAAAACAATTATTTTATTTGTTTTTATGCATGAGGATATTATTTTAAGTATAGTTATTCTAAAATATTATTACTTACTATTAACTTAATGATTTTTTAATATCTAAAATAGGATTGCGAACAAATTAACTTTTATATTATCAATTATATTATGATTGATAATAAAAAAATAATCAAAATTTTTTATTATTAATAAACTAAATAAATTAATATTAATAATAAAAAATAAATTATATATATTGAACCAAAGCATAACATGAAAATCTTCTAATAAATAGTGAGTAGTTTTACAATTAAGCAAGGTTTTCCTTTTTATGACAGGATGGAATGGAAGGTTAGCAATTAGTATGTATGTTTGATTGTTGTTAATTTTTTTAAACATGACAAAATTTTGAATTTTAAAATTTTTTAATATTTTATTAGTTTTGTTAATTTCTAATGTTTGGTCAATTGTTGTTGTTGTAACTTGTAATGTCTATATTGTTGACCATAATTGCTCGGGTTGACTTGAATGTGATGATATGTCTTGTACAGAGATATCCTGCAGACTAGAGTATTGTTTAACAAATATAACTCTCGATGGCAATTGGCAACCTGAAGAGTTTTTGTTTTCTCATAGTTTATACCCAAAATGCAAAGAAACTTTGGTTAAGTCCCCTTCAATTATGGGCCCGCAATGGAAAATTATACACATGTATGTTATGTGGTTGAGTCTCGACTCTTGAAATTTTGCCTTTGGATAATAGGCCCTGGTCCCGGGATTGGATAAAGTAGGGTTTCTACCACTAATTAAATGGAGTAGTACAAGAGCACTTTTTTTCTTTTAAAAAACACAGTAAATAAAATGGCAAAAATATTCCAAAGAGAAAGTATATTAAAAATAGCAGGTGGCGAAGGGATTGACCAGGATTGATATGCCTAAACCGATGGCTAGGCCAGCTCGTCACTAATGGCCACAGCCTGCCCTCATCTAGTTATAGTTGTATTTTATTTTTATTTGTTCAACTGAATTTATTTTTCAATTGACCCACACAGCCATAACACAAATATAAAAAAATTATTATAGAATTTACATAAGGATTTGACTAAAATTTAAAGTAGAAACAACATTATCCCTAATAATATTATATGTATATAATTTTTATATATACAAAAATAATATATTATTATATAATTAAATAATTAAAATTAATGTAATATTTAATTATATAATAATATATGATTATTTAAACTCAAAATTATATATAGAAAATATATATATATATATATATATATATATATATATATATATAAAATATTAATATTATCCCTAACAACATTACCCAAGATATAAAATACAGCAAATAATCCTAATATCAAACCAGAAGGACACAGTGCGAGTGTCCTCTTTCCCCAAATTATTCAGAAGCCAAACCTACACACAAAACAAACACAACACAAGGCTTTCACAGCAACAAGTGCGATTGTGCTTATTGCCTTAATTCTAAATTCTCTCTATTCAATCCCAAACCTCTTCCTTAACTCCGCAACAAATCCCAGAATTTTCTTCTCATCAGGGAGCGACTTTGCAACACTTTCCTTCGCCATACATCTCTTAGCCCACGCAGTGAAATTGGGGCACTCTGCTGCTACACTGAACTTGCCATACGTCTCGTAAGCGTGGAACCAGCAGTAGAAAGGGATAAGACATAAGTCGACAAACCCGAAGGTCTCACCTCCGAAGTATGGCTTGTCTCCAAGCTGCCCTTCCAAGGTCTTGATTACTTCAATGAATTCCTTCTTTGCCTGCTCCTGCGCTTCACCTGTTGTGCTCCATGTCTTCCTCCCAGAATCATATAACTGCAATTTTCTTTACTGAGTTAGCATCCATTACCAAAAAAATTTTCATTAGCCTTATAAATGCTATTTTCTTATCAACTCCTTGTTTTTGTGTGAACTTTGTTATGAAATATTAAAACTAAATTCTATAAATTTCAGAAGAAAAGGGTATAAATTTCTCCTAAATACCTTCAGTCACAAATTAAGCAAAAGAAAACTTAGAAATACTTCAATTTTACCTTCTTGTCAATGAAATCTACCCAGAATCTAGCTTGAGCCCGCTCATAAGGATCAGAAGGGAGCAAAGGAGCTTTATCCTTCCAAACCTCATCAATGTACTGAACAATTATGGTAGATTCACAGACGGGTTTCCCATTGTGAACAAGAACCGGGATCTTTTTATGAATCGGATTCATCTGCAAAAGCAAAGGGCTCTTGTTCCTCAAATCCTCCTCTTTGTACTCATACTTGATCCCTTTCTCTGCCATGGCGATTCTCACCCTCATGCCAAACATGCTGGGCAAAAAATCCAACAAAATCACCTCGTCCGCCATTGTTGCAGAAGCTCGAAACTCAACAAACAGTCAGATTTTTTGAAATTATGTTTGTGAAAACGAAGAGTCTTAATGGTGTATTTATAGAAAACTTGAAAGTAACACATTTAAAAAAAAAATGAAATTCTTTGCCAAGAAAAAGATTCTAGTGGCTTCTACAATATAGTCATTGCTTACGTCATAGTTTCGTCTTCAGTCAAAAGTGCATTTACTCTTTTGGCTTTATTTTTAAGGCCAAAATACCTGTTCTTCCGGAAGGTGCAGTGAAATCTCGAAGTTCCTCGTTAAGTTCACGTCTATTCATATATCTATTTATAAATTATTATTATTAAAAATTTTAATTAAAATTAAAAATAAAATTATTATTTATTAAAAGATTAAAATTTTATTATATTTTCTTCTCCAAATTTAAAAATATCATAATTTCTCTTTAATATAAAGTGTTCAAATTTTAAGAAGTGATTATTCACTCTCTCATATGTAAGATTTTTTTTTCTTCTTTTCTTTGACTACCGACAACTTCCTTTTCTCTCTTTACCATCGACAAAGGAAGAGCTATAAACTGAGATGCCAATAAAGATGAAGAACGATGGGGATGAATCTTTGTTCTTGTCAAATCAGTGTCTATGATGTTAATTAGCTTCATTTTTTGTTGATTAAGTTTCAGGAGGAGACGAAATAAAAAATGGAAGTTTCATCTTAAGATGATTCTTATCGTCTAACGAGATTCAACGAAGAGAAAGATTCATTGCCTTCATTCTTCGTTATTGTTCATTGGTCATCGACTTCTTGATTTATAAGTCTTCCTTCATCGATAGCATAGAAAGAAGAGGCAATTGTCAACGGTCGGAGATAATAGCCAGAGGAAGGAAGAGGAAAAAACGCTTCGTCGTCCAAATCTGGATGACGCTTCATCGTCCAGAATGGACGACGCTTCGTCGTCCAAATCTGGACAAAGCATCGTTCAGTTCTGGACAACTCTTGTCATCCAGATCTGAACGACTCTCGTCATCCAGATCTGGACGACGATGGTCCTTATTGGACAACGATCGTCTTTCTTGGACAACGATCGTCTTTCTTGGACGACGATCGTCTTTCAGAGATGGTCGACCTCTGAACGAAAAGTTCTCCGCTATTGTCGGAAAAAGTGGTTGCATTTCAGGGGAAAAAATGAATTTTTTAAAACTTAATTTAGAGGACAAATGTTAGTTTTTCAAATTAACGAGAAGAAAAATGAGATAAAATTTTAAAATTTTAATTATTTAATATTATTGATAAAATAATAAATTTACCCCTTTATCTAACAGAAAATAACGGTGGAGCAAACAAATTAAACTTTGGATAAATATTTAAGTTTTTCATCTGACATGAGTATATTTTTGAAATAAGGCTAAAAAATGGGTGGAAAATAGTGTTTTTCCCATTTATAAATATGTAATAAATTAAAATAATAGTATTTAAATATCCTTAAGAGAAAATTAGCTAAAAGTCAATGTTCACATCAAGGAATTGGATGCAGTATTAAATATATTATATAAAATATACTAATGCTTATCTCTTTATCTGATGAAGAAATTCAAAGGTCAAAAAACGCATAACCCTTCACATCCGGTATTCAGAAAAATAAGAAAGGAGTTAATAATTTAGTATTTTGGAAGTTTCCCTTTTTCTTCCCATGAATAATCAAAATTTAAAACCAGTTTTATTGGTTAATCTGTTTTAGTTTGAAAAAAGAAAGGCACTTGAATTATATATAAAATAATTACCTTAATTGTAAAATTCTGCCTAAAAATATATTTTATATACACAGAATAAAATAATACTAAAAATTTCAATGTCCCGAAAAGAAGGCAAAGAAACTTTGGTTATGTCCCCTTCAATCACGGACTCATGGGACCGCAATGGAAAATTATACAAATGGTACGTGGTTGAGTCTGGACTTTTGAAATTTTGCCTTTCGATAAGCAGCCCCAGTAGCTGGATTTTTTAAATTTTTTCCTAATTGACTAAAATATATTTTCTACTACTCATTAAATGTAATAGTACAAGAGTAATTTTTTTCTTTTAAGAAACAAAATAAATAAAATGGCAAAAATATTTCAAGGAGAAAGTATATAAAAAAAATCAATAAAATTATGTATTTTTATTTCAAATATATAAATAAATATACATTATTATGTGATTAAATAATTTTAAATTAATAAATAAAATAATATTTAATTATATGAAACATGTATAAATATTTAATTATTTATATACTTAAAATTAGGTTACATAATATTATTCTAAAAAAAATATTAGGTGATAAAAAATTCAACTAGTTAATATATATATATTAATTACAATGTCATTGTAAATGCAAACAAACATCGAATAAGGAAAGGGGATTATTAAAAAAAAAATCTAATTACAAATATTAAATAGTATATAATTTTATCTTATCAAATCAATAACAATATTGTAGACATAGACTATTACTATCTTTGGCCAAAGCATATTGAAAAAAAAAAAAACATATAACTTGTACTTATATTTTGTGAATGTTTATATCATTGCGCTTGAGCTTCCTTGCTTTTGTGTACTTCTTCTTATTGGTGCATATTTCAACACCATCAATTTGATGCTAAAAAAAGTGTCTAACATAAGTTGTTCTGATTTATGATTACATAATCTTTAATACCCTCAACTTTACATTTCATTGGCTTCTCATGAAAGGAAAGTCACTAGACTCACAACAACCATCAATCACACTAGTGATGATAGTTTTGGTCATAATTCTTCACTTCTACTATTTATGAAAGATCAAAATGATTCTATGGTTATGGGGCAACTCATGCTCACAAAGATAGTTACTAAAATAACTAGTTTTATAGGTGTAATCTAAGTGCTTATAATAGTATCCTAACAATACATACATAGGAGCTAGTTCCCCCACATCTAACATGAGGTCCAACGCATCGCGAATAAATTCTCCATACCCGTATGAAAGGAAGACAACATGCAACCTTTTGGGCAAAGGGTTTATCCCCTGTTCAATATATAGGCCACAACTCATATGATAGACCTATTATAACTTGTTATAACACTAATACACAAGGTGTAGACTTAAACTAATAATGCACGTGGTAACTCACAACATGTAGCCTTTGACTCACATCATGACAAGCGTTAACAAGTGAGGTATAAGTTGTAGACTTGAACTCATGATGTACAAAATATGTCATGTCTAGGTGATAAAAACCCTCAACATGTTTAAAATAACTCATGTTAAGATAACATTGATAAGTGGGATACAAACTTATACTATGACAAAGTTAATTAGTAATTCATGGACCTAAAGAAGGAAAATTACATTTAACCCAATGGCCACAAATACCCTTATTAGGTTGAATCACGTTTATCCTAAACCTATAAAATATTCTTTTTGTTCTTTCAATAATTTTCTTCTTTAAGATTTTTTAACCATTATACCAATAACAAAATAACCGAATATACATTTCCATAGTTGAAGTCATTAAGTTTTTCGCTTGATTTCATAGTTTTTAATTAAAAATTAATTTATGGGAGTTGGAATTGTATGATGAATAGTTTTAGGATTTTCCCACAACCTCCTGGAGGCTAGAGATTAGACCAATTTTAATATTATTTGAGATGTTTGATCGTATCTATAATCTATTATTGATAATTAATTATATTATATAAATATTAATAAAATTATGTATATATATTTTTAATATATAATTTATATACAAAGATAATATGTTATTATATAATTAAATAATTTTAAATTAAATAAAAATAATAATGAATTATATAATAATATATTATATGTGTACTCAAATTATGTATAAAAAATATATATTTGTTAAATTAATTTATTTTAAAATCTAAACTATAATCTTCCATTATTTATTAAATATTATCTTGACTTTATTATAAATTATCTAATTGTTAGGCCAACCTAGCGTAACCTATGCAAACTGATAAAATTTTAATGGGAAACGACGTGCCATTGAAAAAAAAAATTAGACTATAATATAACATTAATTAAATCTTTTAACCATTTTAAAAATAATAATATTAATAATACATATAAATATACGTATTAATATGGTTTATTATAAAATAAAGACTTAATTAAAATATTTTTATTAATATATAATATTACGCTTATTTTATATAAAACGATTTAAAAAATATAAAACAAACTTATTCTATCGGAAGTATTCATTGACCCACTTTGCTGTACAAAATACAAACAATTTTTTTTTTTGGATAAGTAAATATAGACAAATTTTTACAAAAAAAAAAGATACGTCACATCACAAAATTGGCTCTCAATTTCTTTGATTTTTTTTTTTTGACTACCCAAATCGAGTCACACCACATAATTGAGTCTCTTTTCTTTGCAAAAATAATATATATATATATATATATATATTATTTATGAAAAAATAATATAATTATAATTAATTTTTAAAATTTGTATTAAAAATTGAAAATAATTTTATAATAATATTAATAAGTTACGATTGGTCAAAGGAACAAATAGATGCTTTCAAATTGAATTAGTTTAACAAAAGTTTGGGTAGGATATAGTCATTTGGTCTTCCAAATAATATTGAATAAAATACCTCATGCCAAGATGGCAACTTGGCTTAGAATATTGTCTCAGTGGAATATTCTTCCAAAATCTACCTGCTACTCTCTGTAGAATTTCGTTCACTGAGTTAAGAAAAGAGTGTTGTTGAATACGAGCGACTCCATTTCCTTGGTTTGATCTCAAAAATTCAAGTGTCTATAAAATTAATTGTTATTTTAAAACATGTTTTTTTTCTTCATCGATGTCTTCTGTCAAGAAAGAAAATTATTAAAATTTTAAAAAAATAAAATTGATAACAACTATTATTATCGTTATTATTGATAGAGAGAAAAAAAATCTATAAATTTATAAGAAAAAAATATTTTTTAAAATTAAAATTAAAATAAAATATCAATTTTTAAAATTTAAAAAAAAATTATATATATTTTTTATTATAAAAGATAAAACTTTGTTTTTAAAAAAAATTTTAAGAAAAATTAATTAATTTATAAGTATTTAAATTTTTTAAATTTATAAATGAATTTTCGGGGTTGGTTTAAACCTTGGGCGGGACAAAGTCTTTTGACCTATTAAAAAACCCAATATCTAGGCAAATCTAGTTAGGTGAACTTATCCGAAAACTCAATTAAAAAACAAAAAACCCAAAACCAAAACCTTTGTCGATTTCTATCGGATAGATCAGATTCTTATCCACGAACCAATTTAATGCTGATCATCAGATTACAGTTTTTGTCTCTATTATATCAGTCACAACTTGGTCGAGAATCTTCTCCGTGAATTTGACAACCACCCCAAATTCTTTCTCAACCAATTTCTAACAAATTACTTAAAAGGGTACCCAATTCTCAGTTTAGAATTACAGATGAAAGGACTGTTTTCGAGTCTTATAGAGGAGATTGAGAAGCTTTGATTAACATGACTCAACTTATTATTTTCCTTTCCTATTTGCATGGCTCAACATTACTGAGCTCACTAGTCTTCTTGCATGGAAGCTTTAATTAACAAGTCTTACATAAAATGTTCACCTTGAGATATGGGACAAATGGATTTGAGATGGGAGAGTAGGGTGGTGCAGAGCAGAGGAACGTGAGTGACGTTTTTTCTGGGTTTTTTTTTTTTTTATCTTATTAAAATTGAATTGATTATATCAAACAAATTCATAAATATTATATCAATTTATTGAGGTTTTGAATGGTCTATATACAGTATAATCATTCATTCACTTTCACTATACCATAATCGTTTTCATTCAATTTTTTAATTTTGATTTAATTATTCAAGCCGTTAGAATTTACCATCCAAAGTTGTCAAAGATTCATCACCATTTTTGGTCTGGATTCCGGTGAGTGTTGACCCAAATTTCTTCCTCTCTGGCATGGGCTCCTTCTGGTAGCTCTCCTGGGCTTGATCGTCGATGACCAAACATAAGAGAGCCTCCAAAAAGAGGCCACACTAGAGAGAAAAAACATCATCTGGAGGTCGTTAAAAAGGAAGAAACAACATCGGAATTTAAATTTGAAAATTAGAAATCCTAAGGGGAAAATTTTTTTTTTTTAAAACTTAAGTTGAAGAAGAATTGTTAGTTTTTAGGGTTTAGGGAAGAAAAAAATAATATAATTAATGGACTAAGTTAATTTTAACAATTTATGGGTGGATAAATAGGATTTTTGAAATTAAATGAAGGAAAGTTGAGAGATGCGCATACTTTGGGTGGGAAATAATCCTTTGGCCTTAAAATTATGACCATTTAAACTTCAAATTTCTCCAATCTCTCAAATCCCCAATGCCATTGTCAACCATTATCTGGAACTCAAATTCTCGAAACTTTTTAAGGATTCGACTGCGTCACCAGCCATATTATCCGTACAACAACGTAGTTGTTAGGGTAGGCAAGCGGGCCAAATTTCTTCTTAGGAGTAGTTGTATTTATTATTAAAACTTTGGCCTAAAACACTATGCCCACCCAAGGTATAGTAAAACCCTTGTGATACCCTTAAACTTTTAAAAATTTAAATATTTATCTATGAGATAATATTTTAGTCAGTATTAAGAATAAAATTACTATTTTAATAATATTATTTAAAAATATAAATTTTTTTATATTTTTTCCTAAGTTTAATAAACAACAACTTTACTCCTCCCTAAATTTTTAAATTTTGAAAAGTAATATTTGCCCCCTCTCTAAATGCCTAAGTTTTTTCTCTCCTCTAACAGCCATCCGACGACTTCTTGCTTTTTCCCTCTGTTCAATCAGTCATTTCTCACTGTCAGAATGATCGGTTAGTGCATGGTAATATGATAAAGAGACAAAAATCTCTTCTTCACGTGTGACGAAAAGATTTTTATCTTTTCGTCGCATCGTTGTGCTCTAGCCAACCATTCCGATGGTAAGAAATGATCAATCAAACGAAAGAAAAAAGCAAGAATTGTGGAGAGAGAGGAAATAAACTTAGAGATTTGGAAGAAAGAGAAATACTATTTTTTAAAATTTAAAATTTTTTGATAAAAATAAAGTTATTAATTTTTAAAATTTAAAGATAAAAATATAATAAATTTTATGTTATTTTTATATTATTATTAAAATAATAATTTTATCTTTAACAATAACATCAAATTTTAATAAAAATTGTCTTATCGTTGGGTGTTTAGACTTAAAAGAATTGGCGGGAGTCACATGGTGTTCACTGGGTGGCAACAAGTCTTTTGACCTAAAACTTTTGGAATTTTCAAATACCTGCGGCTGAAGCAGTTTCCAATTAAAGTTTGCATGAATGGCGTCAGCACTTAACACGTGTGTAAAATAGAGGTTGACACTTGACAGACACAGTCCACACATCAAATCAGTTGTATCATATAACTTCTTCATCTCTTCCGTCAACACACAGCCGAAACACAACTTATCTTTGCTGGTGACCAAAAATGGCGGATGAGTTGATTCTGTTGGATTTATGGGCAAGCCCTTTTGGGATGAGGTGCAGAATTGCTTTAGCGGAGAAAGGAGTCAAGTATGAGTCCAGAGAAGAAGAGGACTTGGTCCACAACAAGAGCTCTCTTCTTTTGCAGATGAACCCGGTTCACAAAAAGGTCCCAGTTCTCATTCACAACGGCAAACCCATTTGTGAATCAACCATCATTGTACAGTATATTGATGAGGTGTGGAAGAATAAGGCCCCTCTGCTTCCAGCTGATCCTTACCAGAGAGCTCAAGCCAGGTTCTGGGTTGATTATGTTGACAAAAAGGTAAGGAATTTATACTTGCTTTCTTTAGAAGAATGAAAAAAATAAATAAATCGAACTTCGGGGAATTTATGATGAATTTGAAGAAAGTCATGGAAAATTTCAGGTAATATTAGGAGGGAGGTTTATGATTATGACTGAATTATGTGGCTTTGTTTGATCACTTTTAGAACTGGTGGATCTGTATGTTCTCTTTGCGGGAAGATTCCTGAAAATTTTGAAGGTTTTTTGACTGATTTAATCAAGACTTTGATGAGTATCTATTTTATTTTGTTTGTCAAGGAAATTTCTGGCAAATTTTAAGAGACTGAGGGTTTTCCACTTGTTTTAAAGAGTTCTATTAAAACTAGCGTTATCTTGTGGTTTAAAAACAGATAGATTCTATTGCTTTATCATTATTCGGGGTTTTTGCCAGATTTTTCTGATGCTTAAGTTTACAGTAAAAGTTTGAGATAAGGATATTTGAATGAATTTTAGAGCAAAATACTGAATTTCACCTGCTTAGGTTGATGAAATTTACCAAAGAATCAATTTCATTTCATTTCAATAATAGCTGCTCGGTCATTAAGCTTCTAGCTTATTTGCTGTTTTGTTTTGTTGCCGACTTGTTTTTCATAAAAATAAAACTATGTGTATATATTTTTTAGTATATAATTACATATATGTGTTATGGTGCAATCACGAAATCGAATAAATTTGATGTGACACTCAATTGATCCAGAATTTTTGTTTCAAGAACCAAATTTCCAAAGAATAACTGTACTGAGTATCTAATGATTTGAGATGAGTTCTGGTCCTGAGATTCTTATGCATCACTGAAGATATTATTTGGGCTGGTAGAAATGAAGATTGTTGTTGTGTAGTGAAACCATGGATTGTTCTATGCAGATATACGAAGCTGGAAGGAAGATCTGGTCGTCAAAAGGAGAAGCGCAGGAGGTGGCTAAGAAGGAATTCATTGATATTCTCAAGGTGCTAGAAGGAGAGCTCGGAGACAAGCCTTACTTCGGAGGTGAAAACATCGGATATGTAGACATTACACTTGTTCCTTTCTATTGCTGGTTTTATACGTATGAGACCTGTGGCAACTTCAGCGTTGAGGCAGAGTGCCCCAAGCTAACTGCATACTTCAAGAGGTGCCTTGAAAGGGAGAGTGTTTCGAAGGCACTTGCCGATAAGCAGAAGGTGTACGAGTTCGTCTTGCAGCTGAAGAAGATGTTCGGAATCGACTAGGAAAGGCCTGGTATGGATTTGCTTTAGTCACAGTCGATGCTGGTTTGAGAAAGTTATGAAAATAAAAGGGCTTTTAGTTTTAGCCTTCATCTTAGGCCTTGTGTTAAACTTATGCATGGTTTGTTGTAACCAACTTTCAACTTTTCTTTGTAAAAAGTCTTTCCCTTTTGTTTGTTCTGAGTAAATTGCATTATCAACTGAGTTTTCTCGAAAAGAAAATATTTTCTCACCCGTGCCGTGAAGTTACAGGAAAAAAAAAAAAAAAGGTTTCCATCTATCGTAGTTGTGTAAGTGGGATTTGACAGTTCACGTGCTACAATGACCGTGAAGACAAAAATACTATAATACCTTTTCATTAATTTTGTAAGGTACATTAAATCAGTTTGATAATTCCCCAACCCTTAAAAATTAGGGGAAAGGACAAATTCTTAACAAGTTTTAGTTTAAATTGAAAATTATATCTACAACGGATTAAAAAACCTAAACATCTATTTATGAGTTAATTATTATCTAAATTTTTAGTTAAAAATAGAGATAAAATTATCATTTTATTTATAAAACTTAAAACCTAAAAAATTTATATCATTCTTCTCCTTTGTTTAAAAAATTTATATTTACCTCTAATGATTAAACTTTGAAAAATTCATTTTTTTCTTCTTTTTAGGTTTCATCTTCAATGACTGAAAAAATCGGTCGATGACTGGAGAGAAGCAAGGGTCTTCTTTGACAAAAAAATGACTCTTTATCGTCTAGATTTAGATGACAAAGTATCATCCATATTAGGAAGACTCGACGACAAAAGATGACTCATCATCCTTCGTTGGGTCTTCTAGACAACGAAAGATGATGCTTAGTTGTCATGTCTAAACGACTGCTCTTCATCATTCTTCATAATTGGACATGAAAGATTGATGAAAAACGTCGACCATCGATCGGAATGATGGTGGCTGGAAAATGAAACAAACTCTAAAAGCGAAATCTAAACTTTTCTAAACTTTGAGAATGGGTTGATGTTTAGTTTTTAAAATCTGGGAGAGGAGAAATGATATAAATTTCAAAGTTTTAAAGTTTATAAGTAAAATGAAACAAACTCTATAAATGAAATCTAAACTTTGAGAATAGGTTTATGTTTAGTTTTTAAAATTTGGGAGAGGGGAAATGATATAAATTTTAAAGTTTTAAAGTTTATAAGTGAAATAATGACTTTACCCTTACTTTTAATTAAAAATTTAGATGACAATTAGTCTATGGATAGGTATTTAAATTTTTTATTTGTCATAGATATAATTTATAAATTAGACTAAAATTTGGGTGGAAATGAGTTATTTTCCCTAAAAATTATTAAACATATTTTCATTCTTGATTTTTATTAATTTTAGATTAATAATTACAAAAAAAAAATGGATTAAAAATAGAAAAGAAGTCACCAATGACGTTTGCCATAAAAAAAACAAGTCATGTGTTAAACAATAGCAAATTGCAACTGACATGACACGATTTTGTCGAAATAATACTTGGGGTGGTGAGGCCTGGTTTTCCAAACAAGATAAGAAAAACAATTTACACTTTCATAATATTTTTTATAGTACAATTATTTTGATATAAATGTTATCGTAATATTTTAAACATAAACATTGAGACAAAATAATAGTATATAATATTTTAATAATAATATTTAGATAAAGTGATATAAACATCCCTTAATTGTTAAAGTTAATTTTTTATTTTAATAAATAGGCAATAAATTAGCTTTTTCAAACTTCATGGGTAAGCATGTATGTCATCAAACATTGGGTGTGACATGGTCATATGGCCTAGTAATCTAGTCGCTTACTTTCCGTTGCCTCCTCAACTCCGCTACGAAAGACCCAAAATTTCTCCCCTCTTCCACCTACCCTTAATTCCCACCACTCCCTTGCTCAGTTTCTCTGTATAACTTTGCTTTAATTAGTGGCATATGACTTGAAATCTACAGTTATGGAACCATTGCAGACGTGCGGGTGATTAACCAGAGGATTCGGTCATATCATACTTCAATCATCTTTTCCAAATATATTAAATAAATAAACTTTATCATATGATGTGTTATTCCTCATTAATCATTCTTGTTGATACTGAATGGATGTTCCAAACATTGCAGAGGTATAATTTATGAATATTGGGGAGCAATGTATAGATAATTAATATATTTGCTTTCTAACGATATTTTGGCTAAAATTAGAGCAATTTATTCAGTTTATACAAATTCAATGAGCTAATGAGAATACATTCACTCTCCTGCCGGTTGCATATTCCTCATGAATCTGACGGTACTCTCTTGGTGGAGGACATGGAGCTTATGATTCCATGGAGTCTGCAAAACTCAAAAAATTATATGTACTGCTGTTAGTTCTTTGCACATTCAATCTTCTCAACAACAAAATAATGACCATATTGAATCATAATCATTACTATCATTCAGGCTGTCAAACTTGCAAGCTGATATAGGCAAGAATTCAGATGAATCTTTTATGATTTGATTGGAAGAGAAACATAGGAATCTTAATTTGCATGATTTACTGTGTTTTTGCTTTTCATACATTTCACATTAAGAAAAGAAACAGAGAAAGAAATCATCTTTCTAACCTTCTAAAGGAGATTCTGATGTTGTTGGCGATGATGGAAGACTCACAGCCTCCCTAGCATCAATCATCATTGCAATGACCTCTCTCATGGTTGGCCTATGGAGCGGTGAAGTACTGGTGCAGAACAATGCAATCTTCAGAACTAAAGCCATCTCCTCGATTGTCCTTTTCCTACTAAGGTCGATCCTCTTGTCAAACATTTCGGAGGTGGGCACCCTGTGGTGAATTGATCTTCTTACCCAACTGACCAGGTCTCCTCCCTGCTCAAGAGGCTGAACTGGAGACCTCCCGGTTATTAGTTCCAACAGAACAACCCCAAAACTATAGATGTCGCATTTCTCTGTCACTTTCATTGTGTAAGCATATTCTGGAATGAAAATCAAGCAATTATTAAGATGAGAACAAGTATTAAACCCCAATACAAGTATGTTTTCAAGTGACAATAGTTTATTTTTGTACAATATTTCAATGAAATTCAATTCAAACTTGGCCAGGGAAAGCAAACACTCAAGCAAGTTCTTTGTATCATAAATTATGTGAGATATGTATGAGCCATTAAATATGAGGAAAAATTGAGTGTAGATTGGGAGACAGGATAGATGATAATATTACCTGGAGCAATGTAACCATATGAACCTGCAACAGCAGACATAGATTTTGAGGAGGGTAAGTCAATCAACTTTGCCAAGCCAAAGTCTCCAACATGAGCCTGAAGCACTTCATCCAATAAAATGTTGTTTGACTTAATATCTCGGTGAATGATATGAGGCCTACAATCACAATGAAGATAACACAGGCCCTCTGCTGCTCCAAGGGCAATTCTATATCGAGCATCCCAATCCAGTTGACATGTTTGTTCATTGCTATGAAGCTGTTCTCCAAGACTGCCGTTTGCCATGTACTCATATAAGAGAAGATTAGAGTCTTGGTGATAGCAGAAACCATAAAGTTTCACAATGTTTCGATGACTAATCTTTCCAAGGGTTGATATCTCAGCAAGGAAACTGCTGTCAGCAGTAGCTCCATCACCACGAGAATTCAGCTTCTTGACAGCAATCACCTCACCATCAGCCATATTAGCCTTATAGACAGTGCCACAAGCTCCCCTTCCAATCACAGCAGTTTCTGAAAAATTGCCAGTTGCTTCCAGAAGGTCTTGATATGTGAATCCTTCCTTGGGAAAGTAATAGTTATCTAGCACATCAGGCTTCTTTCGATCATCAAGGGTAACAAAGGCAGGCTTTTGGTGTCTCATAGCAAAACAAATGCCAACAATAAAGAACAAAGAAAGTAAACCAACGACCACAGAAACAATGCTCACTAACTTTTCTTCATTTGAACCCTTCTTTATCCAGCTTGGTTTAGGAGTATGTGATGAATATCGAGATTGAGGACAATGGTCTGAACTCAGAATGCACAAGCCAGGATTTCCAGCAAAATTTGATGAATCTATTCTCCGAAATACAGAAGTGTTTGGCACATTTCCTACCAAGTTGTTATTTGAAAGATTGCAGACGAGGAGGCTCATCATATCACCCATTGATGCAGGAATTTCACCAGAAAGCTGATTATCATTCAAGAAGAGAGATTCCAACATCTGCAACTTCCCCAAATCACCAGGAATCATACCAGAAAGATCATTATGGCTAATGTTGAGTGAAATTTGAAGAGCTGTGAGCTGGCCAAGAGCAACAGGGATGCTGCCAGAGAAAGAATTACCACCCATTTGTAATTCCGTGAGTCGGGACAAATTCCCCAAGGCACTCGGGATTGTGCCAGTCAATTTGTTATCAGAGAGCTTTAAGAGTTCAAGATTCACTAACTTTCCAAGTTCTTCCGGTAGAGAGCCAGTGAATTGGTTTCTACTAAGATCAAGTCTCTGGAGTTTTCTACAATCCCCCAGTTCATGAGGAATATTCCCAGAGAGCTTATTTGAAGAAATGTTAAATGTCACAAGTTGCACCAGATTTCTGATTTCAGGAGGAATGTGACCAACAAAATAGTTATCTGATAAAAGCAACCTCTCTAAATTTGGAAGGTTGCCAATCTCTGGGGGTATTGGACCAGAGAACCGATTCTGATAAAGCTCGAGAGCAGAAAGGTTTTGAAGATTATATACTTGAACAGGGAGGCTGCCTGTAAGCTGGTTGTCTCCTAGCATTAGCTGGATAAGAGACTTGCATGTCTTTAGGCCATGGGGAATGTTTCCAGACAATCTATTTGAGCCAAGGCTCAAAAACATCAATTTTTGATACCTGCAAAGGTGTGGAGGTATACTGCCGACAAGATTATTCATAGACATGTCAAGAACAGTGAGATGACTCCTAGCCCCAATGAGAGGCGGGATAGTTCCCTCAAGACAATTGTCAAAGAGTTGAAAATTTTGTAAATATGTAAGGTTTTGAAACTCAAGAGGAATTGAACCCGTCAAATTATTTATAGACAAGTCTAATCTTTGAAGCTGTTTTAACTGCCCGAGCTCCCCAGGAATACTTCCCTGGAGGAGGTTTTCAAACAGATGAAGCAGGAGAAGATTAGGAATCCGACCCAACTCTGCAGGGATGAACCCACTGAACCGATTTTCAGAAAGATCTATCTCAAGAGCACTTGTGCAATTCCCTAGTTCACGAGGAATTGTTCCATTGAACTGATTGGTATAAATGTACAATTTTTTTAGCCGGGATAACTTCCCAAGCTCTTTTGGAAGTGCTCCACTGAAAGAATTTACATGCAAAGCAAGTAACTGAAGGCTATGAATATTCCCAATTGTAGCAGGAATCTCACCAGATAAATGATTTTGCCAAAAGTTCAATTCAGTAAGACTCTTAAGCTTCTGAAGCTCACTGGGAATATTACCTTCTAGACTATTCTGGGAAAACCCCAAAACCTCTAAACTCTCACACTCACTGATTTCTGGTGGTATTGAACCAGAGAGAGAATTATGACCTGCCCTGATAACTCTAAGTTTCCTCAACTTACTGATTGACACAGGAATTGAACCAGTAAGATTATTACTGTAGATTACCAATTCTTCTAGTGAAGTTAAATTTCCAATCTCCCTAGGAATTTCACCATTAATGTAGTTCTCACACAGGGAAAGCTTTCTGAGAGGACTAATCACAAGCAATTGGTTTGGTACTACTCCATGAAGTCTATTTGTGCAAAGGTCAAGAATCTGTAAATTTCTACAACGACCAAGATCACTATGAATAGGACCAGAAATGAAGTTCTGAGACACATTAAACTCAACTAATTGGGAAAGATTACAAATGCTTGGAGATATATTACCAGATAAATTGAGGCCATGAAGATTTACAGAAACTACCTTATAATCAGTACAAATCACACCAACCCAATTGCAGGGAGTGAAATCTGACGAATTCCAGCTTTGAAGATTGTTGTTAGAGTCAATAAGAGAAGTTTTAAACTCGAGAAGAGAAACACCCTCGTCATTTAAAGATGTTACTAAATGAAAATAGAACATCAATACCAAGGAAAACAATAGCTTTTTGAAATGGGAAATCCCCTGCCTTGCCATTTATGATTAAATAAAAAGCAAAGAAGCAATTCCAATGAGAAAAGATTGCACAGCATTAAATAAACAAACCCCCAAGGCATGATAGGCTCTAAATGTCTAACTATATAACTAAAAGTAAGTGATGCCCAACTGACCCATAAAGCTAAAGAGGCAGAAGAAGAAAATTAACAGGCACGAACAGAGGTCAGAAGCAATTAATGAAGCCAGGAGAGAAAGAGAAAGAGATAAAGACATCAACCAATCTTCAGGAAGAGAAAGAGATAAAGAGGCCAAAACCAAAACCAAAACAAAACGCAAACAAGAAATAAATGTGAAACAAAAGAATGGTATTGAGTGATTGATTGACAGGTTGATTGAAGGCGGCAAAAAACCGTGAAAGTCACGATCACTGAGCAGTGAAAAACAGCTTTTAGAGTCAACGCTACACTTTACAGCAAAGTGCCTCTTCTTCTTTTGGGGGGTTGATAAAATGTGAAGGAGAGTTGAAGAATTGAAAGAGACGAAACGTGGAAATTGGAGGATCATGATGTTTCTTCGAGAAGAGTTGCTGAGCCTGAGAAAATGGGGGAGTTAAAGGTGGTGATGGATAATGGTTTCTGTAAAATCATAATTTCGGTATAGACTTTTATGGCCATTGTGTTTATAGTGGGTTGATGTTGGTATCTTCTTCATCAAGGCCTTGCCGACTGCTACTGTGAGTGCTTACCATGTAAGATTGTCACCTTCTTCTCCACGTCAACATTTTTTTTTTTGCATGAAGTTCAGTCAAACTTAAAAGTAAAAATCTTGTA
Organism: Mangifera indica; assembly: GCF_011075055.1. NCBI lineage: Eukaryota > Viridiplantae > Streptophyta > Magnoliopsida > Sapindales > Anacardiaceae > Mangifera > Mangifera indica. Next base: position 24,329,907 of record NC_058137.1, on the reverse strand, counting down.
AGCAGTAGGTGTGATGAAAATCTATGGATATTTTTGGAGAATTAAGAGAAAATGACCAGTTTTGAAGCTCCAACTAGCATGATTACCAGAGGCTTCTCTAAAATCTCTTCAACACTGTTTACCCATCACAACTGATTTCATCTAAAATATGCAATCTGCCACTCCATCGTGCTAAAATCTATGACAAAAGTTAAATATGATTACTTTTCTATTTTTATTTACATATTATTAAGATCAAATGATGTTAGGTGTTCTTCTTTTAGAAGTGACTTACATTTTCTCCTCCTAAATTTGGTCTAAAACATATGTATAAATCACACTTTCATAAAAATTTTGTTCCTCAAAAAGATAATAAAATAGTGAGATTTTAAATATGAAAATAATAATTCAAATTTCTTTAAACAATTATTAAATTTTATGATAGAATGACGGTCGAATCAATACATTATAAGATGAGTATAATTATCATGTTATTTCATATTAAACGTCTCTCCTTTCTCTCTCAACCCCTAAGTTTCATTTTCTCTATCACCTTCTACCCTTTCATTTTCTCCACTTTTGTTGCCACCACCACCTCCTCGATTAAAGCGTCTCACTTCTCTTATGAAATTGTATTCTTTATTTCTTATTCTCTCAAATATTTTCACTTAGATTTAGTCTAATACAAATGTATAAATCACATTTTTCTACTTAAACCTTAGCTCAAAATTTAGTGTTGATACAATGATCGTATTATTTCATATTAAAACCTTTCTCCTTCCTCTCTTATTCCCTTGAACAATTTCATTTTCCCTCTCACCTAATCCCTTTTCCTCGCTTCTATTACCACCACCATCTCGACCAAAGCCTCCCACTTCTCTCATAAAGTTGTATCTTTCCTTTTTTGTTCTCTCAAACATTCACTTTACCAAAACAACTAAAATCTGAATCATCTTTGTTACCATTTCTCCAAACAATCACCATCTCCTCCCTCATAGTGTCATGACATGCTTACCTAGTTCGATATAGCCTAGATCGAACCATGATAAATCCCTTGAATTATACTTATAAATAGTTCTTAATTACTCATTGTTAATGATTGTTAACATAATTACTAAAATCATGTATGGTCAAGAACATTAATAATGTCACTTATATCAAAGTGGGGCTAATAACCAAGTGTTAAATGTTACTTGTTTTTGTAGATGAATAAATTAAAAATTAATTATGCAACATATTTATGGTATTTTAAAGCTTGCAGTATAAATTTAAAATCATAAATGATGAAATATCTAATTATGTTTCTTGAAATTGCAGTATTGGTGGAAATGGCAATAATGAAAAACCGTCACTAGTAAGTGGAAGTACTATTAGCCTCCTTTAGATTGATATATCTTTTGACCTTATGGAGTGTATAATATGTGCCTGTTTTTCAGTTTTTAGTTTCGTCTTTTTCTTTTCCACTAGGAAATGGGATTTTATCTTTGGTTATAGCAAAGCTTTATGTTGGATCTCTTGCTATTGGGCCTAAAGGCCCAACTGTTGTTGTGTCCTAAGCTCATTTGGATGAGGATCTTGGGTTCCAAAGTCCATTAGTTTGGTCACGTTTTGGGTGAGTCTACTTGGCTACATGGGAATTCTGCGTAAACATATCAAAGAGCACGATTTTGTTTTTTTCTAATAGATAGTGTGAATGGTAAAAATACGAGATTTCAAGTGAAAGATCAAAACTTTTGATTTTACATGGTACAGTGATTGTAAATTGGAAAAAGACGAAAACAATATCTTTGTCATGTGATAAAGATGAGGAGAAGACATCAAAAATTATAATGAAAGGGGAGGAAAAGAAAACTAGCCGATGACAACGTCAAAAAAAGAGAAGAGAGAAAAAAACCTAAGAAATACCAAGTCAATCGATGTTGTGCTCCTAAGCCCATTTGGGATGTAGATCATTTCTTTGGTTTTTTGTTGTGTTTGTCGCTAAGAGATAACGCGTTAAGGTTATATAATTTCCATGGATTGATATTTTGAGGGTTGCTATGCCTAGGGTATTTACTTCATGGAATGACTATTATATGGCAACCCCTTTTTTTTTTTTTTTTTTTGTCTTATGAAAATGGGACTTGTTGAACTACATAAAATTTCGTTTTCTTTCTGTAAGTTTGTTTTTCAAGTGCTTAATTCCTTTAACATGTTCAAATTTCGTTGGTTAATAGTGTTGATTATAAAGTGACTTGTGCACTAATTCATATATTATTGGTTTTCGAATCATACTATTACTCATGCTGACTCTTTCAAAGGCAAAGGATTATTTTCCCTTTAAATTTTAATTCAACCTTAAAATAATACTCATAATAGTTTAAAAATTCAAAAACCCACCCATGAGCTAGAGATGTCGCTTTTTAAATCAGACATATATTCTAGGGGAAAATTATAATATGCGACAGTTTAAAAAGTTACTATTTCCTCCTGTTGTTTCATCTATCAATGATTTATTAGATTTGTTTGTTAGAAAATAGTTTTTTAAACTTTTAAAGTTTAATGATAAAATAATAATTTTATCCATGTTTCTAACAAAAAAATGTTAACATAAGTTAGCATTTTGTTTGATATAAATAATTTGGTAGGTATAATTTGATATAAATAATTTGTTTGATATAAATGATTTTATCCCTGATTACTATGTTTGATAAAATTTGGTAAGTATAAATAATTATTGTGTTTGGTTAAAAATAATAAAAGATTAATAGTAAATCATTTTACTTAAATGCCCTTGAATATAATTATTTTTAAATATTTTTTATATTATTTGTCATATTAATTAAAAATAAATTTATTTTTGTCTCAAAAAATTAATAAATAATAATATGATTATAATAAAATCAATATTACCTTAATAATCTTTAAATACCTAAGGTGAAGGTGGTAATCTGATTACCACCTATATTACCTGTCACATCAGCATTGATAATAAAATATTACTGTAACTAACAAACCAAACAAAAGAATAAAAGATAAATTACTAAGGTAATATTAAAAAATTAGAACCGAACGGCCCCTTAGGAGGAGAAATAATAACTTTTTAAAACTTAATTTTAGAAGAAAATTATTAGATTTTTAAACTATATGAGTAAAATGATATAGTTTTTTAAGATTTTAAAGTTTAATAATAAAATAATAATTTTATCTCTGTTTCTAACAAAAAAAATTTAATAGAAATTAGCTTATAAGTAAGTATTTAAGTTTTTAAATTACCACGGTTATTATTTTAAGATTAAACTAAAATTTGGATGGAAAATAATTCTTTGCCCTTCAAGGGACTATTTAAGTATTTGGTACTATTATATTATGTTAACTAAATACACAAATTATTTAAACAACCAAATATAATATTAATTTATATTTAATAATCTTTATAATAATCTATCTCAATAATATTCATGATTTTTTGTGACCAAATGCACCGTTATACCTTATGCTATGCACCAAAGAGCTTAGTAATATCATGTTTATTCTCATATATTAATGGTTACAAGCATCAAAATAAACGTTTTGGATATTTGAGTTTCATCACCTTAACAATGAAGAGTAAAGAAAATTCCAAAACATAAGCAACTAAAAATTAATCTTATATATAGTTTTTTATTAATATACAATAAATCACATCCTTGTATTAAAAAAAAATAAAAATCCCTCAAACCTCCCTCTTCTTTACCATCCAAAACTCACTAAATTTTCTGATCTAATTAAAAAAAATAAAAACTAAAATAATTTCCCATTTTTATTACTATTATTAACGTAGGAATATTTATAGTAATTACTGTAATTTTGTTGGTGATTTAAATTAAATAAATTACTTTTAAATCCCTTATTGTTTTTCTTCCCTAAAAGGAAAATTTTCTTCCACCAGCACCGCCTGTTCTTGTGGGTGACAGTATTAACCGTGCCACTCACGTGCGACCTGGTTCTTCTCACCAGCCCTCGAACTTCCGGAGGCTTGTAGTTCCTTATTAACGGCCACTTAACCCCGTCAAAAAATGGGTGACGTTTAATCTCCGTCGCACCCCTGGCACATCCTAGCCTCCTCCATGGGTCCTTCACTAACAGCTTCTCAATTAAATCTCGAGCTTCTGCCACTCCTTCCTCTTCATTTTCGTCCACGTGGATTTTCACCTCTTTGGTCGATACTATATTGCGCAGTGTGCTCTCTTTGCTTTCTCCCTTCAACGGCGTCGCACCGTACAACAATTCGTGTATAAGAATCCCGAACGCCCACCAATCTACTCCGTTACCGTGACCCTTGCCAGAAACCAACTCCGGCGCCAAATACTCATGCGTACCAACACAAGACTTTGAAAATGCCGTCACCGGCTCCGCCACAAACTCCTCCTCCATTTCAATCAGTTCGCGGTGGTTCGAGGCTGAGCCGAAACAATTGCACCGGTTCTTTCTGCGTCGGAACTTATCGCTTATCCGATGAGCCCGGTTTTGAATAGTGGGAACCACGTCAGCTTTGAAACACAAATCGAAATCCGATAACATGATGTGTCCATCCTCGCGTAGAAGAATGTTCTCCGGTTTCAGATCGCGATAAACGATGCCGAGAGCGTGGAGATATTCCAAAGCGACCAGCGTTTCCGCAGCGAAGAATTTGACGGCTTTGATTGAGAAGCGGTTGCGGGGCTGTTTGTGGAGGAGAGAGTGGAGGTCGCCGTTGGGGCAGTAGTCGATTAGTAAACAAGTGTAGTGTGAGACTTCGAGGTGGGCGTAGAGTGTGGGGAGAAACGGGTGGTCGAGCATGGAGAGAACATCGGCCTCCATTTGAACGTGAGAGAGTTTCTTGGAACTGAGGGAATTTTTGTCGATGACTTTGAGCGCGAACGTCGACGTGCTGCAATCTCTCAGGTGGCAGAGGAAGACTCTGCCTAGGTTTCCCGTGCCAAGGTGGCGGACAAGTTTGAGCTGCTTAAGGTGGAGCTTCCCGTCGGATGAGAGCGTCGTGGCCGCCTTAATAGCTGACCAATGAGGATCCCATTTACGACTTACTGTTGTATTTGCAGCGGCGTTGGTGTTTGAAGGCGTTGAGGCGTTGGAGTAAAGGATGGATTCGTTGAAGCTGAGAGCGAGACTAGACCGGGCGCTGGAGGAGGCGAAGGTGCGGTCGGTGGCGGTGGAGGTGAAGCTGAGATCGAGATCAGTGTCGGGGAAGCAGGTTTCGTCGTCCATGGCGACAAATTGTGGGTATGTGTGAGGGAAGTGGAGTTGTTTATAAACGGGAAGAGAGATGGAGAGGAAAATTGATGGAAAGTGAATTAAATAAAGAGTTTAGTTGATCCATCCGCAATAGAGTGGAAAGAGAAGGAGAGAGATTAGATGAATAACAATGGCAGTAGGTTGACTTGACCCTTTTGATTTTTTGATCATCGAGAAAAGTTATTTTTTATTTTTTATTTTAATTTATTATTTATATAAAAATAATTTACAAAAATTTCTTATTGGTGAAATATGAACAGGGGAGTCGTAAGTGTGGACTACGAATAAAAAATAAATTTAATTAAATTGGAAATTGAATTGAAGGCGGCTGCCAGATTAGGAAGAGTAACCACGTTAATTTTTACTTATTGGTAGATGCGAAATTTAAATTTAATAATGAAAATAAGGAGGGAGGCAACGGCCATATTATTTTGCATAATATGCCCTTCACTATAAGTTTCGTTTCTTCAGCTTCTTCTTTCACATTTCCGCATGCAGATCTTGTTCCTCTTCCATTTATTATTATTATCATTATTGTTTAATAATTCATTTTCTCTTAATTACCTTTTTATAATTCTTAATTAATGATTTACAGTTTGACAGTACAAAAGATTCTTATTGGTAGAAGTTAGAATTTAGAATTTATAACGGTTTTGAGATATCAAATTTATACGTTATATAGATCTAATTTTGTAAAATATGGATTAGTAGGTGTGATTAATTATGCCTTCATTAAAATTAAGTACCACATTAATTAATTATTTAATTTTTAATAGGGATGACAATGGAAAAACTGGGGAGAGGGTCTCAATTATCATCTTTGTGTCCCTATTTTTGAGATGAAAATGATTCTTTATATTCTCTTTGTAAAGAAAATTTTTTCCCTCATCTCTACGGGAAAAAATCACCTCTTTGCATCCGCAAGAAATTTTTTTTTTTTATATTCTCTAAATATAATATAAATATATAAAATAACAAAATTAAGTAAAATTAAAACTAACACATTATTTCAAATGTCTTAAATGTAATATATTAACTATTTTAATATGTATAACAAAAATTTAAATAAATTTAAAAAATATAAATAATTTAAAACTCTAAAAAATATATTAATATTTTAAATAAATATATTAATATAAATAAGTAAAAACTGGAAAGGGATGCGACAAGATGAAAATGGGACATATACATCCCCGTTCTTACCTCATTTATGATTGTAAAATTTTTTTTCATCTTTTTTTCCATTTTTATCGGAAATTCATTCCTCATTAAAATCGAAAAGAGATTAAAATCTCTAAAATCGGATTGAAATTATCATTTTTAAGTTTTAATAATAAAATGCCCCTATGAATAGAGATTGGCAAGAGAAGTTAAGGGCCTCAGTAGTGTTAGACATGGACCTACAAGACAAATTCATAATTAATATAGATTAATTAGCACAACCTAACTACCAGTAAGTTGAAAACATTATTGATTATTGTTCAATTATTTTACAATAAGATATTATTATTGTTAATTAATTAATTAAAATTAAGTTAAGAGTCATTTAATGTGAGCGACAACGTAGGCCCAGCGTTGACCACGTGGCAGACAGCATCCACTTCTTTTCCACGTGGGCCCCAACTCTAGTTAATCCAACTCATTGGCCCACTCACATGGGGACTGCTCCTATTTTATTTATTTATTCACAAGAAGGTTCGATTTATTTAATATTTTAGTTTCTTATCGAAAATTTAATTAATGTGGTCACTTTTATAAAATATTAAATACGTTTATAAAATTACAAAATTATCAAAAAAACCAGTAAAATATAAAAAATTTACAACCAATAGTTTTTAAAATTCAATTAATTAGAACACTTAAATCTTAATTAAATCATTTTTTAAAATAAAATAATCACACTGAATAAGTTAAATTTTAAATTTAATAATTAGTTTATAATTATTAAATTAAATAAATTAAAATTTTAATTTTAAAATATTATTAAAAAACTTAAATTTATATATTTTTTTTATATGACGTCTCATTTTTTTTGGCTAGGCGGTGGCGCTTTTCTAGACAAAAATATTCCACTTCCATTTGAAAAGCATTACATAAGAAGAGAAGTCAAAAGAGGTAGTTACGTGTTAGGGCAATTTAAACATGAAGAAGAAGAAGAAGGGAGAGGAATGGGAGGCAGCATGTTTCAATATTCCAAGATGGAAAGAATAAGGCTGATGATATAGAGGAGAAAAATGAAGATCTCAGGGGTGCTTTTAGAATAATAGCTAACTTAGCTTGGTTAATTTAGCATCGAAATTTCCACTTTCATTTCCTGGAATCAAATTCCCCTTTTCACTGAACCTTCGTCCAGTTTCTTGAATATCTTTCGGCTCAGCCTCTAGAAATATTCCAAGAAAATGCAATGAAACTAACCTCTAACTATTAATTGCGTACATATCAAGTAAAAGATAAATTGAAAGAACAAATTTAATTGTATATATATATTTTTATACAAATAATATATCATTATATGATTAAATATTATATTATTTTTAATTTAAAATTATTTAATTATATTAAAACATATCATTTATGTACTTAAATTATATATAAAAAACATATACGTATAATTTGATTGAAATTGAAACCCTATTTAAGATTATTTTAATTTAATTCAAATTATATATTATAAAACTTCTATTGCAATTACGCAGGTTTATTATGGATTGAAAGCATAAAAATAAATTAAAAAATTTTAGTAACAATAAAATTATGCAAACATATTTTATATACATAATTTGTATATACAGGTAATATATAATAATGTAATTGAATAATTCTAAATAAAAAATAAAATAACACTTAATCACATGTTGATATATTATTTGTATAACTAAATTATGCACAAAAATATATACACATAATATTTCTCATTTTTATTGAAGTGATTATACTTTAAATATTTACTATTAATTGTATCAAATTAATCACGTTGTTTACAAAAACAAAATATAATAAATAATATTAATTATGTTTGTTTAACACATTTAATAAAAAATATTGAAACTTTGGTCTTTTTTATATAAAAATTTGAAATTATGTTCTTTTAATACGAAAATACGAGTTTAATATTTTTAATAGGTAAAATAAAATTTGATTCATTTAAAAACCCTACTCATTCATAAGTCCATACACATTAAGACACCTAAAAATTCACAAAAATAGAAAAAAAATACTTGTTTAATTTAAATTAATGCAAAAACATAAGTTTCTTAAGGGTTGTGATTAGAGTAATTTAAGTTAATAAGAGGCAAAAGGGTTTTAATTTTAAAGTTGTTTTGGAAAAAAACATTTGATGGCTTTTACAAGAAGCACTGTTGAAGGAAAAGCGGGTTCTACAAAAGGCAGTCCCAGATATACGCATGTTTCATGCAAGCATAGCTGGTCATGTGTCCCATGAATTATTTATTGACTTGTAATTTTAATTTTGTTAAAATTGAAAGGGCAATTGGTAGGGACACATGTCAAGTCCATGTGCCACCAGCCTGGATTTGTTTTTAATCCTGATATTAGTTAATTAATGTCATCTTAAACTATGAGTTAGACAAAACCACAAATGAATGTCCTAGTAGGATTTCATATATATTACTTTGTCATGTGTTATGTTTGTTGGTTTCCAATTGGGCTCCTCTCGTATTAAGGCGCAATTAAATTTTTTGCAAGATTGGGTCTTATTAGAATTTGATTCGAATCGAACTAAACTCAAGTTTGTCTCACTAGAGAAAAGTCAAACTCTAATTCAAGTTTAAATCAAACTGTGAACTTAACTCAATATTATAATTAAACAACAAATCTAAAACGATATTGTTTTAATACGTGTTAATCAAAATAATATTATTTTAATTAATTTGTATAAAAAATTTTCAAACTTATAAGTTTAGTAAATCGAACACACCTAAAAAACTCGCATTCAAATATATTTAACTTTTAGATTTAAACTACTCAAATTTTAATTTATTTAAATCAAAACTTATTTTAAATTTATTTAAATTGAATTATTTTTAAATTTAAACAAACTCGACTTAAATAGGCCTTTAAGTCCCACCAATCTCCAACCTTTTCATTTCCTTATTTTGGGTGCATCCATTCCATTCTTTAAATTATATTTTTGATTCCTTGATTAATCAAACTAACAACTACATTAATTAATTAATTTACTTAGTCTTTTCAAGTCTTCTCTCCTCTCCTCAACTTTGCCTTCTCACATGCAATTAATTTTATAATTATCAAATTCACAATCATTAACTTAGATCCCATTTTCATTATTAATAATAGAAGATGGAATGTGTACAAATACATGGAATCAACAACTATATATTAATTTTCAAAGCATCAACAAGAAAGATGCCAATGAAATTATTAAAAATAAATAAAAAATAGTGTTGATTTCCCAACAATACAAGTTGGGTTTGGCTTTTGCTTGTCAGACGCAGCAAATTGAAGAAGATGGTGAAGAGGTTCTGAAATTAATGAATAATTCCAAGAGCTTGATTTTATGCCTTATTGTTTCTACTTTTTTATAGCTATTTTGGGTAGATGAAGAAGAGAGTTTCAAATTAATTAATTCCCAATGCATAAATAGAAAAGAAAATTATATGCTCCTCTCTCATTAAAAAAAACTGGGCCTTTTGAGTCAATTATATCAGTAACAAATAAACTATATATATATAAATATATATTAAAAAAGGGATTTTAAAAAAATAGATAATTAGTAATTGAATGCCAATATCATGTATCCAAATCATATGATAAACCCCTGCCCCCTTGCCCTCTTGGATTCTGAAAGAGGATTCCATAGGTCTTATCAGTTAAGTTAGACGTTGAGGGTAAACTCTTTTACATTTTAACACCAATAACTGTATTTATTTAAGTTCAAAGAAAAAATTTACGCATGTTTCAAATTTTGATGGGCTTTACGGGATGAAACCAAAATATGTCCCCCTCCCACAATATTGGAAAATTTCTGAAAACCCCCCACCACACGGGGTCGAAATTACAAGACCCTCCCATCACGCGATTTCATGTGTCATGTATTTCAAAAACCCCCTCATGTACTGAAAACTCACATAAGTCCCCCACCATGTGATCCCGCGTGCCCTGCACTGATTGGAAAATTACAAAAACACCTCGTCTCCAACTCCTCTCACAAGCTTAAGTCTAAATACAATTAGACGGCGTTGGCCCTTTAAACCCGCTGTTTTGGTTTCGTTTTGTAAAGGCCAACGCATTCAAGCATTGAGCCCTTAATAATTTTGTAATTTCCAAATACACTAACCATCCATAATTTGTTTTGTTCTAATTGTTAACACTTATTATTACATAAACCTTAATCTAAAATTTTTTAAATTGTTGAAACATTTCTTCCTTTTTTTTTTTCAAATAATATTTTGTTTGATTAAAATATATTACTATACTATGAAAAAGTAATTATATGAGAGAGATGAACACGAAGAAGGTAAAAAATTAGTCTTGAATGTGAAATTATAAAAAAAGGGTATAAACAAAAAAAAAAAAGAAAATTGGGGCAATTGGTGTAAAAGAATAAAATATGTTGTAATAAAAAACCTTGAGAAATTGGGGGAAAAAGGACCAATGTTTTTTTTTTTTTAAATTTAATAGGCTTTATAATAATTTTAAAAAATAATAGAGATATATTAAGTTATTGTATATAAATAATATTCAGTTTAAAGAAAAAGATTTGATTAATAAAAGGTCAAATTTCTTAAGGGACAACTTTTTATTTTATTTATTTTTTCAATTATAAAACGTAAGAACTATACTTATTATATTGAATGATGAATTGGTAAATTGGTGATATCCAATTATAATTATTTATAAATTGCATAATTAGATTAAGATTCTCTTTGAACTTCTTAAAAAACTTATAATACAATATGAACTATAATTTAGATTGTATATTTCTCCTAAAAAAAAAAACCAAAATTATCTCTCCTTTTCAAATGACAACTATTTCTAAAAGGTTTTGATATTTTTAGGATTTTAAAATCATAAAATAAAACAATCCTTTATTTAAAGATTTTTTTGGTAAAAAATAATTCAATTTGATTTTAACTATTTTTTGAGATCGAATTAATTATACTAAACAGACAAAACCCAAGTCTAATAATTAGAGGGATCTTGAATCAAAGTCTCTTGAGAGTATAATTGAAGATTTTATATTTTAGCTAGTTAGACTATCCCTTAGGGGTACAAATATATTATAGTAAGTGTTGCTAGAGCCCGCAAGCTATAAGGCTCACAGAAAATATTTAAAATGTGTACAAAATAAAAAATTGTATAATATCGTAGATTAGTCCAATACAGGTTTACGAAGGCATGATGCAAGGGTTATGGACGCATGGATAGTACTTTGACTTTGCTGCTCTTTTAGGATTAGCATGGTCTGGAAAGCCCACCCTTTTGCGGGGTTTAATACAACATGGTCTTGTAAGACTGACGAGCTGCACTAAATACGGCCTGACAGGCCTACTGTTTTAACTCTATACCGATTTCAGTTAAACATTTTCAGAGTTTCTGGGGGAAAGGGAATAGTGAGAGGCCTAGAAGAGGGAGAATTGGGAAAAAAGAGTGCTAGAAAGCCAATCTTTCGTAAATCTTCTCTTTATTGTTGACATAGTCTGTAAAGTCCGCCCTTTTGCGGGTTTGATAAAAGGGAGAAGGACTATTTCCCATCCAATTTTTGATACGTTTTCAAAATGTCATCTACGTCAGATGAAAATTTATTTATTTTACTCATGACCAAACTGTCGTCCATTTTTTCAATTAGGAACAGGAGTAAAATCGTCATTTACTATTTAAAATATTAAAACTTTAAAATTTTACTGTTTCCCCCTTCAGGTTTTAAAAAGTAATAACTAACCCATCCTCAAAGTTTGAAAAGTTTAATTTCACCCCCTAGGGTTTGCTTCCTTCTCCGGCCACCACCGACGGCCGCTGCAATCAATCGATGGGAGATCTCCGACTACAAAGGACGACGAAGGAAGACCCTTCGTCGCCCAAATCTGGACGACGAAGCGTCGCCCAGATCTGGAAGACGAAGCATCGTCTAGATCTGGAAGAACAGACGAAGGACGACGCTTCGTCGTCTTTCGTCGTAGCGTCTAGACGACGCGACGAGCGACGAAGGACGACGAAGAGTCGTCCTTCGTCGTCTGGGTGGAGCGACGAAGAGAGACCTCTTCGTCGCACCGTGCACTAGGAGAAGGAGATCTCCGTCTCTTCCTTCTTCGGCCACCACCGCTGTCGCACCAAGAGAAGGAGGAGGCAGGTGACTATGTCGGAGACGACGTCGGGAGATGAAGTTGAAGAATGGCGGTGAAACTGCTAGTTTTGAAAGTTATGGGGGGCGGCTGTTTTTTTGAAAAATTTGGAAACCTTAGGTTTGGGGTGAAAATGTTAGTTTTCAAAGTTTAAAAACTTTAGGTAAGGTGAAATGTTAGTTTCTAAAACCTAAGGGGGGTGAAGGAAAACCCTCACATCAATTTTGAGATGAATTTTACAGAGGGGTATTTTTGTCATTTCATCTAACAAGGGTAAAATGGACATTTTACCCTTATGCAAACAGAAACCATCCACATTAACGACTCATGGGTGGGAAAACTGGATTTTCATCTGGTGTGTGTGACATTTTGAGAACGCATCAAAAGTTGGGTGGGAAATAGTCCCTCTCCCTTGATAAAACATTGGCTTGCAAGGCTGGCGGGTTGCGCAAAATACAACCCAATAGGCCTGTTGCTTTAACTCTACCGATTTCAATTAAACATTTTCAAAGTTTATGGGAGAATAGCAAGACGGCTAGAAAGCCTATAATTGGGAAAAATAAGAAAGAAACAAAAAAAGAGGGGGTAAAAAATACTACGGACATTTACTTTCCCAATCTTTTGTAAACCTTCTCTTCATTGTCGACATGGTTCATAAAGTCCACCTTTACAGGATTTGATACAACATAGTCTTGTAAGACTGATGGACTACACTAAATTTGATCCGGCACAGATTGTTGCTTTTAACTCTATAACAATTTCAGTTAAACATTTTCTAAGTTTATGGGGGAATAGCAAAAGGGTTAGGAGACCTAGAATTGGGAAATAAAAGAAAGAAACAAGTATAGAAAAGTGGGGAAAAATGAAGGTAAGCTTGCTACAGAGATACTCTTTCCCAGTCTTTCGTAAACCTTCTCTTCATTATCACTCTGCTTTCCACACACCCATTTCCTTTTCATCGTCATCTTCTTCTATAAAACCCAAAATCCCCCTCTTTTTGCGCCCACCAACCCACTCAATCCCTCTCTCTGACCTCAAAAAATGGTATAATTGGGCTAAAAATCTCGCCTCCTCAGTCGGCTCCTCCTTTCTTCACTCAGACAATGGCGCCGACGCCTCTCTTCTCTGCAGAGAACTCAACTGGCTGTTGGAAGACTCCCTTGAAGACCGCTCCCTCATTCCCCATCTGGGTATCCAAGAAAGTTCCCAAAATGCGAACTTGAGGGTGGATTTGGAGGAGTTGTATTCTTTGTGGAAGGAGAGGATTGAAAAGAGGAAACCTTTACAGTATTTGGTGGGGTGTGAACATTGGAGGGACTTGGTTTTGTGTGTTGAAGAAGGGGTTTTCATTCCGAGGCCAGAGACTGAGTTGATGGTTGATTTGGTGAGCCATGCAATTGAAAACAACGAGGAGTTGAGAGAAGGTTTCTGGGTTGATTTGGGGACTGGGTCTGGGGCTATTGCCATTGGGATTGGTAGAGTTTTGGGGGAGCAAGGGAAGGTTTTTGCCATTGATTTAAACCCTGTCGCTTGTTCTGTGGCCGCTCTGAACGTGCAGAGGTATGGCTTGCAGGTTAGTGAATTTAAAATCTGTTTGATTTTTTAAGTTTTTAGTAGATTATTATATTATGGATTTATTTGTTAGAGTGTTATCTCAATCAGTCTTAAATTTGGTTAATGTATTGACATGCCTGTGTTATTTGGGATGGATAGAGAGTTTTGTCTGTGTTCATAGATGATTGCATATGGATTGGAGAATGAAAGGAAACTTTATTTTGTTAATATTTTTATATGTATGAGAAATGGATTGGGTCGATTATTTTGAGGTTAAATGCTTCAACAATTGGATGTTTAGGGAAGAGATGATTTTCTTTTGTCAGAAAATAAAGCAGTTTGCCAATACTTTGATCTGTCATCATATTCACTTGCATACATACCGAGTTATGTTGTTGTTTCTTGTCATTTTGAATTGTTTAACGTTGAGGTTAGTGAATTTGAAAGCTATTTGAGTCTTTTAAGTTTTAAGCAGAATTATGATATTCTTAAGGCTTTCTTTGTTGGATTGTTGTGGTTTATTTGTTAACATCCTTCAGTTATATATAGTATAAATTGTGAGTTTTGTCTGTGCTCATAGATAATTGCTTGACATTGGAGAATGAAAGAAACTTTCTTTTGTTTGTATTTGGTATATATGAGAAATAAATTGGGTTGAGTCTTCAAGGTTTAAAATGCTTAAACAATTGGATTACTAGGGAAAAAGATCATTTTTTTATTAGAAAATAAAGCAATTTGCTAATACTTTGGTCTGTCATTATATTCATTTGTATATGCCGAGTTATGTTTGGTGTTTCTAGTTAGTAATTAACTGTTTGACGTGGAATTCAGGATAAGATTGAGGTAAGGCGGGGATCTTGGTTCAAAACATTGAAGGACTTTGAAGGAAAGCTTTCTGGTATTGTGAGTAACCCACCATATATACCAAGTGACCATATCTCTGGGCTACAAGCTGAAGTTGGTAAACATGAACCAAGACTTGCATTAGATGGTGGTCCTGATGGCATGGAAGATCTTCTCCATCTTTTAAATGGCGCTGCTTCAATGCTGAAACCTGGTGGATTTTTTGCATTCGAGGTATCCATCTCTTCTTTTCTGGAAGTTGAAGCAAATTTTCATTTGAATTATATGAATCAAATACAAAATATATTAAATCTGGTTTCTTTTATTGGCACTAATTTTGGAATTTCTTACTGAAAGGTGAGGTGGATTATGATATTGTAAGAATGCTAGCTTGAGGGCAGAGAGACAGTCCAGAAAGTAAGCTAGCTAGCGGCATAAATACTTGAAATCTCATTATTATGTGAGGAACTGAAAATAGGAACAGAAAATTAATGGGAAACAGTTATTGTTTTCCAATAAGTGATCAGAAATAGTTAATAATTTGGCAAATCCTATCAGAGAACCTATTTGACTGGAATCAATCTTTTAGAACATTAGTTTTTAGGGACAGAAATCCTTTTATTTGTTTATTTATTTTTACTTGCAAGGATGAAGTAGAATGTGCTGCTTCATATGGAATAAAGACCTTTTTATGCCGTTCCATAGGCATCAAAGACCAGAGACTGGAGTTCACCTCTTCACCACTCTTAAAAAATTGTAGTGGCAGTTGTAACGTCCATACTTCTATTCTGGGAGTTATGGTGGAAGCTTAATTGTTGATAAAAAGAAGTCTTTTATGCAAATTCTTATCTCCAGGGACAACTTTATTGATAAAATATTATTTATCTTGCACTTTTTTAAATGTTAAGCTCAACAACATAAACTGAGGTTCTTTAGATTGTATCTTAATCAAATGATGTTATCTATGTGGCTTTACGACCTGTTTCAACTATTCCAGTTCCATCAAAATTCCCCATTGACAGTTATACACCTTAACACTCTATCTACCAATCTGTTGTTGGATGTATCTTCTGCTATTTCATCTATATATGAGATGAAAAGTAAATGTCTACACACCAAAACTCTTCTCTTGCTGAAAAATTCATCTCTCACTAATGTACATTTAAAAAAAGTCAATTGTATTAGCAGTATTTCCAGATCCTTTGTTTGATCACTTTAATTTTTTTGTGCTTCTTTCCTGGTTTTTCTCTGCAGACAAATGGTGAGAAGCACTGCAAGTTTCTTGCAGACTACCTGGAAAATGACTATGCCGGTAGATTTTGTAATGTGAACATAGTATCTGACTTTGCTGGTATTCAGCGGTTTGTAACTGGGTTCTGTCAATGAGCATATTGATTTATGAATGTATTCAAATACTATCCATCAAGTTTAAAGGAGAAAAAATAAGAGTTGGGTCAGTATTTCTCATTTGTTATAATATGTATAACATGAATGGTTTATTATTTGTTTCGATTCATATATGTACATGCTTACCCTCTTGCCCTAGAGTTGGATCCTTGTTGGAGTAGTGATGTTGAATAATTTAAAAATTTTACTTCAACCAACGGGTTACTATCAATGGTCAAATCCTCTAGTGTAGATCAATAAAAAGAGAAACAATCCTGAAATTCCATCAACTTCATGGGATTGAGAAAATGTGATTTGTAAAGGTAGAAACTTTATGATATGACTGGGTAGTTTTAGCAGTCAATTGCGGAATCTATAAAAGAGAGTTTGAGTTTGAAACTCGTCGTTTTGTATTAAGATTAAATCTTTGTTGTTTTACTTATTTGATACGAGTAAATTAATTTTGAAGGATTCAAAGTAGTTTGACTTAAATAAAATTCTTTGTTTAAAAAAAAAACACTTTAAAATATATTGGGATTTTCAGAATATATTTGTACCCTAATTTTACAATTATATGGTTAATATAATTATATAATTATTCTATTGATGTGGATAGGCTAAATATTGAAACTAATTAAAAAAAAAAAAAAGATATTCTACCAGACAATCCATTATTATTTTCAAAGTGCCAAAAAAAGAGAAGCCTACAATATTTTGGTAAAATGTAAGTGAGAAATCCATTTTGTTATCATATAAAGGCCAAAGAACATATTCCCACCCAAGGTTTCGTGTATCCTCAATCTTTTACTTATTAACTTTTAAAAATTTAAATATCTACTATTTTATTAAATTTTGTTACTGTAAAAGATAAAATTATTATTTAAAAATTTTATTTAAACTCAGATTTTATAATGATTATCCATAAGTTTTGAAATGTTTATTTATACCCCTAATCTCATATTTTTTAAATTTAAAAATCGATTTTTTCCCTTAAGGTTGTAGGGTTTTCTTAATAAATTTTCATAACCCCCACATATTTTTCTCTTTGCTTGCCACCACCCCAAGGTTTTGAAATATTGTTGGCGCACACCCTGATCCTTCTTTCGATTGCTATTGCTTTGTCGGTGTCGTCCTTTTCATCTTCGGCCACCAATATGCCAAAGATTGAGTTGTTGTCAAGTCTAGCACTAGTCTTCAATGAGTTTGCTCCTCTTTGACGACCTCTAGGTGTAATTTTTATTCTCTTTCACATCGTTGTCAAGCACTCCTTCTTAGTTTATTGTTGTTGTTGTCCACTGAGATAGAGTAGGTCTAGTGTACTCCATTTCCTTGGCACCATGACACCCTCATTGTTGGTGCCAGTCTTTCTCCCTGGTGACTTGCATCGGTGCAAATCGATCGAAGTCGAATAAGATCTCTTGCTTGATTTCAATCCTATTTTGCATTAGCAAAAGTCACTATGGGAGGGAGAAAATGTCGGTGGCTCGGTTTTAGAGGAGAAGCACACTGACAATGGAAGAAAAAAACATTGGTGACAATAAAAAACTGAAATTGAAGAGGTGGTGAAACTATGATTTTTCAAAAGGTAGAGGGGTTGTTGTATTTGCAAAAAATATGAGAGTTTAAATAAATTTGGGAGAGAAAAAGTTAGTTTTCAAACTCAAAAAATATATATTAGGAGATAAAAATAAAAGTTTTAAATTTAAGAATAACTTTAAAATATAAATTTAAATAAAATTTTTAAATGATAATTTTATCTTTAATAATAACAGTAAAATTTAACAAAAAAATAAGTATTTTAATTTTTTAAAATTAATAGATAAGAGGTTAGAGATACATTAAAACTTAATAGGAATATGTATTTTGGCCGAAAAAAAAAAGGTAGAAACAATTTCTTAAATATTTTTAGAAAAAAATAATATTTTAGGTGTTCCACAAATAAAACTTACATTAAAAAAGTTGAAACTAAAAATTGCTGAATCGGTCGCTATCCGATTGCAATTCAGCCGAAGCCACACCTAGACCTTAAAAAACAATTAAAACAAAAAAACAAAACATGGAAAACATCGGAGGCAGACCTTATCAGTTATCAGAGACACAAGATTTTAACAGGCAAAGAACCAGCCACACATGCCCAACCCAGCCCACCCAATTCCCCTTGTCACCACATATCCGAAAAACACAAAATAAAGAAAAACACTGCCACTTTCACTTCTCTCTCATTTTATCTTCCTATTTGGTAAGCTTTATATTCTTATACCATTGTTTATCTTGTTTTAGAATGAGAATTTAGAGGTTGGAATAATTTTTGTTTCTGTTTTTCTTTTGAGCATGTTGGTTCTTGTGGGAATTATGCCTTCTTTAGCCTCTTTGGTTAGTTTAGGAGGCATAAGTGTTGTGGGCACCAATGGTTCTTCATCAGAATCCTCTTGTTATTCGTTAGTAAAGAGGGTTTCTTTATTGTCTAAAGGAAATTGTAGGGGTCAAAAGAGGTGGGTTTGTAAATATTCTGTTACTACAACAACTACCGCAACTGATTTTATTGCTGACGGGGCTTATGGGTCTGTGTCTCTTGATTCTTCTAACACTTATAGAGGAAGTAGTAGTAAAGATGAGAGTGCTAATGATAATGGTGACAGTGATAGTGGAATTGTTCTTAAGCCTGCTCCTAAACCTGTGTTGAAGTCGCCGCTGGGGGATAAGGGCGAACCAGTTTCGGGGATGAATTCACTGGGTTGGGCTGCGTCGAGAGTTAGTGGGGATTCAGATGAGGAGGAGAGGAATAAGGTTATTGAATCGTTGGATGAGGTGTTGGAGAAGGCTGAGAAATTAGAGACTAGGAAGAAGAGTGGGCATGGGAATGTAAATAAGTTGACAGTGTCTAATGTGAGTAATAATAGAAGAAATGATAGGCCGGCGAATTCAGCTGGAACTCAGAAGACTAAGACGTTGAAGAGTGTTTGGAGGAAAGGTGATACAGTTGCAAGTGTACAAAAGGTTGTTAAGGAAGAACCTAAGATTATTAATAAGAAAGAGGAGCCTAGAATGGGAGGAGAATTGAAGGTGGAGTCCCAGTCAAATGTTCCCTTGAAGCCTGCGCAGCCACCTTTGAGACCGCAACCTAAGCTACAAGCAAAGCCTTCAGTTGCTTCTCCTCCCATAAAAAAACCTGTCGTCTTAAAAGATATGGGGGCTTCTCTAAAGTCATCAGTTACTGATCAGAGTGAATTGCCTGTTAAAAGTAAAGAACGGAAACCAATTTTGATTGACAAGTTTGCCACTAAAAAACCAGCTATTGATCCTGTGATTGCTCAGGCGGTCTTGGCCCCAACAAAACCTGGAAAGGGTCCTGCCTCTGGAAAATTCAAGGATGATTATCGTAAGAAAAATGCTTCTGCTGGAGCTCGAAGACGGATTGTTGAAGATGATGATGACATTGCTGATGAGGAGACATCTGAACTGAATGTCTCCATCCCTGGTGCTGTAAGGAAAGGGAGGAAGTGGAGTAAAGCTAGCCGAAAGGCAGCTAAACTTAAGGCTGCCAAGGACGCAGCTCCTGTCAAAGTAGAAATTCTTGAGGTAGGGGAGAAAGGTATGTTGATTGAGGAGCTAGCCAAAAACTTGGTAATTAGTGAGGGCGAAATTCTTGGGTACTTGTATTCAAAGGGGATTAAGCCTGATGGGGTTCAAACTCTGGACAAAGATATGGTGAAGATGATATGTAAGGAGTACGAAGTAGAAGTCTTAGATGCAGACCCTATTAAAATGGAAGAAATGGCTATGAAGAAGGAGATTCTTGATGATGAAGATCTGGACAATCTAGGGGACAGGCCTCCTGTACTTACAATTATGGGTCATGTGGATCACGGAAAGGTAAGCTGTAAAACTTCTGCAAATTTTTTCTTGACTAGACCGTGTGCATCATTTCCTATTAATGTCTCAAATTTTTGTCCTTTTAACTTAAACGTCAGTGGAAAATAATTTAGAATTCTGTTTCAGTTCTATCAATTTGCTAATGTGTTTTTTTGGTTTTATACATTTGGCAGACAACCCTGTTGGATTACATCCGTAAAACCAAGGTATGCTCAAGCTTAATCATCAATGTGATTTTTCTATTTCTTTTTGTTTTCTTTTCTTGGAGATGTAATGTCTAGTTGTGTTTTGTTATACTAGTTGATTTATGTCTACCTTTTCCTTTTTTTTCCCCCCTTCTCCTATTTTTTTTTATTTTGTTTTCACAGAAAGTTTGAGGTTTGATCTAGGTTTGCTATTTTATAACTATGTGTTTTCATTTCTTTATCTGTATGGTGACATAATCTGTCAGAAGTTAAAGTCCATTTCAGTTATGTCAAAAATTAATTTGGACTAATTGGCTGCCAAGCCCATCTGCAGTTGTTGATATCCTAATGTGCTCATTATTCACAGAAGGCTGAATGCTAGATTTTTGCAGGTAGCTTCCTCGGAAGCAGGGGGGATCACGCAAGGAATTGGAGCGTATAAGGTGCTAGTATCTGTTGATGGAAAATTACAGCCATGTGTTTTCCTTGATACACCTGGGCATGAGGTACATTTCTTTGCTCAATTAGCTCTTTTAACTTTGCTTTCTTTTGCCAAGCAAACAATTTTTTCAGTCTTATCCTTTCTGCTTGATCATATTTGTTCTGGATTAATTGTTCATTTTACTATAGGGTTGGATTTGAGAGCTGAGCCCAAATAAGGGCCAACTCTAAATTGTTTTGAATCCAAAAGGCCCAGTTTAAGATTGGCTTGAGAGTGACAAGTTGAGGCTTAAACTCAACTCAGAAGCAATTTGATTTGAGCTGACCTTGAACTCAAATGTTCAAATCCGATCGAACTTGGCTTGTTCGATCTAAGTTGCGATTCAAGCTTGAGCAGCTTGGATCAAATCCAATCCTATTTGACTACTAAACACTCATATTGCATTACAAACTCAACTATGAACTGTAACTGTCTTGTGCTTTCTTGCCTTTAGATGACATATCTAATGTCCGCTATTGTAGGCATTTGGGGCTATGAGAGCTCGTGGAGCAAGAGTTACAGACATTGCTGTGATTGTAGTGGCTGCTGATGATGGGATCCGCCCTCAAACAAATGAGGCAATAGCACATGCAAAAGCAGCTGGTGTACCAATTATAATTGCTATAAATAAGGTATGTTGAATATAATTTTATTCTTTTCTTACATTTAGATTAAATAGAGGGAAACTAATAGAACTTGGCTAGAGATGGCAATGGACCGAGGTGGGGCTAAATATCCTATTCCTTGTCCTCGTAAAAAAGAAGCTTTCCCCATCCCCTTCTCGTCCCTGCTACCAGGATGATGTAGAATCTCTGTCCCATCCCATAGGGAAATATTCATCCCATTCCCCACCCCATCACCACCGCAAGTTTCTGCTTTCATCAACCACCTCCACTGGCCCTCATTTTATAACAGAAAATTTGGATAGCAAATAAAGGAAAAATACGATAAACAAAACTCAATCCTCATAAACATCCAATTAGCAAAATCAATCTATTGCACCTTCCAACCACCCTGGTCACCTCCATCCCAAATCGAATAGATATGACTGCGCCAATAGCCAATTGCAGCACGTGGGTTTTCTTCTTCTTTGACGGTTTTCAACAATTTTGGAGATTGAATATTCATTGATTAGAAGTGGGGAGTTGCAGAGTAGCGTAAGTTGATGGATTTTGCAGATATAAGGTTGATTGGGTTGGCGAGGACCCGGTTGGGAGGGGATAATTGCCATCTCTAAGTTGGGAACTTGCATATAGCTCATTGTTGGTGTGATCTTTCTTATTTTTTCTACTGTACCAGATTGATAAAGATGGGGCTAATCCTGACAGAGTCATGCAAGAGCTGTCTTCAATTGGTCTCATGCCAGAAGACTGGGGTGGTGACATCCCGATGGTTCAGGTCCTTTATCATTTAACAGTGTATTCAACATTATTTGGTAATTTATACCTGTTGTCAATCCCTATACACTTTTTCTTAAACAGATCAGTGCTCTGAAGGGTGAGAATGTAGATGATTTGCTGGAAACCATAATGCTTGTTGCAGAGGTGAGTTCATTGTATTTTTGTGCTGCATTTTGGCTTTGACATCCTTTTTGCACTAAGAACAAAATAATTTTATTGGTTTACTTAAGTTATCTTTCCATTTTTTTTTTTTCCCCTTACAAAATCAGTTTCTAACAATTAGAACTGAGATCTTGTTCTTATTTTTGCATTTTGAATTGCCTGTTCTTTGATATAACAATTTGCTTGAATGAGTGATGTACAATATAGAATCATCTTGTTAATTCTGATAACAGATAACCCCGTGGATATGAAGTGACTTAGATGGCTAGTCTAATGATTGAAACATAGGATCCACATGCATAAGAAGGATCCAATAATGAATTGCATGATCCTCATACTTTCTTTGTGTTCTCTCTCCTCTTTTTCTAAATTATCTATCAATTTTGTGGTTGCATTGAATAAGAATGAGATAGTTCACATGTGCTATCGGATTGGTTGTTCGGTGCAAGTGGCCTACTTTTGAACTCACTGTTGCACACAGACACACATGCAAAGATGCATTGGTAATTTTAGTAGTGCATGGAAGTTAATAGGATCCCATATCTTTTAATGACATATCTTCTGAAATATGATGCTGAATGGAAATATTAATTTTTTTTCTTTCTGTTTTTGGCTTCTTTATCCACATTCCAAGTATTCTGATAAAGTGCGTGATTGTTTCAGTTACAAGAGTTGAAGGCTAATCCACACAGAAATGCAAAGGGCACTGTTATTGAGGCCGGTCTGCATAAATCTCAAGGCCCAGTGGCAACAGTTATTGTGCAAAATGGGACTCTAAAAAGAGGGGACATAGTAGTTTGTGGGGAATCCTTTGGAAAGGTTGCTTTTGGTTTAATGCTAAAATAGAAACTGTTTATTTTGTCTTGAAGGGACGTGTTCATTTATTTTGTTGTGTCCATGGCCAGGTCCGGGCTTTGTTCGATGATTGTGGGAATCGTGTTGATGAGGCTGGACCTTCTATTCCTGTACAGGTTTGTGTTTATTCTTATTATGAATGCATGATACTATCTTTGACTATAATTTTAATGCAGTATGTTTGTGGGAAAATCTTTTCATGTATTTTGCATGATCTAAAGTAAATTCAAACATTTCTAACCTTGAAAGTGTTCATGGTGTTGTTCTGGCCTTGAGAGTTTCTCAACATCATTATCACTATTGTGGAACTTTATTGCAGTTCTCTATTTATGGGTATTTTTGCATGAATTTTGTAATAATTTAAGTTTGATTTTCTATTGTTGAAGTTGTGTTTAGAGTGTTTTTTGAGACTATTGGTTTGAAAGAATCAATTATTTGTTAAAATTTTTACCGTTATGTTATTGAATATTTTTGAATTGTCACCCATTGTGAAGTTTGATTTATTGTTTTTGTTAATTGGAAATTGTCCAACTATTTTTCAACCTCTATCATATTTATTCAAGAATTTTGCTTAGATTTAATGAAAACATGAATTATCAGGAAAATATCCAATATTATGGAATTGAATTTTTGTTTGATGTATAATATTTTCAAATAGGTGTGTAATAAATTTAGCTTGTGAGAGATGAATGGTATCAGGTAGAGTTTTTTTTTTTTTAGAGCAATGCTATGTGTACACACTTTTAAGTACACAATTGCATACATAGATAATATATCATTATGTGATTGGGTGTTGATGACACATCATCTTTGTACTTGATTGTTACTAAAAAATGTGTGCACATGGTGTTATTGTTTTTCTTATGGAGCCTAATACTTATGAAAAACTATTTTGTTCTTGATTGGTGGCCATTTTATGCTATAGTCAACGTATTACAAAAGCATCTCATTAGTTGTCAATTTGGTTTTGGTGGTTCCTTGAGGAGGCAAGTTGGGAGGAGGTGATGTTGCACAGTCTTGTAGGTGTCCCTGTTGTGTGTGCTGCAGTTTTTATGGGTGGAAAAGATATGAGATACTGATTTTGTTGCAGCCTGGTCAAGAGAAACACCTTTCATACTGCCTTATCCTGGTTTTCCGTGTTTTTTAAATTAAAAGGACCCTACCTTTTTTCCCCCGTTTTTCTGTTATCCTTTTGGAGTTCCCTCTTGTCTGATGAGTGTACTGAGGATGAGACCTTGTTTTATCACCTATAAAAAGACTGCTCATTCCATTGCTCCTCTCAGAAAAAATGAAAATGTAAACTGACATTGGAGTTTTGTAGGAATCAAAGATATATGTAAGAAAGATATTACCTTTTAATCCTGTGTAATTGTAGGATCTTATTCTCAGTGTTCTTCAAAATATCTGCATGGATAAAAAAAAAAAAGGGCAGTTTGTGGGTTTTTCTTTGAAGTTCTCATGCTTGAATTTTTTTTTCACTCTTTCTAGAGTTGGTAGTCACCGTTATACTGTGGTTTAAGAAGATCGATAAAATTGAGACTTGTAAATTTAAAAAAAGAAAGAAAGAAGAAAAATTTCATAGCAAAAGTACTTTGCCTTTGATAAGAATGACATCTCCCCAGTGAAATGTTGTGTTCAGATGACAATCATGTGATTTGCCATTGTTTTATTTTTCATTTTATGATCCTTGGTTCAGAAATTCAGTTAAAAATATTTGGGTGTGTACATCTGCAGGTTATTGGACTGAATACTGTTCCAGTTGCTGGTGATGAATTTGAGGTTGTTGATGTACTTGATGTAGCCCGTGCAAAGGCAGAAGCACGTGCTGAGGCATTGCGTAATGAACGAATATCAGCCAAAGCTGGGGATGGGAAGGTCACACTTTCTTCCTTAGCTTCTGCAGTCTCAGCAGGAAAGCTGTCCGGTTTGGACCTGCACACTCTGAATGTTATTCTGAAGGTTGATCTTCAGGTGAGCATTACTATTGTATTAATTTGTTTCTGGAAAGAAATGTGTTTGTGTACAAATAAGAGGATATTTAAATAACTGATAGTGCATAAACAATTATCAGCTAAACCAATATTGGATACATGTGAACTGCATCAAAGTTATTGAATAAGTGAAAAAAATTCATCAAAACATAAGGGACTATCTGGTGGAGACCTGATCTGAGATCTACAGTACCCGAGCCTCCTTCTCCACTTCACAGTCACTCAACACTCTCCCCTGTGACATACACAGCAAGCACAACACATTCCAAATAATTCACAGAATTGTAAACACATTCAATAGATATGAAATTCCAGTTGCATATATGTATTCAACAAGGTTTACAAAAGTGTTTCATTACATGATAAAGATTATAATGTCACAGCCCAGAGATTACAGCAGCCAAACCAGAACAAACTGCAATTACACTGCAAAAGACCAAAAGCACTCAGCTCCCAACAGGCTTTCGAGAGGCCTGTACTCTCCCTATCAACCTTCTGTTCCTGCTTCTTACCTGCCCTCGTTTCCCTCTGCTGCCTTTTCTACCTTCTCTTTTCCATTTGGTAACTGCCTCCCTTCCAATATTGTGCACGTTGCTTTTCTTCTTCAGGTTGGTTTTGCAACAAAGTAATTGCTGGCTGTTCTGCTCGCTCCAATCCCCTGCTGCCACCTGTTCTAACTCTTGTTCCTTCCTTTGTCCTGCGTGTAGTGTACACGTGACTTCTAACACTATCGCATATACTTCATGTATGGAATTTCCTATTGGAAAATTTATGGAATTTTCTTAAACATGTGAATGAAGTTTTACATTTACTTATGAAGCAAAGGAATTTGTAATCTTTTGGAATTTTGAAAGGTATAATCTGTGTATAGAAGTACAAATTAAGTGTATTACATCATATAGAAGTACAGATTAAGTTTATTACATTAATATGCATTGAGGTTTACTGCTTTTCATGCAAGTAAATTCGGTTATCCTGATCTTGAATAGGGATCCATTGAGGCTGTCAGACAAGCCCTGCAAGTGCTCCCACAAGATAATGTCACTTTGAAGTTCCTCTTGCAAGCAACAGGGGATGTCAGTACTAGTGATGTTGATCTTGCTCTTGCTAGCAAAGCGGTTATTTTTGGTTTTAATGTCAAGACTCCTGGATCCGTTAGGAGTTATGCGGATAATAAAGGTGTTGAGATTCGACTGTATAGAGTTATCTATGATCTTATTGATGATGTGCGAAATGCAATGGAAGGACTGCTGGAATCAGTTGAGGTTAGTTCAACCCTTAAGTACTTACATATTCATTTATATCCTTCTAATTCTATCTTACTAGGAAACGTCAAGCTCATGAAGGGGCTGGAAACTCTACAATCAAATGTAGGGTGGATTATATGTATTCCTAACATAAATGTCCAACTTTTTTGCTATTATCATTTCTCCTTATAATGCAGTGTAAGAATAGATGGTTTTTGTAGTCTGAAGTGGTACAATCCATTGAATTTGAACTTTTCATAATTGGCTTTTTTCCGCTCTTTTTTTCCCTCTGAAGTTGTTATCAGTGATGATTCACAGTTGAAAGTTACTGTTCATTTGTTGATAGGATCGAGTATTTATTGGCTCAGCTGAAGTCCGGGCCATCTTCAATAGTGGCAGTGGTCGTGTTGCTGGATGCATGATTACAGAAGGAAAAGTAACGAAAGGCTGTGGCATTCGGGTTAATCGAAATGGAAAGACAGTCTATGTTGGTGTGCTCAATTCTTTGAGACGGGTTAAGGAAATCGTAAAAGAGGTATCAGCTTAAGCCAGCATAACTTTGCTTTTACAGTATCTATTCCGTGGTGTCACTCTTATGCTTATGTTAAAATAACTTTTTTTTTTTTGTTTGCATTTTCTTTTAAGTGCACATTCATTCATTAATTCCTCCTGGACAGTTAAGTACCGGACTAGAGTGTGGTATTGGGGCTGAAGACTTTGACGATTGGGAGGAAGGAGACATTATCGAGGCCTTCAACTCCGTTCAAAGGAAACGGACCCTTGAAGAGGCATCAGCTTCAATGGCAGCTGCACTTGAAGGAGCAGGAATTGAAGTGTAGAAAGTCATGTCCATGTGGGTATAAGTTTTATCTCATTTGCTTAATGGATTCACTCGCCCTCATCCCAAACGGGGAATGCCACTGACCAGTCCCGATGATGATATGAATTTTCCCAGAAAGGTAAAATGCGGATCGGTTACCGCACATTATTAATTTTCCAGGTGTGGGATACTGAGGATCCAAAGGGGAAGTAATTTGATCAATTGTTGTATACTAATCTGGTTGCTGTACATAATAATGTATGCCAACTGGATCTTGTTTCTGTAAAGAGAGAACATTCATGTTCCTCAGGATTTTCCATTATGCAAATTATTTTGTAACACTGAATCCTAAAATCTGAAGGAAAGAAAAAAGTTCATAAAGGTCGAACAAATTGTATGTTCTTTTTTGTTTTAAAAGGGACAAACTAAACTAATAAATGAATCTTGAAATGTTATTGGAAGGGATTTGAATTTAATCTTAAAATCTTGTATAATATTTTATTTGATAAAATTTATAAAATAGACTTTGAAGTTGATCTATTGATTTCTGGGAAACGTTTATTAAATTCTAACAAATTTTGGAACAATTACTCTTAAAATCTGGTATGATTATTTTTTGATAAAAATTTATGAAGTAGATTCTCAAATTGGTTGATTTACGGGAAACATCTACGAATTTACGTGAGAAAAGCAGAATGTTTAGCCACGTGGCAGTCTTATAAAAAGCCCCAAAAACTATTGACCGTTCGATCAACAATCATCGTCATCATAGGCCCGGTTAACCAATTTCAAAATTCAAACAAACAACGGTCATATTTTTGTTCATAACGAACACATTTTATTTCATTCGATTCTTGCAATTCAATTTCCTTTCCCTAACAAAAAACAACGCAATCTCCAAAATAAATAAATACCTTGTCTTAATCTTTCACTTTCTCTTTTTCAATCTTTATTGTTTTTTTTTTCCTGAAAAGAGTAATTGATTGCTCATTCAAATCAGCTCCTTTTTTCTTTAATTTTTGTTAGTATCAGCGATGGAGGAAGATCGAATTCATAACAGTAACTTTGATCAATGGAATGACCCACTTCTTCTCACTGACGTTTCATGGCAACAACAAGAGCAACAAAACATCTCTGCTGATCAATGTAAGTTTATAAGATTACACAAAACATAAAATTAATCCTCTATTTGATCTCTCTTTTATATGGGTTTTGAAGCTCTTCATTTAATTAGCAGATTATAGTAGTAACAGTATTTCCAATACTTCTCCAAGCTCAGTAATGGCTGGTTCTGTTTATCGTCGTGACTCCGATGACGGTAATTCTTTGAAACGTTTCCATTTGTAACATGATGTTCACTTGTAGGGTGCAGCATGAGTGTGGGTTTTTAGAGTTAATTGTGCTGAATTTAGGGTTTCTTTGTGTAGGTGTTTCTTGGAAAAATCAAAGCTTTGAAGCGAATGATATGCAGAAATTTGGTGACCAGAATGAATCAGTCGACGGTAATTTTTATTGTAATTCTTTGACAAGTTTACATTTTGAACCTGATACAAACTTTTTGAGGTACAGTAGAATGTGGGTTTTTTAGAGAAATTTGTGTGGATTTTAGGGTTTATTTGTGTAGGTTTTTCTTGGAAAAATCAAAGCTTTGAAGCAAATGATATGCGGAATTTTGGTAACCAGGTTTCAAATGAATCAGCAGTTGATGGTAATTGTTATTGTAGTTCAGTGGGTCAAATGTTAATTATTGATTTTGATTTGTTCTAGAAAAAAATTAGTTGAAGAAATTTAGTAGTTTTATTTTGTTTCAGGTAAGTCAATGCTGGGATTTTCTTTAACATCTCCTGATTTAGTGATATGCGGTGGTGGTTCACCTGATATTTTCCCCAAGAGTGGTAGCTATGGAGATTCTCCTGAAATCTTGGAGAGAAGTAACTGTAAGTACTCTACTGAGGTTTCTTTAGAGAATGGCATTAAAGGTTCTGATATCAGCAACAACACCCTTAAGACTCCAATCGTAAGATTTTCATCGTTCAACAAAGAATTATCTCCCAAATATTCTTTGGAGCTTCATCCTCCATTAACAGCTCAAGAAGACTCACCAAAAGGTCACATTCCAGTTGTAAGCATCAATGCAGGTACATCACTTAAGGCTGGTGTAGATTTTTCTGGTTCTTTGATTGGTACATATTTTTGTAGACTGAATCCGAAAGTATGTGAATCAGATTTTGTCGAATCACAAGGAGTTCTGAGGATGTCTCAGGGGGCTGTATCCGAATTCAAATCATCAAAAGTAAGGTTACTTTGAAACCACTTCATTATGATTTGTGTTAATCCATATACATCTGAATCCTTAAATTTTTTCAGGATTTTCTTCTGATATTCGTAATGATTCTCTTATTATAATGAATCTTGGAATAATTTAGTTTTACGAAAATTTAATTTAAAAAGAAGGGGAAAACCATGATGTTTCTCATTTTATTTTTGAGTAGCCAGGGAGAAAGAGCAGCTAGATTTATTGAGGTTTTTGTTGCTTTTCATGCATTACGTTGCAGGATGGTGTGAACTGTGAGGTTGAATTAGACTACGAAAAGCTAAAAGGGACTTATGAGTATCAAAAAAAAGAATTAGTAGAGGCCAGAAGGTTGTTGGAGGAGCTTCAAAGGGAGAATCAACTTAAGAATGAAGAATGCCAAGAAGCTTGGAACTCTTTACACGAACTACAAAATGAGCTCATGCGCAAGTCAATGCATGTGGGATCTTTGGGTATGGAAATTTTTGTTATTAGCAGTATTTTTATTCAACTACATATAAGATAGGGCATTGATTTTGGCTATTTATAGCTTTTGCCATTGAAGGACAAGTGAAAGAGAAGAGCAGATGGTTTGCATCCTTGAGAGACTTGACAAGAAGACTAAAGGTACTGAAAAGATAATTTTTGAGAAATCTGTTTAACATTCGATCACAAGGCTTTGCAGTTACATTAGTTCTAAAAGATTTGTTCTACAGATTATGCAAATGGAACACATAAAGCTAGCTGAAGAGGCATCCGCATATAAGAATTTCCTTGCAGATATGAATGAAATGAGCTCAACAATTCAGTCTAAAAGTATGTTGACTTAATCATTCATCTTACTTTCTAGTCATAAATTCTATCCCTTCTCTTTTGACTTCCTTTTACAGTTTTTCTAATGTTTGTTTCTTTTTTAACAGTAAAGCATCAAGTGGATATGTATCAACATCTAAAGGTGCAATTTTTGGAAGGCACCAAGGAACAAAAAGAACTATACAACAAGGTTTTAGAGTTGAAAGGTTAGATGTTTGTTTGATCAAATATTTGAGAGGTTGAAATTTTATTAGGAAATTTCTGACGCTTCACATATATTACAATGTTCATTTGCAGGAAACATAAGAGTCTTTTGCCGATGCAGGCCTCTAAATTTTGAAGAAATTGCAGCAGGAAGTGTGATGACTATTGATTTTGAATCTGCAAAAGACGGTGAGCTCACTATGATGTCAAATGGGGCTCCAAGAAAGACCTTTAAGTTTGACGCAGTTTTTGGTCCCCAGGCAGAACAAGGTATTTCCTCCACTCAACTTTCTTTTTTTTTTTTCCTACTGCCTCATTAAAATGCATTGCTCTTTCAATAAGATGCTCCTTTCTTTCAATAATGGAATTTTTGGTTGTTTTTGTTTTTTTCTTGTTTATTTTAGCTGATGTCTTCAAAGACACAGCTCCATTTGCAACCTCGGTTCTAGATGGATACAATGTCTGCATATTTGCTTATGGGCAGACGGGAACTGGAAAAACATTTACAATGGAGGGTACAGAAGAAGCCCGTGGAGTAAATTTCAGAACTCTTGAGGAGCTGTTTTGCATTATAAAGGAGAGA
Source organism: Mangifera indica (assembly GCF_011075055.1). Lineage (NCBI taxonomy): Eukaryota > Viridiplantae > Streptophyta > Magnoliopsida > Sapindales > Anacardiaceae > Mangifera > Mangifera indica. The sequence goes on along the minus strand of NC_058137.1, from coordinate 24,298,663 downwards.
GAGAAGCTGTACCAATATGATATTTCTGTGAGCGTTTTAGAAGTCTACAATGAGCAGATAAGAGATTTGTTAGTAGTAGGTTCTCAGCCAGGACCAACATCGAAAAGGTTGGTTTACCAGTTTTTCCTTTGATTTGCTGCCCATGCACATTTACATGTAAATATGTACAAGAAAAGGTCGTCAAGCTAGTGAGTAATTACGCTAGTGCTTTGTAAACTATGGCATCATTTGTTATACCGTATCTATTCTTGTAGGCTTGAAGTACGACAAGCAGGGGAAGGAGTACATCATGTCCCGGGATTGGTTGAAGCACCTGTAAGTAACATCAGTGAGGTATGGGAAGTTCTAAAAACCGGAAGTAATGCACGGGCTATTGGCGCAACCAATGCCAATGAGCACAGCAGTCGATCCCATTGGTCTGTTTATATCACCTCAACTGAATTCAGTGTAATATATGTTCTGGAAATCTGCTCATATACAGTGCTGAATGTTAGTTTGTAATTCTTTGTCTGTGCACAGCCTACATTGTGTGATGGTGAGGGGAGAGAATCTATTGAATGGGGAACGCACAAAGAGCAAGCTATGGTTGGTTGACCTCGCAGGAAGTGAACGAGTTGCAAAGACAGAAGTGCAAGGAGAACGTCTAAAGGAAACTCAAAATATCAACAGATCATTATCAGCCCTTGGCGACGTTATATCAGCTCTTGCAACTAAAAGCCCTCATATTCCTTTCAGGTTATTTCTTGTATTGCTGGTTCATAATGTGCAATTGGCAGCACTATCTGTCTCTTTGTTCTAAATTTTTCTTTGCATTCTTTCCTATGGTAGGAATTCCAAGCTGACACACTTGCTTCAAGACTCTTTAGGTACTTCTCTCAGAATTTTACAATTAAAAGGAATATAGTCAAAACTAAAATGAAAATGAAAATCCTGACAAAATGGAAATAACTGGTAGGAGGGGATTCAAAGACACTCATGTTTGTCCAAGTCAGTCCAAACGAGAACGACCTTAGCGAGACCTTATGCTCGCTAAACTTTGCAAGTAGAGTGAGAGGAATAGAGTTGGGTCCTGCAAAGAAGCAGATAGATAATTCCGAATTCCTGAGATACAAACAAATGGTACTGATGACATCCTACTAGCTATGTTCTTTGCTGATATTATGTCACATGTTATCTTTTCCTAAGTTTGTGTCATGTGCAGTTGTTTAATTGTTATGAATAATCATGAATCTATCTGTTTTAAGGTTGAGAAAACTAAGCAAGAACTAAAGAGCAAAGATGTACAAAGCAAAAAGATGGAGGACACAATCCATGGACTGGACTTGAAGTTGAAAGACAAAGACCTTAAAATCAAGAGCCTGCAAGACAAGGTACTGTTTAGGGAACTTTGTTGCGAAATAGTAAATACTAGTGAAAATTTTCTGTACCGTGGCCAGCAGCTGCAGTTTTATTCTTGTGCATCTTGTAGGTAAAGGAACTGGAACAACAGCTTCTAGTTGAGAGGAAGCTTGCTCGTCAACATGTTGATACAAAGATAGCTGAGCAACATCTGAAACAGCAGCAGGACGAGCAAACATCAGCACCTCCAAGACCGCCACTTGCAAGTAGAGTGCCAGGAAGTAAAAATTCCAATGAACCAACAAGCAATAATGCAATGATGAAAGAGCAAGCAAATGTTGCTCGACCACTAATGGAGAATTACAACTACAAACCTCCCATACTTCCTCCAACTGATGGCCTAGTCAAGTACATCAATCCAACAGAAAAAGAAAACAACCCTGAGATGGCAGAACAGCCAAGATTACTACCAAAGAGGATAGGAAGAGCCTCTCTTTGTCCAGCTGTAAGGGCAATCCCAGTTGTGCCGGCTCCAAGACGCAACTCTTTAATACCACTCCCAACTGCACCAACCTCAGCTCAACTCCCACCAGTGTTCTTACCATTGCCAACATGCCAAGATGACGAGAAGGAAGACAGCGATGGAAGCCTTCCGGAACAAATAGTACAATGCAATAGTGCAAAGGATATAAAAAATGGGAGTAAGAAGCTGAGCAGCATATTGAGGAGAAGTCTGCAAAAGAGAATGCAGATGAAAACTCCAATGCAGCAACATTTTAGACGCGGTGGTGTGAATGTTGGGATGGAGAGGGTTAGAGTTTCCATTGGAAGTAGAGGAAGGATGGCACATAGAGTTTTGTTGGGAAGTGGCAGAAAGGGAGGAACAAAGGAAATTCAGCAAAAGCAGAGTCAGAAGGAGAAGGAAAGAGGTTGGAATATTGGAACAATTAGCAGGATATAGATGTAATTTGCTGAAATTAGTTTGTGATTTTATCAAATATTGTGCTTCTTTGTTGTATGATACAAAGAAGACAAGAGACAGAAAAAAAAAACCATTGACTTGTGTGATTTTCTAAGATGATGCTTGTCATCTGTTTGTCTTTGTATTTTTTTGTATTTGATTGGATTATTAATGTACAGAATGACAATCTTGGTAAATTTATTAATAAATTGTTTGTGCTTTTTCATTTTAGTTATCATTTTAATTTATGGGATTGGTTATTTTTTAAATCAAAGAGAAAATTATTATTTAGTAAAAATTAAGATAAAAAAAAATTGTAATGACCTTTATTTTAACCAAATACCATATATTTTATTTTTAATTTTATTAGAAATTAAACACTGTCACACTGAATCTATTTGTGAGCAATGCTATTTATACACAATTTAGGTATAAAAATAATGTCATTATATAATTAAATGTTATTTTATCTTTAATTCAAAATTATTCAATTACATAATGACATATTATCTACGGATCTAAATTGTATATTAAAACTATGTACATATAATTTTATTACCTGTTTGTTGCTTCAGCTACAATTTTTTTATTTTTAATCTTAAAAAATAGAAATCATAGTTGAAAGAGACCTCTCAAAATTGTAACATTCACCTCCACTTTGACAATTCACCAAATCAATAAACACAAAACCAAATTAGTAAAAAGGAAAAAGGAATTATTCAGTTAATCATGGGAAACTATTTTGATAATGTTGATTTTATTATAATTAAAAAAAGGATAAAAGACACTCAACACCAACATTCTTGAAACATCTTTGATTCCTTTTTTTTTTTTTTGATCTAACATATTACTATTTGCTCTAGACCCTTTTAACTCTGTATGCATGTGTACATTTGTATCACCTCCAAAAACAACTGGTTTCTGAAATCTGATCTACAGCTCTTTAATGGCTGTAATACATATGAGTGACTAACTTAGCTTCTCAAAAATGTTAGGATGCCGCTATTGACAGATATGCAGAGTAAACAGATTCGCTATCAAAGCCGAAATACTGATTCCCCTATTCTTGGCCATTCAGGTGTAGAAGGGGGTTTTTGTTTTTCCATTATTCTCTCGATTGATGGCGCCATTTCTTGCACAGTTTTGACAGATTCAGAGAGTCGATTGAGCAGATTTACCAAAGCAATCACTTCATTTCGTTGCAACAGGAGCTGCAAAACCAGCAATGCATATGACAGGAAGGGGAGAGAGGTAAAATTCAAATTCAAAGGAAAATTTTAAGATGTGCAGGCAGTTAGACAATGAGACAACATTATAAGTAAAAGAAGCAAAAACTCACATGTTGGGCTTGGTGATTATGACCGTCAACAGAAAATAGGATCTTCAAGGCAGTGCCAAGGCCAAGAACCTGAAGTTTTCCCCAAAGTCTACATTTCTCACAGCCAACACAATCCATCAATGCACTGCAATAAACATGACAGAAGAAGGAACTTAAAAACAGAATGATTTCAGCTTTCACAGGATGAACTGGGAAGGATATACATGTTACACAGATTAACAATAAATATTAGTGAAACATTAAGCGTGGCTAGAATGGAATATTGAGCCACACAGAACATAGGAGTTTTCATGGTTTGTAAAGTAAATAAATAACTATGAGTCGAGACTAAGAAATAAACCTAATGTTCCTGAATTGCTTTTGAATCTGCAACTTCAGTTCGGGTCCACTTTGTCCTTGCCAAAGTTTAGCTTCATCAAATGGAACAGGACACGCAGCTTGGAGTTTGGGATGGTAAAGTAGCTGCTTCATTAAAGATTGTGTTTTCAGGTCCTCTATAGGGTTACCAGTATCATACTCAGCCTGCTCCAAGTAATCTGCTGCCTACAACACAATTTGAAGGAAATACATCAATCTAGTGGATAGGCCAATCTAAAATGTAGAAGACTGGAAAAACTCAAAGGTAGGCCAGAAGCACTCACTTTAGTCACTGCTCGCAGTACAAAAAGGAATGTGAAATACAAGTTTCTTACACGATCTGGATATTTTAAAACACGATCGTACATCAACTCCAGATTCTGACCCCACTGAAAATTTTATACAGAATATGTCAGATCAAAATCAGTTTAAAAAAAAAAAAAAATACAAAATCTCTTAAAGATTATATTTTGGCTATAGTTTATCATTGTCTCATAAGAAAATTACATGTGCAGTGGATGACGATATCGATAGCAAGTCATTCAATAAGTCAACCATTCCCAGTTAATTAGACTTCTAGTTGTTGGAGGGGGATCCATTAAATTCAAGTTTGTGTATGGAGAAGGACAGTGTGTGTTGCATTGTAAAAATAAAAAGTGAATTTTATTAAAACAACATAAAGGCCCAACCCAGGTACACAGGAAGATATCAAGTGAAAATCTAAGAAAGAAATACGAGTATGAAATCAAGGTAAGACTGATATTACTTAAAAAGTCAAATCTTAGGCAGAAAAGTTAGATTTTACCATTGTCACAAATGTTTTTCCCTTTTTGGGTAAAATACAGGTTTAAATAATGCAATAGAATTCTATTTCTTTAAAGTCATTCTATGGCTATGAAAATAATTATCCATGGAAGAAATGATCCAGATCATTCTAGCAGAGGAGCAAGACACATAATATTAATCCCATATAATATCGAATCACCTCAAAAATATAAAATTGCTCGTGTCATAGAATATTTATAGCAAAGAGAGAAAGAAAATAAAGTCAAATGGCATTATGTAGAATACTCACAAGATTGGTAGCTTCATCAAGAAGATAATCCACAGCTAGGTGGATTGAAATGGAAGAGTGAAGACCGGATATTAATTTGTAGAAAACCTTTTTCTCCTGGCATGTCTCTCCCAATGAATCTGCACAAAAGAAAATTAGCCTCAAACACAATATAACCTTGGAAAATATTACGAAAGAAAAGAACAGAAAGAGAGAGAAGCATAAAAAAATAGCAGTAGAGAGGCCAAGCCTAGATTAAATCACACTACAAAGAACTACATACAAACAAATGTAGGATAATGGATAAAATTTGACTAATTGAAACTATCAGGCTTCTATAATATTATGAAGTGAACATGGAGCTTCTTACTAAAAAATACATAATAGAGCAGCCAGCAGAGATACATATACAGAAAACAGAGTATACCAATCAGCTCAACCATCAAATAAGTTTTCTTTTTCTATATTTCCTAATTCATTATTCTTTAATCAGGATAAGCGAAAAGTGCAAACATTTTAGCCAATATTAATCTGTAAAGCAGAAAAAAAGAGATACTATTTTAGAAGCACAGGGTCAAGGCAAGAAAGAATGCTTTCCAGTGATTTCTTCATGATAAAGTCAAGACCTGGTATGCATTCTGTATAGTCAAATCAGCCTTGATAATTTCTAAATTTACTGACAAAGATAAAGCATCCAAAGTGCATAAAACAAAGCTCATTTCGCCACTCTGTTTGGCACAATGATCTATGAAATAGAGATCAACTCACATTTTGGACAATTTTCTGTATAAACAGCATCCCATATCCTCCTGGCTGATGGACCAGCATAACCAGTGTAACGTTCAGGATTTAGGAGAAGATTTACGTATGTCATCCCACCTGCAAATTAACATTTTGATAATCGCACTCTGTTAAGTTAAATAGAACATCACTTACACAAACAAAATGCATCTCAAAAACCAAAAAAAAAAAAGAAAGAAATTAGCCATGCTGCATCTTTTAGTTATGCAATAATCATGAAAGCAAATTACCCAAACCACATCCAAAGAGAACCCCAAGAAGGTGTACAAAAGATCAGTCTACTGTACCCAAGATTTCTTCAAAAGGAAACAATTATGTGAATTTGTGGTCCTATCCCTAATTCAAAAATATTGTGCTGATTTTTAAAATCAACTAAGCAAATATAATTTGATAGGCATTATAAAAGTAACCATACCATTATCAGTCTCATCATCATGTGTCCACGGGTTATCTGTTTCTATCCAACCTCTGAAAGCTCTATTGTCTAGTGTGCGATCAACAGCTGCCTCAGGCTTTCCCTCTTGACACATCACATCATCTGAAGGGAGACCATTGAGAAATGGCTTCTTAAAAGGTTCTGGGAATTCACTTTCTGGGCATTCACAGATACTGCAATCACGCAACCGGCACATTCCATCATCAGGCCAGAAGGGGCAATCACACCACAACTTAACCTACATCGGAAATATGGATATCAGGTACCCAAGAAACAAGAAAATATATATACATGGCTAAAGAACTGCCTAAGGATAGTACCATTTCAAACTACATTGAGAAAGAAATAAAAATCAATTTTTGACATTGCATTCTGTAATTTTTCTATACTGACATAGTATTTTCTAACATAGACTAACCATGTCCTCACCAAGAACAGAAGACCACAAAAAGTGTTGTTCAGAAGGTACTTTAATAGAACATTAAAGAATACAACTAAAATGATGCTGGTGAAAGAGAATGGATATGCACAATTCATTAGTTAACATGATAACAGCTACAATACTGTACCAGAGGAGGAAAATAAAAGCCGTCCTTAGAGGCATTTTGTGTTGAAATTAGCAACATTTTTATAACTGATAATGACTCGATGCAAAAAGTTACGTGCATATGCCACCATAGTAAATATTAATATATTATGATGATTCACACATTATTTTGTATTCGTACTATCAACAGAGCAAATGATTTTTTTCAGCAATCTAATAGATTAGAATTCTTAATTTTTCAGTGAATATGGTCCTTTAATCACTTCAATTTATGTTCAGTCCATCTTGTTCAATCATTTGACTACTGAAAACAAAAAGCTCTTCCATTACACACTCATTGATCCCCAAAAGAACCAATTTAGAAGCATGGTTCTATAATATTCGTTCTGCTAATAGAATCAATAAATTAGATTATTCATAGACAGTCTACATAAATTTAGAACTAAATAATAGAGCATACCAGACCTTAAAGTATCGGAAAAAGGGAGTTTTAACAAGTTCTTGTAGCATAGGGTGCAACACCTCCGCATTAACACTGTCTACTGTCTCATAATCACAACAGCAGTCCTCAACCATGCCTTTATACTTCCCCAATTCCTACAATAAACAAAAAAGCCCCAACTCAATTTTAGGTATTCCATAAAAATCTCCACATTGCTTAACGAATCATTTCTCATACATGCACCAAATAAGAAAGAATTACACTGCAACTGCAGCTCTCTATTGTTTTTTGAAGTATAATTCTCTAATAAAACTGTAAAAGTTGAATCTTCTATTTTCAAAATATGTTACATGAGTTAAATAATGTACTTGGAAAAATGATTTTCCAGAAACAAAAGACAATTAAAACACATGTTGCACTTGAAGTCTCAAACATATGATCCCGTTCATGAAACACGAGATTTAAACAATATACTTCTAGGTTATAAGAATGTGTTCCATGCCTATATCTCTATTTCAACTGTTATTTCGTTATGAGTATGACATTACCACTTCACCTCAATTACCACATTATGATATCGAAAAGAAAAGGTGATCATAAAATCAACTCAACCAGACTAAACCCTAAATCGCATTTAAGTACAACACGAATTAGACTCTCTACGCCACTTGAAGTTCAAAATAGAATCATGCTACCGCAACATTACCGTTACCAACATAAGAATCTAATAACTTGCCAGGGTAAGTAACATGTTCTAAATAATATTTAAGATTATTAAAGAACAATTAGAATCACAATACATCGTTCTTACTTGTAACGAAAAATAAAGAAAGAATACCTGAGAAGAACACTGACAGGACTTGTCACGGTTACTGAACAGAAAAGATTTAGAGCCAGCTCCCGTCGTGGCAGCCGTCTTCAAGGCCGCCTTCAGCGCCGTCGTAACTTCTGTCCTCACTGCCGTCGCCAACAATACAGCGATCAACGCCGCGACCAATGCTGCCGTCCACAAAGACCTTCTCGGCAATCGCTTAGTCGTCGGCGTCTTCTCGATTTCCTTTTCACCCTTACTCATCTCTTTCACCTTTTCAAACTCAAAGGTCAATATTATCAAAGCCTCCAACTGAAAAATGTCGACAACACGTATTAATGCTAATTAGAGTCAGCCATTACATTCAGAAACTACGCGCCATCCCTTGTAATGTCGCCAACGGTTAAGGAAATGTTGAAAAATGCTATGCCAGTCGCGGTGGAGGAGTGAACAGGCGACGCGCCAATTGTTCATCCATTTTCTGGACACGTGTTCAACATAGTGAGCGAGTGAAGAGAATTTCATTTATGTCACGTGTGGAAAGAGTGCGCATTGATGGTAATGAATTAATGTTGCTGGGGTACGTGTTACTGACGTGCTCCAACCAATAGGAGCTCGAGTTTGTTAGACTTGTTTCCTTATACACAACGGCTGAGATTCGAGTAATATGTTTCCTTGTCGGAGAGGAAACGAATCGTATCTCACATAAAAATTATATCGGTGAGTGATATATAATTATAATTATTAAATTTTAATATAAATAAATTGATTTTATATGATATAAGTTTTATTTTTTATATTTATAAATTTAATATATTTTAATATAATATTAGAATTCATAAACTAAATAGATATGTAAAATAAGTTTAACAACTTAAAATATTTTTGGATATTAAGTGATAATATATATATATAACAGTGTTATTGTTTTCCATTTAGGAAGACCAAATGAGCAATTTTAGGAGCATAAATTGTACATTCTGTTTTCATGGGATGCACACCCATCTTGTTAATTATGGAATTCTTTTTTCAATTTTAGTAACAAAATTTTCAAAAGACCAAATGACTTATTCTAATCCAAATAATAACGTTTTCTCAAGTTCTTATTTATTAATTTTAAAAAACTCAAACACTCATTTATTTGTTAATTTTTTCAGTCACTGTCAGGGTAAAATCACATTTAGTAAAAATATTATTAAAAACTAAAAATTTATCATATTTTCTCTTAAGTTTAAAAATCTAATAATTTTCTTTCAACCACCACCCAAGATTTGAAAAAGTGACAAAATTTCCCCAAAGTTTTAACCCCTTTTCGACAAACAATAACTTCCCAATCGTAAGCATTCTCCCTCCCAATCTCTCTGTTGCCCTTTCCTGTTCATATCACATTTGACAATGCCCTTCCCTATTCAAAAAGTGACGAAGACGCATTCAGATGTGGACAAACATTGTTCACTGATTTGGGTCTTCATTCACGTGTTTTCATTGGTTACATGATGAAAATTGATCTAGATGAATGTCATTCACGAAGACGATGATGGCACGGACAAGGATAGAGAGACTGAGAGGGAGAAATAAACCGACTGAAAAAAACACCAATAGGCAAAAAGTCATTGTCCATAAAAGGAAAAAATTTATTATTTTTCAAACCTTTAATAAAGAGTGAAAAGAAAAAATTATTAGATTTTAAAATTAAAAAAAATTATGATAAATTAAAAAATATATAATTATTTAAATTTTTTTAAGTTAATAAACAAAATGTAGAAGAAATACTTACCTTTGGACATAAATAAATCCTTTGGCCTTTTCAAAAAGACAAATCGTAATTATTACAGTACATCAATAATAATCCCGTGTAATACTAGAACATAAATATAATAATAATAATATGGATCCAAAGTAAGATAAACATCATTTTTATCCATCTTGCCACAAGGTAGGCAAACATAATAAGCAAGAGAATAATCAATATAATTTAGAATTACACGGTAATAGTTAAAAAAGTGTCCCGAGGCATATTAGAAAATTATTGACAAATTATGTACAGAGATTGTAGATTGCACCCAAAGTGCATTCATGCCATGGGTCAATAGAACTTTGTTCAATCAGGGCTGCAAGCTTTGGACTTGAAAAATGCCCCAACACAACCAACCCTACTGTGTTTCTCATCTGTATTTGCATGGATCATCCAACAAATTTGGTTGGTGAAACAAGCTTTCTCTTCATCTCAACCCTCAAACACCTCTTTTGTCAAAACCGGATTCTTCTACTGAGAGACCTGTGTTTTACTATTGTGAAGGATGGCAAGAATTTTGAATACCCTTCACTTGGGTGATTTAGGTGGATGTTCTTCTCCATTGCTTCTTCACTTTCTGATTCAACTTGAATGGACTCCAGCTCTTTCTGCGTTTGGAGGTTTCACAAAACAGGCCAGCAGCCAGAGCCTGCTGAAGCCACTTATCAAATTCTTCCTCATCCTCATCCATCATCTCGGCATCCAAATCCCAAGGGTATCTGCTTGAATGGGATCTTTGTGTCTTCTCCAAACCAACCATGTTAACGTGGAAGCTGGGGCGATGTGTGTTAGGCCTACACGACATGCCCTGCAAGAAATAATTTCAGGCTATGAGATAGTACTTAGACTTGAAGTATCTGCCCAGCTTGTGACTTGTTTCTTCTTTTTGTACCCCCTCTCAGCCAACTAGAACTTAAACCTCAGGTTTCCACATCCTCTCTCAAGAATCAGAAAAAGGATACAAGGTGATTCACAAATTAAAATTTAACCACTGACCTGGCAAATAGCCCATTCTGAGACATCAAAGATTTTGCTCTCTGCACACACAAAAGCTCGGGGTATTTCCACCTAAAAGACAGGAAATCAAACTGCTAAGCATGATAGGAATACAAACCTGTCACATCACAGGAAAAATGAAAGGAAATGCCAGAATGTTCACCTAATAATTAATCCAAGCAGCAGACATTTAAATACAAAACAAGAATATTAACGACAACACCAAGCTTAACAGAGTCAATGAGGAAAAGACACTCATTACAAACTAGTAAGAAGGTACTGGCCTTTGAAGAATGGTAAGTCCTTGAACTTAACATGCCCGTATGGAATAAATAAAAAGGTTCAAATAATCCTTCAGTTGAATATGATGACCAAAAAAAATATTAGTAGGTAAGTGATTTGAATTCTCATTAGGAGTCCAAGGAACCAGTCACTACAGATTAAGGATAACATGTAAGAATATATAGGGCTGTGACTTTTTACCAGGGGAATTAATTTGGAAGCTTGTTCTAACAAAGATTAGAAGTGTAAATTACTCTGTACCAGAATAGTTGCCAGCAAGAATAGAAGTCCCCATAATGCGGTATCAGAATAGTTTTAAAACCACATATAATAAAAAAGCTGAATTACTTAGAATTACAAATAAGGAAATAACAGTCTTTTTATAAACAATAATGTACCTTTTGTTTCCTATCAAAGGCCAATGAGCCTTTGTATTCCACCCATCCATCACCATCTTTGGCTTGATGATATTGACAACAGTCCTGAAACCAAAAAGCTCTCTCAAAATTTCATAACATCATAAAAGCAGATTCATTTGAGATTACATCAACCGACCAAAATAAAAAGACTGACCTGACACCATCTTGCCTTAGCCTTACTCCTATTGGTGCAGACCCATATATGTGAATTGCGACATTTAGTGCACTGAATGCACCTCGACTCCTCTGAGCAGAAATCTGGATTATCCTGTTTGAATCAGAGATGCTTTAGAAAATTTTGTCAATGCGGTTATGACTTAGCCTCAGAGAATTCACGAAGCCAGCTGGATTGGCTTAAAGACATACAAATATCTGAATGTGTGCATATGCTATGGTAACAATAACATATGCAGACAGGAATCGGACTGCAATTAAAGAAGATACCTCCTGCTACTTAAAAAATTCCTACCCCACTTTTCCATTCATACTTTGCCATTGAAATCACCTCACAATACCTTATATGTGATATTTTAATAAAACCTAAGATCAGCACACACACACAACACACAGATTTCAAGTTCTCCTTAGAACCCAAAATTCTCTAATATTAGAGTAGGAAACTATTGTGAGACCGTTTAGGATTAGGATATATTAGGATAACAATGAAAATTATGTAAATTCAATATCAGGATAACATGGATAATGATTGAATTTAATTATAGGGAATTAAGGATTTTAATAGAGTATGAATTAGGATAGGATACTATAGTATGAGAAGAACAAGTGCAGCAATAGCACTTACAAAAAAGCTAGCTTAGTTGTGGGCAGCCTTAAGGCTAATTAAGGAGGATTATGGTGCCTTGAATGGCTGGACTTGTTGGTTTATTATATTGTAATCCCCTTTTATCAAGAGAATCAATTTTATTTTTCTGTTTTTGGTTGTTTTGGTGGAATAATTGGCTGGTTCCCTATTAAGTTGTATTAAGGCAGTGGTATCCAACAAGGAAGAAGGCAAATCAACAAGATATGGTGTTAGGAAGACAAGCTGTCACTGAAAAAGTTCACAGAAAAAATGAAAAGTCGCAACAAAGCTTGGGTTAAGCAAAGGAGGGTCGGATTGGAAGGATAGAAGACAAGAAAAGGCGAAACGACGTAGGAAAGATGATCCAATGGTTGGAAGTGGCCAGAAAAGGGGAAGATGGCAAGAAAATGGTGAGTTATGGCTTAGTGGAAATCTGGCCGTAAATGGGAAAAAGCATAAAGAGAAAAGAAGGGAAGAAAAAAAAACTGGACATCTGGTAGTTTAAAAAAAAATACTCTCAGATTTCCTGATAAAATGCAGGTAATGTTAGGATTAGGATAATAAGGGAAATAATCTAAATTAAAGATGAGGGTAATAGTTGACTAACGGAATTGGATAATAATGGAAATAATGGAATTGGATAATATTTGAATAATGAAAGATTGAAAATTATGGGAATTAAGGATTTTAATAGAATTAGAATTAGGACAGGATACCATGATATGAGAAGAAAAAAGGGGCAGCGAGGAAAAAGTAGAGAAGAAAATTATAGTTTTGCATGGCTGATTAGGGAGGTTTCTGACACCTCAAATGATCGAAATTAGGAGGTCCAGGCTTCTCAAATTGTCAATTTATCCTATTTTAATCCCCTTACCAATAAAATCAATTTTATTTTGCTTGTTTTGGTGGAATCATTGGCTGGTTGTAAATTCAAAACCAAGATTGCATAAATTACTTATCTTCTACATACAAATGTTTTTAGGATTCCTTTCTATGAATTGCATGCTAAAAATTAATGTTTGACAATATTAGCCAAGAAATACAAATGAAAAATCAACACCATGAGAAATTACCTGCTGTGAAGCAGCATGTGACTTCTGACAGACACTCCTTGTCCTCAATTCTTCCTTCCGCAATTGCTCATCATAATCTCTCTTTTTTGTCAAATCAGAAAGCACCTACAAATTTATTCTTATAGTAAGAAGCAGAATAGAAAAATCACTGCTGCATTTAAACTAATCAAGATTTCATTTTAGTAATACAAGGGGTGAAACCAAAAACTCAAAAAGCAAGCAAATAGAAGAATATTCTCTATATTGCTGAATACCTCATATGCACTATGGAGTTTCTTAAATGATTCACTAGCCAAAGAAATTCCCATATTTTTATCAGGATGGACAAGCATGGCCTGCAAAACATAGAATTGATAGAAACCAGTAAGAGCACATGCATGAATTCACAAACTTCCAATGAACTAAATTTGACTAAATGTAAACAAATAATGTGACTAAATCTTCAAAAGGAGACTTTGTAATGGTAGTGTTCTTTCAACAGAATTAGTAAGGGCAACTTCCAACTAATTCATTATTCTAAAACAGCAATCTAAACTGGAATTTGGAAAGAGAAACAGTGACTAATAAAAGCAAAATTTACCAGAGACATGAATACATCTCTAACAAAAAAATTTAGAATATACCTTCTTTCGATATTCCTTTTTCAAAAGTGTAGCATCAATTTTCTTGTGGCGAGGAAAACCTAATGCTTCATAATGATCCGTACTATTTAATATTCTTTTCATCTCATCAGCTGAAGTTGTATCTTCTCTCACAACCTTTTTAACGGATGTCTCTTGTTGGTTATTAATTACAAATGAAGTAGCAGTTGACTTGCTGGATGATTTGCATGAGTGGACCTTTTCAGGTTCATCACTAGGAGTAGAAAATTCACATCCTCCAGAGAACTCATCTTCTGTGACTGTCTCTGATTCTTTCGGCTCTTCACAGCGTGCATTTTCACTCACATTATCACAAAATAGGAGCAAGTAATTCAACAAATCATTAGAGATGAATGAAAGGTTTATTGCCAGGAAAACACCAAACCATCCAACTCGAACTTTGACAAAATAAAGAGCATAAATAGTCGCCAATAAGACCACAAACCGTGCATGATTTAGGGAAAATAAATAACCTGCATTTACAGAGAAAAGAGTAAAATTTCTTAAAATAGACATAAATCAAGCAAAGGACAAATGACAAATATATAGACATGCAAACCTCAATTCCCCAACCAACTTCAAAGGGTCATGCACACAAAAAGACATCTTTATCCAAAGGCATGCATAAATAGCAGCATGAACACAAAATACACTGCCCATGCCATTGCATGCTTTACTAAGGGCACTCTTTTCAAACCATAAATGCATTGCACTTGTTATTGAAGAGTCAACAATTTCTGATAGATTGATTTCCATTAGAATAAGCAAGGATATACCCACATATTTCCAGCTGCCATGGCCATTGGGTCTAGTGATGAATGCAAGCCAAGCTTAAAACAAAACTCTAATGAATTAGACAAACAAGAATAGAAATTGTGTACAAAAGCAAACTTCAGTGAGTAGAAAAAACCATGAGCTGAAAATGAAAGCCATAGAGGAACCCAAGAAATTGAGACAATATCATATTTTGTAAACCAAAAATGGACCCACTGAATAGATGAAACTACACAAATAGCATTCAATGTATAGTTCTTTCTGTTTCAGTTTCTGTTTTCCCTTTATTCATATTCTTCAGAACATGATTTGGTGCTTTGCACTAGTATAATTAAGAAAGATGTTCACAACCAATTGTGTAATTCCAATTTTCTTAGTAAGTTTGACCACTTCTTTTGCCTTTCCAAAATGCATATTGAGTCATCTAACACTGATAACAAGAACCATCGCCTTTCTATCACTTCTTTCAATTACTACTGGGACATCAGACTAAACTGATATCTAACAGAGAGGCAACAATTCAAGCTATCTTTCTTTTGCATATTGAAGGTGAATGCCATATCTTCCTATTTCTCTCCATGGAAACTAAGATAAATATCAGATGCCATATGACACCAAAGGACCAAAAGAAAGATTGCAAAGATGAAAAATGGAAAAGGAAAAGTATCATGCAAGTCTTCCAGAAGACATTCATTGTTACAGGAGAAGCAGAACAAATCAGTGGTATTTCTCCGGTAAATTCTTGAGAAATGCAGACATAGTAATGTTCAAACATTTTTATTATAAATATTTAGACAGGATTATTCCAGGTTATTGCTGTAAACATAGTTAATATGTCCTCTTAGAAGCAGATTGCACACCATGTTGTAAATGTCCCTTCCATATTTCAAAGATGCAAGCTGGAAACAATGATCTGCTTTGCAAATTGCAGATTACACTCAAGAATATAAAATTTAAGCATATGCAACTACGTTATAGAAGTCTCTAATTCCAAACCATGCATACTTGAACAGACTGAGTTGCAACCCATCTCAAAGTTAATTATAACCATTAATCTCAAGTATCTATCTGCTACAATAATAACAGAGTCAAGCAAAATCTTCATTCTGGGGTCAAAAAAATTCAGGGTGAAAGCCTGTGCTCATGCACATACACATATGCACAACATTTAGCTTGAGAGTTCAATGAATTTTTCAACTAGCAATACAAGTCTATTTCCTCTACACTCAAAATTTTAAGACAATTGGAAAGTTTTTACATACATTGATAGACACACAAGACTATGAATATTAGAACTAAATATTTAAACTATATCTTAAGTCTTCTGAAAAACAAATAAAGAGAGCAAGAGATAGTGTAAAACATTAATTTTTAGAGCAAAATTGCTCTGTATTTCAGAAAGTACAATATATACCCATTTCATATGACATGCAGTATAATCAATGCAATAACTAAAACATTTAAATAGCATTGGCTTACAATATTAGGAAAAAGAAAATAATCAAATATTTATGAGCATTTGTGCTACGAACATTAAATCCAAAAAATCCAAGGTCCAAGAAAAAAGGTATACCTCCAACGATAAATAACGTTCCAGTTATCCAAAAGTTAGCATACATCCATAAAACCAAAATAGCAAACAAGCCTACAATAAAAATTCCAGGAGTGTAACCCAGGTACTGAACAGCAGCTCCAGCAGCCCCCTGGATCATTGGAGCCAATTGTTAGCAGAGTTATTCACATAATTCATATTAATAAATGATATTTAATTAGACAGGTACAATTGCACAAAGCTAATGCAGCTACAACCATCACTTAAGTCAACATATATTCACTGGTGTTCTCTATTACATGTTTTCAGTTCAATACTAAGTTCCGCATCAGCAGAACAACTATTTTTTATAATCAAATAATATAGAAGCACGAAAATATTAGAGGTGAGAGGTGCCAAAATCAGGCATGTAACAAAAATAAACTCTAAAAACAAGAAAAAAAGGCACAGTATTGTGTAATTGAACTCGATGATAGAATTTTCTTCTCCAAATAAGAATTTAGATAAATTGTATGTTGAACAGTAATTTTAAAAAAATCATTCAATTTTTAAATGCTTTAGATTATAAGGTTGATTTAAAATTAACTCCGAGGCTCCATCCCAACCAAAATGCCACTAGTCCTGTCCTGGACTACAGCTCTTAGGCACAAGTTTGGAGGAGAAATGTCCAATCATGTCAAAGCTTTCATTAAACTGAACGACTAAGTAAAAACAAATAAAGGTGGCAAAGAAATTTCACAACATTTTTTCAGCCTTATGATGAACTCCAAGTATGTAGGCTCTCAATAACTTGAGCTAGCATATGTGCAACAAATAAACATGAGAAAGAGACAGAATAGAAAATGAACCAAACAAAGACTTGAAATATGTTGCTGGATACATTGGGTGCCTGATTGAAAAGACGATATACATGTTTTAAACAAATTATCACGAAGATTTTGCCCAAATAATAATAATAATAACAACAATAATAAATTCATGAACTGATGATATAAAAACCCCAAAAAACTACTCCCAAATAACATTTATTAACACATCATCTAAATAATGGAAACCAGAAATGTATTGATATATACCCGCTTAAAATAAACAGAAAAATACATAAGGAAATGAAACTAAGATTTACATCTTGAACACTTATTTATGAGATCAACCAAAAAAGTAACAATGTAAGAAGAATCACGAACATACCATACAAAGAAGTACATAGAGCAAGCAAGACATAGAAGTCAGACTAAGAAAGCAGCTCCACATAATAATCAACAAGGAAGAAGAACCCATTTTGACCATTGACTGAAAGCCCCTCACAAAACTATTCCTCCACTGAACCACCAATAACCGCAACACCATCCATAATTTTGCAAAACCACGGCAAACCATCGGCCAGTGCCGCTCTATAAAAATACCCACTTTCTCCCTGAAACAACCCAACCCTATACGTGCGGAAGAAAATATGTTTTTCTGCGACTGCAGCCATTTCCACCCTTGTTTCACCAGCCCAATATCCTCCATATCACCAACACAATCAACAACTACAAACAATGAATCACGAAATGTGTTCTTTTCATACTTGAAGCCACTATTAAACCTTAACTTAGCTTGATCTACCAAGATTACAAAAAATGTGCGGTGATTTCACATACTTCTTGCAAATAAAGAGCCCAAAAGAAGAAGATACTGAGAACCCATGTGATGAATATATAGAAGAGATCAGAAATAAAGCAGAGAACCCATAAATTGAGTCACGTTCAACGCTAATTTGCTTCACATGTACGTTTCCATAAAGCAAAAATAAAAATAAAACAAAACGGTTCAAAAAAGCCAGAGAAATGAGAATCAATTATATCCCTTTCAACACCACTGTCGACTCTCTTTCTACAAAGCCACTTGAATCCAAAACCACCCACAAGCCAAAAGCCCTCCTCTCCTCATGGGAATTAGATCGAAAACTTGTAGAAATTAGAGGAACAACCGAAGAGGAGGAAGCAACTGGAAGAAGAGAGTTAGGTTGAACAGTTAAGTGTGGGGAGACGGGGTTAAAGTGAAAGAGACAGGAAAGAAAAGTGAACAGGACAGTATTTGTATTGTAATGGATTGAAGGAGGAATGTGGGGGAGAAATAAAAACCCTAGGTTTTGATTATGGTGTATACCAGAAAAAGAGTAAAAGTATGAAAAAAGTTGCGTTAAAGAAAGAGAGAGAGAGACGGGAGTGAGAAGAGACGCTGGGTTATGTAGCAGAGGAACGAAAGAGAGAGAGAGTGAAATTGTCTGACATCATTTACTTTGTTTCATTAAGGCTAAGCCTAAAATGAAAATTGTTGTAATAAATATTCCTGGGACCCTCTGCTTTTTCTTTCTTTTTGCAAGAGAAAAAAGTGAGCTACGTCCAGTCCGCTCCCCTTGGGTTGCAGTGGTTGATACCTTCACCCTTCAATCAATTAATTATTATTATTATTATATAGATAGTAAATACAGAATGAAAAAATATATATATATAATATAATAAATAATAAAAAAAATGTTCATAAAAAATTATAAAATTCATATATTAAAGAAATACATTACACATATATATAGATAGATTTAATATAATATATCATTAACAATATATTTTTTAAAATATGATAATATTAATTATAATTTTAATATTTTTTATAATTTTTTGATAAAAATTAATATAATATTTCAAATATAAAGTATTAAATTTACTATTAAACCTAATAAATAGGGAAATAACACATTAATCATATATCCTTCCTAGATTAAGGTTTCTTAACTTCCCTTCCTCATATCTAGCATGACAATTTCAAATACACAGTAAAAATTTAAATTCAAAACAAAGAAAGATTGGCTTGCAAGTTGGGAACAATAATTCTGAGCCTCCACATTATCAATGTTCAAAGAAAAGGGGAAAAAAAATGTTTTTTCAATTATCAACATATGTTATCAAACTCAACTTGAAAAATTATTTTTAAACCCCTCAATTTAAAAAAAAAATCATATTTAAACTTTTATAACTTGTATATTAATTATCCATATATTTAAAAAATAAAATAAAATTTTAAGGGTGTAAATACAAAATTTGAAATTTTCAGTGACTTATTGATATTTTACTCAAACAAAGTCTTTAACTTTTATTGAATCAATTAACATCAAACTCGAGCTCAATTCATTTGCAGTTGTAACTATAGTATAAGAGCCTCACCCATGTGAAGGATTCCAAGCTAGTATTTATACATGGTACCTTGGTAAACATAATATAACTATGAGAATTTTCAGAGTAGATAAGTTCATATTTGAGGAAAAGGAAGCAAAATATAACTATGAGAATAGTCAAAGTAGATAATTTCATATTTGAGGAACATAAGTCCTCATCAATAATATTAAAAGTAATATTATGTATATCCACTTTTATATACGTAAATAAATATATATGATATATCATCATATGTTTGAATATTATTTTATTCTTAATTTAAAATTACTTAATCACTTGATAACGTATATTAAATATATACTCATTTATGTATTCAAAATTGATACACATAGGTTTGTTGTAATATTAAAACAATGTATACATGTTGCATGAGCCTCACACTAGAGGAAATATGGTTTGTCAAAGGATGGGTTATCGGTCCTTGCTTAGGGCCACTTATAGGAGAACTTACATCACAAGTGTGCAAGTTTTAGGTGGACACATAACATTTAGATAGAATTCTTTAGACAAACAATTGAGGCTTTCAGGGTGACAAGTGAAAAAGGGTCTACATAGGCACAATGGTGGCTGTGTTTGGTTGATACATAACATGTATATTGCCGGTTTTATGTGCAAAAATGTGACATATACAAATTCCTAAAAGATAACTTTAATGACAAAAAATATAAAATCTCTAAATGGGGAGATTGAATCAAGATCAAATTTAAGACTTATCGATAATATATCAAGATTAAACTCTTAACTTACGTTTAACTAAAGTTTCTCATATAACACGTTGCCACAGAGCACGTCTAAATATGCCCCATGTGATTTTCCACCGTTCTTAGTCTAAATATGCTTCTTTTTTTTAAATCCCACCTAGCACCTAACATTAACAAACTACTTTTATCATTTAACCAACATCATGTATCTAAGTACATAAAGAAACTCCAAAATAAGTATTTACAATAATTTTGCATCTAAAAGAACAACCTAGTACTCAAGTGAAAATCTTGTTCTCATAGCTTTAATTCAACAAAGTTGTGTTAAATAGGGATTATGTTGGAAGATAGGTTAAAGTTAAAAGCCTTAAAATATTTAATGAAGCCATATATGTCATTGTTTTCAAGTCAAAAAAGACATTTAATGATTTTATTAAAGCTAATCCAATCTAATTGGATACATACAAAATAAAGTTGGGTTGAGTATTTTTATACAATTTCTAATTTTGGTTGTGATTGTATTTGCCTATTTTTGAAGTGGGTTGACTTTTTATAACTTGAGCATGACTTAAATGTTTTATAAAAAATATAAAATTTTGACAAAAGTAATGTTATCTGTATAACTCTGTGTATAAACAACGACGTAACATTATATAATTAGATAGTTAAATATTAATGATAAAATAATACTAAAATATATAATAATACATCGTTGTTTATACATATAATTTTATTATTTTCATAAATAGATGTTTTATTATTACTTATTGTATATGGTGTGTAACATCTTTATACTTAGAGTTCAAAAAAGTGCATGCATACAGGTACTTAATTATGTTGTATGTAATGTAAATTTTGATTGATGTGCTTCTTAATCCTCTTTGTTATATTCATATAATTGCATAATTTGATAATGTATGTATGCAAATTAATTGAGCTAGAATTCTCTTGTTTAAAATATTTATGTGTAATGGATAAAATAAACAAATAATCTAAATTATAATAGACTAATCTTGTTTTGATAAAATGTGTTGTTTCAGGATTAAACTAATTAAAAAGGTTGAATAAGTTGAAACGAGTCATGTTTTCACACAACACAACTTGTTTCTCAATTTAGGTTATGTTTTGTCAACATGTTTATAAAACAGGTTGTACTCAGATTAAATGTGTTTGATATAATTTTAATTTAGGTAAGGTTTAGGTTGAGTGTATTTTAACCCAGAACATAAAATGACATAACCCATTAACACGAAGAGCAAACTATAGTTTATAATATTCTTATATTAATTTCAAACTTAGAAAAATGTTTAAAAAAAGACATTTTAATCTTTAGGCAGGGTTTAGTTATGAGAAATTATATTTAGTGATTATATTTTAAGTTCTTCATTGAAAACTAGTAATTTAACTTCGTTTCTTAAGAAATAGCACTTTTTGGATTTCAACTAATTTTACTCACAAAATTGCTCTTAAATTCAAACAAACCCATAAAGAATTGAGTTTGTTTTGTTGGAATCAAGAGGATATCATAATATTCATATTCACGATTTATATCTCAATTTTTTTTTTGAAAGTTTTAATATTTTATCATTTTTGTCAACCCTTTAAGTCAATAAGGAATATTTACGTAGATTAATCATTGGCGTGTTTTTAGATATAAGGTTTTGTAATGTATTTGGACATGTTAGAAACCATCAAGGAAAGCTTGATAGAGAGTTACTTAAAACCGTTCAAAACCATAATTCATCTCAATCCTAAAACAAAAGCTCAAATTGAATTAAATCAACCAAGATTGTTCACTAAATTATTTGGGAAATATTTTATATATTATTTTTTATGATAAGATTTCTGCTAATTTAGAACTACTGAAATTCAGTATCTTTTGGAAAGACAAAGAAGAAATATATTGGTATTGAGAAGGTGTAATAATTATTACTAGGAATTCTAATTTTGTTGTCACCCATTAGTTTTAGAAACCAACAGGACACTTATTTCATAGTTAACTCTATTGATTGACCAAAATGGGTGTAGCTAAGTTCAGTACCGTTTGATTTGAATTTAATTTAATAAAATTAGGGGAAAGTTGTTCAAGTTCAAACCGAAAATTTATCTCAAACTCAAGATAGAAGTGACTTACTCAAATTCAATTTAAAAAAAATGTTTTAAGCCTCGTAAATTTTAAAATAAAATTTAAAATTTTCAAAGTTTATTGATATTTTATTTGAATTGAACTGTGAGTTTATGAGTTTTCTAAGCTAATCAATAGCTTAAGTTTGACTCGAGAATCAAACTTGAGTGGCTCAAACCCAGATTGATTCACACCTCTTGGTGGACCTTGAAAATTGTGGATTACATTACAATTTCTAAAACTAAAGTGTAAATGCTGTTGTTAATTATTGTTTCAATAATTAATATATTTCTCGTTCTAATTAATTAATTAGTTATTATAATCATTAACAATATACATAATTTGTGATGATTATAGTTAACATTGATATCATTAATAAAATTATTATCGTTAGAACAAAACTTTGTCATGATAGTTAAATTATATATTATATCACGTATTAAAAACTTAATTTTTTTGTATTAAAATATCAAATATTATATTGTATCATATGATACAGTTTTTAAAAAATAAAATAATAAAAAATTAATTAATATATCATTATTTTAAAAAACATTACAAATATTTTTAAAATTTCTTATATAAATCTTTATTATATTATATTTTTTTATCAAAAAATGAATTGATTCATATTAATAATATATATCACATTATAAAATACATATAATATATCATAAAATACTCATAAGTATATTATATATCCTTATTTTATTTGATTAATATTATGAAAACAAAAAATGTTAATACTAAGCAATTTAACAAATAAACCCAAGAAGATGAAAATATCACAACATCAAAACTTTTTTCTAATTCACAATTTACAGGATGACTTAATGAATTATAAACAAACACAAGATTGCACAATTTACATTGAACAACGAGCCTCAAAAACCCAAAATTATGAATTAAATTTTGACTTGAAAATTTTCCTTTCAATCCATGTTTAAGTGCTTCTATCATATGTATTAAAGGTTGAGTAGCTTGTAGCTTCAGATGACAAGTTTGGAGTGTCTAGGTTGTCTGTGCTATGACAAAGAGATGCATTCTGTGCCTCCATCTCAGTGTTTTGGGGAGGTCTTACTTTGAGGTCCATGAAATCGGAGATAAGTCCCGGCTTTGTTATTTTGTTTTCATCAATCGCTTTCTCACCCGTTAACATCTTAATGACAGACGACATGGATGGCCGGAGCTTTGGAGTGTCTTGAGTGCAGAGAAGAGCAATCTTCAGGAATCGACAAGCCTGGTCGGCGTCAAAATGCCCATTCAGTGATGTGTCGACCAGTCCAACCAGCTCCCTTCGTTCAAATAATTCCCATGTCTACAACAAAAGAATCCACATGTTCAAGAATCAGCCTTATATATTGCAAACTGAGTTTTTTTATTTCAATCATAAACACTGACGACAGCAGGAGTAAAACATTCTTACCCGTTCTAAAAGATACTGCTCTTCGGTTGGCAATCGCATGTTTGTGTTACATCTCCCGCTGATAATTTCCACAACAAGGACACCAAAACTGTAAATATCCGCTTTCCTTGTTAGTTGTCCTCTTATAGCATACTCTGGCGCTAGATAACCTCTGAAACAACAAAGCAAATGCGAATAATGATGGTAATATTTGTTGAATATCATAAAGAGAGGAATAAGAGTTGATAATTTCGATCACCGTTGAGAAAGTTTAAATTTCTATCATCCTACTTACATTGTTCCAGCCACACGAGTGCTAACATGACTTATGTTGGGCGGGATAAGCTTTGCGAGACCAAAATCTGAAATTTTGGGTGTCAAGTCCTTGTCGAGGAGAATATTACTCGCTTTAATATCTCTGTGAATAATGTGAGGTCGTACATCCTCATGAAGGAATGCAAGCCCTCGTGCAATGCCGATGCAAATTTTAGCTCTAGTCCGCCAATAAAATTTGATGTTATTCTGGTTGTGGCCTACACCCGAAAATAAAATGTTTCTAGACACTCAAGTTCCATCTAACACGGAAAGAAATTAACAAACTAAATCTTCAATCCAAAACTATATTCAGAAATTACCGAGAAGTGTTTGTGCAAGGCTATTATTCTCAAGGTAGTTGTAGACTAAGATTCTGTGATTTCCTTCGACACAACAGCCATAGAGCTTTACTAAGTTTTCATGCCCTATTTTCGAAATCACCTGAATCTCAGTCAAGAATTCTTTGACCCCCTGTTTTGATTCAGCTGAAAGAAGTTTTATGGCCGCAATTTTCCCATCCTTAAGCCGTCCCTGACCATCAAATAAAATTTCCATATGTCATTTCTTTGAACAAGGGGGAAAACAGAAATTGAACGAAACCACAACGTTGGAATGGAGACTAGGGTTACCTTATATACAGAGCCAAAACCACCCTCTCCAATTTTGTTAGCCGGACTAAAATCTTCGGTAGCAATTCTTAATTCTTTGTAAGTGTAGACTTTATCACTATGTATGCCTAAAAATTCTGTTAACAAATCAAACTGATTAGAAGCTTTGCACAGGCATGACAAAACACTGTTGATAACTATATCTTCCGAAAATTTTGCAATTTACCATCATCGACTTCCAAAGGTTGTTCTCTTGAAGAATGGCTAATACCGAAGAAGCAAGAAAGAAAAGTCATAACTGTATAGTACACGAGTGACCGGCTTATCTACTTGGAAGGTCAATCAGATACTTTAAATAAAACCACTTCCACACCCTGTGAATTGAATCATTGAAAACAGTAATGTTAACATATATATAGAACTCTGCCTGAAAAAGATGTCTTCAAGGAATGCAAGAAAATGTAAACTTCAAGTAATCAGCCACATGAGTTCGCAGTATCGGTAAATCAGAGAATAATAACATAAAAAAAAATTGCTTGAGTTGTAAAAAGAATTTGAGGTCACATAAGAACAAGTAGCATCAACACTCTTCCCCGGAAAGGCTGCAGCTGTTATTGTCCCTATTATATCATCTGCCACACTCTCTCGCTCTATTTATGTTTCTATTGTCATTGAAGATGAAAGGAGAAATCTGGGCATGCGCCTTATAAACCAATTGGATTAGCTGATGAAAGGGGAAATCTGGGCACTCGCCTTATAAACCAATGGGATTAGCTGACAAATTTGACTAATAAGACATATACTAAACTCCAATACCATCAACTACAAGAAAACAAATTTAGTCTTTGAAAGACTGAACAACTTCATTCAAGCCCAGAGAGCTGAAAATACCAACTAATCATACCAAAGTCATCACTGATTACCTCCAAACATCCCCAACAGAGTCCTTAAAAAAATGCACGATTCTGGATTTCTGGAAGGTATATAGAATCACAAACATAATTAGAGTCCCTAAAGGTAAAAACTTTCCCCTTGCACAAACCGATGCTGACAGAAGATGCCCAGACAATTGACACTGTTCTAAGTACATATTGAATTCAGAATTACAACTCTCAAGTGAAGGATCAAATCCATGCCTTAGAAGCTTTGCCCATGAGAAATCCACCAAAAAAAAAGGAACTCTAGTTCACTAAAACTTCACGAGTCATTCAATTTACACAAGTTTCTAAACTAGGAATCAAAATTCTGGCTCTCAGAATTTATCACACATCTCAGCCCACTCAAAAGATCCGGATCAAATGCAGTGACCCGGCTACCTTTACAATATAACATTCTACAGTCAAACCAAGCCATATATGCTAAACACTGTCATTGAACCATGAAATTAAATAAACAAAAAAGAAAAGGAAAATCATGAAGAATCCAAATTATGGGAAATGTTCAATACACAAGAGAAACAAAATATCAGAACAGATAAAACGTTTCAAACACAAAAACTAAAGAAACCAAAAGTCTCAGAAGCCAGAATTAAACTTCAACAAAGTTAAAACAGAACTTGACATGAAAATAACTCAAAACCTAAACGACAATTACAAGTCCTAGATGGGTTTGATCTCATTTTGATGAAAAGCCCACCGAGGTGATTCAACACATAAACAAAACGAGAGTAAAAACAACAAAGAAAGGAAAAAGAAAGAAAGAAAACGAGCGAGACAAAGAGACAGAAGAACTGACCTGAAGCGCAGAGAGAGAAGAACGAAGAAGAGGCGATGGGATGATGATGATACTGACGATGAGTATGAAAGAGAGAAATGAAAGAAGAGAAAAGCTAGAAGGGAACAGTCTTGGCAAAGTCCACGAAGGAAAGGTTACGGCTTTTGAAAATTCAATCTCAAAATATAACTTGTCATAAATGTAAACGGCGAAAGGAAAGATCGACTAGAGATGGAGAGAGAGAGAGAGCCAAAACTGACTCTGACTTTTATCGCAAGTTGAAAGCAGAAAGGCAAGCTTGAATAATACTGTGTCTTCATATTTGTTTTCGTTTTCTGTTTTAGTTTTTGTTTTGACAGGGGAGAATACGTCAACGCAGACGACGTCATGACTCGTTCATCTGCTTTTGTTTTCCCACCTGAGCACGCTTATGGTTTTCCCTAAATAACAATATTATCCTCAAGTATCAGAAATAGGAATTTACCCCCCGCTTTTGCATTGTCTTATTTAAACGAACAAGCTTAGCTGTAGGGGTTCAAAACATATCTAGTAACCAAATCAAAATCGATTTTTAAATTGAAAATTGAATTAAAAAATAGGTCATCCAAAAAATTGATTCAAAAATATAAAAAATCAGTCTTTTCATTTTGTTACCGGTTTGTCTATATTTTAAAATCAATTGGTCAAATCAAACTAATTTTAAAAAAATTGAATAAAAATTAATAAAATATTGAGCCTAATTTTAAAAGATATCACATGAAACAATAAACTAAGATAATCTTTTAAATTTAATTCAAAACTGATTAATTAAAAATTCGATTCAATTAATTGATATTTTCAGTTTTGTTCAAAATCGATTAATTTTTAAATTTGTTCGGTTTCAGTTTATAATTTTCTCCAAACTAAAAAATTAATTTGATTCAAAAAATTATTAACCTAGTTCAGTTAATCTGTTCCAAACACCTTTACTAAACATATCAGTAATATAGGGGATAATTTGTTACTTCTGATATCTAAGAGGAAAATTGTACTTAAGAAAAATTAGGGGGAAATTGTGTCAAACTATCGCTTAATTATTACTTAATATCCACATTGAAAACGACAAATTATTATAACATAATACGCGGTATTTATTATATAAATAATTTATAAAATATATATATACTAACGTAGTTGAAATATTTTAATTTTTTTAAAAGATAAAAATTCAAGCATATCGAAATATATATAAGCAATATAAACTGAGTTTGTTAGATTCAAGGTTTTTTATAATAAGGGATCTTATTCAAATTAAATTGTCACATTAAAATTAAATTAATCATATCAAATAAAATAAATTTTGAATTTAATAATCAATTATATAATCATTAAATCATATAAATTAAAAATTTTATTTTTTTTATATGGAGAATCAATCAAATTAATATATTAGTTTACAAATATTTAATAATATTTACACAAACACAACTGTATCAAATTAAATTCGGTGTGGTCCCTTGTACTCATTAGCCGTGTCACAAAAAGTATGGGGCACACAGCTGTGGTCCATTGATCTTTCACAAAATTATAATATTGGTTTAACATAAGAAAACAATAGAACAAAAGAAGTTTGAACGAGAACCAGTAGCAGGCAATACGTTGTGGGAACATCTTGTTCGCTAGGATTAGGTGTAAAAGAGACCAAATATTATGACCATGAATTTCTTCAAATCAGCTTTGTGTCTAAGAAAGGCCGCGTTTATTTTTATTTATTCTAATTCTTTTTATTGTGAACGCTTAATCCGTTTTCATAAATCGCATTTCGTATTTTATACCACTTTTTTTTCAAACAAAAAATTTTATTCAAATTAAATCATTATAAACTTTAAATTTAGTGATAGATTTCTCAATTTTTAAATTAGATAAATTAAAATTTTGATTTTAATATATCATTAAAAAATATTTAAACTCATATTTTTTATACATAAAATCTCATTATTTATTTATTTATTTATTTATACACAACATATTTAGCCTCGTATTATAAGTTAAGACCCATTCTTCTTCGCCATCCTCTCCTGTTTTTTCTTTTCCGAAAAGACCGTTTTAACCTCATTTATGGAGAATTAGCCTTACCACTCTGTTTTCTCCTTATAAAGCCAAAACAGAACTTTATGGTTGACCCTAAAGTCTTTGGTTGGTATCATTTAATAATAGATTTGTCATTCACCCCACTTGTCGTGTCAGCTTATTCTAGCCAGTTTTGGAGGACATAACTAAACCCGAAAGAAATGAGAAAAAAGTGTTATTTTTTACTCAAATTTTAGTTTGCTCTTAAAATTATATTTATATTAGATAAAAAATTTAAATATTTATTTATAAATTAATTATTATCTAAATTTTTAGAAATAAAGATAAAATTATTATTTTACTTATAAACTCTAAAATCTTGAAATTTATATTATTTTTTCTTCAAGTTTAAAAACTAATACTTTAACTCATTCTCAAAGTTTGAAAAGTTTAGATTTCACTCATAAGGTTTGTTTCCTTCTCTGGCCAATATCATTCTAACCAATGGACAATGTTTTTCATCTATCTTTTAGATCCAATCACAAAGGACAACGAAAAACAATCATCAATACATGATGACAAAATGTCATCCTTCATCATCTGGAAGAATCAATGAAAGACGACTCTTCATCGCATCGTCCAGGTGCAACGACAAAGGACGATATCTCTTCTTCCCGATTTGGACGATGCAAGGTCGTCCTTTGTCAAAGAAGGCCTTTACTTCTTCTTGATTGTCAGTCGGTTCTCTAAGCCATAAGAGATAAAACCTAGAAAGGGAAAGTGAATTTTTCAAAATTTACTCATGGGGGAAGGTAAATGTGAGTTTTCTAAACTAAGGAAAATAAATTATATAAATTTTTTAAGTTTTAAGGTTTGTAGATAAAATAATGATCTCACCCTTATTTTTAATTAAAAATTGAAACGACAGTTAACTTATAGGTGAATATTTAGATTTTTTATCTGTCATGGATATGATTTTAAATTTGGACTAAAACTTTGTTGGAAAATCGTCCTTTTTTCAAAGAAAAAACTATAATTATATCTATTTGAATATATAAATAAATATATAAATAATTTATTATTATATAATTGAATAATTTTAATTAAAAATAAAATAATATATAATCATATATTATTTATACATTCAATTATGTATTTAAAAATATATAGATATTTTCCGATAACCCAGTGAAAAATCATTATATATAATGTTAATATTTTTCAATATTTTATTATTTTAGATGTAATTTGGTAGATGCAGGCAACCAACCAGCTAGCCAGCCCTGTTTATGTTGGTGACAAGGGAATCCTTTCAATCTCAAACACAGAAGGTTGAGATTTTTAAATTGATTGTAAAAGGAAAATAAAAAAAGTGATTTTTTGAGTAGCCCTTTGGTGTTGTTATGGCAGTAATGGAGGGAAGGTGGGTACAGGTGTATGGATTTAATATAATTTTAAAAATATTTCTCAAGGGATCTAGGTAGCCTTTTTTCTTTTTCCAAAATTCCTTGTCATAGGGACATTGTCCTGGCCCATTAAATAAATCA
This sequence comes from Mangifera indica, assembly GCF_011075055.1. NCBI lineage: Eukaryota > Viridiplantae > Streptophyta > Magnoliopsida > Sapindales > Anacardiaceae > Mangifera > Mangifera indica. Next base: position 24,268,562 of record NC_058137.1, on the reverse strand, counting down.
TGTGGTCAGATTATTATTATTATTATTATTTTTTAACAATGAACAAAGGGCAAAAATGGTTAATCCTTAAGTTTGACGAAGACATCATCTTTGCTGTAGTGGGGAAGATTCAGTTTGGTCATAAAAAATGAACAAAGGACAAATTCCAAGTAAGTTAATATTTTATTAAATTGGTTGTTATTTGACCTATATTATTTAATATTTTTTAATGGCTAAATGACTATTTTGCACTTAAAGTTTGGTGAAATAACAATTTTTTTTAATATTTTAAATTTAAAAAGACCAAATTTTCACCTTTAATTTACTTAGTAAATTCCATTTGGGTTAAGTGTATATTACTGTTTTATCATTTATTAATATAATGATAAAAATGCACTAAGTCATTTAATACAAATTTCAAAAATTAATATGCTTTTAATTTTATTAGAATTATTATAAAAATACCTAATCAAAAATAGAAAATTTATAGCCAACTTATCTTTTAATAATATTAATTTTATCAACTTATCCTTGATAGTTATGATTTATTATTAATTTTCTATAAAAATAAAAATTTCCTCAATTTTATATTTCTTCTCCTTCTTTCATTTTCAGTTCTTCACTGCTAGTTGTCAACTATTCTCTTTTTCTTCTCTTCATTTTCATTAATAACACTATTGTCAATGATCCTCTTCCCTTTCAATTAGATGTGTCTATGAGCCAAGCTAGGTCACCTCCAACATAGTCTATCAGGTTCATAGGTCAAACTGAACTTAAAGTTGCTACAATAACAAACTTTTGGGTCAAGGCAGCCTATAGATTGTATAAGTCCGACAATCTGACCTAATATATATAAGATTGAGCCAAACTATGACTTAGATAGATTAGTCTATTAATTTTGATAAAAAATTTAATTTTTAGTATTATAATTATTAATCAATTAATTAATTTTTAAAATTTTTAATATTATGTAAACAATACCAGACTAGGCTCGACATGTTATAGTATAAACCAAACCATTTTCTTAAGCTTCAAGTTAAGCTGGAGACTAGCCTAACCCAATTGACACTTTTACTTTTAACCATTTTCACTATAGATCATCCTTCTCCTCTCCTCAACTTCATCACTATTATTTTATTTTTTCAATTACCTAAACAAATCTTCCAATATCTTTGTGCTTGTATTTACTTGAATTGAAGCAAAAATTAGAGCGAGACCAAGATGAGAAAATAAATAGATGGACATTTATTAAAAAATAATTGAGTATGAGAAGAAAATATGAGAGAAATAAGAGAAAGAGAGAGAATAGCTAAATGAGAGAAGAAGAAGAGACATTGAGATAAAGAGGAATAAGTGAAAAAAGGAATTAAAAAAGGACTGATATTTATTAAAAATAAATTGGTGGGAGAAGAAGAGGAAGTTCCGATATCAGGAAAATGAGAAAATGTAAATATATACATTTTAGATCTTTTTTATAATGGTTGTTTTTCAGCATGGGTTAAGATCAAAATTTCACATTTTCACATAAAGTCATTAAAAAAAAAAGAATGATAGAGTAAAAATTGGACTTTTGGGAGGAATTTGTTATTTCACCAAACTTTTGGATATGATTTAAATCAGTTCAATCTTAAAAGTTGATTCAGTTCGAATTTAAATGGAAAGATCTAACTTACTTTTAAAATTGAGTTGAATTCAAATTAAAAGGTATTTGACTCGGTTCGGTTCAAATTTATAGATTGAATTAATAGTTCGAATTGGTGAATCGAATAAATAATTTTGAATATTATTAAGGTAAAATAATGTCATTTTATCAATAAATCACGAACTCAAATAATAAATTTGAATCAAACCAAACTAAGAATTTCAATAATTGATTTGAGCTATAAAATTGAGTTGGACTTGAACCAAATAGAGTTAAATATTTTTTTATTTGAATTAAACTTAATTTTAATTTAATAAATTTAAATCAAATTATTTTATATTCAAACTAAATTCAAATTAAGAGGTATCTGGGCTCACCCTGCTTCACATCACATCCACACCTACCCCAAACCTTGGGTGGGAGTAGGCATTTGGCATTCTTTAATTTTATCAAACAAAAGTCTCTTTGTTTGCTTCTAGTGTATTATTTCACTTTCCAATTCTTTAGACATTTTCTAGTTAAAAATAGAGATATTAATTATATTATGATCGAAATTAAGTCTTCCAGATTTTTAAGGCAAAAAAACTATTTACCTCTCAAAGTTTGATAAAATTATAAATTCTTATCATTCAAATTTTAAAAAGTTAGATTTCTATTTCTCACCTATTTTTGTTAATGAATTTTATTAAGTGAAAGAAAGTTAACTTGTATATATATTTTTTATTTTCTATTTTATCTTGTTTTATATTTTTATTTTTCTTTCTTTTTATAATTTTATTTTTTCTTTATTTTTCTATCTAACAATATTAAGTATGTTTTTACAAATTTTAGAATATTTTTATAAATTAGAAAAAAATTAAGATACTTTTTAAATTTTAAAATTTTAATATACCTCCTGTTAATTTAGAAAATAATAATTGTATATAAAAAAATCAAAACATAATTTTTTTTATAATTTTTAAAATTATAAAAATATATTAATATTTTTTATAATTTTATAAATTAGAAAAAAATTAAGATACTTTTAATTTTAATAAAAAATTAAAATTATTATTTATACAAAAACTAAATAAATTCACTATTAATAGTAGAAGAGGATGAAAATTTCACTTTTAAAACTTAAATGATAAAGATTGTCATTTCATCGGAACTTAGGCGAAGAATGGTCACTTTTAGTCTTTTTTTTTTTTAACAATTATTTCCAGAATTAATTGTTAAATCATGTACACAAAAATAATAATAAAAAAATCTTACCTCCATTCCCTGGTGACTCGCCGCTTCGTGTCGTCGTTTGCTTCTCTAAACAAAGCCATGAAGGTTGCGGTGGTGGGAAGTGGAAGTGAGTCTATCGTTTATAATCTTCTTTGTTTTGTGTTTGGATAGAATTCGTGAAATCATATTAGGAAGCATGATGAATGTGAAAATTTTGCAGTATCTGGAGCTGTTTGTGCCTCGGTTCTAGCTAAAAATGGCGTCGCCGTTACTCTCTTCGACTCGGCTCGAGGTCCTGGTGGCCGCATGTCTCAGAGAAGGTTGCATTTCTCTCTTTTTCATAATTTTAAAAAAGTCAAATTTATTATTATTATAATTCAATAAAATAACTTTTCTTTAAATTTCATGAAACAATTTAGGCCAAATGCAATGGAGGTGGATAAACCTTATTGTTCGATAATGAATGTTCAATTTGTGCTTTTGTTATGTGTATTATTACTACAATACGATTATATATTATTTTCTCCTGCAAAAATTTATAACAACTAAAAAAAAATTAATGTGCGTTTATCTCGTGTTGAACTGCTAGATATGCAATGGCAGTTTTTTGTTTTAAAATTTTTTTTATTGAATTTACACATGTTGAATTTCGAGGTGGATTTAAGCATGTCTGTGGACATTTTATTTTTATTTGTTGTTGACAAATTATACGAGAAAGAGGTTTTTACTTGTGTAATTGTTTGTTCAAGTAGAGAAATTTCTGAAGATGGGAAGGAACTGTTGTTTGACCATGGTGCTCCATATTTTACTGTTAGCAATCCTGATGTGTTGGAACTTGTTCATGAATGGGAATCAGGAGGCCTTGTTGCTGAATGGAAAGTGAATTTCAGTTCTTTTGATTGTGTCTCCAGCAAATTTGTTGATATACAACAGGTGTGTGGCCATTCCTTGTATATGTATAGTTGCAGTCGATTGTACATGCTCTGCAGGCATGTTTGCTTACACTTGGTTTATTTTTTAATTTTATGTTGTGCTGTCATGGAATTTTTGTTTATTGGAACTAATGATTATAATTGCCCAGGTTCTTGTATTTAGGTGTTTGTTGTTAAGGATCTATGACTATGGTAGCATTAGTTGGTTAAGAAGTCAGTTATGTTATATGGGTACATTTTCGGTTCTCTGGCCCACTTTGAGTAAATATTATGTCTATCTTATTTATTAATCACTGGAATTCTGCACATCCTACCATTTTGCAATTTGCCTTAAACTTTGGACTCAATTTTATATAAAATATATGACCCCTGACATAATTGACTTGAGAACTAACCACCTAAACCATTTTTAATTTAATATGACAATCTTGTTGGAATGTCCAACTTTTCTGCTGCATTGAAATCTGTTTTGTTTAAATATTATGATTTTTGTAGCACATACAGTTCTGTATATCAATGTGAAAAAGGTCAAATGAACAAAATCAAAATGAATCTTTTTCTCATGGAGGCACTGCTTTTCAACTAAGATATTCTTTCTTCCTTTACTTATAGCCCAAAGTGAAGTCATGTATCCGAGGATGTATGACCCATAAATAAATATAGTTTTACCGCACTAATTGAAGAAAATATAGTGGATATTTGATCAATTTCACTGGAGTTCTCTTTGTGCATCCAAATCATTTATGAATAATCTCTAGGCCTATTGAAATTGGATGCACTATTGTAACAAAATATTAAATAATAATGGCATATAGACATATTTCTTATTTAATATTAGTTTTATTTAGGATGGAATAAGCAAGAAATATGTGGGTGTGCCAGGCATGAACTCAATTATTAAAGCCTTATGCCGTCAACCTGGTAAGTAGTGCTGCTATAATTTTTTTTATATGAATATGCACATTCAAGTGTTAATATTAACTTAAATTAGTTGCCTTATATCAAATTTATCCAGGAGTGGAAAGTAAGTTTGCTTGTGGTGTTGGGAAATTAAATTGGTTGGATGAGAAGAATTTATGGTCAGTGATGGGGTTGGGTGGACAAAGTCTTGGTAATTTTGAGGGAGTGGTTGCATCAGACAAAAATGTGATTTCACCAAGGTTTAGACAAGTAACAGGAAAACCACCTCCTCTTGGTATAATGATTTTTTCTTCTCTCTCTTGCTTGTGTAAATATTAAGTTTTCTTGTAGACTTTTGTTGGTGCCTAGATGTCTTTTTTAAAAAAAAAAAAAAACCAAGATTCCTTGTTAGATGTATTGAATTGTAACTAGAGAGAAATAGCTACTATCAATCATCCATAAAGTAGTTTATTGTTATGTAATTGTAATCTATTGAATGCTAAGGAGATTTTATGACAGCCTGAAATAGCCAATTCTAATTTTAGTATCATAAATGTAGCTCAGGTGGATACTGATCTTCATCTGGACAAGTGTATGAGTTTCTAAAATCATACCATAGATCTTGGACTTCCTGTGAAGTATCTCCAGTGCTAAACAAACAATAAAGTAGAAATCCTCACAAGTCCTATTCAATCTTTCTCATTCTTTCATTCTTCTTCTTGTAGTTGTTGATGCTATTTTGGGTATGAGCAGTGTTAAGAAAACTCTCTTGATTGCTAAAAGTTTGGGGTTCTACCGTAGACTGATTCGTTGGTGGTGGCCATTGTCACTAGCTCATGTACCACTATTGCATAGTTGTCATGCATATGCTCCAAGTATAACACTATAGGAATAACCTTTGGGTTTGCACTTTTTTTCTAGTCTTTTTCCTGTTGGCATCATGAGCTAATCATCGGATCTGATTATGTAATACCAAGTGTCACACTGTAGGCATCCCATTCTCTGTATACACTTCATTTTTTTCTACTCTTCTTCCTGTTAGCGTCATGAGCTAGTCTATAGTTGCCAATAGTATACTGTCAATTGTTGCATTTTAGGAATTACCATTGTGTTTGTGTATACAATCTTCTTTTCTACTAGACCCTTTGTACACATCATGATCTTGTTGATTGTGTTTCTTGGATGCTTTTTATTCTTCCTTTTCTTAACTGAGTTTCTATGTTCTACCTTCAATTGGTTCATTTATGTTCTTTTTATCTGATGGCAATAGTTTTAACTTATGGGAAACCAAGAATAAACCCTTAAACTTTAGTGATTAAAATTCCAATTTAGTCATTGAATATTTCTTTTTCCAAGTTTAAAGTAATTTGATTCTTTTCCTAATTTAGGTTGATTGCTATTCCAGGTTGTTATTGTAAAATATGTATAAATTCACCTATTTACTATTGAATTAAAAAAGCAAGAATTCTTCAAATTTTCTATATTGTTTTATGGTATCAGAGCATAGGCTCTAAGAACTCTTTTTTTTTTTTCACTCTTGTAAAAAAGAGAGTGTAATCTACTAGAATATTGTTGGAACCCATCAAAATATTGTCCAAAAAAGTTTTAGACCTTAGACTCCGTCAGAGTTCCATCACAAAAGTTGTTGGACATGACAACAACCAGTGGAAAAGCACAAATGCCGTTGGAAACCTATGATCTCGTTAGAAAATCTTTAGATTTGTCAGACGATCACAAAAGGTATCATTGTACATCCAAAAACCGTCGAAAGTTATTGATTTGTTGTTAGGAGTTGCTGATTTATAATTTGTCGGTAGTTTCCAGATTTGCTAGAAGTCACTGGAAGTGTTAGATTTTTTGGAAAAAATTGTTGACATATGCTTGTCAGAAATTTTAGTTGTTGAGTAAACAATTGCTAACTTGCTATTGGAAATTTTCAAAGGGCCCCCTTTTGGACAAATTTAAAAAGCCCTCTTGTGGCATATCTCCTCCAAAAGAAACCTGAAAGTTTTTCACCATGGCTACTGGTTTCCTAAGCTTGACAACCTCTACTCGTTCCTCTGTTCCTCTCTCTTTATTAATAAAGACATGAAAGTTTTTCAATGCAAAGATTGTATTCATGCTAAACAATCAAGACAGTCTTATCCTTTGCACTCATATTAATCATCATCTCATTTATAGTGATATTTGGGGACTTGCTTGTTTTGCAAATTCAACTCATACTAGCTGATTCATTACATCTATAGATGATCATACACGTGTTTGCTGGGTATATCTTATGAAAGACAAATCTCAAGTCATTTCTATCTTTCAAGAAATCAACAAATTTATACAGATTGTTTTTCAAAAACCTATTCAGATTTTGCACACAAATAATGGTCCGGAATATACATCTTATGACTTTCAAAAATATCTCTCTTATCATGGCATATTTCATCAAACCTCATGGACACATTCCTCAACAAAATAGTTTAGTTGAAAGAAAGAATATGTGTCTTCTAGAGGTTGCTAGGTCACTCATGTTTGCCTCTAATATTCATAACTCATTTTGGGTTAAGGCCACATTAACAACAACTTACCTTATAAATTGTCTTCTTTCTAAAAGTCTAAAATTTTGAATACCAATTAGCTTGTTAAAAGAATGTTTTTCTCATGCTTGCCTTTTCACTTCTTTACCTCCAAACGTTTTCGGATGTATTGCTTATGTCTACAACCATTCTCCCATTTGTTCTAACTTTGACTCCAAAGCCTTATGCTATGCCTTTGTCGAATATTGCCCCACTCAAAAGGTGTACAAATGTTATTTTTCTCTTTTCAGATTTTTTTTTTGTTTCAATTAATATCGCCTTTCTTGAGAGTCAACCATTCTATTCCAATGCTTCTCTTTAGGAGGAGAAATCAAGTGAAGCTTCACATTGAGATCATTCCATTTCTCTTCCTTGGACCACAATAATGATAATTCTTCATTTACAACACCCAATCCAGGGGGAGAAACTCATAACAAGATAAAACACCTAATATTCAAAAGAGGTCCTTGTTTACTCCAAGAGGCCAAAGGTTTTTCTCTTCCATGCTAACCATCAAATCCAAAGTCTGGTTTTGTGGTGGAAATTTTAAGATAAGTGATAAACAACAGAACAACCTGTATATTCCTATTGCTCTTCAAATCAGAATAGGATCTTGCACATAAAATCCAATTGTGAGCCATGCTACATACTCAAAATTTTTTGGTTAATATTGGGAATCTGCTTCAAGAATAGATAGTGTTCAAATACATACAGATATTCTTAGTGCCTTATGGGTTCCAAAGTGGAGGTCTATGGTTATGGTAGAAGTGAAGACATTAATGGGTAATAACACTTGGGAGATCTTGAACTATCCCAGGAAAAAGAAGGTTGTTGACTGCAAGTGGGTTTTTACTATCAGTATAAATCTGATGGAGTTGTTGAATGATACAAGTCCAATTAGTTACTCTGGGATTTACTTAAATATTTGGAATTGAATATGAAGAGATCGTTTCACCTATTGCAAAACTAAATTCAATTAGAGTATTACTTTCATTGGCTACCAATCTTAACTGAAAACAACATTAGATGGATATTAAAAAAGATTTTTTAATAGAGAGTTTGACGAAGAGATTTATATGAATACTCCAGCTGGTTTTGTGTATAAAGTACAAGGAGGTAAGTTGTACAAACTAAAGAAGTCGTTGTATGGATTAAAATTGTCTTCTGGGGCTTGGTTCAAAAGGTTTAATTCAACTTTGAAGGGCTTCGAGTATAGTCAAGTACTAGCTAACCATGCACTATTTACTAAGCGTTCCCACAATAGTAAAGTAATTATCTTGATTGTTTATAAGGATGATATTATAATAATGGGAGATAATGCTTAAGAGATTAAGAATTTGAAGAAAAAAGTTAGAAATTAAATATTTGGGAAATCTTTGATACTTTCTTAGTATAAAGGTTGTGTGAAGCAAACAAGGGATTTATATCTCTCTGAAAAAGTATATCCTTGACTTATTGATAAAGACTAGAAACTTAGGTGCAAACCGGCTAGTAAACCTCTAGAATTGAGTTAGAACTTTAAGAGTGCTCAAGAAGATTCTCTAGTAGACAAGGGAAGATACCAACGATTAGTAGGTAAACTCATCTACTTATCACTCACAAAACCAGATATTTCCTTTGTAATTAGTGTTGTGACACTTTGATGCCATCAATCATATCCTAAGGTATCTTAAAGGAACTCTGAAAAAGGGCTACTTTTTTGGAAGACTGATCAGAAAGGAATTGAGAGCTATGTAGATGCTGATTGGCCAGGGTCAGTTGAAGATAGGAGGTCTACTACTAGTTACTGCACTAAGGTTTGGGGAAATTTTGTCATTTGGATTAAGAAGTAGTCAGTTGTATCTTGTAGTAGTGCTAAAGCTTGAGTTTAGAGCCTTAGCACAAGGAGTTTGTGAGTTACTTTGGTTGAGACAACTATTGGTAGACTTTAGTTTCGGATAAGTTTTATAAAGCTTTATTGTGACAATAAATTTGCATTCAACATTACACATAATCTAGTGCACCATGATTGAACTAAGCATATGGAGATTCACAGACACTTTTTTAAGAAGAAGGCAGATGAAAGGATTATGAACTTAGCATATGCCTTAATTAAGTTTCAAGAAGTTGATCTACTTATCAACGCTTTGTTTAAACCTGAATTTGAATTCTTTGTAAGCAAGTTGGGAATTATAGACTTCTATTCTCTGGCTTGTGGGGGAGTTCGGGAAACCAAAAATAATTTCCTAAACTTTAGAGATTAAAATTCCAATTTAGTGACTAAATATATCTTTTTCATAGTTTAAACTGATTTGATTATTTTCCCTAGTTTTGGCGGTTTGCTTTCTTAGTTTGTTGTTGTATAATATGTATAAATTCACCTATTCACTTTTGAATGGAAAAAAAAACAAGAATTCTTCAAATCTTCATTCCTGTTTCGTGACCCGCATCAAGAGTTAGCCATTCATCTCAACATAAAATTTCCTTACAAAAAAACTGTAATTTTAAATTATGGCAAAGAATCATTTTCCACAGTTGCTTCTGTTATAGAGTTGAACCCATGACATAGTGCCAACAGATATTTTGTTGCATTTGGTGTAGCAATTATTTATTCAATTCATATGGAATATGACATGAAATTGTTACAAGTAGTTAGAACTAATTAAATGGATATTTTTGTTCCTTTAAATTTATGGTAAAGGTGAACTTACTATTTTTTTTTTTTGCAATTTACTTGTCAACAATACTATATTCCTGTTAAAAATTCTCTCCTTTTTCACTGCTTCTTTTGATGGCATCTTGGCCATGGTAATTTTTGGCAAAAAATGGCATGACTTATTTTTTGTGAGTGAATAATTGGCTTTTATCATATCAATATATTACTTGTTATTGTTTCACTTTGATGGAAACAAATTTGATTTTTTGGTTATTTATTTTGATACAGATTTGACTTTTGCCCCAGAGTTGGCTGCAAAGTTAGAAGATATTCCTGTCAATCCTTGTTTTGCTCTATTGCTGGCATTTGCAGAGCCTTTGTCTTTGGTAGGACATTAATTTTCAATTTGTGAGCTAGGTATCTAGAACTTTCCAGTCCCCACCAGGTCCTCAAGATTAACATAGTTTATGAACTTTATTGCAATATCTTCTTTCAGATTCCAGTAAAAGGCTTCTCATTCCAAAATTCCAGAGTTTTGAGCTGGGCTCACTGTGACAGCAGCAAGCCTGGGCGTTCTACTGCAAGGTTTTTATATGTATTTTATGTTTCATAATGAGTGAATGATTATTAGTATGATCAGATTTCTGCACTATTTTTAATTATTTATTTTCACTAGTATACATCTTTACTGTATAGTGAACGATGGGTGTTACATTCCACGGCTGAATATGCTAAAAGTGTAATTGCTCAAACTGGACTTCAAAAGCCTTCAGATGAAACATTGTGTAAAGTGGCTGAAGAAATGTTCCAAGAATTTCACAGCATAGGTCTCACTACTTCGTTGCCAGTTTTCAGAAAAGCTCATAGATGGTTAGTATCTAAATTCAGTACCCGAAAGATTTTTGTGTACATTGTACTATAAGTTACTTTACGTCAAAACAAATGAAGCCCAATTCTCTACTACAAAGCACACATGATTACATGTTTTAGATTGCATTAGAAAATATAGCACCTCACTTTCTATTTTCAATTTCATTTTTGGCATTATTCAGCCTCTATTGTTGTCTATCCGCATTATCATGGGATCGGATTGGCTTTTTTTTTTTTTTTTGGGTTCAGGGGAAGTGCCTTTCCAGCTACAAGCATAGCCAGAGAGGAGAAATGTCTCTGGGATAAAAACAAGAGACTAGCCATCTGTGGAGATTTCTGCGTTAGTCCAAACGTTGAAGGTGCAATTCTTAGCGGGTTGGCTGCAGCCTCAAAACTTACAGAAATCCTCAGTTGCTTATAGTGTGATAGTTTCATCTATCATTTAACCAGAATTTTTACGCATCATATGAAACACCTCGTAAAGTAATCTGAAACTGCATAGATCAATTTAAATTCTTGTTTTAGTACATTTAAGCACAAATTAGTGTTGAAGAATATTAAAGTTGCATTGTGTTTCCAAAAGTTATGATTTTTTTCTAGCTATTTCATACTTTTTATTTGGCTTCATGGTATTATTGTTCCGAATCTTTGATCAAGAAAATTCAGAGAATATACCTGGGTTTTTACAGTCTTGTGATTATTGTGCCTTTTGTTTATGAATTAAAAAGGAATTCAGTTCATGTTTATTTCTAAGAATTGTACTGAAAAGGAAAGTAGGGTGGATGTGAATTAAACTATGTTTGAATATCTCTTGATTCGAGTTCAGTTCAAATGAAAGACAGTTTGACTCAAATTCATTGAGTCAACATTAATAGTGGTTTGAGTTTGATTCGAATTTATAGTTTAAATTTATAGTTTAAATGTGATTTAGATTTGTAGTTTAAATTTCTAACTTATTAATAAAACAACGTTGATGAATAATTATTTAATATAATTTGAATCGAATCATGAGTCAAATTTAAATCAAATCGAATTATCTATCTAACTTGTGAATTAAACTAAATTAAAATTTTTATAGTTTAAGTTTGATTTAATTTTAAAAAGAATTGAATTTTTTACTTCAAATTTGATTTTCAAATCAGTTCGGATTAGGTGCAGCCCTTACAATTCTGAATATGGATGCCGTGGCGGATTTCTATTGGCTGCAAAACAACCGGTATAAAAGAGATTAGATTCTGATAATGTTTGTGAGGCAATCATATCATATCCCGCTGCAAACCACATAGCAAGGCCACGTGTCAGCATGACAATCACTACCCTCTTTCCCTCACTATAATTATCTAAACATTGTGTAACCAAACCACAGAGTCTTTTAAAGCAAGAAGAGAAGCCCACAGGGAGCTCAAATTCAAGTAGAGCAATGGCAGCCTCAGTCATGGCTTCTTCCTTGAACCTCAAACCAGCCCCTTTCGTCGTCGAGAAATCCTCCGCAAGAGGCTTCCCCTCTCTTGCCAGAACCACCGCCCCTTTCAAAATTGTCGCCAGTGCAAAAAAAAAGCTCCAGACTGATAAGCCCTATGGTACGTCTAAATCTAACTTTATCCATACGATTTCAAAACTGAATATCACAATTACATGTTACTCGGACGAAAGCAGGAATTTATTTCGGAATAATGGGGATTTATATTTAATTTTTTATGACTGTTAGAAAAATTCAATCGAAAATTAATTTGATCCTTCGCATTCTATGAGTATTAAATTGTATGTTACTCAGGGCTGAAACCTACAATTTATTTTGGAATAATTCTGATTTATATACGGGTAAAACTCATCTGTGGCTGTTTCCACCATGGATGTGTCTTACTAGTAATTAAATTATAAGTTTTTTATTCAGAAAAATGTTAAATTGATTTGGAGTGATTTTGTAGGAATCAGCGGTGGCATGGCCTTGAGGGATGGTGTTGATGCATCAGGCAGAAAGCCTACGGTCGGTTTTAATTATTGTTAATACTTTATGATACTGTGATTTAATTCTTCACAAGCTAGTTAATTTTTTGTCAACTTAACAATATTTCTTATTCTTGAACCAGAATTTACATGTTTCACAAAAAATTTAAATCATGATATGACATTCAACAGTAGTATAGAAATAGGTTTTGAATTTATTTAAGGCCAAAGGATTATTTTTCACCTAAGTTTAAGTGTTATCCCAAAGACACACCAGTCAGGTTTGAAAAACCTAAACTCTCACTCATCCATTAAAAATCTCAATTATAGTTAAGGTAAAAATCGTCTTTTAACAAAAAAAAAACTAAAGTTTTATTTGTTTGGCCCCCCTTAGCTTGAAAATCACAATACAACCCCTATCTGAAGTTTAAAAAATCAAAATTTTTCCCCTGGGGTTTGCAAATCATGGTCAGAGTCGCCAGAGATGGTCGTCTTTAGTGGCGTTGGCTCTTCCTCCGGGCTCAACTCTCCTTGTTTATCACTTTTTAACCACCCGCGTAGGCTATTTCCTCCGATGAAGGTAAAATCGTCTTTGTTGGAGTGTCTTCGTCTTTGTCCGAGACGAAGATACGAAATTGTCTTCGTCGGAGGAAATAACGTATATCGGTGGCTGAGAAGTGATCGGTAGGGAGAGTTGAACCCGGAGGAAGAGCCAACACCATCGGATACAACCATCTCTGACAACTTCAACCATGATTTGCAAACTTTAGAGAGAAAATTTTGATTTTTCAAACTTCAGGTGGGGGTTGAATTGTGAGTTTTTAAGTTGAGGGGGGCCAAACAAATAAAACTTTAGATTTTTAAAATTTTTTATTAAATGACTATTTTGCCTCTAACCATAACTGTGATTTTTAACAGATATGTGAGATTTTAGGTTTTTCAAACTTCATAGTACGTCTTTGGATAGCACTTAAACTTGGGGTTGACATAGTCCTTTGCCCTTTATTTAATTTTTACTTTTATAGTTTGTCAGATTCAATACGTGTACAATAATCACTTAAATATATAAGATAATTTTCTAATTAGGATTGCAAGATATCAATTCAATCCCTTATGTTTTTTGAGGTTGCTTGATGAGTTTTATAAATATAATATGTTAGAGAATAAAATATCAATATTACCTATACAAACAAATTATATGAATTTCTCTATACAAACTAAGATAATAACATTTGATTAAGTCATTTTAAATGAGAGAAAAAATAAATAATTACATTATCTTATCTTAATTTGTGTAGATAAGTTTATATAATTTGTTTGTATAGATAATATTATTTAAGTATAAAATCATTGTATAAAAATTACTTTATTTTCCAAAACTTTGTATAATACCATCCAGTATAATACAAAAATTATTAATTTCAATAAATGATTTCATTTCAAGTTTGTTATATTTTGAGTAATGGGGTGGAAATTTAACTGTTTACAGGGAAAGGGCGTGTACCAATTTGTTGACAAGTATGGAGCTAATGTTGATGGATACAGGTAAGAATATCATCTGGATTTTGTAGCATTTTTTTTTTTTTCACTCTTCTTCTCAGATAAGTCATATTAAACAGACCCTTATATCAATTAAAAAATATCCTTTGATGCAAGAAGAACATTGGTGATAATTTTCTTTTGTGATTGTTGATTTACAGTCCGATCTACGACACTAGAGACTGGTCTCCGAGCGGCGATGTTTATGTGGGTGGTAAGAAACAAACTCTTAGCTAATCACCGCAAAGAGTGCACAAATCTTATTTCTTGTTTTGACCATTGTTAATATTCTTGGTATGAAGTGAAATTTATGTGTTGAAAAATGGTGATGTTGCAGGCCCAACTGGATTGGCAATCTGGGCAGTTACTCTTGTTGGCGTTCTCTCATTAGGAGCCCTTCTTGTGTACAACACAAGTGCTTTGGTACAGTAGACTAAGACAAGACACGCGTTATGTTTATGTTGTAATGTAATGTAAGGTAATATACTACAATACTTGTTCATCTAATTGTTCAAACAGAATTCTACAACTACTTTTGGTTGGTGTATCTAGTTGTGCAATGTTTTGGTGTGGATTTAATTTGAGAGCAGCTGGTAATCTTTAATGTGACATGTTCATATGTTGGCATTGTTGTTTGTTGGGATTGTGAGGGAAAGACTTTGGGGACATATTGTAAGCCCCATTGAGGATTGTGGGTTATCATTTTGAAGTAAAATATGGGATTTCTAACATGTGTACGTATGATAAGTTATTTAGAAAATCTGAATTTTTTTAACTGGGTCAGGAAATAACTTTGGCATTTCTCTTCTGAAATCAACATGAGTTAAGAACAGAGCAATGTTATGAATATTCAATTTTAAGCATCTAACTATTTATTCAAATAATATATTATTATGTAATTAAATATTTTTTATCTTTAATTCATAATCATTCACTCACATAATATTAGTTAAATCAATGGCTTCTAATGATAAAGTAGTATCAAAAACATAATATTGTTTAATTAGAAATCTTAAATTTAATTAAATTTTGTATTAGAATTTGAATAAATTAAAATGCCAAGAGTAAATATGAAACATTGAAAAGAATATACAATTAGACCAAGGGCAACATAGATTTTATAAATAAATTTTATAAAGTAATCCGTTTTTGAAATGTAATTGTAACTCTTCCCAAATTTCCAGGAGAAATTTTTATAAACCCGCCACATGAGAACATTTCTTATCATTAGAGTTGACAAATATTTACCAAATTAATTTTTTGTTATTTATTTTAATATTAGAAACTTACAGTTAGAAGGATTTGTGTTATATTAAAAACTTGAAAGAAATTTTCATTA
Organism: Mangifera indica; assembly: GCF_011075055.1. Lineage (NCBI taxonomy): Eukaryota > Viridiplantae > Streptophyta > Magnoliopsida > Sapindales > Anacardiaceae > Mangifera > Mangifera indica. Next base: position 24,253,000 of record NC_058137.1, on the reverse strand, counting down.
TAAATCAAAGGAGATTCCTGTCATAAATAAAATTATTTGGTGTGATGTAATTATTTATTTATTTTTATATTAAAATTACCCAATCAAATACTATTACTCCAATTCATATATATAAATTTATATAATTTATTTATATATGTAATAATACTCTTATTGTGATTAACTTAAAGACGTAGAAGAGGATTATAGGCTGCACGGCGGCAAAAACCGACCAGCTGCCTATTGAAGAAGATTTCCGGCCAGCTGGATTAACAGTGAAGCAGCTCTGCATGGTTCAAAAGCACTTTAATTGAGATTTAATAGCTGTTTCAATTCTTCATCAAGTATGCATCCCAATAAAATGCAAGATAAAGCAACTAATAACATACAATGCGAAGAAGACTAGTAAAAAATTGTTTAATTTCATTAAAAGGTCAAAATACCATCCTTTCCCTCCTTTCACCTCCCTCTACACCAAAAATCAACAGAATACAAGGGAATTCAATTTCCATGAGCATTAACTCGTCGCAGCAAGGTTTCGTTGTTTCATTGAAGGAAACTCGAATGGGGAATTACGTTGAAGCACTAAGTCTTACTAACTACATATTTGTTGTATGTGGGAAAAATCCTTCCACCTGTGAATTCAAATAGTTATGAAGAAATTCGTTGCCTACCTAAATATCGTTAAAAGCATTTTCCTCTTCATAAGACTGTAACAAGCTCTTCAAAGGAGGCACAACTTGATGTACCGTTCCATCTGCCATTGTAGATCGAACTATCTGCACATGCAAACACAATAAAAAAATCCACATTATGAAGTTAAGAATTAACAAAAATGAAATGACAAGATAGAGTAGAATAACAAAACCGAGGCACCACAACCTTCTCTATTTCTTCAAGGAGTAGAGGGTTCTCTCTCAGGTATTGTAATGCTTTGTCTCTTCCCTGTCCCAACCTGTTTCAAAACATAAACAGAGGAGGAGATCATAAGCCACTGTTGATTCCAGAAGCAGAACATTCGAATAAAAATTTCAAAGAAAGTAAAAGATATTTCCACTTGACAAATGCATCATTGCAATCAATACACAATAATTAGCAGAAATTTTTCCATCATATAAACTCAAAAGATGTCTCATATATGTCTGAAGGTAGAGTAGAAATAGAGAATAAAAAAATTTAAGTCCATTGATATGCAACATTGACAGAAATCATTTCCTCATTTTATGAATAAAATTTTGTTTGTTTCTTATAATGATAAATGCAAATATGATAAGCCATGTTAATTGAGCAGTAAAGGAACAGTTTCATTGTCATAATCCGATTCAGAAAATCAATAGACCAATAAACTGGAATTTAGAATTGTGAAGATAAAGATACTATAAAGAGAAGTAAATTGCAAACAAAGGTAAACCACAAATAGAAAGTTCAGAGGCCAACCTATTGTCTCCATAGCTATACCAAGCTCCCTTCCTTGCCACAACATTCATCATTTCAGCACAATCCAAAACACATCCCTGCAAAATTCTTAAGTGAAAACAAAGAGCACAATTTGCACCCTCTGAACTAATTTTTTTTTTTTTTATAAAGCAATACTAACCAGTTTACTCACTCCCTCTCCAAATATGATTTCAAATTCCGCTTGCTTGTATGGCCTTGATACCTACGAAACAGAAGGTTAAGGATTTCTTTCATGCATATATAGCATTAATCAGAAACACAACTTGGTACATTAGACAAAATATGTGCAAGTTTTTTTATTTTTTGAAGACAGGCAGAATACAGCTACCATAAATATATTCCATACTCAAATTTCAAGCATCATAAGAAACCAAGCTGCAAAAGAAATGATGCAAATAGGTCAGGAACCTGTACAAGTGTTTGCGTAAGAAATGGTTTTCAGCAAACTCAGCCTCAATACCTAGGCCATTTAATTATATTAGTACAAACTGGGGTAAATAAACACATGCAAAAATCATATGAATAAAAATGAAAAAAGAAAGTATATCATGTCAATATCTGCAATAGATTCTTACAAGTATAAATACTAGAAAAGATGGTGTCTCTTGAAAATTATGTCAACCCTTTAAATCAGGATGCTAATATTCAAACATAATGATATCATTATAGTCTACCTTACTCTTTTGCACTCTTACACGAACTCGAAGCCCAATATTCTCATCTCCTTTAACCTGCAACAACATAATTGTACTGAGAATTACAGAGACTGGTATGAAATTAAGAAACTTGAATAAATATTAAACAATCAAGAAGCTATCATGCTTACAGATTTTATCTTCCCTGTAGAACGTATTTCTAGACGAACTGAGGCAAAAAACTTTAGTGCGATTCCTCCACTAGTGACTTCTGGATTCCCATAATATACACCAATCTTGCAAAATAAAGATAAGACAAGCAATAAGTTACTATAAGAACAAACTTTCTAATTACATATAATCAGATTGATGCAGAAAATATAGAGGAAAACAAAGAGAAAGGTACTGTACAAAATTATAAAGATAGAATGCCCAAGACTTTTCTTCTTGGAAATTTGAGAAATACCCACTAGTTTGTTTAGTCTTTGGACTTTTAATTTTGATAGTTCTGTTAAATTCTAATCTCACGGAGTTTGTAATATTTTCTGCTTCTTGAAATTGGCTGTAACTGTATTCTATAAAATCTTCCTTAAGTATATATTGTTTTATTTTTGAATATGGTCTTAAGGTGATTTGTGATACATACTATCAGTCACAGTCCCTATATGCCAATGCCATTAGGATTATTTAACAGAACTTAACATACTATCTTTATATGCATAAAAATTATTCGGAATTGATTAATTGCATTCAACGAGAGTTTTAATGGTGAACCTGAATTTAAGCTCACAGGTAAGAATCCAACAATAGAATTTAAGCTATAAAACTCCAATTTATCAAAATCACAAAGAGAGAATTTTCTCCAAACTGTTCTACATCATATATAAATTATTTGTACCTTATATCTGATCTGATTGAGAAAAATGAGAGTACAACCAGCTTTTGAGGCATTTCCTGACATTTTACGTAGAGCTTGGCTCATGAGGCGAGCTTGCAATCCCATTTGCTGCATCCCAATCTCACCCTATGTAACAAGAGTGGAAAAGGAAAGCATTCAAATGAGGCTAAGATCCTACTATCTAAGTAGTAAAATAACTGTTAGTTTTAATGGGATAAAACAATTATAACATACTTCAATCTCTGCTCTTGGAGTAAGAGCTGATACAGAATCAACACAAATAAGGTCAACAGCACCAGATCTGCACATACGATCTGCAACTGTGAAATGAAAACTGAATTAGTTCATACAGTTTATGTCTATAAATTTCGCTTATGAGTAACAAAACAATTAAGCCTAAAATTTGTTGTAGTCAGAATGGAATAAATAATTAATAAATCCTGAGTTCCTCAGGTATAGAACCTCATGGAAAGTATAATAAATTACTTTCTAGAGCCATCTCTCCATTATCAGGCTGGCAAACAATTAAATTTTCTACATCCACACCCAATGCCTTCGAATATGCAGGATCAAAAGCATGCTCTGCATCCACAAGCATTGCATTGCCCCCAAGCTTCTGCATAAATACCATAGAAAAACTGGAAGTTGGCCTCAAGACACATAAAAAAATGTAAGAACTTTCAAGCACTACAAAGAATTTAGAATTACAGAATAAGAGCAAAAAAACAAAAACCTGCACTTCTGCAATTGCATGGAGTGCAAGAGTGGTTTTTCCACTGCTTTCTGGTCCAAATATCTGCAATTTTTTAGAGTACAAAAAGCTATCATTGGTACCTTACCATCAAATAATGCCAGAAGTTGACTTAGTAGGCAGGAAACAGTAATAGGAGAGGAAAAATACAGAGTCAGACAACCACAGAATGACACTTGGGACTTATGCCAAAATAATTACTGACTCAATAAATTACACACATATAGCAAATTAAACAAAACTATCTAATATGCTTACTACTTTTGAAACCATCCTTAACACATTCAAGGGCGATTGATCAGTCATCACAGGTGGAAAAGTTGTTATTGATTATATAACCCTTAACAGTGTTTTCAAAAGCATGTCCATAAAAAGCCTAGCTAACTATCATATGAGCGTCCCATGCACCGCATAGACAAAAATGCTCATTTGCATCACGAAATATTTAAAAAAAGCAAATCCAAGGACAATAGAAGCACAAATAGGAATTACAAAAAGATAATACCTCTACAATTCTTCCTTTAGGAAGTCCACCACCTAAGGCCAAATCTAGTGTTAAACAGCCGCTGGGAAATGTTTCACTGAAAAGGATAAGAAACAGTACTAAATCAAGTCAGGCTTATCTTAAGTCGTAAATGTGACATCAAGCAATATCTCCAGGTGGTACTGGATCATTTCAACTAATGACAATCTAGAAATAAGACATTCATCATTCATTTTTGCTTTCCTTTTTCCAAACCAGACATTCAACACATTGAACAGGGAATAATGTGAAAAACAGAATTGCGAAAAAAAAAAAAGCAAATAACATTGTAGAAAAAGCCTACACAAGGGCTCCACCAGCACTACCCAATCTTGTAACGCTTCCTTTCCCAAAAGAGCTATTTATGTCATTCATAGCTGCATCCAGCGCTTTTTGCTGAAACATACATAATAGTGTCAGATTTGATAAACTAATAACTTTGCCAAGAAGCATTTCATTCAGAGTCCAACGGAAGAAGACTCATAATTGAACTCCCTATGCAATAGAGATGGAATAAATAATGAATAGCAGAGCAACAAACTATGATCAGCCTCCCTGCCGATGGTAGCTTTTGATGAGGTGTTCTGAGCAATCAAATAACATCAAATGGTCAAAGAAAAAGAAACAAGAGTCTCCTACATGATTATAACCAACAAAATCACCCAGCGTATCATCAACAGCTCATGTCTAGTATTTAAGTTCTGCCAAGCAACTGCCACAAGTTCACATAAGCCTTTGTCCTTGCATATACATCATATAAAAACATTCATAACTTCTCAAGAATGATTTAAACAACATATCCATAATTGCAACCCAAGAAATCAACATCAACAGGAACTCGAGTTTGCGAAGGGTTCATTCATTTATGGATTAAAAAAATGACAACATCAAAGTTTATATTCATAATAAGCTTATTAATAAATAATCAAAGCATATAATATCTGAATTCACATTTTGAAATTCAAGCATGCCCATAACCAACCCAATAAGCATCACCTACAAGTTTACCACTCCTCCCCACTTCTATTCAAAATTTCCATTAGCTCTAAAAATATTTTTACAAGTTTCTAAATCTCAACTAAAGTAGTTAAATTTATAGCTGAAACAAAGTCCTAAAAAAACACCCATTAAAGAATTTTAAACTTTAAACTAAACCCAAAACCCCAGACAAAAATAGAAGTTACCCGGTCGAGGAAGCGAGAATCTGAGTCAGAAGACAAAGCGCCGTTAACTTTGCCGTCGAACTCACAATGAATCATCTTGACTTTTTTCTTTGCAGCTGCCAACTTTGACACCGTGAAAAAGCCTGAGCGTGAAGACTGGCATTGAAGAGGACATGAAGTAATCGAGAGCACAGAAGGAAAACAGTGACGGAGAAGCTTTACGTTGGGAAGGGAGTGTAAAGAGTCCATAATAATCAATGAAACAATGAGTAGCAGAATTCGGATATAGCAAAAAGGTGAAGAGAAGAAGAGCCTTAGTTGGGTCGTGGGTTTCTTTGTAATTAGGTTGAGCCAACAGGAAATTGGCCCATTTGAACCATAGACTTTGGGGGTTCACTTCAAGTCGGCCCAATTTATAAAATGAATGGCCCTTCTTGATCTTGAAGTTCAATTTACTACATAATTTTTCCTCTTTGTTTCCGTCACTCTATATTTGTTCTTAGGCGTGGTTCAACCATAGAAATTTTCCTCATATTTGCGTTGACTCTTTGGCTTTAAGAAGGTCAAAAGGCTATTTCCCACCCAAGGTTTCTATACACCTAAGAACTTTTTGTTAAAGTTAGAAATAGAATCATCATTTTATCAATAATATTAAAATAAATAAAATTATATCTCATTCCCTTATTTGGTTTGAAAAATTAATAATTTTTTTCTAAGATAAAATTTTAAAAAATTCACTTTTTCTTATAGGGTTTTTTTTTTCTTTATCTAGTTACTAGAATTCGTTTTTATAGTTGACCAACCTTCCCATCATCTTCTTCTCTCACTGTTGACCTTTCCACGGGAGTAGTTTCATCAAACAAAGTGTGTCTTCATTCAACGAAGAGATAAAGATGATTTGTCATCTTCGTCTCTTTAGTTGCCCGACCAATTCATGATGGCTCAGACAACGCTCGACCACAAACAAGAGATTCGTTGCTCGAATCGAAAATAAATGGCAATGAATAGAAGAACCAGGAGATCTGTCGAGCTTCCTTCTTTAATTCGTCTAACGTTGGCCATTGAAGGTGTCTTCAGAGAGGTCGGATATGAAAGATAGGTGGAAAGGGCCAGTTGTTGATTGAAGAAAGGAAACAAACCCTAAAAATAAAATGTTAACTTTTTAGACTTTAGACGGGGGTTAAAATTGTTATTTTTTGAAGTCTGAAAAAAATGAGATAAAATTATATATTTTTAATAATATTATTAAAATAATAATTTTACCTTTATATTTAATAACAATTTTAACAAAAATTTAGAGATAAATGGATATTTAAAATTTTAAAACTACAAACATATGCGTTTAAAAATGAGCTAAATCTTAGGTGAAAAATAGTCCTTCAGCCTTCTAAGAATGATGGACCCCTTAGCTTAAGAACAATCATGTTTAGTACTTTGATATTTTTATAAGAGGGCGATCATATTTCTCAAAATTAATACCTAAAATTCATAATACGGTATTTTAATATTATTAGATAGTGTTATAGACTGATTAAGGTTTAAGAGCACTAGACTATAATCATAACATCATGTCAAATTGCCATTTACCCTAAGAATTTTAAGTTAGTAAATAGAGATGACATCAATTCGAAAAAGGTCAAATATCTTAATTCTTGTCTCTATTCCCATATGAAAAACTTTCTCCATCTTTGATACGAGGATAATGGAGAATCTTTGTCTTCTCTTATGAGAATAATTTCTCTCTCTTTTTCTTCTTCATCGATAATAAAAAATAATAAAATATTTATTAATTATCATAATATATTTGTATCAATTCAATATTTTTTAGGATAATTTAATACGTAAAAATTCAGAAAATATGTAAAAAAAAAGGGATAAATCAGAGTATGAATAACTGAAAATATATTTATCTATGTCTCTATCTCTATCTTTATCCCATTATCTAAAGACGTAAATTTTAATTATTAATGTCTCTATCCTGGTCTTCATCCCATATTTATCCGGAATTTCCCCTTCCAATAGAGGTGGGAAGACAGGTGCTCTCCTCCTGGCAAAATATAAACATTTCTGGGACATCATTTATTTATTTATTTTTAATTAGTGATATCTGATTTCATATCTAAATATATATCCGAATTTATTATTTTATAGCAATTAAAAAATACCAAATCGAAGACCTATTGCACCAGAGCGTTCACTGTCAATTGATAAGATTAATAACAAGTTGGAATTGTATAAACCCTATGAAAGGTACAACCAAACAAGACAAGTAATATTGACTTACAAAATTATTTATTTATTTATAAGCTCAGGGGGGGTCATAAAATCTAAGTAATGAGCTCATCTGGATTTTTTCTTTGTTATTGTCTTTTCCCTGGTAGTTGTTTAGAGGAAGGTGACACTAATAATCATACTTATTATTTAAATTAAAAATCGATTTTTTCTGGTGTTCAATTCTCCTGCTCTGGCATTTGTTCTTGTTAGAGCTGTAATCAGTTTTTTTTTTTTAAATTAAATTATATAATTAATAAATAATTTTATTCAAACTTAAGTACTTATAATGGAAGTAAGTTTTAATTATATACATCCGAACGAAAGTTATATTCATAGAAAATTTTGAATGATAAATGAGTAAGATTTCAAATATAAGAATAGATATTTCAAGGAGGTCTGGTCCGCCTGCAGTATGATTTACACTCAATTTTTTTGGTATGGCAAATGAAAAATTATTAAAAAATTAAAAATTAAAAACATTAAAATACTATAATTTAGGAGTCTGGTAGCAAAAATACATGGGCCGCTCTGTTATGCCCCAGGAGAACATGTGTTGTGCCACAAGCCCTTTTTATCTGGTGGGTCAATCGGGCCCATAAGACTTATACTGGGGCAGACATATGCCCAGCACGATCCACCAACATGACAGACCGTGTTACGTTAACTCATTGTCATGTCTATATGAGAGTAAAGATTCAAATTCTCTTTGATAACATTTCAAAATTAAATTGTTCAAATAATGTAAATAGATGGATAAATATTCTATCCATGAGAAATCAACAAGCCAAAAATCAGATATATATTAATATAAACTACAATTTCTTTACAAGTTTTCATGGAGATGAAGGTAGATATATATTAATATAAACTACAATTTCTTTACAAGTTTTCATGGAGATGAAGGTATTTAAGAAGCCTAAATACATCATATTAATTAAAAATGACTATTATTCCACATGTTTGGCAAACCCACTTCAGATAACAAGCTTTCAGGGCTTGGAGATGATCCTCCCATGTTAGGAATAATAATATTGTCTTCATTATTCCTTTCAACTTTGGTAAGCTGGTTCAAAACAGCTTTAATTACCTTGTTGTTGTCACCGGAATAGAAGGATTCTAAACCTGGAAATATTTGGCCAAACTGGGAATCAGAAACGATAATGTTGTTATTGTTTGGTTCCAAATGATGAGAGAAAATGGGGTTGGCAATTTGGTTTGGGGAGAAAATGGAGAAGCAGGACACTTGCTGATCATCAAACTGAGTTAAATTATTTGGTTGAGTTTGATCAAAAGTGATGTAAGAATCCATTAATGGTGGAAGAGATGAAGAGCCTGTGTCATCATAACTGCAACTTGTTCTTGTTCCCATCCTTGGTTGGGCACCAACTTGATCTCTGTTCTTGTAAGACACTCGACACAATACCCAATCTTCCTGTTTGTATAAATTAAGAGAAAAATCACATAATCAGACGTCGTTGTATCAGTTTGTATAATTTATTTGTATATATAATATTATTTTAATAATCGATTTCAGTTAGGTGTAATAGACAAGAAATAAAAACTTCCAACCATACAAGTATTTTAAAAGAATGCAACATGCCTCATGCGTCATTTGAATTAAGAATAAAGTAGTTGAAATTTAATAGTCAAATTCAGTTAGGTTTTATAGATTTAAAAAAGAAACTTTGAACCCATATATTTTTTAAAAAGGCAACATGCCCCATAATTCATGCAAGAACTTACGGAATTCAATATTAACTTTAGGGAGAAAAGATATGTAGACACACTTTTGAGTGCATAATTAGATATATAAATAATATATCATCATGTGATTATGTGATTTTGAATTAAAAGTAAAATAACATTCATTGATATAATGTCATGTTATCTATATATTTGATTATATACTTAAAAATATGTACACGTAATTTTATTATAAGTCTAAAGAAAAAAAAGAGATAAAAAGGGCATATATATGTACCTTGGGAGAAGAAACTTTAGGAGGGCCAGAAGGTCCTTCAATCCTGAACTCATGCATAACCCAGTCAGTTTTTCTTCCTTTAGGAGCTCTCCCTTGGTAGAAAACCAAAGTCTTTCTCATCCCAACAAGGCTGCCTTCACGCATAATCGCTCTATCTTTCCCGGTGGCTTTCCAGTACCCTGATGCAGTAGCTCGATTTGTCCTTAATCCTGTTGCATATTTTCGATCCCGCTGGCTGTAAAAATACCAGTCCCTCCCTCCTACACAGGCAGTTTCTGCAAAATATTTGCACAAAATAAGCAGAATTTTTTGTTCCAATTATCACAACAACTTTTCAAATTTTCGTAAATAGTTAATTACACCTACCCATCATCTAAACTAAGTAATACTACATATACAAACAATTTGTACAAATTTATCTGTATAAACTAAAATAATAATATCTATTCTAATAATTTTAAAATAACATAAAAAAATAATTACATCACCCAATCAAAAACTTTTTAATATATAATATCCCAAGTCAATGACACTTTAGAAATTTGAATTTTTTGTTGAAAACTAGGGTTCATATATAAATATATTCTATGGATAGGTAGAATATCAACCATATAATTGAAAAATGATTAGTTTGAAAACCAAGAAAAAAAACAAAGGGATTTCATCAAACAATTGACTAGGGCAATTGGTTTTGGTGGAAAAGAATTAATAGAATAAAAATAAAAATCCAAATCCTTTTCAACCTTAAAGGAAAAAGATAAACAAGCTTATGCTAGAGAAAATTACAAGAGTAATAATTTTATGACTTCGAATTATGCAATTATTAATAGCCTCTATCGCAGTCACAACTATTGGTTAGGACGGTGCCAAGAGTGTCAATTTCTTATAAATCTAAGAAACAGAAATTTATATTTAATTTAATTATATAAATTAAATATCATATTTTTCGAAAATCTATTTTTTAGATATTCTTGGAGCTTGATTATCCGGTTTAAACACTCCGTAGTTGTTTTTACACGGTCAAAATAAATAAATAATAAGAGTTTTGATGTGTTTAAACTTTCAATATATGCAACTTACGTAATTCATATTAATTACCATGCATGGTTAAATTTTTTTACCCAAAAAAAAAAAGGGCAAAAGGACAGTAATATTTTCATGGTGCGAGAGAAGAATTTGTTGGGTTTTCTCAGTACAACAAATTTAATAAATAGTGAAAAAATTTTCTATCTCAAAAACTCAAAATTTCTCCTTCGAAAGTTAAATATTTTGTTTCATCCCTAAATTGAATATTTATTATAGTGTCTTTATAAAAGTAGCAAAGATGCGAACCAACTTAGCAATATCTTAATTAAACAAAGTCAATTACACACACAAAAACAAAAACAATAAAACTATATAGACTTATTTTGGGTACACTCTTCTATATGTCATCATGTGATTAGATGATTTTAAATCAAAGATAAAACAATACTCAATTATATAATAACACTTATGAGTGTGTATATATTTATATATCCAAAATAAATACTCATAGTATTGATTGAAAAAAAAAAAAAAGAGATGAAATAACTAGAAATTTTTTTTTTTTAACCCAGAAAAATATGTGTACAATTATCAAACTTTGTTGTTTTCTATACCAACAAGCCGTTTTTGGTTTTTTTTTTTTTTGGTTTAAAAAAATGGAGAAATTCAATTTTTAAATAGAAAAAATGACTAGAGCAGAAGGTTGCTAATCAAGAAATAAACATGAAGGTAAAAGTTACTAAATTGAAGTAGAAAATGTCATTTTTTTAATATGCAAACATAAATAATAATTATCGGCTTTTTTTTTTTTTTAATTACTACTGAATCGACAACCCATGAAGAAAGTAATTACTGTTAATCTAAGGATTGGATTAACACTAATTACTAATAAGCTATTAATTTTTGCATGAAATAGAAAATAAAAATAAATATTATAGAACCAATATATCTGTCGTTGGATATGGACAGACACCATTAACTTGTGACTTGTCAATTTGTGGACCTGAGAATTAAATTGACAACCATTTAAGCCAGTGAAAGATCAATCATTCATCTCCATCAATCATCACTGTTAATTAGAGCAAACAAGATAATCTCCACCGTTAATTCGTTACCAGAATCATAAAAATTCTTCAGATTCTTTGCATTTAATAGATTATCCAGGTGCTTGCTTTCACATCACCCTCGGCTAGACAAAATTGAAATGAATATTTCTGAGCTTATATAATTTAATGTCTCATTTTTTATTTTTTAACGTCATTTTTTTAGAAATATTGAGATTTTTATCCCAGTATTCTCCTGGTGAATTTTTGCATGCAGAAAAGAAAGAGAGAAGTCGAGAGAAAATTCATTTAAAAGAAAAGAATAATTATAAAAGAGCCGAAAAGAAAGAATTACCAGGAATATCCCAAGGCTCACACTTGTTGAGGTCAACTTCAATCAAGAGAAGAGTATCACAGTGATTCATCTTCTTCATCAAGTAATCACAGACTAGTTCTTCGTCTCTCGGATGAAACCGAAACCCCGGCGGCAACCTTGCCTCCACTACGCTTATGTTGCTCATGTTGAAGCTGATTAATGAAGAAGAAAAAACAGTTAAATTATTCAACTTTTTTCCTTTTAAAAAACACAGCCAAATAAGAAAATAAGAAGTTGGTGAAGAAGAGAGATCTAAATGAAGAAGGAGGTGGAGCAAGTGGGGGGAGTATAAATAGAGGAAAGTCAACTGGTAAATTCCGTAAAAGGAGGGAAAGTGGGTGGGTTTGAATGTGATTTTTTGTTTTTTTAGTGTGATGATGACGTGGAAACATGATGATATGGATTGGCCAATCACTGCCCATATGCTGACGTGTAACTTTTGGTCATTACTTTTTTCCTCTTCCCCAAAGACTTTTAGATAAAACTAGGTCCACAAAATGCCAAATCATGACATGCTGTGCGCCCCACTCTTCGTCGTTTTGTAGTTGGCTTGTAATCCTTTCGCAGGCCTCCTTTTGTTCCTTTCTCCCTGCGAGTTTGGCACATCAGTATATGCTAAATCACAATTATACCTCAATATTATTTTTAATGTTCCAATTTTTTATTTAATTTTAAAACAATATTATACATATATATTTTTTAAATATAAAACTAGATATAAAAATATTATATCATTATATAACTAAGTATTATTTTATTTTTAATTTAAAATCACATAATTATATTATAATAAATCATTTATATATTTAAAAATATATATAATTTTATAATTAATTCATACAATTAGGTCAAAATTAAAAAAAAAACAATATTGAATTATTAAATTACATAATAAAAAATGAATCAAATAAAATGTAAGAGATAATTTTTATATAGTTAATATAAAATGAAAAAGAGTGTAAGAAGACGATAAAAAAATGATAAAAGGTCTTGAAAGTTTTGAATAAATAAGATTACATCTATTTTTTTAAGTACTTGTACAACTACACTACCAGTCTCAGAAATATGGAAAACGAAGTTGATAAGTTGAAGAATACAAGAGATGAAAGCCAGCGTGTTCTTGAAGAATACAAGAGATAAAGTTAACCTAAAATGAAAAAGAGTAGGAAACACTTTTTTTTTTTTTCGTTTTGCAGAACTCGTGATACAGAGAAGATTAAAAAAAGTCTTTTTTTCCATTAAAGGTAAATAAAAGTAATAAAATATTCTAATAATTTTTTATTACTAATGATGATATGACAGATAATATAATAAACAATCTAATTATCACCTCTATTTTATTATTAAAAAATTAACTATCAAGATAATCTTGATTTTGTTACAATTTTATCTTTACTTATTTTTTAAAACAAAAATATATTATAAAATAATTATATTCAATAATATTTAAATAAAATAATATCTTAATATTTTTTTATTATCAATTTATATTTACCAATTTCATCAAGCATACCCTTAATCTTTTAAATAATTTATCTTTGTGATAATTTTTTATTTTTGGTAATAAAAAATTATCTAAACCAATCACACTTTTAAAGGGAAATTATCATTATTAACCTTTTCAAAAAAGAGTAAATTATTTTTCCCACCCAATGTTTGGCTTAAAAAACATTTTCATCTCTAAATGATATAAATGACACTTTTTTTTTAATCTAAAATTAAATTCCATTAAAAAAAACTAAAAGTATAAGGGTAAAATAATTATTTTATTATCTATTAATTTTTAAAAAATAAAAAAAATATTTTTTTTTTCAAATTATACCAAACATAATAATTTAGTTCTTAAAAATGTTAAAAAACTTAAAAATAAGTTCCTAAACTCTTGTCACACTTGTCACCGCTATCTCACTTCTTCAACACCACCACCAATGTCTCACCGTTGTTAGCCCCCACCACTCTCTTCTATTGTGATATGAGTGGTTGTTAAGGGTGTCAATGGATTGGCCCAAAAGTCTGCACAATTGTGAACTTTTGAGTTATGCCGGTTCAAAAAATACACAAGATCCACAACACAATCTTATATATATAAAGTCAGACCTTTAACAAGATGACCAATTAATTTTAAAAAATATTTTTTTAATATTATAATTATTATTTTCTTTATTTATTTATTTTAATAATATTGTATACTATACCAGGTCGACCCTAAGGGCCTAGCACAACCCGTTATAATAATGGGTCGTGCTTGTCTAAGCCCAACTCATATGACACCTAGCTATTGTCGATAATAATTTCAATCGATTGAGTCATGGATGATGTAATCAAATGAAAGTTGACTACAACTTGAAATAATCAAATTGAGGAAGAAGATGAAGCGGGTGAAGGGAAATGAAATTAGAGGAATAGAGGAAGAAAAGAAAGAAAGTGAAATGGATGATGACTTAAAGTCAGGAAGAGAGGCAGAAGTGGGTGGGAGGGAAAGAAAAGTGAATTCTTATACAAATTAGGTATTTAAACAGTTTATATTTAACTTTTATTAATTTAAAGTCATATAATAATTTTAAAGAACAAAATAATTTAAATTAAATGGTAATTTTACTTCTTTGACAATGTGTAAGTTTTTTTTTTTTTTAATCAACAAAGTTTGATTTTATGCTGAAAAGTGTTATTTATGTCATCTTAAGGTAAAAAAGTGTTCTTAGCTCAAACCTTGGGTTGAAAACGGAATTTACTCAACCAAAGGGAAAACTGCAGTAAACTCAACAGAAGAGTTAAAATACCAACAATTTTGGTGAATAATTTATTTCAAAGAAAATTGGAGGATTTCAGGAAGTAATCCAGTCTAAAATTAAGACAAGACTTATCGACAATTTGGTCAAAGTTTAAGTTGTTTTAACTAGCACACAATAATTAAGATAATGATATAAAATGAAAAAAAAAGCTTGCGAAAATCACCTTTTTAACTTTTCCATGTTCATCTACTGAAATGTGACTGGCTCAATTTTGCAGAGATCAATGGAATCTACATGCAAAATTCAAACTTAACATAAATAAGATGAATAAAATTGATTAGATATTGATGTTTTTGAATGTTCTTATCTCCACTTAGACGAGTTTAAATTATCTCTGCTTTCTGTGAAAGCAATATGCCTGTCTTCATTATCTGAAAATTCCAGTGACTGTCACTGCCTATTAGAAGAAACAAGAACAAAGATGTCTAAAATAACAGAACTGGTTCAACAAACGACACATGTCAAGGGTTCTTAGGTTACCTCGATGATACGGATCTTGCAAAGGCAACCACAAGGTTTCCACACTTCTGACCAGTCCTAAAGGGGTGTTCTGAAAACAAACCAACCACAGAATTATTCAAAGAATCTTTCAAATACAAAACATTAAAAAAATGTAAACTGATTCAAACTGTAAAAATCTTAATCATTCTTCGTTGCAAAATAAATTAGTGTTCTAAAGTTGACAAATCAATAGCTATAAGGGGTGGGCCAAAGATAGGTGAATAACAAAATGGAAGCAAACAAATCTGTCGTTCTCATTCCAGCGTGTGTATAGAGGCTTCTTACAGAGACTGTTTGGTGAGGCACAGAGATTGCAGCGGGACAAACAGTCAAGCAGTCATTCAGAAGCTTTTGGAGCTATCAAATAATTCCTACAACTTTAAATAGCAGATAAAAAATCAAAACTATTGAAATGTTCAGGAATCTAGACTGAAGTCAAGATGTGAAACCACATCAAATAGGAATATTCCTTTGTAGAAACGAAGCCTAGTGGAGATATCTTATCCAGCGTAGAATAGAATAATTCTTATCCAAAAGCATATAAAGTTGAAAGAAAAAGAAGAATAGAATATGAAATACGCCCAAACCATTATACATCTTAAAATCTATTCTTTTCACTTTCCACAGTCAAAAGACTCATCTCAAACTTTACCACCTGAACATACTGTAGCATGACCATGTACACATAAAGTAAGGTCCTAGAATAGTAAGTCCACGAGAACAATCATGGGTAAATAATTTAGTCTGTTAGCTGTAAATAGACAGTATAACAATAAAAACATATCATAGCATGCTTTCTATTATTTACTAGTATTTACTCCATATTTCTCAATAGGTGTTTCAACAAGAAGGTAATATTAGTACCTATTCATGACATCAGAATCCATACAGTACATCTATTATAGGGGATTCATAATCGCTCACCATTGTAAATAGTTGCATTGCTTTTAAGCCATGGTTATCCAGCTCATGCCCAGAAAAAGATAAAGACAATCAGATGAAAGTGAGTAAGTGTTAACCTTCACCCAAGGTCCCCACAGGTAATTTGTAGGTTTTATGAAAATGAAAACCAGGTGAGCTCAAGGAGCAAGCAATATGCAAGATACTAGACTAAAAGAGAACTATAGAGGTTGTTGTGGATAGATAAATTGAAATCATAATGATGGAAGTCAAAGCAATTACAGCAATACTCTAAAAGCCAGAATGAAGCTGTGACAGTCAAATTACATCCCAACAAATAATCTTTAGAGAGCATTATCACAATCACATTAACAATTATAAGATATATAGAATTCAAGAATACATCCATCACAAGAAGTCAAAAAATAAGGTGGTACTACCAGCAAGTTAAGCAAGTCAACATACTCACAGGGGGTATTACCAGCAGGCAGGTTGCCAAATCTCTTTTAAGGGAAAAACTCATTAGATGCAATGTTATATTAAATTTAGGGGCTAAACCATGTATAAAAGATATAGTGGAGAGACTTTGTTCCACTAACTTGTGAATCTTCTGGTGGACTGATGATTGCTTCGTCCTACTATTTGGAATACTTCTTTTTGATAGAGATATAATTACTTTCTTTCCATGGACAAACCATTTATGATCAACCAGGATCAAATACTTATTAAGCATCATCCAGGCAACCTGTCAAAATATTTCCATGAATGATCACAAATGCCATCAAAACTAAATAGATCCATGCTCAAAATGACAAGAAAACTTCTGTCACTTTTTCTTAAAATATGTATGCCAAATAGATAAACTATGTCTAGTGATCATATGAATATAGAACCAACTATACTGATTATCATGGCATAAATTTTTAAATAGGACCTATCAAACAAAACTAAAACTGCACAACGTGAGAAAGGTGTTCAAACATTATGTTAGCAATATCGAGGTATTAAAAGTTTCTTATGTATAAGAAATCAAAGGGGAAAATTTTGAATCCATAAATACCCAAACTTCCGCATCTGAGCTACATAATGCTTTTGATTCGTTTTGCACCTGCATTCGTAACCTTTCCATGATGAGAACAAGCATTTAATGCAACTACAAAATGTTGTAACTGGTAGGATAGAACTTGTGCATGATAACCCTATAAAACCAATTCAATCACAAGTTAAGAATGCAAAAGAAACAACCGAAAAAGATTATCTTGCTCCAAACAAAATTTTTGGAATAAGATATACAGTTTTGAGAAGTGGACATCATTATTTACTTACAGTTTCTAAAACTGAATGAAAAAACTGCTTAATTCGGCAAATAGCATAGATGAAATTGATTTCTTTGGGTATTAAAAAGTTAGATTTGCTGGCTGCACAAATTGTCTAGGAGTTAACCCATATTTCCCCGAGTCTATTAGTGGCGGCAAAATTGCAAGAATCCTAAATTTTACAAATAGAATATGACAAGTGTCCAAGCTCAACCATCTATCACCATTTACTCCTCAAAAGGTGAACTTCAACAAAGATCAGACAACAAAATTTGCAATTAGACCAAGGATTGTCATTGAAAGTATTGTATTTGTCATAGGGTATAACACTCAAAATATAGTGGCAGCTCTTAACACAAAAGAAGAACAACTTAATAATGACTGCCAGAGATATCAATTGTCATTGAAAGAGCACCTAGCAATGCTATTGCTAGGAAAGTGTCAAAGTGACAAGAAAAAAAATGAGCACCCATTATTAAGTCAGTAATAACACTAATTCTTTAGATACTAGATAGGGAACAAACATTAGCCATATGTGTGGTAAGCATCACAATTTGCATCAATATTCAAGTAATTAGCCACCTTCTTCTCTCACCCAAGAGAAACTCAACCTTTTTGTTAGTTCACCAAATTACATCCACACTAACACCCTATATTTTTCTCCAAAATTAACGCTACATTATGAAATAAATAAATATGTAACCCAACAACCAATAGTTGCTACAGCTACATCCAAAATCCATGGGATATTCAGTCAAATAGTCTTAGGTTTCCAATCACTTCCATAGAAATTACAAGAGCACAAAACAAAGAGAGCACACACCTGGCCATCACAAACACCAAGTATAGTATCAGTGCTTAGGGTATTTGACACCAAATTAACAGCATAAAGAGCTTCCACCTAATCACGTCATAAACAAACTACCCTTCAGATATTAAGGAGAGAAAAAACTGAAAACATTCACTCCAAAAAAATATATAAACTCTTATGATAGTGTGCACACACCAACATGAATTAATTACTGTTCACGAGCATAGAAGAATATAGAATATAACTACAGATTACATTCACATGGCGTACTTGATGTTTTTTCTTCAGTTTCATGGCTTGAGCAAGAACACTGCTAAGTGATGTCACTTGCCATCCAGGTAATAACTGCAACAAGCAAAGTTGTTGATATGCTGAGTGGTCAAAAGTGGTCAGACAAGAGGATTAAATTCAACTCCAGCTGGAAAGTGTTAAATTAGAGGATCCTCATTTGTTTCATTTCCCAATAAGCTTTCAATAAAATCAAGAATAACTAAGCAAATCATTAATAAGGCTACTACAATGGTAATGATCCAGTAATGCTACCAAGCTACTTGCCAAAGCAAGAATAACAATATTCACCGACCACACACAGCATGTTACTTAATAATATTGTCCTATAATTCATATTTTCTAACCAACTGATTTTGAGCATTACACATCCCAAACAAAACATATATATTACTAAAAACTATTTTTTCCAGTAATGTTCCCGTGATTTGGATCTTAGTATCATAGTAATCTCCTAACAACAAACAGACAAGTTAAAACTCATACTATACACCAACAGTCATAACCTTACTCTATGAACTGCATCACACTTGTATCATAAAGCTCACACTTTTAACATTGATCATAAAAAAATCACACTTCTTATATTAAGTCACTTGCTGTATAATTAATAAACTCAATATGCTTCTGAACACAATTAATGCAAGAAATTTTAAGAAAAAGTGTATCGTTGAAATGATTGTAAAAGCAGTTATATGCATACAACTCCAAAAACTATTTTAAAATCATTAAAAGAAAAGTTCAATTTCTTCGTTTATCACAGCTTTTCAACTTTGAAAACAGTTTTTAGATATTATATTAAAGACATTCTCGAATAGTTACATTGTCATATAACTCAGATATATTCAAATTTTAACATAATTATACACACACACACACACACACACACACACACACACACGCTTCTTTTGGTATCAATAATCAAACGGAGCCGAAAACTCATACCTTGTGCAATTCCGCTTGCTCTCTAGGGATCACAAGAGACCTTAAAGTGAGAACAAACTCCTCAAGTGAATCAGGCCTGTGGCCCTGTAAATTAAACTAATTAAAGTCGAAACAAAATGCAATTTCCACGCAAGTGGAATTGAGATGGCTAATTGTACAATAAGAGGGCGAACCTGGACGACTCCAGAGGGAATTAGGAGAAAATATCCAATAGGTTCATTACGAAGACTTTCAATCCAGTCGTCATCAATGGCTTACCATAGTTTGTCAGTGAAGAAATTGACAACGTGAGCGATTATTTGATTATTTGGGCAGTGACAGTGACAGTCATGCCTGAGAAACTGCATTGCCCAGCTACGTGCAGAAGCTTCGAAACTCTGTTCGTGATATTTGGATCAATCGGTACTTGTGTTTTCAAATTCACATAGAAACTTGGCAAGGTTATTTGCAACAGGCGAAAATCGTAGCCTCCGCACTTTTAAAAGGCCAATTACTTATTCATCAATTAAATTTTAAATAAATTTGTTAAGTTTTTTATAAAATTATCGAAAAAACAAAAAAAAAAAAGCACTTTATCTCAAACTTTCATTAAATAATTATTTTACCTTGATTTATATAATTTCAATTTAAAATTATAAAAAAGTTTACTAGTTTATATATACGGATGTCAAGGACACACATCACACAATCATATATATTTAGGATAAACTATAATTTTTTAAAATATTAGAGATATTAATAAAAAATTTCAAAGGGTTTTAAAATTTTTTTGAAAAATAGAGGTTTTTGAAAATTTTAAAATGTCTCTTGATAGTTTCAAAAATTATAATCACACCCTTAAAAAACTAAACAAAACACAATAATTTAAAAATGTAAATATTATATCATAAACTATTGAGTTTATAGTATACTTCAAAATATACGAGAATAAATATGATAATTTTCAAAACAAAATAAAAAAATATTTATTTTTTCAAATAAGTTTTTAAAAATATGACATTTGCATACTCATAATTTTGTTCACAGTTCAATCTAACAAAAATAACATAAAATTTTTTAATTATTAAAACTAATAGTTGACTTTAAAAGAAATGTGAGAAATTTGTTTTTTCGAACTTGAAGGATGAGAACCTATCATCTCATCAAACATTGGGTAGGAAATGCATTGCAATCCTCTTCATCCTCTCTTAAAATTTGTTGTACTTAGTTTTCATTTGAAGAAACTTGTTTTTGTAACATTATTAAAACAAACATGTGATTTTGCTTCAAATAAGCTAAAGTTTGAAGTGTCATTAAAAGATTCATATACTTAATTCCACTATTTAGGATTTTGTAAAGTAGTATTTAGTGTTTAAAGTTTTGAATTTTGTAAAGGAAGGAGTACAATCGAGTAATATCCTTTATAAGCGTTAAAATAATAAAACTATGAGTACACAATTTTAGTATATAATTTAGATATACAAATGATGTATTATAATGTAATTGAAATATTTTGAATTAAAGATAAAATAATACTTAATCACATAATGACACATCATTTATATACTAAAATTGTATACATAACATTGTCCTTGTTAAAATGTGTTATTATGCTATGTGGAAACTAAGGCTAAATTTGAACCAAACTTGTTTGAGCTCGAATTCGACTCAAACGAGCTCAAAAACAAGTTAAACTCAAATGAGCTCAAACTCGAGTTTGGGCTTGAAACTTCAACATTTTTGAGTTCGAGCTTTGAAGTGTTTAGCTTGTTAAACATACAAGCTAAAAATTTTGATACAAAACGATGTCGTTTTAATAACGAACTAGTTAAAAGCTCGATTCAAGTCTAAGCTCAAATTGAACTTAAGCTTGACTTTTTTTGAAACGAGCAGAGCTCAAGCTCAATTTCATATAAATTGAGCCAAACTCGAGTTTAGACAAACTCAAATTCTGTTCAATTCGAATCTTACCCTAGTGGAATCTTAGGCTAATATGTGTGATATGCTTATTTAATATCAATAATTCAATATGCAAAGTCACAATATAAATGCATATAAATTGCTTTTTCTACATCATCATTGTGTGTATATAAAAGTATAAATCCTCTTTCCTTTTTTTTTGTTTAGGTCGAAGGACTTATTCCCACTTTAGTTTTTGATGCATTTTCAAAATTTTATCCACAGAGTTTTAAAAACTCAAATACTTATTCATATATTATTAATCTTAATCAAAATCATTTGTTATAAGAGATAAATTCGTTGTTTTATCATTAAACTTTATAATTAATGGTTTTAGTTAAAGTGAACAGTTTATTGGTGAGTATTTAGGTTTTTAAAACCCTGCGGGTGAAATTTTGTGAGTGGATCAAAACTTAGGAGTGGGTTTGGACTGCATCAAAACTTGGGTGGGAATAGTGCTTTGGCCTTTTTTAAACTTTAATGAACAGTCAAGTCAAGGCTCAAGCTAAAGCAAAAAGGATTCCTTCTTCTCAAGAAGAGTCAAAATTGAAGAAATGCGTGTACATTGTTGTACATTTGGGCTCACCACTCACTTCCTTACACTGCTTGCTAACAGTGTTACTTTTGGACTTTTTGATGAGTAAATTTTTTTCATAAAACGTTCACTCATTATTCGAGCAACTTGGCTTTGGCCACGTTGAATATGGCAAAAAGGTATTGAAATAAAAATTTAGTTACAACTCCCCCCTGACGGCTCAGACCTATTTTTGTTAAGCCAGATTCTTCTTTCGGATATTTACATTGGGCCTTAAACGTCCTGTTACTTACTTTACCCCCAGCTATTCTTTTGAAGCCCAGCCCAAATAATATTCTTGAATCAACAACGAATCAAAGCATGAAATGAGGGAGAAGTGCCATTTCAAGTGAGAGATTTTCTTGGTAATCCTGATTTCAACTTTGTAAAATGAGAAGACTCTAGGGGTTAGATTGAGTGGTGAAAGCAAAAGATTTTCTCGTAAAAGAGTAGAATTCGAATAGCATGAGCGAAGGGACAATTTTGTGAAATAAATTTAAATCGATTATAAGTCTGATTACTGTATTTTATAATTTAAATAAGTAATTTGATTGTTTTAACTAAATGATACCTAATAAGTCTATAAAGATAAAATGCTGGTTGAAATTAAGAGTTTAAAGACGTAGAATTGATGGGAACAATGTGTATGTCTTAATTTGTCACTAGCATGACATGATGTTTTATGGACCTACATTTAATTAATTTAGCTTCTCATAAATAACTTTCATGAAAAGGACTTTTTAACTTAGCTGAATATCTCATTTTCCATGTACTTCTATGCACACGAATACTTCTCTATTGGTAAAATGTATAAGGAGAGATCATTAGACTCAAGATTTCGTTTATTTGATAATTATTTTGCTTTTAAATATTTTTATTTTTTTAATCAACTTGATATGTTATATAGTTTCATTGAGTGAAGCAGTTATCAAATAATTGATGTAAATATTTATATCATTTTATACTAACCCTAAAAATAAAAATAAAAATAATAATTAGAATTAGCAGACTTATCTGGCATTAATTAAAAAAATGGGAGCCACGTGGCCCTAAAATGACAATATTTACGGAAAGAGAGAACTTAGTTCAATTCAAGTCCAGTCTGAGTTGAACCAACTTCACTCTTCTGTTCTCGTTTCTTGCAGACCCTAGCTCAATTAACCCTTCTCATTTTTCTACCTAGATCCCCGCCGATCACTTTCCGGCGACGCATATCCAACATTTCTTTACTTCCTTGCATGAACGCCAATGCCAGTTGTCATGGCCTCCGCCTGCGTCAATAATAATATCAGCGTCTCGTCAGAGAGCTTCCCCTCGTACGAATGGCTGAGTCCAGGGCGGAGTTCTAGAACGTCCTTTAGTGGGGAGGAAGAACAGCCGTCGTCTTCTTCGATGAAACCGTCCTCTCTGGTGGAGGAAGGGGAGGATATTCAAGATCCGGTTGATTTCGAGTTCCGTTTAGAGGATCCAGTGATGATGCTCCCCGCCGACGAGCTCTTCTCCGACGGAAAGCTCGTGCCGCTACACCTCTCTACCGTAAAGCCGTCCTCAGCCACCACCAGTTCAACGGAGGAGTCAACGAAGCCGTGCATGGACCCTTACTTGTTCTCACCAAAGGCTCCAAGGTGTTCAAGCCGCTGGAGGGAGTTATTAGGTTTGAAAAAACTGTACCAAAACTCAAAATCTGAAAATCGCTCAAAAACGACGCCGTCTAATCATACTGCAAAATCTTCTATTAAACATTTCCTTCATCGAAACTCCAAATCTTCTTCATCCTCCTCTTCAGGTTCTTCTTCTCTGGAGTCATCTCTTAGTCTTCCTCTACTAAAAGACTTGTCGGATAGCGAGACGATTTCACTATCTTCATCTCGTTTGTCGCTTTCTTCTTCGTCATCGGGTCATGAGCACGAGGATCACCCGAGGCTCTCTCTTGACTCGGATAAAACCGGTTTGAGCCCTAGTCCGAATCCTTTTGCGAATCCTCCAAGAATGAGGATCGTCAAACACAGAGATAATCAGCAACATTGTATAAATTCGACACATGTCTCACGTGCCGGACGGAGTCCAATGCGGAGAGAAACCGCAGCCGCTACTGCCGGTAGGGGAGTCTCCGTCGACAGTCCGAGATTGAATTCTTCCGGTAAAATAGTGTTTCAAAGCTTGGAGAGAAGCTCAAGCAGTCCCAGTAGCTTCAATGGCGGGCCCAGGTTCAAGCACCGAGGCATGGAGAGATCTTACTCGGCCAATGTTAGAATCACTCCGGTCCTTAACGTTCCGATTTGTTCGCTTAGAGGGTCTCCAAAGTCCGGTTCGGTTTTCGGATTCAGTCAGTTGTTTTCTTCGCAGCAGAAGAACGGACACGGAAACGCAGCTCGACAGCAGAATAACAGTAGGAACCGGACTGATCGAACCTGATTGATTCTTTTGAAGAAATGAAGAAGGGTAACAAATTGATTCCGGTTTTTTTTATTTGAATTTTCGGGAAACTCATAATTCTGTCACGTGTTTTCGTTTAATTTCAGAAGCAGACAATAGCACATCAGATTGTTAATGGAGGTTAATTTGCTTTCGTTTTTTGTTTATGTTTTTAACAAAAATTGTAGATGTAAATATAATGATGCTGATCCTTGTTTTCTTCTTGTTCAAATAATCCCTAACTCTGATCAATATTGGAGTAGGCTGCTCGTATGTTTTGTTTTTGTTTTCGTTGTTGCGGGTTTGTTATTTCTGAAAGATTTGGAATCTCTGTTTTTAGCTGTTCTTCTTCACGCGCCTCTGCAAAGATTTTTTTTACCCCCTCTCTCTTTGATGTTGATGGGATAACACGTTGAGCTTATCTTATTTGTCTCTTTCAATGAAGGTATTTTTTACTATTTTATTTCTTTCATGTGTGGTTTACTCTGGAATTTGGGAAAGGATGCCATTTTGTTTAAACATATTCTCAGACCCCGCCAGCTCATTTTTTTTTTTAAATTTCTGAATTTGGGTTAATTTTT
The DNA here is from genome assembly GCF_011075055.1 of Mangifera indica. Taxonomy (NCBI): domain Eukaryota; kingdom Viridiplantae; phylum Streptophyta; class Magnoliopsida; order Sapindales; family Anacardiaceae; genus Mangifera; species Mangifera indica. The sequence goes on along the minus strand of NC_058137.1, from coordinate 24,227,832 downwards.
TTCTTTTTTATATTTCGAATCATGTAAAATTAAATTTGTATAATTGGGTTGGGTGTCATAGAAATCTTGAAAAGGCATAATATAATGTGGAGGAGAAAGGGTGTCTCCATAGGTGATGGATCTGGAAAATGCGCAAAAAATGGGGTGGTCGGCGGCCCACATGGTCCCCATTGTTTGATCAAATAAAGAATGACTAGTTTAAGAAGTATATGTTATATTTATAATAGAATGGGTTCCGTTTGTCTTGAATTCCTGTTCAACTGCGGTTCCAATTAGAATGGTTCCAGGAATTTTCTGTATCCATTTCATGAACACAACTACAGTTAGCAAAGTAGCATATTTTCTCTAATTGGTGTAAAATTTGTGTTGATTGTGTGTTGGTTGACCTCCAGACCAACTCGTCTTTGTTCAAGAGTTAGGAGAGAACACTAATATAGAAAATTGATTGGAGAATGATTGTTGAAGGAAAAAAAGAAAGGAATGAAATATTAGAAAAAAATATAATTATTGAAATTTTAAATAGAAAAAAATTATGAATTTGAACATAAATTAGTTGAGGGGGTAAGAATTTAAATTTTTAAAATATATCATAAAAGTCTCTGGCCATGAATAAATTTTACCCTAAACCCACCCATTCCCCAAGTAAACTCCCTCGTCCCCGTTCCAACTGAGTCCGGTTTCTCATAATTACTTGTACTTGAAGAGCACTTTTTCATCCCTTTCCCTTTTTATCTTATGAAAATCGCAGAGGTTGAGCCTTAACAATAATTGGGCGAAGTGGGGCTATAGTGGGTAGAATGAGTGTAAAGTAAATAAATAAATCAAAATCAGCATATCCATATTTCGCTATCCCCCTTTATTTAAAAACTGTTTTTCGGAAAACTGGCTGATTTGACGTTTCAATCCAGCGAACTACTGAATCTCTTTTTTCTACTGCTCTCCTCTCCACCTATCTCTGTTTCTTTTCCCGCCGCTCGATTTAACCCCTCCTTTGGCGTTGATGAATCAATGGTCTGATTTGGTGCCTCTTTGACCCGCTTTTTCTCGATAACAACACTTTTCTTTGTCGCATGTGATGCACCAGATTTATTGACAATAATTAAAATTTTTGTACTGTTTTCTCTGCTGTTGCTTTCTTGTTTGTCATCGACTTCATTGCGGATTTTATTCCTACACAGCACACTTTATACCAATAAGGTGGGGTGGGCTCTCAATAATTAGCTTTATTTATTTATTTATTTGTAAATTATTAAAATTTTATATTTATATACTAATAGGCCTTGTGGTTTTATCAGCAACGCCAGATTGGGACATTGCTTCATCAATCTTTAGACATTTGTCTTTACCATCACAAGATATGAAATATGTATTAAAAATAATTAAATATGAAATTAGCAAGAATAATTAACATCACATTATAATATAAAATATCTCCACTTTTAATATTATATTTTTTTTTTTATAATTATAATATTATATTTCACTTTAAGCTAAACTTTTAATATTAAACAATTTTCTAGTAACCATTGGTCCTTAAGGAATCGTACCATAAATTATCCTTTATTTATTTAAGATCATATTAAATTAATCACAAGATTTTGATACTAGTTTATATCACATTATACCATATGGCTATCGATATTTATTGTAAAATAATAAAATTATATATATAATGAATATAATTTTATATATAAATTATAATATATTATTATTTAATTAAATAATTTTAAATTAAAAATAATATAATATTGAATCATATATTGATTTGTCATTATTTACCTATAAAATTATGTTTATTATTTGTGTATATTTATTGTCAAAACAACAACGGCAAAATTATAAAATAAAATTAATTACCTTTTCAAAATTTAATATATATTAGATAATTAAAATTCATTATATATTTATTAATACATTTTATAGATGCGATAAAATGAATCATGATAGTCACAAAATGGCTGATGAAATATAAAAAAAACTTCTAAAAAATAGTTTGATGAGTAAAAGAGGAGGTTTTATATATAAAAGAGTATAGGTTAAAATCTTATCTAACGACATATCAAAATCGAACTTTTAACTTACCTGATTCAATGATTATGGTGTCAATAACTAAATTCAAAATTTGTTTCATTCAATATAATTGATTTAATCTTAAAAGAAAAGTAATGATATAATTTGAATATCATCTTTCGTTATATGTATATAAGAAAAAAAAAAAAAAACCAATCCCGGCAATCTATCTATGTTCCACCTTTGAAAAACATTGTTAGATGGTACTAAAATGGGATATCGTATGTGATAAAATAATTGTACCGCAAAATAAGATTCGCATATGGTATGATATTAATAATAATGAAAGGTATTTAGAGGGAAACTGTACCACCATAACAAAACAAAATTGTGAATCTTTTTGTTATGCCCATCAGTTTATAATTTTAGACATATATATATATTTAAAAAAATTATGAACAAAAAGTTTCATAATATTAAAAATGATATAATACCAAGTCCCAACGGAAGCAAACATAAAGATGAAGAAAATAACTCAGGTAATATAAAATATTAATATTAATAGATTGTAGATTATTAATAATATAAAACTCAAAACTTATAAATAAAATTATATATATTTAATTTTTTAATATTTAATTTAATATTTAAATAATATATTATTATATAATTAGATATTTTAAATTAAAAATATAATAATATTTAATTAAATACTGATATATTTTTTGAATTTCTAATTATCTATTAAAAATTTAATACATATAATATTACCCAAACTTATATTATAATTTGAAAGTATTGGAACAGAACTTGGGAAGCTATTGGTATAATTAAAGAAATTATTAAGAAGATGAAAATAAAATAAATAAATATTGAGACTTAACCTAAACAATGACTACCCTAAACTAAATTATAAGAACCAAAAATGATTTTAATGACTCATCATAAAACTGTGGGATACGTCTAAGGGGTTTAACAAGTGGCTGGGCTCAATTTTCTCGAAAAAAGCATAATTTATAGGGGTATAATTTAATTTTATGAGATCATGTCAAAACCATAGAGTTTGACTCAACATAATTTATAAAAAAATATAAAAAATAAAATTATATAAAATATTATGGGTTAATCTTAAATAATACGAGTTAATCCACTAAGACTTATAGAGATATAACTTAAAAATTTTAAACAATATCTTAAGTCTTGTCAATTTAACCCATAAAATCTCATATTTTAACAGGTTATAACATGTTACGATTGTGAAAATGATAGACCACAATGGATGTAGCACGAGAGGATCGACTTTCTTATCTAAGAATATAAGGCATTTCAAATTAACAAAATAATAAATTAATTTCTTTTTTTTTTTGGGTAAATAATTATCTTATGAACAAAACAAACCGAAACCTGCGAGGAAACGAGGGACAACCCAAACATTAATTTATTGTTTCACTTTGAAATTAATTTATTTCACTTTCAAAAGCTGAAAACAAAGCATTAATTTGGAGACTGTGGAGTATAAAAAAAATTAAATAAAAGATGGGCATTTAGTTCTGGGAAAGTGGGCTGGCAGGGTAAATATTACTGTTGCAGGGCAGGCTCAGCCCAGCTGGGAGTGCTCAGGGCTCAGTTCTGAGACCTTTTGGCCTTTAGCTAATAATGGGAGGATTGGTTAACAGAATTATTTTTAGGCCAAATAATCTTTGAGATTCCAATATTACCCTCAAAGTTAGTTTCCGTTCGTTCATCGCTTTCTCTATTTGACCAGCTTTAGCCACAAAATTCCGATTACCCTCGTTTTCATTATTAGAAAATAAATATAAATTAAATCATCAAATATTAAAAGTTAATTCTAAAATTTCATCAAAAACCATAAATTTATGAGGAAGTAGTAATATTTATTGATAATGGAAACAAGGGTGTGCCTGCTGGAGTTGTCATGATCAAGGTGGTAAAGATGAAACATAGGGTGATTTCCAAAAAAATTGGGGGTGAAATTGTCTTTTTATGATAGATTAGGGTGAGAATTCATTCAACCTATTATTTGATATGATTTATTTGTTTGTTCTTGAAGAGGGCAAAAAAAAAAGAAAAAGTTGTACGTTTTGATCATGTTTATCTGATTGTTCATGTGATAATTATTTTGTCAAATACGGAATCTCATCTCTCCTCCTCCTCCTTCTTCTGCTCTGTTTTTAAATTCTTCCCCTTTTTCATTTTTTCCAATAATTAAATCACAAAATATATAAAATTATTTAGTTATTTTGTAAAGAAAGTAGGAAAATATATATAATATAATAAATTTTATAACTGGGTTTAAAATTCTACAATAATTGGACGATGCTTGGGCCAAGATTAATGAAACCCAAATGCTAAAACTCATATAAGCCTACCCATAAAAGTGAAAGGCCAGCCCTCTAAAATTTAGAATTGCCTTTTAAATCACATTTTCAATTAAAATCTAATTTATAATAGTTGAATCATGTATTAAAAATATAATTTTTTATATTATATATCATATTATATGATATTTTAAAAAAAGTGTATTGATTCATATTGATAATATGTAACATATCATATGATACGTATCATTTTTTATATATATCGTATGATATTATAAGATACTGATAACAATATAAAATTCATGAACAAATAATGTTGAAAGTTTTCATATATAAACAAGTATGAAGAGTAAAAAACAGAAAAGTGCAAAATTTATCCTTGTTTTAATGCATAATTAAAAATTAATAGTTTCTTTTTTGTTGTATATGAATTTTTAAGTTTCTTGCTTTATTATTTTCTTTTTGATAATTGATTTTAGATGTTAAATATTTGACCGAAGGGAGAGAAAAATAAAGAGTAAGAAAATATGATAATTTTGGAATATATAACATATTTCAAGATGAAATTTTTATAATGAATTTATTTTAATAATTGAAATGGCTCTAGATAATATTGTGTTATATCAAGTTGTGTTAAATAATATTTTAAAGTAGTGGCATCTAAATAATATTTTAAAAAATGCCCCCATAATATCTTTTAATTACAAGTGAAGAAAAATGACCATTCTGGTATTGTTGTGAAGTTCGGTATGAAATTTTAGAGAAACATTACCTTCTAAAAATAATGTTACATTGCATACGAACATGAGAAACAACATCAAACACCAAAACCAAATTTCATATTGTATCAATTGAGGGTTCAAAAAAAATGCTAACAAATGGTATTGAAAATGTTAGTGAAAAATCATATATAAGTATCAATGAAGGTTTGATTGTAGAATTTATAGTAGAGATATGACGATAGTGTTGTATGGGTATAAGAGGATTAGGGAAAGATACTAACATAAATTATAGTTGAAATTATGGTTGAAATAACATCAATTTCAATGCAATTCTAACTAAATTTCGTAGGACACCAACTAAATTACACTATGTTGTATGATTTAATTGGAATTGCATTGAAATGACGACAGTTAGAATAGGTTTTCGGACCTAAGTTAAAGTTGAGATAAACAAAGGAAAAACATTAACAACCAATATGCAATGAGAAGACGATCGTCATTGAGATAAAAAGTGGGTGGGATATACTTGTTCTGCCTGCTAACAAAAGGGATAAATGTATTTAGGGCAAATGGAAAAAATTCTTGAAAATATTTCAATGTCCGCCGGTAGTTCCAAGTTGGACGGCGCTAGGGTCTTGGGAGGTGTTTAAAGGTTTTTGGAAAGCTTGTGAGGTAAAGAATATGATTCCCAATTGCAGGGACTTTGCCGAACTAGGGGGTGTAATTGAGTTTCCCTTTTTTCTTTGCTACTGAAATAAGTTCACGCACGAATCACGTGAGAGCCTTAGACGATTACCACGTCTCTGGTTTCTACTCGCTAAGCCCTTCTGGCGAGGACCACTGATTTATCGCCGTGGTTTTTCATTTCCTCGTTTCCTTTGAATCACTCTAAATCGCCGATCCCAAACTTTCCGGATTCCGACCACTCCGATTTTTTCCGTTCTAAGTTACAAGTAGCAAGCTTCTTCTTCCGCAGGCGAGTCACAGGTATGCATTTTGCTGCCTTTTCACCTATCTTTTCTTTTATCAGCTAAGTGATATGTGAAGTTTTGTTACCGCTGTTTATATAAAGGGTGACTTGATAGGTAGCAAAAAATTAGCGATAATTATCTGCTACTGTTATCTTCAACTTACTATAAACCCTAAAAAATAATTATAAAATTCAAAATTTGTTGTTGAAAGAGCAAAGAGTCGTTACCAGTCATTTTCCTGTTAAATGGTTTAGATAAAGTAGCAAATGCTGCTGCTGTTAGATCAAAATTCCATTTCATTTGTGCTTTTTATATTGGATTTGAATTCTGACTTTGTATTTCATTTCTATATGCTGTGTTCTACCTCATTAATATGGATGTTAGATTTCTAGTGTTGTATACTGAATGGATTTTGTGTGTGTGTGTGTGTGTGAACTAGGTTTTCATTTTCGGACCATGGTTCGTGGAAGAGATGCCTGTTGGGAACATTGTGTGCTTGTGGATGCGACACGACAGAAGGTGAGGTGCAATTATTGTCGTCGAGAGTTCAGTGGAGGGGTTTACAGGATGAAGTTTCATTTAGCTCAAATCAAGAACAAAGATATAGTCCCTTGTGCAGAAGTCCCTGATGATGTACGAGACCATATTCAAAGTATATTAAGCACTCCCAAGAAGCAGAAAAATCCTAAAAAACCAAAGACTGATCGGGCAGCCAATGGTCAGCAAAACAGTTCTTCAGCTAGTGGTGGTAACCATCCAAACCATGGCTCTAGTGAGCGGCGTGGTAGCACCTGCCCGTCTTTGTTATTTCCACAGCCATTGCCGAGTTTACAGCCAGCGGAAGATGATGCTCAAAAGCAAAAACAGGATGATGCTGATAGAAAGATTGCTGCATTTTTCTTCCATAATTCTATACCCTTTAGTGCTGCTAAATCAGTGTATTATCAGGAAATGGTGAAAGCTGTAGCAGAGTGTGGAATAGATTACAAAGCTCCAAGTTATGAAAATTTGAGATCTACCCTATTGGAAAAGGTGAAAAATGACATCCATGATTATCACAAGAAATGTCGAGATGAGTGGAAAGGAACAGGTTGCACGATCTTGTGTGATAGTTGGACTGATGGCAAAGCCAAATCACTTGTTGTTTTTTCAGTTTCATGCCCAAAAGGGGCGTTATTTTTGAAGTCAGTTGATGTGTCAGGTAATGAAGAGAATGCTACTTACTTGTTTGAGTTGCTTGAGTCTGTTGTCTTGGAGGTTGGTGTGGAAAATGTTATTCAAGTAATAACAGATAGCACAGCCTGTTATATTTATGCTGGAAGACTTCTAATGAACAAGTACAGTTCATTGTTTTGGTCTCCCTGTGCTGCTTATTGTATAGATAAGATGTTGGAGGATATCGGTAAACAAGAGTGGGTGGCAATGATCTTGGAGGAAGCAAAGACTGTCACAAGGTATATTTATAGTCATGCATGGACATTAAACATGATGAGCAAGTTTACAAGCGGAAAAGAGTTGATCAGACCAAGAATGAATAGATTTGTTTCTAATTATCTCTCCTTGAGGTCCATTGTGATCCATGAAGAAAATTTAAAGCAAATGTTTTCTCACTCAGAGTGGTTATCCTCCATGTATAGTAGGCGTCCTGATGCTCAAGCTGTAAAGTCCTTGTTGTATTTGGACAGATTTTGGAAGTCTGCTCATGAAGCCGTAAGTGTTTCTGAACCACTAGTTAAAATGTTGAGGATTGTTGATGGAGACATGCCAGCTATGGGCTATATATACGAGGGAATAGATAAAGCAAAATTTGCAATCCAGGCATATTATAAGGGTGTTGAAGAGAAATATATTCCCATTTGGGATATAATTGATCGCAGATGGAATGTACAACTTATCTCACCTTTACATGCAGCAGCAGCATTTCTCAACCCTTCAATTTTCTACAACCCAAATTTTAAGATGGACTTAAGGATGAGAAATGGATTTCAAGAAGCCATGATAAAGTTGGCTACAACAGATAGAGAGAAAAGAGAAATCACCAAGGAGCATCCGCTGTACATAAATGCTCAAGGCGCTCTTGGCACTGATTTTGCAATCATGGGAAGGACCCTGAATGCCCCAGGTATATGTAAGTTGTTGTTATTTATAACAGTTCATGATATTGTGTGGAAATGGGGAATATTTTCTTCCTAGTTATAGGCTAGATATTAAATGTGGAAATGAATATTTATGACTCGGCATGATAATAATTTTTCTTAATGGTCAGGAAAGTTGCTCTTGAAATTTTGAACAGTTGAGTTGGGTAGATCTTTGGGCGTGCCTTCAGATGCCCCTTGTCGGTGGCTCCGGATTTACCATGTATTATGCTTTGTTCCGCTGATAGGCTATTTGATTATTGTTGTTTACTTTCATCCTGTCTTGAAAGAATATGTCTTTTTTAAGATTATTATCTAATTGGATATGATGCCTCTCTAGGTGATTGGTGGGCGAGCTATGGTTATGAAATCCCGACCCTGCAAAGAGCTGCGATACGGATACTGGGCCAACCGTGCAGTTCACATTGGTGCAGATGGAATTGGAGAACCTTTGAGATGATACATGGCAAGAAACGAAACAAAGCAGAACTGGAAAAATTCAATGATTTAGTGTTTGTGCACTGCAGTCTTTGGTTACAGGGTATATGTCAAAGTAGGGATGGAAAAAGTAAACCTATAATCTATGATGAAATAGATGTTAGTTTAGAATGGCCAACTGAATCAGAATCTCCAGCCCCTCTGTTGGATGATTCTTGGTTGGATAATTTACCCCTTGAATGCAGAAATAGTCCTTGAATTGTACAGGAGGATAGAATGGAAATGATATAGTATGGCAAAGTATCTCATTATGTGAGATAATGTAGTTCGAAAAGTGACTTGATTTGGATTCAGCCCTTCGTTTTGTGCAGAGTCAGAAACAACACTTGGTGCCTTAATATAGTTTATATTCCATACGCATCAGCCAGATTACTACCACTTTTGATGAAACAATTGGATATTCAGATGATATCTTATCATATAATTAGATGAAGTAATATTTAATTATATAATGATACATTATTTGAATATCCAATTAAGTATTTAAAACAAGATATATAGATGATACATTATTGTGTGTACATATTTTTTGAGTACATAGATGATATATTGTTATGTGACTAGATATTATTAAAAATTATTCAATCATTTGATGACATATTATTTTTTACTTGCACTTAAAAAGTATATATATATAAAAAGCAATGCTATGTGTACTTATTTTTTATACACAATTCATATACACAGTGATGTGTCATCATATAATTAGATGATTTTAAAATATGTGTCATCATATAATAAAAAAACATCCATTCATATGATAACATGTCATCTATGTATATAAATTGTATATAAAAAATAAGTACATATAGTTTTATTGATATATAAATTTAGGCTAAATGACTATTTCGCACCTTAGGTTTAATGCAAAACCAACTTCTCATCTACTAGCTATTGAAAATTCAAACTTTCACCTATGAGCTATTAAAATTAACATAAATAGTTAATTAACTCAAGGATAAATTAGTTATATAATTAGTAATATATTAAAAATAATAAAATATTATTTATTTCTCATTAGATTTCAAAAATTAATTTTTTTTTTCATATTAAACTCTAAAATCCTACGTTTTCCTTCCTACGGTTTTTCCTTTTCTACATCTCTCAAGCGTCTTTCTCTCATTGTAAATCGCTATAGTCATTGGATAATGATAAATTATCTTTATTTACTAATTATTGTGATATACAATGGAGGAAGACATTGGAGAGGCGTTAGGAAAAGGAAGAAAGAAAAACTTTAAAAAAAAAATTTTAAAGTTTAATCGTTGAAAAATTATTATTTTTTTAATTTAATAAAAAATATTTTATTATTAGTTATAATAAATAATAATATTAAAGAAGCGTCACCGTCGCACTCATATTTAATAATAATAATAAATAAATATATAATATGATAACCCGCCGAGCTATTAGTGGTTTAGGTAGGCACAGACTAAGAGACCTTCGGCTACTCTTAAAACAAATTTAGGTCGAATCTTGGCCCAAAGCTGGGCCTCGCTTTTCCTTCAGGGCCGGGTGGTCCGGTCGGGTGAAATATGGTATTGTGAATGAAACCCTAGCCCTATAAATATACACTTGCTCAGCTTTTATATTAGTTCCTTTACCGCTTGAGCAGAGCATTATCTTCATCGTCCTACAGAAGTCGGCCACGAAAGAGAGATCGTAGTCCAATATGAGAGCGAAGGTAACTCTTCTTTAATTTTTCTCTTACTATTTCTGTCCGCTTACGTTTATTTTCTTAATGTTTTATAAACTAGCATAGAATTTCGTCGTAGAATGGTTAATTTTGATGCGGGATTTTCCTTTTTAAGTTTATTGAAAATTGATTGAAAGAGAAAATTTAAGACTCTTCACTTCTGATGATTTTTTGAGAACAAAATATCTACTGTGTTTTGGTCAAGACTGTATAATATTATTTACAGAAAGTTATTTTAAAATTTTTAAGTCATATTTTATAAACCAGTTGATGTTGAATTTTGTGAGTTTCACAAGATGAAGTGCTTACTCTATTTTATGTTGTTTATTGTAATATATTTTGTCATATTTTTTTATTATGTATATTTACATGATTGATGCAAGTGACTTGGTTTTGTGTTTTGGGCTGTCATGTTTTCATTGGTATATATTTTTGGTTTTTTCCATCCTGTCGAATTAAATTGATTTAATTTTTAATTGCTTCCAGTGGAAGAAGAAGCGTATGAGAAGGTTGAAGAGGAAGCGCCGGAAGATGAGGCAGAGATCTAAGTAGATGCTGGAACATCAATGAGCGTTCACCTGGAGTGCCTTCTTCTTTGGACTTTTCAGCATGGGCAATATGGATCAAGCTGTCAAGACTGGAGGGGATACACGTTTGGGGAAGCTTATCTGTTTCATCTTCTTGTCCTAGGTTTAGAAGCCAGCAGTGTTAAGACTTTGTTTGAGTTAATTAAATAGTACTATCTGGTATTATGTTGGTACACTTATTTTACTTAATATGCTGCGGTTAAATTTATTGAACATCTAATGATTGCCTATCTGAGCCTGCATTTCTATTATGTTGATTTTGTTATTGCTATACAATTGGATGATGCCAACATGTTTGGTTGTCTTAGGTTTCAACTATTTCAGCAATGGTTAACTTGTTGATCTAAGCTTAATAATTGGGGGGCCTAAATTCTTATAGGCAGTCCAGGTTTATTGGTATTGTTATTGCATATGTATATGCGTATTCATGTATCATGAATGATCTTGGTCTACAAAAGATTTATATTTGGGATCATAAGGTCATGCTCTTTGATGTGATGTCTGCAAGTACGAATCTTGGCCACTTTGTGGATTTTGAACTTCTGCTGGCATCATTCAGGTCATACTTTGTCAATTTGTCCATTATATATGACATTATTAGTCTGTAACCACAGCTAATTACTTGAGAGCTTTACTCTCCAATCCCAGAAATTGTAAATTTTGTTGGGGGTGGTTGGAATTTATGCTTTCAAGTGGCATCTATTGGTATGTAAGATCAGCAGCCCGGACTTCAAGTACCAGATAGCCAAAGCTATTTGTTTAGGGTTGGCTGCCCTTCTGTAGCTGTCATGCTTTTTGCGTGGAAAGTGAATGGTAAAAATGTGGCTTCATCAGAAAATAATGGATGATTAAATTTCTTGATTTGTGAACGAAGCCTTGGGCCTTTTGTGTTGTCTGTCGGTGGACCCTTTTAAGGTTAAATTAATGTATGCAGAAGTTTGGTTCTTATACCGAAGAACATTCATTTTAGCCACAATTGAGAGATGAACGGATAATTCCCCCCACCTATATGTTGAACAATAGCATCAATCAAATTCTATTTTAGCCAAAAAAATATACAAACATCTGGTATCCTCTTTCCTTCTGTGTCAAAAATGATCTTCATGAAGGAGTAATGTTATATATACACTCTTTTGACTACATAATTGGATACACAATCACATGACAATACACAATTTGTAAACCAATTTGTGTAGTCAAAAGTCTGTGCATATAATTTTATTGATTCTGAAATTCCTCTATAATTTAGGTTTGATTATTATCCAATGACAAATTTACCTTTTCTCTATTCTGGTTAAGCAAATCAACAATGAATTCAGAGCCTGTTTCAATAGTTCTGTTGTTCGAGTGAATATCAAGTCTCTACATTTTGTTTCCCAGCTTGGATGTGTAAAGAATAATCCACTCTGAGAGGACAGTGCATTCTTTTTCTCAAACCTTTTTCTTTCAGTATACGGTCATTACAGAGACGGGGCAAACAAAAATAGTTTTAAAAATCCATCCATCACAAAACATTATCCAATTATGCATGCAAGTAGTAAATTTCTTTTCTCAGTCTTATCCGCAACAAAAGTAGAAATGAAAAAAAAATAAAATCAAGTGAAACATATTGATTGACATATTCTATATTAACATCGAGCATATGCTCAGTAATCATTATGCAAATAAAGAATTTGCAATCAAGTCCCCCTATGCATTAAAATAGAAGTAATGAGTCTGCACAAAGAGAATGATGCGTTCTAGATGACCTAGGGGGAAGAAGTTAAACAAAACATATAGTCAATAGAATAAACTTGTATTATCTAAACTGAAAGATACAACTTCTCTACACACTGAGAATAGCGGCTCCAATTCACCAAACAATATAATAAGCAACTGGAAGAATAACGCAATGCCTAGAATCCCTTTGCTTCGACTATTTGTTCCCTAACTTTAAAAAATATAAATATATATTTTTTATGTAGTGCTTGTTTTAATTATTAGTCCATAGAATTCATGATTAAATGCCTATCTCAAACTTTACCAGTCATGATCAGTTTCCTCCATGAGGTGCTGGCATTAAATCACCAGCTCATGATCCTCTTATAATCCACTTTTCCTTTGTCTTCAAATACTTATGATTGCAAACCCTCAAGGTCGTATTGCATAACGAGTCTTTCGACAGTAGTCTGACTCACAACATGTCTCAAATGCAACTCTTTCAAAACTTGAGCTGAGAGCTCAACCTCTCCTTCATGGGCAATTCCTTCTATGAGAATGGTATAAGTCGTTTCATTAGGCATGTGACCTTTCTCAATCATCATTTCAAAAACTTCAAGAGACAAGTCAGTTCTCTTTGATTTGCATAATCCAAGTATAAGTGCATTGAAGTTATCTACTTCAGGCTTATAGTCATATTCTTCCATTACCATGAATATCTCTAAGGCCTCCTGAAGCATTCCCTCCATACATAACCCTCTGATCAAGGATGAATATGTATAAGAGTCAGGTGTAAACCCATACTTTGTCATTTCATATAAAAGCTGAAATGCATGGTATGTGTTCCCTTTTCTACACAAACTTGCAATCACATTTTTGAAATACTCATGCGTGGAAAAATTTTGTTTATTCCCCAGGCTTTGAATGATGGAGAATGCTTCTTGCACCTTCTCACCCCCACAGAGCATTGCAATAGCACTATATGTTCCCTCGTTTGGTTTACATCGCCGATAAATCATTTGGTCCAAACACTTGACCACAAGATCTACCTTTCCCTCTCTGCAAAGACAACCAATAATCGGATTGTAGCTTGCAGCAGTGAGCTTAAAACGAGCCTTAATCATTTCATCCAAAACCTTTAGAGCTTGATCAGCTTTACCATGGATTGAAAGGGAACTTATTAGTATGTTATAAGTAACAATTGATGGGACACGATCCTCACCATCCATCTCAGCCAAGAGCTCATTTGCCTCCTCCCACCGTCCTTCATGGCACAAACTCCTCAGCAAAATATTATAACTCACAACATTCGGACAAAACCCTTTCAAAGGCAAATTCCTAAAGTATTGAATTGCCTCTTCAGTCCTACCTTCCTTGCACAAGCCAGTCAACAATACATTGTAACTAACCAGGTTAGGCTTCCCACCCTTAACAATTATCTCATCCAATAACTTCATTGCCTCATCCACACCCCTTTCCTTATACGCGGCTTCAAGCAAGAATGAATAAGTGAATGCATTCGGAACTAACCCCTTCTGTATCAACTTATCCAAGAGCTGCAAACTCTGATTCAAATTACCATGCATACAAAGCCCTCTAACAAGTGAATTATAAGTAACTGTATTGGTCGGATACCCATACTCCTCCATTTTATCAACTAATTGCATTGCATAACCAACATTCCCTCTCTTACACAAACAATTCACCAAATAAGTATAAGAAGATGCATCAGGAATAATCCCTGAGCTAACCATAATTTCCATAACTTTAATTGCCTTTTTCATTTTATTAGCCTTACATAAATCATACAAAAGCTTAGTGGCTTGACCTACATCAGGCTTGTGACCCTTCATCACAATTTTCTCCAAATGCAAGAATGCATCGTTAAGCTTATGATCCCTAGTTCTAGAGTCATTTTTACCATACTTCCAATTGGGTACAGTGTAAACAGAGTCTTTTGGGGAAATGGTGACCTGGGATGATGCTAAAACTCTTTTAAAACCTTTATTGAGTGAAAAAGAAGGAAGATTTGGAATGTGTGAATAAAACCCACATGTCCTTTTGGGTTCTGGAGATGGGTTTGTAATGTTAGAGAGTGAATTAAGCAGGGCAGCCATAATTGAAATATTTACAACTGGAACTAACGCTAATAATATATAAAAGAAATAACCTTGAAATAACACATCTGAATAAACAAAAGAATCAATTAAGAGAGAAATTAATCAAGGAAGAGATGAACATACAGTCGATTGGAATGGAGAAGAGTGATTTGCTTTTTGTTTTTGGTTTTTTGGTTCACTGGAACTGAGTCGCTTATTTTGATTCACAACAAGAATCCAGTGTCATCCACAACTCTCTCTTTCGTTATCCAACAGTCGACGACTGGCGAAACTTCACACGCGGATTGTCATTGTAGTCAGCACGCGCTCGGAATTGGGCTTCGTTATTCGCACCACCGATATGGTCAACAGATTAAAATGATATCCATTTAACTTTTATTTCTAATCTTTAGCACACTTTAGCCCCGTTCTGTCTTCTTTGTACATAATTTTATCTAAAATTTAATTAAAAATAAACGAAATCCGATAATAAATTTATTTTAATTTAAATAATTAAATATTTTATTACATTGAAATTAAGTTCGAGGTTTAAATATATTTATGATTTGCATGATTTCTTCCTATATAAATAACTTTAATTATAATTTTATTCTTTTATCAATCCTTTGTTATTATTATAAATTTAAGTTAGGAATATAATATAATGTACAATTTCTAATGTTTCGGTTGAAAATTGTTATAAAATCGATGAAATTGTGGATACGAGCAAGTACCCATACCCTCTTTTTTTTTGTTTTGGTCAATTCTTTTTTTTTTTTTAAAACAAAGTTGCATTAATAGAAAAAAAAAATTCTTATATTGACAAAAGACATCTGACCATGATTTAAATTTGTTACGCCAAAGGACAGGACAACAAGAAAACAAGTAAGAGTAAAACAAACAAACACCAACTTGAAATCATATGTCTTAAAAACTATCTAACAAACATCATAGATAGGGTTGAAGAGGGAGCAAAAGGAATAACAAGTTCCATAGAGCAGATGATACAACATGTTTGCCCAAGAACGACAAACTATACAAATTTTATATACAAACCAATGAACCAAATTGTCGCTAGACCAATGCTCAAAAATATGCAAGCTGAAATTGGAGCAGTAAACCTGGATGCTTCGGGAGACAAGGCAGCATAGAAAAAATCTTGACAATTTGCTGCCCCAATACAGCGGAAGAAGAAGGAAGCCACACACCATTGAAACCTGACAATTCTCCAGAAGGCAGAGATGGGAGCAAGCAACATCCTGGACACTGGATGTTGTAGCCTGGGCGCTGGAACCACTTGATGTACCAAGAAAAATTAAAGCTGGAGCACAATAGCTGGAGAGATCTGCCATCTCTGACCAGAAAGAAGAGCAGGCAGGGGATCAAGCTGTAACCACACTCTGATGAGGACACTTTAGCATGCCTGGAGCTGCAGGCACTGAGCAGAAAGAAAAAACAGCAAACAGGAGAGAGCTGGAGCACTGGAACACTGTAGTCACTTTTTTATTTCATTTCCATATTGTACAAAAATTGATTAATTTTTAAGTTAGAATTTATGGAAAAGTAAAAGAAGCCGTCAGTAGTAAAATAAGCAAAAGAAGAGCAGGTACTTACAGTAACACATGTCATCCTCTTGCATAAAGAAAGAGCCAAGTGTACCTGTACCGGCAGCTTCATCTTCCATATAATTCTGCGGAAGAACGAGGCCAATTTACCATCCAACAAACCTAAAGAGTTTACACAGAGAGAATCAATGGCGAAGAGCAAAGACGATATAAAGTATGGAACCGCACAGGCAAAGCTATCTTAAGACGAAACTCTGCGGGTCAGGTACAAGCACGGCACGCCACTTGAAGGAGGAAAGATTGCTGATTCTGAACCAGTCGATCTCTTCTCCAGCGCCCGCAACATTAATGATTCATCTCATGATCAACATCATCGTTCTTCTGAAACTTATCAATCTCAGTCGCATCCTCGACCTGACAGTAAAGAAGCTGAAGGTGGAGGAAAGTTTCAAAGCTCTAACACCAAAAACTCTGGTTGAAGATTATGTAAAGATCAGAGATGAACGAGAGATTTAGCTGTTTTTTTTCCCTGCTGTTACTTGCTTTCGTTTCCATGAATCCTTATGGTTATTGTTGCATCTTCTTCGTGGTTTCCAGTGCAAGTTATATTTTTTAGGATTATGATAATAGTTTAAACACAAAATCAGTCATAATTTAGATACATGGTATTGTATGGTGTGCATGAGTGAGGAGATCATTTAGGGAAGGAGAAAATTTAACTACTGGTCTTTTCCTCCTCGACTTGCTCCTCCAATTTTTTTGGGGCTGGAAGGAGGAAAGACTTTAGAGATGGGTTGTTATCTTCCTTGGCGTCTCTCCACCTGCGTATATACATACGAGAAAGAGACTCAAAATTCCTCACCACCAATAAAATGATCGAAGAATAAAATGATTTTTTTTTTTTTTGCAATTATTAAAGTATAAAATTATTAGCTCATTTATATAGAACAAACATAAAATCGAACAAACTATAAATGAATAATTCAATAAATTTAACTCATTCATAAGATTAATGTATCCATTACAGAGTGAATAATCTAATTACTAAAATTTTTCCTTCACTTGGAATAACCAAGGAAACCCAACTCTTCCGACGAAAGCTGAATTCAAGTAATTGTGTGGGATTAGATTTGAATCAAATCAAGTTTGAGTTTGATTCAATTTACATAGAACCAAACTCAAGATTGATTTAAATATGTTTGAGTTCGACTTGTTTCAAACTTGATTTTTAAACTTGGTTTGATATTAAAACAATATCGTTTTAATATATTTTGATAAAATGATATCATTTTGTATTGAATTTTTCAGACTTGTGAGTTTGATGAGTTGAACACCTCTAAAACTTGAGTTTAAACTAAAGTTCGAAAATATTAAATTCTCAAATTTAAATTTGAGTTTGCTTAACCTAAACTCATTCAAACTAAACTTATTCTAATCTTATCACATGAAAAATAATTTATAGTTTGGTTTGGTTTTAAAAACTGTTAAATACGAATCAAATCATAAATTATTTTTAAAATTTTTCATAACTCAAACTAAATTGTTTTGTAACGCATACCAAACCAAATTATCATTTTTAAATGGTTTGATTTAGCAGTTTGAACTATGTTTTTCTTCTGCATACCTTTGCGCTAGCCTACAAGTTCTTCCAACTAGACAGGGAGTTAGGAACAAGGAGGAGAAGCCATAACTTCTTAACTAAGGGTTGAGGTGGTAAAAGATGGGTCGGACCATGTTGAGTCGATCTCGGCGTGACTCTTGGGTCGGTCCAGCGAAAACTCAGGGCATGGCGAATAGCTCAGGACTCTTAATGGGCTTGACCTGTACGATTTTGCGGGTTGATTTAATAAATTATAATTATTTATTATTTTTTAACTACTGAATCTGACCGCGGGTAGTTTGACATAGTATTACAAGTTACAACTATTATTCGTGGGACCCATAAAATGTGTACTTGATGATAGGATTACGAATTCGAACGAAGGTCGGTTCGGTGTCCGACACGTGACTGAGGTCCGTCAAAATTGCAGTGCCCCACTGGTGTTCCGGCGACTTCTGGAATAATAAGAATTTGCAAAAAAAAAAAAAAAAAAAAAGGGAAAAAAATGAGAGCTTCAAATTCAAAACATGGCGGAGGAGAGAACAACAGAGGCATTAGTGGTCACCTATTTACTCTCCATCAGCGTCTCTTCTATGCTCTTAGTCTCGGAACCAGGTCGCTTCTTTTTCCTTATCTTAAATTTTAGTACGGAAGTTAGTTTAGTTTTGATATTGGTTCTGAAAATTCGAAAGTTGGAAAGTTGAAACAGATGCGGTGAAGGTGGAAGGGAATTGAAATCGAAATGGAAGTCTACGGACATTGAGATACAGAGACATGTAGTTCGCTCAATCGCGGCTTTTCTTGATTCTGTTACTGCTGATGTGTCGCACCATCCGCTCGTTAAGGTGTTCTTGAGATTCTCTTGATTTGGAAGTGCTATTGTAGAAATTGATTTTTAGTGAAAAACACTTTAACTATGCCTATCAAGTAAATGTGTGGAGAGTATTTCGTGTTTGTTCGTGCATTTCTCATTTTAGCATTTGAATTATGCCAATCAAGTTAATGCTTAGAAATATATATTAAGTGCTTTCAACCCTGAAGGCCTTTGTTCTTGCTTGACAGAAAGACACTTTATGACTCTCAACTCTTTAAGTGCTTTTGTTATCACAGAAGTGTTAAACGCATTATGACTCTTGTGAGGGCTTTGTTTGTCCTAATTTTAGTTCTTTTTTCCATTCATAATTTTAGGATTTAATTACTCATATAGTTGAGGCTTTGGTAATCTTGAGTTTCTATTGCTTTGGGAGTGCTTTTGTAGAAATTGATTTTTAGTGAAAAGCGCTTTAATTATGCCCTATCAAGTGAATCTTTGGAGAACACTTCAAGGGTGTTCATGAGTTTCTCATATTAGCACTTGAATTCTGCCACTCAAGTTAATGTTTAAAAATCATTTTTTATTGTCTTTGCAAGTGCTTTAAAATAAAAGTGATCTTGCATTACTAAAAAGCACTTCATGGCTTCTCAACTCTGAAATGTTTTTTGTGATTTTGAGGGCTTTGTTTGTCCTAATTTTAGGTTTTTTCTGCCATTCATAATTTCAGGATTCAGTTGCTCACATAGTTGAGGCTTTGGTGTGGATTCTGCAGTATAAGAGTGGAGCTGTATTGAGTATGGCAGCGAATGCAGTTGTGAAGCTTTTGACTGTTATTCCCTCTTCTATATTGCAACGGTATATATTAGATCTTGGTGATCCTTTGTTGTCCCTGTTGTCTTTTACTCAATTAGAAGTTGCTATTTCTTGTGCTACAGCTATGAACATGTTTCTCTCTAATCTGATTGTAAAGAAGGAAAAACAAGTTTGGGAAATGCTAAAAGAAAGAAATACTGTTGCCTGTATTGTTAATGAGATTCGAAAGTTTTCTTATGAGACTATGCCAATTAATTATTTCCAAACGATTGCTTCTCTTTTGAGTACCATAATGTGGCAATGGCCCCTCTCTCGATATGCTGTTTGGAATGATACCATACTGATGAAAGTTTTAGACACTCTACTTGTGAAGCCTGACCTCTCAGTCAAAGTTGTAGTTTTGAAGTTGTATTCTTCATTAGGTAATTGATTATCAATGGCAACTTTCTGTTTTTTATCTTTTATGTTGAAGTTAATGTGTGGATTAAATTATCAAGGATGTCCCTGTACCAGGTTTATGTGGGAATGCAGCCAAAAAGCTTCTAGACAATGGAGAAGCCCTTCTACAAGCAATGGTTCTCTGCATGGACAGCTCATGTCCTCTTGCTGTCCGGACAGAGGGATTCAGACTAGCCCAATGTTTAGCGGTAACAGTTTGTGATTCATTCTTCTCGCAAATTTCTTACAAATAGATTTTAACTATTAATATTTGTGTATGTTTTATTGTTCAGACAAATGAACAGAATTTCTTAAGAATGACAAGCTTGTGTTGTGAGCCCCTTGTTAAAGCTGTTGTTTGTGGGATGAATAGATGGAGCTTTGGCCCTGGAAGGTTTTTAAGTGACAAGATGTCTTTACTAGTTGAGGCATGTCATTTGGGTCTAGTTACTCGTTGGGCAGGGAGGCATCACATTTATTTTTGGAACCATGGGATTGAAAAGATCCTCCTTGATCTTATTCTGGAAGATTTTAACGATCAACACGTACAACATTTCTTGTCACTAGAAGAACAGATAACGATGGCACAAGTGGGTCTTAATAAAAATTTTCTTCTTGTTTTGAGACCTTACATCTGGAATATTCTTGGATGGCTTGCAACATACTGTGAGGAAGACTTCAGTCCTAATGTGAAAGGAAATGAACTTCACATCAAAGTACTTATTATATGTGCTTGGTACCATTCCGCTATTTCAACATTTTGTGTTTTTGTCTTTCTAATTCACTCCCATCTCTGTGTCTTCAAGGTCTGATTGTTTGTTCCCATTTCCTTTGTAGCTTGGAATTTGCCAACTCCATCAGCATGGGGCATCAAATCTGTGAAATTGATGCCATGCAAGCCCCCAGAAGTGAATCAGCATCATGGGCAGTTCTCATGATGGTTTATTCTCCCTGCAAGTACATTGCGTCAAATGCCAGATTTATATTATCGGAAATTCTATTGCCAAATGGAAAGGACTACTTGAAGAACTTGCTGCATTCACTAAACTATGTATCATCAGTAGAATGTAGTGGATTGTCATATATACATCAAACAGTCATTGATTTGGTAGGTTTGGCATGCTACTTAGCCTTGCCAGAGTATCAAAGGCATGTGATTGAAGGTAAAGGAATGAAGATAGCGTCGGATTTTGTGACTTGGTGTTGGAGCGATCATATGCATATTAAGAGGCAAAGGTTTAACCCTCATTGGGATAATAAGTTTCTGAAGAGGACTTGTTGCTGGGTACATGCTGAAGAATGGGAAGGTGATGATGTCCTTTTGCTTTATGGTTTATGGGCACTAGCTGAGTTGGTACACCATTCTGGTTGTGTAAAAGATAATAGAGACATATGTAGTGGTGGCGTAAACAGTGAGGAAATTCATTTGCGTAGCATACTCCAGGAGATCTGCAATGACTCTTCTAGTGATGGACCAAAATGGTTTGCTGCATATATTCTTAGTCATTTTGGATTTTATGGTTTTCCAAGTAAACTTGGGAAAAGGGTGGGGAAAGCACTTAATGAGGAAGGACATGCAGATATTCAATTCATACTAAGAGATGGGGAGACTATGAGTGTACACAGTATAGTTCTTAAGATACGATGCCCATCATTGCTGCCTCCTGAAGCATCGCCATGTGATGAGAAAGCATTGACTAATTCTTCAGTCATTGATGATGCTCAAAAGGCCCATGGAAAATTTCAAAAAGAAGTTCGTTTATCTGCTCATGTTGACAGCCAAGCATTGCTGAGACTGTTAGAGTATGTTTACTTTGGTTTTCTGGAAGCAGGGGATGAACTTGTGAATAAGTTGAAACCTCTGGCTAAAAGTTGTAATTTGCAATCTCTATTACGACTGTTATACAGAAAAAGTCCCAAGTGGGGAACTCCTGTCCCCAGCTCTGATCTTGCTGTTGCTCTTGGTCCAGTTGGGCACTGTCGTTCGTATGTTTTGCTCTTTATATGTTTCCTTAAAGTTATTTTGATGGTGCATTAGTTCAATATGATCATTAATTCCTATTGTGATTCCTAATTTTGTGTCTGATTAAGGAGCTTCATTCTGAGTAATGTTTAGGGTGCTGAAATCTGTGTGCTTCCCCGGTATTCATTGAAAGAACTGTTTTTGATTTGACAGCTGACTTTGGGTAGATCTCTATGACTGACTTGCAGTATTCTTAAACATGCTTAATATTAAATTTTGTGTGTATTAAAATAATTATTAAGCTTAATTTATTTTTCTTTTTTTGGAAAAATTGGAACAGTTCATTACGTGTAACTTAAGTATCTAGTAAATTTAAAAAAATGGACGACTCATTAATTGGATAGAACACATTTGATTCCCTCATTGTCTTATGCAGTTTTTTCTCGATGTGTGGTCTGTAATATATTTTATTTATGGTTTCAGGGACATCATCCTGGAAGCTAAAGCAACTGAACTATCATGCTGGACGTGCAGCGTTTGCTCTCTACCAGTGCCACACATGCATGTTCATAAAGTTATACTGTGGTCAAGTTGTGATTATCTGAGAGCATTGTTTGAATCAGGGATGCAAGAGAGGTGTTGAGACAACTGTCTAATATATCTTTAAGTTTTTTTTTTTTTTTTTAACAATGTTTTTTTATTGTCTGCTAATTTTCTGAAGCAACTGATAAAGCTATCGTTTGGTTAGGGTACCTATTGTTGGGCCTTTACAATGTGTTTATATATGAATGTTGGGACCCAGAGTTGGTTATTTTGACATAGTCTGTTTTCATGTTGTATGAATCAACTCTGACAGATGTTTTATTTGATTTTAAATATCTTTGTTTTCATATTGAGAGAAACAATAATTATATGTTTCTCTTTAGTCTCTTTTCCCTTAGTATTTCTCTATTTATAATTTATTCCAGTTCATTTGATGTCTCATTAGATATTATGCTTTCTTGCAGCCATTCGCAAACCATAAAGGTCCCTTGTAGTTGGGAAGCTATGGTTAAGCTAGTGGAATGGCTCTATACAGGACAGCTACCAGACCCTCCCAATGGGTGTTTATGGGACAATATGGATTCTGAGGAAAAATTGTACCAGCTGCTGCCATTTATAGAGCTTTGTTGGCTTGCTGATTTCTGGCGTTTGGAAGGTGTTCAGGATGTATCTTATAAAGTGATTGTATCTTGTCTGGATGCCTCCCGAGAATTGTCTATCAAAGTAATCCAGATTGCTGCTAAATTTTCTCTGTGGAAGTTGGCTGAAGTTGCTGCAGAGCTCATGGCCCCTTTATATTATAAACTACGAGACTCTGGTGATCTTGAACAGCTGGATGACTTCTTAGTTGATCTGGTTCGTACTGCTTCTGTTCGACATTGTCAAGAGATAACCATCGAAACCTGAAACTGAGGGGGAGTCAAGTAAGCAACCCTTTCTAATGGTAGATATCTTTGTAGAATTAGATTAGGTTTAGTTCTTTTTAGTTAAATCTTTTCCCAAATCTGGTATTTTGTCATTAAGTGGACGAGTAATGCTATATATACATTTTTGAGTACACAAGTGATATGTTATAATATGGCTGAGTGCTACTTTTTTTTAAATTTAAAATCACTCAATCTCATAATGATATATTATCTATGTACCTTAGTGTATACTCAAAAGTGTATGTACCTAGTTTTATTGTAAGTGGATGACCTTTCCTTAATTCTCGTCTTCAGTTTACTAAAATTACAAATAAAATATTATGCTTGACGCTTTCTATTGTGGGGAAGGAAAGTGAGG
The DNA here is from genome assembly GCF_011075055.1 of Mangifera indica. NCBI lineage: Eukaryota > Viridiplantae > Streptophyta > Magnoliopsida > Sapindales > Anacardiaceae > Mangifera > Mangifera indica. The sequence goes on along the minus strand of NC_058137.1, from coordinate 24,204,057 downwards.
TTGGACCTCACTCCACTTCTCATTGTCCAACACCCTCTTTCTCCTTCAAATCCATTTCAGTCACCTAATTCAAGATCTCTTTAATCTTTCCAAAAGCCCCTATAACTCTTTCTTTAAAGAGCCATGTGCTGAAGGAGCAAGAGTTTAGCGATTCAGATTAGAATTGTTCTGTACATTCTATTGTGGATTTTGATGACAATAAAGTGGCATTAGTTGCTCCTTTTTACCTGTTAGTATCACAACATTTGGGTACTTAGTGTCACAAACAATTTAGTTGTGTGGTGCCTGAAACAAAACTCTTTTTCAGAATGAATAAATCTATGTTTACAAACAAATTATACTATTTTATCTATACAAACCAAAGTGATAACATCTAGTTGGATAATATGATTATTTATTTTTTCTCTCGTTACATACTACTATATCAAGTGGTATAAATAAGTTATTAAAATTTGTTTGTAAATATATTATTGCTCTTTCATAATATTTGACGTTTTCAGAGCATAATTTGTATAAGGATTTGCTGAGCACTTAACCTGAAGAGCTTGTCTGACAACAGTAGGAAAAATATACTTATAATTTTCTTTTTATTCGTTCATGTGGCAGGATTTATTGCTGATTTAATTTTAGAACTTTGATTGGTGGGTTCAACATCAGCACTCAGTATGTTTAACGTAAGTATTATTTTTTTCTTAATTTTCTTTTTAATTTTTATCTTTATTTGTGAATTTGGTCAATAATAAAATTTTGAGGGTTTTTAGTTCCGTCCATAGAAGCTTGTTTAATGTTTTAATTTTTATCTTTGTTTGTGAATTTGAACAATAATAATTATATTGTTATTTGGTAGAACAGTAGAACGTTGTTGAAAAATCACTAGAACAGTGTCTAAAGCAGGAGTATAGTACTGGAAAATCACAAGAAGGCGCCAAAAATAAGTACAATATTGAAAACAAGAGAACAGTCACACCGCTCACTTCTCATATTTGCATGCTGCTGCGTTCAGATTCGTTTCCTCTCTGGGTGTTTTTGGATGGCCCAGATACAAGAAAAGGTAAGTCAAAAAGAGAAAATTATAAATTATCAAGGTGAAAATGACTTTTTTTTCTGTGTTATTAGGAAAAAAAAGATATTATCGCTATTATATATTATTTAAAATGATAAAAATATTGTTTAATATCATTATATAAATATAAATATATAAATATAATATAATATAAATATATATATATATATATATATATAAAAAAAATTATTTTTAATTTAAAATTATTTAATCTCTTGATTTAAGTGTGTATTTGTTTGTCTCTTCCTGCCCTCTATTTTCTTCTGGCATCTCTTTCTTCTTCTCTATCCAGCGGCTTTCTCCATCTTGTTTTTCTTCCCTCTTTTTCACTCTCTTTTAATCCAATGGCATAGTTGCTGGTAGAGCGCAGCCATCGTTTTGTAAGCTGGGTTTCTACAAAAACCATGGGTTTAGATTATTGAATGTAGGGTTGGTGGTTGTGGATTTGGGTTGGTTTAAGTTATTTAATTGCATTAGGGGCGGTGGTGGTTTTGGTTAATTGATTTGTTCGTAAACTAGATTCTAATTGACAAGCACATCAATTATATATAAATCTACTCAAATACTTGGGCAAACCGCCACCATTGACTTCCCAATAACACATCGATACTTTAAAAAGACTAACATTATATATAGATATAAAAAATACAAACTTATATAATAATATCTATTTGCATGATTTTAAAATAAAAGAAATATCATCTAATCACGAATTATTATTTTTATTTGCATGGTTTTATTATAAAAATAAGGGAACCTACCAAGAGTATAATCTACATGGCCTTCAGCAAATACTTAAACAGCCATGCAGCATACAGAATACAAATTATAGAAGCAGAAAAATATTTCATTTTGAAGTAATAAATTTGACATAATAGTTCAAATGGAAACTTCATAATCTTTCCGGAAATACTACAATTGACATATGGATGGCATTATGGCCATCAACTGCTGAGAAGAATGGCACAAAGCGGACTTCAAATACAGAGACAAGATACCATATCCATCCCATCTCCTTGGAAAATAATATAACAGGAAAGTGGGAAGGTCTTCTGCACTGAATCCTCTACAAGCTAACCCACTACATCTCCGTATCAGGAATTCCACAACAAACCATCAAAATGACAACCCAATGTGAAAAAACCAAGGACTGACCAAAAAGGGGAATAAATCCCAGCAGAGTTTCAACATAATACACAGGGTCTGCTTATTTTTGCCAAAGCAGTAACGTAGAACAAATAAAAATGAAAACTTCTATCTGAAAGTACTAGCAATTAACTGATCTTACAGTACGTGCCCAGGGAGCTCCAACTTCGTTTTCTGATTTTCATTGTTCACCATATGTCCGGGCATTAGAGAGAACTCATACCCAACTATTGTCGATCAAATCATCTGTCATATATCCCTTTCTTTTCCACAAGTTGTTCGGTTGTCTGGCACAAACATTCAAGTTCACCACAACTGCTCGCTTCGTAACTGCTACATAAAACTACTTTAAGGTTTCAAGGATCGCTGTGAAAACTCATACAACAGCTGTTTCTGATGTTCGGTAGTGTGAGGACCACTTGTCTCCAAGAGGTCAAATGGCACTTCCCTCTTGATAGCTCTAACAACTTCCTCTGCATCAATTAATCTATCTGGTGAGACTTGTAGACGAAGTGACTGCATGACAATTTCAAACTTACTGACAGAATACTTCCACAGGAGGTCAAAGAAGTCATTAAATGAGATCTGCCACTCTGACCGAGTGTTCATGTCATAGTTGCCAACAGAGAGGGGGCCTTTTAAAAGTTTAGCTGCCCTCTCAAGAACTGACATCAGTATGCGGGAAGCCCCATCTCCAGCAGGGCTTCCAAGAGATCGGAGTGGAGGCTGGTCTGATGAACAAACTACTGCTCGAAGGCAGGCACTAAGTGCAGGAAGATCCATCCCATGAACACATGCTATAACAATCCTCACAAGGTTATTTGTAGTATCTGCTGCAGCTAAGTCTGTTGGCAGGACTCCAAAGAAAAACCTTAAGTGGCGAAAAATGGCCATGCAGACTATTCTCATGAGTTCACCACCTGGATACAGAAGCTGAAGGTACCTTGCTAGGAGTTTTCGGCCCTTGGGAAGAGAGACTATTCTTAAGAACACAAGTTCATCCTTTGGGGCAATCCCAACCGTGTGGCCATTACTGCAGAATTGATCAAGCAACTGAAGGGACGCAGCCAACCCTTCCAGCAAGGCCTGCCTTCTCCGTCTTAACTGGGCTCCTCCATCTGGGGCCTGATTGAACTGTAAGAAACGATCTATATCATCTACATCAAGCAGTAGGCATATACCATCTTCAATTGTCACCCGAGCTGCAAGCATAGGTTCCTCTTCCAGGGGCTTCTCAGACACTTTCTGCTCAGTGATTCCACCACCAGATGAATCAGGAGAATCAACTTCAAGCAGAGGGCGAGGCCTACGAATTGAAGAGAAAGGAACTCTCCCAAGAGCATCAACCTGAAGAAAAGCATGTGGCTCATTATTTGCACGTGCTCGAGGAGGAAGATCCCTCAAATGAGTTGGGCAGAAATGATGTCTCAGCTTTGCCCCAGCAGTTTTTTTGGCCAGACAAGCCTGGTGGTAATAATCATCTACATATGGGTCATTACTGTGCGTTGCAGCAAGCTGCATTCTAAGAATACCCTCAATTTCATCCACTGTCATATGCTTAGATCTAAATTGTGGCCATCCAATGGTATCAGGGCCCTGATAAGGATAGCGTAGATTTGGTCTACCTTTCTGAGCTGATTTTGGTCTTTGATCTCTAAGGTCAGCCATGCCAAGCATGGCTTCAAACTTGTTCATTAAGGATGGGGATGAAGAAAGATGAGAATTAAATAATTCATTCTGCATCCCTGGTAAATGGCCAAATGATGGCCTAACAGGTTGCTGCAGTCTATGCTGTGGTGGCTGTAATTGTGACATCAATTGGGGAGGCATCAACCCATTCTGAAGAGGTCCCTGCTGTGGCAACATATTGTTCACAAGGTTTGACGGATCTTGAGGATACATGCCAGTCTGATTTACCCACTGGTTAGGAGGTCGGCTATTAACGGATAGCCCAGGAGGAAACTGAGGCAAGTTCCCACCATATGGTGATCCATGAGGTAAGCCAGGCAATTGAAGTTGAGAGTTAGAGAAGGGAGAGAGGTTTGGTGAAGATGATAGTTGGGGTCCCCCCGCAACAAATGGAACATTCATATGGTTTGGTGAAGCCTGCTGAGATCTACCACCTGGAGGAGGATATGAAGTATAAGAAGACTTTGGCACAAGAATTGGTTCACTAGAGAAATGTTGTTGGTGGTGCTGTTGCATCTGCTGTTGCTGCTCCGGGTATGAAGATGTTCTGTAAAGAGGCTGCTGTTGCTGCTCCGGGTATGTAGCTGTTCTGTACAAAGATCTAGATTCTGCTATGTAAGGAGAAGAAGAATATGGCTGTGATGACCACCGTTTCCCATCCAACATGCCTTCAGTGTCTAGCATCTGCTGCTGGTCATACCAGTCACCCTGCACCCATTCAGCAGCAGCTGAACCTGAAATAAAGCATTGGACTTAGAAAAATAGAACTGTGTTCAGCTGAGAAAATATTTTCGCTAATTATTACATAATTTACATAATTAAATGTAAAGAAATTACTTCACAATCAAGCAAACTAATCAGATATTACCTAGAGTCACAATTCAGTAACATACTGTTAGTTTCTAAGAGTGTCATAAATGACAGAGTTGTAAAGCAAAAGTGCAGCAGCACATACAAACACAAAATTGAAAAAAAAAAAAAATCCTACACACAGCATTGACCCAATCCACAAGTAACACCAGGAGCAATAACTCTGATCCTAGGGCAAGACATGACAAGGTGCAGCAAACATATACAAAATAGATGAGCAGCCTTGCATGCGCTGATAAACCTTTTATCATTACTGATGAAGTTTGGTTGACGAAAAAAATCCATAAATAAGACATAAGACCTAAAAATAAAATAAATTCTATGTCATCAATTAAATTTTACTTATGACAATAGCAAAATATGGAGACAGAAAAAAAGAAAATTAGAAGGTAAATATCACATTAGGCCATCATAATTGTATGGAATAGAATACTTTAAAATTATTGGTATGAAAACAATTATTGAATTTGACACAAGTGAATTTCTTGACATAGAGTGTCTAGGTTTCACAAAATCTGATTTAATGTCAAACAAACTCTCAGACATGTAAATTTTTCAGATTGAATATCAACAAACTAATTTTCTTAAGGACCACCAAGTGCAGAGGGTACAATGCTTAGGAAGCCAACAAGACTCTGTTTTGGAGACCAAGAAGACTGAATGTCTTGGCAACCCAATAACTGAAACAAAGCAAACAAAGGTTTGTTTTTTTATATTCCTTGATATGAGAGAAATCTATTCATTTGAAACTGCTGCAACCCAAATTTGCATTACTCTCACCAGATTATAAAATTTCTCAAGACTTGCAGCAATTTCTAGTATTACAGCAAACTTGCTCATACACTAAAATACTGTTAACAAAACTTATAAATTAAGCAAAGAAATTCAAGTCTGTAACTACAATGACTTTGAAGAAGACTCAAACTCGTTTAAAAATATATGAATAGGACATGCAATAGTTTTACTCACTTTCTCTGGATCCCTGATCACCAATTACGCCAGGAATTCTTGGTCCACTAACAACTGTGTTGAGCTGCATCAAAACAAGCAACTTTGAATAATTCAAGACACCTCTATCATAATTTTTCATATAAGGAAACTTTGACCATTTATAGATGGCCCTGATGTATAACTAACTGATGTAAGAAAATGGGAATAGCCCACAATTGGGAAAACAACAAAAAATAAATGTTGATGAATTGAGAAAGTTTACTCTTTAAATACATGTCATCAGATCCCAATTTCCTTTTACAGAAAACTACAACATGTTCTCTATAAATCCTTACACATTTAGTAGGGACAATGTCATCCAATTCTGATCATTAAAATTGGAGCTACCAATAAGATTTACCATATACATTAAAAAAAAATAAGACCATCCTGCCAACCAAAGAAATGAGTCTTGCAATTTGTAATTTTCTTCCCCAAATAATACATACATTAGTAACATAGATTGACAAACTAGCTATTTCTAATGGTGATTGTTGACAGAGTTAAGAAACAAATGCCAATTCAAATCAAGAAAAAAAGTCTGCTATCACTTATTAATTCTCACCATTAATAGGTCCACAGGGTGCCAACTGGATTTTTGACAATATATGAATAAGTGCTTGGTGCAGAGTAAGAAACTCAAAATAGAAGAGCGATTTTTAGAAAATGCCTATATTACTATGTTCACACAATAAATATCGAATTCAATAACACTAGTTATCCTCTAATCACCCAAGAAGGTCACTGGTGCATGGTGAACTAACCTTCGAAAATGTGCTAGCAAGATCTTCAATATCAGACAGAGAACTTAAAACCTCACCCTGCAATCAATAAAATGGGCAATTAGTCACTGCAGCACAAACTTTAGAATTTTAATTCTCATGATTAAATTTGTAACATTTTCAACTATGCATCTTAAGCATTCCAAAAGCTATTAAACTAAAAAAGAAACAGACAGTTCTATTTTCTTGACAGAAATATCCTTATTAATTTCAGAAGCCTTGCCAACAGCAGCTCTTCCATTATATACAAGGACCAAATGAAAAACAAACTAACTCAATTCTGCAAATTTTCTAAGGTAACTTCATTCTAAATTGTATAGCCGACCTCAAATGATTAAAGAATCATAAACATTAACCATTTTACCTAACAGAAAAAATACCTAAAATTTCTTCAGATAAGGGGAACTAAGTTGTTAACATAATACTATCAACAAAATAAACACCATAACCGAAATCATCATAATTTAAGACTGATTTTCAATGATTTCATCCAGATTTTTTATGAGCTACTCCCCATGTTCGTTATGCAACTTAACCCCAAATACAAACCTATTTGATGATTTATTCATCAAGGATCCCAGATGTCGCTGCTTCTTAACATTATGCAAGACATTTAAGAGGTCAAAAGTGATTTGATTAAAAGAAAAGAATTTAACCTCTTCTTTATCATAAAGAAATTCTTCTTCATCAAAGCGAGGTGCACTTATACTATCATCTTCATCCTCTAATCCACCCAATTCAACTTCTTCAACCACATCTTTACCAAAAAATGCATATTGCGATGCATCAAATACCGCATCTGCTTAATAAAAAACACAGCAGATTCATTAAATTATCATCCAACCAAAGAAAATACAACGCTTTAAACTTCAATTTTTCAAAAAAAAAAAAAAAAACCAATTTAACTTCAAGAACCAAACCTGTAGAGTTATCTCCGAGGGATTTCACAATACTACTCCCACTATCGAACCCTTCCATATCTAATCTAACTATATCTACACTTACTGACCAACGAAAACGAAACAAAAACCAGTAAAAAATGGTAACAAAACCCTAACCAACACAATAGCGAAACCGAATCTAGAACAAAAATATAAAAAAAATAAAGAAATTTTATATTAACCAGAAAAAAAAAATTAACTGAATCTTGATCTAGACCAACTAAATAGGAAAAACCCAAAAACCCTTGACAGTGAAAAATCTGAAATCTAGGGTTTTTAGACGTGAGAGGAGGAAGATCTGTTCAGCTGATTGTTTACAGTGGGGCATGGCAAGAGAGAGGGGGGGCACTGGGTTTGATGTTTAATTCTGGAATCTTAAAAAAAAAAAAAATTGTTATTATGGCTGAAAATAATATAAGAGAGTCGTTTACGCAGAGAGGAGACAAAGAGAAAGAAACCCTTGAGAGAAGATAACGATGGTGATTTATTTTATTTTATTAAAATTATTATTAATATATTTTATTTATTTATTATCATGTGGGAAAGAGAGAATGGACGGTGAAATTTTGAAAATATAGATTAGGGCTATCAATTAAATAATTTAAAAAAAATGAGAATTGATCAACTTTTCAGGGGTTATATAGACATAACCGAAATTTAAAATTAAATACCTTCTATGTATCAAATTTGTTAATATCATAGTTATACATCATTACAATTTACCCCTACTTCACTTTTTTTTTGGGAAAAATGTTTATAATTACCTTTTATGAATCAAATTAGTTCTAAACCCAAAATAGTATTTCATTGATGCTTCTATGCGTCAAGAGAAAATTTTCACTTTATTCTAGAGTTTTAAATTCTAGCATTTACACTCCAAAAAAAGGGAAAATGACTATTTCCCGCCCATCTTTTAGCCCATTCTCAAACTTATACCCACAGGAGATAAAAAAACTTTTTTCCTACCCATGACCAAACTGCCTTTCATTTTTCCAGTTAGGAAAAGGGGCAAAATTGTCATTTTACTTTTAAAACATTAAAACTTTAAAATTTCACCATTTACCCCCTCCAGGTTTTAAAAACTAACAACTAACCATCCTCAAAATTTGAAAAGTTTAATTTCACCCCTAGGGTTTGCTTCCTTCTCCAACCACCACCGACAACCGACGCATTCAATCGATCTCTCATCTCCGACTACAAAGGACGACGAAGGATGACCCTTCATCACCCAGATTTGGACAACGAAGCATCGTCCAGGTCTGGAAGAACAGATAAAGGACGACTCTTCGTCATCGCGTCTGGACAATGCAACGAGCGACGAAGGATGACGAAGCGTCGTCCTTCGTCGTCTGGGTGGAATGACGAAGAGATCTTCATCTCTTCGTCGCACTATGCGACGAGGAGATGAAGATCTCTTCATCGCACCACCGTCGTCGCACCAAGAGAAGGAGGAGGCTGATGATGACGTCAGAATATGAAGTTGAAGAATGGGGGTGAAACTGCTAGTTTTGAAAGTTATGGGGGGCGATTGAGTTATAGAAAATATGAAAACCCTAGGTTTGAGGGTGAAAATGTTAGTTTTCAAAGTTTAAAAACTTTAGGTAAAGATGAAATGTTAGTTTCTAAAACTTAAGAGGGGTGAAAAGTAATAAATTTTATAACTTTTTAATATAAACAGTAAAATAATGATTTTACCCCTGTTTCTAACTGAAAAAATGGACTACAGTTTGATCATGGGTGGAAAAAAGGGTTTTTGATCTCCTGTGGATATAGATTTAAGAGTGGGCTAAAAGATGGGACCCCCCCCCCAAAAAAAAAAAAAGGGTCAAAATCACTTCAAATTGTTTATTTATTCCCTTAACATGGAATTATGCAAATTAAGTAACTCATGCCAAGTGATGAAATGCATGGTTATTTTGACTATTTCCCAATTTGACTGAAAACTTATTCACTCTCGTCATCTTATTCAAATGGGTTTCAACTATTTTCAGTCATAACCACATTCACAAACTCATCATCAAAACAATTATTATATTCAAACCCTGATTTAAAATTACTAATTATGATATAAACCATTCAAATCTTGAAATATTTTAGTTGTACAACAATTTAATCTTCGAATTTTTAGAATTTACAAATAAAACAATAAATGCTAACTTTTTTTTTATATATCAACTTAATATCAAAGAATAACGATAAAAAATAATAAAAATCTTAAAACAGTGGTGAAAGTACTAAAATTGATAATAAAGAAGAAATAAAGTGAAAAGACAAACCGATGAAATGAGTTTGGTATGAGTATTGATGATAATGAAGTACATTTGTCAATTAGTGGTTGGAATTTTGTCAAAAAAGTTAGAATATCAAATTGAAATTGTGAAATAGGAAAAATGGGTCAAAACCATTTTATACATGAGGGCATTTTAGTAAAACTTTAATCTAATGGTTATAATGTATAAAATTGGGAATTGTTGTTATTTTTTTATTGACCCCTCAAATTTGGGTAAAGCACTGCCATTTGTTTTTGTTAAAAGTTTGATATTCAAGTTTAGTGGTAAAATGATGATTTTGCTCTTATTTCTAATTGAAAAATTTAATAAAAGTTAGTCCATAGGCGGATGTTTGGATTTTTCAAACCTTATGGATGTGTATTGTGTTTGCATTAAAATTTGGGTGGGAAATAATTCTTTGGCCTTTTTAAAATTATATTAGGATGCACCCAAAATATGTTGATTTCTCAAAGTTCTCCTTGTTAACTTTGAAAATCTCATTTACCTACTCGTGGTCAGTTAAAATTAATGAAACCCTAACCCCTGAAAAATTTATCTTATTTCCCCCCTAAAAGTTTAAAAACTAACTTTTCTCTCCTAAACTAAGTTTGAAAAAAATCACATTTCCCCCCTAGGGTTTAGTTTCAATATCCCGTCACTCTTTCCAACGGTATCGCCGATCGTCTCTCTCGACCGACGATTCCCCTTCAACCGACGACTTGCCTCAACACCATCCCAACCCTTCTGATGCTTGAGAGACATTGTTTGGGAAGAGGAATCATCTTCCCAGATGAAGACAAGTCATCATTCTGTTTTCTCTTCTCAGACAATGTCTCTTGGGTGTAGGAGGGGTTGGAATAGAGTTGAGATAGGTTATCGAAAGAAAAGGAACCGTCGAGAGAGAGAGACGGTCGGTGATGACACCAAAAAAAGTGATTGGATATTAAAACTAAATCATAAGGAGAAAATATGATTTTTTCAAACTTGGTTTAGAAGAAAAAAGTTAGTTTTTTAAATTTAAGGGAGAAAAATAAAATCATCTTTAAGTTTATTTTTAATATTAAATATAAAATAATAATTTTATTCTTAAAATTAACATATTTAAACCGCTAAGAGTGAATCAGCATATTTTGGATGGGAAATAGTCCTTTGGGCATTAAATTATTATGATGATGACGTGGCAGAAAGGATTGGCGGATAGAGTGTGCTTGAAATGAGAAGACCTAAAACCCCAGGGTTTATCAATTATCATTTGTACGGCAAAACCAGTGGCAACTACACCTTCAATTCAAAGAAGCAGAAGCAGAAGCAGAAGCACAAGAAAGAAGAAGAATAAAAAGAAAATGGTTGGAGTAGCAGCTCGCAATTATTTAGTTCCAGCTTTATCAATGCTTCCGAATCCAATGAAATCATCTCTTTTCAATCAAAACGCAAACTTGTTTGGCGTTTTTGGACTTTCTAGAAATACAACCAGGAGGTTTTCGTCTTCTTCTTCCAGGATTAGTATGAGCTTGAGAGCTGGAATCGTTGGCCTTCCTAATGTCGGGAAATCTACTCTCTTTAATGCCGTTGTAAGTATTTGTCTGGTTGGTTTCTGAGAAAGTGAAGGAAAGTAATTATAATGTAGCAAAATTTTAAGGGCATGATTGGTGTAATTTAAATAAATTCGGATAGAGGAAATTTAGAGAAATGTTTTGGTTGATATAATTTTAAAATCATTCACTATACAGTCATGAAAACTAGCGTAAAATTGGAAAATGATTTTTTTGGATTTTAAAAATTTTAAATACAACTCAGATTTATGTAGCGCGTTGTGATTCTAGGATTCTAAATTCATGTATAAATTGATTTAAGTATTGACTCCAAGGATTCTAAATGATTTGATGGATACGTTTTATTAGTTTTATAGTTTGGCTTTGGCCCATGGAAGATCGAACACTGTTGATTTGCTTTAAAGGTGCATTTGATAAAATGAGAGGGGATTCAATGCATCATATATGTTTGGATAGTGATTGGGCTATGGAGTAACTTTTTCTGCGTAATGGAATTGATTTCAGTTTTGTGCTGGTGGATTTGTTTGTAATTTTGGTTTGGCATAGACATTGGATGGTGTGTGTAAGATGAATAGTGAGGATTTTATGGAAAAGTGCAGGAGAAACCATGGGTTGTTCATGGTGAAAGATATAGCAGAATTTGAGCAAACTAATAGTTCAAAATAGCTTGCAGAAAATGATATATATATTGTTTCATTAAACTTTAGTTTCAACTGTTTTAGGCAATATATTTGAAGCTTTCTTTTCTGAAATTAGAAGAGTTATGGAGAACCAGCTTTTGTCATTTTTTGACGTGTTGTGTTTTTTCTTCTGTTTTATACAAATGGACTGATGTTTAGCTTTCTTTTGTAACTTTCTTGGCTGTTAAATTTTGTCTTGGTGTTTATTGTATTATGGGTTCTTGTTTGTAAACATTGACATGTAATCAGCCCAATGGATTGTTACCATGTAAACTTTTGATGACTCCCTCCTATAATCATCCCACATTTAGGATATTGTTGCTTTATACACTCACATGACTTCATTTCTTACTTACTGAATGATTAACATATTATGGTTGTGGATTGAATTTCCTACTCCTCATCCATTATCCAGTGATGATGTTTGATAATCCATTTTTGTAGGTTGAGAATGGAAAGGCTCAAGCTGCTAATTTTCCTTTTTGCACAATAGAGCCTAATGTAGGCATTGTTGCAGTTCCAGATCGAAGACTCCATGTACTTTCTAATCTCAGCAAATCTCAACGGGCTGTCCCAGCGTCCATAGAATTTGTTGACATTGCTGGGCTTGTGAAGGGTGCAAGTCAAGGCGAGGTGATGGGGTGTTAATCCTTTTACTAGATTTAGTTAATCTTTGGTTCTGATGATTGTCATGTTTCTTGGGTTTAGCTTTCAAGTACCAACTTATTTTACTTTGTTCCAGGGGCTGGGTAATAAATTCTTATCTCATATTCGCGAGGTGGACTCCATTCTTCAGGTTTTCCTGTCCTTGTTCACCTTGATCTCTTATAATTTTTTTATGTTATATATCAGATACTTACAGGAACCATTTCTCAACCAAGTCAAAGCTATTCAAATGCAAACCTCAACATTTTGACATCTCTTTTCAAAAGCTTGATAGCAACAATTTGCAAGTAGACAAATTTATTATAATGAAGTTATTTACTGTATTATGGGGAAAAATAAGACCCACATTTGAACAAATCTCCAAGTTGTGAAGCCTAATCAACTTTGAGAAGGAAAAGGTGACATTATCTTGGGACAAAGATTATGAAAAATGGTGCAGTATAATAGTTCTCCAAATTTGCAGATTATAGTTAATTGAAACCCCCTGCTGCACTAAGTGTGCTTATAGATTATCAAGTCTTTTCCATGTAGGTTTCTAGATTCACCTGTAAGTTATGAAGAATTTGGTTTTCCTCCAAAAAGTTGCATTTTTTATTCAATGAATAATCACTTTTTCTTCTGTATTTCCATTTCATTCCCTTAGCCATTTTCAGGTAATTTGGATGATAACCAAGTACATTATATTATCTTTCCAGAGATAATCTTGTTCTGTAAATTCTGCTTGTGTTTGTTAGTCAGAAAGTAGCTCTTCCAGTTTTCCTTCACCTTGAACGCGTATGTTATTATATGACCATTATTATAATTCTTTTAGGTTGTTCGTTGTTTTGAAGACAACGACATTGTTCATGTGAATGGCAAAATAGATCCCAAGTCTGACATTGATGTTATAAATTTGGAGCTTGCTTTCTCAGATTTGGACCAGGTATGCTTGTAAACTTGATTAAATCAAGTATATAAAGGAGACGAATCATAGAGAGATAGAGAGAAATAGTCAGTTGCACAAGAGTTATATCACTATATTAGAATATGTACAGGAAGGGGGTATATTACTAGTGACACCTAGTGCCTTAAGAATGTTGTCCGTATATATTACATTCATAAATAACATTAGCACTATAATTCTTTTGATTTATCGAGGGTTTTTCCTTCTAAGACTATGCTAAGGTACTTTAAAGGTGTCTGTCATTCAAGTCTTTTTGTCTTTGAATATGTTTACTTAAAAGATCTTCATTGACAACCTTTATAGCATATTGTTTGATTGTATACCTGTTTGAGATAAGCTGATAGAACTAAATTGTATCTCTTACAAGAAATGCAGATTGAGAAGAGAATGGAGAAGCTCAAAAGAGGGAAGGGAAAAGATTCACAGTCTAAACTAAAGGTTAACTGCTGTTATTACTTCCTAATTTCTATACTCTTCAAAGTAGTATGCTGTCTGTTTTCTGAATGTGTTGCTACATTTTTCTCTCTAGGAGGAAGCAGAAAAGGCTGCCTTGGAAAGGATTCAACAGGCACTGATGGATGGAAAACCAGCACGATCTGTCTCTTTAACTGATTTTGAAAGGGATTCTATAAAGCACCTTTGCTTGCTTACAATGAAACCTGTTATATATGTTGCCAATGTGGCAGAGACTGATCTAGCTGAGCCTGCAAGTAATCCCCATGTCAAAGAAGTAATTAATCTTGCATCTGAGTTGCAATCTGGGCTAGTGACAGTTTCTGCACAGGTTTATTGTTATCTTATCGTTTCTCTCTCTCTCTCCTTGCGGTGTGCATGTGTGTGTGCTAGCAAGCACTTTGGTACATGAATGTGTGTCATCTCGTGCTAAATGAAGTTTGTCTTGTCCTAAAATATTTATCACTGATACTTATGTTATTGTTGGGTACTCTATACTTGGCAAATATACTTAAAGATTTTCATTGCAGGTTGAGGCAGAACTGACTGAACTTCCATCTGAGGAAAGAGTGGAATATATGAAATCTCTGGGTGTCAGTGAGAGTGGCCTTGGGAACCTTATCAGGGCTACATATAGCCTTTTGGGGCTACGTACATACTTTACTTCTGGTGAAAAGGTGAAGAACATGATGTTTATAATATATTTCTGAATGTTTTATTAAAATTAATCTATGAACAGGACTGGTTTGCATTTTCTGCAGGAAACAAAAGCATGGACCATACTTGCAGGTTAGCTTAATCCTACAGGTTCTAAGGTTTTGATGACATTTTGGGTGAAAGATGCAGTGCATTTGATCCTTTCCTATGCACTTTAGTTGCTCTGATATAAACTGAATAACTGGTTGGCTGAAAATTTGTTTGGTGTAGAATGGAGGGCAAAACTTCTTAGAACTAGAATATTACTTTTTAAATTATTTTCAATGGGCATATGGTGCAATGCCAGAAAGATGGACTGTACTAGTTATACCGATGAATCCATTAATTTACTATGTTAATCCAGGAATGACTGCACCTCAGGCAGCTGGAGTTATTCACTCTGATTTTGAAAAAGGTTTCATTCGAGCGGAAACGGTAAACATTTTAGATACAAGTTTTGGCATATTGTTCTGATTTTTAGTTACCCCTTTCATAAATAAGTTCTTATTTGTATTTTTGAGTGAGGAATGATTGTGATATTGCCTCTTCATGGTGACAGGAAAATGGATACATATCTAATAGACTTACAAATTCTATGGTGGATTGGATTTTCCTTTTTACAGATTTAAAAATTATGATATTAATTAGAAGTACAAAGGGAAATTACATGTTGAAAGTACACAACTTTTGGTGAGAAAATTGAAATGAGATTTAGAGGTTTAAAACTTGTCAGAGTATGTTGACTCTTAGTATAGGCTAATTATATGTGATTGTAATAAACAATTGCTTCTAAGATTATGCCCTTGATTTTGGGATTCCTTGGCTAATTATATGTGGTAGTATAAGAGAGCCCTTTTGGCATCATCCTACTAGCCAGGCATAACAAGGATTGGTTACATTGGTAGGTTTTTTTGTTTATTGAACTTTATTACAAGTTATAAACTGCTGTTATGAGAATAACATGATATTTTTGTTCTATCAGGTGGCTTACAATGATTTTGTTGCAGCTGGTTCCCTTGCAGCTGCTAGGGAAAAAGGACTTGTGAGTTGGCTTCTTTACTGTCATCATTTATTTCCTATATGGATTACTCCATTACAAACTTTACCTGTTGCACGGTCATAGAAATCCTACTATATTGATGGAGGAATGATTCCTCCACAAAGGTTCTATATCTGAAATTTGAATCACTTCATAACAAAGGCTGCTGAATTATAGGATAATTTTTTGTTAGCCACATCAAAAAACGAAGAAGCTAAATTTGATTTTAAAGGGGCAATAAATATTATTGGCTTGGGCCTAGATATTGATTATGTGAGGATTTCATTATACTTGACCTAAAAACTATAACAGAACTGACCAGTGTTAATATGTTATATGTGGTGGATTCAAACTCAAGACATTTAGCTTTAATACCATGTTAACATTAAATATATAAGTCCATCTGATGTTAACATTATCATTACAGGTCTATATTATTTTAAGGACAGCTTATGTTTAGGCATGAGAGAGAGATACTAATGCTGGAATTTGCATGGCTCCATGGGCTTGATAGAGATAGAACCTAAGAGAAAAGTTAGAGCTACATTGTTTGGCCAACAAGAAGTGAATGCACACAATTCAGAATGGTATAAAAATTAAACGTCATGGCTAATATATACAAGTTTTCTAGAAAAAGAAATAATCAAAACACATTTGCTAGAAAGAAAAATTGTGAAAGATTCATCCCAAATGTTTTGGAAGTCATAGTCTTAAAGCTAACATAAATTCAATCTATTTGTCTTTGCTTACGTATTTAGATATAAATTTTGTGGTCACGTAGAGCTTATTTTCTCCTCCATGAAGATTAATGTATGTAAGTCACTTTGGTTAATGCAGTTGAGATCTGAGGGTAAAGATTATGTTGTACAAGAAGGAGATGTGATGCTATTTCGTTTTAATGTTTAATATCAGTCCCATTCAAACTGAATGCATCTTCTTGTTCTTCACCAATCAAGCTGATGAACAAATGAGGATATGGCTTGTTTGGTATATTGGTCGTTGAGAATTCCACGACAGGAGATCACATCCAATGGGATGAAAGAGGTGAAGTATCCCATGCATTTTTATTTTTGACAAAATTATATAGTTTGCTTGTTGAATGAACTACTCAATTAATTTACAAAATTATGGGTTGTATAATTAGACAATTAAACACTCTCTTTAGAATAAAATAAAACTGAAAAAATATGTTAGGAATTTTAGAGGTTGGAAGCTAGGTTCTTTTATTTTTACTTATTGGTATATCATTAGCATTTATTTGCGCCCTTTATAATCTTAAGTTCAAACTAAGATATGGCAAAAATGGTGACCAAAAAATGTACAAATTGAAGATCAAAAGTCATATATGTTTGATTATGGTTTATCAAGAGAGTTAGGTCATATTCAACTAACCTCTGTTTAAACCTCAATTGATTATGTGTTATTTGCGTCCAAGCAAGTGGCTATCCTTGCTGTTTTAACTTGAAAGCTAAGCTGCATGCATTATTTCTCAAATAAGACATGGCACAAATATTTTTATTTAAGTGATGTTATTTTTAATGATTAAATTCATCAATTCAAAATTATATTATGTTTATATTCCTGAATTACCCATGTTAACACGGTCCCAAATAATATGAACATTGAGAAAATCACACCTTAAAAACTAACTATTAAAATTAAAAAGTTCAGAATTGTATAAGTCTCATAGTAGAACATATTTTTTAATGTAAGATTTAACTCTTATATCTTACATTTGAAATCTTAATATATCACTATGTTTTATAGCTCCAGTATTTACATAAATTATAAAACGTATAGTATGTTAGGATTTCAAATATAAGGTATTAGACTTTAATCTCATTTTAGAAATATGGACTTTGATACTAATGTTGCAGACGTTTGCCGAAAAGAGAAATCGATTCTATTATTGGAGAAAGAGAGAGAAAAGATATAATATTTGACATTAAAATTCCTCTGCTCATTCCCTCGAAGTTTTTTTTATATGCAAAATGCATTGTATAACAGCCGACTCAACATTCGATAATATTTGACTTAAACAATAATGTATCCTTGTGAAAATTTTGTAACACCCAGTAAACCTAAAACGATACTATTCATTCATTGTTTTTACAATTAATAATCATTGCTATTAAAACACCATATCTCATAGATGGTATATCATCTTCGATTGATAATGAAGTTCTCGTCGTATGGTTCATAACAGAACCCTTGTATCGATTGGCAGAAATCAATATGAAAACTAGAATTTGGGTTTGATTTGTTATAATCTTTCTTTCTACTTTTATGTTGAATTGTTTTTCTTTTCCGTCTGGATTTTTAGGAAGATTGGTGCTTTCTGAAGATTAATACCAGAAAATGTTAAGCAATATTTATTTAATCCTATTACCATTAAAGATGCATTTAGTTCGATAATATTTTATTACTAAACTTATCTAAAACATAAATTATCAAAGATATTATTGAATATAAATAATTACTCTATTTAATAAAATTTAATAAATATAAATAATTATTATATTTCATCAAAATTAATAAAATAATACTAATATATTTTTTTAATATTTAATTATTTAAAAATATTTTTTATATTAACTATTATATTAATTAACAGTAAAAATATTTTTATCTTTAAAAATAAATAAATAAAACTATAATTATAATAAAATTAAAATTATCTTAATAATCTTTTAATACTTACAAAAAAAAATAATAATCAGATTTTCTCTTATATTAATTATTATATTATTAATAATAATAATACATTATTAAAATCTTTTATTATTTCACAATTAAATAAAATAATATTAATAATAAAATCTAAATTAATAATTTTTTTTCTTTTTTAAGATGGAAGCAAACGTCCCTTTCTAGCAAAGATATTTTTTCCTTTATATATATTTTTTTTGGGCTGAGTTTCTATCTTTTAGATTTGGCTTGCGGGTAAAAAGGGGTGTTTTCGTCCTCACAGCACGTTGTGGTGATTTATAATTAATAAACAAAAGCTATTTTTTATTTCTTTACACCCCTAAATATTTTCATCTTTCCTTATAATTCCCTTCCTTTTATCTATTCATGCAAATAGCAAACAGAAATTCATACAAAAGTAAAATGACAAATAAACCATAAAACACAAAAAAGCTGCAACTTCTGCTGCCCTTTTTTGCAAAATGGGGTAGCCTAATAGTCTTTAAAAGGCACAATGAAAATTTTAAAGCACAACACATTAGGTTAACTGAGTAAATTTAGTTGGTAACTTGGCATCCAAACTTCTTTAGTAAGAGCTCCATTGTTTGAGCTGAAATTTGAACTTCAAGAAGTTCTCAGGAGTGAAGCATAACATACCATCATAGGTTAGCCTGCTGTCAACAAAAAACGTTCCAATTGCAAAATGGGAATCTTCCCTGATTTACACTGTGAATCTGATTACTTAGATTCTTCCTTACTGGTTGATCCGTCTGAACGCCGTCTCTTGACTTCATTGTCACCCAATTGCAATGAAAAACAAATATCTTCATCACTTCCATTCCTCAAGGAAGCAAGATTCTCTGAAACTACCTTATCTGACGGACTACTTTGATGTAAAGGTGACCAGCCGGTGAAGCTTGGAATAAACTGATGCTCAACATGGGGACCGGCCTTGATGCCATCTTCCAACTGAAAGTCAGTTTCCATTAGTGTTGGATTCGTTTCTGGGCTTTGGTGTTCGACTTCCAAAGGAATATGCTGAATCTGAAGGCCCAACGGCTCAAATTTGTCTTCAGCTTTGTCCTTCAGAGCCATTCCATCAGGTGGTGAGGAATCCCCTACAGTAGAGCCATTTGCTGTTGCTGATGCAGCTCTTTGTTCCTGCACTGCCACTAACAACAACAAAAATATGCATTATAAACACTGTTTACTCTTTTTAGCCAGTTCATCAAGCTATTCATGTCCATTCATGCATGCACCTCTTAGATTAATCCTCAAGTTTAGTCTTGTGTAAGGCATTGCAGAATGCAATTACCTTTAAGCCCTTCATCAGAAGTGATGATATCAAGTTCAAGGAGATTGAGAAGGCGCCCAAGATCAACACCACTAGTCCAATTTTCTGGAGGTTGGCCAACTTTTAACTTAAGTCGACCACGGTTAGCAGTGCCACCCCAGATGATCCCTATAGGCCGTGGTTTTTCACCACACTCGCCCTTCATTAGAACAAGGCTTCCACTATCTCCCTCAAGATCAAAAGTCTGCTGGTTTTCACCCACAACAAGGAAATCAGTCAAGAAGCATATGCCTTTCTCATCATTGTACTCGAGGGCGTATGCCAACACAGTTCCAGTTGTTAGGCCAGAACTTCTTCCAACTTTAATTACTTGCTTGCCTATAAGGCCTCTTATAGGACACTGCAAGTCTATAATTTTGACATCACCAATCTCTCCCACACCTTTCACAGATGTAGTGACAGTAGACATGTCAAAATCATCAGCAAAGGGGATGAATGCTCCATCTGCTCTCACAAATGTCTCTACAGTTGCACCCAATCATAGCAAGTAAGTCTTGGGATCAGGATGAAGAAAGCTATCAGATTTTTTTTTTTAACAATCATGAAAAGGTCAAATATATAAAGTAAAAGTAAAACAAGATCAGAAGATGAGTAAGAGAACTGGGGAAAAATAACAGAAGTTTTATGAAATTGATAATATGCAATGCTTAAACATATTTAAGCAACATAATTGAGTTAAAAAAAAATCATCTAGACAGTGATACCTGCGAACAGAAGGAAAGCTATCCTGAGAAACATTATATACATGATAGCATCGCAATAGATTTTCCATATGGAGAATGCAAAGTTTTATTTAATTTTCTAAGGGCTTACATTATTCATTCCATTAGATAGGCAAAACAGGCCAACAAATGACTTGGGATGGGTGATTTAGTGATAAGTTGCTGCTTGGGATTGGAATGAGCTATGCCAAAGAGTAAATCATAAAGGTTAATTTCAATTAGTGAATATTTTTAATGAACTTGTAATGATGCTCTTTAACACTGACTTCAGAAAATTTTGAGTCTCCGAGAAAGTAATTTTGTTCCCTTATCCAAATTTTGTAGAACTTTTGGATTGAGAGGTTAAATTAAGTGATTATGTTTTGGCTAGTGATTTTAAAAAGTGAAACTATTCAGATTTTTTTTTTTTATTTTGTTTGTTTAAAAAACATATTTAGATAACTGTGTTATCAAATCCTGCTCAATTGCATCATTCTTTATTATACTGTCTTTGAACTTAAGGTTTTGACCTAACATTTAGTTTTTAGACTTGCTTACAGTGGACAATATTTGAATTGAACATTTACTAAAATAATGGATTAACACGTAAATTATTGAATGTTTAACTGAATGATCTAGACCTTTTATGAAAATTCAAAACTATAATTGTTTTGGATTGGCTCTTAATCTAACTAGCTTTATACTCTAGTGTTAAGGAAAAAAAAAGGTGCCTTAGTTACTTAAAAGCTTTGTCAGTTTTGGGCCTTGTAACAGAAAAAAAAGTGAAATTTTGGACTTTCCACTCAAAGGTTTAACCAGGTCACAGGAACGTGGTTGTATTTATCTAAACTAGGATTTTCAGCAACTGAATTCTATTATGTTTTGAAACACAATTTTCATAGGACATTGTTTTTTCATATACGTTGTTACAGTATAGATAGCATGAGGTCCTAGTTTGGCATTCATGTACCAAAGACTTCTATTATAGAAGTTTTGAAATTATAGTTACAATTTCTTTTATATTTAAGAATAAAGGCTAGAAGTTAGTATGCCTTTTCTATGTTAATGTATGCCTTTTTCAAAATATCATCTTTCACTTATGGGTTGAAATTTTTAGTTTATTATGACTTGATGCTTGTCAAAGTAGACCTACAAGTATGTAGCTGGTTGTCATCTATGTCATCATCTGAGGGATGTGGCTGTTAGGGGAACGACAGAAAGATTTGACACAAAATTTTTTTCATCTAAAGAAGAATGGCCTTAAGCATACAAGCAAAAGGTCAGGTTGGAATTTCTATAAGACTGGTATTACAAACTATTAGGGCCCAGGTTTACGTAAGGAAGAAGGATAGGAAGAAAGCAGAAGGGACAAATAGAGATTACTCAAGAGGGAGGGTGAGCAGCATTTTTCCAATAGAAGGTGGGGTCCACCATTACACTCAAGTCTGACGTGGCAGCTCAGGAGAGAGGCAGCAAGGAACAGCGGGAGAAGGCTGTTATAATGGGAGAGAAGGGGCCAAGAAAAGGGAGGGAAATTCAGTTAGAAAAATAAGGAGGGACCAGCCTTGGGAAAGCTGGTAGGGTCTCTGGGGCGTTCCAGCGTCACTGAGAATTAGGGTTCATAGATGAGTGTGGTGTTGCTTATCAATGTAGTAAAGCAATTGAGGTGTCTGTAATAATTGATTTGAAATTGTTGAACAATATTCAATAAGAATTTCAGTTTCAATTGTGTCTCGTAATTCATTGTTACAATTTCAACTGTCGATAATAACAAGCAGTAATTGATTCTAATTCTAAATACTTCTGAGTAGAAGGGCGCGTTGTGAGTAGGAACTGAAACCTCATCACAAACTCTGTTAAATTTCTCTAGATAATATGGACACAGAAATATATGTGCAAAATACCTACTTATAACCCTCCAATTCTACTAAAACCAATTCATTGGGCATTTTCGTAATCTTACTTAGCATAGTTGCAAAACAAGTGAAAAATGGAAGTTTGACTCATTGCAATATACTTAGGGCAGAATCTACAGAGAACTTGAAGTTTCTAATCAAAGCTAATTGTATATTACTTTAAACAGCCTTACCTGGATTCATTCCCGCAAAAATGCCATACCAAAGGTCGTCTGTGATGAATGAAGTTGCTCTCTCCACTGCACCAAGATATACCCCTGGGCCAAGTGTTGGAGGCAAAGGATGAAACATCTTCTGATTTGGGTAATCTAAGTCAACTGCAACATGACGATTTGTTAGAAAACCAACTTGTCTAGTGCCCGTTTGGCTTTTGACAATGGCACCTAGAGTTCCATATGTTTCCTGGTTTGCTACCTGAAAAAAGCAACATGTAGTGTATTACTAACAATCATCATATAAAAGAAAAGATAATAGATGGACATGGACAGAAAGGACATGCATGAATACTGGTACATTAGCAAAAATTAACGACAGATTAAAAAGAAGCATTATTTCTTTTTCACTTAGATTCCATGCTGCTACTGGTGGATAATCAAAATGATATACTAGACAAGAAAAAAAATAATATAAATACCCGAGAGCCAGACTCATTTACAGAGAGAAAAAAACTCTCCTGTTCTCATCTATTACTGGTATATCAGAAAGGGGAAGGTTGCAGAGGGGCTTTGAAATACCTGAGAGCCTGAACCAATACAGGGATCACCGCCACGCAAATCATCCACAAGTTCAGTGTACAACTGTTCTGTGGGAGTTGGCTCGGGTGCACCAAAATATGAAAATTCTACCACATCCACATCACACCATACACCTCCGGGTCCCTGATTAGAAATTAAGATATCAACTATTAATAAAGCTGAGTAAGGAAAAATGGAAATGGAGGAGCCCCAATCTCCTTGTGCACAGCTGGAAAACACATGAAAGACCAAAAAAGTAGGACAGAAAGTAAAACTGAGCATCATTTCCTAACCTCTAAGGCAGTGGGTAGACACTGAATGGGGCTGAGCCATTGCTTGTGAACTTTCCTGGAGACAAAAACAAGAATAGCAGGTATGTCAGTCAACACACCGCGTTTAATACGAAACCCTATTGCAGTGCCTAGACTGTAACATCGCAAGATTTTGCTATGAAAGGCCCGTATAGTCATCAGCTCCAGCAACGTATTTGCTTGCTGTCCTTTTGGTAATCTATTTAGATTTTCAGGCAACACCCCTTTTTGTAGATTGGCAAAATAATTTCCCCTCTCTTCAGTGGCATCAGTTCGGCTAGGCCATGAGAAGTAAGCAGCACTGTTCTCAGAATGCTGTCCAGCTGAAGCAAACGGTTGAAGTGTTGGTGAGCCTAATGAACGCAGATTAGGATGACTACAACAATTTCCTTCAAAATCCAAAGCTGATTCTTCAACATCCAGCAACATATTTGCTTGCTGTCCTTTTGGTAATCTATTTAGATTTTCAGGCAACACCCCTTTTTGTAGATTGGCAAAATAATTTTCCCTCTCTTCAGTGGCATCAGTTCTGCTAGGCCATGAGAAGTAAGCAGCACTGCTCTCAGAATGCTGTCCAGCTGAAGCAAACGGTTGAAGCGTTGGTGAGCCTAATGAACGCAGATTAGGATGACTACAACAATTTCCTTCAAAATCCAAAGCTGATTCTTCTGAGGGTGTAGAACCAGAATATCGAGCCCTTGTATTAACTCTGGTCTGCTCCATTTAGCAAGCTACATAAGACCCAAAAAAACACATCAAGAATGATGAACATTATTCAATAATAAGTTTTAGCCAAAAAAAATTAAGAAAGAAACATGTATGAAAGATAAATATGCAAAAAATTGCATAAAGGCTGAAAAGTAAAAAAGAGGAGGCAAGAAAAAACAACTGATGAAGAAGCGAACAGAAATGTCTTTCTCAACTGAAAAAATATAAATACTCTTTGATAATTATATCGAAGTTTGAAAAGAACCAGAATGAAGTAGTCTACTTCGCACACTAGCTAAGGTAAAAATCCTTGGATGAAAACAAGTTGAAAACATGGAAATGGAAGATGTTCAAATTAATGTCCTCAACTATGACACATGATTTTATAATAACAACATTGCACCATTTGCAAAATGCAGTACTCTTCTGCTCTTAAATTAATTGTTTTTATCCACCCCTGGTCCAACAAATTTCTCATTCATTAACAAGTCAACTCACTCCCAGTGCCAGCATACATCTCCATGCTTGAATCAATATACCAGTAATGAATATAACAACAACAATTACAATAATAATAATACAGTGTGATTTGCCCCTGCAAAATCCTACATGAAATCCATTAAGGCCCCAATACAAATAAAAAAAGGCTCTAAATCATTAAGAGAATTTAAAGCAAAAAACATTTAAAACATCTACCTATTGAAAATTGACAAACCAACAGATGGTACAAAAGATACCTTATTAATAAGGTTTATCCACCAAAAATGTATCGAGAGGAATGCTCGAAAAGTCAGAGTTGCATCTCTATTAACAAAATCCAAAACTGAAGAAATTAAAGCAAAGTCATCCAACAAGGACAAAAAGTTCCGCCATATTTGTTCTCTATCTTTTAACAAAACAAAAAGTTCTACAACTTTGGATCCAATTACACAACCCCAAACACTTGAAAACTTGCTTACTTGCTCTTTGCAGTGAATAAATTAAGAAAATGGGACTTTTGAACACAGGCCCCTTAGTCAACCTGACTCTGATACAATGTTAAACAGTATTCCGAAAACTTTAGTTTTAAAATAAATTGTTTAAAAAGGAAAAAAAGAAAAAAAAAATTGCCGAAATAGTACATAAATTTTGGTATGCCTCTCATCAGTTAGGCTTTCAACATAATATTCTTGATCAAATATATTCCATCATCAAGTCAAAGTTGACTAGCCTGTAATAACTTAGGCTTAAAGCCCCTAGTAAAGTACCCAAACAACACTATTTAAACTATAACAAACTTCAAGACGAAAACTTGGGATATATTTTACACAACACCAACGGGGGCCAAAAGAAAATTAGCATTTCTCTTATTCCACCATGTGATTTTACTAGTGTACCGTGTTATGTGTATGAAACAAATTTCATCTCTTGAACTGAAAAGCTTCTTCCTTTCATACTCAACAGTAAAACTATCGCTCCTATCTATCCAAAAGTTTCACAACAAAGAAAATCGTCAAGATCCCGCAAAAAATATACAAAATTAACTACAACTACAAACAACAAGCAACAAAAAGAAGCAACCCGGGAAGGAAAAAACAAGTAAATCTAAGCATGAAAAGGGCGCAAAAGAGGAATGAAAAGAAGAA
This sequence comes from Mangifera indica, assembly GCF_011075055.1. NCBI lineage: Eukaryota > Viridiplantae > Streptophyta > Magnoliopsida > Sapindales > Anacardiaceae > Mangifera > Mangifera indica. The sequence goes on along the minus strand of NC_058137.1, from coordinate 24,178,239 downwards.
GAAGACTCACTGATGAGATGTTGAAAAGGTGGTGAAAAAGATGAAGAGGAGACGTGGGCTCAATTTAGAGGTGAAACACGTCGTTTAGGAACTTAATTTGAGGAAGATGAAGCTGGGAAATTGCAGAGATTGGGTGAGTTACATTATTTTCTGAGACAAAAAAAAAAGAAGAACTATTTGGGTTTTGATTTTGGCGGACGCAACCACGAAAGCTAAAACTTCGAAATCGATAGTTCAATCAACAAAAGCAGCGACGATGTGGTAAAGTTAGTCAGTGTCAGGTATTTTTTGTTTATTAAATAAATTATTAAATATATTTCCCTATCAACAAACTGTTGTGAGAATTAAAAATAGTAATTTAATAAATATATTTAAATTTATAACAATTAATACTTAATTCACTAATGAGTGGCCAGGCTCATACGAAAAGTGTGGCCTGCGTTGGCATGAACGACAATTCTGCAAGTCCTGTTAGGGTTCGCGGATTGCACATGTTCCCACCGACGTTTAAAAATTAAAAATTGGTTAAAGGACTTACTCTGACCCAAAATATGTGGTATTTTCTAAGTTTTTATTTTTTAATTTTAAAAATTTTATTTAATAAATTTTTAATTCTTTAAAATTTTATTTTTTTTTAATTTAAAAAACTAATATTTTCTCTCTTAAATCAAATTTTAAAAAATTCAGATTTTCTTCTTATAATTTGTTTCAATATCCAGCCACAATATCGTATGATATCAAAGAGGTTAGAGTTTTGTTAAGGCAAATTGTCGAAGAAAGGTGAACTGTCGGGAGGAAAAGACGGCCAACGATGACACTAAATAGAGTGATCGGATATTAAAACTAAACCTTAGGAAAAAATTTGATTTTTTTAAATTTGGCTTATAGGAGAAAATTATTAGTTTTTTAAATTTAAGAAAAAAATTAGATAAAATTTTATTTTATTTTTAATATTATATATAAAATAATAATTTTATCTTTAAAATTGATAGATTTAATAGTTTATAAATAGTGAATAGAATTTTCAAAATTAAATAATAAAAACTATGTTTCAACCAACTTTGGGTGAAAATAAAGTCTTTTGGATGCTTTGTTGGCCAACAAAACACTATGACCAGTGTGCTGAAGGTCCATGGATATGCAGCCAAAGGCCTAGGTTGTGCCCCAAACTTTATCCTACTGGGCCTTTACACCATATGATCCGCGAGCACTAGAAGCCGCATCGAATTTAGTTCGATATAACCTACAAATGTGTCTACTCATGATAATCAAATTTTTATTATTTTTTAAACTTTGGGTAATTTTTATTATTAAAGAATCCATTAGGGGTTTTATAGGAAACTAATTAAATTAACTTTATTTTTGGAATCTCTAAATAAGATTTTAGCTAACATTCTAAAAATCATAGGAACATAACCATTAGAATAGAGTTGCACATATACCCATTAGAATAATGTTAGATTTTTTTGCCTAATATAAAAAGGATAATTAATCGAAATTAAACCTGATTAAGATAAAGGATTTACGCTAATAGGTCATTTATTGTCAATGATTTTTTTGAATAAAATGGTGTGAAAAAATTAGTGTAGAGTGTCACACTTGTAGAATTTTTTTTTTTATATTTATTTCAATTTTAATAATTTATTTTATATCTGATTGAGTTACGAGTTTATTGATTTTTTTGTTGATAAAAATTGTTTATTTTTATTTAAATTGTACATCCATGATGAGAAAGTGATTTGGGAATGGCAAAAATTTGTTATTTTAATAGACAATAGAAGATTTGGTATAAATATCGATATATGTGATTTACTCAATGGAAGTGATCATATAGGATAGGTTTCGAATTAAATAAAATAAAATTTATTTTTGACTCATTTTCAGATGGGTTTGATTTAGTTTTTATTTATGCTCATTTAATGTAATCAGTTTGTATTTGATTTATCTCACAATTTAAGAGTTCGTATTTACTTTGGATTTATTTGTTATTTGAATTGATGGAGTAAAAATATAACAAATTAAAAATTATTTTGATATTTTTTAATAAAATTAATTACTTATTACTATTATCAAAGTATTTTATTATTAGCAAAGCAATTAGTAAGTAAGGTTAGATTCGAATTGAGCAAAGCTAAATTTCGATTCAATTTACATATAATAGAGTTTGAGTTCGTTGCAATTAAGCTCAAACTTTACTCAAATTTGGTTTGACTAATTTCGAACTTGAATTTTTAATTAGTTTGTTATTAAATGATGTTATTTTTATATATATTGATTAAAATAATGTCATTTTGTTTCAAAATGTTTAATTTGTAAGTTTGAGTTTGAGCTTGTTTAAGGTTAATTCATTCGAACTGAACTGAAATTTAAGCTGAAATAAATTTGATTTGATTCTGGCTCTATCGGTAATAAAGGAAATATCATGGGAGTTAAATTTTAACATTAAGTTACTAAATTAGACCCAATCAGGCCCATTGCGCCATCCGTTGGCACTTGGCACTGGCAGAGCTAAATCTATTCATTGCATGCTTCTCTCTTCTCATATCCACAGTCCACTGAACTGAAGTGAGGGTTTATCTAGGGTTTCCTCTCTCAACTCCTCGCATGGCGAACCCGACACGAGGCCGCCCCTCGCCACCGTCACACTCCGGTTCTGGCTCATCCTCACGCTCTCGCTCCCGGTCCTACTCCGGTTCCTCCCGGTCGAGCTCCCCTTCTCACTCCTCCCGGTCCAGATCCGCTTCTCGTTCCCGATCATTTTCTTCGTCTTCATCTCCTTCGCGTAGCGGAAGCTCTCGTAGCCGCAGTCCTCCCACCCAGCGCAAGAAGAGGTGACTTACCATTTTGCCCTTTTATTAGTTGTATTGTGAAATGCATGCCCGTAATTAGAGGCAAAATTATCTTTTGTTTGCTATTTTTCAAGATCCATATAATGTATGATAACATAAGATGGATCTTAGTAACAGTGGGTAGTATTCGCCTTTTTTTTTTCACTTTGCAATTCAAACATCGCTACGTTGTTTGGGAATTATATTATCTTAACAATGGGTTTTAGGGACATAATTACTTGTTAAAAGGCAATAAATCAAGTCAGATTTGTAATACAGAATGTTTCAAGAAAACTATTACTTTTATCCGCTAATTTTGCGGTCTAGCATTGTAACAAATTTGAAAAACAGTTTAGTAATTGAATATTAGAGTTTTATGGCATAATATAATTGTCTTTACTTCTGAAGTTTGAACTTACCTTTTAAATACTTGGGTTCCACAGTCCTGCTGTAGGAGCCAGGCAAGGTCGGTCACCGCTGCCTCAATCTAAAATAGCTTCTTCACCTCCCAGGTAAAACTTAATGTTTAAACTTGTTTGTTCCATTGAAACCTAAACATTCAATTTCTAGTTATGAAGTTCCACTTTTTCACATTTTCATGTAATTCTAGGCTTGGGAATAGTTCAAGGTTTCTGAGGGTTGGCAGGCGATGTATACTTTAATGTAGAGAACGCTTCAGGGTGTTAATGTTTGGTTTAGCTTTTTTTACTTTCTGTCTGAGACTGATTTTTTTAGGCTATAAAATATATTTATTAGTTTGTCTAAGTATTGACTTCTAGTTTTTTGATGTTGAGAAAATAATACTCACTTAATAAAGTTATCTTTGAAACCTGTTAATTTTGCTGTTAGGTTTTTTAAAGTTAAAAATTTTACTTCGGAAACAGAAGGCTTTTAATGTTTCCATCATTCTCCTAGATACGTACCTTCTAAATGTGTAATTATTATTATTTTTTTATATGCTTGCGAAGCATGAAGATTTTTTTAAGATGCTGACCAGATACTGCATAAACAATACATTGACTGAAATTGTGTTCTTGTTTTTGACAGTTCTATATTTATGCTTTTTGAAGTTTGACTAAGTATGCACTAACGATTTTTACTTAAATTTTTTTTTTTGGTAATTTATACATCTTGTAGAGCCTTTATATTATTATAAAAACTTTGCTCTAGTATTTTGCTTGTTTGATATTATTCTCCTTAGAGTTAGTTTAACATGCTTTGGTTATGTGGTTTTAGCCTAGATGTCTGTCAGATTAAAACATTTCCCATCGTCTCTATGTACTTAACATTTTTGACATAATTTCTACACTGTATACACTTGATTTCAGGAAAGCTTCTGAAAATGACTCTCTTGTTCTCTACGTGGACTCGCTTAGCAGGAATGTGAATGAAGGCCATTTGAGGGAAATATTCAGTATGTTATCTCTATATTCTTTATTTTTGTCTTTGCTATTTAAGTTTTGCTGCTGCTCTTTTGCTTTTTGGTGGCTGTGAATTATTTCTGCTTTTTTTATTTCTGTCATATTTCGATTAGTTTGCTATGTTCCTGTGATGAGAACTTCGTTTTGTGTGCTTGGACTATATTTTGAATTGGAATTTTTGTAATACAGTGACTTTTAATGTTACTTGAAAGATTGGGCTTTCTGTGCCTTGGAATAGGAAATGTCCTGCTATGCTTGCTTAGATGTGACAAATTTATTCAGTGGTGGGGCCATCAGATCTTTATATGAGGCACTTTTCAAAGCTTTCCTATTTGTATTTTGTAATTGCTTGGCATAGGTTTGGTTTTTGTGATAAAAGGCAACTGATTGTTCATGTACTCACTTGGATGGTTGTTTAATAGACAGCTTCTCCATATGGGCGATTTTTGCCAATAGTATATAATTTTTTCATCATAGAATGAAAATTATGAATTAAGCTTTTAAGGAATAAGATAGAATAAAGAAGTAACAGGGAAAGATCAATAGAATTTTCCCATGCCAATAATGATCAAAATAATCTGGAAGTCAAAGTGGGATTTTCCTTAGAAACACTAATGTGTTGGTGTTGATGTCAGCAAGTACCTATATACAGATAATAATTAATAGTATTCTTTTGTATGCGTTTATTAGCATTTTCTTAAATTTGCTTAAAATTATATTTTTACGTTGTTGACTGTAGTAGCACCTATAATAAATTTGTTTATTGTAATGGGCAATTTATGAAAATTTAATAATTTGGTGTTTACCTTTCTTTGCTTTTGTATGGTGCAGTTTGATACCTGGTACCTGAGACTATCTGAGGACCTATTACCTTAGGAGCATCTCTGGTTATTTATTTGATTGAATAGTTTTGCTCATTGAAAATTTGGCACCTTTATCATAGCAAGTTAATCCAACTTTTTGTCATTTCATTGGGAGTTCTTCTAAAGCAAACTGTTGCACAACATTAGACATAATGGAAATAAATCTGTGTGCTATCTGGTTTCTCAAGGTCTTTCATAGCATCTTAAGTACATGAATTGTATGAATTTCTGAAACTATTGTAAGAGAGATGCTATTCTGCTATAAGGTATAAAAAGTTCACATGGTTTAGTGCAGAAGTAGACAATGTAATTGTAAAACTTTTTTGTGGCCAGTGCTTTCATGGAGGAGTGTTTTTTTTTTTTAACTGCAGCTACCAGATAACAAATAAAAGTTTTTGATTGTGGAATTTATGTTTGTGAGTTCTGCATTTTTTCTGGAGCCATTATTTTCATTCACAGGGAAAATACCCCTTTTTCTTAAATTTAATACAGGCTTTATCCAGTTTGGGGGACAATTTCTTAAAAAAAGTTTTCATAGTAGTAGTTCACTACTGACTTGTAGTTTTGGATCTTTTCAAGGTGGTTTGTCTTCGTTGTAGTGCAATGTTCACTGGCAGTTATAAGAGTTAGCTATCCTTACATCATGATTTTGTTTCAGATTGGATAATACTTAACCTCAAACCAGCAGAATGGGCTGCAGAAAATTATTACATTAACTTGAATATTCTGTAATTAATCAATTATAATGTTGCTTATATACTGTATATGTTAAGTATGCTTATTTTATGCATCTTCTTGCCTAAATATTTGTACTTTGTTGAAGGACCTGCTATCATTACAAAATCCAAAGAATTTTTCCAAGCTAAGTTTTTTATTTTCTCTGTTCTATTAGGTTATGATTGTTCTGGCCTTGTTCCTTTTTTTTGCAGGTAATTTTGGTGAAGTTGTAAATGTGGAGCTGGTAATGGACCGTGCAGTAAGTATATAGAAGTTTTTTCATGGTCTTAATTCATGTATTTCCTCTGTTCTGAAGTTGGTTTGTATTTCTAGGTTAATCTTCCAAGAGGAAGTGGATATGTTCAGTTCAAGACAAGAGCTGATGCTGAAAAGGCACAATTATACATGGATGGTGTAGGTTTTAACAAAAATTGGGAGTAAATTTAATTGCTATTAAGATATGAAATGTTGGGAATTTATGCTTTCGATTTCCTCTATGCAGGCCCAAATTGATGGGAATGCTGTTCATGCAAAATTTACCTTATCTCTGCCCAAAAAGGTTTCACCACCTCCAAAGCCTGTTGCTGCTGCTTCAAAAAGAGATGCTTCTAGGACTGACAATGCTAGTGCTGACGTAGAGAAGGATGGACTGAAGCGACCAAGAGAATGTATTCCACTTTCTGTAGATCTATTTTATGGATAATTATGTTTATTTGATGCCTCTTCACTAATAAACTTAAATCTGGCTGTTTATATCAGCTTCTCCCCAGCGGAAGCCACCATCCTCTCCTCGGAGGAGATCTCCTGGACTTAGAAGAGGGGGATCTCCCAGAAGACTGCTAGACTCTCCTCCACGTAGACCTGCAGAGTCTCCTTATCGCCGAGGTGACACACCTCCCAAGCGGAGACCTGCTTCTCCTCCCAGACGTCGTTCTCCATCCTCCCCACCTAGGCGGCATAGATCCCCTGCAAGGTTGGCTAATAATCACATGTATTACATTTTTGCTTATTTAGTGTTGAGTGGCTTTAAATCCTTAGCCTAACTTCTGTCCATGTAGGGCCTCTCCTCGAAGAATGCGTGGTAGTCCAATCCGCAGACGTTCTCCACTTCCTCCAAGGCGACGGTAATTTACTGAATGATTAAATTGGTAAATTTCAATTGTTAAGAAAGCATGCAAGAATGGTGAGGTCCATGACAGGGTAAACCAACATGTAATTAGAATAATTTGGTTTAGGCACAATTCCTAAGCTGCACAATGAATTCCCACTCTAAGTGCTACTGGTAATGTGTATTTTACTTGGATAAGAACATTACAATAGCATTGGAGATATAACTTCCATGTTTGCTCGAATTTGGGAAATATGAATGGGACTATCAAATGTAAAACTGAAAGCCAATTCCGGCCTTTTATACAAGGGCAAGAGAAAGAAAATGTCTCTGTTCATACTCTAAATTTGCATGTTATAAAAGCAATTTTAGCATTTAGAAATTAGTTTCCTAAAATGGACATGCATTATATATTCATTTGTCTGGTTCTGATCTCATAGCAAAGTTTATTTCACTCAGTTCTCCTCCTAGACGAGTTCGTAGTCCTCCAAGAAGGTCTCCACTTCGCAGACGCAGTCGCTTTCCTATTCGTAGGCCTATTCGCTCTCGCTCAAGATCTCTCTCACCACGGAGGTAACATCTGATTGTCTAATTGTTATCCTGTTGGTGTATATGTTTGTATTTCAAACCAAATGGAAGTAGATTGGTCTGTGGAAGTAGAAAAACAACTCTTATTATTCCACTTGATTTAGTTTTGTTCTTAGTTTTGGGTAGAATATATGTGGCTTAAGTTGGTTTGAGGACCATAGCTAAATGATGAAATTAAGTGTGTGAATGTGCATAGAATTTTAACACTCACCTATGTCAAAATTTTGACTTACGTATTAGTAAGATGGAAATCTGTATAACAAATTGATATCACTTTATGGTCTAGCTTCATTTTGAAAATCTATGTAACTAAACCAATCAGAAGATAATTGGTGTCCATTTTGTTATACTAAACAGTTGAACTTCTAATCTCCTCATTTTGATGTTTCATATTACAGAGTGCTATGAAACTTGCCCCTTATATTATGTTTTTGCTTTAATTTTTTTTTTTCACTTTATTAAGCTTCTAAACATGTATTTTGCTGATGATTTTTGTTTAAAAGAGGCCGTGCACCAGCTGCAAGACGTGGGCGGTCTTCATCCTCCTCTGGATCACCTAGTCCGCGCAAGGTTAGTGTATTTTTAAGAGGTAAAAACCATTCTTGCTTGTTGTCTAGTATATAGCTTCATCTGTCTCTGCACTGTAACAGGTACCCTGACGGATATCAAGGAGTCATATTCCTAGGAGGTAATTCTCTCTCAATTATATAACAAATTTGGCTAATCATTTGTCCCCCCAAGATTTGTGTGTAAATTATCCATTGAAGTATGTCTGTATACACTGTTAAACACAAGGCTAGTTTTAGAATTTGATTGTGAGTGGGAGAAAAGAGTAGTTGGCAGGGCTGGGCCTACACTACCGTTTGGTTAGAACTGTCAGTGTGCTTGGCATTTTAGCAACTGATTGAACCCAGGGATGGCAAAATTCGTTTTCTGACCAATTTGCAGGTGTTGTTGTAGTTCAAAGAATTTCTCTAACTCATAGAACTTTATTTCTCTCTAAGCATGAATGTGACCTAGCTGGAACTTATACTTGCTGGTGTAAGTTTTGTCCCTTAATGTGTCAAAACTGTCGATTGACAGTTTTATTTTGAATATTGCACATGCCTTGTTTTTTTTGCCTGGGGTGTTTTGACAGTTGTAAAAAAGATTTACTAGTCCTCAGAACTAAGTTAGCATAGCTCATACTCAGTTGATTGGTAGCTTTACATGAAGTGAATTTAATTTGTTATGCAATTTTATTTATTTTATTGGCTTTGCACTAATGGGAGCTGGTTAATTTGTAGGCCCTTGAGGGGAAGAAGCAGCAGCAGTTCACCGCCTCCCAAACCGTAGTTAGGTAATTTTCTCAGCTCTTTTTGCCACCCTCATTCTCCCTGATACCATCTGTCATAACGGGGTAACTGAATAGCCATTAACAATGTGAAAGTTAAGTCCTATAGACTTGCTAAAACAATGATGTATTTGCTGTTAATATTTTTTTCAAAATGCTGGCCTGGTTGGGAGAGGCTATGCATTGTCTGCCTTTCGACAAATAAAACTCTTGTACTGTAGACCCTTTGGTTTTGTTTGGTATCATTGTAAATCATTGTTTGACATTTAAATAAAATTATACAGCTATCTATAATACTTAATACAAATTTTAATTATCAATATATATTTTTTAATTAAAGTTATGAGAATACCCGAAACTAATTTTAAAAATTATTTATACTTAACGTTATTTTTTTTTTTTAAATAGTTTTTTCTCTTTATTTTTGTCCTTTTGTCTTTCTTCTCCTTACCTGCTTCTCTCATCTTCACCATCCTCACTAGCACGTTCTCACATCCGTCAAATTGGGAACTTGGATTCATCAACAACTTTATCTCCTCCACCTCCTTCTACCCGTCTGCATGCTCAATTCTCTACCAGGGAATACGTTCAAAGCTCGCAACATGAAAATTAACTTTGTCTAATAAATAACTCATCATAAAAACAAACTTTTTCTAATAACTAACTCATCAACCAACCAAATTATGCACTTAGCTGTGAATGAATCCCGCGATATGGAAGTTTCAATGTAAGCAATAAGAAAATTTCGTCTCTAGTAATAAGATTTACATCATCAAGACCGATGAGACTGGCTTGCTATGACCCTATTTGTGATGGTGGTGGACCATAAGTAAGATTGTACTAGAGCTTGTTATTCATAGAGGAGAGATTGTGGAGCTTCTAAACCTCTTACGCAAGTTTTTGTGTTGTTTTCGAGTTTGACACCACGTTTTCTTCCACTTTTTTAAGTTTTTGAGAAAATCCCTAAAAGAATTTAGAGTTACATTTATTTGAATTGAAAATAATTGAGTAGGAGAAAGATGAGAAAGAAAAAGCAATTGAAAAATGAGAAGATGAAAAGGATAAACCCGTAATATTGTGATAAAGGGGAAAATTATATATTTTAAATATTTATTGAATTGCCTTTTTTTAAGTTCATATAACCTAATATTTTGGCCATTTCACATAATTCATTATTAGAAAAGGATGATGGGATAAATAAACTTTTACAAACTTAAAGGATGGAAAATCTTTTCATTAAAGTTCAGGAGGGACGGAGACATTATTTGTCCTATTCTGATATTCTGTAACGACTCACTAGAGACATACGTGGCAACACTAGGAGAGATCTGGATGGTATTGTAGAGTAAATCACAGGAGAGAATCCTCCCACCTTCCTTTCCTCTGTTAACATTTTCTTCATTATTCCATCTTTCCAGCGCTAATCCCTAATTCACGGATAATTGTTTTCAATCTGCATTTCAAATTTTATCTTTTGTGTCTTGCAAGGTCAGCTCTCTCTTCTCGGTTTCTTTCGATGTACCTTTGTAATTGAGGGGGAATTTTTTTTTATTATTTATTTTTTTCTTTTGGGATATAGTGGAAGAGAAGTTTGAGTGTGGGTAGTCATTTAAAGTACTTAAAAAATGAAGTTATGTTCCTTTTTAGAAACGAAGTGATGCTTGTAAAAGTTGTGAGCATAATTAGAATTTTCCAGGAAGTTTAGATTTTAGTAATTAATTTTATTGGTTTTTAGGGTTTTTGTACGTGCAATATAAGAAAGAAGGGAAAAACAATTAATGCTTGGTTTTCCATATATTTGCTAGTTATTTGCAAAGGTTAGAATTGGTGCATTAAAGGAAAAAAAAATTGAAAATAGATAATCTAGATAACTAAGCGCTTAATCTGGGTCAGGCTAGTGTAGTTGCTTCCACAAGGCCTAAGATTCAAGTACTCATGACCTACTTAGTAAAAAGCTATTTTTTTCTTCTTCTAGCAGATTGAAGGGTTTGGTCTCCTAAATTATAACTTGAGTTCGGTAAGTGGATCGGCCAATTTCAAGCTTATAAAAAGAAAGTAGTAACATTTTATCTGGTAAATATAATTCCATGAATTGAGCATTGAATAAAATATTGCCGGGTTATTGGTATTCATGGTATTTCTGATGTTTGGTTTCCAGCTGAAGGACTATGTGTTAAGTTTAATTTTGTGAGAAACGGTTGAGTTTTGGTAGGGATGGCTTGTTGTCTAAATTTCTTTTTGTATAATTGATATTACTGGCACTTTTGGCCGATCTGATTCCATTTTCATCTGTGCTATCCACACTCCAGAGGGTAGCTGCTATTTCTTTGAGCTTAGCTGGCTAGCTTACTGGAAGGTTTTCATGGCTGGCAATGGCCTGCCATCTCTTGGTCGTGTGAAGCTCACAGATCTAATACCCTCTGAAGGCCTTCCTTCTGACTCATACAAGCTATCTGTCTCGACTCTATCACAATCATTTGCTCAGTATTCTGCTGCCATCATTCAGTTTCCAGTGAGTGATGGGCCTCTCTTGAGATCTTGTTTAGATTCTGCACGTCTCTACTTCCATCAAAGGCCACCCTACCCGGCAGCAGAAATGAATTATACAAATGATTCTCGTGAATGGTGTAAGACATCTGGTTACTATGCTGATCCTCAACAGTGGCATGAAACATATGATTACAGACCTGGCCTAACTCCTTCAGAAGCTAGCAACTCATTGGAATTCCCTCCAGCTGGTCTGCCAGACCTATTTTCTTTGCTTGGCAAGGCAGCTCGTGATATCTTGGATGCAATCAGCTACTATTTGAACTTGCGTAGTTCTCCATTTACTGAAGTTCTTGACAATGTTCCCTTGAGAAGTCGGGAGATATCATCTTCAGTATTGTCTGTTTGCTGCCATGCAAGGCCATCATTTCAGGAAGCACAACACCATAATTTAACAACTCAAGAGGATGGCCAGTTGGTTATGTTTCCTGATCATGACCATAATGTGGACAAAAGCCTTGTCTCTATTGTTAAATCAGATAAGGCAGGTTTACATGTAAGGGACTTTAATGGTCGGTGGGTCCTTGTGGATGGAGATCTTGGCCCGCAAGAAGCTGTTGTTTTCCCTGGACTTGCACTCTATCAAGCAACTGCTGGTTATGTCAATCCTGCACTGCACAGAACGGAGATCAATAACATGCAGGGTAACATGTATGGAAGATTTTCATTGGCATTCAAACTCATGCCTAAATCAATGAGCAGTCTCAGTTGTTCTGAGATGAGAGCAGCTGGTCATGGGGTTGAAGCTCAATTCCAGCTTCCCATACCAGTTGATGACTTCATGCAGAGATCTCATCCAACAGATCAGCTCTTTAACAGGCAAAGTTTCCAGAGTTTCAGTTTCCCTACGGCCCAAGATGGTAAGTAGAATTATAGCAACATTCATCTTTGCTTTGCTTGATTAGAAAAGTTATTTTGATAAATTTTCTGCCACTATTTGGATACAATTTACTTTCATAGATTGTCTTTCTTGCTATGATGGGGCTTTTCATTTCACGTTGTAAATCTATTTCTGCTCACGTGTTACTCAGTTTACATACAAGAACTTGAAAAGTCAATGAATACAGGGAATGGGGAGAAGGATACTTAAGTGGTGATCTTGGGTTTGGATCATGTTGCATCGAATATTTATTGATTGTCAACAAGGCCTCTATTCTTCCTTTATTTTCTTACGATGTGCATGCATTTGTTTTTATGCCCATGTTCATGTTTCTGAGCTGTTAACATTCACTATGGAATTGGACAGTGCATGTTATCTTCATTAGATTGTTACTATGCTACATCTATAGGTTCTCTTAACTTGTTCCTTTTTAATTAAGAATTTTATTGGTAATTTTGAACTTAGATTGTATTGTTAGTTATAAGCAGAAAGTAGCTGTGTATCTGTTTTCGGCCTGTCCTCTGATTTCTCCATAGTTGAGGCTTGCCTCTGTAAAATTGTATACATTTAAAAATGTCTACACAAATAACTTGATCAATGTTTGGTTTGTAAAGAGAGAGGTTGTGGTTGATGTCATCTGTATATAATTAGAATATAATAATTATTTTCTGCAATTAAAGTACTTAAAAAGGATTAAATCCTGGATATCAGCTTACAAGATGTGCCTGTTAATATAAAGCTTAATCTTATAAAGGGAAGAAAGCCTACTAAATTTAATAGATCAGACTGCACCAACTCTAAAGTTTGCCATTCTGAAAAGGTGTCCAAGAAAATATGTTCTGCTACCATTTTCCTGTATCATCTCCTTCAGGTGTCTTGGTAAGAAAAGAATTGTTGATTAGTATTTAATCTTCTTCTGCCATCAGAGGTTTTTTAAGAGTTTTTTAATTTTTTAGATCATAGTCCTAATAAAATGTTCTTGTTAATAAAGTTCTTAGTGAGAAGCTTTTAACAGCAGGTCCTTGGATCGATGAAATGCTGGTACAGGATCTATGAAGCCATTGATGAGAAGGAAGAATAATTCGCGATGCAAACCTCTGCCACCTTCCAAGAGGTTACGGTTGGAGGCTCAGAGAGTTCTGAAGGAGAGGGTTCAGGACATTGCAGATAAGAAGGGCATCAAGCTCAGATTCTGTAACCTCAGGGAGTGTGAAAGCCACATTCATGCTCTTGACAGCCCGTGTGCCAATATGAGAATGGAAATCAAATGGCCAGCTGGAGTGCCATTTGTTCATCCCCATGATCTACCAAATAAAGCAAAGATTAGTTTTCTTGAAGCTTATGAGCCTGGTTGGACAGCCACTCACGATATGGAGTTAAGCCCATCTGAACCTGGGCAGGCCAGTCAACACTCAGCTAACTGTAATTGTAACTCTCTTGTTCAAGTTTCAAATTTGCATAACCATGTCTCTTTCACTGTACTTATATCATTCATGTTACTCAAGTGCACACACTGCAGAGTGTCCCTTGAATAACTTGCTGGCTAAATGCTCATTGGGTTTTAGTCTTTTTTTTTTTTTTTTTAGCAGAATTAACCTTTTTCGAGAAAAGGATTTTTGGACTGATTATTGTGAATCGCTAATTTATATGCTGTGTATTCTACTGACAAACTCGTTGTGTCAGGATTGATATGCAAATAGAAATTCTTATGCACAAGTAAACGGAAAAAAACATAAGGTCTCTGGTAATTGTAGTATTTAATATCAGAGAAAGTGTAATTGGGGATTGGTACTATAGGTCCACATACAATCTGTGAACACATCTGTTCAAGTGCTTGTATATTTGTATGAGAGAACTTTGGCATGCTATATTGTCTTAATTCATATAATTGTGCTTTGAATGGCTTGAAAGATCATTGGATCTCATAATGCTATACCCTTTCCTTTTTGAATTTCTCGTTACACATTGATAAAGTATGCACTTTTTGGATATTAAATATCTCAAGATTAATCATAAATATTAGCTCCTGAAAGATTATTCACTGATTTAATGTTTTTGTCATTGTTAAACTACTTCATTGGATGGATGCTCAGGTCTTGTGTATGATCAATGAAATCTCTTATTTTCTGTTTTGATTTTTTTGTAGTATAATCTTTGGTGGGTTTTTGGCGTGCCTTCTTATTCCCTGTTTTAATTTGTAACTTTGTTTTTCAATTTACTCTTTCCTCCTGGCATTTGGTTGCCATGACTGATTGTGTGTTCATTTGTGTGTCTGCAGGAATGGATGTCCATAATATCTGATATGTGGACACCTTTGATCAGCTTGTGACTACATGGATTGCTGAAAATTATCTCAACTGATTACAGTTTCTGTCATGGTTGCTATGCTTAGTTGGGATTAATTGCCTCTCTTGGGTATATCACTGCTCCATTTTCCAGTTTCTGCAGTTGGTGTAAGAGTTATAATACATGTTGTAATTGTAAACCAGCGATAGATTGTAGATAGAATGGTTTATGGGAAATCTTTTTTATTTCCTTGTTTGTTGGATCTTTTAAGGTGTTGCTTTGTGAGCACTATACTTACTGGAGAAGAAATTAAATAATAATAGGAATTTTGTGGATTTAATGGCTCAAGGCGTAGTTGAGAATTAAACATCAGTTCAGTTCAGTTGCTAATGAATAGAAGATAGCAAAAATCTGCAATATATATTGTTTTAAGTAAGCTTAACGTATTGATCTATGTGAGAAAGTCATTTTAAGATCAAGTAGTGTTTAACATTTAACATTATAGTCACACTGCTTAAATCTCTCATAACCTTCTTCATTGCTTATTATTGAGGAGCCATTCTGAATCAAATGCTGCATTTTTCAGAGGTACAAAATTTATCAAACCCCTTAATGCTCTAATTGAACAAGAAATAGTTATATTTCTTCTAAACTGGAACAGAAATAATTAGATCTGAGATGTTACAACATTGCACCATTCTCATAGCCCATCGTTGATTAGTGAATGATCATCTCAAGCACATACATGTCCATAAATGGACAATCAACAATGTGCAGGCCCTCTGCAGGTTTTCAGATCAGATTCTTTGAGCAGATGGAAATGATTGGAGGGGAAATCTATCTCCCTAAAAGCTGGCCGACACTGCATTGATCAGCACAAGCTTTTGATGTAACTCAACTCTGCAATGGGGGTTGCTTTTCGAAGGGCAGCTCAATTGGAGTTGCATTTCCGTAAAACTCTTCCAAGTTGTAAAAGGCTCTCTGATCTGGAAGAAAAATGTGGATTACGACATCACCTGAAATTAAGACAGAAATCAACAGAAATTAATTTTTCAGCATACTGAAGTTAAATATCTACAAATAACAAAGGAATTTTCAATGATGGATTTAGGGCATCATGTCAGATGACCATAATTTTGTTCAGTTTAGAAAGACTTGCACCAATTAAACTAAAAGGCTTCTACAAAGTTCCACCAGTAAAAGCAAATAAATCTGGAGAAACAGTTAACTTTCCAGAAGTGAAAAGTTCTGGGTTGCAATGAATGTAGAGCAATTGCTACTGCATATTTTGTCATCTTGATATGTATTACTGCATCTGAAACCTCTGGGGTGGACTAAAATTACACAACAAAATAATATGATCTTCTGCAGCCCACTTCATCATGGCTTTTTAATTCTAGATCGATAGATAAGGAAGCACAAAGTCAAGGCAGGTCATAATATATCTCTCAACCAAGCTCAAAATGGATAGCTAAGTTTCAGAAGATCAAAGCCACAAGTGTAGTATGATTTTCTTTCAAATTCTATAAATATTCCGTTGTTGCACATTCAAGTAAGAGCACTCACCAAAATCCAAAAGGGTCCAGGAGTTCGGTTTTGAGTCCCCAGTTGGAATCCTTCCATACTTATTCTCAGCTAGATCTTTTATTCTGGACCTGTATTTCAAATTCCAAGAGAAAAAGGAAGTCAACTCAAGCAATGCTTGAACTCTAGACTGATTATAAGCAATTCCAACTAAGACTACAGATCATCAAGTCAAAGTTGATGTACCCAATAGCATCAATCTGAGGGCGAGAAAATGCTGTTGCAATGATAAAAAACCGGGTCCAATATACAAGAGGCTTCACAAAGAGAACTTTTATGTCTGCAGCCTTCACATCACTCGCAACTTGGGCCATTGCCACAGCAACTACAGAGATGGCAGGAAACCATCACTTTGCTATAATTTAACCAATACTTAAAAGTGAGGCATACAAAATAAAATGAAGGTGATTAAAGTGAGGGAAAATCACATCAACAGGAAAGTTTGGGAGCACGGCTTCAGTAATACAACAATCACTTTGTTAGGAGCAACACACTATGGCATAGCTGGAAGTATTGACCAGGAAGGGCATAAGATATGTGGCGGAGAGCAGAATGTGAAATTAATGACAAAGCAGAAGGTCCTAAAAGAAATGCTGGAAGCTTCAGCGACAGTGAGAATGAGAATTTTGGAAGGCTCCATATATACTCAGATATAGAACAGCAAAAATAATTCTAGGCAGCATACCATGCTTGCTAAACTCACTGTATATTGACTGTTTAGCTATGACAAACCCTTTTCTCTTGTAAGGGCCATTGGGGTCAGTTGTGCAAAAATTCAAGCTCATAACATAAGATGTAAACATTTAATGTCAAAATGATACATCCTGACAACAATCAAAGATGTAATAGCAACAAGAGCAATGGAAATCATAATCTAAATGGGAACGTAATAATGAAGCAAAGCTCATATTGTCTAAAGGCTAAAATGTGATGGGAATTACAAAAACCATGCAAATTTTGTGCCACTGACAAGAACTCCAGTAAATTATGGGATGACTTACATGATAAGCTTTCTACGTCATCATCAACTTCAGCACTTGGAAGCTTTTGGTCATTTCTCCTAAATACAACTTTTCCATATTTTTTAAACAACTCATCAAACATTTCATCGGTATCCTCACTCAGATTCTGCAATATACATCAAGCAAGTCATGTTACAACATTTTTAATAAGTACAAAAAATTATTTGTAAACAGAATTAACGATTAAGTCACAGAATTATATAACATATTTAACTTCAGAACTAATACACCAAATCTAGTTATCTATTTCCTAATACACAGCTGTTAAAACCATTGTTTTAATGGCACCACAGCTTCAATCCATGATCAAAATCATCTCATAGAGCCTATTGTTTTAATGGTACCCCAAAGCCTCCTCATCTAACCACAGTACAGACCAGTAGTTTTGTATAGTTTCATCCATTTTCTTGGAAACTATACATGCATTAATTGCAACTCAAAACCACAACCTAATATCCAACACCTAGAATACTCAATTTTCAAATCCTATATATTGCAATACTTGGAAATGTGATATTCTATTGACTTTGCTCATGCATATGTAATATTATTGCATAACTAAGAAAATATATAATTGGGTTAAAGCAACAGGTTTCACTACTGTTAAATACTGCTTTGGCTTTTCCAAGATGAAAAGGTTACTATTTAAAACATCATCTTGCAGTGGAGTGTAAATACTTTACACATCAACCGATTGTTTAGTAATTGAGACTAACAACCATTCACATAAAGTTCTAAGAACAATGCAACTCACAATAATATCCAAATCATCCCAAAACAAAATGGAAATAGATATTTATTCCTTCTTCTTCCCCAATACTTCAGTCACTCTTACACAGCAAAAGAAAATTTTCAAATTTTAAGTTCTCACAAGTTTTAGAAAACCAAAAGAAGCAAGGACAAGTATTTCAAATATATAGGTCTTATAACTTTCACAAACTTTCGACTGAAATAAGGAAAATACAATCCAAAAACAACTATTTGATTCAGTTAAACTGTGCCTTCCTACATCAAAGCTCATAAGAACAGACACAGGGAAAAAAAATCTTATAATCCATTTCTTCCATTATCACAAGTCTTTCACCACTCAAGAATTTATTTATACTCTGATAAAAAAATCTTTCATCCTCCATAATTATCAGTATATGAATTAAAAAACAAAACAATCAACTTTCTTAAACAAACTTTAGTTTCCTCAGCAATTTAAGCCAGTTGAAGCAGAACAAACAAAAATTAGCAGTACTATACCGAAAGAGATCTATCTTCAGCGTCTTTTCCGTAAGCAAAATGAAAAGGCAACTCTCTAGGCTTGAAATTCTTCAACTTTCCGCTTCTGGGCACTTGCCAAAAGCACTTGTAACTTGGAAAACGGTGTCCATAAATACAATGCTTTCTGGGGTTTTGAGAGAGCTTGATTTCAACACGATCCAGTTGCTGGAACTCAACGGAAAGTAAGGTTCCGGCAACACCGCTGGAAATGGATAGAGTGGCAGAGATTGGCATAGTTGCTTCTGATAACTTGTACGTAATGAAAGTGGGAGATTTTTGAAGATTAGAAGAGACTCTTTCAAATATCTTACAAGCTAGAAAGAGCCCAATCTTTGTAACTTATAACAGGAGAGATGCCGTAGCGTAGCAATTTTCTGTCAAGGGTGGACCGCCATTATTAGGCCCAATCTTTGTTTGCCATTAGCCCATTCCAAAATAATCTCCATTACCAAGAGCCCGGTTACATACAGAATCCAAATACAATTTTTGTGTTAAAAAACAAAGGATAAATTATAACAATATCTCCTAATCTTACATTTTAAGATTAATATCATGTATATTTTTTTTTAAATATATAATTAGATATATATATATATATATATATATATATAAAATATTATTATATAATTAAATATTAGGTTTACAAAAAATCTATTATTATGTGATTATGTATTATTTTATTATTAATTCAAAATCAACTAATTATATTATAATATATTATATGTATATACAGTTGTACACTCAAAAGAGTGTGTATATAGTTTCGTTGATATTTTAAATGATGATGTTATTGGTTTTCCACAATTTATCTTAATAGAGGTTTTTTTTTTTTTTGTAACGATAAACTTCACCAGAGTTAAAGTTACTCACATAGAGCAGGTAAAACTTTTAAGTCTAGTGACCCAACCATATAACTATCAAATTAGATAAATTAAGAGTTTGATTTTAAAATATTGTAAAAAAAAAAACTTAAACTCATGTCCTTTTATAGATATTTTTTTTTTTGTCACTCAAATCACTTATCTGGGATTTGATAGAGACAATTTATTCTATTTTAGCTTAATTAATTATTTTTTCCTATTATAGTTTGTTTAATCTACAATTTTTCCCTGTCTAATCATCAGTTCTAATTCTAATTATGTTTTTTAGTCATAAATCTAACTCTTTTTTTTTTTTTTACACTCTTCTATCAATCCACAGTTAAAAAATATATGAATTCAAGGGTTTGTCGTTCTTATTGAGATCCAAAGATTTTATGTACCATTTGAAGCATTTTGTATTGTAATGTTAAAATTTGTATTCATTGAAAATAAAAAAAAAATTTTAAGTATCTATAATGTTTTCCTATCGGAAGCAATAATATATTATTACTAAAATTTTCTTCAAATAATAGAAAATTATTAGATAGAAAGAAACATGTAGCTTGGAAAAAAAATCAGTTTATCTAAGAACTTATATTTACAAAATCTAATACACCAATATAACATTGGTTTCATATACAAATGTGACCAAGAATATATCATTGATAAAGTGTAATATTGTGAAGTCTGAAACATGAGCGAAAGCGTTATATTGTAAATGAGTTGGGTATATTTAGATATTTTTATTTACGAAATACAATTACCTTTTCGTTTAAATTATATCAATGTGGCAAGTTTTCACCCTTAAAGTTAAAAACAATAAATTCTTAATTTTCATATAACTTTTTAAGTCTTTTTTAACTACAAAAATGTATTTAGGTAATTTTCATCATCTAATATTAAATTAAAATAATTAATTTTAATCTGTAATCGACAATAAATTTATTTGATTGTCGATTTGAATGATTGAACTTAGTCTTATAGATGTAAGTTGTGTTGTGTTAAGTGCAACCAAACCATGTAAAAATTTGTGTTTATTAAATTATTGCACTTGTGTTTTGTTCTTGTTTTGTGTTCTTGTTTGTGTGTAAGAGAAAATAATTGACCTTCAACTCAATCTAATGGTTGCCAGGAAATGTGCAAAATAAAATGTCAAGGTGATGAATAAATTTTATTTTTAAATTACCTTGTTTTATATGTTATATACAAAAATTTATTAATTTAACTTAATAATAATAATATTATTATTATTAATTAATACGATAATAACACATAAAATTGTTCTTAACTACAAAAGGCAATCTGAAAAAGGGATTGTCCATGATAGTGAAAATGTAGAATTATTACAAGACCAATTCAATGATTCTTCAGGACAATTAACCTGGTTTGCTTTGTCTCAGCAGCAGCACACGTCCAGTACACAACAGCAACACAGGGCAGCTAAACTGTAAGCCAATTGAACGATAGTTATATGTCTTGCAAGAATCTTTAGTTTCAAACCTAATTAGGAAATATGGAAATGGTATAAAAATTATATAGGTATAATATGATAAATAGTAAAAAATATATTTTAAAAAGGACATAAAATTCAAATACAAAAAAAATATGAAACGTGTATATACGAGTTTAATACGATTTATTATTAATAATATGTTTTTAAAAATATGACAATTCCGAACATAATTTTAATATTTTTTTATACATTTTTTAGTTAATAATTCAAATGTAAGGGATATTTTTGTACTTTCAAAAATTTATAAAAAAATACAAAACGTAAAAAAGAACAAAAATATGTATTTAATATGTTTTATGTTTTAAAATTTGAAATGACTTGTTTAAAAAACAAATTAAATGGAAATGCGAACAATTCGCTTCCTATTAACCAGGCTTCAATGTAATTAAGATGAAATTCAAAGTTTATATATAAAGCCCATCTGTTAAAAGATATTATATATAATTTCATAATTTTTCTTATGGTGAATAAAGGCAATCCTAATTGAGAAGGATTTTTTATTTTTAAATTTAAACTGACCTAAAAATATTTTTGAATTTATCACATTTTTTAACCAAACTAGGACAAAATACGATTTCATAACATAATTTTTGTCAATGTTTTTATAACTAGATCGATTATTGATTTAGTGAAAGAGACGATCTAATCCAATCAATGATCAGAGCAATTGATTAGTGATTAAATTAGTTAACTGTTAAAAAATAATATTAAAATAATTTATATAATTTATGATTAAATATATAGTTTAACTTATTTAACATTGAAATAAACTTAATTTGATGGTGTATATATATACAAATATAATAAATAAAGTTTTAGTTTAAATTTTCATAATAAATTTTTGAAAAAAAATCAATTTTTTATATTAATTGAGTCAAACTTAGTTTTATATATGATCTAATCAGTTTAATTAATGGTTGACGATTCAACTGATCAATCTGATTCGGTTTTTAAAACTATGATTTTTGTCAATACACGTTGGATGACATTATGATAGTGCAAAGACTTGTATTACAATTAGCCAAAGTCTTTGCAAAATGTGTGGAAGAAGATTATTTCAATTATCACTATCTTAATGTATTAGTTAGAATATCTCTATCAAGCTTTGATCATCTATGACATAGAAAAAGAAAATTGGAGGGGGTTTATTCATTAAAAATCCATCTAAACATGGGATTTGTTAAGAATAAAGCAGCGTTATCAGTTTAATTTGTTTAAAATTATTTCAGCCTAATCTAATTAGGATGGAAAAAGGATGAGTACACTTACCATCCTTTCAAGAAGTCATCATCACCCCTGCTTCTATTTTCAATTGGTTGGTGTTGAGGGTAGCCACCGTCATCCTTTGTGGGATAGCCAATAGGTGGTGGTGCACTCACATATGGGCCTTCAACTGATTGCGGTGGTGACGGTGGTGCTGGTGGATAAACTTGGCCTGGTGGAGGATATACCACTGAAACTCAATATATAAATCATACCATCATTAAAAATTTAATTTAAATCATATTGATTTAATCGAAAATTATAGATCGCTAACTAAATATCTGAACTTGAATAATTTATTATTAAAAGACAAAAAAAATCTTAAATATCAAAGTTAATTCATACATATAATATGAATTTTAAAAAAATCGCACTTTAAAAACTAACGATCAAGATTGAAGAGTCGAAAACCGTATAAATTTTATACTAAATATTCATGCTTTTTAATTACCTATGTAATAAGGATATTAAACAGAGTTTTTTCTCTTATTTTTAAACTTAAAATTTGAGATATTAAATCTAATTAAGTCATCTTGAAACTAAGAAAAAAAAATCAATAGCTCTAAATGGATGACTTACCGGGAGCTTGTTGGTGGTCCTGTTGCGCCATGACTGAGAAAAGGAAGAAATATTAGTGTTGCCTGCCTATTGGTGAAGTGTGAAGAAATAATAATATATGAGCAAACTGTGATGGGTGTTTGTGTTTATTCACGAAGGGAGGCTTATATTTGAATGGACGACACTTCCGAGTGTACGAGACAAATTGATCGGCCTGGCCTGCAAAACATTGAATATTGCCAAGTATTTGTGTACCAGTCTGTCAAACCAATTGGTAAAAGTCTTATCATGGACGTGTAATTTACGACAAATTTATTGTTTAATTTTTTTCCCACCATTGATATCTGATGTGATTGTGTGATTATGATATTTGGGTGAAATTTGAAATATGCATGCACTAAGATTTTGGCTCCAAATGTGTCACCATGACTATATATATCCACGTGTAACATTGATAATTGTATCATTCAATTGAGTTGTTGACGCTAAAAGTGTCCATATGGCACCTTAAATTACTGTCAGGGAAAATTACGATGGAAAAGATAACGTTTTTTAGGAGATTCAATTTCCTATTCAGAAATCTTTCTTTGTCCATTTTATGTTATTTGTTTTAAAAGCTCTTTAAGTCAACAGTTATTATCTCTTAACGTTGCAATATTCTTTAATTCAAATATTATTAAAAAATGTGGAACTAAAAATAATAAGTCCAAAACTCATCTATGAAAGTTAAAAATTCGATTAGTGTAAATTTCTCTTATGTTAAAAACTTAGATTGATTGATTTAGAATCGAATCAATATAATAATTATAGATCTAATTACAGTATTTTAGAGTTCACTTGTTTGACAAAGATGGATTGAATTTCCCATTATAAAAAAATAATAATTATTATAAATTCCTTTAAATTAACTTGACTTAATATGTTGTCATTTTTATATATTTTATATGAAAATATATAGAGACTGGCTTTTGTTGGTTGTTGCTCTGTGAAAATTTGTCTGATTTAATAGTGTCCGTGGAACTTGACTACTTTTTTTTGGAACAAATGAAATGACTCATACTTTTAAAAGACACAATCTTATACGTATCCTCTTTAAGTATATAAATAAAATACATATTTATAAATATCATCACATGATTGAATGTTGTTCAATCTCGTAATAACACTGAAAATATATTCCTATTTGTAACAGGAAAAAGTAGCTGACAGAAACCTTCACACTGAAAACTCATTGAGGGTTAAAAATTTAAGGTAATTCTAATTAGTCCTAAAGTTAAGCCACATCTAAGAAAACTGCATAACCAACATCTCAAGCTACATTTCTTAACACTGAATGCTGTTAGAGAATCCATGTAACAGGTTAAACTTTAATACTTCATCTAAAAACTGGAACAATTTTCAGTTTCATATTGTTCAGTCAGCACATAACCACATGGGTGCTTTCACCACACTCTTTCCTCTTCTTGATCACCCCACTGCTTCTCACTCCTCTCTTCCTGCTGGAGGCAGGGAGGCTTTCTCCTCCTTTTTCCTTTTCCATCACATAACCACACGGGTGCTCTCACCTTCTCTATTTAAATTTCCTTCTTTTGTATATGGCTGAAAGGTTATTAACCTAATCCTTAAAGACATTCTTGTTTAAGACAAGGAAATCCAGCTTCACATATATTGATCCACTCACTGCCATTGTAAAATTATATGGCTAAGTTAAAAATTGCTCTACACAATATTTCTTCTCTATCAAAATTCAGATATAAATCATTTTGGAGCACTACAATCCTATGCCCCTAAGAAAGTTCGTCCTCAAAATTTAAAAAGATTTTCAGTCCCTTGCTACTGAATCATTTCAAAAAAATACCTCCCCCGTTAATCAGAATTTTCCCAAATTCACAAGTGGATCAAATTATGCATCTCAACATTTTCTATCATAACATATCTTGCAGACTCGTATCATAGATCAATCATATTCCAACACCACATATTCAATCCAAATACTCAATCTTGTATTGTAATGGCTATATAATATGCTATGGACAGCGGCAAAGATGGTTGCTTAGTTAAAATTCTCACTAGCAAGAAAGATTGCTCTTTCTCATTCAGTCCACTCCAAGTACAAGACTCTAAAATAAATTCACAAAACTAAAGGCTATATCATATTTAAGTTCTCTTTCAGGGAATGATGAAGAGAATTTTAACTCTAAATTTTATAATTTTTCAAGTGCTTCCTTCATGTAATAATTATATCCTCACTGCAAGAAGCACTAGTCAACATCAATGGAGTAACTCCAAAATCTTCCTCAATCTCAATCCCCCGAGATTTTGAATTTTACTCCATCAATATTTGTTGTTATAAGTTAACTTTCTGGAGAAAAGTTGAATTCTGTATTTTCAATATCAATTAGAATTTCTCCAAGTCCACATTCAGTAGAAAGAGCCTCCATGTACAAATATCAGTAAGCGCAGAAATTAGAACACTCGTCTCTATTCTAGTAGAGGAAATATAATAAGAAAAATAATATTTATATCAACAAATTTCCAATCAACTAAACAAAAGCATAAGGATTCAACTGAATAAAGCAACTATTGTTTCACAACAGCAAATCTTACTAACATTGTCAGCCTCTTAATCTAGCGATGAATGTTAAGCAGAGCTTTTGCCTCATTCTGCTCTTCCACCAAGTCTTCAGTAGCATACTTCTTCAACAATTCCATCTTCTTCCTCTCAACCACCATCTTTTCAATCTCCTTCTCATCCGGCAATGGCACATGTACCACAAACTCCCTCTCCTTCTCAATTTTCTCCCTCTCCATCTCCCTCCTCTCCTCCTCCACCACATCTTCTTCCTCCTCAAACAATAGATCCTTCAGAACCCCAACACTTGCCACTTCCCCACTTTTGACGGCCTTCTTAGCTTCTCTCCTTATCTCCTCCATCCTTCGCCACTCCTCCTCTGCCTCCACCCTCATTTTCACCTCCGCAGGCCCCTCCACTCTCTCCAAAACCCCATCCTCGTCATCTCTATACCCATAATAGCTCGCATCAATCCTCTTATAAATATCATACCGGGTTCTTCTCTTCCTCAACTCAGGCGGTTTCTCAAACAACTCCCTTACACCTGGCAACTTCTTCGCCGCCCCAAAGTACCGATAGCCAGGGCCACGCCCGCCAGGGTTTGGAACATCAACAATATTTCCGTCTAAATCCGTCATTTTCGCAGAATGTTTAGTGTAATTAGGCCCGCCAAGTTCAACTATTCGTCGCTCCCAGTGCGATTTCTCGCGAATTAGTTTATTAATCTCGTCGTTGAGGTCGCGGAGGCGGTGCTCCCCAAGGCCTTCGTTTTGAATCTCGGCGACTTTGCGGCCGATTTCGCGCATGATTTGCTGGCGCCATTTGTCGGCCTCGGCGAGATCACGACAGTCCGAGGCTAGATATGGACGTCGTTCTTTAGGTTTTTTCTTTTCTTCAGCCTTTAACGCGATGAATCGATTGAGCATGGACTGAGCTTTCTCTTCGTTTCGAGCCATGGTTCGGTTTCACAATTCTGAACCCAAACTTCAACAGAGAAGAGGGATTTCAAGGAGAATTAGGGTTTTGCTAACAAGTTACTTTCCACTGGATTTTGCCGCCGTTGTGTCTATTCACCACGAAATCAAAGTTTCCAAATGTAGGCCGGTACATTGCTACATGAACTTTGAATCACGAAAACCCCCTCAAGAATTACAAAGCAACAAATGAATTCACTATCAAAAAGATCCCTTAACTAATAAAAAATTACAAACAGGACCTTACAACAAAATTCACTTATGTCATCCTGACAAATACGTTCATTAGGAGAGCCTTTGGGTTCAAGTTGATTTATTTTACTAATTGCATATGAATGGTAAACAGATCAAATATGATTATATGTAATCGCATGAACTTCTCTGCCAAAAATGGGAAAAGATGATTTCTGAAAAACACTCTCTTTCTGGTAGAACTGTGGAACACTTACAATTTTTTGTTCGCACTTTCTTCTCTACTTTTTAGTATTTTTATATCATTGAAACTTACTGTTTCTTTACTGGTTTACAAGTTTTGATGTTTTATAAACATGAATCCATTAACTGTTTTTTTTTTTTCCTGTTCTTTATTGTAGTGTTTAAGCTATTGAGCAGATGTCACTGGTTAGAATAGAATATTTGGAAGAGAAAACGATCAAGTCTGTGTAATGCTACAACTTTTGCAGAGTAACTGTTCGACTATTTTTCTTAGTGAACATTCTTTATAGTTCCCACATCATGTACAGAAGATCCGGTTTGTCCTTCTTCCACCAAACTCTGGACTCTTATGCATTGTCATCTCCAATCCTTATTCAAAAATCAGGTTCTATGTGGGTTCCAAAGAAGCAAAAATCAGGTGGTGGATGGAGACCCAAGAAGAAAATATACCACAGAGATGAACTAGACAGAGCAATTGACTTACAAAAGAAGCCATCATTAATATTGCAACTCAAGTCCATCATCCAATCTCAAAAGCACCAATCTCTCTTTCTCCGGGACCTTAAAAAGCAAGTTGGGTTTGTTCAGAAATGGAACTTCATGTCTAACATTGAGAAGTACCCTACAATATTCCATGTTGGTGGTGGCAGTGATAGAAGCCCTCCTTTTGTTACTCTTACTGAAAAGGCTAAAAGGATTTCCAATGAAGAGCCTGAAGCAAGAGCGTTAATGGAACCCATTTTGGTTAAGAATCTAAGGAAGTTGCTAATGATGTCTGTTGACTGTAGGATACCTTTAGAAAAGATTGAATGTATAGACTCAGAATTGGGTTAGCCTCAAGACTTTAAGAAGACATTGATTCCAAAGTACCCAGAGTTCTTTTCAGTGAAAGAATTCAACGGCAAAGTTTATCTTTATTTGGAAAACTGGGACTCTTCATTGGCATTCGCTGCACGTGAGGAAAGGTTAGCACGCAAAGGGAATTTAGAAGATATAATAGTGCAACTTAAAGCATATATGAATAAGGTACATTCCATCTATCTTCCAGATGAATACTCTCCAGAAAAATCAGTATAATTCAACATGTAGAGTGGATTTAACTTCATATATGCATCAGGAATGCTACATTTCAATTAGCCAGACTAATGAACCAATCGCAAATCAAGGAGGCTAAAAAGGCTTGATTACTAGCCCATGTAGAGAAACAGTTCAACCGGAAAATTACTCAAATAATTTGTTGATAAACATTAAAAAACCTTCATACACTGCAAGATCAGTGATAAGAAGAATTGATATATTAATTTACTTATGAATTTATTGAGAATAAATGATACAAGAGAAAAAACTAGTTAGCTCAGCAAAAGCGTTTACACACTTCTGGCTTTAAACTACCTCTCAGGAAAGGGCAAGTTAAACAGTATCAAGGGTCATCAGGAAGGAACAGGGTGTAACTTCATAATGAACAGCCATCATGTAAACAAAACTGCTGGCTTATACTTGAAGATAGGTATATCCTTAGACTACCAATTTAGATTCCTCCAGACTTTGAGATGAAGAATTATACTTCAAGCTTTTCACAACCTCAAAGAAATGTGCAACAGCTTCTTCAGGTGTCCCAACCAGAACTCCATGCCCTAGATTAAGGATGTGCCCCTTTGGTCCTGCACACTTGACAACCCTGAAAAATATAATTTACCAATGTGAGCACCAATGAAAGTAGTGAATCACATATCAAACACTATCCTGAGCAGAAAGAAACAGCAAGATTAACAAGCCAAGCTATGCATCTATGCAAATGATACTCCAATATTATTCTTCCTTTTGTCTGTGAATTAATGTTGCAACCCTGAATTGTAAGGGTGAGCGTTTTGCGGTTGTAATAGAATTAATTGAAATGTGTGTCGAATAAATTGAATGTATTGAATAAATATAATTGTTACATATATAAGGAATTATTACAATTGAGAGACCCAATGTCTCTGGCACTCACCCAAGAGATTAACAGTGTGTTCCACCTACCATAATAAAGAGCTACTCTAAATTTAGATTCTCAAAAGCTTATTTTAATCCTCCCAAAACCCTACTATTTACTAAATTACTTAGGGGCCTAACAATTAACAACAGCTACATTGTATTAAATTATATAATAATTCACTATTTATGTTATGAAATTGCTTCAAAAGTCTTAAGAGTAAGGAACAATAAGTCACTCCTAACTAGTAAACACCACAAAACATGAAAACCATTTGGCTAATAGCCTAAGGACAAGTTGCCAACCGACATGGAAAATGATACCTTGTCACTGAAAAGAAGCCCAAAATCATGAAGAAACAGCAGTGTAGAGACGAAAAGCCAAGAAAAAGAAATGAGACAGCCTTAACAATGCTACAAATGTCATGTTCAATCAACAACAAGAAATAATGTGGAAGATTCCAGCAAAAGGTGAACAGGAGGAATAAAGAAAGTAGAGAAACCAGAGAGAAGTAGGAGAGAAATTTAGAGGGAGGAAAAGTTTTTCCTTTCATGAGTTTTGAATGTTAGTCCATGCTAACGCTAACCAATCTCTAGAGAGATACACTCTAAAATACAAATTAAAAACCTAGCTAAAAATATTCTAGTTCATGGTGATTACTTGCTAACATACCAACATAGTGTGGAAATTCCTTACATCCTAGATGTGACAAACCCAATCAATAAATATATAAAGCCCAGTAGGAACACGAAATAATAAAGCTTAATTACCTTCGAATTTCATCTGTCAATGCAGGTAAAGGAGTGAATAAGAAAGCAGGGTCAACATTTCCCTGAACACTGATGTCACTACCCAATCGTTTCCTCCCGTCTGCCATGTCAACTGTCCAGTCAAGCCCAATCACATCAACACCAGTTCCTTTCATCTGCTCAAGGAGGCCACCATTTCCATTAATGTACAGCACAAGTGGTGTGTCAGGGCATTTAGTTCTCACTAAACTGACAATCTGCACATTCAGAAACCCCAAACTTATTCTTAGTTATCATACAATTTTTTTAAGTATAACCAGGACAAAAACAAGGCAAGAAAAAACAACTAGTAATAGAAAATCTGATGATCTTTTAGGCACAAGATGTCATCCTTTGATCAAATTTATATCTTTGTCCTCACTGAAGTCTATAACAATATCATCCATAACATAAGATCAACCAGAACACTTGCACAAGAGAGTGAGATGGTGCAACCAATTCAAGTAAAATAACAAACAATGTAAAATGAGATTAGAAAAAGCAATGTCACTCCAACTCCTTTATGCATAATTGTTGCTTTTAGAATGACAATGTCGCTGTGGCATCGCAATGCTGAGAAGAAGACAACTTTCTTGAGATTGAATAAAGCAGCTCCAACTTACCTCTTTAATATAAGGCTCAGACCAGAGTTCCCACATATGTGGAGGTAGTTGTCCACCTCATGAATCAAATATCTGTATGCAGTGAGCCCCAGACTCCACTTGAAAGATAATGTATTCAGATATTGCTTTTGTTAAATGAGAGAGAAGAGCCCTTAATATATGTGGTGCTGTATGGCACATACTCTTTATGGTGGTATATGTGCGAGTTGTGCTCCCTTCAATGATATATGTAGCAATTGTCCAAGGTGCTCCGACAAAGCCCAAAACTGCAGCATAATCACCGACCTACGCAAACAGAAAATTTTAGAGAAAGAATGATAGGCAATCATCTATTACCATATCACAAATAGATGTAATATATTCACCTCATTTCAGTCTGTGTGAAGGTGAAAAAAGAAAAAAGAAAAAGAGAAGTCACCTCCTTACGCAAAATCTTCAAGGATTCCCCCACAAATTGAAGTTTCTCCAAGTCAAGGGGATGTAATGCCTTTAAGTCCTCCTCCAAACAAATTGGTGATTGAATAACAGGTCCCTTCATTTCATCTATATCAAATGGGACACCGAATGCAGGTAGAGGAGTAAGAATGTCAGAGAATACGATAACCCCATCTGGACGGAAAGCTTCCCATGGCTGCAAAGAAATTTGCACAATGAGATCAGTCATCTCTGACCTCTCTCTGAAGGATGGGTGTTTTTCTGCAAGCTTTCTGTAAACAGCCATATACCTTCCTGCTTGGCGCATCATCCATGCTGGAGGTCGACTTACAAGATGTCCTTTTGCAGCCTTAACCAACAGCGGATCTATATAAAACATGATAAGAGATATAATGCCAGCAACTAACAACAGCTGGTTTAGTTTTGAAAATCCAGTAAATTATGGGTGACTTACATGATAAGCTTTCTACGTCATCATCAACTTCAGCACTTGGAAGCTTTTGGTCATTTCCCCTAAATACAACTTTTCCATATTTTTTAAACAACTCATCAAACATTTCATCAGTATCCTCACTCAGATTCTGCAATATATATCAAGCAAGTTATGTTACAACATTTTTAATAAGTACAAAAAATTATTTGTATACAGAATTTCCGATTAAGTCACAAAATTATATAACATATGTAACTTCAGAACTAATACACCAAATCTAGTTATCTATTTCCTAATTCACAGCTTTTAAAACCATTGTTTTAATGGCACCGCAGCTTCAATCCATGATCAAAATCATCTCATAGAGCCTATTGTTTTAATGGTACCACAAAGCCTCCTCATCTAGCCACAGTACAGACCAGTAGTTTTGTATGGTTTCATCCATTTTCTTGGAAACTATACATGCATTAATTGCAACTCAAAACCACAACCTAATATCCAACACCTAGAATACTCAATTTTCAAATCCTATATATTGCAGTACTTGGAAATGTGATATTCTATTGACTTTGCTCATGCATATGTAATATTATTGCATAACTAAGAATATATATAATTGGGTTAAAGCAAAGGTTTCACTATTGTTAAATACTGCTTTGGCTTTTCCAAGATGAAAAGGTTACTATTTAAAACATCATCTTGCAGTGGACTACAAATACTTTACACGTCAACCAATCGTTTAGTAATCGTAACTAACAACCATTCACATAAAGTTCTAAGAACAATGCAACTCACAATAATATCCAAAGCATCCCAAAACAAAATGGAAATAGATATTTATTCCTTCTTCTTCCCCAATACTTCAGTCACTCTTACACAGCAAAAGAAAATTTTCAAATTTTAAGTTCTCATAAGTTTTAGAAAACCAAAAGAAGCAAGGACAAGTATATCAAATATATAAGTCTTATAATTTTCATAAACTTTCAACTGAAATGAGGAAAATACAATCCAAAAACAACTATTTGATTCAGTTAAACTGTGCCTTCCTACATCAAAGCTCATAAGAACAGACACAGAAAAAAAATCTTATAATCCATTTCTTCCATTATCACAAGTCTTTCACCACTCAAGAATTTATTTATACTATGATAAAAAAATCCTTCATCCTCCATAATTATCAGTATATGAATTAAAAAACAAAACAATCAATTTTCTTAAACAAACTTCAGTTTCCTCAGCAATTTAAGCCAATTGAAGCAGAACAAACAAAAATTAGCAGTACTATACCGAAAGAGATCTATCTTCAGCGTCTTTCCCGTAAGCAAAATGCAAAGGCAACTCTCTAGGCTTGAAATTCTTCAACTTTCTGCTTCTGGGCACTTGCCAAAAGCACTTGTAACTTGGAAAACGGTGTCCATAAATACAATGCTTTCTGGGTTTTTGAGAGAGCTTGATTTCAACACGACCCAGTTGCTGGAACTCAACGGAAAGTAACGTTCCGGTAACGCCGCTGGAAATGGATAGAGTGGCAGAGATTGGCATAGTTGCTTCCGATAACTGGTAAGTAATGAAAGTGGGAAATTTTTGAAGATTAGAAGAGACTCTTTCAAATATCTTACAAGCTAGAAAGAGCCCAATCTTTGTAACTTATAACAGGAGAGATGCCGTAGCGTAGCAATTTTCTGTCAAGGGTGGACCGCCATTATTAGGCCCAATCTGCCATTAGCCCATTCCAAAATAATCACCATTACCAAGAGCCCGGTTACATAGAGAATCCAAATACAATTTTTGTGTTAAAAAACAAAGGATAAATTATAACAATTATCTCATAATCTTACATTTTAAGATTAATATAATGTATATATACTTTTAAATATATAATTAGGTATAAAGATAAAATATTATTATATGATTAAATATTAGGTTTACAAAAAATTTCTCATTATGTAATTATGTGTTATTTTATTATTAATTCAAAATCAACTAATTATATTATATGTATACACAGTTGTACACTTAAAAGAGTGTGTATATAGTTTTGTTGATGTTTTAAATAATGATGTTATTGGTTCTCCATAATTTATCTTAATAGAGGTTTTTTTGTTTTGTAACGATAAACCTCACCAGAGTTAAAGTCAATCACATCGAGCAGGTAAAACTTTCAAGTCTAGTGACCGAATCATATAACTATCAAATTAGATAAATTAAGAGTTTGATTTTAAAATATTATAAATAAAAAAACTTAAACTCATATTCTCTTATATATAAATTTTTTTTTGTCACTCAAATCACTCATTTGAGACTTGATAGAGACAATTTATTTTATTTTAGCTTAATTAATTATTTTTTCCTATTATAATTTGTTTAATCTACAATTTTTTACCTGTCTAATCACCAGTTCTAATTCTAATTGTGTCTTTTAATCATAAATTTAACTCTTTTTTTATTTT
Source organism: Mangifera indica (assembly GCF_011075055.1). Lineage (NCBI taxonomy): Eukaryota > Viridiplantae > Streptophyta > Magnoliopsida > Sapindales > Anacardiaceae > Mangifera > Mangifera indica. Next base: position 24,144,917 of record NC_058137.1, on the reverse strand, counting down.
CACTCTTCTATCAATCCACAGTTAAAAAATAGATGAATTCAAGGGTGTGTCATTCTTATTGAGATCCAAAGATTTTATTACTATTTGAAGCATTTTGTACAAAAAAAAAATCTTAAATATCAAAGCTAATTCATACGTATAATATGAATTTTAAGAAAATCACACCTTAAAAACTAGTGATCGAGATTGAAAAGTCTAAAACCGTATAAATCTTATATTAAATATTCATACTTTTTAATCGCCTATTTAATAAGGATATTAAACAGAGTTTTTTCTCTTATTTTTTAACTTAAAATTTGAGATATTAAATCTAATTAAGTCATCTTAAAACTAAAAAAAAAAAAAAATCAATAGCGTTAAATGGTTGACTTACCGGGAGCTTGTTGGTGGTCATATTGCGCCATGACTGAGGAAAGGAAGAAATATTAGTGTTGCCTGCCTATTGGTGAAGTGTGAGGAAATAATAATATATGAGCAAACTGTGATGGGTGTTTGTGTTTATTTATGAAGCGACACTTATACTTGAATAGACGACATTTCCGAGTGTAAAGAGACAAATTGATCGGCCTGGCCTGCAAAACATTGAATATTGACAAGTATTTCTGCACCAGTCTGTCAAACCAATTGGTAAAAGTCTTATCATGGACGTATAATTTACGACAAATTTAATGTTTAATTTTTTTCCCACCGTTGATTTCTGATGTGATTGTGTGCTTATGACATTTGGGTGAAATATGAAATATGCATGCATTAAGATTTTGGCTCCAAATGTGTCACCATGACTATATATATCCATGTGTAACATTGATAATTGTATCATTCAACTGATTTGTTGAGGCTAAAAGTGTCCATATGGCACCTTAAATTACTGTCAGGGAAAATTTTTCTGTGTCAAATTTATCTTATTAGTTTTAAAAGTTCTTTAAGTCAACAGTTATTATCTCTTAAGCTATGCAATTTTCTTTAATTCAAATTGTTAAATTGTTAAAACTAACCATTTGCAAATACAATCATAAAAATATTATTAAAAACTGTGGAACTAAAAATAATAAGTCCAAAACTCATCTATGAAAGCTAAGAATTCGATTAGTATAAATCTCTCTTATGTTAAAAATTGAGATTGATTAACTTAGAATCGAATCAATACAGTGATTATAAATCTAATTACAGTATTTTAAAGTTTACTTATTTGACAATTTTGGATTGAGTTTCCCATTACAAAATAATAATAATAATTATTATTATTATAAATTCCTTTAAATTAACTTGACTCAATATGTTGTCATTTTTATATATTTTATATGAAAATATATAGAGGCTGGCTTTTGTTGGTTGTTGGGCTGACTCCAGAGTCCGAAGACGTAAGTTTACCGGCCATATATAAATCCGAAATTTAGGGTTTAATATTACAAGAACTTACAACTTCGCCCCATAACTCAATACTCTCCGGCGCTTAATTTCCGACTGTGGTAGTATTTATTGGTATTTTTCGGCAAAGTTTACTATGATAGGATCTATGAATATGTTCATTTTCACTTTTCTTGTTAGTGTTATTTGCAGAAAGAAGAAAAAATGTCGACCGGAGAGCTTGCTTGCACCTACGCTTCTCTCATTCTCCAGGACGATGGAATCGCTATTACTGTACGTTCTATATCTGTTTCCTTCTTTCAAATGGGACCTTGCTAATTTTATGAGCATCAATAGTTTTGCCGAAAGTACCTAGAAGTTTATTGATATAAAATGTTGAAGTAGATGATTATATATTTGTTTGGAAGTCTGCAATATAAGTACTTGTTGTTTCTGGAGTTTGAAGTGCGGTGTGAACTGTAGAAAAAGGCAATATGGATAGTTCATTTGAGTTTATATGAAAATAATAATAATAACTTGACTACTTTTTTTTGGAACAAATGAAATGACTCATATTTTTAAAAGACACAATCTTATACGTATTCACTTTAAATATATAAATAAATACATATTTATATATATCATAACGTGATTGAATGTTATCCAATCTTATAATAACACTGAAAATATATTCCTATTTGTAACAGGAAAAAAGTAGCTGACAGAAACCTTCACACTGAAAACTCATTAAGGGTTAAAAATTTAAGGTAATTCCAATTAGTCCTAAAGTTAAGCCACATCTAAGAAAACTGCATAACCAACATCTCAAGCTACATTTCTTAACACTGAATGCTGTAAGAGAATCCATGTAACAGGTTAAACTTTAATACTTCATCTAAAAACTGAAACACTTTTCAGTTTCATATTGTTCAGTCAGCACATAACCACATGGGTGCTTTCACCACACTCTTTCCTCTTCTTGATCACCCCACTGCTTCTCACTCCTCTCTTCCTGCTGGAGGCAGGGAGGCTTTCTCCTCCTTTTTCCTTTTCCATCACATAACCACATGGGTGCTCTCACCTTCTCTATTTAAATTTCCTTCTTTTGTATATGGCTGAAAGGTTATTAACCTAATCCCTAAAGACATTCTTGTTTAAGACAAGGAAATCCAGCTTCACATATATTGATCCACTCACTGCCATTGTAAAATTATATGGCTAAGTTAAAAATTGCTCTACACAATATTTCTTCTCTATCAAAATTCAGATATAAATCATTTTGGAGCACTACAATCCTATGCCCCTAAGAAAGTTTATCCTCAAAATTTAAAAAGATTTTCAGTCCCTTGCTACTGAATCATTTCAAAAAAATACCTCCCCCGTTAATCAGAATTTTTCCAAATTCACAATTGGATCAAATTATGCATCTCAACATTTTCTATCATAACATATCTTGCAGACTTGTATCATAGATCAATCATATTCCAACACCACATATTAAATCCAAATACTCAATCTTGTATTGTAATGGCTATATAATATGCTATGGACAGCGGCAAAGATGGTTGCTTCGTTAAAATTCTCACTAGCAAGAAAGATTGCTCTTTCTCATTCAGCCCACTCCAAGTACAAGACTCTAAAATAAATTCACAAAACTAAAGGCTATATCACATTTAAGTTCTCTTTCAGGGAATGATGAAGAGAATTTTAACTCTAAATTTTATAATTTTTCAAGTGCTTCCTTCATGTAATAATTATATCCTCACTGCAAGAAGCACTAGTCAACATCAATGGAGTAACTCCAAAATCTTCCTCAATCTCACTCCCCCGAGATTTAGAATTTTACTCCATCAATATTTGTTGTTCTAAGTTAACTTTCTGGAGAAAAGTTGAATTCTGTATTTTCAATATCAATTAGAATTTCTCCAAGTCCACATTCAGTAGAAAGAGCCTCCATGTACAAATATCAGTAAGCGCAGAAATTAGAACACTCGTCTCTATCCTAGTAGAGGAAATATAATGAGAAAAATAATATTTATATCAACAAATTTCCAATCAACTAAGCAAAAGCATAAGGATTCAACTGAATAAAGCAACTATTGTTTCACAACAGCTAAACAAAATCTTACCAACATTGTCATTCTCTTAATCTAGCGGTGAATGTTAAGCAGAGCTTTTGCCTCATTCTGCTCTTCCACCAAGCCTTCAGTAGCATACTTCTTCAACAATTCCATCTTCTTCCTCTCAACCACCATCTTTTCAATCTCCTTCTCATCCGGCAATGGCACATGTACCACAAACTCCCTCTCCTTCTCAATTTTCTCCCTCTCCATCTCCCTCCTCTTCTCCTCCACCACATCTTCTTCCTCCTCAAACAATAGATCCTTCAGAACCCCAACACTTGCCACTTCCCCACTTTTGACGGCCTTCTTAGCTTCTCTCCTTATCTCCTCCATCCTTCGCCACTCCTCCTCTGCCTCCACCCTCATTTTCACCTCCGCAGGCCCCTCCACTCTCTCCAAAACCCCATCCTCGTCATCTCTATACCCATAATAGCTCACATCAATCCTGTTATAAATATCATACCGGGTTCTTCTCTTCCTCAACTTAGGCGGTTTCTCAAACAACTCCCTTACACCTGGCAACTTCTTCGCCACCCCAAGGTACCGATACCCAGGGCCACGCCCGCCAGGGTTTGGAACATCAACAATATTTCCGTCTAAATCTGTCATTTTCGCAGAATGTTTAGTGTAATTAGGCCCGACAAGTTCAACTATTCGTCGCTCCCAGTGTGATTTCTCGCGAATTAGTTTATTAATCTTGTCGTTGAGGTCGTGGAGGCGGTGCTCCCCAAGGCCTTCCTTTTGAATCTCGGCGACTTTGCGGCCGATTTCGTGCATGATTTGCTGGCGCCATTTGTCGGCCTCGGCGAGATCAGGACACTCCAAGGCTAGATATGGACGTCATTCTTTAGGTTTTTTCTTTTCTTCAGCCTTTAACACGATGAATCGATTGAGCATGGACTGAGCTTTCTCTTCGTTTCGAGCCATGGTTCGGTTTCACAATTCTGAACCCAAACTTCAACAGAGAAGAGGGATTTCAAGGAGAATTAGGGTTTTGCTAACAAGTTACTTTCCACTGGATTTTGCCGCCGTTGTGTCTATTCACCACGCAATCAAAGTTTCCAAATGTAGGCCGGTAAATTGCTACATGGTTTCAATGAGCGAAAACCCCCTCAAGAATTACATGTTACAACGCAACAAATGAATTCAATAACAAAAAGATCCCTTAACTAATGACAAATTACAAACAGGACCTTACAACAAAATTCACTTATGTCATCCTGACAAATACGTTCATTAGGAGAGCCTTTGGGTTCAAGTTGATTTATTTTACTAATTGCATAGGAATGGTAAACTGCTCAAATTTGATTATATATAATCGCATGAACCTCTCTGCCAACAATAGGTAAAGATGATTTCTGAAAAACACTCTCTTTCTGGTAGAACTGTGAAACACTTATAATTTTTTGTTCGCACTTTCTTCTCTACTTTTTAGTATTTTTATATCATTGAAACTTACTGTTTCTTTACTGGTTTACAAGTTTTGATGTTTTATAAACATGAATCCATTAACCTGTTTTTTTTTTTTCCTGTTCTTTATTGTAGTGTTTAAGCTATTGAGCAGATGTCACTGGTTAGAATAGAATATTTGGAAGAGAAAATGATCAAGTCTGTGTAATGCTACAACTTTTGCAGAGTAACTGTTCGACTATTTTTCTTAGTGAACATTCTTTATAGTTCCCACATCATGTACAGAAGATCCGGTTTGTCCTTCTTCCACCAAACTTTGGACTCTTATATATTGTCATCTCCAATCCTGATTCAAAAATCAGGTTCTATGTGGGTTCCAAAGAAGCAAAAATCAAGTGGTGGATGGAGACCCAAGAAGAAAATATACCACAGAGATCATGAACTAGACAGAGCAATTGACTTACAAAAGAAGCCATCATTAATATTGCAACTCAAGTCCATCATCCAATCTCAAAAGCACCAATCTCTCTTTCTCCGGGACCTTGAAAAGCAAGTTGGGTTTGTTCAGAAATGGAACTTCATGTCTATCATTGAGAAGTACCCTACAATGTTCCATGTTGGTGGTGGCAGTGATAGAAGCCCTCCTTTTGTTACTCTTACTGAAAAGGCTAAAAAGATTTCCAATGAAGAGCCTGAAGCAAGAGCGTTAATGGAACCCATTTTGGTTAAGAATCTAAGGAAGTTGCTAATGATGTCTGTTGACTGTAGGATACCTTTAGAAAAGATTGAATGTATAGACTCAGAATTGGGTTTGCCTCAAGACTTTAAGAAGACATTGATTCCAAAGTACCCAGAGTTCTTTTCAGTGAAAGAATTCAACGGCAAAACTTATCTTTATTTGGAAAATTGGGACTCTTCATTGGCATTCACTGCACGTGAGGAAAGGTTAGCACGCAAAGGGATTTTGAACTCCAGTGGAGCTCAAAAGAAGGTTAGGATCACAAAAGATGGTAACTATTTGGGTCCTTTTGCTTTTAAGATGTGTTTTCCTGTTGGTTTTAGACCAAACATGAGATACCTCGAGGAACTACAGAGGTGGCAGAGAATGGAATTCCCCTCTCCATACTTGAATGCGAGGAGATATGAATTAGCAGATCCAAAAGCTCGAAAAAGAGTGGTGGCTGTGCTTCATGAACTCCTCAGTTTAACTATGGAGAAGAGAATGACATCTTCCCAATTGGATGCATTTCATTCAGAGTATCTGTTACCACATAGATTGCTTCTTTGTTTGATTAAGTATCATGGTATATTTTATATTACCAACAAAGGTGCTAGAAGTACCGTGTTCCTTAAAGAAGCTTATGATGGTTCAAGTTTGATAGATAAATGTCCTCTGTTGTCACATAATGATAGATTTATGGCACTTACTGGTAGGAGAGAGATAAATTCTTGTGCTGTGATGCCTTCATTATAGATTGTTACTGAAACTTTTTGTTTCATTTGTTGTTATATACCAGTTTAGCAAATCGATTAGTTAATTTAACAGTTATTTACTGGGTTTCATAAATTTCCTAATGAAAAAACTAGTTTGAGGAAAAGATTAAAAAAATGACAAAATGCGTAGTACAACGTGTCAGGGATGATAAACCCCTTGTTGGATGGACTGAACATGAAGAAAATGGTTTTTCAGCTCCTCTATACCATTCATGTTCTTGAACTACCTTTTGATATCTTAATAGTAATAGGTTAGTGTTGGCCATTTATGTTGCACTTGTTCTTGTTGCTAGAAGTATTGCACAACCTTCTCATTCTTAAGACTATCTTTTGGCATGAATGGGCGTAGTGATGATCTGTCTAACACTGGTTTCTGTTGGGGAAGTCTTGTACAACTTCTCCTTCCTGACACTATGTTTTGGCATTTTTGCAGGGTTGGTGATGCTCAAGAAGATTTATGAGCAAAATTTGATTATGGGTCTCCTATTTGATTATGGGTCTCCTATTTTTAGCATTAATGAAATATGAAGTAACTTTGACCTATTTCTTGAACCTTGAATCTCCCATTGTCAATTCAAGTATAAATTAGGACTCTCTTGAATTTTGAATAAACAGAAGCCGACTACCAAGTTTAATTGTTATTGAAATATCTGAAAATTGTTCATTTTCATCTCATGATTAATTTTATGATCAGGCTTCTTACACTTAAAGAATACATTCTAGAAGCCTATGGTTAATTTTCTCTCTTGGTTGAATTGTCAAATTTGCTGCCTCTAGCAGTTTACATTTGACATTCAAAGTATTATAATCTTCATATATATCTTCTAGAAATTGCAAATGTAGATGCAAAGATTGACAATGTGGCTGTTTCTTTAGCCTGAAATGAGGGTAAGTGTGGAGTAGCTTATCACAATTTGTTGAACATTTTGAATATGTTAACAGTGGAGAAGAGAATGGCATCAGCTTAGTTGGATGCTTTTTATTCAGAGTATGTGTTACTGCATAGATTACTTCTTTGTTTGTTTAAGTATCATGGAATAGTTTGTATTGCCAGTAACGGTGCTAGAAGTATTATTCCTCAAAGAAGCTTATGATGGTTCAAATTTGATAGATAAATGTCCTTTGTTGCATATAGTGTGCTAGGAGAGATAAATTCTTGCTGCTACATAATGATAGAAGACATATATAGCCTTCCTATTCTTAGGAGTGTTTTTTTTTTGTTGGCATGTTAATAGGGTTAGTGACGATTTTCTGTCTTGCACTAGTTCTTGTCGCTAGATATCCTGTAAACCTCATTCTCAAGCTTAGTTTTTGTCATGTTAACATGGTTAGTGATGGTCTTCCATCTTGCCCTAGTGTAGTCACTTTATCTCGAAACCCTCTAGTTCCCAATTCCCAACTTGTTGAGTCTAGAACTGAAGTTGCAAATACATCTTCACTCAAATCTTCATACTATGGATAACTCAACGCAAAAAATAGTTGGGATTTTGATTCATGTGGTAATTGATTTTACAAGTTAATTCACTTATCTCATCATCTATAGATAAAAAGATGTTCTCAAATCAACTATCACATAAGTTAGAATTTTAGCTTTGTATGTGTAACATTTTTTTAAAAGATAACTGCATTACAAATTATTCTATGATATTGAGACAAGATGGTGCTCCATCAGCTATCTCGTTTATCTATGAATTCTTATCTAATGATGTAAATATGGAATGACATTGGACAAAAATTTTATAACCATCTATCTAAAAACAGGCTTTGTAAACGTAATGAAGAATACATTAAGAAAACATATAGTTTGTTTATTTTGTCACTAGTTGAATTGTCAAATGTATCATTTATAATGTTTTGTTTTGATCTTTTTATTAGATTTGTTTTCACATTTTATCAAATTTGTATAAACTTCATAATTTTCTAGAAAATTGCGAATCTAGAAGAAAGGATGGGGGACTTGCCTGTTTCTTGAGCTTGAAACAAGGGCATAAGTGGAGTAGATTATCACACATTTATAAACATGCTGAATTATAGCTTTGCTATGTAAAATACTTTTGACATTCTATAATGCAAGAGGATCAAAGGAAAGTGAGCTAATTAAGCAAAAATGATATAACTATTAAATAAAATATGTGGGCTCACCCCAGTCCATATCAGACGGGCTTCATTTATATTTGGGCTGGCTTTTCCTTATGTAGGCCTTACTGGGTCCAAACACAGTTGATTGGTCCATAGAGAGAAAGAAAGAATGAATTATATATTGCCAATGCAAGAAGCAGAAAGGTAATTTGAATGCTCATTAATGTTTCCCGTGTGTATCATCTCCACCAAACCCTAATTTAGGGGGAGAAGAACATGTACATATATTTACTAAGCAGTATAATTACTGTATCAGAGTTTAATCTTGAAATATTATAAAAAAAGATTTGAACCCTAATTCTGATGGTTAGAATCTCAAATCTATACCTTTCAAACTATTCTTTAGGCCAAGTCCATTTAACAAATGTGGGATGAATGGTTACTTGAATGACACAAATTTCTCAAAGGGTCCCATCCATTCAAAATTGGCACGGAGTTTCTCATGCTTTAGATATGAAATTAATAGTTAATAAAAAGGGAGATAACATTCCCCACCGGCTAACATACCTAACCCAATAATAAGTTAAAGATAGGGGGCCAATTTCAATGATGGGGACGTGACATGACATTACATGCCATCCCTTTCAATAATTCTATTATTATTTTAATTAAAATTTACAGTTCATTATGGGTCCTATGACCCCTCTCTCCTATCTTATTTATTAGCTCACCTCTGTCTTCTTGTTTCGTATTCCCATTTTGTTTTCATCACAAACAGTGTACTTGATTTGACCCCTCTCACATGAATGAAATGGGCCCATAACAGAGCATCATCATTAATGTTCCTCAAAAACAAAAAAAAATTATATAATTTCTCAAAAACCCAGTTAAAATAACATGGGGGTTGAGTGCCAATTTTTGAAGTTTTTGGATCCCAGAAAGCATTAATAATTGTAAAATAATTAAACCTATATGAGTTGATAATAATGGCACTTTGTTAGCTAAAAAAGCATAAATATTCCAAAGCCTATACAAGAAAGTAACAAAAGGGGTGGGAGAAATGGAGCATTCACATTGTCAAATTACTATGAACCATCCATCCAACTTGTAATTGATTAACACTATTATTATTATTATTATTATAATAATTAATACTAATTAATCAATTGTGATTGATTATAACAAAGTAATGGTGGGATTATCTATTAATTATTTAAAGTAGAAATAATTAGTCAAAAATGTGGAACACGGTCCAGACGCAGCCTTCAAAATCAAATTAAGTCCCAATAGAATAGCCATTAGCCAGCCCCAGTTTCCCATATTTTATTAAAGTAAGATGGAGTCAGAGTCACAACTAAGGTTTTATTCCTAGGGACAAATTTTGTGAAGGGCCATTATGGGTGGGCCAAATTTACCTTATATTTGTGCAATAAATTGTTGTCCATTGCACACATATAATGGTGATAGTACCAAATGTTTCATCCATTGATTCGGTCCACTTTTGATTCTTCATTCTTTGTATTGTCACCTTAATTTGATTTCAACCTCCTGTCTCTTTCACTGTTAGAATTTTCAACTTTTTGAAAAGGGTATTCAAGAATTTCAAGAAAAAAAAAATCTAGACTTCAATCTATATGTGCAAATTATTGATGCTTACACGTATCAAAGGGGTTATGCTTCAGAATCATCTAAATTGGGTGGATATGTTAGAAATAGAAAAGATGATTAGGGTCAAATTTAGAGTCTATGCACTAACTCTTAAAATATACAAACATATATGAACATAGGATAGGTTTTAAGCCTTTTAACTTGCTTATATTTTTTGGGTTTTATTCTTGATAGAGATGATGATTTCAAGAGAATGAACTTTGAAATATTAAAATATGTGAAACTATACTAAGTGGAAATCCAATAATCTCAACACATTCTTTCAGTCTATCTATTAGATATCATGTGTACCACTTACCTCAACCAAACAACATGAATTATTTGAGTGTTTAGCTTTTGCTTGAATGGGTGCCAAAAGTAGATAAAAAAAATGAGAACACTATTAAAAAACACTTTAGCGCAAAGTGGGTACAATGATTTTACCCAAGATGGAGGAATTGGCTTTGCAACCACAAACCCCAAGATCCCATTATGGGATGAGCAAGATTTGAGAGTCTTGGCAAATAGTTAGTGGAAGAGGCAGATGTTGCAAGTAGTTTTTGCTCCCTTAACTCTTTTTGGTTTCTTTATTGATGAACACTTTTCAATATTCCATTTCATAGTGGGGTTTTCTAGATTCAAATGAGCAATAACTTATGTCTTTATCTTTAGCCTTACTCCACCAAAACCAAATCTATGGCACCTCATTAAAATTCCCCCATAAAGGCAAAAATAACAATAGTGCATTGTGTGAGTAAGATAGGATTTCTAGGTGAATGGTTTATACCATCTTCTTTTTCTTCTTTTTTTATATTTTGGGGGTTTTGTAGATTCTTATCTTGACCTACCATACCTTTCTAAAAGAAAATTATATTACCCATTACTCTTACATTGTACAATGAGAAAGTGCATAGTTTATAAGAGAAGCATCATCCCATCCACATCATCAAAGCTAAAATTAGGTTTCTATACACCCAAAACTTGCTTCATCCTCTAAACAAGTGGCCCATTTTGTAAATTTAATTTAGAGCTTATAAATTTTTATATTTCTACTTTCTAGAAACGTTTAAAGAAAAAAATATCTAAATACAATCCTTTAAGCTCAAAATAGTTTTTATTCCAAATAACTTATACTTTCTCTATGTAGAAATTATTGAAAAGAAAAGTGAAAATTGGCATCAAGAAACTTAGTTGTTTTGAGTCTGTGACAATCTTCCCATAGATTTAAAAATGAGTTGTAGGTTTGGTACCATTTCATGTGTTTGAATTTAATGAAACTATGAGTACATACTTTTAGGTAAGAAATTTGATATATAAATGACGTTTCATTATGTAATTGAATGATTTTAAATTAAAGATAAAATAACATTCAATTACATTATGATATATAATTTATATATCTAATTATATATTAAAAAATATATACATAAGACGTTATTCCTCTCAATTTTGTCATACGTTTTGAATATATTTGTTAGGCCGAGTTGTGATTCACACTAAATTAGGAATAGTAAATGGGTCCTATCACAATTCTAATTTGACATTTATATGTTTAAATTTCATGGATTTTGTCAAGAGATGACTTATGATGTTGGAATGTGGGGTCTAAAATTAAAGAGAAATTTGTTAGGAGAGAGAGAGAAAGAAAACAAAATCAATTGTTAGATGGAGTTGTACATGAGTGCTCCCTTTCACAAAGATAAGAAAGTTAGGGTTCCCATCATGGCCCCCATGTCTTTGATTGATTGAATCCATTGATATTCTATGCTTTTATACTGTCCATTTTTTATTTTGCTTTAGTTTTTGCAGCCCCATTTCAACTCAACTCAAATTTTGGAATGTGAATATGAGAATATATACATTGATTTATGTCAACAAAATTAGACAATCTTATGTGTCACATTTCCTATCTCTCTCTTTTCCTTTACCCACTACCAATCCTCAACTCAGCACATTTAATCAAAAAGATAAAAAAGTAACAACAATGCTACAATTTTTAGCCTTACTTTGCATAGGAGACCTCTTGACTTAGAATATTGGTAAGGTAGATATCCCCATCATCCACTTATCAAATTTAAGTCCTTTCATTAATTATTGAATTACCCATTAATTGGATTTGTTTTTGCGTGTAGCTATACTGACACATCAATGGATATAACACCCACAAGCTAGTTTTCTTCAATATATGTGTGAAAATGAAACTTACCCACAAACCAAAATTTGTTTTTAGTATTTATTATTGAATTGTTACATCAATATAAAATATCCACAATCTTGGTTTCTTTTTATGTATAATCAAGTGTTGTATTAATGTAAGAGCCCCCACCAAACCAAACTTGATATTTTATGTAAATATGGGATGCCGGATTAATACCTTTTTCTAAGGATTTGCCATTATAATTGTGAATTAAGTCATTTATGTTCATGGTTGGCATAGTGTTTGTTGGGTGCTTATTAATGTATATATGACAACAAACTCAAGCATGGATTAATTACTGTATTTAGTAGTGTAATGTGATTTTAAATAATTTAGTTTATTGAGAGAAAAGAAGAATACATTTTAATAAAAATTAGATGAAATGAGTTTAACATCTAAATTAAATTTGCTTTGGTTGATGATTAATCCCAATAATCTCTAGGTTTTTTTATCACATTCATTTAAGTACCTACGTTTTAGGACCCATCGACATAAATAAGCAGCCAGATGACTATTACCTACTCAACTTTTTATTTGCTAACTATCGAAAACTCAAATACTCATCAATCTATTAAATTTTACTATTACTGTCAGAGATAAATTTATCATTTACTAAAATATTTAAAGAACCTAAAAATTTATCATAATTCTCCTTTAAATTTAAAAATCTATCAAATTTTTTCCCACCTAAAGTTTGAAAAATCAATATTTTCTCTTAAGGTTTTTTCAACCACCATGCTGGTAGTTGGAGAAGCTGACAGTGGCATTCTCTCTCCCTCCTGACTTTTCTCCTAGCCATGCTCCATTTCCAGCTATTATTGACTGAAGAAATCAATTGATAAAGATGAATAGTTCGTCTTTAGACGAAGAAGCGATTTGTCTTCATCTTAGAAGAAAATGAATTGCATCATTGTCTAGAGAATAAGAACGATCTTCGTTAGTCGATTTCCTCAGTTAATGATGAATGAAATTAGAGCAAGAGTGAGAGAGAAGCCTGGAGGAAAGGAAAACGTCGTCTTTACCATCATCTTCGGTCACTAGTAGCGTGTTGAAAAATCCTTAGGGGGAAAATGTAAGTTTTCTAAACTTTGGATGGGAAAATTTATTAGCTTTTAAACCTAGGGATGACAATGAGATAAATTTTTAATTTTTTAAAATATTTTTGTTAAATGACAATTTTATATCTAATAGTAACAGTAAAATTTATCAAACAAATAAACATTTGAGTTTTTGATAATTAATAGATGGGAAGTTGGGTATACATTAATCCTTGGGTGGGAAATGGTCATTTGGCCTAAATGTGCTCTATTGGTGCATTCCACAACCAACCTTTTTCATTTTTATTCCTTGTAATAATAATAAATCAACTTACACATTAAAATCCAATTTTATTTAAATAAATAATAAAAAGATATTGATATATCAAATCCAACATCACCCCTCAATACCTTTACATCACATCTAAAATTTCAATCCCTTTTCCATCTTTATAAATATTAAAAATAATAACCCTGCTTTATGATATCATTGGAAACTCATTTTAAAATTTTATAAATTGTCAATACCCACATTGAGTATTTTAATATTAATCACTTTAATAATCTATTTTTAAGTAACATGTATGATGATATTCTAGGTGATAATGAGAATAAAATCTTGAAGTGATGTAATACTAGAATTAATTACTATTAAAACATAATGATGATAAAATTAGAGGTTGATTCAAGGAGGGCTCCTCCTTGAAATTATTAAAATAATAATTATAGAATTTTGCAAGCCCTTGGTTGAAGCAATGTGTTGGTTTGAATTGTTTTCATGCTAATTAAGCTAATCTATCACCAACCCAACTCATTATTTTTAATAATAATGTTGATTTGGTTTGGACTTTGAAAACACTTCTCAATCTTTTTTTTTAAAGAACTTAAGTCATGTAACATTAGAATGTATGGTATTTGATTTTAATGAATCATGACAATTATAAAAAAACAAAGCAATTTGTATTGTTGAACATCAATACCCAATGAAATATGATTTATAGAAAGTATAAATATATTTTTATTAAAAATATTTTTAGTTATATTATATATATCAAGTTTTAAGTACCTAATTGTGTATTCAGATAATGTGTCATTATATAATTATATATTAGTTTATCTTTAATTGAAAATTAGCTAAATATATTATAAAATATCATCTGAGTATTCAATTAAATATTTAAAATTAGATTTACATAATTTTATTTTATTTTTTTAGTGTCATTTTATAATTTTAAGAAAGAGATGGATAATTGTCCTCCATTTCGAATAAGTGACAAGAAAAGACTGGATTCATCCAATATGATAGAAATATCAATTTTTCTCTTTTTTTTTTTTTTTTTTGAATATTCATTGTTTTTGGCCACCTTCTCAATATCTTAAAAAAGGGGATGTATCAAACATGGAAAATGATGATGACATTATGTCAAGTTTTTGGATAATCAATTTGATTTGAAATTGCACCAAAATAGTCTAACTTTCGTGCCTTAAGTGTTAAGATTATTCATACAAATAAACTATGAATTAAATTAATAAAAATGAAAATTATTAAATTAGGGAAGTAATTGACCAAACGTAACTGTGGCCCCAAAATTAAATCGTGTGATGACATAAGAAAATAAAATAAAATCGACAATTTGATCTGCGATAAGTGCAAAGCTTAAATTAGATTACTATGTATGGTATTAAAAAAAATGACAAATTCAAGAACTTTGATCCTGATGTTGTCTGGTTTAAGGAAATTTCCATAAGACCCCATAAGTATTAGGAATTAAGGTCTCCCTCCATAATTTATAAAATTCACACTTCCATCTCTTTACCATATTAATTTTGATCGTTATCTCATAGAGATTAGATATTATACATTATATCCTTGACCATGTTTGATTTGATCATTATATTTCATAGCGTGTTTGATCTATTATTTATAATTAATATTAATTTATTTAATTTTATTAGATTTATGTCTAATCATGATAAATTGATCTAACCTAATATATATAAACTATCTTAGTGATAGATTATATAAAATATAATTTGATTATCACTTCCTTATTATATTAAATTACTAAAATAATTATAATTTTATTATAAATTTACCCTTATTAAATTTTAATGATAAAAATTTTACCATTTTGAAATAAAATAATGGTACACCCACAACCCATATTATAACAACTTTACCCCCAACTAACATAATTTTTAACACAAAAAAGCCCCCATTATGAATTAAAACTAATCCTTTCTGTTTTGAAATTATTTTTAATAATTAATGCTTAAAATATATTAAATATTTGGTCATACTCATACAGCGCAATTGAAAAATTAAAAAAAAAATTAACGAAAAAATTAAAAAATAGTTAGTAATTGAATATACGAAAAATAAAAAATTATAAATAAATAAATAAATGTATTCCATGGGAGCACGCATCGGGATACGGTCCAAAAGAGAATGGAAAGATATTTGTACATCAAAACCGAAGTCCACTAGTGCCCATTATTATGTTCCATTCTCCTTATTTTTCAAAAGTGGGAATCAGTTTTCCTCCCTTTTTTATTTTTTATTTTTTAAAGCTATTTATTATATTCCACCTTTTTCATTTGATTCCTAAGTAAATGATTCACTTTCCTTACATTTATTTATAATTAAAAAATGTTTTTTTATTTATTTTTCAAATACATATATTTTTTTTTATGTATTAAAAAATGTTATATTAGGGGCCTATTATTAGCATTGCTTGCCATAAATAATAAAGTTGTAAATGGCGGAAAAAGTGACGGGGGGAATCAGATTCACGTGTTTTGGAGGGCATGCCGGTCATAAAGGGACAGATGGTCCATGATTTAGTGGGCCCCACGCTGCCCCAAAAATCCTATGACTTGTCATGTTTTGTGGACCCACTTAAATTTATTAAGTCATCCAATTTTTGTTTTCCAAATTTGGACAAATTTTAAAATTCAACAATAATAATAATTATGTTTTGGATTATGTACTAATTTCGTGAATTACTGAAATCTCGAATTGATTGGATTGGGTTTGAGGGTATCATTTCGTTACCTGATTAAGTATTATAATTTTACTTTTCTAATTGTGGTTTACCACCAAATTTCCTTTTTCTTTTTTGAAATTATAATAATTATCTTTTTTATAATAAAGTTTTCATCATATAGATAATACTCATCCCCTCCAATTTGTCATTTCTTTCCCATTTTAAATCATAACAAATTCCAATTAAACAAAATTTAGGAAATTTTAATAAATCATACCGAGTATATAAAATTTTAAATTTAATAAATAATTATATAATTATTTTATAATATTATCGATTTCAAATCTACATTGTTAAATGACTATTTAGGATTTTATGCGAAAATATTTATTCTTATTTTATTTGCAATAAAGGTGAGTAAATGATTCAGTGGCCCCAAGGCCAGAACTTATCATGGACTGACTCAAAAACAGTTCTTCATCACCACTATCAAGCAACAAGCACAACCATAAATCACATGCATAAATTAGTGAAACAATAATTCAAAGCCCTTTTCCATTTTTAACCACTCTATAAAAAATAAAATTATCCTGTATCCCATCCCACAATCCGCTCTGCAAACGCGGTCTCCGATTAATCATTCATTCTTCTTCCTGCAACGTCGCCGTATTTGACCGACAATCAAATGTTAATAATTATTTGAATTAATCCATATTAATTAAGAGTAAATTAAAAAAGTAATGAGGTATGAAAAGATGTAAGTGAATCTGAAATCCCTTAATGCGCGATTGTTGACATTGACTAAAGAGAGACAGAGTTTCGTGCGAGGGACGCGCTTTGTTGAACCACCAAACGTATGTACGTCTTTCCATGCGCCAGCCATGACTTGAATGAAGTTGAAGGCAGCCTGATATTTCAACGCAACAAAAGAAAAAAGAGGCTTTATGCTCCTGTCATTTTTAATAAAGGCCAAAAAATTGATAACGTCGACGTCTAAAATACGCCATCAATGCACAACATACGGTTCTGCCAGAGCAGACTTTTTTTCTAGATTCCGTCGCTTTATCTGATGCGTAATAAATTATTTTTTATCATGTTAATCAGTTGATTAATTTTAATGAAGGTGAAGATTCACTGCCACTACTGCAGGACAGCGACATTTGCGCGGGTCGGACGTGTCAGCTTTTGCCTCACACATGTCGGTTTCAGTTACACTCGTTGACTCCACGCATCTTTATTACTCGTGACTTTCACGCCTTTTATCGTTTTTATTTAACTAGTTAGTTCCGCTCCTATTCTACTCTTATCTATTTGCACGACCCCACGTGGGGACCACGTAAAAACCTCCCCCTCCTCACCTATCCTTTTAAAAGCCTTTATAAGTTGTAACTCCCCACGAAAACCTCGCTAACATACGCCGCACTATCCGTTTGCAATCACAATATCAATTAAATTAAAATAAATAAATAAATAAAATTACACATAATTGATCCATTAGGCAAGGAAACACGTTTTTGTTTCTCGAAACGTTTTTTGTTTTTTTTTTTAATTCATGATTTTGTCATTTGTCTAGGACATGTTAACATGAACGCTACCAGTTTTAACGGAATTACAAACGGGGCAAGTATGACGACCCGACCCACAAACGGTACACAAACACAAATGCCTGCACGGCAATAACAACACGCAAGCTTCCTCTTTCCGACAATTCCGACACATTCCGCTTGAATTATCTCCACTGTCCAATCGCCGCTTCTGGTCGTCTCCATCGCAGCTGCTGCCGCAACACGACTGAGCGTCGTCAATGACTTCGTCGTCTTGGCAACCTCCTCCCGGTGTACGAGCGTCGTTGGCCTGCGTTGCGGCGAGGACTTGCTCTAAGTTTGAACGTAAAGCATTGGCCGTAGCTTCATTGCTCTGCGCCAAGTCTCGCCATATTTGATTCTCTATGCATAATGATTTCACTCTTTCCTCTAACGCCCAATTCAATTTCCCCATTTTTTCAATTTCTTCTTCTTTTATTCTCAGTTTCTTCATTAAACTCTCCTCAATCGCGTCCAGAATTCTTCTGGCTTGTCTCTTCCTTCTTTCTTCAATCTCCATCTTCACTTTCTCCATCTAAACAGATTTTTTCTAAATTTATTATTATCATTATATCATAAATTAAATAAATAATTTTACATGAAAAAATTTAAAAGACACTTACATGTTGAGAAATGATGCGGTCAAGATCGGATTGTTGTTCTTGGATCTGAGGGGATATATCGTGGCCGAAAAAGGAGAAGGGCATGGCGGTGCAAGTTTTGTGACTTTGATTTTGGAACGACGGGAAAGACAGGGGAGGATTGCAGAAGTCTCTCGAACGTTTTCTTGATTGAACAAGGAGATTATTACTGTTGTTGTATGTTAAAGAACTATCGGATTTGATGACTGGTTTTTGAGGGAGTGAGTCGGAAATCCCAGAACCGTAGACGGTGGCGGGGAGTTGAAGAGTCTCAATACCCGTCGTTGTTCCTGATAATGGTAGCCCATATCCCATCTGCGTATTGTAAAAACTTGCGTTTGATTCAATGGGGTTCATTTCCCTGAAAATTCATTGCAAAACCGCCCGTTCAGATCAAGAAATAATCAACACAAAACATGATGATATACTTAAAAAGACAAAAAATTTGTAACACAGACCTGTTTCCTAAGAGCTGAGGAGGGAAAAGATTATGATGCCGTGCTTCAACAGCCATGAAAAAGAAAGATGAAAATGAAATTGGAGTGTTTTGGAAGGATTGGTATTTGGTTTATTAAGAGAAACCGCTTCTTCTATGCGTTTCTTGCTTTGCTTGTTTGTTGTTTATGAAATGGCTTTGAGGGAGAGAAATTTAAGAGAGGAGAAGAAGGTAAAGAGAAGGACAAAACAAAATGGCATGCAATAGAGGTGGCAAGGGTGAATGGTGAGGTTTATTTAGGGTTTGGTTTAGAGAGAGAAAATGAAAACAAACAAACGAACAAATCTTTGTGAGAGAAAAAAAAAGTTATTATTTTTATCATAAAAAAAGATAAAGATGAAACAAGAAAAAGAGATTTGTTTTGTTGGTTTATTTGGGTATTCATTACCATAATCATCCCTCCTTCCTATTTTGATTCCTCTTCCAATTTAAATTAAAATCTAGAAACGCAGATTTTTTTTACTTTTTCAATTAATTTATTCATTTATGGTATTAAAATTTACTTAAAATAAGATAATAAAGTAAGGGTATTTTGGGTATTACAATTGAATCAAGCTTTTATGGTAATTACATTGTTTTTTATTTTTCCTTGTATCTGTACTGGTATCAGGATTTTATAACTGACAGGCATGCCTCTGCCACGTAAGCGGGAGTGTCTGTTTGTTTTTTTTTTAATTTAAATTTTTCTGTTTTTATGGTCATCCTGAACAACGTGATGGGCGTGGGGTCCACTGAAACACGTGTGGAACTGTGTGAAATAAAGAGGACAAGACACAGAGGTGAGCCCTGAGCCACGTGCGATTGGCCAGCGTGGCTATGGCGGGACCCGTGGAACAGATTTGTCAATAAAAATAAATTATTAAATAAAAGTGACGAAGTGGCGGTTGGTTGGGGAGGGTACGGTGTACCCGGCCTGGTCGTTTGGCAGTTTCTAACTTTCAATTTTTATTTTTAAATTTAAAAAAATAAGGAGACATGTTATTTCACTCAAATCACCGCTGCTTCTCGCATGGGCAACGTTTGCTGACACTTTCTATGCCACGTGGCATGACATTTCTATCCTCGTTTAAACTAATTATGAGAACGATTTGTAATCTAATTACAATCTTTAATTTAATCATGCTTACTTCATCACGTAATTTCAAACAAATCAAATGTTCAAGATCAGCCTTTCATCATCATCATGATTTGATTAAACTTAGATCCAACGGCTTCATTTTAATAATTATTGCATCCAAACCCAAATTTGGATAACAATAAAACTTCCTATATATACCGAATTAGATATTCATACTATATGTTTTAATATGATTAAATAATTTTAATTTAAATATAAACTAATATTTAATTAAATAATATCTAAATATAAAATTCTGTATTTGACATACATAATATTACTTTTCTTGTCCAACCAATTCTAAAGCTTTTTGTAAATAAATAATTAAAATTCTTAAAAGATATACATAAATTTTTTTCAATAAATTAAATATACAATTTTATATATAAATAATAATATATCATTATATAATTATAACTGTTTTATTTCTTATTTTTAATTATCCAATCAAATAATAACATATAATCATTTATATATAAAAATTATACACATAGTATTACACTTTTTCCTCATGTTATAGCATATAAAATTAAGTTGATATTAAAAATACAATATAACCTATTGTTCATACTTTTAGCTACGTAAATATATACATAAATAATGTATTATAATATAATTAAATGATTTTGAATTAAAATAAAATAACACTCAATCATATAATAACACATATATATATATATATATATATCACGTAATAAAAAATATGTATATATAACATTATATAAAAAATAATACTTTAATTTCAATATTATTATATATCTATAAATTATTGACAAAACAATTAATTTCTAATATAAAAAGGTTTGAAGTTTTTAATATGCGAATTGAATAATGAATTCACAGATGATATATCATTATGTGATTAAATATTACTTTATTTTTAATTTAAAATTATTTAATAATATGATAATATATCATTTATGTATTCATTTTATATACTTAAAATATATACAGATAATTTTATTAATATGAATTTAATAATTGATTTATCAGTTTATAAAATAAAAATTAGAGCCAATATCTCAAATTGTGATTTATATCATCCATTAAGAATTTTATGTATGAGTAATATTATGTGTATGATTTTTTATACAAACAGTAAAAGATTATTATGTAATTAGATAATTAAAAATTAAAGATAAATCATACTTAATTATATAATGACACGTTATTTTTTGTATATAAAATTATATATATATATATATATATCAAAATCGTAACTATCCTATAAAAATAGACATATCACAATATTCAATAAATTTGTTATTGAAATTCAAACTCAATTAATTTAGTGTTGAAAATATAACCAGCTATTATTTGAAGATGTAGAAGCATTCAAAAGTGGTTTTTGGTCCATTGAATCTTGACCTAAGGAGTCATATTTGACTGGTTGATTCATCGGCATGTTGGTTTCCTAAATTTCAATTAAAATTTCATGTCCATATTCAAAGGCCTGATTTTTTGCTAATCACAAATTTTAAATCTTTCCCAATTCGCAATAATCTCACTTAATTAATAATTAAATTCTTAATCCAGTCGCTAACTATCTTACCCCATGGAAATGGATTACTCTCAATCATATATCTTTTTATTTTTATATACTTGGGAATGCTTAATAATTTATCTTTCAATTTACTTTATTAATTATTTTTATGATATCTTAAGAGAATAGGATATTCATAATCCTCTCACCTCATTCACGTCAATTGAAGACGATATAAATATCAAATTTGTTATCTTTTTCAGTAATTACCCCAAATAAAATTATTTCATTTTGTATGAATTTATCTCATTAACCCTACGAGATCATATTAATTTAGGTTATCTTTAGTAGAATTGCATGGGTGCCTAGTTAAGGTTATCAAAGGTTATTTTAGTAATTTACTTTTATTTTTTATATTAACTTTTTAAATTTGTTAATAATAAAATATTTTAATAATTTTTAATCTAATTATCATATTTACCTTAATTATTAAAATATTAAGATGATAATCTTGTCTTTATTACAATTCTATTATTAGTTATTAATTTTTAAGATAAAAAATCTTATTTTTAATTAATATGACAAATAATATGAAATATTATTTTAAAATAATTATATCTAATAATCACTAACACATTTTAAAGTAAAATAATATCTTAATTTTTTTATTATATACAATAAAATATAATAATTATTTGAATAATTTAAAAATTATTTTAATAAACTCTCTCCAAGGTATTTTTTTTTTTAAATAATACATCACACTCTCAGAAAGGCTTATGGGCATATTTTATATTTAATCAGCATCACAACTAAAATAAACAATTTCTTTTATATATATATATATATATATATATATATATATATATATATATATATATATATATATTAAAAATTAAAAAAAGGCAAGCAAATGACAGTCTCTTGGATCCTACCACCAAAACAATTATTTTAATAATCAAAACATGAATTGTGGGAGGCATAAATATTTGCATGTGAATATGATGCGATCACACCACGACTATGATGACAATTATTAAATCTTTTATAAAATTATAAAATTAATAATTCTTTTGCCCCCTCTCCAACTTCCCTAAGACCCCACTTATTCTTTCCTATGAATTTTTTTTATTCATAATTTTGGGAACAAGACACTGAGCACCCTCTTTCATGGAAACATAGGCAATTCTTCTGATATTTTCGATGCCATTTTCTCTTAATAAAATAACCCCTATTAATTAATTTAATTAAGAATTATTTCGAGGTAAATATTGGATGAATTAGCTCCTTTTAAGGAGACAAAATGACAAACACATAGGCTATTTAATTACAATAATTAAATATTAACGTATAAATCCTGCAAAGTATCAACATTATTATAATATGAAAACTCTTTTAATTCTCTTAAAATCATGCACCCACTTCCCACATGGCCGGTCAGTATTATCAAATAAGATTGGAGCTACAGCCGTACAGACACAAGGTGGCAAGGCAATAAAACGCCACCGCATTGCTCGGATTCTCTTCCTCAATATTCTCCCATTTTTATATATAAATATTTATTTATTTAACTATTAAATTTTGATACAGATTGATTCTTTCTTTTAATTATTTATTGTTTCATGTATGTTTATATAAATTAAATTAATTTTGAATTATACACCATTATTATGTTTTTCTTATGTATATGCATGTGTAACAAGCTTTAACTTTTTAGGATTTTAAAACCAAGAGTTTAATTTTCACCTCCCTAAAAGTCTCACCAAATAACATGGTTTCCCTTCAAATACTATAAGAGATAATAGCCCTCAAGTGACTGCTTGAGTGACGAAAGATTGAGATTCTAAACATAAGAGTAAAAGTTTAAATCTCTTTCGATAATATTTTAAAATTAAGCTTTTCACTTTTTTAGTACAGATGATGAGACCGTAATCATTAGGCTCAAATTTTACTTGCTATATATCATATATAATAATTTACCCCGATCATTGGACTCAAATTTACTTACCAACTTTTGATACAAGCTCTTTTGCACAAATGACCTTTTTTTTTTTTAAATAAAAATGATTATTGTTGATATTAGTAGGGCTGGAAAATTAATTAAGGGAACTTTATGGGGTAAATGCAACTCTTTTAAATATGTAAGTTCGAACGGAAAGATTTGCATTAATTAAGCATTGAGATAAGATTAGAATGAATTAAATTAATAGTCGGTCCAACTCATACCTAATTATAAGTAGTTGAGATTAGCTATAATTAATAACATGCATGAAACTTGAAGAAGAAACTAAAGAAAGAAGAAATAAAGAAGAGTCACAAGAAGAGATAAAATGAAAAGTAGGGAAAAGGATTCATATGCAGTTCACCTTTCTTCTTCATCTATCTATCATTCTATCTTTATCATTCAATCTCCATTATTGCATGCTCATCAACTCAACCATATCCTCCACATTATATACTTTGGTTTAACCACCACCGAAAAAAAAAAAGGCACATTAAAAAGCAAGGTTGATGTGGGAAAAAACAAAGGAAAAAAGATACTGAAATGGAGGGTGGTGATTGATTTAAGTTGTAAGCATGTACAATGGATTAAAAAGAAAACAAGAAAAGGAATGTATATATATATATATATATATGTAGATTTATAAGAGGGGTTCATGTGTGTTTGTTCTTCCCCTCTTTTTAGGGCAATTGTTTTGTATCTTGACTTGAGGTGGAGTTGTCTTTGCCTTTTCTTTTCTTTCTTTCTTTCGTTCAACCTAAAGGTTGAGTTTTTGTTGTTATTATTGTTGTTGTATTGATTCTACATGTGACATCCACCCTTTATTATTTCCACTATTAGTCTCACATTGTGAGAATCTCAATCTCTTTTTCTTCCTTAACTTTATTTTTCTTTTTGGGAATCTCATTCATCTTCTACACAACCCATCTTTGAATTTGCCATCCCCTCATTCTTCCCGTTATACACATAGAAATATTACTTTATTCCCAATTACATTGAAGTTGGCACCAAAGGCACCCTTATAGTTTCAAAAGTGACAATAAGATTTCTTTTATAAAGTTTGATGGGTTATTATCATAGACCCTTAATAGGGTTTCTCATGAATTTGTTGTCACTTCCTTTTAGAGATTAGTCCGGCATTAAAAATCAAATCATGAATTTGATGTGGTAGCATTTGACTAGATGATTTTAAAGTGAAGGAAAAAACAAATAATCAAATCACTCAATCAAAATTTGTCACTTCTTTTAAAAGATAAGTTTTATTATAAATAATATCTCTAATTTTATTAGAAATTTCCTCATAAAAGTATGAAAAAACCTAGAGTAATAGGTTTATAAAACTTTATAATAAGTGATGATAAAGTTAAATGATTGTTTAAAGGGTGTATGATGATAGTCTTAATGGAGAGTACATGAATCTAACAATAAAAATTAAAATAAGGCATTACATAGACAATTTCAAAACAATGAAGGATGTCAAAAAAAAAAAAAAGGGTAAAGTTGAGTTGATTAGATGATAAAGAAATATTGAAAGAAATGCACAAATTAATAAGTGTGTAGTTGATGCTGAATAAGGTTCCCCACTAGAAAGCAACAATGAAAGAAAAACACCTTTAGTCTTCATGATATAATTAATTAATTAATTAATTAATGAAATGGGCTTTTAATATCTTATTTCTTATAATATAAAGTTACTTGGGTTGTGAGCTGTGACAACTCTATATAAAAATAAATTTTACAATAATGTCTTGTTTGCTGCTGGGGGGTCGGTTGAGTATCATTATTTCTTGTATTGGAAACATGCCTTACTTGTATTCAGGATACTTCAAAAGAGATGCCTTTTTTTTTTTTTTTTTTAAATAAAAAATTGTCTCTTAATTTGACCGTTGGTTTATTTATTTTATGGATTTGTGGGGCTCCAATAATAAAAAGAAAAATAGTTCTGGGTACATGATTCTTTCATCTTATTCTCTTCTCTTCTAAGGAATTGTGCCTTATTTATTCACCCTCATATCTAATCTTTTCTTTAATCATATGATTCTTCACCAAAGCAAAGTGCTTTGCCTTACAACTCAATTATATTTGTCACTTCTTTTTCGGCTAACGAGGGAATCCTTCACCTCTCTCAATCACCCTCTCTTACCACTATACATTGAAATATTCATCAATATAAATAAATATTTAGCGGCTTACAATTTATTTTTTACTTCAAACATATGAACAAAATCAATTCAAATAAATTTTATGTGGGTATGATTTCATTTTAAGTTGTTTCTTTTTTTTATACTAGACAAAAATAGATCCACCCACTTTTTATCATAAACTTTAATTATGAGATAAGATGTTTTCATTTCAAATATACATGTAGACAAGAGTTTAGTCCATATAATTATTATTTACGTTATATAGATTTACATCCATGTTTGTTTGTTTGCTTGTTTTTTTTTACCATTATGAGAAATTTTATTTAAATTATGTCACTTTTTTGAGATAACCTAAACAAGTAAATTTCAAATTGTTGACCCTGTAATTATTATGTTAATGGGTCTTGATCTTAAACTCTTTTCCTTGAAAATTTTTAGGTTATTTCCCATTCAAAGTTTCCTGAAAGGGTTATTTACATTCATATTTGGCTTGTTTAGGTTACATGAAAAGGGGTCGACTACTTGACTTGACCGTTTTATTAAAAAATTGAATTATGGGGAATTGTTGGATAAGCTTGAAGGGAAATTAATTGGAGCGATGGAATCCAAGAAATCCAAAATGATAACTCTATCTTAAATTCTGGTTGGACTAGTGGAATCACCATCCGTTGGGTTGGGGTTGAAACTGAATAGGTCGATTTTGCAGTCAACAATTGGATGAGAAATTGACAAAAGCAAAAGATGGGAAATGGTGATAAGTGAAGATGGTTGGAAAGTAGCTCAAAAATCAGAGCAAAAATGACACATTTTCCAAGGCAAATGAAGGGATTTTCATAGTGAGTTAAAGGGTTTTTGTCAGGCTTCAATGTTTCCATGTGCAAACTCCGCACTTGCCCCACTGGATTTGTCATTTCATAAATTTTAGGTCGTCCTGAAAATTCCAGGACATTTAATTTTATTTGTCAAAATTGTTTGGTTTGGTTCCTTTCATATTTCTTTATTATTATTATTATTGCCCCCCCTTCTCTCTCCCCCTCCCTCTCTCTCTCTCTGCGACTTTGATTGTATTGAATTCAATTGAATTGTCTCAAATTTCAGAGCAACTGCCCTTGCCAAGAATCTTTTCCAATTTATCTGCCGACATTATAATTTAATACTCTTGTTTGCCACGCCTCTTTTTATTATATTATTCTTCTTTGGATTTCAAATCTAAACCCTGCAAATCAAAAGAAAAAGGTTAATTCCTGCCATGTGCCTCTAGAAATAGTTATGTTTATGCAGTAAAATATCAAAGTGCATGATCCAATTTAATACTCATCAGAAATTAGTAAAGAAAAAAAAAAAGGAGACTGTATGAACTCTTAAAGAATAGAATGACTAATAGAAAAAAGGGATTTTAAGTATGAAAATAAATATTTAAATTTTGTGTAGTAATATTTTAAAATTAAATTTTTAACTTATTTTATTGGATTTGAGTTTTTAATATTTTTCATTAATTAGCAAAGAAAAAAACAAAATAACGAGACTGTATAAGCTCTCAAAGGATAGTTTGAGTAATAAAAAAGTAAAATTTTAAGTATAAAAATAAATCTTTAAATCATTTTCAATGATATTTTAAAATTAAATTTTTGACTTACTTTATTAGATCTAAGTTTTTAATAATCTTCAAAAATTAGTAAATAAAAAAAAAAAGAATAACGAGATTGTATGAGCTTTGAAAAATAGTTTGAGTGAGAAAAAAGTAAGATTTTAAGTATAAAAATAAGTGTTTAAATCTTTTTCAGTGATATTTTAAGATAAAACTTTTAACTTACTTTATTGGACTTAAGTTTTTAAAACTCTTCAAAAATTAGCAAAGGAAAAGAAAAAGTATAACAAAATTCTATGAGCTCTTAAACAATAGTTTGAATGATAAAAAAATATGATTTTAAATATAAAAATAAGTGTTTAAATGTTTTTTGATGATATTTCAATATTAAACTTTTGACTTATTTTATTAGATTTGAGTTTTTAATACTCTTCAGAAATTAGCAAAAGAAAAAAAAAATAACAAGAGTGAACAAGCTTTCAAAGGGTAATTTGAGTTATAAAAAAGTGAGATTTTAAGTATAAAAATAAATGTTTAAATTTTTTTTTAATGATATTTCAAAATTAGACTTTTAACTTGCTTTTTTAGACCTAAATTTCATTTATTCGGTGTAGTTGATTTAACTCCAAAGAAAGTGAGCTTAACAGTCAAGGCCTAAATTTTTGGTCCTCTGAATTTGAATTGCATAATACATTGAAAATTTAGCTGCATTGTCTGTTCAGACATTATTCTCTTGTGTTCAAACCTTAATGAGAATAAATATTTGAATTTTGATAAAACATTTGTAGCAATTTTCAACATGGTAATTGATTGCCCATAGTCTAGAAGATGAGAATGGGATCTACTTTTTGCAAATTAAAGTTCTTGGATAATATTTTGATGTTACACCCAGCTGCCCAATTTCTAATATTTTACAAAATAACCAGAAAATGGTTGAATACTTGGTGCCCAAAAGAAGGAACTCCAAGGCCAGAAATTTGTGGCCCATAGACTTCTTGGGCTTTTCTTTGTAAGTTTGTTGGGCCACCATCAGTCTACCAGAAGTCTTTGTTTCTTTTATATATATATATATATATATATATATATATATATATATATATATATATATATATATATATATATATAAAAGTATGAGAATAAATAATTTCACTAATATCATGCAAAAACTAAAGTAAAATCCCGTTAGATCCACCTTAACAGAAATGATTATAATTTTATCATTTTAAGTATAAGAATAATATTATATATATATATATATATATAAACAAGTTATATAAATTTATATGTACAAACCAATGAAATAATATTTAATTAAGTAATTTTAAAATGAGAAAAAAAGTAAATAATTATTTCATTGAATCACAAAATATCACTTTAATTTGTGTAAATAAATTTATACAATTTATTTGTACGTATAATTTTATTGTAAGTATTATTTTGAGAAAATTGATGAGAACTTTCCTCCCCTTGTTAAAGATGTTTAAAATAAAATATTATAGAACTTCACGGTAAGTCCTTGACAATTTCAGGGAATATTTAAGACCATTGTATTGTTTCATAAAGATCTGTAAATATGTTATTATTATCTAAGATCAATATTTGAAATTATCAAATGATAAAATAAACTTTACAAGAGTAATGGACTGCAAAAGCCTGCAAAGCAAAGTTGGGCATGTATGGCTGTATTCAGGGATGCCTTGCTTTGATCTCATGTTCATGACAACTGAAACAATCTTATGTTGCAGCATATAATTCATGCAAATTATTTGATGCAAGAATATAAATAAAAACAAACCAATGTTCATTGACTTGATAGGGGTAATTACTGGAGGTTGCTGCCATTGCTGTGTATTTGTAGGGTTCCATAATTCTGCATACTTGCTTGTACCGTCCAGAGGAAGGGAAGGGAAGGGGAAGTAGGCTGTTATCTCCCACCTGCAGCCTGTTAAGAATGGAAAGCTGAATATCCAGAATCACTAAAAAATAAAGCAGAATGTGTGCAAAAAGACACAGTCACATGCACATAAATAGAAAAAGAATCCATACATGAAAAAGATGCAGTAGACACCAAAATCATTTGATTAAGTACATTGGGAAATGATAGTTAATTAGGCTGCACCCTGCCCATTGAGAGCAAGTAACTGCAGAAGCAATGCATTAAATTGAAAAAGAGACAGATTTCCATGTGTTAAAAGCACACCAGCTGATGTAAACAAACAGAATATCTAGCACATGATCATGAGCAAAACTAATCTAGAGCTTACCATGTGGAAGAACCTTAGAAAGGGATTGTGAGACTGAAAATTTGATTAAGAACTCCAGTTTGCCTTCTTCCACTTCTAAGCCATATGATAGGTTAATCATGAGCTTGAAAATATACCTCTCCACTGGGATGTTGTCAGCATTGAAGAAAATAACTGCTAGTCTCTCCACCAGTCCCTATTTTTGAAAAAATAAGAAAATGTCTCACGTTTTTGCAAACATAAATTGGTAGAGCTATATGATGAGCTTACATTTGTTTAAGAAGTTGAAATCAAAAATATAATTACACCTCCTAAATGGTTTGAAGGCATCTTCTTATATGTCAATAAGAAACACTAAGCAGTCCTTTTCTTCATGGGAAATAGAACCGCCCTCTCACCATGGAGCTAAAAATGATTTGCAAACATATATACATTTTTAATAGGAGTAGCAAAGGAATTATAAGAGATGTGTTAAGCATCAAACAACATTTTCTCGCAGTCTTTACAGAAAATATATAAAAACCTTCACTTAGAATGTAGACCTGCAGAATTTCTATACTTTTAAAATGATGGACGATTTGTGGAATATAGATGTCTTAAAACTGATTTTACAGTATAAGTCACTGCCATATGCGCCAAATTCACTCATCTTTTACAAATGAAATGGTAATGGAAACAATGGTGCCACATTCACAAGAAATAGAATTGAACCAGTTTATACAGAATATCAGCATGAAGCATTAGGACCTAAACGCAGTAAGGCTTGCATTTTATAAAATAAGAAATGGATATAATGCTGATTTATACAAAAAGCAAGTTGCCCTGAAAACTGGCATTAAACTTAATGCAGGTTACAAGGTCTCCATTCAACTGGTTCAGAATTTGACTAGCCAAAGTTTTGTAAGCACCGGGCTAAACAGGAAACATCCCACAGTTAAAAACTTACCGATACTAAAGAATGGCATGTGATTGCGTGAAAAGGTTATCCATTTTCCACTTAAAGAAGGAAAAAAGTTGTTCAGAGCTAATCTTTGGTTGAATGGAGGATTTCAACCAAATTACTCCAGATTTGACCAAATTTTATTTAATAGATTTGCAAAAATCATGGCCAAAGAGGTTGCTCCAACCAAATTCGACCAAAATTTAAGGTTCATTATTTATTTCTCTTGACTTATTTTCTTCTTATTTTGTGCCAACCATCTCTAACCAATATAACATTCAAACTTCTACTATTAAAAAGTTATTGTCAGATAAGCCATATTCAATAAAAATGACATTAGGAAAAGTTATTAATGTGTATAATAAGGTGGATGTATTGTAAATATGCACACATAAATTAAAGAGCAATGAGGCACTTAGTTTTCATCTAATTAGATTTGATCTTGAGAAAGCCTCTTTCTTTGCTACTAGATGTCAAAGGTTGATAAATGCTTTCATGGGATCAAGTTAGTGTCTTGTGATATCAAGTATGTGAATGGTTAACGTAAAATCAAGGGGTTATAGTTAAAGAGTGTGGATTTGTTGATAACAAATGAAAGCAAATGTGTTTGATCTATGTTTTATTTTTTTTATAAGAACTTCTTAAATCGCACTTTCATTTCCTAGTGTTAGAAGCAACCCAAAAAAAAATGACTAATAATAAGTACTAATGTTGGTGATTGTAGCTTTTTTATACTTGCATACATAGCTCTAATATAAGAAAAGTGACTTGAAGTTTTGTTTGCTATCAAATATATGAATATCAATGCCTGCCAAGAGTCTTGTGAATCTTTGAGGAAGACATTTTTTTGCTGAAGTTGATCAATAATGGTGAAATTGAGTTATTATAATTTATCTAGACAAGATCAATTACAATGATTCCTCTTTGAGACATCAGACGGTTAGATTATAATGATTTATTTTGAATTGTTTGGTTGAGTTGTAATGATTCCTCTTGAATTGGTTAATCCGATTTTAAAGATTTCTTTGAAATTGATTAGTTGGACTATAATGATTTTTCTGAAATTAACATTACTAGTTGAGACTAGTTGAATTGAACTGTAATGATCTATCATGAGGCCAAATTAGGTGATTGAATTGTAATGATTCTTCTAAAATTGACTAAACATCATTTTCGATATTCTTCTATTAATTTTTTTCATCTTTTATAATGAGATTTTGGATATTATTACAAACATCTTTTACATGAAACTATAAGAAAAATATTTAGGAGATATAAACCCAAGACTCAAATAATAAGTTTTAAATTTTAGCGAATCTGGCTAAAACACCTCATTTTACCAAAATTTGTGTGAATTTATTAAACAAAAGTTGGATAAATTTGAATTGTTTTGATTGAAACTCTCTCATTCAATCAGTTGAATAAACCTTCGTTTGCCTAATTCAATCAACAACCTTCTTCAACCAATCATTTTCTCCCTATTTTTCTTACTAAAACAATAGTTTCAACTAACAAAAGTAGACTTAAAAAACCCTAGTTTTGTAGTCGAAACCTATGGATCCAACTAAAAAACACAATGACTAAGCCCTAAAACACTCTTCAAACCATTAATATAAGGGTTTCAACCAACTTACACTATCCAACTAATACCAAACACCACAATAACAATCAATCTTTAGAATATTACCTTAAATTTAAAAACATGGTGAAAATGAAGAGATTCAATGAAAGACTTGAGATTCAATGAAGATGGAGAGATATGAAGAGAAAGATGAGTGAAGATGAAAAAGACATTTTTGATAGCAAGAATAGCTAACAATGAAACAAGTGTCCTTTGGTTAGAGAAAAAGTAAAATGCAGCAATTTTCTATTTTTGCATCCAACTAATATTAATTTTCTACATTTATTTTAAAAAAAGGTGTTAAAATTATGTATTTTGTACAGTGTACAAATTTTTCTATCCACAAATAATAGATAAGTAACTCTTGTGAGATCTAACACATACAAACTTTTTGAAAGCCATTAAAAAAAAACCCTTAATGGCTATTAAAAACAACTTTAAATGATTAAAATTGCCTGTGAAAATTTTAATAAATTATAAAAATTTTCAAAAAGAGTAATGTAATATAGACAAATAATAACGTATCATTGTGTGATTAGATAATTAAAAATTAAAAAATAAATTGACACCTAATCACATAATAAAATATTATTGTGGCACATAAAATTATATATAAAAGTTGTATGTATAATTTTATTATTTCAAAAAATGTGAAGGTACATACATTAAATAATCTCAAAGGGATGTATAAAAATACATCTTTAAAATAATTATTTATTCATTTATATCATCTTTTTACAAATGTATGATTTAATTCATAATTTTTATTTGCTAATAATTGAATAATTATGGTTATTGAGTTTTCACCAGAGATATCTACCTTCAAATCGAAGGATTAATGATTTGTATTTAAATTAATTAAAAAAATGTGGAGATCCAACAAACTACAAACGGGTTTAAAATTGAGCCCAGCTTCATTTTGACTTTGTGATGAAGCCTAAGGGAAGCCCATTGAGCCCAAAAATTTCCAGATTTCATCATGCCGAGTTGACGCTTCATTTCCGTTCGGTTTGATTATCGGTGAGACGAGACAGAAGGGGAGAGACGATTGCTCTTATAACTCTTCAATCAATGGCCAGTAAGTTCTTCTTTACTTCATCGGATTATTTCTTTATATTGTTTCTTCACTAGATCACTTCATATTTTAGGTAGAAAAGTAAGTGAATTTTTTTTTAATGTAATAATTGACGAATTTGAAGGGAGGACAGGTGAAGAAAAGTTAGGAAGGAGAGGCCGAGCGTGCGTCGTGGTTCTTGGAGATCTCGGCCGTAGTCCTCGTATGCAATATCATGCTCTTTCTCTTGCTCGTCAGGTAATCTATTACACTTAGCCGCTAACGTTATTGTGATTCATTATTTTTAAAGTAACTTTGAACAAGTTCTACGGAAGTGTTTGAACTGGATATTGCAACGTGAAA
This sequence comes from Mangifera indica, assembly GCF_011075055.1. NCBI lineage: Eukaryota > Viridiplantae > Streptophyta > Magnoliopsida > Sapindales > Anacardiaceae > Mangifera > Mangifera indica. Next base: position 24,111,321 of record NC_058137.1, on the reverse strand, counting down.
TAGCTATTTTAGTAAAATTCAATGGAAATGTAGTAGTGAAATAAGAATGATTATTTTCGTAACATATAATAACTGGTAAATATTACCGTTTTGGTGTTAAGAAGAAAATAGAAAAATGAGTATCAGAGTTGACATTAAAGCCGAAAGTGAACAAGCTGTCCACTAAACATCAAGAGAAGTGATTCAAGCACTTCTCAGTTCAATTTATAGGTGCTTCACGACTATGAGTGATAAAGAAAAATGAAATGCCTCAGAAATTAAAAGAAAATGAAGCATATTAAATCACTAAAATCATGTTACCATCATTCTTTGCTATTGCTAGGGAGGCCGGCTGTTATCATAAGCTATGTTGAAGATTTTTGAAAGATTGTCTTTCCTGGAGTATTTATGATACTTTGGTTGTCAACGGTACTTCTAGTTTTATAGAATTTGTCTGGTTACTGTTTTGCTTATTTGGGTTGCGCTACTTGGTTTTCTTTTCTGTAATATATTCATGGTAAGGGATGCCAGTCTTGAAATTTGATTCTTGATTGTTACATCGTGAAATAATAGTAATGTCGTCAATGAAGCTAATTTTTTGGATTGTTTTAGGCTTGTATTCTGTAGTCCATATTCAAAATGAGGGTGATTCTATTCTTTTGAGAGTTTATAAAAATTCTTTTGTCATTCATTCTGCATGTAATTTCATACTACTTGTTTATGGTCATACTTGCATAGATATTGTAGACTAAAGTATTATGATGTCACAACTTTATCTCTCCTCTAGCTCAACGTCTCCATTACTTCCATGGAGGATTATTATTCTTAGGTTTTGACTTGACTGATCCTGTAGCTTCACATTTATTCATGCAGATGTCTTTGGAGGTTGACATTGTTGCTTATGGAGGTATGCCTGTCTACACAAGATATTCCATATGATGCAATCTTTCCTTCAGCTAAAAAATAAAATGACAAAAAATTTTTGATTTCTTTCTTTTATTTATTAATTGATAAAAAATCTTTCCTTTGTACATATGTGTTGCTGGTATTTATAATTTGTATATTATTGTGTACAATATGTGAATGTATATCTGAAGTTCTAACGTTCATTTTTCGGGTTCCAAGTCTGAATTCCAACTTAATTAGCAATTTTTACTCCTTAGGGGGGTTTTAGTATAACAGGATAACATTAGTTTTTGTGAAATATAGAGGATACAATAGTGGTGCTAAATTCTGACAGATGTTGAGACATGATCCTTATGTTTTGCAAGTTGAAAGAAGACAAGAATAAATGATTTGTTTGTGAGAGTACTTTTCAAACATTAACAGGATTAATTCTAAATTGAAGCTCAGATGTAGCAATCTTTCTCAGTTGTCATGATGAAGCCTTATTTAGGTTATTGCCTTCTCCTTTAGTAAGATTGCTGAACCCTAGATATGATTATCTACTTCATACCTTATTATTATTTTTTTCTGTTCTTATATTGTTCCAAGCTCTTACAATCTCTCCCATTATTTCCAGTTCTAGATAACTGTGTACATTAAGGCTTTTCACCTGAAAAATATAACTATTGTGTCTGAGATCAATTCACATCCAGCCCTAATATTGAAGTTATTTTCTGTTTGGCATCAACATTGTCTGCAATAAACTAAACCACCTTTTGGCATATTGTGTCCTCTCCATTTTTCCTCCTGCAAATCACCATAATCTCACATCAACATGAGATGCATTGCTCATAATGCAGTGCCTTCATCTTCATGTCAAGTGTCTGGGTTTTGTGCTTAATTGTATATTTGTTTACTCTATGTCTTCTATTACAATATTTGGGCATTAGTGACAAAACTCAAGGAAAAGATGTGAATCATCCTTATGATAGAATTCATATTCTTGCATCATTGTGGGCATTGGTGAGGAAATAGAACAATATTTAGGGGATTTTTTCTATGCAGAAGGATTGGAAAGTTTTAGTGGCTTGATGTTATTTTCATTTCCTTTTTGTAATCTTCTAGTGGACCTCCGCTTCACCCTAATTATCATATATTTTATCTGATTAATATAATTTTCTGTTTCTTGTTAAAAAAAAAACACAAAATTTGGTTTTTAGGTGCAGACTTGCAGATTCTTGTGCAAGAATTTATTTGTTTCATGATGCTATTAAATATGCTACTGTAGTCACTAATTTTAATGTTTGGACAGGTTCTGAGCCCCACACTGCTGTTATTGAACACCTGTCTATTTATATTCACACAATGGTATTTGCATGGTTAAATCTTTAGCTATTAGCTCTTTGATTTTGTAAATCTCTATTTCAATTGTTTCTTCCCCCATAAATATTTGCAGACTCCATGGTCAATAGCTCCTCGAGGCCTACCAAAGTTGCTTCGTCCTTTACTGCTTGTGCTCAAGGCTTTAATTCAGTTTTTCATGCTTCTCTGGTTTCTTTGTGTTAGAATATCTTCTCCTGATATTTTTTTGGTGCAGGTGAGTTCCTACATTATTTTGAGTGAACCCATTTTTCTTGTTTAATTCATTTGTGATGAATTAAGTATTGGTGCTTATCACTTGTTGATGCATCGTCTTTTCTTTTGAAATTCAAACCCTCATCTGTTTTAATCACTTATCAGTGATAGTTAAGACTAATGTAGCACTAATTAGTGATGCTCTCAATTATAATTAGTTCCCAAAAAAAAAAAAAAACTCTTCAAAACTTTATGTCTTTTACCGTAAGTCTTGGTGTGAATTTGGCTTAAGTCATAAAGTGGTCATAATAAATAAGTATTAATGTTATTTCATTTATTTTTCATGTTTAAATGAGAGTTCTAAGGTGATTTCCTTTTTCTTTTTCCTTTTAAGTTTAAATCCATCAAAATTAATATATTTCGTATTTGTCCTCGCATATTAGATATTGAAAAAACCCATTACTTTACAGTAATAATGTCATACTATAATTGTAATTACTTTATGCCAAATATTAAATGCATATTTATTTTTTCAAGAAAAAGAAATGATTTAATTATATATCAAGGAAGGTACATCATACATTAAGTGGAACCAGAGGGCTTTAAAGAACAGAAAAGGGAGTTGAAAAAGGGAAATCAAGCCACTACAACTTTCCAACCATGAATAAATAGAAAAGAAATCCGAAAACTGTTGAGTAACAAAAGCCTGCAGAGAAACCAGCTCATGAGTTCTATCATGCAGTTTGAAAAATTGTTTTTATTTGTTTCACTCCAAATAACCAGTGCAGCAGTTGAAACAGACATCTCCATAAAAATAAAGTTTTCTCTCGTCCTCAAAATTTATTATGGTGCTCAATATATGTAGCATCAGTAGACTTTGTATATGCCTCTCTGTAGATTTTAAACCGTAGTTTTAAAGTAATTGGTAATTAAGAGAAAGCTGATTATAGATTTCCACATACTTTCTATACATAAACACCAACTTGGAGATGGACAAGCATCTGGCCCGTTTCTGTTGCACATCAGTAGTATGACCTTCCATGAGGCACCAACTGGGTAATTGTAACCTTAGCTTTCCAAATTTTCACTGCTGGTTTAACTGCTCCAAATATTCTTTAATGTGTTAACTCTAGTCCTAGGAGCTGGTTGTTATCTCCTTGAATTTAATTAATTGCAGTTAAGTTGTTCAGTTCTAGAACAAAGAATGTTTTTTTTTTGCAACATTATAAAATGACTTTGATAACTTTGCATGACATAAATTCTTTTGCTATATACAGGACATTTATTTGTGTTTTAATATATCTTCGTGCTATTATACATTAACTGTTTGTTATCTGCATGACATTTAACAGTTTATAATCTGCATGATTGCTGCTGATTTCTTAATCTTTCATGGTCTTTGCTAATATAGAATCCTCCTTCCATTCCAACCTTATTGGCTGTAAAATTGGCAAGTTCACTGAGAAAGTCTGCATTTATTGTTGATTGGCATAATTTTGGATATACATTGCTTGGTTTGTCCCTGGGAAGAAGTAGTCGCTTTGTTTCAATATACCACTGGTACCCATAAAGTCGACCTCTAAAGTTCTCTTTCTTTTTTTTTTATGACAGTTTGTTAGCTATATAACAGATTTTACTATTCTTTGTTTAGGTTTGAGAAGTTTTTGGCAAGATGGCAAATGGTGCTCTGTGTGTAACACAGGCAATGCAACATGAATTGGCTCAAAACTGGGGAATTAAGTAAGATGGTCAGCTCACAGTCACAGTTTGATTCTGTATTAGACTTTATGATGAAGTATTATAATGGTGAGTTCTGGATTCTTTTGTCAAATTGATAGAGCTACTGTATTATATGATCAGCCTCCAGAGTTTTTCCATCCAACATCGCTTGAGGAGAAGCATAGGGTAAATTACATTTCTTTTCCGAGGTCTAATCCAGAATATATTGTTCAAAATATTATTCTAAATTGTGGACTATAGTTGTTTTGTAGACTGGATAAGAACCTATGTCAGCCTCGGGGTATTCAAGATTGTATCAATAATGGTAAGTTTTTTCGTCACCCAGTTGTTCCATAGTTCCCATTGGTTCATGGATTGTAACAGGACAACTTGTTGCCTTAATATTTACACTTAAAGGGATTAGGGGCCCCCACACAGATGAGACTCTGTTTACACTTCAGTCTGGCACTGATATTTTCTTAAAGCCTAACAGGCCAGCTCTTGTTGTAAGCAGTACAAGCTGGTGAGTTCTTCTTTTATGAATTTTTTATTGATGTAAACACTTAATGCTTATGTTACTCAGGTTGTATGCACCATTTATCATTCATGCTTGTTGCTGTGCCCTTTATTAGTTGCCATGTTCATGTTATATATGCCTTTTCACATATCATATTTTGTGTGCCAAGCTTTTAACGAGTATTTTATATCTCATTGACTTTCTTGTACTAGTTCTGTATAAAATCTCTCTCGTCTTCTCTTCTGGCTTGCTAATAAGCGTCAGAAATGTCTATATGGCTGATGAACATTGAGGGGAGGCCCCCATTTATGAGTGAAATATGGCATGTATGATAATTTTGGAGAGGACCTGTTTTATAATTATTGTTATTATAGTTAAAGATAGAAGGCCGCATATCAACTTTTAGAGTTTTTTCTCATAATAAATGTTTCACTAAATAAAATAGTCATAACTAATTTTAAAATTAGATTATTAAATGTTGGCTCTTATACTCAAAATTTGCAAACGTATGCAAGATAATTCAATGTTGCCCATTCTTTATCATTTATGGCCATATTTATTATAAAACTATGATTCATTTGTGCTGCTGATGCATGTGAATCTCATTATATTATGATTATTGGTTTTTGATTGGTGTTGTAAGAATAGATGAATCACAATGAGTATAGAATATAGAAGTGCTCATGGTGGATCTGTTTTGTTCTTATGGTGCTAATATTACTGATAATATTAAAACCAGCTTTTAGAAGGATTTAAACACTATCTGGTTTTTCAATTAAGTTAGAAGGATCCCAATAATATTTGCTGATACCTTATCTGAATGCAACGCATGTATAGCTGCTGCTTGTAAATTTTTAATGTACTATGCTTGTGATGAAATGATATCATCTACTTTTGACAAAAATGAGGTGAGACGAGTTGTTTATTTTAAATTATGACATCTTTTTAGGACTCCAGATGAAAATTTTGGTATTCTCCTGGAAGCAGCTGTGATGTATGATAGACGTGTTGCTGCAATACTGAATGAAGATGATTCAACCAATGAAGAGATTCTTTGGAAAGAAATTTCTGATGAGAAGTCATGCTTGTTTCCTAGGTTATTGTTTATCATCACTGGTATAACTCTGTTGCTTCTTATGCAATTTCACATCCACATGGACACCTAGTCACTTGAGATTTTTTTTATCTTGATGAAGGCAAAGGACCTGAGAAAGAAAAATATGAAGAGAAAATCAGGAGGTTACGCCTTAAACGTGTGGCATTTCGTACCATGTGGCTTTCAGCCGAGGATTATCCATTGCTTCTTGGTATGTTGTTTATTTTTAATTTGTTTATAATTTCTTTGAGAACCTACCCCCACCAAACAAGAAATAAAATGCTGTGAAAGTTCTCACTTCTTTTTGCTAAAAGTGTGTACGGTCCGGTTTGGTGTGGTTTGAGAGATTTTTCAAATTAAACTAAAAAAACAGTTTGAAAAATTTTCAAACCAAACTGTTTGGATTACGGTTTGACCCATAATTATCAATATCTTACGATATGATACAATATAGATAAAAAATGATACGTGTCATAAAGTGTATCGAATTAATACGATACATATTTCTTATACGAATTGATATATTTCTTTAAAGAAAATGAATGCATTAGGGGTGTATATGAAAAATTTTAAAATATTAAAGACATTTGTGATGTTTTTCAAAATGATAACGTTTCAATTATAATATTTTATTAGTAATTTATTATTTTAATTTTTAAAAGGTGTATCATACAATATGATACATAATATGGTAAATTGAGTTTTAAATATATTATATGATACACAATTTGAGTATTATAGTTTGAATATTTTAAAATCATTTACATATATATATATCATTTAATAAAATTAGTTGAATTATAGTTTTCTAAATATAATATACACGTGTAAAATAAATATAAAATATATATACAATATACATGTACAGAAAATAACAAAATAAATATGAAAAACAAGTTGTACACCTAATTATTTATTAGAAAATTTTATCAAACATAGTTTTATATATATATAAATACGGTTTACGGTTTGGTTTGGTTTGAAAATTGTTCAAACTATAATCTGAACTGAAAAAGAACGGTTTGAAAAATTCCAACCCAAACCAAACCATTTTATAAACTAAAGTAAACTAAACCATAATTTTTAAACGGTTTGGTTTGGTTTTACGGTTTGAATCAAATTTTGCACACCCCTACTTTCTACTGTTTCTATTTCTTGTTTACTTATTAACCGTCTTTCTCATTTACAGGATCAGCAGACTTGGGTGTTTGCCTGCATACGTCATCATCAGGGTTAGACCTTCCAATGAAGGTGTGTTATTATAGAGTTTCAATTATAGCTTCAAGTTTCAGAGTGTACATGTGGTAAGATAAATATTGTTATTTAAGCAATCTCTCACTTTACTAATTTCACTAAAATTATCTCCTATTTGCCACCAGGTAGTGGATATGTTTGGTTGTGGACTGCCTGTTTGCGCTGTTTCCTACTCTTGGTGAATCCTTGTTTATTATCTCTCATCACTCCGCATATGTTGCATACTTTCATGGTTTTATGTTGTTTGGATGCTACATTCTCTTTAGTAATGCCAATTTGCCTTTGATCTTAATGAAGCATTGAAGAACTTGTTAAAGTTGAGAAAAATGGCCTTCTTTTTTCATCATCTTCAGAGCTAGCCGATGAACTTCTGGTAATTACATTTACTTTACTAGCATAAGTGCTTGGATTATTTCCTGATTGATACTTAAAGTTTTTGCTAGTTTTATTTTTGCAGATGCTCTTTAAGGGTTTTTCCGCAACAATGTGATGCTCTGAAGTTGTTGAGGAATGGTGCATTGGGAACAGGTTCTTCTTCAAGGTGGGCTACTGAGTGGGAAGAGCATGCCAAGCCTTTAATATCTG